>NC_057855.1:65115132-66430339 GCF_015237465.2 Chelonia mydas | reverse complement strand
AATATCTGTGAGAGTAAGAGGGAGACGTTTATGGCAGGGAGGGAGGTTGAGGCAAATCGCCTGGTGACCGATTTTGAGCAGCCAGACACCAGGGCGATTAGAAGAGCACAGCTAGGTGCGCTGTGCATCAGACAGGCTTTGAAACCCAGTTTCATGACAGGCCAGGCTACAATGTGACAGTTGTGCGTGTTTCTCCTTGCTGCAAACCCGCTCCCTTTGTTGATTTTAATTCCCTGTAAGCCAACCACCCTCCCCCCTTCGATCACAGCTGGCAAAGGAAATAAAGTCACTATTGTTTTGAAACCATGCATTCTTTCTTTATTAATTAAAAAAAAGTGAGATAACTGACAAGCTAGCCCAGGTGGGGTGGGTTGCAGGAGGAGAGAAGGACAAGGCCACACTGCTTCTTGTAGCCACACTACAAATCAAAAAACTGTTTGAATGACAGCCTTCTGTTGCTTGGCCATCCTCTGTAGTGGAGTGCTTGGGTGCCCGGAGCCTCCCCACCCCACATTCTTGGGGATCTGGGTGAGGAGGGCATGGAACTTGGGGAGGAGGGCAGGTGATTATACAATGGATGCAGCAGGGGTCTGTGCTCTTGTTGGCTTTCCTGCAGCTCCAACAGACACTTCATCATGTCCGTTTGCTCTGCCATTAGCCTCAGCATCACCTTCTGCCTCTGCTCTTCGCGCTCACTTAATGCTTTCCTGGCCTCTGCCACTGAATGCCTCCATGCATTAAGCTGTGCCCTATCAGTGCTGGAGGACTGTGTGAGCTCGGAAAACATGTCATCGCGAGTGCATTTTCTTCACCTTCTAATCTGCAATAACCTCAGGGACGGAGATGATAGGGGGATCATAGAAACTTTTGCACCTGGGGGAAGATAAAAAGGGAGAGTAAAATTTAAGATGATACATTTCTGATAACAAAAGGGAGACTCTTTCACAGTGAATCAAGCAATTTACAGCAGACAGCACTTGTGCTTTAGGTACAAGGTCGCAGTTTGCCTTTTATATTGAGCACCTGCCGGTATGGTGACACATCACAAATGACTGAGCAACAGAATTCGGTCTCCAGGCAGCCATGGTAAACCTTTTGGTACACAGGGTTGGTTTCTTCCGCCTTCGTAACATGTGGGCATGGTTTCAAACTACAGTGCCATCCTTTTCCATAGCAAGCAATGAAAGTTGGGTTTCACATTTAAAAGGAGGGGCTGCGGTTTTCGGGTGGATGTGCAGCACACACCTCCCCTCACCCTGCCACATGGCTATTCTCTGGGATGATCCCTTTTAGCCAAGCGCAAACAACCCAGCATGAACAGGGTCCTTTTACTGTTCCCTTACAAAAATTCCCCTATTTCAACCAGGTGACTATGAATGATATCACTCTCCTGAGGCTGACACAGAAAGATAAAGACCAAATGTTGCTTGAATGTGACCAAAACCCAGGAGCATTCTCTGCCATGCTTTGTGCTGCAATGATTCCAGACTACTTGCTACTGGCTTGGCATGGTAAAGCATCCTACCATGGAGGATGAAATAAGGCAGCCCTCCCCAGAAACCTTCTGCAAAGGCTTTCAAACTACCTCCAGGAGAGCTTAATGGAGATGTCCCTGGAGGATTCCCGCTCCATCCCCATACACGTTAACAGACTTTTTTAGTAACTGTACTGGCCATGAATGCATCCCAATTCTTCAGGGCAAATCAAACATTTAACACTATTGCTTTTAAACCCTGTAATGTAGTTACAAATGTGCACTCACCAGAGCTTCTCCGGCTTCAGGGTCGGGGATCCTGCCTTGGGAAGGTATTGGCTCCAGGGTGATGAAAAGGTCCTAGCTGCCAGGGAAAATGGATTCTCCACTTGCCTGCTGTGCATTCTCCTCCTCCTCCTCTTCATCATCCTCAAAATCCTCCTCCCTGTTGCATGAGACTCCCCCTTGCAGGTGTCCATGGACAGTGATGGGGTAGCGGTAGGGTCCCCCCCTAGAATGCCATGCAGCTGATCATAGAAGCAGCATGTATGGGGCTCTGACCCAGAGCGAATGTTTGCTTCCTTTGTCTTTTGGTAGGCTTGCCTGAGTTCCTTAACTTTCACATGGCACTGCTGTGTGTCCCTGTTGTAGCCGCTCTCCACCATGCCCTGTGCAATTTTGGCATATATATTAGCATTTCTTCTTTTTGATCGGAGTTCGGCCTGCACAGATTCTTCTCCCCATACAGGAATCAGATCCAGTGTCTCCCTTTCGGTCCATGCTGGAGCTCACTTGCGATTCTGGGGGGACTGCATGGTCACCTGTGCTGCTGAGCTCGCCATGCTGACCAAACAGGAAATGATATTCAAAATTTCCCAGGGTTTTTCCTGTGTACCTGGCTAGTGCATCGGAGTTGAAAGTGCTGTCCAGAGTGGTCATATTGGGGCACTCTGGGATAGCTCCCAGAGACCAATACCATCAAATTGCGTCTGCACTACCCCAAATTTGACCCAGCAAGGTCAATCTTAGCGCTACTCCCCTCTCCGGGGAGAAGTACAGAAGTCCATTTTAAGAGCCCTTTAGGTCGACGGAACGGTGTTGGTTGTGTAGACACATTCATTTTAAAGGTTTCAGAGTAGCAGCCGTGTTAGTCTATATTCGCAAAAAGAATAGGAGTACTTGTGGCACCTTAGAGACTATCACGAAAGCTTATGCTCAAATAAATTTGTTAGTCTCTAAGATGCCACAAGTACTCCTATTCATTTTAAAATCGACCTAACGCAGCTAAATTTGACCTAATCCCATAGTGTAGACCAGGGCTTGCTTTACAACATAAAACTGATGTACAGTTTACCATGCATGTAGTGCAAGTTGAATTACTTGCCTCATCCTGAACAGTATGCTGTTGAGGGGGAGGTTTACAAGTAAATTTATCACTACTAAAAATAACCATGATAAAAACCACATTCTTTCCCTGTACTCAGAATGTACTCTATCATTTTATAGTAAAATATTTTAGCTACGTATTTAAATATTAATTCCCAGTCATGATTTCTGGTTTAAAAAAAAGAGTTTAAGAAAGTGTATTTTAACTGCTTTTTAGGTTTGTGTAATATTGAATATTAATGCTGAATATTGAAGCTTTACTGCCTAGCTACAAAAGAAAGTGGATTCCAAAAGAGAGCAAGGCTCAAGTTATCTAAAGATTGTTATAATGCAGCATTCTCAGCACAAGTACTACCCAAATGTTTCTACAAACCTTTAACTCAGCCACTTAACTAGCTCTCAAGCTTGTTGACTGAGTAAGGTAGAGCCTCTCCACTTTCAAAAGCTTGGGTACATCACTGACATATGTACCTAACTGGCACTAATTTTCCTTTGCATATTGATGTTAATACACTCAGCTTGGCCTGTAAATTATGTACTTTACCATAGAATAATAAAATGTATATCAGAATCACTTCTTGATCAGCTACTTGCTGAGAAGGCACCCACTTTCACATTACAGTAAAAATAGTTGCAACAACACATAGGCTTACTTCATACATCTTGGTTTCTCCTTTCTTGATCACTGTGGACAACACCGTCATCTTGTCTGTCACTCAGACCCATAACTTGGGCATCACCTTTGACTCAAACTGCTCTCTAGGTACTCACATCTAAGCTATGCCTAAATCTTGCAGATTGCTTCTTCATAACATGTCTAAGGGATGACCTTTCCTAACTATTCACACAGCTAACTCTTATGCAGACTGTTCAGAATGCTGATGCAAAGATCAGCTTCCTGACCCGCCAACTTGCCCATGTTAACTATCTGCTGGTTCCCCCTTCTCTATCACATCAGACATAAACTTCTTGTATTTCCTTATAGGAGCCTGCATAGCCTACCCCAATCCTACCCATAATCTTGCATTTATTATAGGGAGGTTGACTGCTGCCTCCCATAGACCAGCCTCTATCACCCACTTGTTACATTTTCAAATATCTTATTGCTTTCTCCATGCTGCCCCACATGCTCCCATAAAGACCTGCAAATCCACCTCATTATCCTACTTCATATGCCTCCTCAAAACACTCCTTTGCTGCGACCTCTACAAATCATCTGACTGATTAGGCCGCTGGTGTGCCGAGACGACCGTCTTTCATGTTGACCAATACTGTCTTATTTTTTCCTCGTACTCCCCATATGTCTGTATCCATCTGTCTCTTGTTTTATATTAAGATTATAAGCTCTTTGGGGCAGCGGCCAACTTTTTGTTCTGTGTTTATACATGCCTAAGACAATGGAGTCCTGATCCATGACTAGGGCTCTATGGTAGTATAAATAATAAATCACTGTATTTAAGCATGCACTTATGGTAAAAAATAGAGCCAGCCAAGGCCAGCATACAAAATGACAGCAAGAGTATACAAACTATCACACAATATAACTGCATGGGAAATATGATCAGAGTTGGCAGAAGTCTAAGCCAGCTAGATGATGTGTTTGTCCAATAGCTTTCATTCCTGATTTAAGGAGGAAGGGAATTTATTTTTAGTATGTGGGAGTGAATGTCTTGAAAAATACTTATTTGTGAACATTTAACTCAACTGGAGAGTTTAAAGGTTGTTTGTTTCACCAGATAGGATTTTAAATAACTAGCAAAACACTGAAGTGGATAGTGTCAAACTCAAAGGGGGGAAAAAAAAAACCCTTTAAACTGAAGGCATCCAAAGATGTTTCCAAACAGTCCCTTGCCCCCCAGTTGTCAGTCACTAAAGTAGGATTGACTGGGGGTTTATGCTGCAGTGGCTGCTCAGTTTCAGCTTAACTCTGTACATTGGCCTTTGAGGATTTCTCTCTCTCTCTCTCTCAAGTAAATATTGGCTAGAGACTTGGCTGGGAAGAGGTTTGAACTAGACCAAGAGTTGCATTACTCCCTTGGGACTCTAGAATTTACATTGCCCATGAAAGCAGGTTCAACTAAAACTAATCAAGTGTTTACCCAGCACCCAAGCAGATGTTCACCATATAGACCTGCAAAACTTGGAACCTTCAGCAATGAACCAAGGATGAGTTGAGTTATTTATCATTAAGAAATGGTTAATATAACAGGTGCAGATCATCATTTAAACATCCCTCATCAAGTCTGATCTTCCATTACTGAAATGCGTTTTCTCTGAAGAATTTAACTAAGACACATGCTTTACTATGTTTATTGCTATTACATGAAGGCAGTGAGACACTCTAAAAGATGATTTTCTGTCCTTAGCTGTCCACATTTCATGTTGACAATTCTGTGCACCTAATAAATAAATGGAAACTAGCCACAGAGACACTGATGCTCCTGGCAATTTCCCATAAAGCAAGAGTTTTAGATGCACACACATGGCTGGCTCTATCAGAAGAAATGAATCTTCCTCTTGCTGCTGTGGATATAACTCAGCAAGTAGAGAGGAAAAGAGCTCAAACTTTTTACATTTGTCCAGTACACTTACATGATGGATCAAAGACAAAACACAAAATAGCACCGTTTAAGATTAAGGGAATAGCCTGTGAGTTAAATACAAGTTAAGCTTTTTCACTACTTTAAAGAAAGCCTGGAGTAAATGGGTTCTTTGCAACTTTGAACAGGCTGCACTTGCAGCTTACACATGCACACACCGGGGCTTTGACTACACCGAACTTCTCTGAAAGTCACCCAAATTTCATACTGCCACCACCTCTGGCTGGTGCTCTGTGGTCAGTCACTGGCAGCTGTACCATTTTATCACTGTCCTTACACTATCTCTGAGCGGGGTTACATGGTGTGGTGGTAAAAATGCCAGCACTTAATTTACCCTAGAGCTCCAATTGGTGCTGCCATCAGTATTTTTTGTTAAATGATGTCAAAAAACTTGGGCCAAGTTTTTACATTAACACTTTTAATGGTCAAAGTTGTGATTACAGGAAGCTCTGCTTTGAAAGTAACTGGACAATTCAAGTTACTCTTGATCTCAAGAATTAAGAGGAAAATCAGCTTTAACTATCACCCAGTGATCTATCTTTTCTCGATTCTATTCTGAGTATAACCCTCCTTACAAAGCCCGGGATACTTTGCTACATATTTCATTTCCTTGATACTTTGATAAAAATATTAGTTTTGTTAATAGTAGAAATAGAGTGGCTTAATAGATACACACACACACTTCTCTTCCCTAAAACTAATCACGTTATTTCATCAACCACTCTACAAAACAAACGTCAAGAGAAATTAGTGAGAACTTGTAACTAGTCTGTGCTGCAAATAAAAGACCCAGTTATTAAGTATTTCATAGATACAAAGCCATAATTAGAGAACCCTGGCCCTTCAGCTCTGTACATAGGCCTCAAACATCCACATTACAGGAAAGCTCCTTTATATGGGAACAGGCCTTGTTCTCTGTGGGCCAGTCACCAGAGGGCAACATCACATTCACAAATCCAGTGTGGTACAAGCTTTCTGCATTTCCCATCATGTGTTTGAATCTTACACAAGCAACTCAAGAAATAAACAGCTTCCCAAGCAGCTTTTTTAAAGTGAAGTCATGAGCTAAATTACTTGGAACCATTTGCAAGCCAAATCTAGCAAAGAATGATGCCAGCTACTCATTAAGTAAAGGTGCACACTGGGCACACATTAAAAATCAGTCATCCATTAAAATCAGTCAGAAGGAGGGATGACAGGCAGATGCTGGCAGGCATTCTCTTCAAAAGCCCTTGGAACTCACCCCACCCTTGGTCTGCCCAAGCCCAGAAATGCTAGTCTTCCAAGAACTCTGCAAGACCCGTTTCCTTCTCTTTATTATGAGTGTTGATGAGGGTGTGTCCTGAGATATGTGTATGCCAGTATTTAAATGGTTTTTATTTTCTCTCTTCATTCTTAGAATATGTTCCTGGTGCACTATACCAGCGGCTCTCGACTTTTCCAAACTACTGTACCCTTTTCAGGAGTCTGATTTGTCTTGCATACCCCAAGTTTTATCTCACTTAAAAACTACTTGTTACAAAAGCAGACATAAAAATATCAAAGTGTCACAGCACACAATTACTGAAAAATTGCTTACTTTCTCATTTTTAAAATTTATAAATTTATAAAATAAATCCATTGGAACATAAATATTGAATTTACATTTCGGTGTACAGTATATAGAGCAGTATAAACAAGTCATTGTATGAAATTTTAATTTGTACCAACTTCACTAGTGCTTTTTATGTAGCCTGCTGTAAAACTAGAGAAGTACCCCCTGGAAGACCTCTCTGTACCCCTGGTTAAAACTCCTGCACTATACGGATGCGTAGAGGATTTTAAATAAATAAATAAATAAAATAAAGCGTTGACAAATTGGCTGCATGAGTTGGTAAAATTTGCTGGGACAGTATTAGCTACTAACATCACATGACACTTCACAGTGTTGCTTTGCTGGGTTTCATGCAAATATTCTTTGGTTTTTCCATACCTGGATTTGTAGCAAGAGATGTTCACTTATAATTTCAGATTCAAAGCAAGGTAAAACAAAGTAGCTAAATTATACCAAACTGGGCAATGAAAGCAGGAGACACTTTGAAATTCACAAGATTTCCATGCAAATCAGAGAATTGGTCCATACTCACTGAATATGTCCTTTTATTAACTCTGTCCTGACCTTGATCTGTGTTTTTGTCTAATAACAGTGCTCACTTTGTTTATATTGCTCGCTAGAAATAAACACCTATCCTGGCTGGTAGGCACCTTTGGCATATTAGAAATGATTCCTTAGAGATAAACGTTCAACACTACCTTAGCATACCTTCATATGACCTTATGACCCTCTCCCATAGTTAATGGTAAAGGATGGATCTTGCAGCATGTCAAAAAGATAAATACATTCAGGCTTTTTGGAAGGGGAAGGGAGGGAAATAAACTCCCAATAAACCTGAAACCCAACTGGGTAACCAGTGCAGATCCTAGAAAAACGTTTCTGGCTAAGCACACAACGTACCAGCTGCATTTCACATTGGCCTCCATTTCTAGCTTGATTTAAGGCGTGGCCCATATAAAGCACATTGCAGTCATTTCTAGCTGACTGAGGCCTGACTACTGTAGCAAGTTTTACCTGTAAAAGAAATGGTCACTATCCAGGTCAGATATAGAAAAGAGGATTCTGATACTGCACGACTATACAGCAACAGGCAGAGACTTAATATACCCCTCAACTGCTAATTCTAGTTACAACTGGCAGACACCTTTACAGGGGTAGATACAACACAGGTCCTAACTTCTAATGCATATCCTAATTTACCACCACAAGTTTCTATGTAATTTGAAGTATGGTCATTCCCTGTTGTACACGGCATAATGCTGGGGTCATTTGCCTTAATGTGCTTCAGACTGGACGAATGAACTAAGACAAATGTCTTGAAGAGACTTGACATTGTTTCAGTTTTCCATCCTATAAAATCTTCCACCAAAGTTAATTTGCTCTTCCAACCTGGGGAAACTAGTCATAAAACCCAAATGCAAAGGATGTGTGTTCCACAGCGCTCTTGCACAAATAGGCTGTTACTAGAGACTTAACTATTGCTTTAACATTCAGCTTTAAGAAGAATTCGCCCAACCGCATGCATATCAGCAGTTTCCCTGGGAAGCTAGTGAACTGAAGGGAAAGCAAAATTAGCAGATGGAACAAGTATCAGTGCCTTGAGTGTTTTATCTTGAGGGCATGAGAAAATGACTTTATATGACCTAGCATCCTTGCTTGGCTGCATGGAACACAGAGAAGTCTTTCCAACATTCAAATACAAAGACATAAAACCTTGTTTGTGCCATTAAGCCATGATTCTTCTGAGAGATTTAATAAGAGTAAGAAAAATCAAAAATAGGATGCAATAAAGCCCTACTTTTTAAACATGGAAGCTTTAGATAAATCTAGAGCCAGCTACACAATCCTGTGGAAAAAGAAAAAGAATGACGTTGTCATAAAAGCCTCTGAATCTGGCATGGTTCTGCTTATTATCAGTGTTTGGGTTTCAGGGTCAAACACAGCACCATGTGTCAGTCAGTGTCTGCTTGGTCATTTATAATCACTGAAGCAGAGGCTTTGCGTATCTTTTAGAATCGTCATTCTTCTTCCCCTCCCCTAACCCTCCAGTAATTTCATTTTCTCTTCCCTTCAGTTAGATCAAGGAAATCTTTCAAGCATCTTCATTGTCTTGAGTTACATCAGCCCTTCCAATACCAGGTTTAGGCTGGGGGGAAGAGCAGGAAACAAAGCATCATATTGCTTCACACTGTGCCTCTCTTAGCACTCGGAAATCATGCTCTAGAATGGATAGCTCAGAATAGCTTCTCTGCAGCACAGACCCTCTTAAAGTAAGTGGGACTTTGACCCCTTAATACTGACCCTATAAGCATGCAGTTTGCCACTTCTCCCCCTCCACCATTGATGCTATTACTAAGAGCACCTTCCCTGGTGCCTTGATCCCATACAGAGGGCACAGGAACAAACAAACTCCTGTCCAGTTCCCTGTGGGTGCCTTCAGTCCTCCAAAGGGATTCTCAGGGAGTTCCAAAATCTCACCCTTTTCTCTTTTCTGCCAATCCTTAAGAGCTTGTCCAAGACTAACAAGGCTACCTAGCTCACAGAAAGTTGGTTAGCACTTGGTGAGCCAGCAGAAGCTCCAGGGAATGGGCCTCCAAGAGCTCAAAGGAGGGGTGTGTGCTCTTAAGGATCAACAAGCCCACTACTCACAAGGGGAGCCAACCCTCTTATTGTTCACTGGGGGTTTTCTCCTCTTGCAGGGCTCAGAAGATCCCCAGAAAAAGTAGTAATGCACCCCCATTCTCTTAAATTCCTTTAAACTCCCCCTGGCCCCAGACCTTTGCAGGTGTGCAGAAGTAAGGTTCCTTTCCTATGCACCTCATGAAGTGCTCAAAGAGAAAGGACTTGCTAAGAACAGTGAGATTCAGGAGGCAGATCATCCAGGTGGCTCTCCTAGCTTCCAATAGGTGCCCTGAAAGTTGGAGGGACTAAGTGAGACCTCACCTAGCAACAGCTATGTATTCAGTGCAGAAAAAAACTGAGTTTACTTGGGTTAGCTAAGCCAAGTTACAATAGCAGGGAAGATGTAGCAACTTGGCTTTTAGCTCAGGTTAACAGCCAGAGTTCAACCCCAGGCTCCCACCAAGGTTTTAAAATGAGCAGAGAATCAGAATTAAAAGCAGACTTCCCACATCTTCCCTTCAATTTTTAGCTAAGGTACCTAACCGGAGATAAGAACACTTTCTTGGCACGCAACGAAGTCATACCCTCCTCCTCCTAAGGCCTAATACTCCAGATAGTTGGAGGCAGAAAGACAGTTGTCTGCTGTGGTGGCAGCTTACATTGCTCAGGCAGCAAAAATGGAAACAAACATAAAACTGAGGGAGGGGAAGAGTGCTCAAACATTTAAAAGGTGAGGAAACTACAACCACCACCCACCCCACTAATCTGTACCATGTGTGGTGGCTCCTCCTTTGTGAATCTTCATCCTGATGGCCTGTATTCGCTCCTGGGGATTTGCATGTATTTTGCAATCTTTGCAAGGCAAAACAACTAGAAAGTTGTTGACTAGAGCTTGGGTCTCTAACAGACATTTGTTGCCCTATACTAAGCTTTCCAGGTCAGCCTATAGCCATGTGGCAAATTCAAAGTTGATAATCTAGTTGGCTTTAAACTTAACTTTGATGATCATGGGCATTAGATCTGTTAAATGAGTCCAAAGAACTTAAATCCATTTTTTTCCATCTAGGAGCAAATATCGACCATATAAGTCTAGCAAATCCTTCTTTTTTCTTTTTTTCTTTCTTTCTTTTGGGGGGAGGAGGGGTGATGTAGAATCTCCTTGTCGTAGTCATTTATTTTCTTGACAAAGTGCAAGACCCCAACCTAGTTTACCAGCTGAGGACCTTAGGTCTATTTTAGTCTACTTTAAAAGAAAGCCAACATCAGGTTTGTCAGCTTGCAGACTTTCCTGTAAAGCAGCTATATCTGCTTCATAAAAATTCATTTGCATTTACTATGAGTAACTCCCATTATCTTGACCTATAAATGACATTGTCAAGTCAGAGAAAAAGGAATTTTTCCACAGTCTCTTCACTGAAACTGGCTGCAGTGCCCAGCCTCTGAAACTGGTCAGGCCAGTAACGCTCGGCCTTAAGCTTCCCCTGTAGAACGAGTACAATACTTACCACCATTAGGAAGCACTGATATCTGATAATGAGTTACATGAGAGACAGACATCATTACTTGTTATAGCCTTGAGCTCAATAAATTCCTACAAGCCAGATTTATCACCTGGAAAGTTCTCCTACTGCTTTCTCCCCCCAGCAATTTGATTTTTAGAAACTGTACCCTGCTCTTTTTGTGAGCACATCATCAATTTCTTCTCACACACCAAGTTCGTCTGGTGATTGCTAGTGCGCTTTAGTACCCAAGAAGCTCTAATATCCAACTAACAATACTTTTAGGCCAAAAAGGTCTATTTTAAGCTGTTCAGCCATAATTTTGGCTTCAATTTACAAATGTAATTTTTCATCTATAAATACAGAACTGTGGCTCATTTTTAATAAATTTATCCTAAGTGATTTGATCCAAAGTGTGGTTAACTTTGCATTTAAACTGCTTGTCATTTTTTGTTGTACCAGTTTTCCAAGTGTTTTCACGGGATATGCTTTGTATCCAAGTTCCACCTGAAGGAAAAAAAGCTACATTCCACAACACAAGTGGGCATACATCTTAAGGGTATTCTTTTCTCTAGTGATGTAGTTAGGAACAATAATGCATTTATTAATTTAGTTTTCTGAATTACTAAAGGTACAAAAACAATGCTTAAGTATTATAAGAGTGTCTTTATTTCCCAGCTATGGTCAACAGACTCAAAATTCTTCTCAGGGATTCTGCTTTTTGCCTGGTTAAAAGGAACAGAAACCCACAGTTTTAAAAAAAATGAGTTTGTATTCATCAGAAAAAACAGATTGTTTTCCTGTGTCAAATATAGATCTAAAGTAGGAACAAACCCAGACACTTGAATTTCTCACATCTAGGAGTGAGAATATTTTCAATAAAACCCTCTAACCTGCTACCAGTAACTCTTGTTCCATAAGTGACTTAACCCCATATTTACATAATTAGTTGTGATTGTATCCACAGTAGTTGATTCAAGAGGCTGCATGACAGCCTCCAGTACATGATCTGACCCCTCTGTGGTCCAGAACGTGTTATAAATGGCAAGCCATAGGAAGTGTGATGCTTCCCTTATTATTCCTAATTTATGAAAATTCTCTTTTAATGCACTTCTGTGAAATTTTGTCTTTCAGGTGAATGTTTAAATAGATTGTTGTGATGATTGCTAGTTAAAAATCTTCAGTACCTTCTGTGTATGACATTCTAGCTTATGTAGTTACTATGTTAGCAATGATGATTGATTTATATGAACCATCTCTTTCACGTATATTCTTCTGAGATCTGAACACACATTCAACAATTTGAAAACAAATTTTCAATATGTACCACACTACTTTGAAGGCAATCGTCTAATACCTTTTGCCTTGAACATCTGTTCTCAACTTTTTCCTTCATGATGATTATGTACAGCACTAGTAGGAAAAAGAAATGGAGCAAGCTTCCAAGGTCAGAATGGTGTGAAATTAGTAATTCAAACCACTAATGACAATGATCTAGACAATTGGTACTGTGAAAGAAAACTATTTGACTAAAGTGGACTTCAGTGTGTACAGCTAGTCCTCTACAGCCACGTGGTTCAAAACAATCTACCTTTCTCACCCTTCCTTACGCACATTGAAGAGTAAAGCAGACAAGAGGCCAGAGGCTTAAACATTCTGTAGGAACTTAATGCTTGTGACTGTCTACATGAAGCTAGCCATTTCAACCCAATTCCAACATATGCTGCTGTGTAGACAGAAGGAAACTTATTTTGCTAACAGACCAAGGTGGTCCTTCCAGAGTACATATATTACACTCAAATCAGAGTTGTACTGAATTTTGTATATTTTCGGTAACAGGCTGCCATGCTAATCCTTTATTCCATATACACTATGCAGCTACTCCATAATTAAGGCTGTGTTATGTCTGTCATTTTTGGTATTACAGTTGCATGAAGAGACTAGATTCAGGGCAAGGGCTCTGTTGGGTAGGGACTATACTAGCTATATTAAAAGCACTCCTTTCCCCATAGTTTTTATGCAGCCAAGAAAGGGGTGAAGTACTGTCCATAGTACTGCCATACTGCAAAAGTTTCTCAAACAGTACTTCTGGGGAATCTACTTCGGGATATCTTCTGTAGCTGTACAGAAGATAACTGCCATAATAGTCAACCATTGGTAATAAACAGCAGCATCCTGTGGTGATCTGACAGATATTAGATCACTCCAACCTTTAACCCTCCTGGAGCTCAGCTGAAGTGCCTACAAGGCCCAAGTCCTCAAGTTTGTCCCACCTCCCTTCGATAGAACTTCTGCTGTTAATAGTGTCTCGCCATCTGTATGATATTTTAACTAGGGACTCCCACAAAGTTTTCTTTAGCATCGGTTAAAGCCCAGATGCCTGTAAAGAAGGACAGTTAATGACAAAAAACCATGTGGGGAGTTTGGGGTGGTCTTTTAATTAACAGTTTCGAGGTGGTATAGAACAGTCTGGGTCAATAGCACAGTTGCCAACTTTCACGCAGTAAATAAGCACCCCGACTTTCACAATAAGCCAAAAATCAAGCTAATCCCATTTCAACACTAGGAAAAAACAAGCTAATCCCTAAGAACGCCAACATTCTATGTGACTAGATCCTCCCGGCATGCAGTCTGGGACTGTGGTGGGCCCGCTGTGCACCCCTGACTCTCTCCTCCCCTTGCCCCTACTTTTTGATCAAAAAAAAAAAAAAAAAGCAACAAGCTAGAAGCCAAACAAGCAACAAGCCAAAAACTTGCCAACAAGCAACTCAAAAGCCAATTAAGCCAAAAACAAGCCCAATATCTGTGTTTTTTCTGTGGGTTTGGCATGTCTGGTCAATAGCTTGTCAGGGCCATCTCAGGTGTTTATCTATTAATTCAACAGTATTTTGATCACAGTTCTTAGTTTCATAGTCAGGTGTACTCTGACCCACACTGTTCCAGCATGTGCTGTTCTTCAGCCTTTAATATTCAGCTAAGCTTGGCACATCATTTCTGGTTCCTAGCTGACACTGTGCAGTGGCAGCAGCCAGCTTGTTAAAGTCCTCAATGGGTGGCTTCCCAGAGATGAGGTTCTCAGAATTCTGCAGCCATTTCCATGTTTAACCAGTTACTGACAGACAGTTGCCAGATAAGGATGAAAGAGAGATGGCTACTGCTTGGAGAACAAATTTTTGCAGGCATAGAACAGCTGCCATGGACTGCTACAGTTCTTTCCAGACTGCTCCACCCAGCCAGCAGCAGGAGGCAGAGTAGAGCACCTGCTGAAAAGCAAACCGCAAAATCATGACTTTGGAAATACCTGACACTGTGGTAACCTTCTCAGAAGAAACACCTTGTCATTGGTCTTCTCAATATAAATATAAATTATAAATACTGTTTTGTCTTCATCCCTGCCTTAGCAGGAACCATTTGACATTTTTTATCTAGAAACCACTAACACAGCAAGCAGAATCCTCGTCTGATGTAGTTGGAAAAAAACAAACACACATTATGTTTCCTACAATGTCCCCAGGTCTGCTAATCTCCTCCTGCCTGTCCCTTAACTACTCCAACACTCTTAGCAATTGATATATCCAGTGACTTATGCAATCTTTTTTAATTTTCATGGAAACCATCAGACAGCCAAAGAAGATAATGAGACTTAGGTGACTAATCAGTACACTAGCAGTATTAGATTAAAAGTACACCAACAATCCATAGTTTAGACATCGGAATTTGGCCAGAGTGGACTAAATTCACTGGAAATGATTTTTCATAAATAATTTAATAAGTCAAAGAAAGGCTGAAATTTGACAAGTAGCTTGCTATTAGAAGTCTGCGGAGCTCTACTCAATATCTCTATTAAGAGTAATGCAATACCTTTACTGGAGTTACTACTCGGTAGTCATGCAGTTAGACTTAGGTGTTACACAAGCCCTTCAGAACTTGTGTTATATGGGGAATTCCAAAATAAGAGTACCTTATTCTGAAACAAAAATGTCTATTCGTTAAGTTTCAGAAATAGTAGCCCTACAGCTGATGGCAACACTCACAAATTATAAAGATTCTTCATTCAACACTAGATCATAGCCATCTGACTGTTACCCAGTTTGTATGTCTCCATATGTGTTTTACGAAGGTCATGATGAATCCAACAACCGTCCAACCTGAATACTGTTATGTGACGTGATCTGGAAGGCACATTAGAATAAGGAGTTAATGCACCAGCTTTTAGTTTCTGGAAACATAGGTTTTAAACTCAGCGTATGTCGGAGATTTATTACCTATCTATATACATCTCAAACCTCCTCATAACTCTGCTTAGAGAACAAATGGGACTTAGAGAACTCTACTCAACCTGAATTGAGGTAGAATGGTAGAGCTATTGCCAAGTTCGTACTATATTTGCCTTCTCTCTGGAGCTTTCATGAATACTGGGCTTTGTTTTCCAATATTTTTACTTCAAGTGAGGTTTCAGTCCTTGTGGTTGGAGAGAGCTCAGTTATCCACTCCTGTAAAAAAGGAAGAGTGAGGGGGACAGAATATATTCACATTTATCTTTCAACAATAATGTCTGTCACCAGTGTGACATCAAAATAGACAATGCTCAGTCTTCAGCTTTACCTGTATACTTCAATGTGATTCATATCCTGCCACCGTGGGATAGGCTGTCCTGTCACACATTGTTCAATTGAATAATGGAGCGAAAAAGTAAAGCTTTTCATCTGAGGATGCAAACTGAGATGGGTTACATTATGTATTGAGGTTACTGTGATGCATATATGAGTGTATGGAGTACTTTTGCAGGGGAACTGAATATTGATGTTTATTTCTTACAGTCATCAGCAACTTTATCTTATCCAGTAGTCAGCTTTATCATATTAAAGGGTAGCTGCTGTCTTGTGAATTGAGCCCAAAGGCTGAGACTTGACTCTATGTAACCTTGGGCAACTCACTTAGCCCCTCTAAAGAAATGATGCTTATATACCTTTGTAAGCTTTTTTGAAATGATCAGATAAATAAAACCATCAAGTGTATACTTTTGGTAGCCATTTAAAAAGATGTATGCAACATCTTTTGAGTAGGCTTGAAATCCCTTAGAGTCTGGACATGAAGGAGTACTTTGATCATGATTATATACTTGCCTTTGTACCCGTCCTATTCAGTCCTGTATTAAACACTAACAGTGGTTTTCAACCTGTGGTCCACAGACCCCGGGAGGTCCACAGATTATATATAACATTTCCAAAGAGATCTGCACCCCCATTTGAAATTTTTTAGGGGTCCATAAATGTTGAAAACCACTATTCTAACAGCCTGATCCTGGAAATGCTCTCATGCCAGTAGTAGTTTTGAACTTGCATGTGTAAATGTTAGCAGGATACAAATGCTTTTATAGTACGTGACTACATTATTGCCCCCTTACTAACATTCAGTGGATCCCTGTGAAAAGCTGACGTTATTGCAACTATCTCTGCATTTAGACCTAGCTCTGTCATCTTTGCCTTTGAAGATTTGCTGGATTGAAGACTCAGACTCTAATGCTAGGGTAAACGCCCTGTTTAAGCCAAAATATTGTTTTCCTTGTCAGCACCTGTGAGTTCATTTTCCCCTCTCCCTAGTTCTCATAAGTTCAGAGTAGTAGTAAGATTTATATCAAATTAAAGTGACTTGCCTTATTATCAGCCATCCAGCTATTCACAATAATAGCATTAATATGTTTCACAGACAGAAGTATACTGCAATGTCCTTAGTAGGTTCTCTCTCTTCTATATTTAATTACTTGTGTATGCATTTATGTAAGCCTGGCTTCCTCTTTTCACTGCCTCTTCCGCTTTCAAAGGCCCCAAGAACATAAATCGTGATATTATTTATGAATCGTTATTAGCTGTAATGTCTCTTTTCCTTTCTCAGGAAACTGTGCTGTGGTTAGATGTTGCTGTTATTACTACTGGCATCGGGAGACTCACACTAAGTATTGCTGCAATTAGAGACTGAAGAATCATTTCTCATTATCTAATTGTATCATCAAAAATAGGGAGAAAAACATTACAATATTAATTACCAGCTTCTAAGTATGCAAAATGATCCTAGGTTATTTGCACAACCAATGTGTGTCTAAGAGAAAAAAAACTCTTCTGCTGTCATTTAAACCTGTGCTACTCTACTGATTTCAGTATGATTGCCTGGGTGTAAGTAAGGTCAAGATTCTGGCCATTACCTTTTAAGAGAAAAGGCTGTTATGTACCAGAAAAAAGTATTCTGTTGTAATTTCTCAATTTCTTATCACTTTCTTGTAAACACGGAATCCCTCAACCTGTCACCTTGTACTGACAGCCGCCTTGGACAGCACACTCAGCACTGGAGTCAAATTTGGGTCAGCTGCAAAGAGGGCCAGGTAGACTTTCCAGATTAGTAACCAGCACTTGGAGAAGGCCAGTCAAGTGATGAATTTATGAAAGAAGTCCCTAGCCAAAACATAGGAACAGTTAAATGGGAGGTTGGGAGGGAGGCAGATGAAGTGCAAAATAAATGAAATGTGTCAAGTGGTTTTCCAGTTTATAACCACTCATGACTAACATGACTATCAAAGTCAAGCAGATAAAATCTTTAGACTATGCTATCATGTGTTCCTAAGTAGTAACACACTCATCCAAAGTCTGTAATGGCACCTGACGGAATGGTATCTCAACATATATACATTTACTAAAGCGGACTCACAAGCATCTCTCCTTCTTTAGTTTTCTAATTGGATTGTTTGAGGGAGGGGAGGAAGAGTAATTGAGGAAAGACTAGATTGAGAAAAGATTTTTACATATCTTTCCAAAGGTACCAAGGTTGATGCCTTCAACTTCCCAAATAAAGCCACACATCTTGATCCTGTTCTCAAATTTGGGAAAATTTCCATCTGGAGTGTGAGCCACAATACTATATCCTTTTTCTAGAAGATTTAGTAACTGTGATATCCAATGCTGTATTTAAGATTATGATCCAATTCCCACAGCTCTGTTTTCACTTGCGGGGGGAGAGGGGGAAGAGTGTTAGGACTGAAGCATTCCCTTCATAATCTCAGCCATGAAGCAATTATTTTCAATTGTAAGAAAACCTCTTCATCCATTTAAGTTACAGAAATGATTCCAACCATGCATAATAATGTAACCCTTCTGCCAGTTAGAGTTGGCAGCAACAAGGGCCGGGTTCAGTTTCTAGGGGTTCCATTCCAATAACACAATGCAAAACCAGCTCAAGCCCCCACCCAGTGACCTGGGACAAATATATACCACCCCCCGCTGGGCGCCTCCAAGAGGCAATACTTCCCCTCTCACAAGCACAGAGTCTGAGTGTAACAAAAAGCCTTTTAATAACAGAGAGAAACAATGTGGCATTATGTTGGGGAAACACCACCAATAGGATTCATAACACAACCCATGACCAAAAAACCCACCCCAAGCAAATTGGGGCATGTCCTTTCCCTTTAGTTCTTGAGTCCAGCAACCCAAAAGTCACCCAAAGTCCCAAAAGTCCAACGACCCAAAAGTCTCTGTCCCTGGTCAGGGCAGCCCCAAAGTTCAAAAGTTTACCTGCAGAGTTTTACGTCCCAACCTGGGTGGAGATTGGGGGGGTGTTAAGGGGCACCTTACATGGTCCAAAGCTGGTGGCCCCACCTCTCCATGGGGCTCCGCTCTGCCAGCCGCCCCATGGGCTGCTCTAGGCATCCAACAAACTGCTCTGCTCCACCAGCTGCTCCGCTCTGCGTCCCGCAAACTGCTTTGCTCCACCAGCCGCTCCGCTCTGCTCGCCGTCCCGCAAACTGCTCCACCATATATCTTCAGGCTCCCCCACTACTTAACACAACACTCAGTGATTTCAGCTCTTAGTAAGTTTAGCTCTTTTGTGATTTCAGCTTGTAGTAGGGGAGCCTCAGTGCTGGTGCACCATTAGCACAAAGTGAATTCAGCTCAGCAGCCTGTAACTAGACTCCTAATGGAATCAAAATTAGCTCTGATATTCCACAGTGGAGAGAGGAGGAAGTGCAATTAGCATGTAAGGCCCTCACCAGGGGGCCCATGTCACCAAGTATTAATACCTGTCCCCAGCCTCTCTCCATTCACAGAGTTTTGGAACCCATGTCCCTTGCCTAGCGAGTGCTACTTAGTTGATGGCGAGTCCCTCCAGTTCCACTGTCCTTGATTCCCATAATCAGGGTAACAACAATTTATTCTTCCTGCCCCAATAACAGAGACACTGGGGATCCCACAACAGCCAAAGTGACCATTTGGGCAGCTATGGCCTCATTCTAGGTGGGGTGGGTGTGCCTATGCAAATGAGATCAGCCCCTGAAGTTCTTTTCCACAACTTGCCACACCTCACCACCAGATGTCAGGGTGGAGCTCATCCCGACTCTGCTTACATCAAGTTACCAGTTTGGTTAGAATATCATCTTCAAGTAAAAATATTGTGCCTCAATATTAATCCAGCTATGTAGAATGATGGCTTTCAACAAGCTACAGCCACCAAGTAGTGAGCTACCCATCTCTCCCCACTCACAGGCAGAACCATCCCACGGACCGGGGCAACCACCGGAGGCCCCTCAATTCAGGACATGGGGTGCAGGGCGCCCTGGGGGGTCAGCAGGGGGCCTAGCGTCACTCGGGGGAAGGGGTGGAATGGGGGCAGAGCAGGGGCGGGAAGAGGCGAGGTGGGGTGGGAGCCTGGGGGAAGGGGTGGAGTGAGGGCAGGGCCTGGGCCGGAGGTGGGGACTGTTCCGGGCCCCTCACCCCTCTAGGGGCCGCCATGCTCACAGGTGGTGTATACATTTCATCCTAGAAACCATTTTGCTCATGGATGTATGAATGTCACAAGTTCATAGCTATTCAATTGTAAGAAAAAAGCAAAAATACCTAGATTTTGGAAAAAATAGAGGCATTACCACAACTCTATGGTACTTGTTCTAACTCTAAAGTTAGTCACTATCCTTTAAAAACACCAAGTACCACTGAAAACTCAGATACCTAACTTTCTTCTGCTGAGTACTTAATACACAAGACATCACAATGAAGCCAAAAAGAGAGGAAACAAATGTCAAGTTTTAAAATAGATCCACTGCAACAAAAATTGTGTCTGATTAACAGTGTAATTGTTACTAAGATAAACTTTAGTTTATTTAAATGTGTTTCTGAAGATATATTAGTCCTATTCTTTCTGGACTTAAGAGTTACCTTGTATACACTAATCTGTAAAGCAAGTGTTCACTTACCAAATCAAGTGCTAGGAACTATAAAGAAATCCAATATGCGATGAACAAATATTGGTTTTAAAAATTGATTACTACTTGCTACAGGATTTAAAGGTAAGTTTCACAATAAACTTCTTCTTTTTTTTCAGCCCGATATTTGTGTTTGGCAACAAGCACGCAGGGGCAGAAGTCAAACTTGCCAACAGAGTGATCTTACGAAATTCTATAAAATTAGGTTTGTCAATAATAGAGCAGGGCATATGCTAAGAAAAGAACACACTAGGGTTCAGGGGGAACTTTAAAAACCCTTCCAAGAGCTTCTGGACTGCTCTGCTAACAAGAGGAAAGAGGAAGGAAGAAGGCTTAAGAAACAGTGACAGAGCTGCCAGAAACAAACCCAGGGATTGGAATAGCCAAGACGCTATACTTAAACTACCTTTGCTTGAAGTGTTTCCAAAGCTAAACAGAATCCCAGTAAGACCTTGATTCATGATATAGTTGCAGATGGACCCAGTTTGGCAATTGCCATACCCCCATTTTTGTTGCATGCTGCAAATGTTTAACAGTTTTACACCAACCTTGATTGGCCACCTTGTGTAAGTGGTAACTTCCAATCCTCCCCCTAACCGCTTCCCCCACTGCCTGAATGACTGGCTGATGTGTCAACATTTAGACTGAAATTTAGTTTATATATTTCTTTGGCTCTATTTACTAAAATGAAGCTGATAATAGAGCTGGCCAGACAACAAGAAATCCATTTCTCACAAAGATCTGCAGTTTCGTCATTTTATTTTGTTCTACATTGGGACAAAACTGATTTTTTGAAATTTTCATGAAAAACTGGAGTGTGTGCCTTCAGAATAACTGATACCACAATAGTTCGGGCACTCAGGTTTAGTTCCTGATTAAATCAGGAGGAGTGGGGACTTGAACCTACCTTTCCCCTACCCCAATAAGTGCCCAAACCACTGGCCAGCAGGCTATTTACAATGAGGTTGCCCACTGCCCAATTAAATGTTAGTGAAAACATGTTTCAACAAAAAGTTTTGATGTTAATTGATCAACATTTTCCAACAAGAATATGTTTAATTGTTTTCCCACCTCTAGCTGCTAACTGTCCAAGAGCCCAGGCCTGCCTGACATGAAATGCTCTCAAGAGCCAATGACACATACTAGCTGGCTCCCCACTTCCTGCTATTTTAGAGTGCGGGATGCTGAATATTTTGGAGATGCTGCTACAGCACTACGGATAATGTTCGAGTCTGTAAAGTATCATGTTGATCTATATGCCATGAAGCAAATCACGAAAGAAATCCAGCAGGAACACAGTTGAATGAAGTACTCTTATCCTCCAAGGAATCCGAGGAGAATTTTCTAGTGCTTATTGTTTCACTGAAACATAGGTAAGAAGTGTTTACTCACCTCTAAAAGCCATCCATCACCTCTGATGAGCTGAAGGGCAAGCTAGATGGACTGATGGGGAACTAACAGAAAACATAACTCTCGTGTACTTCACACCACCTTTTTGCCCAAATCCTTTACTTTTCACACAGTAATACAATATTTTAAATTAGAGACCTCCTGGAGTGATTTTGAAATTTTAAACTTCTTTAACATTAATTGCAAAAACAGCAAGATACCTGCCATCCCCCCTTCTTATGACTATTGCTTCTTAATGCTCTGAGCTTTAGATTTTTTAAAGTTTTAACAAAAATGGAGCTTTTAACCTTCAGGTTCCAGATTAGTTGAAATAAGGGAAGCAAGTGCCCTAAAGCAGAAAGAATGATGGCCAAGTGTACAGGTGCTGAAGCACATGAATATGTTATTCATCTTCTTCTATTAGCATTTCCCCCTCAAGCTGAACTCCAGCTTGTCAAGTTATTTTGAAGTCAAATAACCTGAACCAAGTTTGTCCTTTCTTCCTTATTTGTACTTTAACTGAACAAATTTATCTTGACCCTAGTATGGAAAACTCACTCTCCATGAACACCCAAGTCCTGACATAACCCTTATAAAGCTTAAAACTCCTGAAAGCAAGACTATATGCAGTCCAGACTAGAATTGGATCTTTTACAACACCGTATTGCTTCACATGTTTTCTGCCCAGACCGCCAAGTGAATTTTCAGTGTCATACAGCAACTTCCAGCCCTATGTAGAAGAGTGTACCAGTCAGTACACACCCTCATGGCTAGGCATCGCATAGCAGGCTCTCTATCATCCCTTGGCCAGTTCACATTCAGTTCCACCCCATCACAAACAGTGACCTCAGACCAGGTCTTTGGTCCTTGACTCTGGGACAAGTGCTCCTTATACCTCTGAACTCCAGGTTTTCATAGGTATCACACACTTGTGTCAGGGCATTTCACACCACCTTCCTTGGTGGCTGGTAAAAGAACCTAGGACCTCCCTCTACTCTGGGTTCCAGTCTAGGGACCCTGTAGTAGCGAGCAGCTAAGATCCGCTTCCTCAGACTTTTTGTTGCTTCCTTGGACTACTTTTTACCTTGGTCTCTTCTCTAGGCCCTTTTACCCAGCATCTTTCAGGACTCTGCAATTTCTCCCTGGCTCTGGTAGAGAGCAACGCTTCACAGGTCTAGTTCTTGCCCTACTATCAAGGGTCACTGAAGGAGTTAGCTCCATCCCTGTGGCTTCTCAGTCTCTCTCCTGGCCTTTTGCCAGAGTACCCTTCTCAGGGGAGACCACCACCAAGGCTGACTCTCCCCGCAGCCTCCTGTCTTCTTCCGGCATGAAATTATTTTATATTACCCACAGAGCTCCTCCCAGGTGGATCTCACCCTTAACCTAGTGACACGTGTTGTTGCTACCAGGTGACTTAATTGTGCTCTCCAGCTCCCTTTCACCCTTCCGAAGTGTGATGGGGTATATATCACACCCTGATTATTCTTTTCCAGCAATTATTGCAATGTATGGGAAAGGAATGCAATTGCTTATCCCCATCTTTGTTTGAGAAGATCCAAAATATACCCTTGACACCCGTCAGAACTGGTCTTTGATAGTACAGCATACTATAGGGAAAAGTTAAGTTTTCACTACAGACTTCAGACACTTTTGCTATCTTGTTCACTCGATAAGATCGCCTCCCATAAGCGACCGTATTAGTTTGCCAAAGCACAGATCAAGTTTTTGTTACACCCTTAAAGAGATGTCTTAGATTACCACCTTTAAATGCAGCAATGAGACTAAAAATCATTTGTCTTCTAAGGATTAAAATATTTCTGTATGGCCTTCTAGGTTTGCATTAGAAGCTTTTATTAAAGTGAAAGAGCCGCATGAATGATCACTGATGAGAAAAGCTATAGCATTATTAGAGCAATAAAACAGTAATTTTAAGATCCAGATTTTATGTTAATTTATGCCTCAGGGCATTGATGCCACTAATATTGCTCTTTATGAGGCCAATTATTTAGTGCTGTCAAACCAGAGTTCTGTACAATAGTGAAGTGTTTAATACCTAACAGGCCCCTGTGGCATAAAGGCACAGTGACCTACAAATCAGCAATATAAACTCTTTACAGTTCCAAGCATAGTGTAATTTCATAACCAAATTGTTACACAGAATAGGTTTTTTGAGGGCGGTAATATTGTGTAGGATAAACCAGGATATTGTTCCAAGCACAGCACTGAGTAGTATGGAAGAAAGTATGAAGTCCTGAACAGATGACAGAAGGCAAGGAAGGAACATAGGTATAAGATGGTGAGGAAGAAGAGGGGAAAGGTATGGGAAAGTTATGGACAGATTTTAATTCATGTTTCAGCTAGTTATTTCACTTTCAGAAGTTGAACTGAACCGTGTTCTTCCCCTATGTAGTGGCAACAATTAGATGCCACTATACAAATTAACACTTTCATTCTTTTGATTGTAAGTAGATAATAACCTTATCCTGACACAGAACATCTACAAGACAGAAGGAAGATGTGCTTCCGTCAAATAAGCTAGAATACTACTACTTCATTCTTCATTTTAAGCAAGTGTTACAGCATACATTTCTCTTACTGCTGTAATATTAGAAAACATGTATCCCATTATTCAAAGTTTTGTCTGCCTTACAATTGGCATTTTCTATTTTTACGAGTGTTATGACTTCCATAGTAGAGCATGTCCACTTGAATTTCAGAAGACGAGGTTCATGAGTGATGGTTCATTCTGGATGTTGTGCAAGAGATTTCTCCAAGATCATATCTCAGAAACTTATAAAAAATTACTGAAAGTCAATCTCAAGTTACTTATTGGAATCATTTCACCTTGGTAGGATACATTTAGATTATATGGAGAGAATGTTAACTTTGTCTCCCTGGTGCTCCATTTGTGCCAACCATACAAGTACAGCATTTGAGATTTAGCGGAATTGTATCTTGCAAGTCAATTCTCATCTATTGTTGATTTTACATATCTGACCAGTTATCAAACCACACAACACTTCCGTTAGCTTCAGCCTGGCCATTGTATAAAGCTGCAATGTTCTGAATAAATCAACAAGTTAGTCTCTTTTGTAAAGGTTATAGAAAGGTGTGAATAGCAGATGTCTCCAAAAGCAGGTGATAGCTGCTAGTTTTAATACTAAAACCAAGTAATAATTTGGATTTGAAGCATACGTCTCCATGTTCATCTAAACTAGCTGGCATCCTGAGCCACAGAGTGATTTGAACATGTACACAAAAGGAAAACAAATTTAGTCTAAAAGTTATTCCCCTTTACATTATACATTACAAAGCAAACTTGTTAGATTTTTCTGCTTTCAATCTGTTAACAAGAATGTCTGTTTAAGAGTTATTTTAGTTAAATGTTAACATAGGTTATGTTCAATGTTATCCTATATTTGTTAAGAGATTTGGATTCTCAGATGTGAACTTATACCATCATATGCAGTTTCAAGTTGTTGCAGATACAGTGGGATTTCAAATTTCCTATTTATTCTGTTCTGCGAGGATATCTTTGATTCTCATTGCTTACATTCACATTTACTTAAATTTTAGAATATCAGATTGTTTCAGATGCAACTCAATGATTTAGATTCCAGGCTTTGTAACTGTGTTGTGGTTAGCCTCTACCCTAGTGGCTAGAAAGATCATAGGTGTTATTCTTTGTCCCCTCTGTGCTTAAGAAAATTCCAGGCACTTAAGTACTGGCAAAGTTAAGTAATCAACACTGCAGAACTGCATAGGAATCAATTTTGCTACTAGTACGAGTAGGACTTAAAGTTGTTTTACAGGAGAGATTTGAGAGGATTTAATTATGTCTGCTTACATTTAATTGATTACACTGTGTCATCATGCCTCAGTGGATCACAGCCGAGGATGCCAAATTCAGGACAGTCTGCTGAGAAATAGGGCAGATTCACCCCAAACTGGTGGTTATTCTATCATTAGATTATACCAAGCTAGTGACAAAAGTGAACTTCGGTATCACCCCACTAGTTAACAAGAAGTCAAAAATGCAGTCTCCTTAGGCATTCCAGCCCTTGGCTCTCCACTCAGACCCTAGACTTTGATGATGAGTGGTAACTGAAAACCAATTTAATCAGTTCTAGGGTCTTCCAATCCCAAGGGACCAGCCACTTAGCAAAGTCAATATATAACTCAGATCTTACCCAATAATCACGCAGATAACAATCCTTTAGTGACTAAGAATTAAAGGTTTAATAATAAAAGAAAAGAAGAGAGTTATAAATGGTTAATAGATCATATACATACAAATGCAAAGTCCTTATACCAGGTGTGAAGCAGTGATGGGATAAACTGCTAGCTTGCAAAAGTCTATCTGGAATTACCCAAACAGATTGGGTATTCAAAGCTTATTCAAAGCTTCCTTGTTAGAAATCCAGTCCAGAGAAATTAAACAGGAAATAAAGACAAAATGGAGATGTCTCAGACGCTTCTTTACATTCTCTGCCACGTATAGAATTTTACTGTCCCAAACAAAGGCCACATCCCAGGTGCATGGAAAATTACTGACCCAAGATAGAGTCACATGAGCATATTACACACGCTTACACGCTTTGATGACTCACAGAGGAGCCATTGCCCATATTCTTTCTAACGTGTCTAATGTGTCCTTCTAATGCTTATTGAGCAGGATGAATTTCTTTAATTGTGAGCTGAGTGAACTTAATGGGTTATCAATATAAAGCTGTCTGGCTCTAGTGTAAATTCTATCTGGGGGATGTTACTCAGGAATACAATACATGTGCAAGATACCAGTACATAGCCATATTAATAACTTCAGATACAAAGATGATACATGCATATAAACAGCATAATCATACTGAGAAAATCATAACTTTTCCATTGACATCTTACATGATATACTTTGTACCAGATATGTTGCAATTGTAGAACAGTGGTGAAATCAAGAATGTACATCAAGGAAATCATATGGCATCACATACTGTGTCTGGGGATCCCTACTTCTTGCATACTGAATTTTTAGTTGAGAGATTTCCTCTCCCCACACACACACACACCTCCAACAAATCACAGAACCTGAAACAAAAATTTCCTAATCTGAATCTAAAACGCACTATTACATAAATGTAGACCAACTCACATATAGTCTATGTTGGAGATCTGATGAGTACAAACATAAGTGTTAATGCCTGCAGTTTTCCCCTTTTCATTTCATTCAATCATTTTCTCCCAACTACAGACATAGAAATTCAAGTTAGCATTTGTATGTATTTCAGCACTTCGGGTGGAAACAACTTCAATTTTAAAACACACTGAGGCAGCAAGTGCAACAAATCATTTACACTGATGTCATATTTTATCTGGTTTCTGTCAATAGTAATGGCTCATGTTTAGAATAGTCAATTGAAAAGGTAATTTTATCAGATGTCTCACTTTTAAAACTCCTCTGAAACTGCTGCCTACAAACTGATATTAATCACTACTCTGCTAGGCACATGAAATAACCGAACTATCAAGCTATTGCAAGGTATTTGCTGTTCAAGATGGAAAGTAGTTAAAATGAAGCATCCATGCACAGCATCTGTGCCTCCCCATATTTTTGATTGAATTAATTGCCCAGGTATACATCATCACAATACTGCAATCTATCAATGCTGTTAGAATTTTATGCAGTCTTCAGAATTTTTGCTGTTATGAATAAACTGTGGTTCTCTATCACCACCCCACTGGTTTAGTTTTTTTAAAAGGAAGACCTTATTTTGGGGTATAGTAAAGGATTTATTTATTTGTCAAATTTCCATCAGTATATTATATTTCTTGCAGTCAAATAGGCACATTTGTATTCTATTCAGCATAATATGACCTTATGAGTAAAGCTGACTTTATTTCCAGAACACTTGTCTACTATCAAGTGTTTTTTCCCAAGGAATAAACAGACTAGATTACTGAATTTGGTACACCCACACCCCCCACTGGCATAGTCCCTGCGAGCTTTATATTCTGACATTTACAAGCAGCAAACAAGCATCTCTTCTTCATTTTCTATTTCAAAACTACTTTCAAATTAACTCTCCCAATACATTAGGGAACTTTTTCGATAAAACAGTGTATGCACATTGTAGTGTGAAAACCCATACTTCAAATAAATACTTAGGAAAAGCAATTCAACAGTTTTGACTCCAGGAATTAAAGAAAAATTATCCATGAAAAATAATATTGAGATTATACTTACCAAATTTAGACATATGTTTGAAGTATTTTAAGGTTTAAATGAAACTTTTTAACACAAGTTAAACTTGGACATGAGAGAACTTGTAAAAGACTCTGGTGGCACATCAATCCTAAAAACCTAGATAGTTCAAGTCCAAAAAATATGTAATGTCAGTTGTGGAACGGAAAATCATTAACAACTTCATATTCTTATGAAGCATGATTCAGGCAATATTCTGACGCCTATGAAAAGAAAATCTTGGAAAGATGTTAAAGGTCTGGCCAAGTGTTACTTAAAGGAATTGCTTCTACCCACTGTAATAGTTCTCATATTCAGATGTTAGTAACTTTTCAATCAGTATATGAGTACAAGTCCAAACTATACTTTGAAATCTGAAATAATGGTGACCCATCCCACTTAATGGTGGCACATTCAGATTCTGCTAGATAGAGGTTCTAATTTTAAACACTAATCACAGTTGCCAAGTTCACCAATATGAAGCTACTGTAAATGAAGTACTGTCATCTTACCTTGTCTGTAGACAAGATAAACATATGAACACTCCTGGGTCATTTATTTCCCTGCAATAGGGACCAAGACGTAATGATGATCTATTCTAAGTCTTCATTAACCACTTCACTGCTTATTTTAGAATTTTGGATGGGGGTGGGAGGACAATGAGGTGCAAGTGCAAAATAAGATTGGAACTGGGAGTTGCTGCAGGAAAGGAAATGCAGAGGTAAGAAAGGAGACGAACAGAAAAGCGAGAAAACAACAAGGAATACTGAAGAGCATGCACAGCAGTGGTTTTAAGGGTAGGCATGTTTTCCTTACTCCATGATGCTGAATATGACAGTTAAGCATTCAGATAACAAGTGAAACTAGGTTTGGTTGCTATATATTGACTATTTTCTGCACTCAAATTTGACTCATCTGAAACCAAATCTTCACACTTCCTGGGATCTACTTCACCATCCATATGTTAACACTCAAAACTTTCAGTTGCATCATAACTCTAGCATGATTCGGAAGCAAGGATGCTACTTCTTTCAATAGATGAGTCCTGAATATTTTGAATTCCGTGTGCTTGTTCCAGTCATCAGGTTATAGTTTGCCTACATTTTTACACCTAGTTACCTCATACAACCCACAGCAAGGACAGTGGAAGAGCTAGCTTTTATTCTCATTAACGCAAGATAGGGTAAGGGATGTTGAGGCAATATCATGTGTAACCAAGAGCCCCAATCCATTCCCCTCATCTATGCCACAGGCAGGAGAGATGAGAGGAGGGGAGCCCCATGCTGCGCAAGTTAAGAGGGCCTACTCCATCACTGTGCAATGTTGTGCTTAAGGCCTGTGCCCAAGCAGCCCATCATGTTACATGGCCCTCACATCACACGATTTCTTAACCCACCTATTGCACTCGAACCTGTAATAGGGGACAACAGCAATCGGCTTAGACAGACACACCCTTCCTACTGGACATCTAGAAAATCATCTACCTATTGTCTGAAGTCCTCCAAGAAAATACCTGATCCCATGACAGATGATGTATTCTATGCTCTCTAAATAGCGCTGAGGAGGTTTCCTCCATTTATAAATGGTAAGTCACTGTCTATTTTCCTATTGCAGTAATATACTTAAGTTTCCTGGTTTACTTCCTTCCTTATTCAGTTGATCTTGCAAGTCTGGTGATTGGTCATAATATCTTTGAAGCACCTCCAACCAGACCAAGATAATACCAGGGAAAGAGCAGAAATCTGGCTGCCGTTCCTCTTTATTCTAATTGTTAAATCAGCCTCTTTTGCTATGCCTAAATCATTCTCCCCCAGGGAAATAATGATCAGCCGCAGATAACAGGAACAGTCTGCCATAGAATGGATAAGAAAAGTCAGCTAGTCCCACACCGTGTCCCCACTTCTGCCATGACAAGTGGGTTGGCCCAATTGTGGAAGTTTCACCCAGGTCCCCTAGGTTTGCTAGATGCCCTTTTCTGTGTCCAGTGAATAATACTATTCCCATATATCCAGATCTCCGTAGATGGGGCCTTCCTGCTCAATCCTGAAACAACAGACCATGTACGTAATCAGGAAATATTGTAAATAGTCTTAGAAATACTATGAATAACTTTTAAAGGAAAACTGTTAGGCAGTAAGTCCATTGGTATTACTTAAACAGACTTCCTCGCTTAATTGTTGTTAAATATATTCAAATATAACATTCCAACATAACATTTAGACTGCTACTGTACACACATTCCCCTCTTAAGTTTCAGAAATGATTTCTCAGTCTTTATATAGTGTGCATCATCTGGACTTTTCAGAGCTTGAGAACATCTTAGTCCTTTCAAACACTTCAAAAACCTGCCCGCATATAACAGAAGTTAGTCCAGTAAAAGATACTGTTTCACTCACCTTGTCTCAGCAAACAGACAGCCTGAGGCACTCCACAGCTAGCAGCATTCCAGTCCCTGGGTTAGTGGACTGGTCCTCAGTTGCTGGTGAAACAAATCTGTCGCCTTGTATCCAAAGTGGTGCGGTTATTGGGATCAGCATTCCTTAGGTCTTGATAAGGCTGTCACTCTTCAAAGCAATATCTTTTCCCCATAAAAGCAACTGAGGTCAGGTAAGAATTTACAAATCTTTCAGGCTCTGCCCATTCTCTCTTTAACAGAGATTTTAAAAAGACAGCTTAGAGCAGTTAACTGGCAGCTAAATCTGAGTTCCACAGGATGTAGAGCCCCCTAGGTGTGTCTACACTGTAGCTGGTAGAGAACTTGCATAGAAAGACTCACCCTAGTGCACTAAAAATAGCAGTGTGGATGTTGCAGCACAGGCAAAAGCTCGGGCTAAGCACCCAAGCTCAGATCAAGATGGTCAGGCAGGATTGGACTCAGGTGAGTAGCCCAAGCCACAATGCACAGCACAGCATCCACACTGCTATCTTGAGTGAGTTAATTTGAGCAGAGTCAGTATATGTCTGTCTATCCAGGCAAGGATGATCACTCCCAGTTACAGTGCAGATATAGCCCTGGAGATAACCATTCCTCCCCTTCAAGCTCTTCCTCTATGTCTATCAGACCATGCTGGACCAGACATCCTCATAGAGAGCTTCCCAAGCAAATAATTCAGCAATTATTCACCTGTAACAAAGCAATACAAAATATTGAGACCCAGCCCTTACAGCAACACTCTCACACACTCCTATGTTTAACAGTCACTAAATCCATACAGCTGTTTTTAACTCCTATTTAAAATCTTCCCCACCCAAACGTCCGGTTGGGTTAGCTCTCAGAGGGTAACCAGGTTTGGCCAGTGAGGTGGTTTGCTCACAATTAAAATTTCCTATATAGCTTCAGAAACCACAACTGAGCACGTGCAGTAACTGGTCTGATCCACACACTTTGGGGGCTCTTCTAGTTGATTTGCCCTGCCCCCTTCTTTTGTGCAGAGATAAAGCGTTGCAGCTAAAATTCTTGTCTTCTGCCCCTTGCTTTTCTCCAATTCTTTAGATCAAAGTCAAATGTGGTAATATTTATTATATAGGTCTCCTACACTCACATAAGAATTGTTAGCTTCTTTAAAAAAGAATTCTCAGGTACTAGCAGTTATGCACTACGCAGAAATAACACTGTTAGACTTTCAGATCCCATCTTAATTACTGGCCAAAGAAACCAGTCTTTACTTGTAAGCTGAACAAATTTGATAGAGAATTCACTGAAAGAATATGGAACCTTCCTTGTGCCTTTTTTGACAGTCTTTGTGGAGAATACTGAAGTTACAGTAAGCAAGCAGAGAAAAGCAACTATCTTGATCTACAATTCTACCTAACTGGCTTAATTGAGCAAATGGATCAGAGCAGGCTTAAGTACCTGCCTTCCTCAGTCCAGGTGGAAACTGTCTGTAATTGTAAAGCACAGCAGGCTCTCTGCCTCACTCTATTTAAAGCAATTAATCCTTTCAAGTAATCCTCATTTACCTCAGAGTTATGTAATATGTAGGGAAAGCATTTTTGTTACCTTATTTTTAAGAGCTGCAAATCAAGCTTAACGTTGGTTTTTACTTTTTTCTATGAGCACAAAAGAGTCAATCTTGCTTGAGTTCGGTACCCATTCCTTTTTGGGTTCTTCAGCTCTGTTTTCCAAAAGAAAGCTTCCAGCTGGGAACCTTTTACCTTTATCTGATCTTTATTACTCATCACAGTCTCATACCTAGGGAGCTGGGTACCTCTGTGGCTTCACCACAGCCCAGGAACCAACAGATGACTTGTCTTTCCAGGATCTCCAATCTCTATACAAATAATAGTTTTATATTTGATATACTGATCCTTTGCATACATCATAGTATGGTTCAATTTCTGGTAACTGACAATAAGTTACCTTGAAATGCCCAGAAGAACACCCACTAATATCCTTTTGCACTCAAGTGTTAAAATTCATTTTTTCAGCCATGTAAGTTATGGTCTACTATCCATTACCTTATTAAAGTGTTCTTAAGAATAAATAAAGTTTTGATATTGAACAGAAGGTATTGTGGAGAGTTATAATTCCACATTGAACAGCCAATACATTTAAAACATTTAAATTACGCTACCCTTACTTGTATACAGAGCTTTGTGAAGTCATTAAAAACATGGCAAAACAAGTTGCATGCTTTCTCTAATAACATAAGCCAACTTGTCTTTGTAGGAAAGACAAAGTAGGAACTAACATCTTTTCATTTGTGTTCACCTGTGTATTTGTCCCCAAACCATTCACTGGATTTCAATTTTTTTTTATTTTTTTTTATTTCCAGTATTTCGTGTCAGCTGAAATGCTTCAGCAAATCTAAGTTAAATACAGATCAGAGTTGTAGTTGTTTCCCATGTTTATACACTGCATATTGTTAAGGCCTCCAGTTTTTAGAAGTTAAATACTATATAGCATTTCTAGGAGGTTTGGGTAAGAGATTTTGCCTAGTTAACTACAATTAGTATTTCCATTCCAAGTTTAACTTATTTGGCCACGTAGTTTCATATGCCCGCTTCATCATTTGATCAAGTTTGAATGTTGAGGTTAATGAAACAAATTCTATCTAGTTATCAGGCATAAAAAGCTTTTCTTTATAATTGACATCAAAACAAGTGATTAGCATGCTGGAGTTCTTGCCAAGCCTTTTCATATACATTAATTATTCAGAATTAATTCTTTGAAAATTCAGAAAGACAATGATTAGTACAAAATATGTAATTATTCCACATTACATAATGTTCATAATTTATCATTTATTTACATCAAGTCCTTACTTCTATACCCTTCATCCTGAAAATACTTTTTAAAAAAGGAGTAAGGTTTCCTTTGTAGTAAAGATGCAAAAATATCACTAAAGTATTAGCATTTTAACATATTTATATCACACACACAGTACATTTCCCAGAGACTATATTACACCTTCCTGTTTTGTTATTTTTTGAGTTTGTTGAAAATTTCACATATTTTTATATCCTTTTTTGTCTTCCCTTTCTAAGCTTATCTTCAGAACAGCGATGAGAGTTGGCTTACTGTGGAAACATTTGAAGTTACTCAATCACAAGTATGTAGAACATATTGAACAATTACAACAGAACCCTGTTTATCCGATCTAATTGGAAACGGGGCCAGATCGGATAATCAAAAATTCAGATAATCTGGAGAATGGGAAAGTGCAAGGTTGCAGCACCATCTAGCAGCCAGAGGAGAGATCACCCACTTCTGGACCTCTGTGCGCTGTTCGGTTAATATGGAGAGCTGGATAATGGAAAGTCAGATAAACGGGGTTCTATTGTATTCTCTTCTGAGATTATAGGGGACCAAATTTTGGTGAAATAAGCATCTTCACACTGAAGAATCAGTTTATCAGTGGAAAAAGAAGTCAGTGAGGTGGTAAAATTTGCAGATGATACAAAATTCCTCAAGATACTTAAGTCCAAAGCCAACTATAAAGAGTTACAAAGGGATCTCACTAAACTGAGTGACTGGGCAATAAAATGGCAGATGAAATTCAATGCTGATAAATGCAAAGTAATGCATATTGAAAAAATAATCCCAACTATAAATACAAAATCATGGAGTCTAAATTAGCTGTTACCAACTCAAGAAAGAGATCTAGAAGTCATTGTGGACAGTGTGCAGAAAACATCTGTTCAACGTGCAGTGGAAGTCAAAAAAGCTAACAGAATGTTAGGAACAGTTTTCACAAAATGATTACCCCATAGCTGACCTCTTAGTACTCGTCCTCAGAGAAAACCTTCACAATACCTTTAAAAGATGTGCCTGGAAGCTTAAATTCATAACTTTACTAGTCACTAACAATCAAGGACTCAATAAAAACACTGAATTTATGCCTCATTACCACAAACTGTAACCCACAAACCCTCCTTGAGATATTAACTGCCCACTTCACCTTGAATGGTCTCCTGCAACATGCATTAGCTCTTTTGTTTAACAATTTGTTCCACCTCGCATTTAGCTGTGATGCTCTGAGTACCTGAGACCTGAAGAAAAGCTCTGTGTAAGCTCGAAAACTGGTCTCCCTCATCAACAAAAGTTAGTCCACTAAAAGATATTACCTCACCCACCTTGTCTCTCTCATGACCTTTAATGTCAACATTTCTATCTTTTTCAAACATGGGTTTTCAGAGGACTTTTGCTCAAAGTTCTATCATCTTGCTTGTAAATTATTAAACAGCCTTGTTCAAAATGATTGAGTCCATTTAAATTACATGAAGGCTTACAGAAGTTATTGAGGTGCCATAGTGCTGCTATATACCCATTTTAGTCTGCAAAACTCAGAGAACTGCATCATAATCATTCATGCCTTTTTAGCATCATATTCCCTGGTCCTGAAACAAATCATGTGACTCAGATAAAATGCAACTCAGTGCATCCATCTGTGCCCATCAAAATCATCCCCAAAAGCCCACTGCATGCTGAAATTCTGATGTTTGTAGACATGCTTTTTGAGATATTAAATCATTTCTAGTAGTCACTGTACAAATACATACAACACAGTCAAGTGCCTGGGGGTTGGGGGGAAACTTGTGCAATCCCAGCTACTCAGACTGGAGAAAAACAAATGGACACAAGCCAATGTGCAACAGATGGCACCTTCTAGAGCAGACAAGGCCAATGAGTAATTTTGGAGAATATCACTATGTATCATTCCCTGAAAAGGGAAGTGCAGCAAAAAAGGCGGTTTCCTAGTTTCAGCAACTGTGTGGCCACATTGTTCACAATATGGCCAAACACCACAATGAACAGTTTAGGTCTTCCCACTGACAAAGTACCTTCTGTTTTCAGATGTTCAGACTTTTTAGAAGGTACAGATTTAAAATAAAATGATTTTTAGTTAGGGTGTTAGTAAAATGTTAAGAGTCTATTCCTGACTGACTGACTTTTGACATTCTGAAGACAAAAAGAAACTGATCAAATTATCAGACTCCCCATTTGTCTCTCCTTACAGAGATGTTCTTAGTAGTAGGGCAATAGTCACATTTATTTGCTATGCTCGTCATGTAAAGTCTCCGTGCTCTCACTGCCTGCTCATTTCCTGCTTATCCCAAAGATACCTCTTTTAGATATTATACCTCATATTATGCTCTTACTTTCACCCCCAATCCCAAAACCTGACTAAGAAGAATCAACTCTGTTTAGCAACTCCTCACATTAAAAGAACACCCAAAAACAAGAAGTATGCTTCACACTAATAGATTGGTGCAACCTGAAACTATAGTATATGGTCAGTCAATTAATTCAGATTAACAGATTTCATAGATTTCATAACAGATTTCATAGTGACAGATTTCATAGTGACTTAACAAATCTGAAGCATCTTTGTATTTAGGGATAATTCAACAGATTCTTCCTTTGTACCACCCAAGAAACAATTGTGATTTACTAGGACAAGGTATCATCATATTTAACTTATTGGCCTATTGGTTCCAACATGCCGTCCTCACGCTGAAAAGAAGGCATTTAAGTTCTTACCATCTGTACAAGACTGAGCCAATTGATAGGAACAAGCTGACGACTCACAGACTGAATGAGAAATGTTATGAATCTTCAGCAAGTAAAATCCTTAATAGAACGTGTCACTATCTTCAGCTCTAATGCTCAAGAAATAAGTTAAGGCATTTTATAACAATGTCATTGCCTTGCTTCAGAGATGGTTTGATTTCAGGGATTACAATTGTCTGAGATACATGGGACCATTTGCCTTGCAGAAGCTATTTAGATAGACCTCTCCTTCACAGCACAGAAACTTCATCTTATAAAACCTCGAGACATAGGCTGATTGATCACTGTTGCTGCACTGCTCCATCATTAAAAGAAGTTTGTTCTGACAAATGCTTCATTCAGCAGAAGAGCAGCATTCTAAACAGCAGTGAGAAGTGAGGGAAGCAGCATTCTAAACAGCAGTGAGAAGTGAGGGAGTGGGAATGGAAGTATTTGAGGGAGAAGGTTTTTTTAGAGAGAGAGGGAAGCCCTAAACATAGAGAGGGAAGGTGTGAGTAAGCAGTTCTCCCGACCTCCTCTGCATATAGTCCACAACATTTAAATTCAGACTCAAAATTTCACTATTAAAGAATTGAAACAGCAGCCTTCTTCACAGCCTTGGTTTCTCCTAGGGTTCCTCATTTATGACTGCTCAGACTACCCTCTCTCCTTCAAAGCCACTTCCATCTGAAATCCAGATGGGTTATGAGATGCCTGATCCAATCTGTCTAATATTTTCCCAGCAGGATTGACACCTGCTAATGAGATAGGGTTTTTCAGGCAAACAATGTTAGAGGGAATAGGGAAATAAGCAGATCAGAAAAAAACTTGAGCTTGTAGTTAATTTCTAGATATAGGAGGAAAGGGAAAACAAGTGAATTATTTTGCCTTTCTTTCAAGACTAGTTGCATCATAAAGGGATCTAATGCCAGTCGAGGAGTCACAAGTAAAGGCTTTACCTTTTTGCAAAAGCCACTTAGTAATATTACAATGCTATTCCCATAGATAACAATGACAATAATAAAAGGAGTACTTGTGGCACCTTAGAGACTAACCAATTTATTTGAGCATAAGCTTTCGTGAGCTACAGCTCACTTCATCGGATGCATACTGTGGAAACAGTATGCATCCGATGAAGTGAGCTGTAGCTCACGAAAGCTTATGCTCAAATAAATTGGTTAGTCTCTAAGGTGCCACAAGTACTACTTTTCTTTTTGCGAATACAGACTAACACGGCTGTTACTCTGAAAAATGACAATAATGTGGTCATGTTACACATTGGCCAATGTATATAAAAATATTTGAATGGTTCTTACTTAAATTTTTGTGTAGGAGCCAAAAATAAGGACTGTGAAACTATTTTTCTCTGGTGTAGTTCTAAAACCAGTGTTTAATGTAGTGGGAATAAATTCACAGGAAGATAACTTGAATGTTTGTAGTACTAGGTAAAGAAAAGATGCTTAACTCATTTGCTAAAGAGTATCCTTGTATGTATGTATTAGGAATATTTATATCATGCTTCTTTAAAGGTCTGTGTTTATGCATTACTATCAATAGTACTGATGCCATGACTTCAGTATACCTAATAACATTATGTCCAAAACATTCATTATTAGTTATACTTAGATACAAGAGCTAAAGAAAGAATAAATATAGCATGCATGCATATCAGGGTTTCAACACTGCATTTCTTGAGGTTTCATATAGTTTTGTACATCAAATCCATTCTATCCTGCTTCACTAGCAATACCGTCTCCCTCCAAAAGGTCCTGATAAAGTTTGAAAACTGAGTAATTCTAACAGATTTAGAAGCTCTGAGTTCTCCTGTGGTTAGCTAGTGATCTAACTCTGGGCTAATATCGCAATACCTACCAAAACTCTGCACCAGCTCTTTTCCCAACATTATTTATATTACAGTTTCATTCAAATGCCTTAACCAGGATTGAACTAAGAATGTGCATACACATAGTAAGGTGTGTGCTTACAAAAACGTACTCTTTAAAGAGAGAAGACTAAGGGCTGGAGAAGAAGCAAGCAGAGGTATATGGTTTACAACACATCACACAGCAAGTTAGTGGCAGAGTCAAGAATAGACCTTTGATCTCCTGTGTCCAATGAGTTCTTCCAAAAATGCTGTTTCTATGCACAAAATGTCTGAAACTATGACACTAGCATGGTGAACCCACAATGGATTTCCAATTAGGCACAGTAGGTATGTGCCTAGGGGTGCCAGCATTCTAGGGGCACCTAAAAGTTAAAAGTGGGTTAAAATTTTCATTTTTAATGGAAAACATGGTCAGCTGTAGGCAGGGGGGGCACTGATGATGCTGTGCCTTGAGACACATACAGTGTAAATCTGGTCCTGGGTGAACCCAGGACAGATGTAGGATTAACCACAATCTGTGACACGCTACAAAGTTCTCCAGCTAGCAGGAAAGGATCCTGCAAAAGATATTCTGGTGAAGAGAGTTAATGCCAGGGATCAGATGCAAGATAGCCCACTCCCTCTTACCACAGGAAATAAGCTATCTGATGGGCCCGCCGTTTCCACAAAGAACAAAGAGCCGCAATTATTGAGCTTCCTGTCAGCTGTAAGCAATTTAATCAATGTTACATCTTTGGTACAGGATAGACATTTATCATTTTCAGACACCTGTAACCTGGAGTGTAACTGCATTTGATAATGTACAATCTTCTTATATGGGTTAGCATTATGCTTTTTCCTTCAGTTGTCTTTGCTTCTAGTAACTTGATTTTGATGTTTCCTGCATCCCTTAATAAGTCCTAAACCCCATTGGTTTGAATGGGATTTCTGCCTGTTTAGGTTCATTAAAGATTGCAGCTACTAAGAGTGTTAGTTGGAAGAGGAATGCCTTCTTTTATGGCCATGTATATGGCCTGTTCTCATTTCCTTGCTAAGCTATTTATATAACTCCACAGTAACTTATTTATAACTTCATTAAGCCACTGATATGCAAAGTCTTAGCCAGGGGATTTTGGTTTGGTTTGGTTTTTGCACTATTGTGAAGTAGTTGTAATTTTTTTATGTGTGCAGAATACATTAAGGTTGAAAGGCAGATCTTCTGAAGAACAATCAAGGGACTTTGTCCTTACTTCAAACTTCAGTTATTAAGAGAGGAATCCAATAGCCATTTTCTCTGGGCTAATTTAATATAAGGGGGCTTCTGGAATGTCCAGATCCACAAAGGAACTTAGGCATCTAACCCCAGACTTAGGTGCCCAACCCCAGACTTAGGCCCCACTGTGATCCACAAAACTCCTTCCCAACACTGGGAGTGTCTAAGCTCACTCAGTGCCTAAGTTTTTAAATTACAAGTTCCCTAAGTACCTCCCTCTAGGCATTCAGATGTTATCTCCCGCTTAAGCCCCAGAGTGATTCATGAACCAAGGGAAGATAACGTTCATCTGCCTAAATCACTTGAGGGGCCCAATCTGGTAGACTTTCTCAAAGGCTGCCTACCAGATCAGGTCCCATTCAAAATCTTGCCACCAGAGGAGGTGGTGGTGCTGATGCTCACTTGTAGTCCAGTGGTATAATTTGATACATAGGCTGAGGAAAAGGTAAATATAGCTGTCTGTAAATATTATTCAGCCTGCCCAGTAGTAGGTTATCTACACTCCATCACACTGGAACTGGGGCTTTAGATACTACTGAATTATAGAAACCCACGACATACAAAATAGCATGAACAATCCTGCAAAGAGATTAAATTTATGACAGGGACATCATCCTCTTCCCCTTTATGTCCATCCACTTAACAGACATCAACGGATAAACTGTGCAGCCTTCAAGCCCCAAAGACTCACGGCCTCCAACACTTCTTCGTACTGTCTGCTGCACTGTGTTAACGAAAGCAACAATGTCAAACTTCTGAGTTTAAGAGGTCGTACCTCAAAGAGTTATTCATTCTCTGAAATATTCGCACTATTTTTAATACCTTAGAATTTCTGGTTTACTATAGACTTTTGTGCCCTTGTACAGTAGTTGAGAGATAGAGAGGCTTTTGGAACCTGAGCTTTGCAGATGAAGCGGTATTGCTCTGTGACCCTACATTTATGGAACATTTTTCCTTCTCACTTCAGAAGGAAGTCAGAATTCTCCCCTTTTCAAACTTGTTGTGTTCTCAAAATGATAGGGACAGTATTGATTTCAAATGTATGCTCTTTATACTTCTGTCCCTTTGTTCATTTTTAATTGAGGATGGCTAAAGCACTGATTAATATTTGCCTACAAATAAAATCTTTTTCTATTTGCATCAGCTGCACTAAGATCAGTAAAGGGTGTCAAGAGATGGGGTCAAAAAACAGCTCTGAATACTAACTACTTTTAAAAGTAATTTAAAGCCTACTCATGCATAACGGGGCAGCCCCTCTGTCTATTAGCTTATCAGTTGTTCTGGACACTTTAAGACAATAGAGATACACAAGAGATATGTATGCTTGCGTGTCTGGAAGTCATTGCTTTTTTGTAAATTATGTCTGTCGAGTGGAACAAATACATGCCAGATGTTAAGCTGCCATTGCACAAGTTGCTTAGTTTTATTAACAACAGCCATAGATGTCAAGTATCAGGGGGTAGCCATGTTAGTCTGTATCCACAAAAACAACAAGGAGTCCGGTGGCACCTTAAAGATGAACAAATTTATTTGGGCATAAGCTTTCGTGGGTAAAAAACCACTTCTTCAGATGCATGGAGTGAAAATTACAGATGCAGGCATTATTATACTGACACATGAAGAGAAGGGAATTACCTCACAAGTGGAGAACCAGTGTTGACAGGGCCAAATAGATCAGGGTGGATGTAGTCCACTCCCAATAATAGATGAGGAAGTGTCAATTCCAGGAGAGGCAAAGCTGCTTTTGTAATGAGCCAGCCACTCCCAGGCCCTATTCAGGCCCAAATTAATGGTGTTAAATTTGCAAATGAATTTTAGTTCAGCAGTTTCTCTTTGAAGTCTGTTTCTGAAGTTTTTTTGTTCAAGTATAGCTACTTTTAAATCAGTTATAGAATGTCCAGGAAGATTGAAGTGTTCTCCTACTGGCTTTTGTATGTTACCATTCCTGATGTCCAATTTGTGTCCATTTATTCTTTTACATAGGGACTGTCCGGTTTGGCCAATATACATGGCAGAGGGGCATTGCTGGAACATGATGGCAAATATAACATTAGTAGATGTGCAGGTAAATGAGCCTCTGATGGTGTGGCTGATGTGGTTGGGTCCTCTGATGGTGTCGCTAGAGTAGATATGGGGACAGAATAGGCAACGAGGTTTGCTACAGGGATTGGTTCCTCGGTTAGTGTTTCTGTTAATATATGCCATCATGTGCAGGCAATGCTCCTCTGTAGATTGGTCAAGATGGTCAGGGATGCTACCTCAAGCTCTGGGTGTCCCTAGGCCTCTGACTGCCAGATGCTGGGACTGGATGACAGGGGATGAATCACTTCATAATTGCTCTGTTCTGTTCATTCCCTTTGAATCATCTGACATTAGCCACTTGTCAGAAGACAGAATACTAAGCTACATGGATCATTGGTCTGACCTAGTATGGCCATTCTCACGTTATTATGAGGCATTTCTAGAACAAATAACAGAAATATCCAAAACACAAAACCTGGTAATAGTGGGTGACTAACTCCCCAGCCATCTGCTGGAAAAGTAACATGGCAAAACACAAAATCTCTAATAAAGTATTTGAATGTACTGGGGACAAACGTCTTGTTTCAGAAGATGTAGGAACCTGGGGGACAGACATGTTATACTTGATTCTGTCCAACAGGGAGGAATTGGTTGCAAATTTGAAGGTGGAAAGCAATTTGGGTTGAAGTGATCAGGAAATTAAATTACTATAAAGTGGGACAAAACTGGTTGAAACACCATATACAACGGGTAGCTATCAACAGTTCACTGTCAATCTGGGGAACGCCTCTAGTGCGGGGGGGGGGGGGATCTGTTCTGAGTCGGGTAGTAGTCAATATTTTCATGAATGAATGTAACTTGGATAGTGGAGTGCATTGCTTATAAAATTTGCAGATGACACCAAGCTGAGAGGGTTGCTAACACTTTGGAGAACTGGATTAGAATTCAAAACGACCTTGACAAATTGGAAAATTGGTCTGAAATCAAGATGAAATTCAATAAAGATAAGTGCAAAGTACTACACTGAGGAAGGAAAAATTAAATGCACAACTATGAAATGGGAAATAACTGGTTTCGCATTAGTATTTCAGAAAAGGATAGCAAATTGAATATGAGGCAACAATGTGATGCAGTTGCAAAAAAGGCTAATAGTGTCAGTGTCAGTGTGGACACTGTGTTGATTGCACTGACTGTTGCTGCCTTTCAGAAGCTGTCCCACAATGTCCCTCACTGACAGTTAAATCGGTGCAAGCGCTCTTGGTGAGAATGTGCACTGCCAACACAAAGAGCACAATGTGGACATGCAAAAGTGATTTAATTACTGCAGTGGCTGTATGTCAACATACTTTAAGTCAACTTAATATTGTAGTGTAGACTTGCCTTAACACACAGGAGATATAGTTGCCCTGAGTAGTTTCTTTAATAATGGATTTTCATGGTGCAGTTTGAGTAGTTCACAAAGTAGTTATTCTTGGATATATTTTCTGAAAAAAATTTCTGTACTGGTGGGTCAACTTTTAAGTCAAACTAACTTGCAACACATAAGGAAAACAGGCAGTATCTTGGAGTTCCAATTTAATACAAACGTCAGCCTTCTTAAATATTAGTAGCTTTTATATATGCTGCTTGCTTTAAAATTGGGATCCTCTTTCCTTTTGGGGGTAACCTTCAGAGACGTACCTAATGCATGAGTTTTAACTCATGGATTTTCCTTTGAGTATTTTAACGGGAGGTGGGATCAAGGCTTTACACACACTTGAAGAGAGTGGCTAGAGATGTGGGAACGGGAGGTTGTAATATCTCCTTCCACTGACAAGTTCCCTTGAAAGCAGGTTACATTTTAATCTCTATCCCTGTTGCTTGCAGACTTGCTTTTTTATCATCTAAGGTCTCCAGCAGCCACTTGAGGCTATATAGTGAGATCACTGGAGCCAATGTGCTGTCGCAACATTACACAGTCTTTTGAAATTGCAACTTAAAGAGATTTTTGTCCTGGGCAGTAGATTTCTAGAGTGGCTCAGCAAGCTAACCTTTTTCTTCTTCTTTCTGCACTTTCTTGTCTGCAATGAGAATTGCAGAATTTCTTACCTGCAAGAAAGTTGTGGGGGTTTTGGATTACAGACACCTAAATTAAATTTAAGATTATGTTGTGCAATTGACACAACAATTCTCTACTAAGCTTCTACTTCTGTCACAGACCTTACCTACCATTTGACAGTGTGTCTGTGTGTGTTTTTAGAGGGCTTACATGCAAATATATTTGTAACCTTAGCTATGGAACAACAGTAAGGTGACAATATTTCCCTAAACTGAAAACAGGATAGGTGGGGCTGGTCCGAGTCACCTGGTGTTGTCGCTCACCCCTCCCCCACAAACGGGAATGGGTATGGGCTGGGATCTGGGCAGCAAAGCAAGATGTGAGTGTGCAAGTGTGTGTACTTTTGGGCTCAGAGCCAGAAGGTGAAGCTATTGGATTATGATCTGGCTAGTGGTGCGATACCCGTTCGGGAACTGGGACAGCAGAGGGACAGGAAAGAGGCTCCTGGTAGCAGGAGGGACCAAGGAGAGTCCAGATAGCAGCCCTAGGAGGGTAGGGGGAGGCCGTGATGTGGCAGAAGTGACTGGAAGCGGTCAGCGTAGGGAAAGAGGCTGGCTGGGAGGGACTGGTGAGGGCTTCAGGGACTGACCCCGAAGGACAAGGGGTGTGGAGGACATGAGGCCAGAGTAGGGGCTCCGGGAACCACTCTGGGGCAGGAGGGCACGAGGCTGGGCTGGGAAACTCTGGGGATGACTCTGGGGCAGGAGGAATAAGGCTGGGGTGGGGGGCTCCGGGAACCACTCAGTGGGGAGGAGACACGAGGCTGGAGTGGGGCATAGGGAGGATGGGCTGTGCCCTATGCCCTGGCAGATGCAGATGCTACGAGACCCACCTGGGCACTTACCAGCCAGGCTCTCTGGTAGGGCCTGGGGCACAGCTCCATGGCCCGGCTGGCCCCACCATCTCCATGGAAACCAGAGAAGAGTTTGAATTAGGGCCCACAGCACTGCCCTCTGATTGGGTTGCATAGTGAGCATGTGACACTGCATCGCATAGCCGGGACACATCAGCCAGGCACCTGTGCAGCCTCCCAGTGTGGGGCCAGGATGTGGAGATGTCCCCTGCCAAACATCGCGCTCACCCCCCACGAAACTTCCCTCTGCACCCCACAGTTTGAAAACTGGGCATTTGTGCTGTTTGCTCATCCAGGACAGGGCTTAAAAAGGGGACTGTCCCAGCCAAAACTGGATGTATAGTCACCTTAAACAACAGTCATCCTATTACAGGGAACAAAGAACAGGGAAAGGACCACTTGAAGTTCCTATTTCCCCAAAATATCCCCCTAAGCCCTTACAGCCGCTTTCCTGGGGAGGCTTGAGAATCAACAAGATGAGCACAAACCAGCCTTGGATTTTTAAGACCCAAAAAACCCAATCAGATTCTTAAAAAACAGAACTTTATTAGAAGAACGAAAAAAAGGATAAGAGAACAACTCTACAAAATCAGAATGGAAGATAATCTTACAGGCAGTCAGATTCAAAGCATAGAGAATCCCTCTAGGCAAAACCTTAAGTAACAAAAAGACACAAAAACAGGAATACACATTTCCTCCAGCACAGCAAATTTCACAAGCCAAAACAATGAAAACCTAACGCATTTTCTAGCTAGATTACTTACTAACTTTACAGGAGCTTATGCTCAAATAAATTTGTTAGTCTCTAAGGTGCCACAAGTACTCCTTTTCTTTTTGCGGATACAGACTAACACAGCTGCTACTCTGAAACCTATTACAGGGGTTCTCAGACTGGGGGTCGGGACCCCACAGGGGGTCACAAGGTTATTACATGGGGGGTCATGAGCTGTCAACCTCCACCCCAAGCCCCGCTTTGCCTCCAGCATTTATAATGGTGTTAAATATATTAAAAAGTGTTTTTAATTTATAAGGGGGCTTGCTGTGTGAAAGGGGTCACCAGTACAAAAGTTTGAGAACCACTGTCCTATTATAACACATTAGTGAACCCTTGAAACTTGGCAATGCAAAAGTTTGATGTAGTTACTTTCGGTTACCATTGCAACAGACCTTTGGCACAGAAAAAAATTACATCATACACACAAACAGTACGATAATCAATTGCATTGACCAATTATTCTTCTGAATTATTTCTGTGATAAAGCTCTGTGAACAATTAATTTTATGATTTACTGCTTGAATTGGGGGAAAAAACACTGAAGAAAAATTTCCTTTATTAACGCTAAATGAGAAGTTTTCGGATTTCTCAGAAAAACAATAAATGGATGCATGTGGTTTGGGTCCAATGAAACATTTCATTTGACCCAGAAAACAATGTTTAATTTTGATTTGAACAGTCTAACTGCATTTTTATTAAAAGCAGAGGCTATTTGGAAATACCATTAACAAAATGGATGGTGGTTATGCCCTTATACCAGGGGTCTCAAACACGCAGCCCATGGGCCACATGCAGCCCATGGAGCTATTTGCTGCAGCCCACCAAGCTCCCTCCGCCTCCCCCAAGTTATTTCCTGCGGCTGCCAAGCTCCCCTCCCCCGCCCTCCCCCCCAGCGTGCCGCGTCCCCACTCCTCTGCCTATCTCAAGGCACTTCCTGCCGCCAAACAGCTGTTTGGCAGCGCTTAGTGCTTTCTAGGGGGAGGAGCGGGGAGAAGTGCTCCCAGGGGAGGAGGCGAAGAAGAGGCAGGGCAGGGGTGGGGATTTGGGGAAGGGGTTGGAATGGGGGTAGGGAAGGGGTGGGAAGAGGTGGGGCCAGGGGCAGGGCCTCATGGAAGGGGTGGAGTGGGGGCGGGGCCAGGGGCAGCGGCGGGGGGGGGTGGGTTGGTGTCAGTACTGCGGCCCTTGGCCCAATGTACTAGTCCTCCTGTGGCCCTCATGGTAGTTTCAGTTTGAGATCCCTGTCTTATATCCTATAGGCCCATGGTTAGAGCACTCCTTGGGGAGACCTGAGATCAAGTCCCTACTCTGCCTTATGTGGAGCAGTGAGTTAAACCTCAATTTTCCACATTGCAGATTAAGTGTCCTAATCACTGGACTATAGCATATTTTGTAGCATGTTTCTCAGTCTCTCCTGTTGAAGTTGTTCCCCTTTATACAAATAATTCATTGGTCCATTGTTGGCATATTAAAGAAGGTCTGTATTAAAATCACAAGGGAGTTTGATTCCCCATAGTTTAAATTCCAGGGTATTACTAATTAAGAGGTCTCTTGTTTTTCTTTTGGGTCTTTTGTTTTTACTGTTTCTCTCCCACTCTGTGTGAGACTTGCAAGATGCTAATTGTGTCTGTCCTCAAAGTGATACTTTGTAACTGCCCTTCGAAACAGTACACAGAGACTCCCACCCTCTGTAGTTTTTATCTCACTTTGTTGTGTTTGTGACACCCCAAGAGTTGTTAAAGTCGGGAGAGACAGCAAAATAACAATTGTGATTAAAATAGAGATAGAGGACGTATGTGGATGGATGATTGGTTTAGATAATAAATGAATGATCAGGGAAGTGCCAGCCAAAGAATTCAGCATCGATCGGCTGAAGAATGCACAGAGTGGAGACAACCGGATGACCCCCCGAGGGCAAAACTGGAATCCACCCAACCATCCCAAGGATGAGAAAACTGAAGAACCAGATAAACACCTGATAACCATCATAGAGCCATCATGACAACAGCATGATGAAGCAATTCCCATAGACTGGCATAGGAACAAATTCCTATAAAAACTGACTCTAAAAACTGAGAACTTTTGAGTCTGGTTCTGCCACCACCCTCCAGGAGCATCGGATGCGCATCTGACAAAGACTCGGCTCAACCCTCGTGTACAGGCTACCTGGCCAGTACTCTCTCACGAGCAGCCTCTAGAATGGTAACTATAACAACTATGCAGAACTTGTGTGAATGAATGTATGAATGGATATGTGGATAAATAAGGAATAGTAGCAAGATAGAATTTTATATTCTGATCTTTTTATTATACTTACAATAAATGTGGCATTTTGCCTTATCCCCTTTACAAGATCCTGTTGGTCTTATTTTTTGATATAACACCATGGAGAGGAACCAGGTGTTCTCCATCCTAAGTAAGTCCCCTAACCATCTGGGTATAGAGTCATTTCCATTCATGCTCTCTCTCTAGCCAAATGAATAGTTAAGCACTTATGAAAAGTGTAACAGCTTCAACGAGAAAGACCTGAATCAAGAGTACCCTATTGCCTTGTGGGTGGGACACTCACCTGCAACTTGGGAAACCTGAATTGACATGCCTGGATCCACGTCAGCAGAGTGGGGACTTGAACCCAGATTACCTATAATGCAGGTTATTGGTTTGGCCTGTGCACAGCAGGCAGCAGTAGCACCATGAGCTTCTTCTCATGTGGTTTTGTGAATGGCACCTATGTCCCCTTGTAAATCTAGGCTGAAAAGCGCTTCTTTTGGCTGAAACTATGCAGCAAAATGTGTCAAATTCGCCAATAGTTTTGTTGACCTGCAACTGCATTTTTCAGCAAATAAACTATTCACAAAATTTCACCTAACTCTATTCTGTAGTAAAATATGAGTTATTTAAGTGCTGTCTCTCAGATGTTGACATTAGGTTGGCTTGGAACATGATTATTTACATGGTGTTATTTAAGTCACTGTATGAATAAAAACTGCATGTGCTGTGCAAAGTGGAGGGAAAATGTGTTCCATGCAGATGTTAATTCGCTTTATGTAAGAATTAGACTCAGTTTCTATCTAACTGTGACTAGATTTTAGTAATCAAGCTCATTTATTCCCTTTTCAACTGGAAGGCTATTTAACATCCAAAAAAGTAGCTCCAATATTCTCCTACTCATGCCACTAAAACCAGATGAGCGCACATCCTGCCTGCTGTGCATCATTTTAAGTGAATTCCTCATTAATTTCCAAACAAGATAAAAGTATTTAATCCCATGTATTAATATTAATGGGATTATGGGAATGCAATATCCTACTGACTCCTTTGTTAATTCCACGATCCTTCTAAAACTTAATTACAAAATATAGTATATGAAAATGATGGCAAAGGCCATTATAATTACATAAGTCATGCAGCCATTAAGGTAACGAATGGTAGAATTTTGCAGTGTCATAAATAACAAGGTTACATAAGTCCTGATCTCTTGCTTAAGGCTGGTAGGGGAAGTAGTACATACACAACACACTCCCCAGCTAGCAGAAAGGCAAAGAACAGAAAGTGCTCTACTCAGCAATAACCTCTTTAAATGCTAGCTAATTTATCAGCACTGCTGACAGTCTATGAAGCAAGTTACCATCAATAGTCTGAGGCTGGAAGAATAGTTTACAAGACACAGTGATACAAGAATGGAATGGAAGGGGAAATATGGGTTGTCTCAGGGCTGTGATAAGGATATTAATCCTTTAAAAAAGAAATTTACAAGTATCCAGAAATATAAATTAAATACACTGGAAGAAATTCATTGGTGCTAGTGCATTTTAGTCACCATTATTCTTATAAAGTTACTTAACACTTAGTATGTTTCACCTTAAAGGCTTTGTAAAAACATTTATTGTGAAGTTGTTTTATACTCATTTTAATGAAAAAAAAAAAGTGATGGAGAGGTTGTGTCCAAACTTAAGTGAAAATCTTTGTCAAATCTAGGGTTTTTAATAGTCTGACTCAGATTCTTGCTCAACATCTCTCCATCTAGTGGTTTAGGGACAGTTTTTGATGAGTGATAGGAGTAGTTAACTTATCTTCTCTATATAGCCGCTCAGGAGGTTGTGGAATAGAATTGAAAAGGCAGCAAGATTACAACTGAAATATCCCCACCCCACCAAAATACATGTACACAGAAATTGAGTAGTTAATCTGTGGAGCACGTTGCTGCAACGCATCACTGATGCCAAGAGTATAGTAAGATTTAAATTGGATCATGACAACATACTGTTACATTAGGTATAAAAAGTCCATAGAGTTTATTTCCCTTCATAAAGCAATCCATTAATGATGTTAGGAAGAAATTTCCTTTGATAGCAGATACTCCATAACTGGTCACTATGTAGTTTCTTGCATCTTTCTTTTAGTTATCTGCCTGTAACGTTATTGACATAATCTGGGACCGTATAGGTCATTGTTGCAACCAAAGTCCTGTAGTGGCACCAAATCTTATATAAAGGGGGTCAAATGAGGTGTCTAAGACAAGGTTATGGTTTGCTGATTCTGATTGTGCTGTCTATATGTGTGTATCATTTTTGTAGTTGAAGTTATGAATGTTGGCTCTGTACTGTCTCTGGTTCAAACTTGTGCTATGCTTCTAGGTGACACCCCAGCTAAGTTGGTGTCAGCTCTGCCTAGCCTGCCTGATGGCCAATTAAGGACCATCAGCTACACAACTGACCCATTGAGAGAAGGCAGACATGCCTTGGGACTCAGCAAGGTATGCAGGGACATGCCTATGGGCAGAACTCTGAGGTGTTTCCATGCCATGTGATGGACAGCTTGTCTTTGGAACAAAGAAAGAAAGACCAGATGGCAAGAGAATATAAAAAGCTGCTGCAGCTCCTCCATCTTGTCTTCAGCCCTGCTTCTTACCTCTGGAGGGACTTTGCTACATTGAAGCTTTGAACCAAGGACTGAAAGACCCATCCCAGCTGTGGATGTACTCCAGAGACTTGATTTGAACCTGAGGTTTATTCTATCACTGCTGCAAGCCTGAACCAAGAACTTTGAAAGTAAAACTATTCCCTCTCCCCCTGCCCCCCCCCCCGCCATTCCTCAGACTTTGTTGTTAACTGCTGCAAATGGCCCACCTTGATTATCACTACAAAAGGTTTTCTCCTCCCCCCCCCCCCACCCACCCTCTCCTGCTGGTAATAGCTCATCTTAAGTGATCACTCTCCTTACAGAGGGTATGATAACATCCATTTTTTCATGTTCTGTGTGTATATAAATCTCCTCACTGTACTTTCCACTGAATGCATCCGATGAAGTGAACTGTAGCTCATGAAAGCTTATGCTCAGATAAATTGGTTAGTCTCTAAGGTGCCACAAGTACTCCTTTTCTTTTTGCGAATACAGACTAACACGGCTGCTACTCTGAAACCTGTCATTATGCAAGGCACTGCATTTAGCCGTATGGAGTGGAAATCTATCACGAAAAAACTCATACAGATACAGACAGACATCATCTTCCTTTCCAAATGCAAACAGATGGACATCATACTAAAAGGACTGAAGGTAAAAAATCCATTACAATCTACATACCACACAGACTATGCTGACAGCTTGTGCCACACGCTCTCAAAGAAACTGCGGAACCACCTGATCAACATGCTCTACAGCAAACAGGGAAAGATTAAGAATGAGCTCTCAAAACTGGATACACTCATAAAAAAACAGCCTTCCACACAAACTTCTTTGTGGCTAGTCTTTACAAAAATGAGACAAACCATTTACAACACACACTTTGCTTCTCTACAAAAGAAAAAGGACACTAAACTATCTAAACTACTACACGCCACAAGAGGCCACAGCAATGCTTCCCTTAACCCACCCAGCAATATTGTTAATCTATCCAACTATATTCTTAGCCCAGCAGAAGAATCTGTCCTATCTCGGGGCCTCTCCTTCTGCCCCTCCACCCCCACGAACATGATACAGTTCTGTGGTGACCTAGAATCCTATTTTCGACGTCTCTGACTCAAGGAATATTTCCAACACACCTCTGAACAACATACTAACCCACAGAGACCTTCCTACCAACATTACAAAAAGAAGGATTCTAGGTGGACTCCTCCTGAAGGTCGAAACAACAGACTGAACTTCTACATAGAGTGCTTCCGCCAACATGCACGGGCTGAAATTGTGGAAAAGCAGCATCACTTGCCCCATAACCTCAGCTGTGCAGAACACAATGCCATCCACAGCCTCAGAAACAACTCTGACATCATAATCAAAAAGGCTGACAAAGGAGGTGTGGTCGTCATCATGAATAGGTCGGAATATGAAGAAGAGGCTGCTAGGCAGCTCTCCAACACCACTTTCTACAAGCCATTACCCTCTGATCCCACTGAGGGTTACCAAAAGAAACTACAGCATTTGCTCAAGAAACTCCCTGAAAAAGCACAAGAACAAATCCGCACAGACACACCCCTGGAACCCCAACCTGGGGTATTCTATCTGCTACCCAAGATCCATAAACCTGGAAATCCTGGACGCCCCATCATCTCAGGCATTGGCACCCTGACAGCAGGATTGTCTGGCTCCCTCCTGAGGCCCTACGCTACCAGCACTCCCAGCTATCTTCGAGACACCACTGACTTCCTGAGGAAACTACAATCCATCAGTGATCTTCCTGAAAACACCATCCTGGCCACTATGGATGTAGAAGCCCTCTACACCAACATTCCACACAAAGATGGACTACAAGCCGTCAGGAACACTATCCCCGATAATGTCACGACAAACTTGGTGGCTGAACTTTGTGACTTTGTCCTCACCCATAACTATTTCACATTTGGGGACAATGTATACCTTTAAATCAGCGGCACTGCTATGGGTACCCTCATGGCCCCACAGTATGCCCACATTTTTATGGCTGACTTAGAACAACGCTTCCTCAGCTCTCGTCCCCTAATGCCCCTACTCTACTTACGCTATATTGATGACATCTTCATCATCTGGACCCATGGAAAAGAAGCCCTTGAGGAATTTCACAATGATTTCAACAATTTCCATCCCACCATCAACCTCAGCCTGGACCAATCCACACAAGAGATCCACTTCCTGGACACTACGGTGCTAATAAGCGATGGTCACATAAACACCACCCTATACCGGAAACCTACTGACCGCTACTCCTACCTACATGCCTCCAGCTTTCACCCAGACCACACCACACGATCCATCGTCTACAGCCAAGCTCTATGATATAACCGCATTTGCTCCAACCCCTCAGACAGAGACAAATGCCTACAAGGTCTCTATCAAGCTTTCTTACAACTACAATACCCACCTGCTGAACTGAAGAAACAAATTGACAGAGCCAGAAGAGTACCCAGAAGTCACCTACTACAGGACAGGCCCAACAAAGAAAATAACAGAACGCCACTCGCCATCACCTTCAGCCCCCAACTAAAACCTCTCCAATGCATCATCAAGGATCTACAACCTATCCTGAAGGACGACCCAACACTCTCACAAATCTTGGGAGACAGGCCAGTCCTTGCCTACAGACAGCCCCCAAACCTGAAGCAAATACTCACCAGCAACCACACACCACACAATAGAACCACTAACCCAGGAACCTATCCTTGCAACAAAGCCCGTTGCCAACTGTGTCCACATATCTATTCAGGGGACACCATCATAGGGTCTAATCACATCAGCCACACGATCAGAGGCTCGTTCACCTGCACATATACCAATGTGATATATGCCATCATGTGCTAGCAATGCCCCTCTGCCATGTACATTGGTCAAACTGGACAGTCTCTAGGTAAAAGAATAAATGGACACAAATCAGATGTCAAGAATTATAACATTCATAAACCAGTCGGAGAACACTTCAGTTTCTCTGGTCACTCGATTACAGACCTAAAAGTCTCAATATTACAACAAAAAGACTTCGAAAACAGACTCCAATGAGAGACTGCTGAATTGGAATTAATTTGCAAACTGGATACAATTAACTTAGGCTTGAACAGAGACTGGGAGTGGTTGGGTCAGTACACAAAGTAAAACTATTTCCCCATGTTTATTCCCCGCCCCCCACTGTTTCTCAGACGTTCTTGTTAACTGCTGGAAATGGCCCACGTTGATTATCACCACAAAAGGTTCCCCACCCCCACTCTCCTGCTGGTAATAGCTCATCTTAAGTGATCACTCTCCTTACAGTGTGTATGATAACACCCATTTTTTCATGTTTCATGTTCATGGTGTGTATATAAATCTCCTCACTGTATTTTCCACTGAATGCATCCGATGAAGTGAGCTGTAGCTCACGAAAGCTTATGCTCAAATAAATTGGTTAGTCCCTAAGGTGCCACAGGTCCTCCTTTTCTTTTTGCCATTACTGTATGTAATTGATTCCATTTAACCAATTCTAGCTCTCATCTATATCTTATTCCTTTTATGAATAAACCTTTAGATTTTAGATTCTAAAGGACTGGCAACAGCATGATTTGTGGGTAAGATTTGATTCTTATATTGACTTGGGTCTGTGGCTTGGTCCTTTGGGATCAATAGAACCTTTTTTCTTTTACTGGGGTATTGGTTCTCATAACCATTTGTCCCCATTACGAGGGGCACTGGTGGTGATATTGGGAAACTGGAGTGTCTAAGGGAATTGCTTGTGTGACTTGTGGTTAGCCAGTGGGGTAAAACCAAAGTCTTCTCTGTTTGGTTGGTTTGATTTGCCTTGGTGTGCATAGAAACGCCAGCCTTGGGCTGTAACTGCCCTGCTTTAAGCAATTTGTCCTGAATTGGCACTCTCAGTTGGGTCCCACCAGAACCAGCATCGTTAGACTGCCACTGGCCACTATAAGACACTGGACACTGCACTAGATGGTCCAATGATCTGATAGGGCAATTCCTATGCTTGTAGCTCATATTAAATATACCTTTATAGCAATGAAAAACTAGAAATTAAACAAAACTGAACTGTTTACTTGTGCTTTTCAAAACACACAGTTAATTTAAGCACATCTAACACTTCACAATTTCTGTTTTGCCCATTATTTGGGCAGCAGCACAAGATACTGTAGCATGAGATGAAGTAATAACTGACATGCAAATGATCAAAATGTTAATTTTCCCTAAACTACTGCCATAAAGGGAAATTACTTTCACAACCTCTATAGAGAGCATAATTAATATTCATGTGTAGATATACTTTTATTTACCAATATAAATGAGTTTACAGTGTACTTTATTCTAAACTACTGCTATAAAATGGAAATCACTTTCATAAATGCTATAAAGAGTATCATTAATAATCAGATGTAGATACAGTTTTAGCTCCAGATAGGGAGTTTATCTCGTAATTTGCACTTAACTACTGCTCTGTATGGAAATTAGTTTCATGAACACTTGAAAGCTTAATTACTAATCAAGCATAGATACAGCAGCACATTTCCAAGTTCACTCTGTATTGTTATCCTCCAGAATGACTGCACTCCAAAAAGTGTTTTTGCCAATCCTTTAAAACAAAAGTTTATTACAGAGTTCACTTTAATATTGTTTGCTAAAATATGGACTTCATACAAATGTTACAAAAATTATTACGATACAGACATTGGTGTTTGTCCATACAAATAATGTGGAAGCTAGTCAATAACATTCCCATTTGTATAAAAAGCAGAAGTATCTGCCAAAGTCATGACTCATAAGCCGCTTGTTGGCTGTATTTAACAGCAGAGGAGCCTACAGCTGATTAGCTCTGCTCAGACAGAGCAGATAAATAACATATCACTGCAGTCTAAGCAAATTACTGTCTAGTGTTTCAGGGAACATAGCATAATTCATGTGGACCAAGAAAGACTCCAAAATCCCAACTAACAGAAGAAGTCTTGTTAAGAGATTGAAACTAATGGTTCAGTTATCAAAAGTTTAGAGCAGTTATCAATTATGCACTGTTTATCTTTAAAGTCATGGTCAACTATCTATGGTTAAAACATTTTTACTTCAGTCTACCCAAGAACAAACAAGTGGCTATATAATTATATTAATTGGCTCAGTGACTCATCTTCCTTAGATGACTAGCTAATCTTTTGCCTACAAATATTGCAGCAGAGAAGTGGGGATAGTGTGTTTGAGGACATGAGTTTTCATGAAGCATAAACATAGATTACAATGACCAAAGAATTGTGGTTACAACAATTAAACTATTTCTCATGTAATTCCTGACAATTGTCTAGGATATGAAGTGAGACTCCAATAGAAGCAGAATGTAGATTTACAGAATACCTACTGGTAACCCCACATTCTGAGTTTGCGCTGCCTAGGCATACCTGAATAGTGAAGATGACCATATGATCCCAGATTACATCCACAACGCAGCCCTGAGTTTGAGCAATATAATGTAATTGACACTAATGCTATGCTGAGAAACAGTGTTTCCAGCGACGATAAAGACAACGCTCGATAACTTGCCAAGTTCTGAGGTAAGTCATGCACCAAAATAACTGACCTATCCTTACCCTTCTGAGCAGGCACAATACCAGCACTTGTTTAACTCATCTGTTAGTTGTCTTTTCATGTTCTTTATTAATAATTTTTTTCATACCATAGCATGTGCTTCCATCAAATAGGAAGTAGTAGCTCCTAGGGAGCGAATGAATTAAACTAAGCAAAGAATTAATTATTTTTACAAAGAGCTTTTTAAACATGAATATTAAATAGTAATCATTTTAATTAGTTGAAAATCTAAGAAGCATTTTGTTTTACACAAAATTGTAAAGAGAAAGTTATGTGGTAATAGTAGTCTAAATATAAGGTAGGGGAAAACTTTCCTACAGAGCAGACAATTTCAGCTCTTAGGATCTCGTCTAACACATCCACCAAATCAGCTGCACAGTTGCATCAATACATGCAACTTCCGACTGAGAAGCTGAGCCACCCCTACCTAGGTTAGAACCCAGGGCTAGCAGCCATGACACAATGATGGAATTTTCCATCAGTAGAGGTTAGAACCACTTTGGTGGTTTTCCTTTCTGTTTTAAAGAGTGCTTCTCTATCATAATAAGCCAGGGTAATCTGTAAAATGAAGATGCTGCCCCACCGCAATGATAGTGTATTCAAATTGTTTCAGGACATAGTCTGAACATGGTAAAAGGGCTTGAACTGAATTTAGCTGTGAATTATAACTTAAGTATAGGAAGCAAAAACAGAATTAATGGCTAATTTCCAATCCTTAAAGAGGTTAATAGTGAGGTGCCCTACACATAGGCTTTGTCTTGGGACATGTATTTTTTTTACTATTGACTTAGAAAGGGATGCTAATTTTGAGATGGCTGAATCTTTTAACCATCATTAAGCTTCATCAAGCTATGAAGTAAGGAACTCCTAAAAGAACCCACAGAATTGACTAACAATGATCAGTGAAATTCTGACTAGTGTAAGCTATTAGAATGCAAATAGGAAAGGATTGTTCAGTTATGATGGATCTGATATGTTATCAATTAGTAATAAGCTGCCAGGAAAGAGCTCTAAGCTTTTCTGTGGTTAGCTTGGGGAAGGGAGCTCATTGTTCATTAGTAACCAAAATAACCAGACATACTCTAGGTTCTATCATGAAGAGAAAAGATCAATGGATGGCAGGGGAACATTATTTCACCCTAAAATACTGGGTTCAGTTTCGGTCACCTATCAAAAAAGGAATAGGAATAGAGAAAGTTTTGGGAACCACACCATAATTATAAGCAAAGCGGTTTCCCTCGGAGCAACTATCACCAAAATATGACTGTTAAATTGTGACTCATTTACAAGCTGCCTGTAAATAATTTATAAATACTGTATCTTGACCAGGTTATTGTGATGTTTACTGTATGCCTATATTGAGTTAATTCAATAGCAGAATTGTCAGGAAATGCACTCAGGAAAGGGGAGGTGGATCCAGTTATACACACCTCTCAGTACAGAATAGCTATATTCATTGAGCCATTTTGTAGGATAGGATACCCTGTTAAATGGCAGGTTTCAGAGTAACAGCCGTGTTAGTCTGTATTTGCAAAAAGAAAAGGAGTACTTGTGGCACCTTAGAGACTAACCAATTTATTTGAGCATAAGCTTTCGTGAGCTACAGCTCACTTCATCGGATGCTGTTAAATGGATCATTACTCAATTCTGATCTGGTAATTCTTTGTCACTATAAAATTGATAATCTTTTATTTCTCTTCATGCAACTTTGATCATCTAAGAAATAAGTATTTTAATGGGTAGTTCTAGAAATAAAGTGAACCCTGATCGTGCATAACCATATGGGTCTGAGTAGCCCAACTGAAGTTCCATAATTCCATTCCATTCTACCTGGGTTCTTATACCAGGCTTATCACAGTAGCAGCTGAGTGCTTTCCACTAATGCATTAAGCAACATAACTAACATTTGTCATTGTATTTCTATTCATTTTCTCCTCAGAGGGAGAAGTATGTGCCACAGATTGTTTTGTTTTGGAATTTAGGGTATGTCTAAACTACAAACCTAAGTCGACCTATATTAGGTTGATTTACAGCTATGGCAGTAATTACTGCGGTGGTACACGTCCACACTACCCTCCTGCTCTGAAATTGACAAAAAAAGGTGATATAAGGGACACAGGGTTGACAAAGACACTGCTTCGCCCTAACTACACCAACTACATCTCTCATGGAGGTGGAGTTATTATGTCAGTGTAATAGGGCACTTACATTGGTGGGAGGAAGGCAGTAGTGTAGATGCTGACATAATTTGGTTGACATAAGCTGCCTTATGTTGACCTAACTGTGTAGTGTAGACCAGCCCTTACTCTCTCTTGCTCTAACGGATACACCTAGGTATACATTAATGTTTGAGAAGGCAAGATCAAAGAATTATGCCTTGCATTTGGAGCTGAAGGGGGTTAGGTTTAGTAATGGTACCTTGTGCCTGGGAAATTCTTTCCACAGGTTTGGGCCAGCCTCTGAGAAAGCTCTGTCTCCTGAAGCTTGTGTACTTAAAGTTAAGTATGTTTTGGATTTCAGGATCAGGATGAAGACCAACTTAACAATAGTTCAAATAAATGTTCTTATTTTACCAAGATACACCCTTACCCATTTACAAAGATGGCCAATCCCACATGCAAACAATTTTGAGTACTTATGCCTGAGGCTTACATTCTTCAAATAACTTTGCTGTGAGCAATCCTTAAGGAATTGTTGTCTGACATAGCAAAGAGAAAACATTCCAATCATGAGAGAAAACAAAATAGAAGGGTAGAGGGGAAGAGATATTTTACTTCTGTGAATTTCATGTAATATTGACTTGATAAAAATCGGCTGGCAGGTTGCAAAACACTAGATTAGACTTAGTTTCCCATCTGGAAGCTGGACTTGCCTATTACTATAGTAGTGACTAATAGCAACTTAAGTAAAACCTGCTAACGCAATGTAGTTACCAATTCAACACAAAGCCATTATATCAAGCAGTCTACCAAAATGACTGATCTATGTAATTAGCTTATTTCATTTAAGAGGAGGTGGGTTAAAATCATTCCTGATTTAATTCCATTGTCCTGAGGAGTTTAACTTTAAAGTTTTGGACTTTACCATTTTATTGACCTGAACCTATATTTACTGAAAATCCCTTTTCAAAAAGTGAACAGTTAAGCATAAAACAAATAACCAAAACACTTTTTAAAACAGTTTCTGGAGTGTATCAGATGTGCCAAGTCCTCTCAAACTCCCCTATGAATCTCTCGAATACTAATAAAGATCCCTCACACTGAGACAGGGAAGTAAATAAAGTTGTGAATAAGGGAGAAGACCTACCCTGAGTAAACCTGCCATTCAGGAATAGTCCATCACCTGGGCTCATTAGAGCAGGCAGACTAGATAGGAGTGAAGACATCTATAAGCACAAAGTGTAAGTGCTTTCTCTAGTTGAAAGAAACCCCATCTTGATTTCTGCATGTTAAGTGAGGGCAAAGGAAAGCTCCGGTGAAATATGTAGGCCTTGCAGCAGCCATCTACTTTTAACTTTTGTTAAACTTTCTTGCATCCTTCTGTAGTATGGCATTTGGCCCCATTTCATGTACCTTTCAGCAGTAAAAGATAGTCTACTTTCTACACTGAGAGTTTTCATCCTGATTTCTATCAGTGAAACCTATTCAACTCAGACATTTCTGTCACTTTTCATCTCCTGATTTGAACTATGTAATGGTAAAAAGAAAAGGAATACTTGTGGCACCTTAGAGACTAACAAATGTATTTGAGCATAAGCTTTCGTGAGCTACAGCTCACTTCATCGAATGCATACTGTGGAAAGTACAGAAGATCTTTTTATATACACAAACCATGAAAAAATAATATGATAATCAAGTTGGGCCATTTTCAGCACAAATCCAGGTTTTCTCCCGGGGGAGGGGGGTGGGGAGAAAACCTGGATTTGTGCTGGAAATGGCCCAGCTTGATTATCATACACATTGTAAGGAGAGTGATCACTTTAGATAAGCTATTACCAGCAGGAGAGTGGGGTGGGGGGAGAGAAAACCTTTTGTAGTGGTAAACACCCATTTTTTCATGGTTTGTGTGTATAAAATGATCTTCTGTACTTTCCACAGTATGCATCCGATGAAGTGAGCTGTAGCTCACGAAAGCTTATGCTCAAATAAATTGGTTAGTCTCTAAGGTGCCACAAGTACTCCTTTTCTTTTTGCGAATACAGACTAACATGGCTGTTACTCTGAAACTTGGTGATATTTGTGCTTCTTATCCTCCAATGAATGCCAACAATCTCTTTCAGAGTAATCTAATCCAAAACAAAGTAAGCAGTCCTTCACCTCTTCCTAGAGTGAATGTTTTTCACTTGATTGCAGGGGAGTAAATGGAAGTAATGGATTTTCTGTTTCCTCAAAAACCCACTCCTGGAAGTCCCAAGAAAAAGAACACTTGCCTAGAATAGACCTCAAGCCTCTGCACATGACCTGTCCTAAAATGATTTTTTTTCTAACTCTCTTTAACTATAACTTTTCATATAATATAACAACACTCTCATCTTTGGTTTAAGACTCTCTCATCTTTGGTTTAAGGACTCAGTCATTTATTCTGAGCCTCTTCTGATAACATAATTAGGGGAATCTGTCTATGAACAACTTATGAATTGTCTGAAATAATGTGTATATATATCAAACTACAAACTGCATTGTAAGGATGCTGAGTCTTCTCTGTTTTTTGTTTGTTTTTGTTACGTTCTGTTTTGTTTTGTTTTTAAAAAAACTCTCCATCATGACCTGAAATTCTCTGGTTTCTTAATACAGGCATGGGGTAATTAAACCTTGATGATCTTCTATTCAAATTGAGGCACTCTAGGACAATGAGTTGGCTGGTATCCAGAAGTACCAATCTGCACAGGTGGGCTGGTAACCAAAACAACTGATCACCTGATATGGTGTTTGAGGTGGCAAGGCAGGTTATCTGACAAAGGGAACGGAAGTTACAAAAGGAAGGTTCTCTCACCTGCCATTTTAGAGATAGAAAAGAGACCAGAAATAGAAGAAAGCATAATGGTGGAATGACAGCACACTCCATGATCCAGAGGAGAAACCATGAGGTGCAGGAGGGAGGTCCAGGAGTAGTGACTGGAACCCTGAAAGGACACTGACCCAGCTCCCAAAGAATGCTCACAAGTGGTGAGGAAACTTAGGTAGAGGATCAGAGGGGTAGCCAGGTTAGTCGGGATCTGTAAAAGCGGCAAAGAGTCCTGTGGCACCTTATAGACTAACAGACGTATTGGAGCATAAGCTTTCGTGGGTGAATACCCACTTTGTCGGTTGCATGTAGTGGAAATGTCCAGAGGCAGGTATAAATATGCAAGCAAGAATCAGGCTAGCGATAAGGAGGTTAGTTCAACCAGGGAGGATGAGGCCCTCTTCTAGCAGTTGAGGTACCCTAGAATCCCTCGCCTGATTCTTGCTTGCATATTTATACCTGCCTCTGGACATTTCCACTACATGCATCTGATGAAGTGGGTATTTACCCAAAAAAGCTTATGCTTCAATACATCTGTTAATCTATAGGGTACCACTGGACTCTTTGCCGCTTAGGTAGAGGATATGTCCTTGAAGGGGTAAACTGTAAACCAGAATGCCCACCAGGTGATGCCCAGGAAAAGGGTATATTTAAGCTATTGCAGTGTACTGGTGGTGTCAGCAACAGTTTTGGGGAGCTGGAGTAACTGGGCCATGGGGTCTCCCTTGTATGGAAGGTATCAAATGGATGGTCTGTGCTCAGGAGGTGTACCAGAGTGGCTGAAGAAAGATAGTGCTGTAGTCTACTCGGAGCAAGGGACGCTGAGGAGCATATTGGTTCAGTGTTGGAATCCGAATACAGAAGCCTGGTGAGTGTCCAAGGGGAGCTTGACAACCACGCTTTCTCTGGTTTATTAGTCTAAACGTAAACCCCTACTTAACATTATTTTCTACCCTTTTACTGTCTCTCAGACTTTTCCCCTAGAGCACTGCAGAAAAACATAGTACTCCAAATAATTTGCTCCTCTTTGTCTATCCATTATCTGAACCAGGAGCAACTTCTTTATAATCCTGCTGCATTGACCCTCAGTCACATGACCTACAAGCAATTCTTCTATAATCTTGCTATCATATCACTCTGTCATGTCCTTAAAGGGCCAGAACATGGAACAAAGAGAAGCTGGACCCAGGCCTGTCCTTAAAGGGACAGCATGCATGGTAGCATTCCAGCTATCACCGCAACTAAGGGAAATTATACCTTTCTTTGTGACGCCTATCTTTGAAAATAATGTCTGTAGCTACGTTTCCCCTTCACCCCACCCCCTCAAAAGGGGGAACTTCTGCTAAAGCTGCTATCTGTTGGGTACATAAAGACAAAAATCTATTTCCGCTATCTTGCCTTCAAAAGTGCCTTATGAAATAGATCACACTTGAGAATTGAATCACTCATCCTCTTGGGAACTTGGGTTCTCTTCCAAAAGTAAATTTGAGAATATATTGTGCCTGGGAGGAAATATTGTTCTGCAGAGGTGTTGTAATATTTTAGAGCTTTCATTAATTTTGTCAAAGCTACTCTCTACATGTCCCTGGGAGATGAATATATCGCACAAGAGAGATGTTGTGTAACCAACTGCAACATTGCCTTAGTTTTAGTCATTTTGAATGTTAAGGATTCTTACTTTCAGCTCCATGCAATTAATGTGGCAAAAAGATGCCGGCTAAGGGCACATACCTCCTTGCTTGAGATTTGTTCACTAGATTATCTTGTATAATAAATTTCAATCTGTCTCCAAAATTCAATCCAGAGCATTAACATTTCTTGAGGGTTTTTTACTTTTTCATCTGAAGCAACCATCAATTTATTTCCTCTCTTTGTGAACCAACTTTTTTTGTCATGCCACTTGCCAGATCTAACTTCCTGTCATGAATCTTAAAGACTCTCCATGAAAATCTCGGGAAAATAGAAGACTGAAGGCAATAAGACCAGTTATGGACATAGTGAGCTAGGAAAGGACTAAAAGTGGCTTCTGTGATTTTTAAATGACTCCATCTTTTCTGACTCATTGACTGTAAGTTTTTCATCTTGCTGAATTAGTCTGACAGTATCAAGAAGCAAAGAAAGGGCGTCTGGATGTGATGCATTACTGTGTTGTAAAAGCTGCATACATATCCATTGAAGACTCATTCTTCTAATTTACGTAAAATTTCCCCTTTCTGTGTGACATTTCCAAATGTGGCTTTTGGGGTGGGGGGAAGGGAGGGGTGAGTTTATGCAAAATGGTTCTGACTTTTTGGAGTACAAACACACTTTTTCCATTCCAAAGAAATTGGACTTTAAAAAAATCTCTCAAACTGTTCAGAACCCATTTCAAATTGTTATTGGCCATTTGACCAGAACTGTTAACCAGTGTTTGGGGACATGCAGGATGTTTTCTGTTGGGAGGAGTGGTTGAATATGACTCAGGCATATTCCTGCATGAAATCCTATTTATTTACAAAAATGTACTAAAAAATCCTGTTTGCCTGCACTTTGCAGAAATAATCAACAGCAGGCAATTTCCTTGATCGCATTGCCTACATCTGCTCCTCCAGTCAGTTCTGTGCCCCAAGGAGCTTTGTTTATCTGTTCCCTCTCCAGGTCACTTTCATGATTACTTCTCTAAGTAAAAAGAAAAGGAGTACTTGTGGCACTTTAGAGACTAACCAATTTATTTGAGCATAAGCTTTCGTGAGCTACAGCTCACTTCATCGGATGCATACTGTGGAATACAGACTAACACAGCTGTTACTCTGAAACCTGTCATACTTCTCTAAGTGTTTGCCACCTTTTTATTGGCTTTCACTTCTACCACACACGGACAATCCAACCCAAAACTCAGCCTGCCTTTACAATCAGGGAAACACCTGTTAACCTATTTGGGTTGTTCAGGCTTTGCTATGTGGCTGACTGGCTTGGGCAGCAGCCTCCAATTGTGGCAACTAGCATGTGACAGTTATCTCAGAACCCATAGATGTGAGTTCATAGAGCTGTGGACCCTTACACCGATAAAAGTATCTTCAGAAAGAAGGGTGCTTAGCACTTCTATTAGCTTTAAACAGGTGTATGGATCAAAGACCCACTTGATGGCAGCTGTAAACACCTTCTAGTGTGATATGATTTTAAAGAAATGTGCATGCTCCTATAAAAGGGTTCTTCTTTCATTCATCCCCACCAGAATGCCATCAGCTGAAAGTTGCCATTTTCAAAGCTAGTCCATTTAATGAGTGCCAATTCTCAACACTGTATGACTCTTACTTTCTGAGGTCTCATCACTCCTGTAAGAGATATTTCTCCTTCTGCAGATGGTGTAACTGAAGCACAGATGCTACCAGATTTGGTTATGGGCACATGAGATGTCTGGCGGAAATGGGAACAAACTGCAGCACCAGTACTGAGGAATAGAAAACGCTGCACAATGCAGAAACATCCCACTGCCTCTCTTACTATGTTGCACAGAAATGAAGAGGAGTGGGAGAATGTATTCCTTTTGGAAAAAACAACATATAAAATTAATGTTCAGACTCAGGATATCTTTTCTGTTTTGCAGACAGATATTCATCTTTACTTTTAGTACATATGTGCTGAAAAAATCCAAACCTTAGAGAAAGCATACATTTAAAAGGGATAAAAACAGAAAATGTAATAGCCAAATCCTGGAAGTTGCTCAGCTTTTTCAGTGTCCATTAAATTTTAACAGCTTTTGGGATTTGGCTCTAGGTCAGTAAGGTAGTTGAGACCATTATGACAAAACCTAAAAAATGGAATATGTATAGTATCTGTGCATGTATCTAATGATGTAGAAAAAACACAAGAGAAAAAGTGTTTAGTTGTGATACTCTCTCCATGTATATAATGAAAAGATTAGATCAACTCCTGTAGAAAAATGTATCTTGTTAAAACAAAAGTTATGTATTGCAAACTAAGAGGCATTGCTGTCCCATATTCAGAGAAGGCAGTCATGCCTTGTCATAACATAGTGTTACTCAAAATTAGATTATTAACCTAGGCTCTCAATAATACCATCAGTGAAGGGAGGGACATTCTGTGGAAAGCTAAAGGGGAAAGCAGGAAAATTGCTTGTCAAGGACATTGGAGCAATCCCTACTGTGCACAAGTAATCGCATAATAAATATTAATAGAACCAAATTCAGTATCAAGTAGTACAACAACAGATAAAGGCTTTTGCAAAATTAGTAGGTGGCACAAACAAGGAGATAATTCATTTAGGTGCATCTTTATGCAGGACATGAACTATAAAATATCTTGACACCATTAATCTTGAAGTTCATGAAAACTTGTACATTGTTTTGTCTATCCCTTTTAAGTATCTTGGGACCATCTAGTTTAGCTAGTCCATGAAAGCTATGCTCAGTCATTGTATTGCATTGATGGTTCCTCAGTTAAGCTAGAGTGGAAAAAGATGATGACCCAGTAGTCATATCTGCAGGCAGAGTAGAAAATATCTATTTTAATATCTGAATTTCTGAAAGTGTAATAGCTCATAATTAGGGAGGACAAACCCACACCAGGCTAGGGAAAGGAAGAGTTAATGGTCCGTCCATTTGGGTTTGAATTCATAGCTCCTGCCACAGTATCAAACCTGCAGGGAAGGCCATTCAGTTGGAGCAAAAATGAAGCCTTTAAGGGCTTTTGCATTTGAGGGAAGAAGGCAGCTTAGAAATATTGAAGGAAGAAATCTATTTGGAAAATGGCTTGTAGTTAAATCAGTTTTTCTATTTTTATTTTTGTTAATGTAGCTAAGTTTCAGTAGGTGGCTGGATTTCAGTTCTGTATACTTTGTGTATTGTGACTTCCAGCTATTGCTCACTCATGTAGTTAAAGAGAAGCTAGCTTGTAGTTTGTGGGAGTTTTATTATTGTGTGAAAGAAAAATCTGCATGTAAACAGTGTAGTTCTCTGGACTGGAGCCAATGTGTATGTTGAATTGGGAGGCATAGGACCCCACCGGATGACAGTCAACTAAATATTTAGCTTTCTGTTGGGTAAACAAAATTTGCAATGAAAAATCCTTTGTAAAAAGAAAAACAAGTTGGAAGGTTTTGTTTTTAGAAACAAACAAAAAATCAATATGTTTCCTTCAGGTCTTTGCTATCCTTTTGCCAAAAAACTTCTCATAATACTATCACTTTTTAGAAAAGTTGAATGGCTCACAAATATTGACTTATACTATTGACAATCTGATAGCCTCATGTGAATTTTCTCTTGCTATGAAAATATGCAAAGGAAAAATTGGGGGAGTGTGGGAAGGAGAGCGGAAATTCAGTCATGATCTAAAATAGAAGGGTAAACGGTCCAAAATATGGTAGTTGCTGGCAAAATGGTGCATCTTCCTCTAATTTTGCATTCAGTGGGTAAGCACAATTAATCTTGATTGTGTCAAGGAGGTAGAAATTGCTTGTAGCAAGAAAAGCAACTAATTGGAGGGAGTAATAGAGACATACTAAATAGCTATATCAGGTCCTGGTTTCAAAACACTGGATAAATAACTTCACACTTAAATTGCACTATCCTGGAATTAAGACTCCCACTAGAACCCGCATAGAGTATATTCCTTGGTTCACATCCATTTCTTAATAGAGGAAGTGACCCAACATAGGCTGCCATTTTCTTTTAAAGATACTATTTAGGAGTATTATTCTTTGCCCAACTCCAATCCCTTGGCAGTCTGTTATGCCTCGCCATAGCAAATAAAATTCAACTGCAAATGTGCTGTGACTTTTCACATGACTTATTACTCCATCCCCACTCCACCTGCAGTATGTAACCTTTTTTATACAATGGGTTACGTTTGTCAGCTTCCTCTTGCAATTAAGTATGAGAGGCAAACAAGTGGGGACTGACTAAATCAGTGACTCGACAGTTTTGCCATTTTAGCTCAAAACTGACCAAGTGCCTAATCACTATATGTTATGACTGCTTCCCAGCCACCTCCTAGCTCGCTAAAAGCAAAACAGTAGTTATGACCACAGAAAATAAAGCCCACTGAGTTGGCTGTAAGGAAGCTGCCTGCATTTATTTCCTTCTTCCCTTTTAGAAATGACCAGGACTACTTGTGTGTTTAATGAATTTCTTATAGCTCTAATAGTAAGAATAGCTTTATTTTTATAACTGTTTATTAAGAAGTCTTCAGGAGTTTACAAATCATTAACACACCATTATCAGAAATAAAATATTAACCCCTAAGAAAAGTAGCTTGACACTTAATTTGGACTAGAGAGAGATTATGCAATTTATAATTATCACACTCTTCTATTGGGCAGGGTATTACTATGGTGTAGAAGAAATCTGCTTATGCCATCCAGAGGCATGAACGTTTCTGGGGACTACCTTAACTACCTTAACGTTGAGTGAATTCTGTTTTCATTATGACTTACCCAGTCTAGACAATTTAATAATAAAAACTTGTCAAAATGCAATTTTTGGCAGTTTAGGTCATTTTGTCAAATATTGAATAAAGGGTAACCAAATAGCTAAGTAGCTGCTCATACACAAATGCTACTTTGTGTCATTTCAGGTTGGCTAATACTTAGGGCATGTCTACACTTACCTCTGGAGTGATCAATCCAGTGGGGGGTCGATTTATCATGTCTAGTGAAGCACTCTCCCATCGACTCCGGTACTCCACCAGAGTGAGAAGCATAGTCGGAGTCGAGGGGGAAGTGTCCGCAGTCAACCTACCACAGCGAAGACACCGCGGTAAGTAGATCTAAGTACGTTGACTTCAGCTACGTTATTCAAATAAAGCAAGGATATGTTAAGTTCATACAACCAAATGTACATGCCTTTTCAGCACCCTTTTCCCCAAACTTGAATATGTGATTTTTCTAGAACTGTACAGAAAAACTGGGGTGCAAAGGAAAAAATATGGTCTATTTGTGGTGATGCTATTGGGATGGGGAGAAGAAGAATGCTTGAGGAAGGGGGCACTGGAAGCTGGCATCCCTGGGGCACAGTTATAGTTGCGGTATGCTCTCTGTGGTAGAGGGCTCTTGTGCTAATGCTGAGTAGTTTGTGGATGAAGAAGCAGAGGTTGTTGACAGGCTTGATTTGCATTTCCTGTTAGTGGTTAAGTTAAATATAATGTGTTCTCTTTGCTCCAGCAGTGCTTTGCAACACAGCAACTTTCTCTCTGCTGTTTCTCCTAATCCAACTTCCAATTTGATGACTCCATCCTTCAATTTGGTAACTTCTTCTTTTACTATTAGAAACTTATAGAACAAATTATTCCCCCGAGCCTCAGATGCAGAGTAGCCATCTGCTTTAGTGCTCAACTGAATTTCTTCAGACAGGTTAGCATTACTGGCTTTGGGATCCATGCCTTCACTACCTGATAGGGGATTCCTCGCGCTGTGAAGCATTCTATTTTGCAAACTTTTTCAAATTTCAGATTCTTTTAGGGTATGTATCTTCTGGTATCTTGTGCTGTTTTCTAGGGATGCATTAAGTAGGTTTAGAGGGTTAAAGAAGGATACCCTTTCAGAGATCTTGCCTCAGGCAGCCATTTTAAACAGGGCCTCTTTTCTCAAGGTCTTTCATTAAATAGCCACTAGCCAGTGAATAATAGTTGGCATGTCTCTCAATGCTATGTGCTTGTTATGTCGTAAACCCTCTGATCTCTATCCTGGACCGTATAACTCACTAAAAGTTGTTCAGATAGCGAATGCTGGCAATTTTATCTTTACTTAATAGTCAAAATACTTGAGATACATAACTTTGTGGCTGAGGTTACATTAGAAACCACCAGTAGAAATGTTATCCCCTGGGGTGTTTTAGTAATGTGGTTTTCAATGCTATGAAATTATTTTTGAAAATTAGAGATTGCAATAACTAGAATGGTCAATGAAAGTGCTTAATTTCAATATAAATATCTCTTTAGCAGTACTATTAAGTGTAATATTCCAGCACCAACAGAGCCCTGCTGTTAGGAAACAGTCTGCAGATTACCGAACAAGATCCTATTTATTATTAGTCTACCCCTCCAGCCTGGAACACCACAGTAACATAAGGACGATGGGAGTCGTAGGTGGCAATAACATATCTGGAGACATTGTGAAAAGGGACTAAAGCTGTGCTAGAAAAAAAAAGAGACAGAAACCTGGACTAGATAAAAGTGTATAGATCTTAATTTTATCACAAACATTCAACCAGTCATGAGGATCACTGTGAATAAAAGAAAAGGAGTACTTGTAGCACCTTAGAGACTAACCAATTTATTTGAGCATAAGCTTTCGTGAGCTACAGCTCACTTCATCATATCCTTCATTAGATGCTCCTTTTCTTTTTGCGAATACTGACTAACACGGCTGCTACTCTGAAACCTGTGAATAAAAGGGCGCTTCAACACTACTCTACACTACAGGACACTACAGTACATCTGATGAAGTGAGCTGTAGCTCACGAAAGCTCATGCTCAAATAAACTGGTTAGTCTCTGAGGTGCCACAAGTACTCCTTTTCTTTTTGCGAATACAGACTAACACGGCTGTTACTCTGAAACCTACAGTATCTTTCTGTCAAACTTTCCATCTTCTCACTTAGTTCTAAAAAACCTGAATGACTTTCATAAATTTACTTCTACTAGTGACAATCACAACCATTCTTACAGATTATAATGCGCATAGCAGGTGACTGTAAACAAAGGATACTTTAAAAGCAGAATGGTGGGGAGCATTGTCTATTGATTTAAGGAGAGCGTTAGGAAAAATATTTTCTTGTGAAGAAATACGTGGGAGTGCCAAGGAGGTGGGAAAATGCTGCAGAATGAAGCTCGCTCAGTGTTTTCTTAAGATTATCTGCAGACTTTAACATTTAACAAGTTTTTTCTTGGTTTTTGAAATGTTTGCCTCACAATGATACCGATTGAAGAATTTTTTGATGAAGGAGGATATTCTGGAGCACAATTAAAAATATTATCAAAAAGGGTGTTGTGTGACCTTTAACACAGATCTTAAACACATTTCAGACAACAATAGTTCTCTGACCTTCTCCAACTTGCTTTCATGTCAAACCCTTCAAATGAGGCATTTAAACCTCCTTGCCCAAAGCCACTGTCACCAACCTCCCCCACGCACCATATGGCCCCTTCTGTTTTCAGAAAGGCATAGCTAGCAGGCAGCAAAGCAGCTTGGCAACTGAAAATTTCTGCCCAAGTCTTGGGATTATGCATGTGCTTATATAATTTGAGCATGTTTTTGTTGAGCCTAACATTCAGCCTGCTTGCATGCATCCATACAGTTACGAAAATGTCATTCTGGGTATGTTAAGAAGTTCTGTCCTACAAAAGACGCTTGGTACATGCAATAAGACTATTCAAAATGCTTTTCTCTGACTTAAACAGAAAAAAAATCTATTATATATAGTTTCTTATATTGGATATATTATGAGCTAGAACTGGGTGAAATTTTTTTCGTGAATAGTAAATTAACTGAAAAATACACTTCTATATTTAGAGGTTTATATTTTTGAGCACTAAAAATATTTGCAAAAAGAAAAGGAGTACTTGTGGCACCTTAGAGACTAACAAATTTATTTGAGCATAAGCTTTTGTGAGCTACAGCCCACTCACGAAAGCTTATGCTCAAATAAATTTGTTAGTCTCTAAGGTGCCACAAGTACTCCTTTTCTTTTTGCGAATACAGACTAACATGGCTGCTACTCTGAAACCTAAAAATATTTGTAACCTTAGGCTGAATTTGGCAAGTAGTTTCAGACAAAAAAAGGGAAATAATCCAAATATGTCAAAATGGTTTGGTTTGACCATCTTGAAACTAAGTATCTCAACCTTTTGTTTCAAAATGTTGTGGTTTGAAATTTAGCTAATTTTTTTTAAAAAGAGAGGGCAAATAACATCCAAAAATAACATTGGGACTGAAAGAAAACATTGACATTTTTTGTTGAGGGTTGAATGAAACCAAACCAATTTCTTTTTCCGGGGGGAGGTGGTGGCAGAATTTGTCAGTTCCTCCTCTAAATAAAAAAAATCAATCATTAATTCAGCTCTAGTAAGAGCATCTTCTCATAGTACATTACATGATGTGATTAACATCTGTCAGGTGTGTGTTCTTTGTTTTTTTTTAAACTCATCCTTCCCCTGCATTAGAAATGTGTGCAGTGGAATATCTTGTCTTGTTTTTGGTAGAGATTTTTAAACACAAACTCACTCACACACACACACACACGCACATGTTTGAGAAGACAACTTCAAAGAAATGCACCTTGCACTTGGATCGGAAGGCTGAGGTTTGTGATGGTGCTTTGTTCCTGGGGGAGTACATTCCAAAGTCTTAGACCAGCCCCCAAGAAAGTTCTGTCTCTCACAGACTAGCTTCACTCTTATTATAAAGAATTCTATAGTGCCAGATATTTTAAAAAGAAATTAAAAACTGTACTGGAGTGAACTTTCAGTGTCTCTAAACTTGATTTAAGGGTTTTTTTTTTTTCCTCCATATAAACAAACTATACTGAAAGTAAATTGATGTTTCACTTCATTTAAAAGTTAATTAGCTGAACTGAAATCCCAAACGTACCTTCCTCTAGAGCTTTTATGAGCCTCCCTATGTATGGTGGTTTCATTCAATTCCTTCCTTGGATCTTTATTTATACCTTCCCTGCTGGTCTATTTCTTAGGGAGATGAATCCAATATAAACATTCAATTGGGCAAGAGAAGGTTTCCGTAATACCACAGGACTAGTTCTGTGGCAAATGTAAAGCCTGTGTGTGGTGAAATGAAGTTCCAGAGCACTTGAAATTGTGTTGGATACATAAAATGCTCCACTCCACAGAATGCTTCAGGAGCACTTAAGATCTGTGCATAGGAATTCAGGACAGCTAGGAAATAATCCCTCTAAACTGGACTCTGGGGTGACTGCACTTGGTGTTTTGTGTTAAGTTATGGGCACCTTGTTACTAAAAATATAGGTTATGTCTTCACTGCAGAGTTAACCAAGGCTTTTACCCCAAATGCCTTACCATCCACACAAAAAATCCTCTGATCTGGGGTTGGAGGTGCTTTAAGCCTGGGTGAAGATCGTTGGCTGGGGGTATAGCTTGGAGTCTGAGCTCTGGTTTAACTCTGAATGAAACCCTCCCAATTTGCAGTGGGGATGCAGGAAAAATCTTTCTAGCACTTATAGTCCTGAAATGTCCTTTAAGAATTTCACCCCTCCGTCTCCAGGACAGCCAAGTTCTCTCATCATTGACAATATGACTGGAAAGTAGAAGCATTACCAGCAAATCAAAGGAAGTAATTATTTCCCTCTATTCGGCACTGGTGAGGCCACATTTGGAGTATTGCATCCAGTTTTGTGCTCCCTCTCCTCCCCCCGCCCCCGCCACGAAAGGATGTGGGCAAATTGGAGAGAGTCCAGCGGAAGGGCAACGAAAATGATCAGGGGACTGGGGCACATGACTTACCACGAGAGGCTGAGGGAACTGGGCTTGTTTAGTCTGCAGAAGAGAAGAGTCAGGGGGGATTTGATAGCAGCCTTCAACTACTGAAGGGGGGGTTTCAAAGAGGATGGAACTTGGCTGTTCTCAGTGATGGCAGATGACAGAACAAGGAGCAGTGGTCTCAAGTTGCAGTGGGGAAGGTCTAAGTTGGAATTAGGAAAAACTATTTCACTGAGAGGGTGGTGAAGCACTGGAATGGATTACCTAGCAAGGTGATGGAATCTCCATCCTGAGAGGTTTTTAAGGCCCGGCTTCACAAAGCCATGGCTGAGATGATTTAAGTTGGTATTGGTCCAGCTTTGAGCAGGGGGTTGGACTAGATGACCTCCTGAGGTCTCTTCCAATCCTAACCTTCTCTGATTCTATGAAAGAATCTTTAGACCATTTCAGCAAAGAATCTCCTGTGATACGCCCACAGACACACCCAGATGAGTGCACAAGCACTGAGTGTACAATAAAGGGCGTAGGGTTTTGCTGTGCAAATGCTTGCACTCGGCCTAAGCTACCCAGGTGCTGATCACCTGTGGTTAAGACATGCCTAAATAGACAAACTGTTGAGCAAAAATGGTGTGTGTGGGGAGGAGTGTGGCTGACTGACCAAAGAAAAGAGTTGTTGATTTTAATTGTATCTGACAACACTTGTTTAAACTGTCTTCATGCTCCAGTCTAGCCTAATTTGGAAAGTGCTGCTGTTTGCATATTGTTAAAAATGATTGCTGGAAATTATTTTTCACTGTTTGCAAACTGGTAATAAAATTCAAAATTCTTTATAAAATTACTAATTCTAAAGTACATGGAGCTTGCCTTGATAACTTAAAGTGGAACAATATCCTTGAAGTAACAGAAGAAAAAGTTACATGAAGTAATACAAAGGGGCTATGCCTAGAATACATGGGATAAATAGGAAGACTTAAGGTAAAAATGAGGAGAAATGTCCCATATAAAATGGGCTAGACATGGGGTGTCAGCCTACAGGCTGGAAATGGCCTGTTTCAGGGTTTGCATGGTATTACCAAATTGTGCAGAATCTGAAACTCCAGTTTTAAGAATGGGATTCTAGCTTTCATGGTTGTGGAAATCTCGCCAACCACAGTGTAAACCAATGCAATTTTATCTTCCTGAGTCTGCAAACAGCCTGAAAAAATAATCAAGTAAACTTCCCACAGCCCTCTAATCTCATTGGAATGTTACCCCTAAAGCTGAATGATGACACTTTAAAAGTGTTTAGTTAAATGGTTAGCAGATAGAAAGGGGAAAGAAGTAAAATTGAAAAGCCTGGGGAAGAGTGAGAATTGGGGATGCATGACAAGAGTGCTGTGTGTGTGTGAGAGAGAGGGAGAGAGCGAGAGAGAGAGAGAATGGGACATAAACAGGAAAGAGGGAGAGGAACAGAAAAAGGAGGCTGGCGAAAGAAACACTAAGGGCAGAAATAACAGTAGTCCTAATCTTGAACATATTCTTCTACTGAGTGATGCTAAATCCAGGATTTGCATAATTAAAATGTTGATATACTACATAAATGCCATATTAAAAATCTGTGTAAGCCTCCCATTGATATCTGTGAGAGGACTGAAGTGTGTGTCGTACTAAATGTATACCCAACTACACCGAGGATAATTAAAACCAGCACCTAGGCTCTATGCAGAAGGAGTTTGAAAATCCCCTATCAGAGTGTGCAACAGTCTTATAGGAGAAAAGGTGAAATCCCCACAATTTAAAATGGCAGGTTTCAGAGTAGCAGCCGTGTTATCATATCCGCAAAAAGAAAAGGGGTACTTGTGGCACCTTAGAGACTAACAAATTTATTTGAGCATAAGCTTTCGTGAGCTACAGCTCACTTCATCGTATGCATTGAGCTTGCTAGTCTCTGAGGTGCCACACACGTACTCCTTTTCTTTTTACAATTTAAAATGTTTAAGATGGTACTAGAAAATGTTTACCGTAGAGGATGAAGCTAGAACCTGCATTGATTGGAACATATACAGGATGTCTTAAAAGCTAAATATTTCTGTTAATGTCACTTTCCAGTAACTAGGTCAAGTTAACATATTTCATAGGAAATACAGCGTCTTTACTAAGAAGGAAGCATACTGGGGGAGGGGAAGGAAACAGTATTGCCAACTGTACCACTGAATAACTGCATGCTAGATAGAAAACTTCAGTCAAAAGATTTAGGAGAGAAACCTCAGATAAAGGGATGCTCTAATTTTAAAAATAACTGAAGAAGTACTTTGAATCGTACTCATAAATTACAACTCGGGTTTAGGAACCCTAATCTACTATTAACTAAACACTTATAGCATGATTCTCAGGTTCGAAAACGAAGAAAATATTTTACCATTTGAAGTCCAGTGGAGTCAGGTACCCCTGCAGTTTTAGTGTAAATGTTTTGACTGCAAACTCTTGAGAGGAAATAATTGTTTACAGTATAATTCCGTAACAAAATGGAACAAGGGCATTGAAGTGTAGGGTTAGTTTATTCCGAATTTGTTTATATTTATATTGGGGAGCAACATCAATTGCTTGTTTCTGTTTAGAACTTTGTTGTTTCACTGAAATTAAAGTAATACGGGGCTTGAGAACACATGCTCGGTGAGAGGAACTGCTCCTTGACAAGCCAGTCTCCGAAGTTGTATGGGGAGGGTATTTAGCCCCTTGATTAAGGCTGGATTCTGGAGCTGAGAGAATTAGATTTATTTTGCCCATGTGTTTGGGGAGGGGGGCGGCGTACCCGATGCCGCCCGGTGTGAGATTGTAGCCGTGGTTTGGTTACACTGGGGGAAGCTGTAAAGCACTTTCCCAACTTGGGAAGCATGCCCTCGCAGAGCCGTCGTTTGCAGCGAAGCAGAGCTGACGCTCCTGGGCTGTCTCCGGGTGACCCTGGAGCAGCCACCAGCCGCAAACACGCTGGCTCCCTACGCGCCCTCAGTCAGCAGATGTGACCCGCAAGCTCCGGATCAACTAGATGCCCCGCCCCCGCTGCTGTCGCATCTGTTGCTCGCCGCCCCTCCCCCTCCCGTTCTGCTACGGGACTTCAGGGAAAGGGAGCCTCGGAGAAGCTCGAGGTAAGGGCGGCAGCTTCGCCGTGGCTTCACTTTCGTAAGGGGCATGCGCAGGGAGCTGGCCGCATGCTCACTAGGCCGGCGTTCAGGGGTAGGCACATGCGCAGAAGGGTGCCGAGGGCTCTCTCCGACTGGCCGGAGGGGGTGGGGGGAGAAGGAAGCGGCAGCAGCAGGGAGCCGCCCGTCTGCCCTGCGGCGTGTGAAGCGCCTATGGGGCCCTGAGGAAGCCGCTCGCAGCACAGAAGGCCGTCGCTCAGGGCAGGAGGATGGAGAACCAGGCGGACCCGGGCGCGGGGGGCGCGGGCGCCGCGGGCGAGGACACCCCGGGCTCCGGCAGGGCGAACCTCAAGCGCAGCGGGCGCGCCGCGGAGGAGGAGAGCAGGAACAAGCCCAAGCTGGTGAGGGAGCGGGGGGCACCGCGGGAGCGGGCACGTGCCGGGCGCGGCGGGAAGAGGCTGGAGGGCGTGTGGCGGGGGTGGGAGGCTGGCGTGGGGCAGGAGTCACGCGCTGCGGGTGCGGGTCTAGGTGTCGTGCTGCCGCCGCCCCGGCGGTTGGTCCTAGGGTTTGGGAGCCGGGCGGGTCCTGCGGAGCGGTTTGCGTGCCCCTCAAGCCGTGGGTATTGTGCATGGAAAAGCCCTGCCGGTCCCTGAGACAGCTGTTGCACGCCAACCCTCGCGCCCGCTCGCAACCCGAGAGGAGGCGCGGGGAGGGCCCTGGGCGTGTGGGGTTGAGCTCACGATGCTGTCTTTAAAACACGGCTCCTTCAGGAACGGTTCCCCCCGCGAGACAGGACCCGTGACTCACAGCAACAAGTACGGGTTTTGCCCCGAATCCGCCTGTAAACCTCGTTTGGGCTGCCTCTTTGCAAGGGGCTCTGAATTCAGCCGTGGTGTGGCAGTTGAAGTGATTTCAAGTGCTCACACCAGGGCTAAACTAAGTAATCGCTGGGGTTACCTTTACACTGCGACACCTGTTTTGGGATCAAGAGGCACACTGCTGATTCTTTGATAATCAGCACACCAAGAAATAGATATATGTAGCCAATGCACTTCATAAAGTGCCTTCTAAATGTGAAAATAATAATTTTAAAGTCACCATTGGGGTTCAGTGGCTAACCTGAAGACTCAGAATGTATTAAAATCTAACTTTTCAGCCACTAAGCATTTTTAGGTCTTGTTAATCTTGCATAGTGGAACTTAACCGGTTTCTTAAAGTAGCTGCGTTTACTTATTTCAATCATTATCTCTATGCTTTTGTGTTTCAATTCCCAATGAAGAGATGGAACTGGCACTTACAAAAAGCTAAATTTTACCAGATCCCTACACTGTCAACTAGGAGACTGCTAGATGAATTTACCAGTTTGTCTTCTCACTTGTTAGTGATAAGGGGGCTACGCTGCTCAATTCTCCTTATGTTTATGCTAAAAAAAATTGTAAGGCAATATATGTTGAAATTCAATGCCAACAGGTGTTATGGGAGTCCAGAACTAGGAAATAGTGGTTAGCTTCACTAGGAGGGAGAGATTTAAATGAGTTTTAGGAACATTACTTAGTGATGGAGATGGGTATTTCAGTATTGCTTGGTCCCTGTAGTTTGTCTAATCTGCATGACTATTCCGAGACTCAGATTTGTGTGGAGAAAATCCCAGGTATTTGCCTATGGTAGGTACACTTACTTCCATGAAACAAGACATACTTTTTCAGAGGCACCCTTCTCTCATTCCCTTTCACTCCTTTGCCCGTGAGAACCATGTGTTTGTGTTAGGCCCTTTGCACTCAGTGGAACTGCTCAATGCCTAAAATTACTCGGGTACTTAGTTTTGTAGGATCAAGTACTAAACCTCATTCTTATAAAACTAGCAATATAAAACGTGCATATTAGCTTTCAACTTTTGAGCTTTGTTTGAGAATTAGCATCCTGTTGTTGCAGGGGTGGTGGTGGGGGTACAGAATGCTTGATATACACCAAGCTCGGGGGAGGAGTAAAGGGGAGGGGGTGTAGGGTAAAGATACAACTTGCCACAAGTGGCTGCCTGTGGTGCGTCAGAACTTCCAAGGGGAAATTAGGCTGCACTCAGCTGGAGAGTTGCTCCATACTTTAGAAGAGTAAGCTTGTTAAATTTTGTTGGTTTAAACTGTAGCTGAGAGGAGCTGCTTGCCTCAGTGGATTCAGCCCCCTGAGCTTCAAATGAGTTGTTTCTCATGCACTTAATCTTAATGTCCTTGTCTTTGTACAAGTAATAAAGGTAAGGGAATATTTCAAAAATGGGAGGGGAATTCCACTGTACTTATGATTGTTGAGTTGTCTGAAATTAAATTGTGTGTTTACTTGATAGTTTGGTATAATTGTTTTCTTGGCATAATTGGGTTACTCAGGATCTGCCAAGTTGAGTAAGTTATGCAAGTCATCCCAAACTAATGCCAATAAAGACGCAGTGTGCCTCAGATCTTACAACGTATTTTGTATATGGCAATACATTGTAGAAAAACTGTTTACCTCCACAGTGCCATTCTATAAAACTTGAAATTTGACTTAAATCTGTAAGTCTAGGCTTCCATATTACAGGACCCTGAGCTCAACAGCACTTTGTTAAGAGGGAGAGAAAGTGTGCACTGAAGGCAGCAGGGGAAACTCTAAACGTGATCTGAATAACCTTTCATATAACAACTGTATTAAAGAGTAACATCCCTGCACTTCATAGGCATGGAAGAGAACTGTGTTGCATGTCAAATGCTGGAGTCTGCACTTGGCAATTGTACAAAACTCCTCTTCCTAGCTCTCATCAGAATTTATCATATGTATCAGACCAGTGCCACCATCTCCAAGGTTAGTGGAGAGTTCTACCTTTAGGGAAGAATTAAAAGCTTTATGGGAGCTGCTTTCAAAAATTAATTGGGCATGGATGTTAGACATGGTCCCAGATGAGGTGGACTACCCAGCAACAAATCTGAGGTAGTTTAATCTGCGTGACTGACATATCAAACTGCTATGAAATTCACCCTTGGAATTTCACTGTTTTGCATGTAGGTAAATTGGTTTATGTGACTCAGATTTAGAGCAGTGGTCCCCAAGCTTTTTTTGGTTGTGCCTCCCCTTACCTTGTCTATGCCCCCTGGGGGCTGGGAGCCAATGCTACAGGTGGGGTCGTGGTCGGGAGCTGGGAGCAGAGCCATGCCGAGAGCGGAGCTGGGGCCCTGGCCGGGAGCCAGTGGCCATGGCCTGAGTGGAACTGGGGGCAGAGCGGGGCTGGGTGGCGCTCCCTTCCTGCTCTTCGTGGAGGCTGACCTGTGTCCCTCAGTTGGCGACCGCTGATTTAGAGGCATAGCTGAGCCTAAGCAAGGGTGGTGGATGTTGCTTGTTGATTGGCTACGCCACATTGCTGTGAGCATCCCAGTGATGCTCAGATATGTGTTCACACACTTCTGTTCACCACAGTTAGCCATATAAAGTCTGTGGAGTCTATCCAGCTCATCTTTCTAAAGAGGCACAGTCAAATACAATCGAAGGTCTGACTCTTACCTAAGCTTGTGAGTTAAAACAACCAAAAAACCCAAACCAAAACAAAACCCAAAACAACAACAAAAAACCCTGTGTGAAAGTATTTTGTCTATAGTTTCCCTGGTTGTATGTAGTCAGTTTCCTCTTCATTTGGTTCTCTCAGAAACAGAGAAACTCAGAAAGAAAATGTGACTGTGAAATGCAAATTGGCACCTTAATTGAAGAAAGGTAGATTACTTGAGTATAACATAATTTCACGTGTTGTGAAAATTAACAATAGAAGCACCCAAGTATGTATACATTGGCACTAAAAAAAGGCTTTCCACTTTCTGACCTGTCTACATTTAAAATAGTATAGCTTATTGTTTAAAAATAAGTGGTGTAAAACAGATTTGTTGTTCCTAATGTTGACTTCACAGTTGAGTAATGCTATGATGCAACTACAAAAGCAGGGTTTTTTACATCTGGCATCTGGATCATGGTAAAGTAAACTCTTTTGAGGTAAGCAACTATTGACTAAAATATCCAAGGGTGACTGCGGCTATCCAAATGTTAACTGTTTGAATGTGACATACAGGCATATTCGAGAGAGCTGTTTCTTGACACAATAAATTATATAATGAAAAAGAAATCTAGAACACTATCTCAATTGACTAACTTCACTTAAACAAAAGCCTTTGTAGTGGATGCACAAAGATATTGTCGACAGAGCAAACATAATACCATATGTCAGCAACAGGATTATAAGCAACTATGGTTGACGTAGCTCAGGTATGTCTTAACATCGTAAATGTTAACTTACTCAAATGTTTTGACCTCTCAGCAGGAGCAGTTTAGCACTGGTGCACCTGAGGCCTCTTAGGGTGTGTCTACACAGCGACTAGACATGCATGTCTGGCGCATGCGAGCCGACTTGAGCTCACAGGGCTTGGGGCTATGGGGCTGTTCCATTGCTGCGTAGACTTTCAGGCTCGGGGTGTAGCCTGAGCTCTGGGACCCTATGAGGTGGGAGGGTCCCAGGGTTTGGGCTCCTGCCTGAACCCGGAAGTCTGCACAGCAATAGAACAGTCCCACTAGCCAGAGTCGACCAGCACAGGCCAAATATGGGGTTTTCTTTGCTGTGTAGACTAAAGCAGACCTGGATGGATTATATTATTGGCCATTTTCTGACAAAGTTGATTGGAGCTAGGTATGTAGAGCAGCATGAACTGCAAAGGCATCAACTAGAAAGATATAATATGTCCTGAAGTGTTGATGTAGGTAGGTTTTTGTAGTATGTATCATTCCAGGAGAAATATTAAAATGGGAGAACATCTGATGCACAGATGACCTTCACTGTAAATCTTCCTGCATGAGTTCATGAAGTTTACTGCTGTTACGTTGTAACTGCTGAGGATGACTTTACTGATGAGGCTCAGGTTTTTATGGTGGTTTTATAGAACACAGGATTATCCCGGGCAGCTGGATGTGATGCTAATGTTAAAATCACTTCAGCAAAATATTTAACTTCTTATTGTAAAGGACAGAAGACTTGGAACTTAAGGCTCACCTCTAATTGAGGAGAGCAACTTGATTTGTGGCTTATCTTTTGGGGGCTTTCTTAACTGGAATTTTAAAAATATCAAACTGCTAATTACTTGTTGCATAAAGCCTAACTAATCTGAGGCACTTGGTATCAGGAAGTGCTATTGATGCTAAGAATTCCATAGGATGCTGATTATTCCCTAATTTTTATGGATAAAAACCTACTGTTGGACAAACAAAGCTAAAGCATTTATCCTTCATGCTTAGAGATGGAAGCAAATTGCTTGAAGTTAGGAAGATAATTTATATAGGAGTATGTTACTACACTATTGTCTCCGTGGGTTGTTAACATTTTTTAATGCATCTAATGCTAGCCGGTGACAGACAAGGTACTGGACTACATAATCCAAAAGTTCATACTGGAGTAATTTCACTCATCATTCACTCTCATCTCTTTAGTCATGTTTTAGTTTCCCTTCCTGTTTACTCCACACTGTTCCTGTGATGAGAGAGTGCTCTCTCTGCATGCTCTCCTGGGTCTTGCTTAACTAGTGGTAGTTCTGTTGTTAATAAGTATAAGAAGTCATCAAAGCAGAAATCGATCAGTGTTGGACAGAGGGAGAGGAGCAGAGATGTTAGCGAGTTGCTCTTGAAGATTTTCAAGAGAAAGTAGTGGGTTGCTAATGGGCGCTTTTTCAGGACATTTTAAGTAGATTGAGCGGTATAAAACAAAATAAATGGTCTCTGATACTGTTTCACAAGGCCTGTAGCCATACCCTTTCAAACCTGGCTCTCTTTTGATGACAAAAGGTGAGCAGGGTTGGATATATATGAAAGAAAACCCTACCTTTTAAGGTAACTCCCCCTTGTCCCTAAGATGTTACATCTAGCAGTGGTGGTGGTAGATGAGCAACAATGCCCCAACTTTAGTTCAAGAACTAAGCTGGCATTTAGATTTAGATGAGATGCACAACCATGGCCCTGGCCACCTGTAGTAATTAAACTTCTTTGTAGCATTCTTCATAAGAGCAAACAGTGAAATTTCACTGTTTGGTTTATGCTGTTGTTCTGCCTACCTAGCTTGCTGTGCAGATTCAGTTGGATAACACTCTTTCTCCTTGTCTAAAGAGAAATCATTTGACAACTATTTTGTTGCCGCTTAAAGGTGAAACCCTGTGTACAGGACCCAGTTAAGCACTACGATTCTGTAGGCAGTATTTAGATGTAGTATAGTGCTTAGAGACTTTATAGATCTTGTTATAACCATTCATGTTTTCACAGAGGTTGTATAATATCCCATTACTTAATGCATTTATGTATGTTGATAGGAAAGAGTAGCAAATGTAGACAATGGATAGGCTGAAGTGAAAAGGGGACTTGGGTTAAAAGATAAATGTAGAATATTACCTATTAGTAGCTACAACATAAGATATTGAGGACATAAATATTGGTGTTTTGGTGGTGCCTCGGAGCCTCCCCATGGACAAAGACTTCTTTATATTCAGCACAGTATTACAGATAATAAAAAGATGGCCCTTGCCTGAAAATACTTGGTTTGTAAGGTAACTTTATGAAGTGTACATAGTGTGTGACACTAAATTGAGTAAATGGTTTAAATAAATGGAGTAAATAGCAGCTGTGTTAGTCTGTATTCGCAAAAAGAAAAGGAGGACTTGTGGCGCCTTAGAGACTAACAAATTTATTTGAGCATAAGCATATACGTCCGATGAAGTGAGCTGTAGCTCACGAGAGCTTATGCTCAAATAAATTTGTTAGTCTCTAAGGTGCCACAAGTCCTCCATTTTTAATTGAGTAAAGATTCAGTGAAGAGTAAAATTTCAGTCTTGACTATCATAAGACTGTTGATAGACAAAGTGTAAATCCTCCCCCAGAAGTTCTTAATGGAGTGAGAAATCATGAACCTGTTCTTGAGTTTTGTAAAACATCTTGCATCTAAATCAAAATTATAGTTCTAAAGCAGTGGCTCTCAACCTTTCCACACTACTGTACCCCATTCAGGAGTCTGATTTGTCTTGCGTACCCCCAATTTTCACCCCACTTAAAAACTACTTGCTTACAAAATCAAAAAGTGTCACAGCACGTTATTACTGAAAATTTGCTTGCTTTCCCATTTTAACCATATTATAAAATAAATCAATTGGGATATAAATATTGTACTTAAATTTTAGTGTATATAGAGCAGTATAAACAAGGCATTGTCTGTGTAAAAATTTTACAATACATGTTTCAAATACTGGAATAAGTGTCATAGCTATTGCCAAATCTTACCATCTTTTCAGTGGGGTCTGGTGGTCCTTGTATACAGTAACTTTCTAATACACTCCTCCTATGTCTGGTTCCAGCACTCAAATAAAACACCAGACTGGTTTGCTTGGAAAATGTCATGTTCAGTCAGACTGCAAAAGCTGTTAGTGTGCATCCTTTGAAATATTTAACCGTTTTTGAAGGAAAGCTAACACTCACTGTACTTGCCTTGCTATTTATCTAGTGTAACTAATTTTTCAAAAGAATAGTTTAAACTAACTGCACTTTTTTAAACAATATACTAATAAAACCAGTGATCAGCACATTAAAACAGTTGTTCAGAATGCTTTGAATCCTATTTATGGCTGAAACAAGTAGTAGATAGGTGTGTGTTTTCAAACAGTTTCCTAAAATTTGACATGCAGTTATTTGTTTCTAGTTTTGGTATGTGAAAAACCATTGAGAAATTGGTCAGTCTTTGCAATCTTAGGGGGATCTGATGGTGCAGTGGCAATGATAAAAATGGTGCGAATAGTTGAAACACCAGTGTTTACAACTAGCAAGGAGTATAGCTAATTGTTTAAAACTGAATATTTTGAAGCATGTTGCTATACTTTGACTCAAGCATCATGTATCTAGAACCAAAACTACAGTCAAACCTGGAAATCCATCTTCATGGCTTTAACATGCCCATTCACAATGTATAGATGTGTAAGACTGTCTAGCATTGAGACATATAATCAGTTAAAATAGACAAATCTGCACATGCTCTGTGACTCTGAAAAGGGAATGCTAGTTTTTACTAAGTTACTGAATGGTCTGCTTTTCTCATGTGCAACTGACAAGTTTTCACTTGATTATTCATCATTATTCTTCAGATTTCCTACCACAAGCTGCTTGACAGTTATGAGATGAGTAAAATGAATGAGTGCTTTCTTGCAGTCTTGCATGTATTCTGTGCAAGTTCTATTTAAGTTGAGAGTACATCTAGGCATTTTCCTCTTGATGGCTTTTCTTCAGACAGCAGATACTCATCATTTGGAGCATGTTTTAGGGAAATCTGGAGAATTTGATTATCTTCAGAATCTTATTTTCATGTGAAAGTTGGCGATCAAGAAATTTTTTTAGTGTTTGTGTAACAATTGCTAACATTGCAGATAGACTTGTAATCAAACTTTGGATCAACTTAAACTTGTGTACTACATTGGAATCAAATCTTCTGTTCCTATTTATCTGTATGAAATAAAATAGCAGAACGTGCAAATTTCTTCAGATACTTCCTTCATTTTCAGTTTTCTAATAAGTAGGTAAACCTTAATCTTATTTTGCTGCTCAGAAACTTCGTGCAGCTTTAGTGCAGTGGTTGGTTGCTAACCTTTTATGTAACTTATCTTCTCAGGAGGTTGCAGACACTTTCAGAAAGTTAACGTCCATCCTCTAAAAAATCAGGTCCCTCCAAGAGAAATCTTGAGTCGACAACCCCCAATTGCTAGTCAAATTGGATAATCTTGGGCTAAGATTAATAGGACATATTGATATATAAATTTACTTGGGCTAAATTACATTGCTACACCTTTCACTGGGTTTTTTATTTTCAACTTTAAAAACCATGATAACCTTCAGTGCCAAGGAAGGCTTTGAGATGCACAGACAGTTGCAGTGTGTGCAGAAAATGTATGGACTTGACTTGACTTTTTTTTTTTTTTCCCCTTCTGTCCTCTTTATCAATTTGTGCATAAGTAATTTTGTTTTTGAGGGTGGAAAAGCCTGAAGTTGCATTCAATTAGTATTGTGCTCTCACAACTGTAGCGTGAAGGTATTGGGGAACTGTGAAACCGTAGGCAACTATAATATTATCACAACATCCAAGTGAATCCACTTAAATCAGGTGGTGACTTTGAATTAGGGGCCTCAAGGGGCGGGGGGGAAAGAGAGTTGGTCTTCAAGTTGTATAAGGGAAGCTAAGTGAAAAAAGTATAACACCATAGTTCACAGTATTCTGTTTTTTGGTAACTATTTAAAAAGTGTGTTTTGTTAAATGAGTTGTCCGGCTTGTGTGTTTACTTTAGGACACGTAGCGAGACAACTGGGAATAGTTATAAAAACCCTCCAATACTTTAACACAACCCCCAATACTTTAACAAAACCACATTAGTTTCATACATGTTGAATGCAGTTTAGAAACAGGAAGATTTTAAAAGTAGGGCTGTCAAGCGATTAAAAAAAATTAATCTTGATTAATCGCACTGTTAATAATAGAATACCATTTATTTAAAAATTTTTGGGTGTTTTCCACATTTTCAAATATATTGATTTCAATTATAACACAGAATACAAAATGTACAGTCCTCACTTTGTTTTTATTACAAATATTTGCACTGTAAAAAACAAAAGAAATAGTATTTTTCAGTTCACCTAATACAAGTACTATAGTGCAATCTCTTTATCATAAAATATAGAATTATGTGCAAAAATAACTGCACTGAAAAACAAAACAATGCAAAACTTTAGAGCCTACAAGTCCACTCCGTCCTACTTCTCATGCAGCCACTCTACACTGCCACTTTACAGTGCTGAAACTTTCTTGCTCAGGGGTGTAAAATAACACCCTACTTGCTCTCCGAGTGCTGCAACTTTCAGCACTGTAAAGTGAAGCGGCGGGACATGCATCTATGCTGATGATGGGTTCTTCTCAATAACATCCAAAGCAGTGCAGGCGGGCGCATGTTAATTTTCATCATCTGAGTCAAATGCCACCAGCGGAAGGTTGATTTTCTTTTTTGCTGGTTTGGGCCTGTAGTTTCCGCATTGGAGTGTTGCTCTTTTAAGACTTCTGAAAACATGCTTCACACCTCATCCCTCTGAGATTTTGGAAGGCACTTTAGATTCTTAAACCTTGGGTCAAGTGCTGTAGCTATCTTTAGAAATCTGACATTGGTACTTCCTTTGCATTTTGTCAGATCTGCAGCGAAAGTGTTCTTAAAATGAACAACATGTGCTGAGTCCTCATCCGAGACTACAAAATACATGAAATATATGGCAGAATGTGGGTAAAATAGAGCTGGAGACATACAGTTCTCCCCAAGGAGTTCAGTCACAAATTTAATTAATGCATTATTGTTTTAACGAGCGTCATCAGCATGGAAGCACATCCTCTGGAATGGTGGCCAAAGCATGAAGTGGCCTACGAACGTTTAGCGTATCTGGCACATAGACACCTTGTAATGCCGGCGACAAAAGTCCCATGCAAATGCCTGTTCCCACTTTCTGGTGACATTGTAAATAAGAAGTGGGCAGCATTATCTCCTGTAAATGTAAACGAAGTTGTTTGTCTTACTGATTGGCTGTGCGAGAAGTAGGACTGAGTGTTCTTGTAGGCGCTAAAATTTTGCATTGTTTTGTTTTTGAGTGCAGTTATGTGACGAAAAAAAAACCCCTACATTTGTAAGTTGCACTTTCACGATAAAGAGATTGCACTACAGTACTTGTATGAGGTGAAGTGAAAAATACTGTTTCTTTTGTTTATCATTTTTACACTGCAAATATTTGTAATAAAAAATATAAAGTGAGCTTTGTATATGCCTGTGTATATAAAGTGAGGTGTTTGTATTCTGTGTTGTAACTGAAATCAACATATTTGAAAATGAAGAAAAACATCCAAAAATATGTAACAAATTTTAATTGGTATTCTCTTGTTTAACAGTGCGACTAAAAGCTTACTCATGCATAACTTAAAGTAGACACACTTCTTTAACACTAAACTTGCTGTCCTGACTGAGAACTTACATAGAAATACTATACTACATGTGTAAAATTAGGGTTGCCCACTTTATAAAGATAAGTAGCTGCAGTCTCTTCAAGTGGCTTTTATCCTCAAATTTCTCTTTGTTAAAATGAAGTTGTGATGACTCGCCTGTCTAACAGTAAATGTCTCCAGAGGAGTTTCTAGAAACAGTTGCCATAGGTGATACCTCAACTTCAGTCCAGGTTTTAATCAACTCTTTGGATTCTAGCTTTAACCCATGGTAGTTCTGTCTACACTAGGGCTCCTGCAGGAGCTAGCACTTGCTGGAATATAATTTTAAACCTTAAAGGACATGGTTTTACAAACTTTGCCTCTCCAGTCTCTCAGTAGAGTGCTCTCAATTAAAACTGCTTAAATATTTTTTAAAATTAAACAAAAATCCAGACAAAGGGAGAAGAAAGACATTACTTGAGTAAATTGACTTTTTGGATGAGCTCTAGTCTTAAATGTCTTCGTGGTTGTTAGTATCTTGCAACATTAAAGATGGGTCTTGGTATTCAGTGAACTTTAACCGATGAGGAAGCACATTTTATTTTGTGTGGGAGAGTGAGATTATCATAAATTGTTCTGTTGAACTCTACTCCTTCATAAGTACTGTAGAAGTATTCTAGGCAAGAGAGCTGGTTTGAGGAGCTGTACAGTGGAGGAGGAGAAGAGGCAGAAGTATAAACTGAATTGATAGCTGTGAAACTGAAATTGTCTCCCTCAAATATTGGGATGCCCCTAAGGAGGAGAAAACATGATATTGTGTTGCTTGTTCGTTTGTTTTTTTATTGCTGCAGCAGGCACTGGGTGTCTGACTGGCTGTGAAAATGACAATTATGAATGCTTCAGACAAGTATATGTGACAATTTGAATATATTTCAGTGTTCTATTGCTCATTCCTTTCACATGATCGTTGACTTTCCTGAGATAGCATATGGTACTACAGCAACAATCTATTTCACTTTGCAGCAATATTCAGCAGTGCAAGTGCTCAAAGTACATGAGTAATAAAATCACTGTTCCTTCTATATTTGTTTTCCAGGTTAAGTAGATAAATGAGAATATACAAAAAATTAATTGTTCCAGATGTAACATCTACAGAATGTACAATCGTTTAGTACTTTTCTTGGATTTACACTGAAGATGAAAACCAACCAGCTGCCATCAGTGCATGCTTTCATGGTTACATTTTGGTAGAAAATTTATCTTTTTCAAAGTAAGATGGGGAAATCAGTGACACACTTGTTAGTCTCTGCAGACATGGGTTGATTAGAAAACATTAATCTAAAAACTCTGTCTTCCAAGTCTCTTTGGTTAAATGTCAGTAAATTAGAAGTGCATCCTGATAGTCTGAAAACCAATTTGAGATGCCTACTTATATTACCTTAAGTGAATTTAGTGTTTGTGAAAGGTGCCAGATGGGCAACACTGGAGAGAGGGGAAGCCATCTGTTCATATAACTGGTTTGGCACTGGCATTGGAAGAAAGTTTGCTTTAACTATGGTGATGAAAACTGGGGTGAAAGACTAATTTACTCCATTTCCTTTTGCAGTCCAGGAAATGGATTGAGAACTTGTTATAAAATGGTCCCTAAATAGCCTTTGGATCAATTCCCAGTACTTAAATACAGGTGAAAATGTAGCCCATACATAACTGAACAATCCAGTTGCCAAATGTCATGTTTTAATTATGGGGCTAGCTGCACCTCTGTCCATGTACCTGTCTCGAAGAAGTTGTGCCTTTTCCCATACTTGTCTTATGGTGGAATTTCATTGTTCTTCTGTTTACATTAGGACTTAAGCATATGGTTCTATGCTTACAGTGGCATATGACCATGCAGGTCTGACTATGTTTTTGCTGCTTGCCTCGCCTCCCTTCAGAAAGTGATTTTCATCAACACTCTTTGAAGTATTTTTATTTAGCAGGTAAACGCAATTTGAGAAAACTCATGAAAACCATCTACACGTACATTTAATCTCATCTAACTTCAGGGTTGAGCATTTGACCAATCCCAGAATAATTGTTCAGACATTTTAAAGCACTAATTTATTAGAAAGATAACAGTAAGATGTTATGGTCTTCTGTAGGCCGAGCCTTCAGTATTTAGGTCTAATTTTAAAAGAAATTACTTAACTGAGATATATTAATTCAAATATGAAGGGCTGAGTCCTAAAAAAAAAAAAAAAAAAAAAAAAAATTTCTTTTTTTTTAACCATGTTAATCTAGTATTGAAGTGTGACGGTTATTGAAGACTGAACAACTACAAAAGCAAGAGAAATTAAAAAAAATAAAACATACTAACAATGTGATTTTAAATGGATTTATACTAGGTAGGCAGCAGGCCAACTCTTCAAGCAGCTTAATGGCTGTGCATCTTTTCTCTGGGGGTGGAAGTTTAATGAATGTGAACCTTCTTCTCCCCTCCTCCTTTCCCCCCAGTCCCTTTGGAGTTATTCTGTATGTTTGTCTAGTCAGTTTAGATTTGTAAGCTCTTTGGGGAAGGATCCATATCTCAACTTGGTTACAAGTCCTGTTAAACACTATGTACATTGATGGCCTAGTACATGAAGGAAGAGATATAAACATACATAAAATGTTTGGTTGGAGTCTTTTAGAACAATCAAGGTGCTCACCTTTTCCCCAGCAGGTGACATTAACTTAAAATAAAATGCATGATCAAGACATTTAAGTAGGCGTCTAACAGATGGTACTATGATGCAATCAAAAAGGTAGGCTGCAGCCTACCTCCTGGCATTCTTGCTGGAATATTTGAAAATATTTGTCCAGTCAGTTGATTGGCCTGCCAAGCCAATCTTATTTATGTTGCCTGATTTTAGGAAGTTAATATTAACTTGGGTAATATGGGTTATAGGCTTGCCAATTACTTTGATTAGAAGATAAGCATTTTGTTTCAGAATTAGGCTACATAGTGTTTGCAAGGACTTCAGGGGTATGACCAGCACACTTACACTGAGACAAATGTAGCCTTAAAGACTTTTGAGATAAATGGAATAGTACTCAAACAGTAATTAAATGCTAAAATAATTAGTTACAAATGAAATAATATTGTTTTAGAGATACATGTGATATTATATAGTGTAAAGCTTTTGATTGATATACTCACACCTTTCTTGATAACCTGGTGATAAGAGACAGAGAACCAGCCTTGCCTCTGGCATGCCAGAAGAGTTCAGATTCAGGTTTTAGTTCCTCAATTTTTGAGTGGGAGGTGCAGAGCTTAGAAGAAGCTTAAGAGCTATCGAAGCTAACTTAGAGTTTTATTTAGAAGGTTTGGAACTCAGAAGCTTAGCAAAACTGGAATTTAAAACTCAAAGCTTCCTTGGCACGATGGGTCACCCCTCTTAGAGCTTGAACACTCAGGCCCTCCTTCTATGTTCACACTTGATTTTCTCACCCACAAAATGTTATTACATGTACTTCATAGACTGGCATATTTGTACGTATTGATGACATATTAATGGCATTACATCATTGTTACATCAGTTATTTTTGTCCTATCTGTTTTTTTTTTTTTCTTGTGGTGGACCTGTTGAGTTTAAAAGATAAGAACTTAGGAAGCTCCCTTTGCCAACCTGCTTCCATGCATCCTTTATCTATTTATTTTTAAAGGTCACAGCCATATATGTGTGCTAACTTTGCCTTAGCTCAACATACAGGATGTGTCCTGTAGGTCCCTTGCATTACAGCCAATATTCTTTAATATAAACCTATAAATCTATTATAATAAAACAAATATTCAAAACTATAAAAAATGAGAAATCAGTTAGAAAAAATATATAGGTAAGCAAGCAGGCTATCCCTATAGGCTACACTTAAGCTTTAATGCAAGCTGTTAAAAGGGCTTTGTAGGATTTGTAACTGAACAGAACCAGTTATGTGATAATTAAAAACAAAGGTTTTCTTCTGCATCTTGGGTTCTCTAGTCTCCCTTTCCCCTAAAATGTCTACTTAACCACACTTTTTTTTTTCTTCTAGCAGTTTCTTCTTAAGGGTAGTTAGCAGGCTGTTAGGTTAAGGAGGAGGAGTTCCTTTCCAGGTGGATAGAACCGCTCGGACCAATGGTCATATATGATACAGAAACAACCATGTTAGTGGGACTGATTCATTTAAATCCACAATTTAAATCACCAAGTGGGAAGTGTCAGTGTAAATAATTGATTTTAATCAAGTTTCCATTTATACTCTGCAAAAAAAAGGTGTGTTCTCATTGGTTTACATAATCATTAAAACATGTCATTTACAACTACACAGAGCCTTTACACTAGATATGGTGCACTATTTGCTATCTAGGAAGGAGCACAATTGCGGTACTCATTATTTAAACAATTCTATAGCTTAATGTTTTCAGATTCTTAATGGTTCATTTTTAGTACATTAGGAAATGATGAATGATATATTTTTGTTGTTGATTTGTCAAGCTGCAATAGGATGTTAACTGGAATTTAAGCACACAACAGTATATAAAATGTATTTTTATTAAACTAAACTTTAAATGTTTGGGATATACAAACTTCTCGACAAAACGTGTTTCACATTTACAATTAAATGATTTATTAAACAGGGTTTAGGTATAGTCAGTGATTATTTCAAGGCAGCCTGGGAAAATTTTCTAATGTGCCTAAGTGAAGTAACTGGAGTAGAAATGTATGTCTACACTAGAAACACTACATCGGCAGCTGTGCCGCTATAGCATGGACTTGTGGTTCAGCGATGTAAGGGGTTCTTCTGTCATTGTAGTAAATCCAATTCTTGGAGAGGTGGTAGCTAAGACAATGAAGAGTTCTTTCGTAGATCAAGTGCTATCTATACTGTGGCGCAGGTTAACTTAACTATGTCTTTCAGGTGTGAATTTTTTATACCCCGAGCGATGTAGCTAGGTTGACTGAGCCTTGGTCTACATTAGAGTTGGGTCGACATAAGGCAGCTTACATTGACCTAACTCTGTAAGCATCTAAACCAGTGGTTCTCAACCTGTTTACCATTGTGGGCTGCATATGCAGCTCTCTGTTTTGTGGGCTGCATCTGCACAATATATATACTACATGTATGGCCCTGAGGATGTCACACGGGCCGCAGCTGTGTGCTGATTGGGCCAAAAGTGCCTGGGGCTTGCAGTTTGAGAACCACTGATCTACACTAAAATAGGGCTCCTAGTGATGTAACCTCAACGAGAGGCGTAATGCTTAAGTTAATGTAGTTAGGTCGGTGTAATTGCAGTGTAGATACTGCATTACTTACGTGAACTGTTACTGCCTTTCAGAAGCTGTCCCACAATGCTCCATGCTGACAGTTAAATTGGTCTAAGCGCTGCTGGTGAGGAAACCAACTGCTGACCCAAGGAGCATGCAAAGCAGTTTAATTATTGTGGTGACTGTAGGTTGACGTAACTTAGGTTGACTTAATTTTGTAGTGTAGACTTGCCATAACTATGTTTAGGTGTAAACCAGGCTGTAGTCTCCTGATAATGAGACAAGTCTTCTAAGTTCGTTCGTCTGTCATTCAGACTTTAAAAACTGGTAGATCTCATCCCCTCCCTCCTCATTTTTATTCATAGAATGGAAAAGAGACAAGTCTTCCTGCTTTTCCAACTTTGAATGAATTAGTCCAGGAAAAAATACTTCCTTCATTTGTATCTGCAGAAGAGGCTACCACTTCAGAGTTAGCACTTAAATAAAGTCTCCTTCCAGATGCTTAGCTAGTGACTTCTACCATTTTAGTGGCATGACTTTGTTTGAAACATCAGCAAATATGTTTTGCTTGTATGGTTCATATTCAGTCCTGAAATTTACTAGGGTTGGCATTATTTATGGGTGATAATTAGATGCCCATGCCTAATGGCTGAAAAAGATGCTGATATAACATCTACCCTGGCAAGAATATGATCCATCTTCTTTGCTGCCTGCAATTTAACTTTGTTGTTGGGTGTTTGTTTCTTCAGTGTCTCAAAGTTGTTTCCAAACTTCATTAGCAGTACAACAGGAATCTTTCTGCAGTTTGTCCAAAGCTATGGAAATATGCTGAATACGCTGAAACCTATCTTGTACATTTCTCTTTACTCCTGTGTTGACTACTTAGGCTGTGATGGTTCTGTCTTGTCACAATTTTCATCACATTGTCATCAGAATAGGCCAATTCTTAATAAATAGCTGAAATCAGTCAGTGGCTGAATTCCGTTGCACATCTTGGGGGAGAATTAGTTTGGATCCTCCTGGCCTTTTCAGTGAACCTGAAAGCAAAATGACTGTTACTGAAATATTTTGCAATTTCAGCAGCACTTTCCTTTATTCCTGGAGCTGTACTTATGTCTCTGGCTAAAAGATCCATCAAGTGACCACTGTAACCATATGCTGTAAGTCGCATTAATTATCTTCTAGATTTCTTCATATCTTTGCTACTTTGGCAGCATTGTCTGTGAGAAAGCTACCCACCTGAATGTTTGTTGTCAGTTTGTAATTGCTTATACTGCTTCTGTAAGGGTGTTCCTGATATATCATTTGTTCCTGTAAGATAGACAACCCCGTCTTCTGTTGTCACAAAAACACATATTACTAGATGCATATTACTAGATGCATTGCACCACCCATCAAGATGCAGTTTAACATATTTCCTGTCAGCATTTTTGCACAGTGTTCAATTTCCTTCTCATACACTGTATTTAGCCATCTTGCATACGAGCAGCGGTACTGGGTCAGACCAGTGGTCCACCTAGCCCAGTATTCTGTCTTCTGACAGTGGACAGTACCAGATGCTTCAGATGGAATGAATAGGACGGGGCAATTTGAGTGATCCATACCCTGTTATCCAGTCCCAGCTTCTGAAGGTTTAGGAATACCTGGAGCATGGGGTTGTGTCCCTGACCATTGTGGTTAATAGCCGTTGATAGTCCGGGTCCTCCATGAATTTATCTAATGCTTTCTTGAACCAAGGTATACTTTTGGCCTTCCCAACATCTCTTGACAACAAGTTTTACATGTTGACTGTGTATTGTGTGAAGAAGTACTTCAGTTTGTTTTTGTACCGCTACCTATTAATTTCATTGGGTGACCCAGGTTTGTTTTTTATGTGAAGCAGTAAACAACACTTTTTCCACACCACTTTAAAAAAAAAAAAAATCTCTATCAGGTTCCCCCCTCAGTTGACACTCTTCCAACTAAAAAGTCTCCTTGCATGGAAGCTGCTCCATTCTGCTAATCATTTTTTGTTGCCCTTTTCTATACCTTTTCCAATTCTAATGCAGGGTATCTTTTTTGAGATGGGGCAACCAGAACTGCATGCGATATTTAAGGTTTGGGTGTACCATTGATTGATATCGTGGCATTATGATATTTTGTTTTATTATCTATCCATTTCCCAATGTTAGCCTTTTTTTGACTGCTACTGAATATTGAGCACTTGTTTGCAGAAAATTATCCACAGGGAGTCCAAGATCTTTCTTGAGTGGTAACAGTTAATTTGGACCCCATCATTTTGTTGGGATTACATTTTCTGATGTCCATTACCTGGCGCTTATCAGGATTGAATTTCATCTGCCATTTTGTTGCACAGGTGCCCAATTTTGAGAGAGACCTTGGTAACTCTTCTCAGTCAGTTTTGGGCTTAATAAGAATTACTCAAGATGCCTGCGAATTTTGCCACCTCATTGCTTTCCAGGAATGGTTGCTCTGCTTGGTGGAGAGGAGCCTGCTTATAATGATTGAACCATGTTAATTTGTTGTTCCTTAATACAAACTCATTGATGACTTTACTGGACGATGAAGTAAGTCTTTTGGTGCATGTTTTAGTTACAGCACTGGTGGTGGTACCAGCTGATGAGATTGAAGTTTTGGACATTGCAGATGGTGGACATTCATGACCCCTTAGGTCTAAGCTGGATTCTGAGACAAAATAGTGGTAATCACTCAGAATATTACTCAGTGCACTGCCTTAAAAAAATTGTAAATGAAAAAATACTCCTGCAGCTGTTTGTACCAGTGTTTAAATTGTATAATCTAAACCCAGTTTTGTAGGGAAAATAAAAAATCGTAAGGATTATCTAAATCTATTTAAACCTTTATTTGTAGCAACGTACCAAACAACTTGGAAAAAAGAGTTAAAATTCCTAAATGCCTAAACCTTACTTTTAAACAGGAAATCTTCACCGAGGATGTTTGATTATCATAGAATCATAGGACTGGAAGGAGCCTTGAGAAGCTATCTAGTCCAGTCTCCTGCACTCATGGCAGGACTAAGTATTATCTAGACCATCCTGACAGGTGTTTTGTGCAACCTGCTCTTAAAAATCTCCAATGATGGAGGTTCCACAACCTCCCTAGGCAATTTATTCCAGTGCTTAACCACCCTGACAGGAAGTTTTACCTAATGTCCAATCTAAACCTCCCTTGCTGCAATTTAAACCCATTGCTTCTTGTCCTGTCCTCGGAGGTTAAAAAGAAGAATTTTTCTTCCTCCTCCTTGTAACAACCTTTTATGTACTTGAAAACTGTTACCATGTCCCCTCTGTCTTCTCTTTTCCAGACTAAACAATCCCAATTTTTTCAATCTTCCCCCACAGGTCATGTTTTCTAGACCTTTAATAATTTTTGTTGCTCTTCTCTGGACTTTCTCCAATTTGTCTGCATCTTTCCTGCAATGTGGCACCAAGAACTGGACACAGTACTCCAGTTGTGGCCTAATCAGCTCAGAGTAGAGTGGAAGAATTACTTCTCCTGTCTCGCTTACAACATTCCTGCTAATACATCCCAGAAAGATGTTTGCTTTTTTGCAACAGTGTTACACTGTTAACTCATATTTAGCTTGTGGTTCACGATAACCCTGAGATCCTTTTCCGAAGTGCTCCTTCTTAGGCAATTATTTCCCATTGTGTATGTGTGCAGCAGGTTGACTCAGCAGGCAGAGAAGGCTCAGCTGGTGAAGTTTCTTTTCATCTGTTTGCCAGGCAGTAAATGTTGACCACTGTTGACTTCATAGGAAAGTTCCAGCAATCCTAGGGCCTTGTCTACACTTACAAAACAGTGGAGGTCTACACATTGAAATGCTCCTCCTGCAAAAGTAATTCCCTGCTATACCAACAAAATAAAAGCACCGCAATGTGAGGCATAGGCCTTATGTCAGTGTAGTTAGGACAACACGGTTTCTATGTAGACATTGCGTTCCTTACATTGGCTGTTGGTTGTCATTCTTGTCCATTTCATGGTTCTGGAGCTGTGAAATTGACAAAAAAGCCAGCTCCTGGAATGTCTGGTCTCCACTCTTAGCGGGCTGCCATCCAAGGCTCCTGGCTTGGGCTGCCACCTGGGCTCCCTGCTCCCTGTTGGAAGCCTTGCTGCCCTCTAGGGTCCCAGCTCCCTGCCGGGAGCATGGCAGCCAGCTGGATGCCTGGCATGGATCTTCCAGCTGAGAGCATGGAGGCGAGAAGCCCCAGCGGGCAGCTGGGCTCCCAGGGGGCAGCTGTGGGGAGCTGAGAGCCCTTATCTCAGTCCCTCACTCTGCCCCTCTTCAGTTAATGGAAGTGCTCCTGGTGAGGACATGCACCACTAACACAAGGAGGATAGTGTGGACATCAGCAACTGCAGTATTTAATGTGGTGGGTGTAAGTTGACCTAATGTAGGCCGACTTATCGTTCTAGTGTAGACGTAGCCTAAATCAGGTACCCAGAGCCAGGGAGTTAAACTGTACACACTGTAAACTTGTCTGGCATATGCTTTCTGTTCGGGCTAAAAGGCTGCAAGGCTGATTTCCCCACTCTGGTACTTTGAGTGCAGAAGGTGGGGGCCTGCAAGGATTCTAAAAATTAATACTGGCCCTCCAGGCTTGTATTAAACTCCCAAGGTTACAGCTTTTTTCTGACCTTGGATGGGTAGATGCTGCCACCACCCAAGGGCAAAAACCACCTTGAGAACCCAGGAAGGCACACTTGGGAATTTCTTCCTGTGGGGTACCCTCAAGCCCTTTTATCCCCCTCCCTCTGGGGAAGAGCTGAGAAAGAAAACCCAGGAAATCATCTGTTGCCACCAGCTAATTAAACAATGTGTGCACAAACCTCTTGGGACACAAAATCCAATCCTGTTATTTAAAAAGGTAAATTTTATTAAAAACAAAAAGAAAGAAAATACATTTGAAACTCATGCTATTGCTAGGTTTATAGAACCCACTTACAAAATTTCAGCATCAAGAATAACCTTCTTGAGGTCCAGCTTAAAGGTTACAAGCAAAACAAAAACATTTGGGGTTAGCACAGAGGAGTCCATAAGCCATAAAGAAATAAACAGAGAGAAACCTAATTGCGTCTTCCTAGATAGTTCCTGATCTACTTACATATCTGGAGTTTTAAATGAGTAGTTTCTAGAAGATATTTCATACCTGGCCCAAGCTCTTACAGCATAGCTGCTCTGTCCCTTCTCTCCGGGAGAACACCACAGACAGACAAAGGGGAAGTTTTCCCCCAATTTTAAGAAGTGCTAGCCTTCCCATTGGCTCTTTGGTAAAGCAAGTAGAGAACAGCTACTAACAGGGATTTTATGGCTAACTGGCTGGCTGGGTCCATAAAAGGGAGCTTACCTCCCTATTTCATTTATCACAGAGGCTGTCAAGCACTATAGTAAAATGTTAATACCCAGACACAAACATTACATTTAGTTGGACCAAAGACTGCATTGATGGACAGAGAGTGGTTGGTTGGGTTCCCTCATGGTGTGTTTCCGTACTGTCACCCACTCACGTTTCCTCTCTGGTCTTCTTATTTCAGCCATGTATTTGTTTACCAGTCCTTGGTGAGATGTTAATGAGAGGGGATACCTCTGTACATGCTTTGCCTTAGCGAGACTATGAGTTGGGGATGAGGTCCAGACAAACCTTTCATCTTCTTCACCTCTCTGTAGTTTGAAGAATATTGTTTTTTCATGGCACTGAGTGAAGCTGCCCAGCCGTTTCTCCTTGAGGAGGGAGAACACCCTTTCTAGGTGGATAGGCTTTATTAAAAGAAGCAAAACAAGTGACTTGCAAAAGCATACATGATGTGAATTCTGAACAAAGTCTGGTGTGGAGTGAAGTGTCCTTAATGGGCCATCACCACATAATGTCTGGCTCTAATATAAATTTTACCTGGTGGGTGCTACGTAGGAATACAACACACATGTATGATGCCAGTACATAGCCAATATTAAAAACTACAAAAAACAAAATGACACATGCATATAAGCAGGATAATCATACTTAGCAAATCGTAACCATTGATGCCTTACATGACACACTTTGGATATGACCTTTTATATCCTGAATATTGCCACGGTTAAACAACTGCAACGAATCTTGTACAATCAGACAGCATCACAGTAGGTTCCCTTTCTCAGAAAGGAAAATTTCTGATCTCCAGAAGGTATGTTCCTTCTGATGGTCCAACAGGCAGCCAGACTAGCCTTTTCCTTGCTTTGTAGAGATTTACTTTGGCCTCATTGTATCTGCTTAACTTCTGCCTATTAGGGCATCTCCCAGAAGCTGCGCGTCATGATCTAAAAAGTTGCCTAATTAATGGTGTGTTTTTTTTGTTTTTTAAGATAAATTCACAGTTGAGTTGGAAAGTGTTTGCATTCCCACATACTCTGGGGAAGAAGGTTCTGTAGTGATGTGAAATAGCAGCTTAGTAAATGTTTGACTACCTGGCTCAAGTACTGCAATTAATAGATTAAACTGGATACAAGTAGACAGAATATCAGTGCTTCCCAAATAGCAGAATGGAATTGGCTTGAAGTACATTATTATCACACGTGTCCTTTATTCAGAAATGTAAATGGGCAACAGTCCAGATGCTCTGTGGCAAATGCTTTAACATATTTCAGACCTTAAGTTTAACCTTAGCTCTGAATTTCTGGGTTCATAATGCTTATTTTTGGGATGGAGAAAGCTTTTTTTTTAAAAAATGTTTTACCCTAAAGCATCTTTGAATTTGGACTCCATCTAAGTATAGTCTTCTTGAGAAACTTCCTTTTTGTCAGTCAACATTTCATATATGGATACTAAACTCTTTTATCGTGTTGATATCTCTAATAAATTGAGTATAAAAAATATTGCTCTTCTCGGTGGTACCAGAATTCTGGTGCCTTGCAAATTCTCTTCCTAGTGAAGGATAAATCAGTGACATGGAGTCTAAGTATGTTTGAAATGGTACTTGATGTAATTATGTACACAACAGTCCTGGATCAAGTGGTCACAATCAGAAGGCAGGCAGTCCCTTCGTGGAAATCTCAGCCTAGTACCAACGATGTACAAAATCAGTTCTAGCAGAGCGCAAACCTTATTGCTGTTTGTAACAGCTTCATCTAAGTCAGGGTTTCCCAAAGGTGGGGCTTGGACAATCCCAGGTGGTCTTCCCTGGGTGTAGTTTGCAGGGAGTGGCATGGTGGGTTGCCCCCCCCCCCCAAAAAAAAAAAACCAAAAAAAAAAACAGTATACGTTGGCAGAGTGGCAGACTTGCAATGGCTCCCGCTCAGGACTGGAGGAGCCCAGCCCTAGAGAGTGGCAGGGGGTGAAGTGGAGCTGGTGGGTGGGAGAGAAGGGGCTGGCCCCGAGGGACAGTGGCTGGAGGAGGCTGGAGGGTTCACTGTTTTTCCCGCTCCAAGCTGCTTCACCCTGTAATCCGCGGCTGTTGGGGGTGGGAGGGTGAGTGTGGCTGATCCCAAGACTGGAGCCGTTGTCCAGCTGGGTAGGGAGTGGGCAATGCTTCCTTGCCTCTGCTGAGCCAACGGGCCAGCCCCTAGGCTACCCCTTCCTATGGCCATGGTGCTCAGGGGGCGTATCTCTAGGGGGAGCCCCTGGACTCAGAAGCTCCTCCCTGTGCATCCCATTTTGGACACCCAGCCAGAAGCTGCTGCTCTCTGGCTGCTTTTGTCAAGAGGCAAGGAGTGGGCTGGGCCTGGGGTGTGAGGCCACGGAAGGGAGCTTGGGGTAATGGGGGAGGGAGGAGGCAGGGGGGCTAGGGAGGGGATGGCTGGGGGATGCAGCGGGGGCCCAGTGGGCCTCAGGGAAAAAATTTTGGAACACTTGCTCTAAATGGAAATTTACATAACTGATATATCCAGAAAAGCACTTTCAACACTACTTGCTAACAGACTACAAGTTGTAAAATTACGTAATGCTGCCAACTGGTGACTGCCAAAGGTACATTTGGGAAGTAAGAGGAAGAAGAATAGCTTCTTTCTTCAGAGAAAGTGAATTACCTTTCAGAACACAGCAGCTGTTTCCCACTACTGTGAATGGGACTGAGGCAATAGGCTGCCCACATAGCAGCCCTGTGTGCAGCAGGTGAGTGGAGGAGTGACTGTCTTTGTCTATTCAACAAGGTGAAGGGGGTAATATTTTTTTATTGGACCCACTTCTGTTGTTGAAAGAGACAAGCTTTCGAGCTATACAGAACTCTTCTGTTTTTGCCTGTGGTACTCTGTGGCCCTCTCTCTTTTGAGAATAGGGAAATAGCCATTTTCAAAGGTGACAGTTGCTCATGAAATTATTTGAAAGCAGTGTCCTCTGTTGCTGAAGATGAAGTTAAAAACAATTGCACCAAAAAGACAATTAATTATCACATTGAAATGTAACTTGAGCTCATGTTGTCAATGTGCTGACAATATGGGAAATGAAGACTGTGTTGTTCCATGTAAGATATTTGGGACAAAGATTTGACAAACTGCTAAACTTAGAGGACATACTTTTACAATCTAATTCACAAACTAATGGGTGTACTTCTAAAATTACAGAACTCATTTAAAACTTAAACTAAATGCCATAAATCTGTGGAGGATCTACAGGATTTTTAACAAGTAATTCTATCCAAGTAAAACTCAGCTCAGTCATAACGATGGAGACATGTTCAATGATTTGAGTGCAGAGTGCCCTGAGTGTTCAGTGTTGCATGGATGCAGAGGGCATGAGTTGCAGATTATCTGACAGTGATCCCAATCAGAATCCTCAGCTAAGGCATAGAAAGGCCTGGTATACACCTAATAGCTACATCACTCAGAGCTGTGAAAAATGTGACAGCCTGCTTGGCATAGTTAGGTTCACCTAATCCCCACTGTAATTGCAATTAGGTTGAAAGAAGAATTCTTCCATCTGCCTAGTTGATGCCTTTTTAAGAAGTGGTTTACTACCTACATTGATGGAAAAATCCCTTCCGTCAATGTAGCATAGATGCTTCCCTACAGCAGTAAAGCTGCAATGCTGTAGCTGTGCTACTGTAGCGCCTGGTGTAGACCTATCCTAAGTCTCATTATCTCATGACAAGGCATTCTTAAGAGAGCTTGGATAGTACCAGGGATAGTTATTCTAACTATGTACTTCACTTGCTCAAGAAATATCTTTCCAGTATTACAGAAAATGTTCCATATTTTCTTTTGTAATGCTAGGGTGAGGACACTAATTTTAAAGTGAGATAAAGCTGACCTCTCTCCAGGAAGGGTGTGGCAAGCTCTGTAAAACTAAAGAAATAGATTCTTCACACCTGTCCTCTGCAGATATTGAGGCAGTGTGATCAAGGTTTTAATGTCTTGATATGCTGAAGGTATTGAGTTCAAACCCATAGCCATCAGTTCTGGTTTATTGATCATAAATGTTGTGCTTTGCTTCTTAGAAAGTAGGTGACCCATGTGTCCCATTTCATTCCCAGCTGGTAAATTTCATGCTCAAAACTTGTTCCTAAGATTTTCTTATAGCCATTTGAACCAAGCTATGCACTGCCTAGTTCAATAAAAGATATTGCCTCACCCACCTGGTCTCTATAAAATGGACATTAGTCAAGTTCTCATCAAAGTATATGCCTAAAATCCCTTTATTTCCTATGTATTTAGCTGATGATGTATCACTGTTGTCAAACTAGTGAGATTTAGTTGTGGCACTTAAACCCCTGGAAAGCTCAGCCACAAAAATCTGCCTGAAAAATTTATTGGGGTAAACCCAACATTCTTCTGGTTGGTGATTTTTGAACACACTGCAGATTCTAGCATCTTTATTGGCAGCCATCCAGTCAAGATTGTTGACGTTACTTATCTCAGCTCTGTCAATAACATGGGTGGCAGCGAGAGAGAGCTTGGAGCCCACATTGCAAAAGCATCAATAACAGGGCATGTAGTTGAGAATGTTTTGCAAACCAAACACCTTGATAAGTAGAGAGATGGAGTTAAGGTTATATTATGCTTCAGTGGTCAGTATTCTGGCCTATGGGACTGAAACATGGCTCCTCACTGTGAAGATTGAAAAGAAGTTGGACATCATTTGGATGAAGCATCTCCGAATTCTGGAAAATGTCAAATTGTAGAAATTCAAGTGGAATGAAGATATCAGTTTTCTAACTAAATAGGTCCCACTTTGTCAAATGGTTGTACAACACTTAAAATGGTGTGTTCATCTGCTCCAAATGCGTACCAACTTCGCAGGGAGAATCACCTTTGACTTGGTGCCATTGAAAACAGAAGGGGAAAGATACTTCCCCAAGGAAGACCTAAGACATGGTCAGTCCCCCACAGGCATCTTACTCTGTAATACACTAGATCTGGCTCAGGACAGAATTTCATGGATATGCATAATGCACTTGGTGGCCTCTGTACTGTCCCACCAACAGCATGAGAACTAGCTTCTGCGTTGTTTTCAGGCTGGGAAGAATTCTTGGTGTATTCTTGACCTTGCAACCTCCAAATTCAAGAGACTGGCCAGAAGGCTTCAGAAAGTGAAACGAGTGTTTCTTGGTCCCTCAAACAGATCTTAAAGCTGCTAAATAGCTTTGAAATGAATGATATACATGTTTCTTGCTTTTTCAGGACCAAGAGTGATTCAACTAAGGCACTTGCCTGTTCAGTGGAGAGTGGATAGAACTTGGAGGGAAGCCTCTGCTGAATATGCAAATATGTGAAACAACTTTAGATGATATCATTCTTAGGGTTTCTGTCATTGTTTATGCTCAGAAGAGGGTACTGCTGCACACTAGTTTTTCTTGAGTAGCCAGCAGCAGTGTGAGGTCTGTTCTCAGTTTCAAAGGTGCCCAGTCTCAGCCAGTTTGTCAGTGTACGTGAACTGGTACTGTGAAAGCAAAACTGATTTCCAGTAAATGCGTAAATATCAATATTCCAGTAAATATTTCACTCTGTAGGGGAAGTACAAATGGTAAAATCCAGTACAAAACTCCAGTATTGCCTGGCTTGCGAACTGTTTTGAAAATCACAGAAGTCTAGGCTCATTGCTTCAGATTGTAGTTAATGGTTTGAGATGATCACAGTATTTAGTTGTGTGGTTAGGTACAACCTATCCTGAAGGATGATCACTCACTCTCACACATCTTGGGAGACAGGCCATTTCTCGCTTACAGAGCGCCTCTGAACCTGAAGCAAATAGTCACCAGCAGCTACATACCACACAACAAAAACTCTAACCCAGGAACCTATCCCTGCAACAAACCCTGTTGCCAACTCTGTCCGCATATCTATTCAAAGGACACCACATAGGACACAACCACATCAGCCACACCATCAGGGGCTTGTTCACCTGCATATCTACCAATGTGATGTATGCCATCATGTGCCAGCAATGCCCCTCTGCCATGTACATTGGCCAAACTGGAAAGTCTCTACGCAAAAGAATAAATGGACACAAATCAGATGTCAAGAATTATACCATTCAAAAACCAGTTGGAGAGCACTTGAGTCTCCCTGGACACTCAATAACAGACTTAAAAGTGGCAATTCTTCAACAAAAAAACTTCAAAAACAGAGTCCAATGAGAAACTGCAGAACTAGAATTAATTTGCAAACTGGACACCATCAAATTAGGCCTGAATAAAGACTGGGAGGGGATGGGTCACTACAAAAACTAATTGTCTCATACTGATTTCCTCCTACTGTTACTCCACACCTTCTTGTCAACTGCTTGGAATGGGCCACCCTGATTACATTAGCCTCGTTACCACTACAAAAGTGATTTTTTCCTCCCTTGGTATTCTACTGTTGAGAATAGCCCACTTCCACTTTAATTGAAAACTCGTTAGCACTGACCTCCCACTTGGTAAGGCAAGTCCCATCTCTTCATGTACTGTATATATATACCTGTTTGTTGTATTTTCTACTCCATGCATCTGATAAAGTGGGTTTTAGCCTACGAAAGCTTATGCCCAAATAAATGTTAGTCTCTAAGGTGCCACAAGTACTCTTTGTCGTTTTTGCTGATACAGACTAACACGGCTCCCACTCTGAAACCTGTCCAGCTCAGTTGTTCACCTCAGTCCTATTAGATTAATGGTGCAACACCTTTGTGGAATTCAGACCTCAAGAATGCCTACTGCAACAATTTGCTTATTAAGCTGAATTATGTATTTTATATGGCAACATAGATTTAACATTAGATTTGTTTCCTGCCATCAAAAGTCTAGCCGTCCTAATTAAAAGCAAGGAGAGACATAATTTTTCTATAATTATAATTTACTATAAACTCTGTAGCAAAAGTCTCTACTTTTAAAGGTGAGTGAAAGACCTGGTCATTTTGGTGACTGGATTACATATTCATTTTTAATAAATTGATACTCTGTTGAACAGAGGTGTACAAAAAGAAGTAGAAAAACAGAACAGGCTTTCAAACTGTGGGTACAACAAACAGATGTTTAATATGGATGAATCAGTGCTGCATCACTTGCATTTAGTAACATTTGACCTTTAGGTTAGAGGTGCAGGTTTAACTTAGTGGTGTGAAAGTAGATTATGGCATACATGAATATAAACTGAAAAAAGAATGGAATATGACCTTTGTGATGTGCTGAGTATACTTGAGATTAAGTGGCTTCTTCAGGCACTGGTAGCAACAGTGAACAACTTCTGTGCTATAGAAAATGGGAATCGTCAGCTGAGGACTGACTTTTCACATAAACATACTTGGGAGTATGTGCTTTGGCATGGTAAAAAGCATTGGAGTCATTCTAGAATGCATTGCTGATTTGATTACGGTTAGCAAGTTGTGTGCGATGCTGCAAAGGGTGTGTCCCTACTTAAGTGTCTCATTGTATTTGCTTTCACAGGCAGCAGGTCTCTGAACAATCTCTTCCCTTCTCTACCACAGCTTTGTGGTGGTGGTGTATTCAATGTTAATTTTCAAGTAAATTTAAACTGGTTACATGGTTTTTATCAGACTGGTGAATTGGAATTGGAAAAGGGTGCTGAGAGGAAATAGTTGAGCCTCAACCAATGTGAACAATAAGCTAAAACAGCAAACAGGTTTCAGAGTAACAGCCGTGTTAGTCTGTATTCACAAAAAGAAAAGGAGGACTTGTGGCACCTTAGAGACTAACCAATTTATTTGAGCATGAGCTTTCGTGAGCTACAGCTCACTTCATCGGATGCATACTGTGGAAATTGCAGACGACATTATATACACAGACACCGTGAAACAGCAAAGAGTCCGGTGGCACCTTAAAGACTGACAGATTTATTTGGCCATAAGTTTTCGTGGGTAAAAAACCACTTCAGATGCAGAAGTGATTTTTTACCCACAAAAGCTTATGCCCAAATAAATCTGTTAATCTTTAAGATTCCACTGGACTAATTGTTGTTTTTTTGGATACAGATTAACAAGGCTACCCCCTGATAGGATAAAACTTTTTTTCATGGAGGTCACTTGAGTCTAATTTACAGGTTTCAAAATTGTCTGTCACGGAAGTTGGTAGAAGAAAATACAAGTATCTGGATCCATGAGTGGGATCCTCTTAAAGAGAGCCATCTGTGTTGCTATTAGAAACCAGTCTAAGCACTCAACTAAAGCACAGAATTAAGGAAATGTTTGCTCAAAGATATGGCAGGAGCACATATGCTTTATGATATGAAGATAGGGACATAGCTCTTGTATCTATACTCCTCATGCCTCGGCTCTGTACTTCTGGATCTATCGATGTCATTGCATCTAGATGGTGTCATTTGGGGAGAAGGCAGTCTATCCAGAGCAGCAGCAGGTGTTGTGTCTTCAGGTGTGAGTTGCCTGGGAACAGTCTAACTCTCATTCGTCTCCTTGCATAACACTGTCTTTGGTAGTGGAGGCTTGGCTCAATCTTCAGGATCTGCTTTTGTTACATCTGTGGTGTGATTATACTCATTCTGAGCTTACTCGCGGCCTAAAGACTGAGCACGGGCCTAGAATTGTTGTCTGCCACATTGAATCAAAATGCTGTTCTGCTCTGGTGTCTGAATGTCATAAAGGATGGTGACAAATAGGAATGGTTCAGAAAAGAGCTACAAGAATATTAGATGTCTGAAAATACTATGTAGCAGTGTGACTAAAGCTCAGTCTACCTAGTTCAGTGTTTCTCAGCCTTTTTGAGACCCGGGACTCGCTTGCTGCCTTCCTAAACTGTCAGGGAAATCTCAGACCAGTGCCAGTCCACTGATAGGTTGTTGAGAAACACTGACCTATTTAACTTGAGAAGAGGTTGGGGCATCTCTGGGAGAAAAATTTGGATAGTAAATGGAGGCTTAATTTAACAGACAAGGGTATGGAAGATCCAATGACGGGAAAACTATTCAGAATAGAAATAAGCAGCAAATTTTTAACATTGATAATTAACCATTGGAATAGTTTATCTCGGGGATGTGACGAAAAATCCATCATTTGGTCTTTAAATCAAGATTTGATGTCTTTATAAAAGGCAGTATGTAGCATTACAGCTCAGCCAGGAGTTACGGCTTTGATGCAGGAACCATTTTAAATTCGGTGGCTTGTGTTATGAAGCAAAGTAGACATAATGATAATGGTACGTCTGGCATTAAAATCTGTGCATCAATAGAGTTTGTCCTGCCAACTTGCAGTCAGGTGGTGTGTGTCTGTATTGGAAGCAATCATGTTATGGGGTGCTTCTGGAATGGTACTGCAAGTCCCTTATCTTTAATGAGCCTTATGTACTCCAATTATGCTAACAGCTTCACCCGTGCCCTACACCACAATAAGGGGGGAGTCAGTGGAACAGTCCTCTCCTGGACATACCACAACCCTTGGTTAGCTAAGTAATTTTGTGGATGAGTATTGAAGAGAGAGCTTGTTTTTTCTAGTCCTTGATTTAAATTTGGTGGGCTGCCAATGTAGGAAACTGCTTCAAGGGTCTAACGCTTGATGTTAGGGTGTACCTCTATGTTAAATCAGATTAAGTCAACCATGAAAATTGAATATTAGAGGATAGGGTTGTACAAAATCAGTTGTACAAAATCAGGATAGGGTTGTACAAAATGGAAGCTAGCTGAAAATTTTGTGCTTAATTTACTATCTTTTTGTACCTCAAAATGTGTCCAGTGCTATTAATATATTTACTTCTATCTGCTTGATTTCTCTAGGCTTTTAGCATACACTGTATGGAACTGTCTTTATACATGTGTACAATCTTTGTCATTGTCATAACACTTCATGCCTTAAAGAAAGTAAAAGTTAAGATTGAGTACTGATGTGGTGTGCATCAAAAAAAAAAGTGCATGGAATGCCAAGTAGTGATTGTACAGAAGCCTTGCCCCATTCACTGTAGTGACTTTCAGTAGGCACTTCAATTAGCCATGCCCATATGTGCAGTTGATCTATGCTTTTTTCAATATTAGTAAAAATCAAGGCCTTATTTAATAAGGTAGCTGTATAAATACAGAATTAATGTTTGAAAAGTAAGGACCAAATATAAGCCTAAACAGTAGTGCACCCAAGTTGAAATTACACTTGTGGGAACTGTTAACTTCTCACGTTAGGCTTCAGAGCTACATCAGATTAATGATAAAAAGGATAGTATATAAAATGAGCAGCAACTATTGGAAAAAAAAATCTCATCTGTAAATACCCTAAAATAAAATACAAAGGCAGATCTAAGGATGTGGTGCAATGGGGCAGCCACTAGTAGTTGCTACTATGTCATGAGTAATTCTATTTATCTTTACAAATTTAGGATCTTTATGACAATAGTGGGGAGTGTAATAGAAAGCATCTCCACCTCAGTACCAAAACTCCATAAATTGCTTCATATGTTCCAAAAACAGAAGCCATCTTCCTGATTTGGCAGCACAAAGCTGTCTTTAACTCATTGTGCACTGATCAGCTTCTTCATGGTTCTCTTTCATGCTCTTCATACTGTATCTCCTTGTGCCTTTAATCTTGTAAGCTATTTCAGATAGGGAAACTTCTGTCTGGTGCAGTTGATTGAAGCTGTGTACAGATTGTTGGGATTTCTGGCAGTAAACATATAAAACACATTGATATGCTTCCATCAGCAAACTTAAATCTAGCAAAGTAATGGGTTCACATGTGCCAGAGCTGGTGGATAGCAATCCTTTTTAAAATGACGTGCATGCTGTTTGTGACGTATATAAATTCAGTACTATGGAAACTTATTTTCACCGGGTAAATTGAAGAAAAATATTTGTATCTGTTGATAGATAGGATAGTGGTCATTTTAAAAGAATCAGATGGCCATTTCCCGCCAGTCTTTATTTGTTTCATGGTATCACTGAACCCTCCCCCCCCCGATCAGGATTAGGGCTCCATTCTATGAGACACTGGAAAAACTCCTTTGAAGATAGAGACCCTGAGTGGAACAGTGTGAAATCTTATTGGGTTAATGAGGCAAAAAATGGTATTACCAGTGGTTGCCCCTGAACTGTGCTGGTAACCACTGCTGTGAGAATATGCTCTGGGAGACAACTGTTAAACTAAAATGCTCTCCCCAATCAGTGTGTCAAAGACAGAAGGGTGGAGAGAATCTATTTTTAGCTTTTAAAATGGAATATGCCTCTAGTTATACTACAAGTAGTAAGTTGGGTGATCTGTCTATACAAAACGCCACATGGACATAGGAATTTTTAAAAGGTTCATTAGTTTTCATTCATAATTCTTTAACACATAATTGATTTAAATTCATTAGGATCCCTAGTCTGTTTCGTAGACTGTGTATTGTTTAGTGTGAGGCTTCATTTTTTAATTTAATTTTTTGGAACCATTATTGAAACTTTTTATACTAGAAATACAATTTTTTTGCCTTAATTATGAAGGAATTATTACTTACTTTAAAGGCTACAGTTGGGTAAAGAATACAACAATAATGCTAGTTTGTTATGGCACTACTCTTGTGATAACTTTTTATGTATAATTTTTAACAAAATGTGGTTTGTAACGTTAAGCTTCAAGTATTTAATCTTCATTGTTGGATCCATTAAAAATGTGTTCAGATAACTTGGTTGTAAGAAGGGAATAGCCACATGTTTTGGACAATGCCTTTATTGCTTTTGTTAAAACATTTATTTTTTGGAAAGGTTCAGTCCATTTTACTGTGTGATGGCAAAGGAAAAAATAAGACTAAATCAGTAATGATTTATGACATACTTAAAGGAAATAAACCAAAAATAAGGATCCCCGCCCCCCGCCCATTGTTGGAGATTACTCTGAAATCGAGCTTTCCGGATGCATTATGCTTTACTGAATCTTCTATCACTAGAATTGCTTACAACAGAATATACAAAATTTCACAGGTATCTTTTTCCCCTTTAGTTAAATCCTTTTATTGTTTTCCCAAGTAATGACCCTAAATATTTGGAGAATGTGGTACTGATGCAATTAAAACAAAGGTCGGGGGGGCTGTATAGGGGAAAAATACTAAGTGGACAGCCTTGTGAGTGACACTTTAGCTCTTTGGTTATTGTCTCAGACTTGAGAGTTTTTCATGGAAGTAAAAATGAAAAGCAATTTCTTGCTAAATATTTACATCATTACACATGAACAAAGAAGCCAGAGACGTGGAGGTGATGAAGCATAACAAAATAGGATGCAGGGCACAAGGTTGGTAGAGGGTGACCTTTAGCTGAAGTCGGTTGGCCTGCTCTTTGAGTGATCCGCTCTCTTGAGTGGCATGTAGACAAGCATGAAGAAAATAGAGAAGAGAAGAAATTGAGAGAAAACCCTTGAATATGAGGGGAAAAAACATGCTGTCCACTTGCTTAAATATCTAGGAGATACTCCAGTTGAATAAAGAAACTCCAAAGATCTAGAAAGAAGTTAAAAACTTCATTATATGCTGGGATTTCTGGCACCTTCAAAATATTGTTTAGTTGATAATAGCCATCAAAATATCAAGGAAATTTGGTGGTGTTCCCAGTACTGGTCATTTGCCTTCTATGAAAAATGGCTCTCAGTAAAATACAAGCTTAACCGTGAGCAGAACCAGTATTACTTGAAAACAAACAAATAATTCCCCCCCGCCTCCCCCAAGTGTAGTAAAAAGTAGGATACAATTGTGGGCTTAAGGCAAAACTAATGTCAGTTATAACCTATTAAATCTTAGATACGTTATTGATGTGATAGAGTGCTACATTAAATTCTATTACAAAATTAATTAGACTGAAACTTGGCACAGAGTGTCAGCAGAGTAATAAGTTACTTGTACTTTTTATGACTGGTAAAGGGGTGCTGCATAGTTCTTTTGGTCTCATTATGGTCTTTATTGGTATGGAAAAGAAGAAAGTGTATTAATTCAGATAAAAATTCAGAACCCAGTGAGACCTCCACGGGACCTAGATGAGAAGAAAAAATTGGACTGAAGAAAACGAGGAATTATGGCAAAGTAAGCTAATTCTTCAGGAGGCGAAAAATGGGAAACTGTGTTATGGGATGTGATAAATGAAGGGGGCTGGGTAGCTCTCTTTTATGGACACCCAGTTAGCTATAAAATCCCTGTTAGTAGCTGTTTTCTCCTTGCTTTACCTGTAAATAGTTAAAAAGTCCATGGGTGAAAGGGAGGGAGTGGGCACCTGACCAAAAGAGCCAATGGGAAGGCTAGAACTTAAAATTGGGGGGGAAAAAAAACTTCCCCTTTGTCTATCTGTGGTGCTTTCCTGGAGAGGAGGGGCAGAGCAGCTATGCTTTAAGAGCTTGGGCCAGGTGTGAAACATCATCCGATCATACCTAGAAACTACTCATTTGAAACACACAGATATGTAGATAGACCAGGAAATGTCTAGGAAGATGCGGTTAGGTTTATTTTTTTTATTTCTTTATGGTTTGTGGACTCCTCTGTGCTAACCCCAAATGCTTTTGTTTTGCTTGTAACCTTTAAGCTGGACCTCAAGAAAGTTATTCTTGATTCTTAATTTTTGTAATTTTTTTTTTTTAAATCTAGCATTAGCCTAAATTTCCAGATGTATCTTCTTTCTTTTTTTTATTCTTAATAAAATGTACCTTTTTTAAGGATAGGATTGAATTTGTGCGTCCTAAGAGGTTTGTGGAAATGTTGTTTAATTAGCTGGTGGCAACAGCTGAATTCCTTGGTTTTCTTTCTCAGCTCTTCCCTGGGGTAGGGTGGGGTGTGTGTTTGTGAGAGAGAGTGAGTACATCACAGGAAGAAATTCCCAAATGCGCTTTCCTGGGTTCTCAAAGGGGTTTTTGCCCTTGGGTGGTGGCAGCATCTACCCGCCCACGGTCAGAGAAAAGCTGTAACCTTGGGATTTTAATACAAGCTTGGAGTGGCCAGTATTAATTTTTAGAATCCTTGCGGGCCCCCACCTTCTGTGCTCGAAGGACCAGAGTGGGGATTCAGCCTTGACATGGAAGGAGGACGCTTTTAATCACTATTGCTTAGAAAGGTGATAAACAAGGTTAGAAAAATGTGAAAGACTTCAGGTACATAAATTGAAGCCCACAAGCTAGCAGCTATGGAGGCAAAGAAAAGCCAGTGCTGTTGAACTTTATTTGCAGACTATATTTAATGACTAAACAGGAGACAATAATTCAGTATTTAACATTAAACAGAGTTTAAGAATTGGTGTTCAAGGAGAAGGTAATAAACAGTATGTGTGAATCTTGGCTAAAAAAAGGGATGGTTAAATAAAAATACACTAACTCCTCACTTAAAGTCGTCCCGGTTAACATTGTTTCATTGTTATGTTACTGATCGATTAGGGAACATGCTCATTTAAAGTTGTGCAATGCTCCCTTATAACGTTGTTTGGCAGCCGCCTGCTTTGTCCACTGCTTGCAGAAAGAGCAGCCCTTTGTAGCTAGCTGGTGGGGGCTTGGAACCAGGGTGGACTGGTAGCCCCCCCATCGGCTCCCTAGGTCCCTGTGGAGCAGCAGCCCAGGAGACTATCAAATGCGGGCAGTTCAGCTGTCCCTCTCCCAACTGCCATGTGCTGCTCTCTGCCTTGGAACTGCTCCCGGGAGCCTCTTGCTTGCTGTGTGGGGCTGGCGGTGGGGGGGAAGAGGGACGCTAATATTGGGGTCTCCCCCTCCCCCTTGCCATCCGCTTACCCTGTCTCCATAGAGCGGGGGCGGGGGTGGATGGGACGGGACATGACAGGGCTTAGGACGGAGGGAGCTTGCAGGCAGGAGCTGCTGTCTCAGCTTCCTGATCTAAAAAGGCAGTGTACTTAGAGTCTCTCTCCCTCTCCCCATAGGGTGTGTCTCTGTCTCTGTCTGCCATGCTGTTTCCCCTCCCTCCATTTGTGTTGTCTTGTACAGTGTGAGGCTATATTAACAACTATGTTAACCCTTGGGGGCTCAGCTGATTGCTAGTTCATCATTTAGCAGTAAGGCATTCCCTGGGAAATATCCCATCTTCTTCCACCCTCTAACTTCATCACCTCAACCAAGCTTCACAATCATCATTGCTGTATACAGTATTACATTGTTTAAAACTTATACTGTGTGTGTGTATGTACACACACACACACACACACACACACACAGTCTTTTGTCTGGTGAAATTTTTTCCCCTGGAACCTAACCCCCGCCCTCCATTTACATTAATTCTTATGGGGAAATTGGATTCGCTTAACATCATTTTGCTTAAAGTTGCATTTTTCAGGAACATAACTACAACGTTAAGCGAGGAGGTACTGTATATTTCAAGTTTCTGTTTAGGGTTGTTCAGGGTTGATCACACAGGTGCTGGAATGAAAGTGGGTTACATGAAGCAATTTTGCTTAAATTTAACTTTTTAAAAAAGAAGTCTTTGAAAAAGGGTGGAATGTATCTGTGCGGAAACACCAGTTAATGCCACATACCTAGGCAGGTTCTGTGTATCAATCATGCACAAATTGAGTGACCTCATGACTCTTCAGATTATGGTTAGTCACGCATTTCAAGCCCAGTGGAAATGGACCTAAAGGGTAAATGATCGAGCCTTTTCATGTTAAAACAGACATCAAATAGTAAGAATAAATAACTGGTTATTAACGGGCTTACCAGCTGCCGTAGACTATGAATTACACTTGGATTTGATAACTTTGGTTTAACCATCACGTATTCTGGACTATGAACATGCATGGAGGCAGATTGATCAATATTTTATGACTTCAGCTACTGAGGACATAACCATTACTGTCACATAAGGCGTTATAGTTAACCTTTCTAAGGCCAAAGTTGACACATCTTAATGGCTAAAATTAAGTCCACATTTAGATACCTAAATGGAACTGGCCTCTTTCAGAAGTGCAGAACAATCATTTCCTAGTGGGAACACCTGGGGAAATCAGTTAAAATTAAAACCTTTAGATTGTAGCTTTGCTGTTCTGAAATATTTCAAAAATAATAATTGCCAAGTAAAAATATCCCCATTGAGGTATGAATTAATGGAAATTTTGGGCCTGTACTTTGATTTTTCGAAATACTAAATTTGTAGTGTGGTATTCACTACTTTTGCTGAGGTATTATTTAAATATCTAAGTGTGAGCTTCGTCCATTCTGAGTTGCAGGGCCAAGAGGAGGGAGAATTGAAAAGTTACTTATAGTTGCTCTAAGCAACTCACTTTAGTGTTAAGAAACCATTATAAACTTCATGAATAAAATGAATTCCCATTTTAAACTGTTTTTACTGTCATTAGTTAATAAAATTAAGTTTTCTAAAGTCTTTGAGAAAAGCCACATAAGAATTAAATTCTATGGTTAAAAACAAGTAAATAATTTTAGGCTTTGGGAGTTTTTCCGGAGCTTTTTCAGAAGCATTGTACAATTTAAATCTGTAGGTCATACTTGAGAACTTGCAGAATGAAAGCCATGCCCCTTAGCCTGAAGCACTGGGGACTCCAGCAGGGGTTCCCCCATTTTGTGGGGTTATGGGCACCTCAACCTGTTACCTCCTGTGTGGGCAGCAGGTCCGTGGGTGTAGGCAAGATTGTGATGCTGCTGCCAGGTAAGGAAGCATTGGGATGTGCTGAGCACCGGCTACAGCCCTGCAAAATATGCCTGTAGCTAAGAAAGACCTGTCTTGATGCTTCCTTTCCTGGCTGCAAATCTGCCTGTGGTCCGGTCTCCTTTTCCCCTACACCCCCACCCCCCAAAATGAATAAGCAGCAGGCCTGTTGCCAATATCCAAATACCATTAACGTTAAAGTCAGTTGGATGGTTTGGTTCCTGGCAAAAGTTGCTATTAACATGAAGTTCGTTAATATCAGGGTTGCAATTAAGCAACATCCACTGTAACTCAAGGTGAGCTGTATGAGCCAGTAACGGGGCAGTCTCCAAATACTTGAGTAAAACATTGGCTGCTACTTTGAGAGTACAGTATATGCAAAACTGGAGAGTGTAGGGGAGCTTGCTTGTCTGTCAAACCGGTAAGCCCTGCTGGGAGGTTAAGGAGCACAATAGCAAGTGGTAGCACTGGTAACAAAAGGGCTACTTTGTGAGTGGTAGAAGCATTAACTACACTGGTTGAGCTATCACAAGTGCTGCTGACTTTGAAGCTCCCCTTAGTTTCCAGAAGCTAATGCTTTATTTTCCACAGTATCCATTACTGATGACACAATATTTGCTGGTTTCAGAGTTCATTAGTGCTTGTCAATTTGATGATTGAACTGGGTATAGAATGTAGGGCAGCGTCAGTGGATGATCTGGCAATAAAGAAAGATGAAATATTCACAATAAAGCAATGTCTGCAGCCTTTGGATACCATAGACAGTGAAGGAGTAGTGACTGAGTTGCAAACCATAGCAAGTGGATGATTGGGTAGGTTTTGGGTTGATCCCCTATCCTGGTGAATATTCTCTAAAAGTGTTGTGCAGTTTCTCCTCCCTGAGGAAATTATCAGTTTTTCAGGGCTCCATCTTGTCAAGGCTCTTATTCCTAATGTAGGAGAGGCTGTTAACAGTGCAACATAACTATGTGGGTTGCAGTGGCTATAGTATGCTGATGATGCACAACTTCTTACTTAGCCATATCTGAGCTAGCTAAAGTTGTAATTCGCGCTACTGAGTATCTGCGGGAGACTGGTGCATGAAAGAAAGCTAGCTGGGTGAGTAAAACATAGTCCCTATAAAATTATATGGCTTTGATTGTCTGGATGGGGAAAGCACTTAGAATAAATGGGAAGGGCTCCGTTTAGATACTCCGTCACTGAGATATGGGATCTTTAATGGAGGGACCATACTATAGCTAATTTTCTGCCATGCTGGCAAATAACTATCAATTCATGGTTTTGGATAGCTCATGTAAATCACAGTGACATTTTTCTCTAGAACTCTGGAATGGTTCCTGCTCAAACTACCAAAGCCATTACTAACTCAGTGGTTCTTAAGTAGTATGTGGTGACAGTTACCTGAAATATACATTACTTTTTAATGTGAGCCAGGTGAGAACAAAATAAAGCTTTTAAAGAAATGAAACATTGACACTGCTAGATGTGTCTAGATTGAGTCTTCTGGCAAAATTGAGAGAAGGGTGCTCCTGCTGGAAATAACTTCCTCCACACAAATCTTAAATCATCAAATTTTCAAGTTGTAAAACTAAGTAAACTCGGACTTAGATATAACAGTTCTTGCACTGGTTACTAGTATCCCAGAGTGAGTTAGATGAAAAGTGTTTAAGTTTGATGCTGTATGGTATGTCGAAATTAATAACTTAACATCCTACAACTCATCTTTCTGGGTGGAGGGAAAGTAATGCTCTGTAAGGGGTTATAATTGTCTGTCTTGCTAGCTTAAACCCATTAATAAATCTCAGTTTGTTTCTATTAAATCAGCTAAAGGAGGATTTTAGTTACTGTTTCCTCATTAATGTACAAGAGCTTAATTTTTTCTTTGTTTCACACAAAGGTAACTTGCTTTTTCTTTTTTCTTTGGTTTTTAATAGAACATTCAAATAAAAACTTTGGCAGATGATGTGGTAAGGCCTTCATGGCAACTTTTATCTACAGTGCATGCTGTCTTACTCAAAAGGTTATGGACAATGTAGCCTGTATTTAAAGGATATTAAATGTTTCACTCGTTGGGTTCTACAAATATTTGCAGTAATTGGGGGTGGTAAAAAATTGTAAATTAATTTATAGGTAAAAATACCAATCTGTCGCAGCTATTCTTAAATCCAGTATTTTGAATGATTGTCACTATCCACAAATGCTTGATTTAGGTCAAAAATACATTAAGTAAAAGGGATGCAGCTTATATAGGGTTACCTGTTTTCAGTTTTGGTAAAGTAAGTCTTACAGTACTAACTTATTCCTTGCTCCCCCTTCCCCATTTCATGAAAAGTCAAGTGGAATGGAAAACCAAATTTGAGTCTTGAATAAGTTGTAAGTGTTAATTGTAGACAACCAAACTTTTAACCTATTGATTTGTTACTTAACAATATGTAAAACAGTTTAACTTAATCACTTTTATGAAAAAAATTCTACAAAAAATACACCTGTAACCTTAAATAAGCTGCTTAAGCCTGTTGCAAACGGGCAGCAAGTTACATTCTCTCGTGGTGCCCCGGGCTCCGGCAATATTCAGGGCCCGGGTGCCTGGCTCCACCAATGTTTGGGGCTGGGTCTCCCCCCTGGCCCCACCTGCTGCCCCCCTGCTCCTCCCTTGAGTGTCCCCTGGCCTCCCCTTGTTGTCCCCGCGCACCTCCCTAGGCCCTGGAGCAGAGCATCCCTGCTTCTCCCCTGCAGCTTCATGCTGCCTCCCTGCATCAACTGCTGCCTCAGGGTCCTAGTGCCCCGCAAGCACTAGTGGCAGGGTAGGCTGCCCCTGCCCTTCCCCCTCAGACCCTTTCGTTTTCCAGCAGGACCCTCCACCAGTACAGCCGCCCCCCACCCCCCGCCTGCACTCACTGCTCCTGCCACACGCTGGGCAAGGGGCAGCCCTATCCACCACCCCCAGTGAGGCTACAGTGAGGGGCAACAGCAGGGGAGAAGGCGCATGTAGCCCCCGCCCCGGCAACCACCACAGGGGAGGTGAGGGAGATTCCTGGACCTGAGTGCGACCCTAGGAGCACATGCAGTGACAGTGTTGGGGGTGAGTATGCTGCCGGGGGAGGAGGGGGGGCGCTCTTCCCCAGAGCTCGTTGTAGCTGGCGGGGAAAGGGCTGGGGGGAGTCCTCCTCTCTGGCCCCAGTCCCAGCTTGCCTGCACCCCAAACTCATCCCCAGCCCTGCCCCACCCCAACCCTCTGCCCTAGCCCTGAGCCTCTCCAACACCCCAATCCCCTCATCTCCAGCCCCAGCCAGAGCCCTCACCCCCACACCCTAACCCTCTGCCCCAGCCCTGATCCCCCTCCTACATGCCAAACCCTCATCCCCAGCCCCACCCCTGCACTCCCCCAAACTCCCTCCCAGAGCCTGCACCCCTCCTGCACTCCAATCCCCTGCCCCAGCCCAGGGCCTGCACCTCAGACGTCCTCCCCCACCCAAACTCCCTCCCAGAGCCTTGGGCAGGTGGGGGGGTGGAGCTTAGGGGGTGGAGTTTGGGCAGGGGCGGGTTCTGGGCACCACCAAAATTTCTGCAAACCTGCCACCCCTGGTTGCAAATGGACTGTTTTACTGAATGTGTCTTCTTAAGGCTGTTCGATTCCATAAAATATACATCAATAATGAGATTTGTTAAATGGTTTGTTTGCATTGATGTTAAAGCAGACATAACAAGTATTTCATTCTTCAGTTGGTGGTATAAGATAACAGGTTTTCTGACTAACAGCTATCCAGGTAGAATTGTGTATTAATTAATATGGTAACAAACAGCCTTAGGATGAAGGATCACAAGATCACTCTAACTGGTGGAATGATTCTTTCTCCTCTTGTAATAATAAACTGAGTATGCATGCACTTCTAAAGGGGGGAAAAGGAATACAACCCATTCAGTTTTAGTTAAGAACCTTCATTGCAGATCACATGGTATGCTTTTACTAATGTCTGGCAAGTGTATTAAACTGTGAATGGCTGTTTCTATGCAGTAAAACGATTGATTTGTGACACTACGTGCTAATTACAAGAGACTGTACTCAACAATAGAAAAGTCGGTGACAAAACCTTAAGATACTTTGTATTCCTCTGGAAAATTTCTTTATGTGGCAATATTGTGTACACCTGGTGAAGCCGTGATTATCCCCAAAATTTTGCCATTTCAGCTATCCTCCAAAAACCCACCACCAGTCTTCAGGTAAAAGAGGGTTGGGCAATTGTCCTCAAATTTATCAATGTTCATCAGAAATTGGTTAACAGGACTGTTACCAGTTGATGTGCAGCATGCCCTTCTCCCCGTTCCAACTATCTTGCAAGATTTTTGAGACCCTAATGTACTGGTGTGTAGGTGAATATGAGAGTGGGAATTAAATGTGGTGATATAGGCTATACTTCAGTGCCACTACTTTGGATTAAACTTAATTCTGAATGGGGGGGAAAAAATTCTATGAGAACGAGGAGTTTTACGAATTTATAAATAGTACAGTCTCTGATTTTTGGCCTTGCTACTTAAAATAACACTTGGTATGTTCGTTGCATCATGAGCATGCAATTCGATCAATAAAGATTTATGCTGCTTTCTCACATTGTGCATATATATATAGGAATTACTTTAAAATATCTTTTTTGTTTTCAGCGTGACAGATTAACCAGTTTTAGAAAATCAGCTGTAAAAAAAGAGAAACCTCTCATTCAGCACCCTGATTCTCAAGCCTCTATAAGTGAATTTCCAGTTGCCCAACCATTGTTTGATGATCGTTGTATGAATTTATCAGAAAAAGAAGTTATGGATCTCTTTGAAAAAATGATGGTAAGCAATTTGCTAAGTTTTTTTCTTATATTTTCATGTGTATCAACAGTTTTGAAATGTGAGATGTCAATGAATAGTTTTTCCACCTTACTTTGAGACTTGAAACTTTGGCTGCAAAGCTAGCTACTATTGTGAAACACCAAGACATACCCTATGCGCTTCATACAAAGGACAGCTATTTAATTCTATGAGCTACATAATCTGTCAATTGACTGAATAATCAGTAAAACTTGCCTGAGTGTATGGCATGTTCAAGAGTTGCCTAATTCAGGTCTACAGAGAACCACAAAGGACTTGACAAAAGTAGAACAAATTTGAGATTGCTATCCTTGACAAATAACTGTTTTAAACAATCTTCAAATAGCACAGTTACAGCAATACCAGAAGTTTTACTGCTTATGTGAATGTTGTGAAAGGATTAAGTGATCTCTGAAAAAGACTGAAGGGCTTACTAATACAAAAAGACCTTTTATATACAAATAACGCTACATTTTCTTCAGGGTCTTAAGGTTTCATGTATAAACAGTAATGTGTTAGGGCCTATGATAACAGTGACATTTATGGCAAAATTACTACAATCATGCTTCTTCCTCAGTAACATGGAAACCTGCTTTTAAAAAAGTAAGTGTGTATAGCTTATGTACATCAGAGGTAATTGTATTCACATATAACTTGCAGCAAAAGACCATGGTTTGCTTTGTTTCATAGCTTTTTCTCAGTTACAATTTAACTCATATTTTCTTGGAGCTACTGTGTGACTGTCTATGTACAATTTCTGTGAGTGTTAGATGACTGAGTATTTTTAACGCTTCTGAGCATGTAAGTTGAAATAGGCAATCTAATTCCTTTCCTTAGGACTGACTATTCTTTCAGAAAGCTAGCAAGTGGCAGAGCACTATTGGAACAAATAAGTAGCAAAGGGTCTTAATTGTTAATACACTACTGCTTTGGTACCTAAATCGGCTCCAGGAGAATCTATGTGGGAGGATTTCAGATTTTCCAGATCAATCCAATCGACCCCAGTAAATGAAAATGTGCATGAAAGAATCAGATTTAATGCTTTAAATGACTAAGCACTTTGCTCTAAAGAGGCATTGAGAGGAACAGGTTCTTTGTGATGGCTCATTTTGGTGAGCAGATTCAATTAACTGACTTAAACTAGTTGTATTTTAAGAGCTCTCAGTTGCAGTTGAAAGCATAAAAAAATCTAAGTTTGTTACTACCACGAGTAATGGATAATTATTACCTACTGGAGGCTCTTAATTTGTCAACTGAGCACAAACAAGATGCTAAAATATGATAAGCATATTCGAGGGAGCATAATAAAAGTTAGCATAGTTTTGAGAATATTAAGCAATGCTAGCACATGGAAGCTTGAATCCGTGGTGTGCCAGTATAAATTAAACAGGAGCAACATGTATTCATGTTAAGAAGGTGAAAATATATTTTTTTTAACCTTCGAGTGTATTATCATTCCAAAGTCTGAAGAGAATGTTTGATTGCGTCTGAATTTTTATTCAGTTATTCCCTTTTCAGAAAAGGTTATGCTTACCTTCATGGCATCACATGTATGTAACTGGAGCTGCCATGACTTTGAGCGCCTTCTCCTGTGATCCAAAACACATTCATATCCAGGTGTGAACATAAATTAGGCTTGCTTTATTACAGAGCAGTTGTTAATGCAATCAACTATAGATTAAACGAAGATCAGTACTTAAAGCATGAATAAGAAAGTAAATCCATTTGTTCATGTCTGAGTATCACTGATGACATAGCAGAATTTTTGGAATCAGTTGCTAACTTTGAGTATTGAGCAACGGACCTTCCAGTAATCTGCCATACATCATCCTTTCATCTCCTTGGTGGTCATCCCCTAGCATGATATCCTCCACCTTTCCTTCCACAATAATTTTTCCAAGGTTATCTCCATCTCTGAGCCTAATGTGACCAAAGTACACACATTTGCATCTGATTTCCAACATCAGTGTCTGCTTCTCTCTAATAATATAACTTAAGCAACAGGTGAGTTTTGAAATACTTTAGCCATTAATTGCTATTACTCATGGTAGTCAGGGATGCAACTCAATGATTTGGGGGTCCCTAGACCTCTGACTTCCAGAAGCTGGGACTTGGTGACGGGAGATGGATCACACAATAATTGCCCTGTTAGCTTCATTTGCTCTGATGCATCTGCGGGTCCAGAGCTCAGGCTCCAACCCAGCCTGAAAGTCTACACAGCATTGGAACAGCCCTGCTGTAGCCTAAGCCCAAGTCGGCTGGCACAGGCCAGCCACAAGTTTTTCTTTGCTGTGTAGATGTACCCTGTAATACCAGGGTACAAAATATATAGGAATGACAAAATAGTACCATTCCCCCACCAGCGTGAACTGTCTGGGGGGAGGGGAGGAAGGGGAAAAACATAGTCAAATATAGTTAAATTTTAAATGAATCAAATGGTACCATAGGATCTCTGTGGATAGAAATTCCATGCTTGAATAAGAGTATAGCAGTAGGAGTATACTACTTGACCAGAGTGGTGATGGTGATTGTGAAATGCTCAGGGAGATTAGAGAGGCTATAAAAATAGAAAACTCAATAATAATGAGGTATTTCTATTCCATTATGGACAGCCTCAGGAAGGGATGCAGCGATAAAATTTCTTGGCAACATTAATGACTGCTTCTTGGAGTAGCTAGTCCTGGAACTCAAGGGGAGATTTAGTTCCAAGAGGAGCACAAGATGTGGTCCAAGAAGTGAATGTAGCTCAACGGCTTATAATAGTAACCACAATATAATTAAGTTTTACATCCTTGTTGGGGTGGGAAAATACCTAAAAGAAACCACCACAGTAACATTAAATTGAGAAAGGGGAACTACACAAAAATAAGGAAGCTAGTTAAACAGAAATTAAAAGGAACAGTCACAAGAGTGAAATGCCTAAAAACTGCAGGGAAACTTTTAATAAACAGCATAATAGAAGCTCAAATTAGGTGTGTACAACAAACTAAAAGAATAGAAGACTGAAAAATACCACCAGGGCTAAACAGCAGTGTGAAAGAATCGGAGGCAAAAAGGCATCCTATAAAAATTGGAAGTCAGATCCCAAGGAAAATTGAAAGGAGCATAAACTCTGGCAAGTCAAATGTAAAAGTCTACTTGGCGGGCCTAAAAAGAATTTGAAGAGTAACTAGCCAGAGACTCAAAAACTAACAGCAAAAAATTTCAGTACCTCAGAAGCCAAAAGCCTGCCAAACAATTGGTGACACCACTGGATGATCGAGGTGCTAAAGGAGTGCTCAAGGTAGATAATGTCATTGTGGAGAAGATAATTAATTCTTTGCATCGGTATTCACTGCAAAGGACTTGAGGGAGATTTCTACACCAAGCCATTCTTTTTAGGTGATGCATCTGGGAAACTGTCCCATATTGAGGGATCAATAGAGGAGGTTTTGGAACAGACAGATAAAATAAACCGTAATAAGTCACTGGGACCAGATGATGTTCACCCAAGGGTTCTGAAGGAACTCAGATAAGAAATTGCTGAACTAATAGTTTTACCTATGACTTAAATCAGTTTCTGTACCAGGTGACTGGAGAAAAGCTTATGTGCCATAGATTTTTAAAAAATGCTCCAGATTCAATCTTGGTAATTAAGACTGGTAAGCCAAACTTCAGTACCAGGAAAATTGTAAAGAACAAAATTATCAGACACATAGATAAAAATATGTTGGGAAAGAGTCAATTTGGCTCCTGTAAAGGGAAATCATGCCTCACCAATCTATTAGAATTCTTGGAGGGGGTCAACACATGTGGACAAGGGTGGTCCAAAGAATATAGTGTACTTGAACTTTGACAAAGCCTTTGACAAGGTCCCTCACCAAAGGCTCTTAAGCAGAGTCAGCAGTGATGGAATCAGAGGGAAGGTCCTCTCATAGATTAATAACTGGTTAAAAGACAGGAAACAAAAGTTAGGAATAAATGGTCAGTTTTCAGAATGGCGAGAGAGAAATAGGGATTTATACTGGGACTAATGCTGTTGAACATGTTCATAAATGATCTGGAAAAAGGGGCAAATAGTCAGGTGGCACATTTACAGATACAAAATTACTCAAGATTCTTAAGTCGAAAGCTGACTACAAGGAGTTACAAAGGAATCTCACCAAACTTGGTGTCTGAGCAACAAAATGGTAGATGAAATGCAATATTGGTAATTGCAAAGTAATGCCCATGGAAAACATAATCCCAATTATACATACAAAATGTTGGGGTCTAAATTAGCTGCTATCCCTCAAAAGGAGATCATGGATAGTTCTCTGAAAACATCTGCTCAATCTGCATCATCAGTCAAAAAGGCAAAGAGAATGTTAATAACGGTTTAGAAAAGGGAGAGATAAGACTTTAAATATCATAATGCCACTATATTAAATCCGTGGTACTCCCACACCTGGGATGCTATATGGAGTTCTGGTCACTCTGTCTCAAAAAAGATCGATAGAAATGGACACGGTACAGGGAAGGGCAACAAATGATTAAGGGTGATGGAACAGTTTCCATTTGAGGAGAGATTGAGAAGACTGGGACTACTGTGACGGGATCCCCCCGGGATGCAGCCTGGGACTGTGCTCCTTGAACTCTCCCCAGCCTGGGCTGTCTCTCACAATGCCTTGTTTGTGACCAGCAGCAACCCCCAGAAATATACTGTCTTGCACTGCTCAAGATGGGCAGTGCAAATTTATTAATTGGTTCACCACTTCAACAATGGAAAGTGGACGTACACCAGCCTTTGCAAACCTGAGCGGATTTGCCCCATACTTCATACAAAGGATGTATGGATGTGAGGAATCATTAAAAAAGGGATAGAGAAAAAGATGGTGAATATCTTATTGCCCTTATATAAATCCATGGTATGCCCATACCTTGAATACTGCATACAGATGTCGTCCCCTCATCTCAACAAAGATATACTGGCATTAGAAAAGGTTCAGAAAAGGGCAACTAAAATGATTAGGGGTTTGGAAGGGGTCCCATTTGAGGAGAGATTAAAGAGGCTAGGACTTTTCAGCTTGGAAAAGAGGAGACGAAGGGGAGAATATGAGAGAGGTATATAAAATCATGAGTGGTGTGGAGAAAGTGGATAAGGAAAAGTTATTTACTTGTTCCCATAATAAAAGAACTAGGGGCCACCAAATGAAATTAATGAGCACCAGGTTTAAAACAAAAGTGTCAACCTGTGGAACTCCTTGCCTGAGGAGGTTGTGAAGGCTAGGACTATAACAGGGTTTAAAAGAGAACTGGATAAATTCATGGAGGTTAAGTCCATTAATGGCTATTAGACAGGATGGGTAAGGAATGGTGTCCCTAGCCTCTGTTTGTCAGAGGGTGGAGATGGATGGCAGGAGAGAGAGATCACTTGATAATTACATTTTAGAGTCACTCCCTCTGGGGCACCAGGCATTGGCCACTGTCAGTAGACGGGACACTGGGCTGGATGGACCTTTGGTCTGACCCAGTATGGCCATTCTTATGTTCAAACTCACTGGTAAAGATAAACAAATGTATTGACTATAAAAGATAGATTTTAAGTGTTGGGAAAAAAGTCAGAATGGTTACCAAAATAAAATAAAATATATATATAAGCATGCAGTCTAAACTCTCAACCCTGTTAGACTGGGCAACATCTAGATTAAGCAGTTTTTCTCACCCCACTGGATACTGCAGTTATTAATATACAGGTTTGCTCCTTAAACCTGGGCCAGTCTCCTCTGTTGAAGTCTTGTCTTCTTCTCAGTGTCTTAGCGAAGATGTGGACAGGAGAAGAGCCCAGTATGTGTTCACTCTGTCTGTTTTATACCCTCATGTGCTTGGGGAGCACAAGTCCAGGCATGTCTGGGGGGCGTTGCTGAGTCTCTCCAAGCAGTGTTGAGCAATTCTCCTGGTGTGGCCTCATGCAGGTGTGTCATTGAATTGTAGCTCTCTTGCTGGACAATGGCTGCTGATGGATTCTTTGACACCTCACCTGGGGATTGGTTACTTTCTGTGCTGTTGCGTTTGGGGAGCTAATATCTGCCTGATTCCTCAACTTACAGTATGTTTTAGTGACTACATACAACAAAATTCTCATAACTTCATATTAATTAATGATACACATATATGGATAGAGAAATGACTTTCAGCAGATCATAACCTTTCCCCGATACATATAAAGCATTCCTTGTAAGGTAAGATCACAATTATATGAAATGAGGACTATGGGGTTACAGTACACTTCCCCAACGTATAGAATGTCACAACTAGTCAGCTTGGAAAAGTGACAACTGAGGTGGGGTATGATAGAAGTCTATAAAATCATGATCGATGTGAAGAAGGTAAATAGGAAAGTGCTTACCCTTTCACATAACACATGAACTAGAGGGTGTAACGGAATTACTACACAGCAGGTTTAAAATAAGGAAAAGGAAGTACTACTTCACACGATGCACAGTCAATCTTTGGCACTTGGTGACTGGGGTTGTTGTGAAGGCCAAAACTATAACTGGATTCAAAAAAGTATTAGATAAGTTCACAAAGAATAGGTCCATTAATGGCTATTACTCAGGACAATCAGGGATGCTACCCTGTGCTCTTGGTGTCCCTAGGCCTCTGACTGCCAGAATCTGGGATTTGAGAATAGGGATAATTGCCCTGTTGAGTTCATGCCCTCGGAAGCATCTAACATTAGCCATTGTTGGAAGACAGGATACTGGACCGTTGGTCTGATCAATTATGGCCGTTCTTAGTTTTGCAAGTTGGCAAACGATAGACCTATTCATTACAAAGGACAACAAGTAATATCTGTTATGCTCTGAGGGCCTCAGTCTGGCCTCCCTGATGAACACCTTCCACCTGAGCTGGCAATTGACCCTCCTCTATGCTTTTCCTCCAATTCTGATAAATTCACAGATTATGCCTCAGTTGAAACTGGGTCAGGCCAAACTCATTCTCCTTGCCCATGCATGGTGAGGCAGTGTTGGTTTCCCAACCTCCTTGTGCTATCAATTCAGCCTCTCGTACACCTTCCTATCCATCCTGACTTGCACGTTGCATCCTGTGTTCAGCTCTTGCATTTCATGGTGTGGCTGCTCTGTATTTTAAAGAGGAGGAAGAGCATTGTTCAGCGGCTATTCAGCAGGTTGTATTCAGTAGTAGAAAACCTTCCACCGGAATGGCCTGTTCAGCAAAATGGAAGTGATTTTGGCCTGTGGAGTTCAGCCAATGTGACTTGTATCCAGAACAGCTTGGAGTGTTTGCTGCTTATTCAGTCATTGGGCCTTAGGCTTAGTACATTGAGGGCGTATCTAGTGGCTATCTCAGCCTTTCATATTCCCATTCTTAGAAGATCAGTATTTTTCTAGTGCTACGGCAGCGAGATTCTTAAAAGGAATTTATCTCCATCTGCTGGTGTGGAAAAATGTTCCCTTGTGAGACCTTAACTCAATCTTGGCAGCTCTGATGGGATCTCTGTTCAAGCCTCTTGCATCCTCTCCCTTTCCTCTCTTGTGTCAAAAACTACATTCCTCATGACAACACACGCAAGCAGAGTGTGAGAGTTGCAGGCTTTGATGGAGGAACTTCCTTACACACAATACACACAAGGATAGTGACTTTGTGGATGCACCCGAAATTTGTGTCTAAAGTGGTCTCTGTTTCGTTTGTACCAGACCTATGTCTTTCCCTAAGCCACATTCATACCTGGAGGAGCAGTGCCTTCATATGTTAGATATCAGATGACGTCTGTCCTTCTACCTTGGCAGGACTAAACCCTTTTGAGCTTTACTTCATCTGTTGGTGTCGTATACAGATTATATAAAGGAACAAGTAGTCTCTGCACAGATGATCTCTAAGTGGATAACTTGTTGCATCAAGACTATATCTAAGACTATATCTATATCAAGACTAAAGCAGCTTCAGCTATGCCCCCTAAATGGGTGTGAAGCCATTCTACGAGAGCGCAAGCTAAGTCAATGGTGTTTTTGAGTGACATTGTCAATATTGGACATTTGTGGGGCTGCCACGTGGTCAGCAATACGTAAGTTTCTGAACCATTATGCCATTACCACTGCATCAAGAGCAGATGCAAACTTAGGGAAGGCAATCCTTGTTCAAATAGACTCTGCTTGTGAGTCACCTAAGTGGAATACATGGCTGCATCTACTCAAAGAACATATGGTTACTTGCTGTAACTGTACTACTTTGAGATGTGATGCAGACATGTATTCCACGATTCACCCTCCATCCCCTCTATTTTGAAGTCTAGTCCCTAAGCATTGGGTGCGAAGAAACTAAGGGTGGTCCTGGAAGTGCTGCCTCATATAGCTGGGGAAGGGCTAGGACCATGAGGCGCAAGCACAGCCCCCACCCCATGGGTATTATTAGGCAACATTTTCTGGCTCCAGTGTGCTGGGCATGCACCAGTGGAATTTTGAGAGACAGTTACAATAAGTAACTGTTTCTTCCCTTTATAGCAGAGCTTGCAGCTCTGATAAAGGAGAAATGAATTTGAGGAATCGCCTATCTGAACATATTAGGTCTGTTAGTCCAGGGCTTCCTGTGCCTCAGTATAGGAGATGTAGGAGGATAAGAGGAATCTGGATGGATGGGGAAGCATAGACTAGGCTAGGATGAAGGGATTCCCAAGGCTTGGAGGAAGAATGACCTAGGATGAGGAAGCCAGGAATGCAGTATGTGCAGGGGCTTGATGCTGGGTTTGTAAGTTGGTTTCCCTCCCAGTTGTCTTACAGCCAGCCAGACCATCTAGTACAGGTTCTCAGCTTGGATCCTTATTTTAGTAGCTTTTCCATACCCCTTATCCTCAAGCTATTCTACATGGAAACACACTTTATATTTTGTGATGGCAGCACAAAAAAACCCTTTGTTTTTGGTTTGTGCTGCACCAAGTGCAATGTGGTGTATGAGTAGGGCTCCTAGATGTTACAGTAATACAAATACTATCTTTGGTTCAGAGTTCTGTTTTTATGAATGTTGTGACTCAAAAGGACATTGTGATTTCTTAGTTTCTTGTAATTCTCAAGTTACTGCATTGTGAAGTCAATTATTCTGAGTTTTTGGTGGGCTGAGATCACAATGTGGCCATTACCTCTAAATACAGGATAATTTACCTGGACTTACCAACTGAAATTGTTGAATAATTCACTGATTGATTACAGCAAGTATGGATGCTATCAAACTTCATGTTTGTTCTCCAGCTAGTGAGAGTAAATACTAGGATTAAGTGCAGATCGCTTAGGTTTCAGTCCTAGTCTACTAAATGACAAAAGCTATCTTGGATTTAATTTCTGTATTTTCTATAACTTTTGTTTTGAAACAAAAACTCTAGTATAGTCAGAAGTAGAAACTTGTGCTTTTTTCACATCTCAAGCATTTGTGGTAAGCCTTTTTTATTTATTTATTTATTTATTTATTTATTTGAGACCCATTCATTAAACTGACATTGATGTCCTCAAATACACATATGTATTAAGACTTTTTCTCTGGAATCCAAATGTCAGTGCAGGAATAGAATTAGGAATTAGTTTTTTTTTTTTCTTGTAATGATTATAATGGGATATTAAAATGCTACTTCAGTTTGACAGTAAAAACTTCTGTTAAACAAAATGGGCTAGACTACCTGTTCCTGAACAGGAAACATAAGCTAACCTCAGTAATTTGAAAAATTGTGGATTTAACTTAAGTGTTAATTCTTCATTAACTAATTTGCCAGTCTTAAGACAGCTTCATGAATGGTTTCTTTTAAGTAACTGAATTAAAATACTTTCCTTGGTTTAATAAAACATAGACAATTTCTGCCATTCTCCTGTACAATTGCAGCGTTAACTTCAGATGAAGCAACTTGTGATTGCAGGGTCTGTGTACTTAATGCACACTAAACTACTTACATTCTTGTGATGCCTAGATGTACACGTAAAGAAAAACTTAGTGGTGTAAAGTTGAGTTGGCTCCGCACAATCTACTGGGCACAATTACAAAAGCAAGAAAATAAGTTTAACAATCATACTACTTTTACTGTACCCATATATACCCACCTTGCAGCTACCAAAATATTAAACATCAACAAAAATGGTGAACCCAAATTCCGTTTGTTGCCGCGAAGGTGGAGTAAAAAAATAAATAAATAAAATGGCCCTCAGGTGATAAACCTGATAACTTTGGAGGACGGCAGAATGAGAACCACCAATAGAGAATGGAAATAGTGGGCAGCGTTTAGAGAGGAAAAAAGCTCAAATAATCTGGACAGAAATGTCAAATTGGTTTCTACTAAGGCTAGCATTATTGTGGGGCTTGGGGGTTTCGGTCATTGCTTTCTGAGGAGGATTTAAGCCAGTGGGCTTCAGGATGGAAAATATCGTTTAACAAAAGATTTATATAAATAATACTTTACCTTCTGTAAGGCCTTTATATTCTTTCCATTTTATAATCTGAATGCTAATGTGCATGCTAGAATTGAAATATTTACATATATTTTCCTAAAGTTTCGTAGTTAAAATGCTCATCTGCACTGGAAAAGAAGTTCAGCACTTCATTAACATCCAGGTTGTGAGAATGGCACCAACTCATAGCAAGCAAATAGCTAGTGTAAATAAGCACCTTCCAAAATCAGAACTTCGACAAGCCAGGGAAACAGGAGTATTCTGATGAGACTGTATTCGTTGATCAGGGAATATGGCTTGATCAGTGGGATTGTAGTGTTTCTAAATCAGTTAGGGATAATCCCACCTGTTAGTGGCTAAATATGGGTTTGGAAAGCTAGCTTTTGGTCCTTATTATGGGAAACTGGCCTGTGTAAGAAAGTTTACAAATTTGGTTAATGTGTCAAATGTCTAAAAATCTCATTAATACTGGAACAACTTTGTTCAAAGTGACAAGTTTTTATGTCATTAAAATGTTTTTTTATAAAGAACATAGCTTTGGACACTGATAATACAAAATTTATGCATGTGGTCAACTTAACATCTGAATTGGATCAATTATAGCATCTTACTTTTCTTGTTGTTTTTACTGGAAGCATACTTCCTTGTCAGTTGTGTTGAACATAATGCTAGTTGTGGGGTATAATGGAAAATTGTAAAATTAAAATTCATAATGTATAGTTAAAGGTATAGAATAAAAATTTAATATTGAGAATTCAGAGGACAATGTAAGGGAATAATTGACTGGATTACCACAGATATTTCAAGTAGGTACACAGTAACTCAGTCACTGTTAATTTTCAAATATGGAGCAGTTTTTATTTGTAAAGGGGCATCAGTACTAGTCAAGAAAAAAGAAAACTGAAATAAGTATTATCATGTCATTTTATGTTGTCTGCTCATTTACAGGAAGACATGAACTTAAATGAAGAACGTAAAGCTCCTTTACGAAATAAGGACTTGACCACGAAACGTGAGATGGTTGGCCAGTACATTTCTGCAACTGCTAAATCTGTAAGTTAACTTTTCCAAGATAGACCAGAATAATAAGCTTGGCTTCATGTACTTTATGCTTTTCGAGATGAAATAGTCTGATTGCAGTCTGACAAGGTTGTCTTCTGCAGTTTCCACGATATGCTATGCATCCGATGAAGTGAGCTGTAGCTCACGAAAGCTCATGCTCAGATAAACTGGTTAGTCTCTAAGGTGCCACAAGTACTCCTTTTCTTTTTACGAATACAGACTAACACGGCTGTTACTCTGAAACCTATCAATTGTAGATAAATTGTTCGAGGTGTACTAAATTTTAATTAATCTGAAACATGACCCTCACTTCACTGTAAACTAGTCAGACTTCAAAATCTACAGCTCTAGGGTAATCAGTAGGACTTGATGATGAAAACATGGAATTGTCAAATTTGTAAAGTAATAAAATTGATGTTGGACAAGGTCTCAATTTGTTAAATTAGTTAAGTAGTGTAGCTGGCTTGGTGGGGCACAAGGTGCTCTGGTGCTGGTGAGAATCATTCTGTAGTAAGATGAAATGCCACCATTCTTAGGGATAACCTTATGGAGCTGTCAGTCTTCAGGGTTGAAGAATTTCCATGCTCCTCGCTGTGTGTATAAATACCTGTGTTAGTAGATCCACAAATCACAACTTTGTTATGCCATAAAGGTGTTCAGTTACCTACAAGTATATGGTTGCATGCAAAGTCCCTAGAGGGGGAGATTTTTTTTTGGGTAAAATGGCCACAGGTTTATCCGTCTCCAGTTGGCCAATGTTCAGTTAAGGTTGATTGCAGTGAAAGATGGTAACCTATTCTTGGACATCTGTAGTAATTCCACTGTAAATTACCAATGTGTTTTGCCTTGTAGTCCTCTCTTGTATTCGCTGTATTTTGTATTTTAAGCAAGCTGATTTCTGAATGTTAAACAACGCATTGCAGCACTGCCAGAGCAGAGTAACAGCATTTTTTAAAATTTAGCTTTTGGTATCCAAGAGCAGAAATATGTTTCAAGTGATAAGTGAAATTTGCCATTAGCATCATTTTCAATAGAATTGGGTGATGCATAGAGTTTTACTTGGAAATTGGGACTTTTTTCCCCCCATTTTTGCATTCAGTTATTTGTAGCAAAATGCTTTGGGAAACACAAGCTTTATATTCAGTGTAATACCTAAAGGCAGAAATTTTAGTAATCTTATGCAACTAAGTCTGAGTGCAAAATACAGATAACTATACATGGATAATCATGTGTTTTTATTTTTAAAATGAACTGCAAAATAAGATAGTTCGTTTATCTTCCTAATGATAAGCATAGAACTGAAAGTGAGGTAAGTGACTTGAGCTTCTGAGTTTTTTTTAACAGATTTTCATCAGTACACTGTTACTATATGAAGTTTTGACTTCAAATTTCTTCACAACACTAGAACTCCATATAACTGAATGAATTTTTGGAAAAAGTTACATGATTATCCTTTTCACTGAATGAGGGGAGTTGATTGGTGTAATGTGTAAATAGAGATGTTGAAAGAAAGTCGCATCTGTCTTATCTTTATTAAACCAATAGATATGAAAGCTTAAAGCTTAAAGCTTGTCCTTCAATGAATGAAAAATCCAGAGTGTAAAGCATTACATGTTTCTAAACATACCACAATCATCTAGTACACCAGCTGTAATAACATTCCACTATTATGAAAATGATTTGGTAATATTTTTGTGTGAACTAGCTTTGGGTTTATTGAGGTATTTTTGATTAGGGTGCTTTAAAGCTTCTTTTTCTCCATTTGATGATATTAAAAAAATCAAATGTAGGATCAGTCCAAGCAAGAGGAAAACCAATTATATGTTACTAAAACTTCCTTGTTGCAGAAGTTATGGAAAAAGTGTCTACTGGGAATATTTAAAGCAATACTCTTTTCAAAAATATTTTCTGAAAGTGGCTTTTCCCCTAAAGATGTTAAGATATAATTTAGGAATTTTATAATAAAGCATGGCTAAGGTTGCATGCCTAACAGCTTTTGTTTGCATTTTAAGAAACTTTAACCTTATCACAATATGTAATACATTGTGGAGAAGTGTAGCATAAACTTGGGTGTTGATTTTAAATACAATACTAAGTATAGTTTTTGTTTTTTCCAAAACAACCTTCAGAGAAATCTTCATTTTAAAACGTTGTTCAGCCTTCAGTTTGGATGTTTCATTGGTGTCTACAATGTTTGCCTTTTAAAATATTGTACTCCAACTCACATGTAGACTTTAAAATAGGTAATTTAGGTGCATGTCAATTGAATTCTAAAACTTGAATGGAATTTATAAATAAACCAGAAGTGTAGATGTATGTTTGTAATTTTTTCTCGGTAACATTATTATTCTCATGGCCCTAACTTTCCTTTTGGCTTAAATCTAATGAAAGATTTATGTAGGTAAAATAACTAAACTTAGGAGTTAATGATTTTAATGACTTGACCCACCTCTTAAGTGTCCTTCAGATTCATCTATGTTTGATGATCTTTCTGTGGCAACTACAGCAGTTGATTAAAAGGAAAAAAAATTCAACAGTTGACTCAAATGCAATGTCATTTTATTCTTAAGTACTATTTTCATCAGTCTGCTTTGTTTGCTTGATGGTCATCGTCCTCCGTTGGATGTGCTTCCTTCCCACTTAGTTGACTGCTTCTGTGGATATTATCTCTTTCTGGACATTCCCATGAGTAACTTACAGTTTCAGTGCCTAGAGTGGCTTCTTCTCTTTGTTGAAAAAGTACTTTGTAGGGGGTGAAGGGCACCTGGGCTGATTTACTGTGAGTTTGCAGATGATTTGCCAAGTGGCCAGCCTTCTGCAAGTCCAAGTTGATGGGTGACTGTTAGAAGAATTTGGCAGCAAAGGTCAGGCAGATCCATGTGACCACCAATTTCATGTGTTCATATCACACAACTGAGGTTCACATGGTACATGGTCTGCACCAAGTAGTCTATACACTTAAGCTGGCAGCTCCTTTCTGGAAGTAAAAAGCATATTAGCGGTAAACTCTTTTGAATGGTTGTAGTAGGGCTGTTCCAGGTTGTTGGTAATTGTGGGGTTTTTTTTCTTCTGCCAAAGTCTAGCAGCTTAGTTTAAAAAGTATATTAGTCAAAAACATAAATGGCCTTAACTATTTTATTATTTTAGCTGTATAGGTTTCTTAGTTTTGTCTGTACTCCTTTAGATTGTCCTTATTACTCTTGGGATCCATTCATTAATAGCTGAACTAATGACTTTGTTTTTTGTCAGAAAGTTTTTCCTACCCTGTTAAGTCAGATAATATTTCCACAGACTACTTAAGATACAAAACAAATTTAAAAACCTGAAGAGCACAAGACATTCCCCCCCTCCCCCCGATATTACAATATCAAAAGACATAGCATTTAAACATTTTTAATTATGAGCTAATTTGATTTTTTTTTTTTTTTTTTTTGGTCCCATATTTGTCCCTGTGGGTTCACCACTTTGTGGGGAGGAGGTACACCTGTGCTTGAAGACCTTTGGGAGCAGTGTCCACATGGTCTGCTCCATGGTCTGTATGCCCTCATGCCCTGTCTGAGGGCGTGTTCCTGCTCTGTTTCCTTCTCAACTGCCTTTGGCATGACACTGAGCTTTGTGGGGGTCCAGTAGTTAGTGCTACCAGTCTTAGGCTTGTTACTTTAATTGCCTTGTTTCCTTAGTGTTTTATAACATCTAACTATTTACTTACTGCACAAATTAGTTTGTGTGTTTTGTGGGCCTGCCTTGTTCAGTCTTTCATAGGTGTGGTTCAGCACCCTGTCCCATTTCCACCCTGGTAAGGGCTTCTCCCTTTGTCAGAGGCTTTGTGAATTTTTTTTTAAAATTTGTTATTCCAGAAACCTAAGTTTTTAAATCCTACCATACATGCAGAGGGTCTCTTCCCCTGAGCGATAGCCAGTCTAATTGTCTCCACTGTCTAGAGGAGACATTTGATCAGGGTGCAAGATCTGTATCTGATTCAGAAGCAGATCGAGGAACTGAGGAAGGACCAGCTTAAGTTGCTGCTCCTGGAGTGTTGTAGGAGACTCTCCTCTGACTTGTTGACCATGGTACTTGGCTCAGAACCAGCCAGACAAAGCCACCTCAAAAAGGTAAGTATTGACCCCAGCTCCTCTGGTACCTGCTCCATTGGTAGGGCACAAGGGACATTCTGATGGCTCTCTTGCCATCGTCAGTACTGCCAGCTACAGCACCATCTGAATTGACTCACCAGTGCCTCCTCCAGTAGCATGTAGATAGCTGCTACAGAAGGATCTTCTAGTTTCCCAGGAACCTGATTCTCCCCTGCTGATGGTACAGAAAGAACCCCCCCCCCCTTCAATATTGATGAGTTCAGCATCCTCGTTTGATATAAGGGATGACGCCTCTTTAGAACTGAAGATATCCTTTGAGGGATCCACCTCCTGCCCACTCTGACCCCTTTTCCCAGGTTGGCTCTGAAAGAGGGTCTTCAGGAACCAAGCACATGCGAATCCCTCTACAGCCACCCTTGGGTCCATCGCCCTTCCCTTGGGCCCCACTTCAGTGGCCCTTTTGAAATCCCTGGGGTATGTATGGGGATGACGATTCCAGGAGGCAAACGCACTAGAGCTCCTACAAATATCAGCAACCTCCATCAGGACCCATATGTGTCCCCTCCTTAGGAACAAGAACTGAGCGCTGACAAAGAGGTATCCTGATGCCTCTCTGATAGGCTGAGGTGCCCCTCTTTAAAACCTTACAGTACAGGACAAATGGGCACCTCAGAAATCTGTCGTTTGCATCGGTCTCATTGAGTTCAGAACAGTTTGGTACGTGTGCAACCACTTTCCACCCATAATGAAAGATCATACATTCAGGATCAAGATGGACAACAGAGTGACCATGCATTATGTAAGCCAGTGGTTCTCAACCTTTCCAGACTATTGTATCCCTTTCAGGAGTCTGATTAATCTTGCATACCCCAAGTTTCACCTCACTTAAAAACTACTTGCTTACAAAATCAGACATAAAAATACAAAAGTATTTAAACATTGTTGTTGAAAAATTGCTTGCTTTCTCATTTTTACCATGTAAAATAAATTGATTGCAATATAATATTGTACTTAGATTTCAATGTATAGTATATAGAGCAGTATAAACAAGTCACAGTCTGTATGAAATTTTAGTTTCTATGGACATTGCTAATGATTTTTATGTAGCCTGTTGTAAAACTAGACAATATCAAGATAAGTTGATGTACCCCCAGAAGACCTTGGTGTACTCCCAGGGTACACGTACGTCTGGTTGAGAATCACTGTTGTAAGCCACCAGGTAGGAGCAAGATCCTATCCTTGGGAATAAAAGCATTAGTACTTACGAATGGATGCATCGCCCATCAGAGGCATGCTTATCAGGTCTGCAGAATATGTTAGCCAACACACTGAACTGACTTTTTTGCCAGGCCCACATGGCAAATGGGAGCTGAGGAATCAGATTATACAGGCAGTGTTTTTCATTTGGGGCTTCCGAGAGCTAGACCTCTTTGGCATCCAACAAGCAATGATGCAAGTTACACTTCAGGGGGGCGGTTCTGACTGCAATTTGCAAGGCAGTGGTTTCCTTGCTGCATGGCCAAGAACCCTGCTGGAAGCTTGTCCCCCAACACCATTGCATCTCAAATTTATGAAAAAGAGCAAAGTCAACATCATGCGATGGTGTCAACCTGCCTGAGGCAGATACGGTTCCTGGACCTGTCACTTTGGCCACCTGTTTGACTGTCACTGACAATAGGCTTGCTGATTGATTCAAGACTTGGGGAAAACTGTTCACCCCAGTCTACCCATGTCACATCGCATGGCTTGTCTCCTGGATGACGAGTAGATGTAGAAATAGACTCTTCATTTGAAGTGCAGAACATAGTGTTGAACAATAGAAAACTGTCCATGAGGAAGACTGAACTTCAAAAATGGAAGCAAATCTACTTTTGGTAAATCTGCTGTGGTTTGTCTGCTTCAGATTCTCACTTAACTCACGTATTGGACTACCTGTCAAACTTGAAGATGTTGAGTTTGTCACTGAGTTCTGTTAAAGTCCAGCGAGCAGCTATTACGGCCTTACGCTTACCTGTTTGTTCGTTATTTGCACATCCCACAATCTGCAGTTTCATTAAGGACTTTTCCAAACTCTACATGTTAGAGAGCCCACATGGGCCTCTGACCTTAATTAATCAGAATAGTTTTGGCCGAAATTATTTTTCAGGGGACTTAGCATTCATAAAACTGGGGTTCAGGTGACCGTTTCTTGCAGCAGAATGAAATCAACCTTTGTCGTAGGGCTGTCTACAGCAGCACTGAAAATTGACCCAAGTCAGTATTATTACCCAGTTTGAGAGCTGTGATAGTCACTGGAGCTGTCCAAAAACTCGAAGCACCGTGCATTGTCTTATACTTGCTTCTCATTGGTTGACTCATGTAGTAACTTGGCCAGAATAAGGCTGTTGGGTGCCTTAGGGACTTTTAAGGGGCTTTGTGTTCTGTAGCTACAACCCAATGCCATGCCTCTGCTCCTCTGCCATGGCTACTTTCCTCATTGGTATGACAGTGACAATGGGTCACTCATACAAGCTGTGCTCTTGGGTCAACACTCGGCAAATGCAATTAAGTTGTGATTTGCAGTGTCCCATCTTAATGCTCATTTCTTCTTGGAACTTTATGCAACACAATGCTTATCTAATCCCCCTAAGGCAAAATGTACTGATGGCAATCGCCTTTCTTCTTTGGTCAGTTCCAGGTCATTGTCTTGTTTCATAAAGCAGATTACTTTATTCATTAAGATTCCTAAAGTGATCAAGTTTTTAAAACTCTTCTGGCCCTTCTCCAATAAGAATTTAGTATCTCAAAGTTGTGTTGGTACAGCGCCTAACACAATGGGGTCCTGGCCCATGGCTGCAGCTCTTAGGTGATACAATAATACAAATAAGGTTGTGCTTCTTAAAGGTAATTAATCTCTTGCAAGATGTGCTGCACCTTTTTTAACTGTTATTTTCCTTACTTCCTACACTTGTTGTTGTTTGTTTGGAAACTCTAAGGTTTAGTTAGAGAAGAGTTACTGCTTGCTTTTTTAAAACTATTTGTGCTCCAGCATCACATGGCTCCTATTTTTCTGCTTCGGTATAACTAAAAGGAAGATGGTCACTTTGCTCAGTCAGCTAATGGCTGCTTTCATGAAAGTCTGTGAGGTGGTGGTAGTGTGGAAATGCAATAAACTAACTTTCTACACAGTCTATATCATATTCTAGGAATTTTAACACTTGCCATTTTTAGATGTTAAATGTAAATCTTGAATTAGACCTTTTTCTACTTTTACTAGTTAATTCTAAATTAGGGTTCCAATGAGCAGGAAAGGGATATTTTCTCTAATGTGGATTTCTGTGATGAAATCCTAGTAACTTTCATCTTCTGATGTTTTAATAGAAATGTAGGCAGGTCATATTAGGAAAATAGGTCCTGTTAGAGGGCTAGGTCAGAGTATTTGGGCATTTGTCCTTAATTTATAACGCATGTCAAATGGGATACATTGCTTTGGAGTTCTAGTGGAGGCCTCACTGAAATTGATTGCAGCTAGCTGAAGTTGCCTGAAAGGCATGTGAGCTATGTCATTTCAGCCTTTTGGGAGGCCCTATAAGCTGCTGGGCTTTCTCACTACTCCATGTACCAAATAACACTCTCTTCAGGTGTGGGATTCTACTGTTTTTCCTTCAGAGCTTCAACTTAATTTCTTCAAAATAAGACAAGTTCACCATATTGATGATGTCCTTTCCCCCCTGATTAGGGACCTAGCTATTCTTTATGGGATTATTCTCTGTAGACCATATTCTTGGAACACAAGAGAGTCTCCCTCTCCCTCTCCTTCTCTCCTTCTTTGTCCTCTATAGCTTTTACACTTAAGGATTGCACTCTGCAGGCCATCTGTCTGAGCTGTATAATATGGGTCCTTTCTCCTCACCCGGCAACGGCAGTCTAACTTGGCTGATTTATTTTGTTAGCTTTTATGAGGACTTGGTGATCTTTCTGCTATTGCCTTGATCCCTTTGCCAGGCAGCTGATGAATCACAGATGGGACTGGGCCTCATCTCCCCTTCAAGGACCTAACACCCTGATAAGTCACCATTAATCATTAAGGGTTTTTTCCCTGGCAAGTAAAGAGTAAATCTGCTTATCTTGCCCTATAGTGTTCGTTCATTCCTAGAAAACTGGGGTGGGAATTGAAAAAGCCTTTCTAGTAGGTACATAAGACTGGCTGTGCTGGGTCAGACCAATGATCAGTCTAGCTCAGTATCGGGTCTTGAGACGGTGGCTGATACCAGAAACAGGGCAATGGCTGAGTGATCTATCCAGTTCCCAGCTTCTAGCGTTTGGAGGTTTAGGGTCACTGAGAGAGCATGGGGTTGCGTCCCTGACCATCTTGGCTAATCACTATTTATGGACCTGTCCTCCAGTTATACTTCTGGCCTTCACAGCATCCCCTGGCAACAAGTTCCACAGGTTTACTGTATGTTGTGTGAAGATAGGCAGCAGGTTTAAAACAAACAAAATGAAGTAATTCTTCATGCAACACTCTGTCAACCTGTATAACTCTTTGCCAGAGGATGTTGTGAAGGCCAAGACTATAACAGGGTTCAAAAAAGAACTAGATAAATTCACGGAGGTTAGGTACATCAATGGCTATTAGCCAGGTTGGGCAGGGATGGTGTTCCTAGCCTCTGTTTGCCAGAAGCTGGAGATGAGTGACGGGGAATGGATCACTTGATGTTCGTTCCTTGTGGGGCAGGTGGCATTGGCCACGATCGGAAGACAGGGTACGGGGCTAGTTGATCCTTTGGTCTGACCCAGTATGGCTTCTCTTACGTTATTATGAAGTACTTCCATATGTTTCTTTTAAATCTACTGCTTAGGTGATCCCTGGTTCTTATGTTATGTGAAGGGGTAGATAACACTTCTTTATTCACTTTTGCTACATCATTTATGATGTGTAGAGATCTCTGTCAGGTCCCCCACTTTGTCATCTTTTCTAAGATGAACATAGTCAGTTTCTTTAATCTCACCTCCAAGTTCTTCCATATCCCTCATCATTTTTATTGCCTTTCTCTGTACCGTTTCCTATTCCAATTCATCTTTTTTGAGATGAGCTGACCAGCACTGCATTCAGTATTCCAGGTCTTGGAGTACTATTGATTTATACAGCAGCATGGTGATATTTTCTGTCTTATTTTCTATCCCTTTTCTAATGGTTTCTAACATTTGGATAGCTTTTTTGACTGCTGCTGCATGTTGAGCGGATGTTTTCAGATAACTGTCCACAATGACTCTAAGATCTTTCTTGATTGATAACAGATATTTAGACCCCATCATTTTTATGTATGGTTAGGATTATATTTTTGAATTGTGGATTACTTTGCCCTTATCAGTATTGAATTTCATTTTGTTGCCCAGTCACTCAGTTTTGCCAGATACCTTTGTAACTCTTCACAGTCAGCTTTGGAATTAACTGTCTTGAGTAACTTTGTTTTGTCTGCGAACTTTGCCACCTCATTGTTTATCCCCTTTTTCAGATGACTTGTGAACATGTTGAACAGCACCAGTTGACAGTACAGAGACAGGGGCTCCTACTATTACATCTTCACTGTGAAAACTATTTATTCATACCCTTTGTTTCCTATCTTTTAATCAGTTAGTGATTCTTCAGAAGACCTTCGCTCTGGTCCCATGAGGGCTGACTTTGCTGAGGAGCTTTTGGGGATGGACCTTTTTGAAGGCTTTGTCCAAGTACATTCTATCTACTGGATCACCCTTGTTCACATGGGTGTTTGACCACCTTCAAAGAGTTGTAATAGATTAGTGAGGCATGATTTATTTTCACAAAAGCAGTATTGGCACATTGTGTTACTGCTGAGGGAATTCTGCTTCAAAAATTAAAAATCTGCGCAATATTTTAAAATTCTGCATATTTTGTCAGAATAACACAAAATAATCATGCCAGTTTCATTTATTTTGGTAATTTATTTCAAATACCTGTCAGCATATATGTCTGTAACAATACTGGCACACAAAAATTCTCCCAGGAGTAGAGAGTAAAAGAAACGCCTATAACAACCCAATTCCTGTTTCTCTGCCCCCTCGTTCCCAGACCACAGCTGTGCCCCCCTCCCCCATCCCATACCCCCTACTCCGCAGAGCCCAGGGATCCAGAGAGACAAACAGCCTTATGCTGGGTCCTGAGCTTGTATGGAGTTTTCTGCATACCACCTCCTTCCTTTAGGGCATGCTGGGAATTGCAGGTGCCTGGACCCCCTCCCCAACCCTCTCCCTCTGGACAATATCTTCTGTTTGTGAGCTGGGCTCTGCTGGGACCAATGTTCTTTAGTGGTGGCCAGAAGCTCTGTAGCCCGTTTCTGTGGGCAGGAGGAAAGGAAATTCTGCTCTCAGAACATTCATTTCTGCATCAATTCTGCATTGCGCAGTGGCACAGAATTCCCACAGGAGTAATTGTGCACATTTGTCTGATAATTCTGGTCTTTACTGTAGTTTCAACCAATCTGTATAGTATTGAAGTTTGGCTTACTGGCCTGTAATTTCCAGGATCAATGCACAGCAGTGAGAAGACGGCCAGATTTGAGTGGTCAGAGGTAATTGCATTCAAGAGATTACAAATATTTACTGTTGCTCCCTGGTTAGGCTGAAAAGATCTTACCTTGCTTAGTTTACATAAGACTAAATCTAGAGAAGTTGAGTAAACAGTTTGTCGTTTTAATTCAATTTGCTGTCTGTCCATAGTCTTTCAACACTATAGTTGTGTAGGTAACTTCAGGGAGATCTAAGACAACAAAACTCAGTAACCTGTAAGAGGCAGAACAAAATGGTAAGGAGTGTCTGGACCATACACTTGGATCTCAGTCAGTGGGCATAGACAAAGGGTCCTTTCCCAGGAAGTTGGATTGCTTATCATGCTGCAGCAGGTGAGGAGAGAAGGTGGGGTCTGTTGATTCTAAGGGCAAAACCATCTGGTGGTAATGAACCAAGCAGATATACATGGTTTTTCTGTGGATTAAGTGTTATGTGCAAATCCAGCTACCTGTTAATCTAGGTGCACACTTGCTGTTAAATGCAGTGATGGCACAATGAAAAAGGATGGCTTCTAAAAACACAAATTCTGGATTATGTGGTTTTGTCACTGTTGGAAAAACATCCATACTGAATATTTGAACAAAAATGTGATGTGAGGACTTCATGAAAATACTAAAATGAGACTTTCAGCCAGAAACTACATTAGTGAGCTTATGAAAATTGAATTAAAGAAATGTTCCCTCTTAAATACAGTAAAAGCCCCTTTCAGGTAAAAAACATTTGCTATAATACAAAGGTAAAATGTATATTAATATGCTATTAAAGGAGTATTCACTTTGTAGTTCTTCTCTACATCTGTTAAACTGTCTAGTGCCTGATACCTTAACACTTTTTTTTTTCAATCTTTTAATACTTGATGTGAAGATATCAAACTAGACTGCTCTTCAGCTGGTAATGAAATATATAAAATATTGGTAATTGAACATGAGTAACCATCTCAACTATTTTTTCCACCACAGAATGAGAATATGCTAGTTGTGATGTGTTAATTCTTAGACTTTTTGATAAATTAAGTATTAAAAGAGTTGAATTATTTACTAATAAACATTTGACTATTTCTGTGAAATGCTACAGCCTACTAATAACTTTGCTATGTTTTTTGTTTTTTTTTCACACTATAACCATTCTTCGCTGACCACTGCATGCAGATAGTTGGAGGTAAAGTTGCGGTGAGTACAAATATGGTAGTGTTTTTCCTAAGTACATGTTTATATTGTAGAATTTAGGCTTAAAATTGAGTTATTTCATCATATTTTATGCACCCTTAACACATGCCAGATGGTGCTTGTTTTATCATGTTATCAGCTTAATAGTTTAGGGGAAAAAGTTGTAAGAAATTATTAATTTACTGTAAACTCTCAATCTGATTCAAAGCCTGTTTAATTCATTGGGAGTCTTACTGTTGACAACAGACTTTGAATCAGGCCTTCTATATGCAGTTGAGGCAGGTTTTGCTTTTTACAGCAAAAGTAATACTTGATTCATAGTTAAGAAATTCAGTTGGTCTTGAGCTTATTGTGTCTCATGTAGACCTTGGTATTCGCCAGTGGCGCATAGTCCAGTACAAACAAATCTGCTTTAGGATATCACTTGGAGCTATGAGAAACTTAGAGTAATCATGCAGACTTCAAGCATGACATGAGGCTTTCCAGGAACTATGGTTTTAATGTTTCATTGGGAGTGTCTTCTGTTTTGACATTTGTCAAAACAAGAAGTTCACTTTTGTCACTTAGTGTGTGTTAACACCTCATTGCTTTGCCAATAAAGTCATTATATATATGAAGTCTGTTGTGGCTGGATTAGCATTAGTGAGGTCAAAAGTATTGCGGAATAGAAGAAAGCAAATCTAATGTTGAACTCGAACTCACATGTAAAATTGAGACGCAGTGATGACATAATATGGATTTTTGTGGAAAAAGTAAAGTCTGAGATTGAATCAGTGTCATTGACCCTAGATGCAGTCAGCACCTCTATATGGTTTGCTAAACAAATACATTATTTTGTTGTGGGAATAGACTCAGGAAGTGAGGATAGTTTGGCAAAAGAGTTTTTTTTTTTAAATTTTTTTAAGTACGGTGTAATTAAAAATGTACGTTTTAAGTGACAGCCTGGAGCCGGGATATCTCTTGATGTAACTGGTAGTGTCGTTTCAAGAAGACATTAAACCAAACACTCATCTGAAAAGTTACTTAGAAGTCTGCTGCAGTGTTTTTTCTGTTTGAATCACTTCAGTGATTCCTTTGCTGTGTAGTCTTGTGTTATGAACCATAAATTTCAATTTTTTGTTTTATAAGGTCTAATAATTGGTGCATCAGCATTTTACATGTTCAAAGGCCATTTGAGATATGCAAGTGTTATAAATGACACGGCTGCTGGTTTGACCTCATTCAGAATAGAAGTTAAAAAGTTTGTCTACTTGCTGTGCTCTTTGGCTTGTAAATAGCGTTATTTCAAATGCTTCTTCGGATGTGATATCAGAGTAGTGATATAGCAGCCTGTGTATTATAAGGTATTTCCATTCTGGGGAGAATGAGTGAAATGGCCAATCCTACTTAATTTTTCTGTTTATGCTGTGGAACAGGGATGGGCAAACTGCAGCCCGGATCTGGCCTGTCAGGGCTTTGGCTCCGGCCCATGGGATTGCCCTCCTGTGGTGCCGCAGGCCCCGTGCCGCTCTCAGAAGCGGCCGGCACCATGTCCCGGGGACCGAGGGGGAGGGGGAAGGCGCAGGCGCAGAGGGCTCAGTGCTTTGCCCTTGCCTCCGGGCACTGCCCCCTGCAGCTCCCATTGGCTGGGAATGCGGAACAGTGGCCAGTGGGAGCTTTGCGGGAGGTACGTGGAGGCATGGCAAGGGGAGCATGTGGAGTCCTGTGCCCCCCACTCCCCCCAGGGGCGACGCAGGGATGTGGTTCCTGCCGCTTCCCAGAGCAGTGCGGCATGGGGCCGGGGCAGGCAGGGAGGGAGCCTGCCCTGGCCCCGGTGTGTGCCGCTGCCACCCCGGAGCCGCTTTGGGAAAGCGGCGCCAGGCTGGAGCCCAGACCTGTCCTGACCTTGCTCCCCAACTCCCTGCCCTAAGCCCCCTGCCTGCACCTTGCACCCCTGCTGCACCCCTGCCCTAAGCCCCCTGCCTGCACCTTGCACCCCTGCTGCACCCCTGCCCTAAGCCCCCTGCCTGCACCTCGCACCCCTGCTGCACCCCAACCCCCTTCCCTGAGCCCCCTCATACACCCTGCCTCCTTCCTGTGCCCCAATCCCTTGCCCTGAGCCTGTTCCTGCACACCACACCCCCTCCCACACCCCGCAGTCTCTCCCGCACCCTAACCCCCTACCCCGGCCTTGCATACAATTTCTCCACCCATATGTGGCCCTCGGCCAAAAAGTTTGCCCACCCCTGCTGTAGAAACTGGGAAAGGGGACAACACAAACAAATTTTTTCCATGTGTGAATTAATCTAAAGGCAGTCCTGAGAGAATATAATTTAAGGAAGGGAAGGGAAACTGGTAGCATTCCTAATAAAATGAGGAAAATCCCGAGGATTCTAGGAAGTCGCTTTGAAGATTGTATAACAAATACGTCGAGCCTTGAAAGAGGAGTAGAATTGCTAAAAGACAGCCGCCCCCCCGAAGCACGCAAACCAAACCATTGCACATTTCTTTTCTCTTGATTGTTTGTTTCTTGAAGGTTACAACAATGCACTTTTGTTTAGAGTAACATTGGTAAATAATACAATCCTCAGGTCTCTCTTGAACAGGATGTTACCATGTTGGAGTGAGCATCTTTTCACTGCTCATGACATCTTTTTGGTGACTTTATTAAGTTGAGTGGCATCTGTGATTACACATGTAACAAACCGGCATGTCTATCAAATATTATTAATCAAAACAGTGGGCAGGTGTGCTGAGTCTTTAGCAGGTGAGTGTACTTTGATATTCATGAAATGGTAATCAGATTTCTAAATAACTATGTGCTCAGCAAAATAGTCGAGGACACAATTGGTCCATTAATTTTTCCCTAACAGCTCCCCATATTATCATATCAGACTATAAACTTTTTAACGAAATTTTGGTATAAAATAGTTTGGTTATCAACACTTTATAAAACCTCTTTCTGCCCCATGGTAGTCACACTCCAACAGGTGATAATGTCAGGAGCTGCCTGGGTGATACTCGATCTGTTAAAAAGCCCATTGTTCTCCCATGAAGTAGGAACCTACACATACATATGTAATCTTTTCTGAAAAGATTACAATACAGTCGTGTTAAAATTTGAAGGGACACAGTTTGTCAGAGAAATCATGCTTTGCTGTACTGAATGATTTCAGCTTTTAGGAAATGTTTGTTAATAAATTTTCTTTTAATATAGGCAATGTCAGATACGAGAGAAAATAATGGAACTAGTATACAAGCTTGAGGTTCTGTAATAAACTAATTTTATATTAGGTAGCACATTGTAAACCTTACTGCTTGTCTTGATTTGTTTGGCAGTATTTTCTTATACTTTAGTTGCTGAAAGCAGAGTATTATAGCCTTTCTTTTAGAATATTTCATTTTTTTCTATTAATACCGCAATAAAACAGCCAAGCAGGAGGAACTATCGGTGCTGCTTGCCTTTTTTTGTGTATTTGTATAAGCACAAGTACCAACTTCTTAAAGCATTGCTGTTCATGTCATGAATTTACAGATATAAAACTTAGATGTCATGCTGGTGAATTCATCTTACAAGCCATGAGGTAGAACTCTTGAAGAGAGCTTATTAGTTGCAGGTAATTTAAATCTCAGTAGTTACCAAGAAGTGGTTTTGGGACTAATATTTCTTGAAACCTTCCAAGTTAGTATGATTTTTAGTTGATGGGAATGATCTGTATAAAGAAGTTTAATGTTTCAGGTGAGGAGATGAAAATGTAAAGAATAATTTATTGAAACTTTTATGAAAAAAACTTAAATTTATCTACAACTTTTACCTGACTAAAAAGTTAAACTTGACTAATAAAAAAGGGAAAAATAGCACAGCAGATGTGGAAGAAAGCAGATTTGGAGGAAAACTCATTTCCTGCTATAAATTTAAAGGGGGAAAAGCAAAACTCGGAGCCTGAAGATTTTGACAGTCAACTGAACACACAACTTCCAAGCATGGTGCCACATTGAATTGTACTGTTCTTGAATTTAGGAAGATTAAAAGTAGCTTTGAAAATACCTGTAACCAACCCTTTGCTTTCAAATGATGATCACTTGAGTAAATAAAATCTCTAAAATAATTCAGTATGTATTTTAACTTTTGTTTGGATGCTAATCAACTTTCAAAGGTTTTACTTATCTTATTATTTTTCAGTTATATATATATAAAAACTCATTTGTTTCCTCATTGTTTATGCGAGTCCAGTAAAAATGAACAATATTTTTGGAACAAACAGAACTGAAGAAACAAAAATAAAAAACCAAAAATCTTGTCCTGCTATCAGGAATCTAAATGGGTTAAGGTCAGATCAGATCTTTGATCAAATATTTTAGACAGAAGTTTAATCAAGAATGAATACAGTAAAATTAATTGAAACTGCTGTTTTTCATAATTGAATTGAAGTTCACCTGCTAAAAAAGTAATGTCTGAAAGAGATGGTATTCTTTACCTTTTTGTTACCTGAGTAATTAGCTGCAGATTGATTTGATAGGGTGTTGAGACGATATCAAATAGTTGGAAATAAGACTTCATAGACTTACAGTTTTAAACCTTGAGATGAAGTCACATGCAGTTCAGTGGGGGTGAGTTTGGAAAGATCATGATGACCCCGGTCAATTTTCTGACTTAAGAATAATTTTAAAGTTGCATAGTAAAGCTATAAGTAACCACACTAAGAGTTGAAAGGTTGGATGAAAAATATTCTTGAAAGTTGACAAGATTTCTGTATGGTGTGACAGATGGCTACAGGATGGCTACAGGAGCGTAATAGAAGGCAGATATATTAGCCCCAGGCTAAGTAGGTCCCTTTTCCCTGGGTAAGGTAACAGGAAAGGTTCCAGAAAAATCAGGAACTTTCTGGAAAAAATTAAGGCAGACAGGCTGATTAGAACACCTGCAGCCAATCAAGAAGCTGCCAGAATCAATTAGGACAGGCAGGCTAACCAGGGCACCTGGGTTTAAAAAAGGAGCTCACTTCAGTTTGTGGTGTGCGTGCGAGGAGCTGGGAGCAAGAGGTGCAAGAAGCTGAGAGTGAGAAGGCATACTACTGGAAGACTGAAAAGTACAAGCAGTATCAGACATCAGGAGGAAGGTCCTGTGGTGAGAATAAAGAAGGTGTTGGGAGGAGGCCATGGGGAAGTAGCCCAGGGAGTTGTAGCTGTCATGCAGCTGTTACGGGAGCCACTGTAGACAGCTGCAATCCACAGGGCCCTGAGCTGGAACCTGGAGTAGAGTGTGGGCCCGAGTTCCCCCCCATTCCTCCAACTCCCTACTTGATACTGGAGGAGTTGAACTGGACTCTGGGTTCCACCAGAGGGGAAGGTCTCTGGCCTGTTCCCCGATCCACTAGGTGGATCAGCAGAGACTGCGGGGGTTATTGTTCTTCCTTTTTCCCATGCTGGCCAGTAATGAGGCTAACTGAGTGAAAGGCAGACTGAGCCACGAAAGTGGCCTAACTGAGGGCTGCTGTGAACCTCTGAGGCAAGCAAATCCGCCAATAAGCGTAGGACCCACCAGTGCAAAGGATGAACTTTGTCACAACTGGTGTGAGCAGTGGGATCTGGTGTGCACAGCACGGCGGAAGGAGGAGGGTGTTTGGGGAAGGAAAAAAAGAGGGGGCGGGGAGCGGGTTTATTTTTTTTTCACCACAATGGAAGACGTAGTGCGGGCACTGATACAAGCCATGGCTGCCCAGCAGGAGGCTACCCATGTCCCCGCAGCCGCCCAACAGGAGACAGTGCGGCTGCAGTAGGAGACCAATCGCCTGTTGATGGACCAGGCTGCTCAAGACTGTACTGTGTTGTGGGAACTGGTAAATCAAGTGAAGGCCGTTATGGAGATGAACCACGGCCATGATGGGACGAGGATCATATGGGCCAGCAATTGCCTGCAGAAAATGATGGGGGAGGATGACATAGAGGCATATTCCTGGCCTTTGAGAGGACAGCCCTACGGGAGGCCTGGCCTCAAGATCGGTGGTCTGGCATCCTTGCCCCATTCCTGTGTGAGGAGGCCCAGAAGGCCGACTATGATTTGCCTTAAGAAGCTGCAGCAGACTACCTCCAGCTGAAAGCAGAGATCTTGGCCAGATCTGGGGTAACAACCGCAGTGCGGGCCCAGCGATATCATGAGTGGAGGCACCAGGAAAACAAAACCCCGTGGTCCCAATTATATGACCTCCACCATCTCACACGAAAGTGGTTGCAAACTGAGTCCTGGAGTCCGGAGGACGTACTATGTTGGATCATATTAAAGAAGTTCTGTATTAAAATCACAAATGAGTTTGATTCCCCATAGTTTAAATTCCAGGGTATTACTAATTAAGAGGTCTCTTGGTTTTTGGTACTGTTTCTCTCCCTCTCTGTGTGCAACTTGCAAGCTGCTAATTGCGTTAGTACATTCTAAGACAGAGTCTGTTCTCAAAGCAATTCACAGAGAGAGAGACTCAAAGCAATAATCTAACAACAGAAACAGCACCCAGAGACTCCCCGCCCTTTTGTTGTATTAACAATTGTGATTAAAATAGAGATAGAGGATGTATGTGGATGGATGCTTGGTGTGGATAATAACTGAATGATCAGGGAGGTGCCAGCCTAAGAATCCAGTGTCCATCGGCTGAAGAAGTTGTCAAGTGGAAATAACCAGAGGACCCCCGGAGGGCAGACTGGAATCCACCCAACAGCCTCAAGAATGGGAGAACCAAAGAACAAGATAACATCTGGCAGCACGGAGCCGTCAGGAATGTGCCATCTGCTGATTGATTCAGCAACAGCATGATGAAGCAATTCTCATAGACTGGCCTAGGAAGAAATTCCTATAAAAATGGACTGTGGAAAGTGAGAACTTTGGGGTCTGATTCTGCAAACCAACTTCCAGGAGCATCAGATGTGCATCTGACAAGGCCCTGCTCCCTCCTCGTGTCCAGGCCACCTGGCCAGTGGCTTGGCATGAGCAACTCTAAGGCTGGTAACTATGATAACAACCTTGCAGAACTTGTGTGTGTGTGTGTGTATGTATGTATGTATGTATGAATGAATGTGTGAATAAATATGAGATTGAATGGAAGATTATAGCTATAACTGCTTAGTATGATTCTTTCTGTATTCACAATAAATGTGGTATTTTGCCTTTTTCCCTTTAATAAGATCCTGCTGGTTTTTATTTTATTGGTATAACTACTAGAGGTTCTGGTCATCGATCGATACATGAGGGGACTACCACCAGATCTTGGTGCATGGCTAAGCCAGAACGAACCCTCATTGATGAAGTTGTCGCACTGGTAGAGAGGCGAAGGACAGCAAGGGAGCTGACCCGACCAGTTAAGGAAGAGGTACCCGGGGTTAAACTAGCAGCACCAAGCCCTAGGGCTCGGGTGACTGGGCCACCAGGAGAGCCCAGGTGGAAAAAGAGAGGGGCTGAAGGCCCACCGGAAGCCACAAAGAGTCGGAGCACTGAGGGGGAAGAGGATTGTGATGTTAGAAGGCCCAAACCAAGAGACCGGGGAATGCCTAGGTTCCATACAGATGGTAGGCCTGCGGGGAGTGGGGACACACAGCTGCACAGTGTTACAATGCCGAGGAGCCTATGCAGTGTAACCTGGGGAACTGGGCAGACAAATGCTCCCTAATCCACCTTGTTGGGGGGGGTCTCACTAACCCCACATATGTACACCGGACCAGTGAAACTAAATGGGGTAGAGACCATAGCACTGGTTGATTCGGGGAGTGCTATCACGCTTATCTCGGGGAAGCTCGTGAAGCTTAGTCAGCTGCTGCGGGCTAAACGTACAGGGAAAACATGCATCCATGGGACAGTTTGTTACTACCCCACCACCCCAGTAAAAAATGAAATCCAGGGGAACACTACTGAGGTAGCAGCAGGTGTAGTCCCTAAACTCCCATACCCGGTGCTCATAGGAAGGGACTTCACAGGGTTTGGAGTCTTACTCCCAGTAGGAAGATTGGAGAAAGAGGGGAACCCTGAAATTAGTGAGGCATCCACAGTAGACTGTCAACCCCCAGTCTTCTCTGAAATATCCCCAGATTTGTTCTCCACTCCCAGACAGGGTAGAAAGATGAAAAGGGAAAGGAGGACAGCTAAGGCCTTGGGAACCCGAATACTAGCCCAAAGCCAGAGGGTCGCTCTCGTAGGTAGGCAGACCCGAGCAGCTGAACAGGAGGCCACCCAGGAGAGAGAAGCACTCTATCTGACCCCCACCCTAATGCCTCTTAACCAGTAGAGGCAACAGAGACTGGCCCCTTAGAACTCGGGCAGATTAGCCTCGGAGAGGAAATTTGGATGGGACCAGGCTGAACCGAAGGTACGACAACATTAGGAAGGAGGTGATAGAAGTAGATGGGGTTCCTGTAGAAGGGAAAACCCAGGGACAATGACCCTACTTCATAATGAAGAAGGATCTCTTACATTGGGTTGCACCAGTACAAGGACAGAAGGTACAGCAAATCCTAGTACCTCAAAAACACTAGAACGCTGTATTAAGTCTTGCCCATAGTCATCTTTTTGGGGGGCATTTGCGGGTAGAGAAGACCCTGGCACGGGTCCTACGACGGTTCCTCTGGCCTGGAGTACATGAAGTATGGAGGTACTGTGCATCCTGCCCAGAGTGTCAGCTGCACAATCCCCGTTCCCACTTGAGGGCACCTTTAGTACCCCTTCCCATCATAGAGGTCGAGCGAATAGCCATGGACCTCGTGGGACCCCTGGAGAAGACGGCGCGGGGCCACCAATACAAACTTGTTGTTTTGGACTATGCTACTCGCTACCCAGAAGCTGTCCCCCTGTGGAGCACAGCCTCTAAAATGATAGCCAAAGAGCTGGTGGGGATCTTTGCCCAAGTGGGGCTACCAGAGGAGATATTAACAGACCCCATTTATGTTGAAGCTAATGAAGGACCTCTGTACACTGCTCCACATACATACCCTGAGGACTTCGGTCTATCATCCGCAGACCGATGGGCTGGTGGAAAGGTTTAGCTGAACCCTCAAGGCTATGATAAGGAAGGTGGTAAGTCAGGATGGGAAGGATTGGGACACCCTACTACCTTACCTTATGTTCACCATCTGGGAGGTACCTCAGGCCTCAACTAGGTTTTCCCCCTTTGAGTTATTATGTGGGCGCCAGCGCCGTGGCATACTAGATATCGCTAAAGAGATCTGGGAAGAGGAACCCAATGAGGGGAGAAATGTAGCAGAACACATATTTCAGATGCGAGACCGGATAGCCCTGGTCGCCGCTATTGTACGGGAACATTTGGAAAAGGCGCAGGAGGCCTAACGAATCCATTACAATCGCTAGGCAAAAGTCCGACCGTTTCAACCAGGGGATTGGGTGATGGTGTTGGTACCTACGGCAGAAAGCAAGCTTCTGGTCCAGTGGAAGGGGCCCTATGAGGTGGTTGAACCTGTGTGGAAGTAACCTGCAAGGTGTGGCAGCCAGGATGCTGAAAACAAGAACGGATTTATCACATTAACCTCTTGAAACCTTGGCACCAGCAAGAGGCATGTGTAGTGGCCCAAGAGGCCCCGATCCAGGGAAATAACCTTCATGAGCAGATCAGGATATCCCCTGATCTGACACTGAAACAGAATAAGGAGATAACTGAGATGATTAGCCGATACCAGGACGTGTTTTCAACCAAACCAGGCTGGACCACCGAAGCATATCCCCATATTGTCACAGACCCCGGGGCAAAGGTAACTTTAAGGCCCTACCAGGTCCCTTTGGCAAAAAGGGAGGAGATCAAGGTGGAGGTAAAAAGGAGGTTGGAACTGAGAGTCATAGAAGAGTCCCACAGTCAATGGTCGAGCCCAATTTGTGTTGGTGCCCAAACCCGATGGCAACACTAGGTTTTGTAATGACTTTCGCCGGCTAAACGAGAGATCCAAATTTGATGCATACTCCATACCCCATATTGATGAGTTAGTTGACCGCCTGGGCAATGCCCGATTTTTGACCATCCTTGATTTAACAAAGCAAGCTTTTACTCCTGGAAATTCTGCTGAGCACTAAGTAGTTCTCCATCTCCTAAGGATGGAAAAAATCAGGAACTAATTTGTTTTAAAACAACAATGCATATTTGTTAAAGGCTTGCTTCGTTAGCTTTAAAGAGACTTTTTTCAGTAGACATTTACTTTGCAAATCCTGAGGTCCACTTCTGAAAAAGGAATATGTCTACAATTCATATATTTCTTATTTTGGTGAGCTAACAAATGGATTTCTCCCCAGCTTTTTCAAGTTGAATATTACATTTTCTGTCGCATTTTAACACAACCTGGTGAAGTGTAACTTTTGTCCTAACATCTGTCTCATTATCTTAACAGATTTTTAGCTAAGTATTAAAGCATTCCATCTTAAGATATCAAAACATGTTATAACTACTGTAGTGCACCCACCACTGGGTGAAATGTCAGCTGTGCCATTCTGCATCAGCAATTTTGTATAACAGATTGTGGCAGATCAGAGCATTTCTCCAGCTGAGAATGCAAGGATGTGTTTAGGTAAGCAGAACACAGAAAACAAGTTTAAAAACTTGCCAGGACACTTGGTTTGCATGGATTGTGAAAAGTGGGGCTTTGGATTGCAGCTTTCATATATTAGATGAATGAGGGATTGTAGCAGTTTGGCTCTCTAAAATCTTACTTGGGCACTCTTACTGTGTGCTTGGAGGAAAGAGACACCTACTGAACCACGAGTCCCATCACTTCATGCTTGGGTTGCCAATTTTGGTTGGATATATTCCTGGAGGTTTCATCACAGGACATAATCTTTAGTTAAAGATTAATCTTTAATTCATGGACTCCAGGATAACCCTGGAGGACTGGCAACCCTACTTCATGCTGAATCAGGACCTTCCTTTGATTGCTGATAAATGTATAGACCCAGGCCCTGTTTAGCTTCACAAAAAAAAAAAAAAAAATCCATTCTTTCCATAATTACCACTAATCAATTGGCAATATAGGTAATATAGGACTGTTATAGCAGGGAAAGTACTTAATTTTTAAGATGACTATGCTTTTAGGAAGTTTCTTTACACTTCAGAGACTTCTTTAAAGTTCTAATATTCCATTCAGGGCTACAGTATTGATTGATTGATTACAACCTGAGCTGCCCTGGCTAGCTTTCGAGCTTCCAAGATGATGATGTTGACCTCCTGGAAATGCTAAATAGTTTGGGTCATGGTTACCCAAGAGTCCACCTTAGTTTGTGTCATGGTATTTCAGCTGAGATGAGCAGAAGCTCCTAAAGCAGAGCTTCCTTGTAAATATGTTTGGGGCTGTTGGCAGGGTGTTCAGTTTGAAAGCTCCTTGGCTTTGGATCTTGTTTCACCTAGATTAACCTTCCAGATATGCTGCAGAGGTCTAGCTTTACTTAAAGCATTTGGGTGATATTTGAGGAATTTAAGTTTTTCATTTTGTTTTAAAAATTTTAGTGGTTAGTAATAGTGCAGCTTAGTGTGGGGTGAGCAGTTTAATTGTCAGAATGATGATGAAACTAAGTTAAACTGTTATGTCACCCAGAGTGTAGAGTAGTTGAATTTGGGACATACTCCACAAATCTAAACAAATAAAATTGACTGCAGAACAAGGAGTTTGAATGTAATTAATTTGGCAAATTAACGGCTGCTACTCTGAAACCACTCTTTATTCAGAAAATCACTTCACTCTTTTTAAAATGTTCAGTGATTATTTGTGAGCATTGTATCTTCAAGGTGGAGGATTTGAGTAAACAATGGAATAAGATAAGAAATAAGTCACACCAGGATTGCCTTTGCCATCCCTTGTATCATGCCATATATATTCCAATTAAATAACAAAAGCATAGAACTGGATAATGTCATTTGGTAGCAAACCCAGTGCAACCAAATAGTTAATGACTATATGGGGGAAAGGGGAATTTTTCATGAAGGTAGATGTTTTTAAATTAAGGTAATGGAGTATTTTTATTGTCTGCACTCGCTGTGACATATGCAGTGAAAACAACCATTCTGAAAGGCATTATGGAAATGAATGAAGCAAAAAATTGTAGCTGTACAGCCTATTACAACATTTGATGCAAACGAAAAGCCACAACTTAAAACTGATGTATGTATGTAATAGTTTTGTATAGGTAAACTAATTGCTGTTTAAATAGTACCAGACAGTAGGTATTCCTGATGCTTTAGATATAAGGAAACAGCCATTTTGCTGTGAATGGTGAACAATGACAAGAGGGGGTTTTTTGTTTTGTTTTTGAAGGTCCAAATGGCTGCAACTTTATATACCTCCTCGAAGCATCCTGTCCTGGCTGCTGTGAAGGGATGGCAATTTAACTTGAGAGCTACCACATGAGCCAACTCCTAGGTCACATACAAGTGCTTAGATTTCCATGAAATCCAAGTGTTTGATGAAGCTTGGCTAATTAGCACAGCTGGTCTTTGATGTCTGGAGTAGCTCCCCCCCTTTAGTTTTATCAGATGGGTAATGTCCCAGTCATATGTTGCCCGGACCAGCTGCCACAGAGGGTGCTAGCCTCAAACTTAACTGGCATACCAAGCACAGTAGTGCCATCTTGCTACAGGCATCATGTTCCTAACTAATAGTCAAAACTGGTTTTCAGATTACTTTAGGCTAGCAGGAGCTTTTCAGTTTTGCCTCTTCTATGTTCCTCTCTACTATAGACCTTCTAATTTGAGGTGCTAAAGCCTGATGCTTTTTCTTTTAAATCATTACTCTGACTTTGGGAATACAAAAGATAATTCTGATGCCATTTTATTCTTCAGTTGCTTATCTTTAATGACGTGTAAAGAAGTGGGTAGAAAAGTACACATTTCATATAAAAAGCAGCATATATGTGTAATAATGTACAGATTCATAGTGTTTTGTTAAAGGTATCCTGTTCCAACATTTCAATTCTTGTTTTTAAGTGTGGTATTGTGCATGAAAGAGAATTCACCCTTTCCCCCAATGTAAGAGCATTGCTTATTTGTCAGCAGGTTGATTTTCATACTTTCCACAGCTGGCATGCTGAAGAATCAAGATGCCTTGTTTCTAGACACCTATCTTTCATTTTCATACCTATATCAGTTGCTATAGGCATAACTGATTGTCTGGCTGGAAGTGTGGGCATATAAGCATGGCATATTATTTCTCCATGATGACTTTATCCTGGAAATTCATTAGCAGAAAGCTAATGCTCCAGGCTTGTGCACTGCTGACCGAGGGAGTGTGAAAGAGATCCAGACTATCTCATGAACATGCAGTTTTTGCGCTACTATATTTTGCATCAGTATCGCAAAATGTCTAGGTCAAGTGAAGCTATTTATTTAAATAAAATAGAATAATTTCATTCTGACGAGTTGTATCCTGTTAGAAGTAGTAAGTATGGCTGATAACGAGAGTTAAAATGAAACAAAAATAGAAATTTCATAATTTCTCTTAAAAGTACAAAAAAGGATTTTATAGCAGGGGGTGCAGTCCCTGACACAATACCCAATGCATACTAAATCCTATTAGATATAAGTCATGGGTGAAATGGGAATATGAAAAATGCCTAACCTATCTTTATTAGTCTCAGTTAGAGACTGTACAAAGCTAAGGAGCTTTAGGAGCTGCATATTAATCATAACCAGTCTTCTGTGATAAACCTGTTTCTTGTAACTTATCAAAGCTGTACAGAAGATTAGTCACTCCCTTTGGTTGAGGAACGTTTTGCATATTATTCTGGGTTTTGAACACCATAGCTTTAAAAACTGATTAACAGATACTTTAATTCTAAAAGATCTCCTTGAATTATACAGCTTAGACAGCTATTTTCCTGTAATGCCATCTCAACAGGGGGGTGGCTTCTTTGCCAAAACCTCTATATCATTATTTTGTTGTGTAGAGAATAAGATATTCTAGGGAGCATTACTAGAGACCAGACAAAAGAACCTTGCAGTATCAAGCAATCATTGAATCATACAGAAATATTTCTTTATTAAATCTTTACTTTAAGCAACAGTTGGTGGATTCCAGCTCCTGTTTCAAGTCATCTTCAATTGTTCAACTCCTTTATCTCGGAGGGGAAAAAGAATTAACTTAAGGGGCTGCATAAGTAGCTCATGTTAATGCTCATCATTACTAAAGATGTGAGACATGTATAACAGGAGTAATCTGGCAAAGCTCATTCTGATGCTTTAGCCTTAAAGAACTTGTACATGTTTATGGTAATTCTGATAAAGTACAATGAAACAGGTGTTAAAAGCTTCTTATTGTCAGCTGATGGGGCTGGGATTCATAGTGCTGTGAAATATTAGACGTGCTGGGCTGCCCCATTTTGTGCTTCTGGAATTTGGATCCTGAGTTTTCGCTTTGAATCCTGACCTGTTACTTTGGGAAGGCTTTAAGGGGGCTGGGTGCATAGCCCTGGGTGCGTGGGGAAGGACAGCTCTACTTTCAACTTCATTAAATCCCCTGGGGATACCAGCCATTTGGTTTGTGGTAATTACTACTTAATGGTGTCTAGCTCTTCTCTAATGAAGAGGAGATAACGACGAAGTAAAGAATTGTAGAGTGTTGGCGGTTGGAAATAGGACATGGATAAATAAGGGATCCTGAGTTATCGGTCTCTTTCCCCCAAGTAAAATCTTTAGTGTTGAATTATTTTTTTCCAACACAAATGTTAAATGTTAACAGTATAGCTACACAAATGAATAAATATATTTGTCTCTATGATTTGGTATGATCTGTCCTCACTAATTGTAATATGTGGGCCTGCTCCAAAGATATGCATGGTGTAATAATATACAGAAGGTAGAATGGAGGAATGAACTTGCACTCAGATGTTTGACTAGTTAGGTAACTTGCAACAACTACCCACTTTCTCCTCATACTTGACTAATTACTCTGATGCTTTAGCACTGGTGCTTTCAAAGTAAGTAAAAAGGACAGGATCTCTGCCATATAACTGACACCTTAAATTAGACTGAAAACAAAACTGTCAAAAAATGATCCATGAGATGTATAAAAATGGAAGGGGAATGTTTCTGCTGGGGAACACGACTCTTCTGCACAAAAAAGAGATTGTGTGAACATTAGCTTTGCTGTATTTTTGTTTTTAGTGGTGCAGTATGGAAAGCTTTGAGAAATCCATGGGACTGCTAATGGTAGGTCTATGCTTGGAGCTAGGGGTGGAAGTGATTTCCAGCTTGAGGAACATACTAATGCTAGCTCTGGTTGAGCTTGCGTACTACAAATAGAATATAGCCTCTGTAGTGGGCGTTGCCCCAAGTATGTGCCTGTGGTATTGGATGGGTACATAGTCGGGGTAGCTAACTTCTCCCACTGCTGTTGCTACACTCTATTTTTAGTGCACTAGCTCAGTCACAACTAGCATGAGTGTTTCTCTTCAAGATGGAAATCTCAGCCCGAGCTCAAGGTGTAGCCATACTCAAGTGTCTCACTGGACACTCTTCTTTGATTTAATTGTTAGGAGTGAAGAGAGAACAGTGTACCTTCTATAAGAAATCTAAGAAGAAGTGCATAGTACACTGCTGATAATTTGCAAATAGCTAGATATATAAATGAAACAATACTTGGTCCATGAAGTACGCTTGAAAAGTTTTAGAGTAGATATTAGCATCAAATTTTCAGTTCTTTCAGCATGTCCAACTTCGGAGCATGGTGCCAACCTTTTTATTTCTGATTCTGTACCTTTATGGAAGATGGGTTGCTTGTCATTAGTTTATCAAGAAGAAAATAAAACTGTATTGTTTACAAAGGAGAGATACCTATTTTTCAAACAGGACATTTACTTATTGCCCAGAGGTAGCTGAGAATTTTAAATCCTTGCATCTTAGTGTGAAAAAGCTGTTTAGAATGGGGTTTAATTTTTTTTCTCATTTAATCTTGTGTACTTGGGTTCATGCTAATTGAGTCACCTGGCTGAGTCTTGACTTTCTAATCTCCTGTTTTTAGTGCTTCATGTTTGCAGTATTTAGGACCTTAAACTTATTGCTGGCTCAGGATGATTTTTTTTCTGCACTTCTGTACAATAGTTTTCAGATAAAATTTCACATCAGGGAAGATAATTCTTGTGACCATTTGTCTGTGGAAAAAGCTTCCTTAGCTGTTCAGGGGCATGCCATGTTAAAAATAGTTAGAGGCAATGGATTAGTGAGCATGGATCAGAAGCAGCCTAATCAGGTACTCCAGTGCCAGAGGAAAGGAGATGTGGCCCACCCAAAGTCCACCCCTCTATCCCCAAAGCTTGTGATATCCGGAACTCTGTGTGGGTGAAAAAAACACCTCTTTCTGACTCATTCAGTGCTCTCTCTCTTCCTGAGCCATGTGATCTGGATATAGAAGAAACTCCAGGAAGGAACCAGCCTTGGGGTCAGAGAAACTGAAGCTGTCAGTAACAAATGCAGAAGCAGCCTACACAGAGGAGTCATTTGACACCTGAAGTCAGGCTGCTTTCTTCAGTTTAAATTAAGGTCTGTCTTTTTGGTCACTTGACCTTCATGCTCTTTTCTCCTTTTGCCCCATCTTCTCTGCTTTCTTCCTCTTCCCCCGCTAACCCACTTCTAAGAAAAACTGACCCAAAGGGTCGAAAAGAATTATCCAACTAAGGAAGTTGGTAAACCATAGTTTGGGTCATTCTGCTTGTAAGTTGTATTCCTTTCCTTTCCCCTTTGTCTAATGTAGTTAGAGAGCAGTAGTTTGGGACAAGGTTATGGTGGTTATTATTTCTACTGTACCTAGCACAATGGCACCCCATTCTTGGTTGACCTTAAGACAGTAAATTCTATATAATATGTGGTTCGTTGCATGGATAGCATTGCCATGTATGTATCTATGTATACATTCACTAAGTATTTCAAACATGACTAAATATTGTTTAAATCCGTGAAATATTCTTAAAATGATACTCCATTTAGTACCTTCAGGATTTAAGGTATAAAATGTTACAATTGAAGTTTCAAATATGTCATATTGCCAAGTCAAATATAAAGTTCCTAATGAAGAAAAAATTTATTTTCTGGACCAAAAATATCACCAGCCATAAATTAGCCTGAAAACTTACTAGATGTCCCTTATTTATTAGCAGTAAACAGTCTGTTCTGTCATATCCTTGTGCTTTCTCTTTATTGTACACTAAATCCTCTCTCTCTTGCTCAGAAAATTCTAATTGACTTTTATTTTGGAGTGATGTACTGAGTTTGGGCTTCAGGATTTGGGCCTTGGAAAATGGGACATCTCCCCCCCACCCCCCCAACCCAGTGCCTCTTAAAGAATTTGCATACATTTTCCCACAAGTAATATTTCGAGCTGAGAAATGTAAAATATGCATATGCAATGTACAACGACACACCAGTATTAAAAGTACCACTCTAAATGATGTGAGGAATTCTGTGATCCATTACAAAGTGGAAAAAATATAAGGTTTAAGTGACCAATATAAAATGTGCTAAATACTTGTAAAGCTACGTGTTCTTCGAGTGGCTCTGCGTATTCCCAATAATGGGGTACTGCACCCCCTGGTGGTGCCTAATGGTAAAACCTCCTACAGGCAATGCCTGCTGTAGTGCGTGTGTGGCCCCCTCTCACCTCGGTGTCTTTGAATATTTTGAGGGCAAAGGTATATAAGAGGGCACTGTACCCTCTATTGCTTGAGTTGCTGTCAGAAGTGAATTGCTCTGGTCGTTTGGATCTCCGATTTTCTCCATTTTAGCGTCTTGTTGGTTTTATAGTTATATTTTATACTTTTGTTCTTCGTATAGCTTTAGTTTAGGATAGTTTTCAGAATAGATTTAAAGGACGCTTATATTTATATTGCAATCTAATACAGTCATCAAAAATACCTGCAGTTCATGGTGGAGGGGTGCCATTTCCAATCCAAGATTCTCCCATTTAGCCTGTCAACCGCACTTTTTTCGAAGTTCCTTTCCTTGGTAGCAGCACATCTGAGAAAACAGTCTTTTTGTTGACCCATATTTGGATGATTGACTGCTGAAAGCTGCTACACCTGAGGTGCTGTTGCAGTACACCATGGTTAGTCTCCTTTGATTCTGGGTCTGCTTCTCAATGTCAAGAAGTCAATCTCTGCCCATCTGAGAGAATTCCCTTTTTTTTAGGTTCTATACTGGACTCAAACAGGAAGAGCTTTTCTTCTGGATGACAGGTTTAAAAAAATAGAAGAAATTATTTTTTTTGCAAATTCAAGCCTGTCAGTACCCAGGAGGTGATCATCTTTCTGGTTCTTATGGGCCTGATGGCAGCTATAGCTTATGTAACCCCCCTTGCTCATCTCAGAACGTGTCCAATGTACCAATAGGCGTCTCAAGTTTACACACGCAGCTGGGACCGTCTTCGTGTGTTTGTCACCATGCTTCAGGGTATTGTGGTTTCACTGAGGTGGTGGATGAACTGATAAAATGTTCTGAGTTGTTCTGCTCAATCCCCCTTTGCCATTGGTGATGATAACATGAAATTCTTTCAACAAAGGATGGGGTGTCCATTTAGCTTACTTCACAATCCAGGGTCACTGCGTTTTGCAAGCAAAGAGCTTTCAATGCAGTGTGGTACAATTTAGGGCAATTCATTTGGCTCTCGTGTCGTTCATCCCTCATGTGCAAGGGAAGGTGGTCACATTGCAGCGGACAATAAAACTGTGTTAAATGAACAAACAAGGGGGACCTCACTCATTCCAATCTTGTGCTGAAGCGGTCAGGTTATGGGATAGGTGCATTCTTCATAATATCTATTTGGTGGCACTGCCTTTGTCGGGGAAAGCAATATGCTAGCAGGTCGTCTCATCAGGGACCGTTCTCAGATTTACAAGTGGTCCCTAAAGGTTCAAGTATCAGAATATCTTTTCCCATTGGGGTCAGCCCAAGGTAGATATGTTTTGAGACAGAAAATCAGCAAGAAATGTCTCCCATTCTGTTGAAGAGCAGGGAGGGACTGTCAGTCCCTGCTCGATGCCTACTTTTCCAAAATTCCATTTCAGTTAATTCAGAAAGTGGTGAAGATTAGTCAGTACAGGGCAAAAATGTTGATTGCTCCAGCTTGGCCGAGACAGCTGTGGTTCAGACGGACAGTATGTGAGTCTTCCTCTGTTTCCAGATAGGTTGTCACAGCAGCAAGGCAAGCTTTCTACATACATGCTTACAGTTACTTTCTGTAATTGCTATACCAATATCCTTTAATATATAAAAAAGGATTTGTTTTACGTTGGAGTGGACCACTGGTGTAAGGTATCCTGTTTCTGACGTATACAATATTGAACATTTCAGAGAGAAGTGATCATTGCCTCACCCTAAATAGTGTATCTGGCAAAACATAAAGTGGTATGTAATGGGAAGATGCTTATTCCTGATGCCAGCTGGTAAGCAATTTATGCCTCATAGTATTAAGGTCAATGATCTAATTAACTTATTGCTAGTTTAGCTGCCAACATGCTTGTTTGTCTAATGCCCCTTTAGACCTTTTCCAAATTCTTCGCTTCTTTGCTAGCCTGCAACTTGAATGTGGTGCTCTCTAATTTCTTTGGCTTCCTCCTGTTTTATAGCATTAAGACAGGTGGACAAGTTGGCAATGGTTCTTGTGTTTCCCTTAATGTCTTGAGTAACTTTTTTTTGTAGATATTGCTTTTGTCTGCTACTTAAACTTTGTGTTGTATTGAAAGTAAACTCTGTAGCACTAAATCTCCATAAGCAATCCCAAGAAAAGCAGTGACCATTTCTTTATTTTAAAATAACACACTTCACTGAGCTTAATAGGTTTATTCAGGAACATACTTAAGATGGCTATACTAGACACTAGAGGTAGCAAATAGAGTACACTTAATATCTGCTTCTTAGTTTTTCTGAGGCTCTGTTGTGAGTATATATGACCTGTTCGTTGTTCAAACAGTTAAGCTTTCCAAACAGAATTCAAGTGAGCTGAACAGTGTTCTTTTAATAAAAAGTTACTGCTATGAGATGACTTCTAAAAGTCTTTGTTTCTGCGCCTCTCTCGTTGTTAATTTTATCCATATTAACAGTAGTGTTTTGTTTAAATATTGATTACACGAAAGAGAATTGTTTCTGTTTACTGGCATGGAAAAAACAGATTTGTGGTTTGATGTTGAGACGTTCAGGTCATCCATCACTAGTTTAAAAAAAAATAGTACTAAAAATCGGTAATTGGACATCTTTCGTTGTGTGATAAATAATGGATAGTTCCGTGATATGCTTTACTAAGATGTTGTATTCTTTCAAAAGAATTCTAACCAGGTAATTGGTATTCTCTGTGAATAATTAAAGCCTGCATTAGTAAGATTGTGATCATGAAGTTGGAATTAATTTCTTATCTGTTTAAAAGTAGATATTTTATATAAAAGTTTCTACATTCTTGAATAAGTTTTTTGGTGGTGAAGACAGGCATTTATAGAAAAGTTTTGCTATTATATATTATAGTGGTGGGTAACTTGCGGCCCGTCAGTGATGGGCAACCTGCGGGCCTCGAGACAGTGTTTACACTGAGTGTCCACAGGCATGGTTGCCCGCAGCTCCCAGTAGCCACGGTTTGCCGGCCAATGGGAGCTATGGGACATGGCGGCCAGCACATCCCTGCGGTCCTCACCACTTTCCGCAGCTCCCATTGGCCGGGAACGGCAAACGGCAGCAACTGGGAGCTGCGAGCGGCTGTGCCTGTTGACGGTCAATGTAAACACTGTTTCGTAGCCTGCCAGCAGATTACCCTGTTGGGCTGCGTGTGGGCCACAGGTTGCCCACCATTGATACAGTATATTATTGTATTATAGTATTGTGTAATGTAGGACTGTAGTGAAAATAATTTTGAATAAACATGACAATTTTTTGTCTATGTGCATACAGTCCAGAATTTAGTTTAAGCTTGCATATACAAATGTTGTTTTCTCGTTCTGTAATTGTAAATTTGTCAAACACACTAAAGGTAAAATTCTATGTTAAACTGAGTGTCATCTTCAGATAGTATGTATATACATGTGTAAAATAGATAATTGTTTAAGTAGTTGCCCTATGGGTGTTCCATGTAAAGTGCGCATATGCCCCTGTGCCTTCAGTGGACACTTTTTGGCTTGCACATGTACTCTCCAAATCCTCGTGCCCCATACTGAGGATATAAAGGGCTACATGGGCAAACTGCCTTCAGTTCCTTTTCAGCTGCCTTCAGTGAGGTGGAACATAGGGCCAGCCTGTTGTCTTCATAATTTAGTTTTAGTATAGTTAGGCTTGTTGGTGTGTGTTAGTTTAATAGTTGTTGGGACTATTGTTTCCCCTAATCGTTTTTTTTCCCTTGAGTAAGGGGTTCTTCTAGGATGTGGTGGGTTCACTGGGGTTGGAGGTGTGCAGGAAGGGGCTCAGGGCAAGGGGTGGGGGCAGAGAACGGGTGCGGTGTGTACGAGGGGGCTCAGGGAAGGGGGTTGGGATGTGGAATGCAGGAGGGGGCTCAGGACAGGGGTACATGGAGTGCGGGAGAGGGCTCAGGGCAGGGGTACAGGGAGGAGTGCGGGAGGGGGCTCAGGGCAGGCGGTTGGGGTGCAGGCAGGGGGTTGGGGTGTGGGGTGCAGGAGGGGTTCCGGGTGTGGGCTCCAGCCTGGTGCCACTTACCTGGTGTGGGCTCCCTGCCTGCCCTGGCCCCACGCTGCTCCCAGAAGTGGCCGGCACCGTGTCTCTGCGGCCCTGGGGAAGGGGGTGCAGAGGGCTCCATGCACTGCCCTCGCCTGTGGGTACCTCCCCAGAAGCTCCCTTGGTTCCCCGTGGCCAATGGGAGATGCGGGGGGCAGTGCCTGCAGGCAAGGGCATTAGCATGTAAAAATCTCAAGTTTAGACATGGAGGCTAATATTTTTAGAGGAAATAGCCTTAGTAATAACAAAAATCATAAAAATAATTTAAAAACTATTTGGTTAAATAAAGATTAAGTTGCTACCCGCTATCTTCTTTGGGTATTTCTTTTCATTGGGTTTCTGTGAGCATACTTATTCAAATATTTGAATCACTATCATCTAAGTTTAAGGTCCTTTAACAGGGAAAACGGTTATTGAAATGAACGTTCAGATGAAGCTGGAAGTTTCTGAGGTAATGTGGCGTTATTCTATATGCTTCAGCTAACTTTTAAGGTTTTCATTAATTGACTGTGTATAAATTCAGGAGGGACTTGAAGTTTTAATATGTTTCTATCAATCAAGCTTCCGAATGCAATCTAGGCGATGTTGTTCCTCAGTCAGTTTCACATAAGTGTGGAAAAGAGGAATAATTCTAGGAAATTTACCATGACACACATAGACACTTCCTAATTTTTCACCAGTGTTTAGTGTATTGCAGGGGAAGCAATCATCATGTCGATATGTCATTTAATCCACTTCAAATCAATTTTTTCGTTGTGGGAATATTGAATGTAGTATTGCATTTGATAGAACTGCTTGCTTTTAACATTCAAGTTGTAACTTTTTAATGATTATGATTTTTTTAAAAAAGATTTATAGAAGTATTTTAGAAAAGAGAACACATTTTTTCCTATTGTACAGTCTCAATAATGTGGGTGTATATATATGTGCTGGTTCCATTGGCAATAAAAATGCCTTAGGACCAAAAGTTATTTTGTAAAAATATTTGTCATTCTCGCTTCACCAAAAATCAGACAAAACCTTTGAAAAGTAATCCAGGTCAGTGTATACCATTCATAAGGGCAAATTGCAGTCTTCGTTCCCTACCAAAGAATAGTCTCTTTCACCTTTATCTGCGATCATTCTCTCCACTACATACTTATGCATAATTATTTAGAAATATAGATTTTTGACATGTTACTGATCCAGCAGAATCGATAAACATCTTTAATATCATACAAGAATTGCTAACCTGGTGCAACATTTTAAAGTGGTATGTCCTATGGCAATTTATTTCACACTTGTCTATGGCTATGGGAAACAGTCCCATTGACTTTCAATGGGGTATAGGCATCCAAGTCACCTAGATGCTTTTAAAAGGTATTCAGAAGACCAGTGCATTGAAAAAGCTTGGTTTTATGGCAACATTCTCATCACAACTGTGTTACGGAGGTTGTGTATGTGGTTTAGGAGGGCCTACTTTGGTTGATTGCACTCAAGGAATACATTTATAATCCTTTATTTCCTATTTTAGTAGGAGATAGATGAACAATTTACTCAACTGATTCAACAGGTGATTTAAGAAATATCTAATCCATTAATAACTGAAATACAGATCTGTTCATTTGGAGTGGCATTAGCTTAGTCAAGGTGTGTTAAATCATTTCAATAAAGTAAGAATTCAGTGTCTTAGTTTAATTATAGTCCAGTTCATAGTTGCTTGTAGGAGGGTCTTATCCCACATTTAAATGTTAACATCCCATGAGATAAGTATGTTACCTTATTAATGTGCTGTAAAACTACAATGGTCAGCAAGGTGAGATGGCATTAAATTATTCTAATTAAGATGCAGGTTTACAACTGAGAAGCTATGTCGGATAGCCATATGGAGGGAAGTCCGCTTTTATCCTAACCATTGAAACGAAGTACAGAAATCCCAAGAAGACACTTGAGATTGTAATCTAGATATGGTGTGTAAATTTTATTGTACTAAAGATGAGGGGAAGAACAAGAAAAATCACAAAAAAGTCCTAAAATGAATATTTTATTGAAAATAATAAAATCTTTAGCTGTTATGGTTATTAATCATTGCTATGTTAAATGCTGCTTAGCACACAGTGAATGAAAAATACCATTTAAGAACTTTAATTCCTAAGATCTGAATTGACATTTGGTCCCTGCCTAGTTTCACATAGTTTGCCAGGTAGGTGAGGCAAAAACAAATGGTTCTCGTTAATACTTCAGCAGATCTTCATTTTATGAAAATCAGTGCTCAGAATACTTCAGTTTTTTTTAATCTTAAGTAACATAGCAACCACCTATGGCTAAATGCCTAGAATGCTTTTGTAGCACGATAATAAAATTTTGCTGTGTATGCTTAAGAAGAGATGTTAACATTTTAAACTACTTTACAGTTCAAAAACCTGTAAGCCTTTTTGGAATTTCCAGCAATAGTTATTTCCTTGAAAATGACTGAATAATTGGAGAAAAGTCTCTCTTGTGCTTTTATTGTACTAAAATGAGTGTTACGTTTCGCTGCTGTCCTCATGCTTTGAACTGAACTTCTGCTACAAAAATCAGCAGCCTGTCCACCTCTCTCATATCTTCCTTTAGTACTTCTCACTGTATTTGCATACTGCAATTTAAATCTCTGGTAGCAACATATACTCTAGTTTTATGAAAACAAAACAAAGCTGTTGTAAACTAAATTTTGGCCTTTGCTATGGACATATTACTGACAATGGCGCCAAACAGAGTTAAAAGAGATGTCTGAGAAAATGATTTCTCCTTTTTTGTAATCCAGTTGTCACTGAACTACAGCAGCGCTTTAAACTTCACATTTTGCATTTGGAAAAAAAAAAAAATTTGGGGTGCTATAAATAGGACTAGCCCTTCTCTGGAGCCCTTTATTTACCTCTTAACAAGCTTTTTCTCTTTACAAAGTTGAATTCCCATATGACTTCCAGTCTACAAGTCTTCCTCAAACATAAAGATGTTCTTCCAAAGGAAAGTACATATTTGATCTTTCCTGGAGTGTGACAATGGCAGGTGTCTGTTTTGTGGGTGTGTCTTAATTTGGTATGCAAACTTGAACACTGTACAGAATTAAGGTTACACACACACTTTTTGTGGTCAGGCCACTGAGAGGAGTTACCCCTGTACTGAGCCCACTAACATGTGATTGACAAAAGCATCTTCCAGAAGGGTGTTCATTCTTTATCTGAAGATGAATAATCCACACTGTGGACTATCTGAGGGTTTTTAAGATGAGATTAAAAGTTAGAGACATGTTTGTAAAATGGATTAAAACAAAAATCACTCAGAATGCCAGGTGAGCCTAAAAGACAATAGAATTAATATGGGTGGACCCCCATTACCAGGTCCATTGCTGAGAGTGGAAGATAGCTCCCTGCTGAGAATGTACTACACTCTTTACAGCTAGTAGAGAATCTGTCTCACTTGTATCAGATTTTGGTAGAATTTTAAGAACAGCTTTGGCTGTCTTGATTTCAATCTCTTATTTGGGGCAGCAGTTGGAAGTTTTTTTTTTTTTAATCACCAAATAGTTGTAAAGTCAGTCCATGTCATCCACTTGACTATCTGGGAGTGCTGATCTCTTATTGTCTTTTTACCTTTAATATATCCATTGTGTGTGCACTTCTATATGCATTATTCAGTTCTATTGATATAAAAGTGCTTGTTGCAGACTGGTTGAGTCACTTATTTTCTGAGCCCTGATTCCCTAAGGCCCTGAATTGATGCAATTTAGCCCTGTATATATCGGGCCCCAAACAGTCACGATTATCTTAGACCATGACATTAAAAAACAAAACATACCACACACATATTGGGTCCTTTTTATTTTTCTTCTGGTTTTTGAGGCTTTAGGGTTCAGTTTCCACTGATTTTCTTTTAAATTACACCTGTGAGTGTCACTGCTCCTGGACTCGTGATAAAATTGTATAAACTGGCAATGTTGGTATGCATAAGTATCTTTAAAATCAGTATATTCTAAACAGAGTGGATTGTTTTGGCTATAACTGCAGTACAGTAATACTTCCAAATGGCTACTATTACAATGCCTCCTACCATTTTTCCCTTCAGTTAACGCATAGGTCATTACTTAAAGGAAAACAACAACAACAAAACTTAATTTTTTTAGGGTCCAAAGCCAGTCATTCAGAAATGAAGAAATACCAGTTTTATGATTGCTTCTGTAACTTCGTTCTGTCCCACATCTGTGCACATCCATTTTGACTACAACCCTACTAAATTCATGGTCCATTTTGGTCAATTCCTTGGTCACAGGATTTTAAAAAAGGTAAATTTCATGATTTTAGCTATTTAAATTTGAAATATCATGGTGTTGTAATTGTAGGGGTCCTCACCCAAAAAGGAGTTATAGGGGGGTCGCAAAGTTATTGTACTGGAGGTTGTGGTACTGCTACCCTTAACTTCTGTGCTGCTGCTGGCGGTGGCACTGCCTTCAGAGCTGGGGGACTGGAGAGTGGTGGCTGCTGGCTGGGAGCCCAGCTCTGAAGACAGAGATGCCACCATCAGCAGTGCAGAAGTAAGGATGGGATGGCATGGTATGGGTATTGCCACTCTTCCTTTTGCGCTGCTGCTGGCAGGACGCTGCCTTCAGGGCTGAGCATCTCGCCCACAGCCACCACTCTCTAGCCGCCCAGCTCTGAAAGCAGCGTAGAAGGAAGGGTGGCTATACTGCGATGCCCCCCCGCCCCCCCCCCCCCCCCCCCCCCCAAATAACCTTGTGACTCCCCTGCAACTCCCTTTTGGGTCAGGACCCCCAATTTGAGAAACGCTGGTCTCCTCTGTGAAATCTGTATAGTTATGGGGTAAAAGGACACAAGACCAGATTTCACGGTCTGTCATGTTTTTCATGGCTGTGAGTTTGGCAGGGCCCTAACTATAACAGTCTTCAGTTCCATGATCGCATACTGTGTTTTCCATAGGACCAATGCCTCAGTGATTACAGAGAATAGATCTAGGTGGGATTGGTAGTGAAGATTGCATGGGCAACCATAAATCTGGTATTTCCAAACATTCAAGTGCTTTATGTTTCAGCTTAAACTTCCAACATTATTTTGTATGTAACACAGTATACAACTATTCATTGGAGATGCATTGGGCAAGACAGGTCTGAAGACAATTGCATCTCTATCAGAAGTTAATGTGATAGTGGTTTTAGAAAGGTAGATTATGTAGAATGAGAGTAACATGGTTTTTAATAATTACTTTACAGTTGTAGTTAAGTTACATGAGAAATTAACAGATGATTAGATTATCATCATCGTGTTCCTATTATGCCTCTGGTGTTTACGGAAGTGATGAAGCTCCTCCACTCCTGTATGTTTCTGGCAAGTCTTTCAATGGTTCCCCAGCTGTGCCCCAGGTTTTTCAGTTCGGCTTCCCCAGCTCTTCGCCATGTTGTTTTCAGGCATCCTCGTTTTCGCTTGCCTTCAGTTGTGCATCTTATTGCTCCTCTGGTGCTGTAATCAGTTTCCATCCAAAACACATGACCAATCCATCTCCAGCGGCTCCTGGCAATGATGGTGTTCGGATCCTCTTGGCTGCACTGTGTCAATAGATCTTGGTTTGAGATTGTTCTGGGCCAAAAGATATGGTGGATTTTTCTGAGGCAGGTTGTATGGAATGAAGACAGTTTAGACATGTCATAATTTCTCATTCTCCAGCATTCTGAACTATAAAGTAGTGTTGAAAGTATGGAGCTCTGATAAGTCTCGAGTTTGGTTTTGGTGTTGTGTTTTGATGATTTTCAAACTGTATTTAAGCTCCTGAAAGTGTTCCTTGCTTTATTGATTTTGTTCCGGATGCCCTGGCTTGTTCCACTGTCCTCACTGATGGTGCTGCACAAGTATGTGAATGTTTCTACATTGGTGAGAACATAATCCTCTATCTGTACTGGTGATGCTGAGGTGATTTTAAAGGTCATGTCATATCTGTCTTATTGTGGTTGATTTTCAGTCCAATTTGGTGGCCGAATGTGTTGAGTAGAGTTTTTTTTCTTGTATATGGTGTTTGGTATATGATAGGAGAGCGATAGAGTAGTTGTATCTAGCTACTCTAGTCATCTTTAATATATTTCAAAGGTAACAAATCTCAGTAAAAAAATCCATTCCATCAAAAGTCAGCAGAGTAAGAGTATGTTTTCATGCCTTTTAGAAAACAACCTTTTAGATAATTAAAACAAAGCTGTTAGTCAAATAGTTGTTTTTGTTGCAATAAATAAAATATGTCCTCTTGAAACAAATTGCTGGAAAGAAATTTAATTTTAAGAATAACTTCGAGCTCCCTCTGTTATAAATTCTGTACTTGTGGAATACCAGGGTTTGGTGTTAGTATCAGAGAAGTGTCAACAATTCCAAAGGTAAGATGTGCATTTGTCAATATGCACTACTGGTTGAGATTAACATTATTAAGTCTATTTCAGCTTTGAGGAATTGAAATTATTTCTGTTTTTCAACTTGTTTTATACGTTCTAAGTATTACATATGAAACAATATTTTGGTTATATGTATTAGTTTTTTGAGATTAATTTTAATATAGTTGTGTGTGTATTTTTGAGCTTAAATATTTTCATTTTTAGATCTTGTATCTTACTGTTTATCTGCTCCCAGAATGCTAGTAAAATCTTCTTTTGGTTAAAGCAAAACCATGAATATTAAAGTAATGCTTTTGATAAATTTACTTTGGTTCACATACCTTAAATGTTTAACATCAGTGTCACCTAAACTGCTTACACACTGAAGTAATTCTATGTGGAGACGTATTATTTTTCATGCAGTTTGTGCAAACTTTTTGTTCAAGTTTATCTAGCAGATAAGGAGGTCATTAGGGCTTAAGAAGCAATTACACTTCCAATTACAAAAACAATTTCAAACTGAAGTATTTAAACTTAAATCATATAGTTCTAGACTAGATTGAATTCTAATTTAAGTAGTTGACAAAAACCCACTAAAATCAATTCGTAAAATTATGATTTTTCTTACCAGAAAGTATGATTATAGCAAACAGGGACAGCTAAGCAGGACTTGCTGAAGTCCTGACAAAGGAGTTTGTAATCATGTCTCATATAGAGAAGGTTGGGCAGAGTTTTGCATGTCACTTGAAATGGGTATATTTACAGTAAAAATATACTTGTACCATATATATTTATCCTTCGCACATTACAAATGTATAGCCCCTTGATTTCAGGTTCCTATACATATTACCAGTAATTATGGGATATTCACGTTTTATTTTTCCTAAAAGCAAACTTGGTTAATTAATCCTACCTGCCATTTCTATATATGCAAGAAATCATTCCTTCTTGCTGAAGAGTGGGAAATCAATAAAAACTTATTGTAGCTGTTGACTCATGACTTTGAATAGGAACCCTCTTCACGACCTTGTCAAACAAAGATGACCACAATTTAAGTGCTAGTGAATGTTTCGATGATAGTGTTTGACAATAGTCTTTCCTTGTACTGTATGCATCTGGAAATTTTGGCTTTTAAAGTAATACATTATACAGCATCAGTGGTCTTACAAAATGGTGTTTGGGTTTTTTTGCAGTATTGAATGGTTGACACGTAGGTGTTTTGAAGCATAAAGTCTCACTATCTTTCCATTGCTTGAACTTGAACATGTCATGCAAATCAGACAAATTACATATATCCGGCATGGTGGAACTCTCCCTGTGGATGCTCAACAGGCTGCTGTGCTCAACCTACACTTGGAGTCCCACATGCTCTTTGCTTGTCGGGTCTGAATAGAGTTTAAGCACGGTCTTGATAACTACAGGCCTCTATATACACACTCAAGGTACAGACCCTGTGTGACACCTCTCTTAGCAGTGGGAACCCCGCAGTCCAATTGCATAGGTCCTTAAATTAGTGTCTGCTCTCCCAAGACCCCCCAGTAGCTGTTGCATGCTCTTAAGGATTCCGTGAAGCTGTGACTCCTTCAGTTTAGTTTCCCTCTTTGGGGAGTACCTAACCGTGTAAACAGACTACACACAGATTCTACATAGGGATTTCTAAACATGCACACGCTTCACTTGTGTAGAAAACATAAGAGTCTTACAGATCCCTGCGAACAAAATAAACATTGTGCATGCAAAACCTTCCCTCTGGGGTACGGACCACTCCAAGAGCCCTTTTCAGGGTCCCAACAGAGAGAGCTTTACTAAGAGCAGACCTTGTCCTTTAATAACTTCCAGTCCCTGCTGTCATGTGACCCTCAGCTTCAGTCTCCCTCAGGTGATCCACGTTGCCCATCAGGTGATCCGTTGCTTGGTTATCACCCATCTGAAGTCCAGACTAGAAAAAACTACTTTCTTGCGGCATGACCACCCTTTGGCAACAACGCCTCTTGGAATTCAGTGCCAGATACAGGCGAAAAGGCAACAGGAAATTGACAGTACATTCTCAGAACCAAAATAATGTTCACAAAGCAAAATGACACACACAGGCACACATACTATGTAGTCTCATCTATTTGCTGAATACATTTACTAATTCACATGTAATGCTCTAGACTTCAAATTCTCTATTAGGCATCCATAATGCTATGGAATAGAATATACCATTTGTACTTGTTATCCCCTTTTATAAATGCTTATTCAGCATTAATTATTCTGAAGTCACATGTTTAATGGCACATTAGGCATTGTGTGTGTGTCATAACAGCAAATATTCTTCTAAACCTCATGTTGTGTAGCGTTGCTATCATTTGTTTAGAAATGAGGGTAGGTTTTGTTCGCTTGCTTATTTCCCCCTCAAACATATCAAGAATCTCACCCAAAAACAGAACAGCCTTTTCAAAATAAAACAAAGATAGTAAAAGCTTTGTTGTTTGGCATGTTAGGGTAACGGGGGTTGGGGGGTGTCTTGTAGTCAAAAATTTTGGTTAACTAAGAGTTATACTTACCAATGGAATACCAATTTTCAAAGAATTGGAATACAATAAAATGAATAAAGTGTAAAATAGTGTACAGGTACTCAGCAATCAGGTAGTAGTACTGCACTGCAGAGTGGTTGCTTTCTTGAAGCACTTAGGTGAATACAGGTAAAGTTGTCTATATAGTAGGTTATCTTATGACACTACATATCACTATGGGCACTGCATGGCATACACCCAGATCACTAAAAATATACTTAACACTAAAACTATACTGAACATAATTTAATCTTTCTTTGATGGTTCAAAAGGCACTTCAGGATCTTGTAGTACCTCAGTGTCATTGTTATCAACATCAATCATCATTGTAGATGTAGAAGGCATAGGAGATTGGGCTGAATCTGTAATGGCCCTATGACACACCCTGGAAATTGCTTTTTGAATAAATCCCTAATATCAGCTTGTTTACTTGTCCTCTTTTGCATAAAAGTAGAGTGCAGAATGTGCAATGGCATAACGTCCTGGGCAGTATACTAGTCTCTGTTGTTAGATTGAAGATTTGTATTGCGAGATATCAGAAATGCTGGATAATAGAGCTTTCTGGCTGATAAAGTGCCAGATAACACAGCTTTTACTGTATTTTGATAGAGCAATAGAAATGCAGGGCTGGAAGGGAACTCAGGAGGTCATTAGCTCATTCCTCCCACAATGAGGCAGGACCAGGTATACCCATACCATCTCTGATAGGTTTTTGTCTAATCTTACCTGTTCTTAAAAGCCTCTAGTGACCTGGATTCAACAGCAAAACCTAACCTATTCCAGTACTTGATCTACTACAAGATAGTTTCCTTTATTTGTCACCAAAATCTCCCTTGCTGTAGATTAAACTGATTATTTATGGGGACTATCTCAACAATATTGTTAGCACTGTTAGTAGCATGATTATTCTGATCAGTATAGACTGTTTTTTATAGATCGTCATGTTGCAAAATGGTGATAAAGATTACCTAGAAGGGCACTGTACTATCTAGGTGGGCTAGCCTGGTTCTCTGATGCCATGCTGATCAGAGAAATCATTATGTTCCACTTGAAAAAAATTTTTTGTTGACATAATTACTAAGTTGTGTTTATGAAGTAGCTTTCAGGGGGAGAAATAATTTTGTAAGGTTTCCTTAAAATGTATTTGGGCATTGTATTAAGTCAAGCTCTGAAAAGAGGAAGCTGTGAAGAGAAATAAAAGAATACAGCTGCTTATTTCTTTTGATAAGTACAATAGAACTTCAGATTACAAACACCTCAGGAACAGAGGTTGTTCGTAACTCTAAAATGTTCATAACTCTAAACAAAACGTTATGGCTGTTCTTTCAAAAGCTTACAACTGAACATTGACTTAATAGAGCTTTGAAATTTTACTATGCAGAAGAAAAATGCTGCTTTCCCTTCATGTTTTTTAGTAGCTTATGTTTAACAGAGTACTGTACTGTATTTGCTTTTTTTTTTTGGGTTTCTGCTGCTGCCTGATTGTGTACTTCAGGTTCCAAATGAGGTGTGTAGTTGACTGGTCAGTTCGTAACTCCTGGAGTTTCTTACTCTGAGGTTCAGCTGTAGTTGTGACCCCAGCATTAAAATAATACTGTAGTTGCTACTGTGCTCTGGATTCTCCCTGTCATACCATATGAGGAATATCAGCCTTCCAGGGGCCAAAACAGACTTCAGTGCAGAGGTCCAGCACAGGATACCCTGTACCACTTAAACTTTTCACAGACGGTTTAAGTGCATGATATGCAGTCTGCACGAGGATAAAACTCCATCCTAAATTGGTGAATATCTTCATCCAGATAGTCAATCCTGTGTATTAGTACAAATGTCTGTTACTTGATTTATTTCATCTTAAGTTTACAGAGAAGCAATAACCTAGGTACATATACGAAACACGCCTTACGTTGTCTGAATCAAATTGCAAGGTGCTAACTAAAAAAACAGAAATCAGAATGAGGTGAAGTGGCATTAAGGCACAATGGAAACAGGTGTGGAACAATGTCTTTGTAGACTCTTAAAATGCTTCTGTTTCAGAATATCAGAAGTAATCTGATACTCATTTTGTACCCTATAAGCATTTATGAATTTCAGAATAAGAAATAAAGTAGAGATTTTATATGAAGTGCACAATGGGTGCTTTACCTTGGTAGTACAGTATACGCTAACCTAAACCCTTGCTAAGTGCCATGAATTGCCCTCTTTCATTTTATTTTTTTAAGGAATAACGTGTCCTGATTATAATAGCACTCAGTTATTGAGCTGGACTGTTTACATGAGATATCAATGTGTTTTCTTGTGTGGTACTCCAATCAGTTTCCATCTCTGAGGAAAGAGTGTTGCTGACCGACAGTTTGACAGTAATCTTGAAGAGTGATCAAATTACCTTTTCTAATGTTATGCTGCTGTATCTCTTGTCAGATTATAACAATATAATGACTTACATAGCACTAAGTAGCTAGAATGTTCGTCATTTATAAAATAACTTTTTTTAATATAAGCAGAGAGAAATGAATATTCATATCTAATAATTTCATCAAATATATTGCATATATCTGGCAGGCAGACATCACTTGTGATCCCTTAACAGGTACCCCAGTACTGGCTCGGTGGTGGTGTAATCTTAGTGGAGTACTCACTTAATGCCAGTTTAGGAGTGTCTTGTCAAATGTGGATGGCAAAGGAAAATGACTAAAATGTATTGGAGAGAGGGAGCCTTAGTCTTGTTGCTAAGCCACAGGGCTGATGCTAAGGAAACCTGTCTAGTGTTTTTGGTCTGGCCATAGATGGCCAAGAACACAGAGAAGTTATTGTGCCTTAGTTGACCCATTTGAAAACTGGCATAATACTTGGCTAACTCACAGGCATGTTAGGTCAAATTAGTTGAAGATCCACAGATAGAAGGATATATAATTTGACTGTATCATTGCTGTTTTCACTAATAGTAGAGTTCACTGTAGTTGTTTACTTGATAAAACACCTAAAAGTATGAATAATAAGGAATGGAGAACTAAATGTGCCTTGTATTGTCATTAGGTATGGCTGTGTATGGTCTGAAATATTACACAAAGAAAAATGAAATTCTACCTTTCCTGCAGGGAATTAATCATCTGTGCTCTTAGTACTAACAAGAGAAGAAAGGCATTAAAGCAGAGCTTAATAGGCTTTCAAAGGTGTCAACAGGAAATTTTGCTGTTGGCTGCCATAACACAGCTTGCCACTTTTCTCCTGAAACAGATGTGCTTGACCAGCCAGTGTACCCAGCTTTGTTACAAAGTCATTCAAAATGTAGCTGGAGCCTCCATTATCTTAGCAGAAGACACCCTCACCCTACCATAGGCCTGGAAATGGTGAACCGAGTCACAAGGAGCAGATCCTTTAATATAAGCAAAAGGTACCAGCCACGTCTGTCATACCTGCCCACTGAGAAATCTTGTGTGAAAGGTTGGATGCAGGCCTCCACAGCCTAATGACAGGTTTATCCAAATAATCAATCCATCTGTTGAAATGAAAAGCACCAAAACTCTTTCCTTGGAGTGAGAAGGGAGCAACTATAAAATGAAATGGTTTTGGTTAGTGATATGGTTCCTTTTGGGTGATGGGGTGGGGGATTTACTTTGTGTGATGAATCATGCAATATTCACAAATGCTTGAGGACCACTCCCATGTGTATAAACAGTGTGCATGGGCAGTTTGAGGCATTCAGCCCCTGTTGGAGCTTGGCTCATACATGACCAGGCAGTTCTATGAGTTGATACCAATTGAAGAACATGAGGTGCTCCTTAAAAGGAATAACAAAGCCTCTCTTCTAAAGAAATAATTCATCAGCTCAGTGTCTAAGTAATCAAACTGTAGGGCAAAGACCACGAGTATTCAATAGATGCATCCTCCATGAAAATACATATTTGCCATTCTTTGTTTCTCTGAGTAGGTTTGCATATATTTTCCTAATTAAAGTATTATCTTCTGAACCTTTTAAAACTGTTTCTTTTGAAAAGCAGATATTTCTTTTTCACTTATATGGAGTTGTTCTAGTGGGAAGTATTAAATGTGACTCCTTTTTAAAACGTGTTTTATGTGGTAAATTCTGGTATGTTAAAAATTACACCATTCAGATGTTACTTTGAAGCAACGTATATTGATCATGAAATACATACTGTACATCACAAAAAATTATTTTAGCATGCCTCACTAATTGGAACAGCAGAGGGAAGCTGTCCCGTAAGCCCAGTGAACAAAATATACAAAAGGAATCTTAAGCCGCAAGAAAGTAAGATGACTTCACTGACAGTGCAGACCATATTTACCAACATGAGCATATATATATAAACAACGATCAGAAAGTGTGTGTATATCTAATTCACTACTTTCCAAGTGTATAAAAATACTGTGTATATAGACATATATAATTTAGAATGCCTAGCACATAAAATTGTTCATGCAATATAAATCTCTTCATATGTACACATGTTGTACAGCATGGTTGACATCCTCTTGTTAATATTATGAAAAAAGAAATCATGTGAAAGACAAAACTAGGTTGTGTTTAGAGAGATTGCTCTAACAAAAATATGTTATCTGAACAGTTAACAATGTCCTTGAAGGGAAGCAACATAGATGTTTTATCTGAGTGCAAAGTAGAAGTGTTCATCAAATGTACTCGATATTAAAATTTCTACCTCAATAGATTCTACCAAGCTCAGTAACATTCTTCCATGCTAAAATGTCCTACAGGTTGCTAGCTGCAGTTAGTGTTGCAAAGCTACCTGAATAGGTCATAGAACTACAGTCAAATGTCCAGCTGCTTATTGTCTTGTAACAAGCAAACAAAATTAAAATGACTCAATTTTCACTACTGTTATATAATTTACTTTTTTTAAGTTGCAGTTGTCAAGGCTGATTCCCCACTCTGGCACTTCGAGTGTAGAAGTTGGGGGCCTGCAAGGATTCTAAAAGTTAATACTGGCTACTGCAGGCTGGTATTAAACTTCCAGGGTTATAGCTTTTCTCTGACCTCGGGATGGGTAGATGCTGCCACCACCCAAGTGCAAACACCCCCACTTCCCCTTTTGAGAACCCAGGAAGGAGCATTTGGCAATTCCTTCCTGTGGGGTACTCTCAAGCCCTTTCAGCCATCCTCTGGGGAAGAGCTGAGAAAGAAAACAAAGGATATCAGCTGTTGCCACCAGCTAATTAAACAACATATACATAAACCTCTTAGGACACAAACCTCTTAGGACACAGTCGTGTTCTTAAAGTAGGTAAATTTTGCTAAAAACAAAAAGGAAGAAAATACATCTGGAATTTAGGCTTTTTGCTAATCTTAAAAAAAACAATTAAGAAAATTAAGCATGAAGATAGCTCTCTTGAGGTTCAGCTTAAAGGTTACAAGCAAAACAAAATGATTTGGGGGTTAGCATAGAGGAGTCCACAAGCTAATAAGAAAAAAAAGAAGAGATAAACCTAATCACATCTTCCTAGACATTCCCTGATCTATTTACATATTTGGGGGTTTCAAATAAGTAGTCTTTAGGTATGATCTGATGTTCTTTCATATCTGGCTTAAAGCGTCCTAGAGCATAGTTCAGCCCTGTTCCTGCTCTGCGTCTCCTCTCTCTGGAGAACAACAAGAGAACAACAACAGAACAACAAAGGGAAGTTTTTTCCCAATTTTAAAAAGTTCTAGCCTTCCCATTGACTCTTTTGGTCAGCTGCCCACTCACTTCCCTTTACCTATGCATGTAGTCAGAGTTTTTAACCCTTTACAGGTAAAGCAAGTAGAGAACAGCTACCAAGAGGGATTCTGTAGCTAACCGGCTGGCTGGGTGTCCACAAAAGGGAGCTACCCCCCCCCACCCATTTATCACAGCAGTTTAGTCAAGAATTGCATGGTTTAATTGGATTTTTTTTTCCTATGGATTACTGCACAAAATCTTTTCCTTCAGTAAAGGAAGGACAATATGTAAGATAAAGTAATCATTGTGTGGGGGATGGAGACTGTCATCAAAGGTGGTAGAACCTGATAGACTGAGCTTGAAAAGAAAGGTTGAAGTAATCAGTGTTTCTCATGTTGAGAGATCAGTTGTGAAGAGTTGATGATAATTCGTGAAACACAAGAATCGTTGTTTAGAATCCATGTCAGTAGGCAGACATAAACAGTATGTGAAATGCCAGTGGTGGTCCATCCAGTCTTCCTAACTTCACTAGCACCCGTAGCCTCTAAATGAGTTGAATTGACACTTCTGTGCTAAACCACAGTGTTCTTAGTGAGTGAGTCCAGCTCCTATGTTGCTACAGTTTCAGGATAAACAGGATGAAAGATACTATTAACACTTCTTTTAGGTTTGGAGGCTCTAGGAGCACACAGAGAACAAAGACAGTGACCACTAACATAGTTACAAGGAAAACATCTTTTTTGTATTATAAGTTTTACTAAGCAGATGATTAAGGTTAATAAGTACAAATGCTGAGAAATTCCATGCAATAGGCAGTGCTGTATTCATACTCATGTACCCAAAGAGATCAGAGTCTCGTGGATCTTCAACAGGTGGTCATTGATAGAGTGGTGATGCCTGCTGGGGTCTTCCCAATGGGGTGTCCCTTTTTATCCTATATTATGACCACATGCACCACCTTATCTGTAGGAAGGTTCCACCCTCCTCTTCCTTATTTGTACTTCCACATCCCATAAATTTTGGGGTGCCATGCTTCTCATATACTGTTCATAGTTTCTTTTATTCTCATTTATACCTCATTAACATGGACACAAACATGCTCCATTTATAACTTGCGGTAAGAGCAAAAATTACGTATTGAAGTATTATGGCAAAGTATTCTGGAATGGTGGCTGAAGCATGAAGGGGCATACGAATGTTTAGCATATCTGGCACGTAAAGACCTTGCAATGCCGGCTACAAAAGTGCCATGTGAACACCTTTTCTCACTTTCAGGTGACAAGAAGCGGGCAGCATTATCTCCCATAAATGTAAATAAACTTGTTTGCCTTAGCGATTGGCTGCAGGAGAAGTAGGACTGAGTGGACTTATATGCTCTAAAGTTTTACATTGTTTTGTTTTTAGTGCAGTTATAAAATGAAAACATGTACATCTGTAAGTTGCACTTCCACGATGAAGAGATTGCATTTCAGTACTTGTATGAGGTGAAGTGAGCACTGTCTACTTTATATGCTGTGTTGTAATTGAAGCCAATACATTTGAAAATGTAGAAAAACATCCAGAATATTTAATAAATTTCAATAGGTATTCTGTTGTTTAACAGGGCAAGTAAAACTGTTATTAATCATGATTAATTTTTTAAATCGCGTGAGTTAACTGCGATTGACCTCCCTAATTTCCACCAATGCTAGTATTCATTTATCTTTGATCCTTATTTCCACCTATTGAAGAAAACCATATATAATTTTTAAAGCAACAGTAACTAATGAAAATATTAAAATCTATAATATGTTGATGCTTCTGGAAAACATTACCTGAGGGCAGAAGTTTATTTAAATAGTGTGTTTGGAGGAGGTGTCCATCAGCTTAACAATATAGGGGTTTGTGTGTGTGTGCGCGCGCGCGCACGGGCATGCTAGTAACAGCACCAGCACCCACTTCTATTTTTATCCATGAACTGCAGTCAGATTTGGCCATTCATATATGCATCACCACACACTGATTACTTTGCATCTCTACCAGAGATGCTGGTTAAGGAAATGTTAACCCTAAAGGCTCAAAAACTTAATAACAGCAAATTAAAAATGACAAATTGGACTTTTCTTTAAAAAAAAAAAAAAAAAAAAAAAAAAATTTAAGGCACTGGTGGGTTTTTTTTTGTTTTTTGAGCATGTGAGTTTGTCAACACTGGCACTGGAAGAAAAGTCAGAATGACGTTAAGTCTCTCTTACTGTGCATTTGCTCGTGAGTTTAGAGGGATTTAAGTCTGAGTTTTCAGCATTAGTGACAGCTTGTAGAAAAAAGAAAGCTACAGCTTCATGAAGAATTACTGTGTTAGCTACTGTGTTAAGCCTTGAAGTACTTTTCTAATAGTACTAACAATTTTCTAATATGTAGCATAGTTGACAAGTGCTGCTTTTAGTGTAACCTTTAAATGTATTTTTTGTGTGTGCTGTAAGTTACTTTTATTTACTTTACCAGAGAATAGTAGCTATGTTTCTTAGATGATTAACAATAAAGGTTCAATTTTTTTCTTGTAGTTAGTACTTTTTGCTTTTTTTGTTAATATATAATGACAGTTTAAATGTTGAACATTTGATTACTTGGCTGAGGCTGAGACTTGTGCTCATGTCCAAAGTGATTGATGGTTTTTCTTTGACAAATAATTAATATGCAAATCAGTAGAGTAGCTTTGACAGGTAGAAAATACATTTCTTTCAGGAGGGAAAAACTGTTTTTTAAAAAATTATTTTTGGACTGGTCAATTTTTAAGGACTCTATGTACTTGAGAAATGCTAGACCTAATAACTAGCAAAGTGCATGGTTTGTCTACTTGGTAAGTCATTTAAACATTAAATACAAAGAATTAACTGTATTTCCATACATTAAACATATTTGAGTAATAATTACATTAATTGCAATTACATTTTAGGCATTGGATCATGCTTCATAGATTATAAGAGAGGTTGCTTTTTCAATTGGTAGGTGGTAACAACTTTATAAACGTTAAATATTGAGAATTCTGCTTCTCTAGGCTTTAAATTCTCTTAAAAAAAAGAAAAAAAAAAGAGGTTTTTACCACCTGAGTGACTCTCTAAACTGTCAGATAAAATAAAACACATAAAATGGTGACTTTTCCACATGTATTCTCCTGTTAAAACTTGAATCTGTATTTATTTTTCTTTGGCTGTTCCACTGTAAATGCGGGAGTGGTAGCTGTAGTAGATGTAGCTATTCCTTCAAAGATATTTGATATAACCAAACAGAATTGCTGTAACTGGAGTGATTTGACCAACGTCTAACTTGAGTGGAGATTTCAATTTTAATTAAACAAAGGAATAACTGAAATCTTAGTATAGTCTGTTTTGTATAATAATTCTAACCAAAAACAATATCACTGGATATTTAAGTTACCAAACTTAACATTAGTTCAGTTTCTCATAATAGGGGTGGGAGGGCAGTGGAGGGCGGGTTATAAAGGCACCAAAAAGACTGTATTTTGGTCCCTGCCGCACTGAAGATGCAGAGTATTTTACCAGGCACAAATAGTGCACTGTCACATCTTGAGAGAATCCTAACCTCTGGTGCTACTCAGTGAAGCAGTGTCTAACTGAATAAGGCTTACGCTGATGGAAGCATTAAAGATTGTTCCATGTCTCAGTAGCATAATGTCTGTGGAGCACTGTTCAAATCCTTGGTGTATAGTGCTTGGAATGGAGAGCATAATGTTGGTTCCTGTTCTCATTTTCAGTGTACATTAGCAGTTTTCTTTATTACACAGTTTACTATTGAACAGAAATAATAATGTTCTTGTCATGCTTGAAGGAATGTTTAAGCGCTAACTGTAAGTATGTGATTACAATAATGTTCATTGTGCTAGGCACTTCCCATCCACACAGAGCTTATAATCTAAGTATACTGGATCGACCGAGGGTGGGGCAGAGGGGTATAACACATAAGCAGAATGAACAATATGATGGTAGTATGTCATGTTAAATTCCACAATCTTTTTGGGGGTGGGGGCTGGAGTTAGTGAGGAGGGGATAAGCTAAACATCAGGATAAGACAAGGGAGGGGAAAGGGGATGTTGAAGGGAGAAGGGTAGGGGGGAAAGGGCAGTGGAGGAAGGAGAGAAGAGGATGAAGGGCAGGTGTGAATGGCACTGAGTTATAGAGACTAAGGGAGAGGCTGGAGAAACAGCAAATGAGCACTGCAGCATTGCACCTGAAGACTTAAGTCACCCATTTACTGTGACAGACTGCCTGCACACCCTCTTGCTTGCAACAGAACCCTACTGTTGCTGCACATGTGCATTTCACTCTGCTTGGAGTGTTAGTTTAGCTTGAGCCAGGTTGGAATTCCAAACGTAACTATTGATAACTTCTAAATAATTCTTCCTCAAAGGAGCAGGGTTGGAGTGACAGGTTGAGGCCCAAGTGTGCTCAAAAACAGTTAAAAGAACCAGATGATTTTGTAAACAACTTTTTTGTGGGGGAGGAGGGTTTGGATTTTTCTTAAGAACTGCTTGCTGAATTGACTCAAAATTTGGACCACTAACCCTACCTCACGTCTGTGATTATCTGAGCAAATTTTGAGACAGTCTCCGGGTTTTAGAGAAATTAGACTCCCAGTGTGTGAGTGACTCTCAACTATAACTATAGGAGAGCTGCTGCTCTGCTATAATGTATCACTCCTGGGGAAATTCTGCACCTCTGCGCATGCGTAGAATTTGTCTCCCACAGATTTCTTTGCTTCACCGCAGAAAAATGACTTTCTGATGGGGAAGCAAAGGGAAGCTACAAGAGTGGTCATGCAGCTCTCCTCAGCAGTATGTTTTGGGTGCCCAGGGCAGCTGACAGAGAGGTACATCACTGTGGGCCAGGGGGCTCCTACCCTGCGCTGGGCTCAGCTGCTAGTCCTGGCTGGTCTGGATGGAACTTCCTCTTCCCCTGCATGGCATTTGGGGCTGTGTCAGACCTATCCCCAGATTTCTCTCCTGGCTGTAGGAAGCTCTGCAACTCCCCTTCCCCTCCACATGCTCCCTGCACCCATTGCTCTTCAGCTGCAGTGGGAGGGGGTCACTGTACAGGGAGCTGCTCCTCCAGCTGTCCTGCCCCTGTGTATCCAGAATCCCCCGGACGAGCCGCACTCGCCCTGCACCTGGACCACCCCAATGAGCCTCCTATACCCGGATCCCCACTGTCCCGAGCCCCACTCCCCCAGCATCTGGACCCTCCACTGAGCCCCCCGCAACCCTGAGATGAGCTCTATCCCCCCCACACCAGACCCTCCACCCTCCTAAGCCCCAACCACCTTCACCTGGACCCCCCTGCAGAGTCCTATTACTGTTGCATCCAGAACCCCCCAACAAGCCCTTGTGCATGCAGATCCCCACCACATGTGGATCCCACACTGAGCCACTTGCACCCAGATTACCCCACACAGAACCTTCTCAATCTACACTTGGATCCCCCCACATTAAGCCCCTCCACACTTGGATCGTGCCTTGATGAGCCTGCTTGCCCACACCTGGTCCACTTGGCATAGAGGGGCATGGCCCTGGGATGTTTCTGGGGCAGGCCTGGTCCTTGTGCTCTGTCAGGGTTGGTTGCAACCTCATCGCTGAGTCCATGTCCTGGGGAGAAGCTGCACAGTGATCTCCCATCTCTGTGCAGCCAGTGGTCTGTGCTTCCCAATGCCATGCTGGAGCCTTCACATTGATTCGACATATAAAATGTGCAGAATTTTAAAATATCGTGTGCAGAATTTTTATTTTTTAGTGCAGATTATTTAATTTTTTGGTGCAGAATGCCCTCAGGAGTAAATGTATTTTAAAGGCATGATTGTGTTCAGCCAGTAGAGGAAGATTCTGAGAAATAAGCTATCTTATACCAGGAAACTATCTAAGGACTCTTAACTTGTAAGAAATTTAACTGTCCACCTAAAAATTTAAATAGTATGTAAATACTTGTTTGTGGTTCTTAAAATTCACATTTGGATATCTCTGAAACATTATTGAAGTAAAAATAACAAGGTGTCTCGTGGCACCTTAAAGACTAACAGATTTATTTAAGCATAAGCTTTTGTGGGTAAAAACCCTGAAGAAGTGGGGTTTTTACCCATGAAAGCTTATGCTCAAATAAATCTGTTAGTCTTTAAGGTGCCACTGGACTCGTTGTTGTTTTTGTGGATACAGACTAACACGGCTACCCCCTGATTATTGAAGTAAATTTTTCATTGATTGTTTTGGTCGCAGGTTGTGAAGTGATCCTCACGTTAATTGTAAATAAGTCTCCACTTAAACTAGAGTAAAAATGCTTAGGGACAACTTCAGTCAGGATGAGTTTGGCCCATGGTGTTAAATTAAAATGTGTAGAAGATACCCCATCTCAGATTTAAAAAGTTAGTTTGTGTAAGACTGCTTTTTACTTGTGCTAAATTCTGCTACAAGCACTGTGAGCTCAGTATATCAGCTGACCCGCAGTTTTCCTCCCCATTCCCACCATTTTGGTACTGCATACATGTTTGTGGGGTGGGGAGAAGGAGGGTTAGTCAAGATGCAACAATTCCCTCCTAATCGATTTCAAATTAAGGAATAAAGCTTTTTGTTCCTCTACTTTTGGTACAGTGTGATGCACACTAATTGCTAGCTTTTGTCTCTGCATTATGTTTTAAAGATCAGAAGGGTATACTAGTAACTTTCATTAATCTCATACAGAGCAGCTAATTAAAATTTGTATTTTCCATCCATTTTCTACTTTTTTCCTATGTTTTATATCAGAATGGGATTTCATTAATCCACATATTGCAATAAAACTCTTAAATAATTAGAGCCTCATTTAAATCACTGTTCATAGATAGGTTTTACAGTACAATACATATTTTCAGAAGAGCTTTCACTGATTTGACATGTTGATCCTTAAAGTGACTGAAGTTGAGAAGCTGGAATAATTCGGGGGAGAGGGAGAAGACTTCTTAAATCATTTAAATTTTTAAATCCAGTTTTCCCCTATGCATAGCCCCAAAGAACTTGTTGATAGCTGCAGATAAGTATCTTATCAGATAGATGGAAAACTGCTTGGCTGAGTCATTGAAAGTTTTTCAATAACAGGGATTATGGAGGCTCCTGGTAGCATCTCCAATGTTAGTGTTCTGTTCTAAATAGATTTACAATGGAGCAGAAGTTGCTGGTTTACTCTAAAAACAAATGTTCAATGTGGAATTTGTTCTTACTCTGAACTTTCTAACTAGTGTGTTTTTTCTTCCCCTGAACATTTTATTATTAGGAAGTTGTTGAAATTGGGCTCTGAATGAAAATTTGGCCATGATACTCCTGCTTCACATCAGTGACTGAAACATGGTTTTTGAAGGCTATTTATATAAAAATCAGAGGTGCATTCTGGAAGATAACATGCAGTCGATAGGGTTTTATACTTACTTAGGGTCCTGTTTTGCAACTATTAACATTATAGCTGAAAGTCTCTGTCGCACACCCAAAGCTGATTGATGAGCTTGTACATGAAATCTTATGCAATACAGAACCTTCTCCAGTAGGAGCTACATTTTTTTTCCTCCTTTTTTAATTGTGGTACTGAGAACTTACATTGGAGTTGCACATAGCTGCTTACAGAAGAAGTCATAAACAGTTTCACTTGTAATCCGCCCTTTCATTCAAACCCCATCCTCACTTATGGTAATTAAAAAACAAAAACAAAAGAACACATAGAATCATAGAATATCAGGGTTGGAAGGGACCTCAGGAGGTCATCTAGTCCAACCCCCTGCTCAAAGCAGGACCAGTCCCCAACTAAAGCACGTTTGTGTTGTTGCAGTTAGGTTTGCCACATGTAAGAAACCAGACAAAAAAGCAGGGAAATAATCATTCAAATCAAGTCATGTGACATCACATACCTTCTTTATCACGAGCACAAACTTCACCATAACCGCAGCTACCATACCCCACAGACCAGAGCATTAACTCTAGAGATCTCAGTCATCCAAAACAGCTTTTAGCCATCTCTTTACCACCCAAAAAAAAAAAAATCAAATCTCCTAATGTAGCCAATAAGTAATAGGGTTGGAAGGGAAAATAATCATGGGTGCATGCATAACTCATTAGATTGCAGGGGAGATTGGGCTGTGGTATATGGTCTTTGGTGCATGTGGTGATAATTTGTGTATTTGTGGGTGGAGGAATAGAGGCATGTGCTATTGAGTGACTTAAATTTTCATTTAGTTACCTTGCTTTTGACTCGTGTGTGTGTGTGTGTATATGTGTATGTATGTATGTATATATATATATATATGTATGTATGTGTGTATATATATATATATATATATATATATATATATATATATATCATATATATATATTAAAACAGATTAAAATTGTTAATGTAGTAAAGTCAAGCACGTGTGTTAGGTAATACATGTGCTGCCTTTCTTTGGCATTAAGATAGTCTGACACATCTGCCCTGTTCCATCAGCAGGATGGAACTTGCTCAAGCAATAAATCAGAGTTGTATAGTGAAGGCAACTCTCTTCTGTAAGATCAGTCACATTTGTTGCAGATATATTTAGGGAATGAGGCAGGGAACTACAGGAAGAGGCAGGCCCAAGAACTGGGAAGAGGCATGAAGGCAGGGATTTGAGTAGTTGGAGATGGTTCGACTTTTGCGTGTCTAGGTCAGAAATAAGTTAATATGCCAACTTTTGAAGCTGTAATGCTGGTAAAAAAAACAAAACTTCTCTTCATTACATAAAAAGAAAAGGAGTACTTGTGGCACCTTAGAGACTAACCAATTTATTTGAGCATAAGCTTTCGTGAGTTACAGCTCACTTCATCGAAAGCTTATGCTCAAATAAATTGGTTAGTCTCTAAGGTGCCACAAGTACTCCTTTTCTTTTTGCAACTACAGACTAACACGGCTGTTATTCTGAAACCTGTCTTTATTACATATTTATCTACTTAATTGATTAACTTAACACTTTAGGAGCTTTTTGTAACTGTTACTTGAAACCTGTGCTTGAAAATCTCAGCAAATGACCAGCAGCTGAAATGAATGTGAAAATTGTGTTTCTGCATGCAGTTCCCATAAAATTGGATAGATAAGCCAAGGAGTAAGCTGATAAATTTCACGCTTCCCCAAATTTATTTCTTCCAATACTACCTCAATTTCCATGGAAGATGGAGACTAGAGCCCATGAGCTAAAACTCATCAGAGCTTCCAGTTGCAGTTTGCATGGAGACAACCAAATTTCAGTTCTTACTACTACTTATGTAATAGTACCAAAGCTATTAGTAACTCCTGGAACCCATGCTTCTTGATATCTGATCACTAGACAATCGTAAAGCTTCAACTCTGCTGAACTTCATATGAAATCAAGAATGTAGGGAAACTGATACGCATCTCCAGTGGCGGATTTGGGGTTAATGGGGCCCTGTGCTCCGCTTCATTTTTGGGGCCCCAAGAAAGAGAACATTTGCTCTTATCTCCCCCATCCCTGTTTTTCATTCTTTTTTCCTTCATCCTCGTCCTATATTACAAGTAATAGGAAGTAAATGAAAATAAAGTGAGGTACCTTAATTGTTTTTGTAGTCTTAATTTTTTTTTTCACAGACCACTTGAAATTTGCTAAGGATGGAGGCAGACCATTTATATGATCTTTCCAAATATTGTTTGTACTGTTAGCTAACTATTGTAAAGTGCTTTGGATAAGAGCACTTTACTTTTTTTTTTTAATTATTATATAAAAAAACATTGGGGTGCAGGGTCTGGGCAGGAGTTAGGATGTGGGAGGGGGCTCAGGGTTGGGGTGTGGGGTCTGGGAGGGAGTTAGGGTGCAGGAGTGGGCTGGGTGTGGGGTCTGGCCAGGAGTTAGGATGTGGGAGGGGGCTCAAGGTTGGGGTGTGGGGGCTGGGTGTTTGGGGTGCAGGGTCTGGCCAGGAGTTAGGGTGTGGGAGGGGGCTCTGAGCTGGGGCAGAGCATTGGGGTGTGGAGCGCTTACCTGGGGAAGCTTCTGTTTGATGCGAGGGGTGCAGGTGGGGATGGGGGAGCACAGGAGCTCCCGTTTGGTGCTTGGGGCAGGGGTGGGGATGGGGGGGGTGCAGGAGTAGGGCAAGGGTGTGGGGGGGGCTGGGTGTGGGGAGGTGCAGGAGTCAGGGCTGGGGTTGTGGCGGGGAGCAGGAGTGAGGGCAGGGGGCTGGGCCGGGTGTGTGTGGCCAGCTCACTGCCCTGAGCCGCTCAGGGTGCTGGGCTGCCTGGCCCAGGGACCCTGTGCCAGGGCACTGTGTGTTTCATTGTAAATCCGTCTCTGTACATCTCCTCACATTTGTAGAAAAAGTCCCCACAATTCTCTCCCAGAAATAATGTCTTGAGACAATTGTCTTCCTTTCGCCCAGCTTCATTGTGTTACTATAACAGATTATGAAGTGCAGGATGGGTGCAGAAAGCTGTAGAGTTATGAAATATTGATGGGATATCCCTCAGAGGCCAAACTATGTACGAAGGTTAATCTGCCTTGGAGTTATTTCCTTTCCTTAAATAAGATGTCAGGTGGATTTTCCCATATTTTCATATGATGTGTGGAAATCTGTACATTAAAATCTACCTCTTATTTGTATGTTTCATCATGTTAAATATTTTTTTAAATAGTCAATCCTTGTATAATTTGAGTAAATCCTTTTTTTCTCAATTTTGGTTACTTTTAAAAAATGAATTACTTTCAAATCCATGGATAAAATTTTAAAATGATGTACACTATTTTCTTCAAACATCATGTCACAGATTAATTTTAGCTCTTAGGGAATTTTATTTAAGCCTTAATATATCATGTGCTATACATCACTATTAGCTGCTACTTGGGTGATAAGTTTTTTAAATTTCTTCTCTGGAGAATGGAAGAAATTTTTTTATGTGCACCGGCCTTCTTGCTAGCCATACAAGGAATGTTACTGTATACAGCCTTGTTTCCACTTGTAAGTCAGAAGTTTGGATGCAGTACTCTTGCCAGATAGAAAGAATGACCATTCTAGATGTGAAATTTCACATCTGTATTTGCTTAAATATATTTGACTAATGTAATTTGGATTCTGGCTATGTTCAAATTTCATCTGTTTGTTTTTTTTCTTTTAAAGGGAGGATTGAAAAATAGCAAGCATGAGTGCACACTGTCTTCACAAGAATATGTCCATGAATTACGATCTGGTATCACAGAAGAAAAACTTCTTAACTGCCTAGAGTCTCTCAGAGTGTCTCTAACCAGCAATCCAGTCAGGTAGGAGATATGTTTTACTTTATAATAACAGAGATATGTAATGGTGTTAGTTGTATATAATAAACTGCTGTGCCATATGTAGGACCCTTGTGTGAAACATGTTATAAAATCAGTTAATTTCTTGGATTTCAGTACCAAGATTGAAGTCTAAAAGTACTGTGAAAAGTTAAATGATCATAATGATTAAGTGTGTAAACCTTCTTTGGAAAGGCATAGGCTTTAGGTTAAGCGCTGTTAAGACTGAAGTGTCTAAAAGCAGAGCAGTAATTTTTATAGTTTCAGACTCTGCTTAACAATGTTCCTTAATGGAAGCTTTAGAAACCAGAAGATTTGCTGCTACTGTTTAAAAAGCACATAGCTTTTCAAATTGCTGAAACGATTGTTTTGGTTGAAGGAAGGGAAATCGTTTGACATCAGAGGTGACTGGTAAATCAAGTTGTTTACCTCTGGTGCCAAAGGAGACACTGGTGCGAGCAATGAAACCTGCTGACTAGTAAGCTATGAATGATTTTATGTATATTACCATATGGCATATTTGCTAATAGATGTGCCCCAGTGGCTTCAGTATGTCTCCTCCTCTGTGCACAGCTTTAGAGTGAGAATGCACAAAGGATTGACAACTGGGCTGACTTTGAATTTGTATCCATGTTTATGTGAGGAATATTGGCTGACTTTCCATACCCCTTGTGAGGCTGATAACCTGCTGAGTCCCTGAAGCTGTAACATTTGTCCTGGCTGTTCATAATCTTTTTATACAGTCACTAAACATCCCTGAAGGAGGGGGGGTATGTGACCAGTGCACACTTTCTAAGATGTACAATAATGGAGCTTCTTTAGTGCTGATGGTGGAATGTCCTGAAGTGAAGGAGGTGAGGGGCCATTTGCTTCATCCCATATGCACTTCAATATCACAGCCATTCTTTCACAACAAAACTTAATTAGCCCTGGCTCAACACAGCTTTTACTTACCATATTTGGAAAAAAAAATATCTCATGTGAAATATGCTGTACATCCACAACAGCTTGTTTTCAAAGCATCATAAATTGATCAAGTAACCAAAGTTTGCCTGAAAGCTCAAACGTGTCTCCCTAGTGCGGGAGTATTCCCTCACATATTTAAGCTTCATGCCGACAGCAATTTTCATATTCGTTCTACTAGTCAAAACAAATAAACTACAATACTCATATTTCAAAGTGTGGTAAGTGGTGTTTGTTTGTTTATTTACTTTAAGCTTTTCAGATACGTTGTATAAAAGTCTTGAGTGGTATTTTAGGTAATGAATCATTTTGTAATCTTCAGTGAAAAAACAAAGTGTAGACTGGAAATTTTTTTTTTATGGTACTTTCTTGGCAGACCAAATCTATCTTAACTTTTTTGTTTAACTGTAAATCCCTGTTTTAGAGCCTGTAGTTTTGGAATAAGGTTAAATAGGTATGTGTGATACAGTGTAAAAGTCTTTAAACACTTGGGTAGGAGCAACCTAAGAAGAGTTAGACCAAAATATCTTCAGTTTCCTGTGCCAGCTGCTACTGAGTTGGTGGGCCAGGAATGCAAGGGATAAGAATCTGAGAAGTAAACGAGCTCACAGGCAACCAGGCAAAATGACTATATTTTAGGTTTGGTGCAGCCAGGGGCTACAGGAGTTGGGGAGGCTGCACCATACACAAAAGAAACAGACTGCAGATCAGAGTTAGAAGGAAAAAGCCTGTGTGCGGTTTCTGGTCTCTTTCTGTACAATAGAAATCTATTTTGGCAATATTTCCCCATACCCTCCTGCCCATGAGAGCTGACCAGGTGTTGGGTGAAGAAGAGCCCACTGTGTCCTCTGTGCACCTCTGTAAACAGATTTATAATCTTCTTCTTCTTCGAGTGGTTGCTCATGTGTATTCCACAATAGGTGTGCACCGGTGCTGGAAGTTTTTCCCCTAGCAGTACCTGTAGGGGGGAGCGCCCCATGCGACACCTGGAGTGATGCCTGCCTGGCGCAGTATAAGGGGAGCTGTGCGCTTCCCCCACCCTCAGTTCCTTCTTGCCGCCAGTGAAGGTGTGTCGGAATTGCTCTGCTCTAGCTTTGCTGTAGCTCGTCCCCAGAACTGTTAGTTCATTCAGCATTAGTACCTCTAGTTAGTTAGCTGTTTAGTTAGTTTAGTCAGTGAGCCCGGGCTGGGGCATGCCCCCCACTCCAGGGTTTAAGTCGTGCGGCTCTTGTAGGCATTTTATGCCAAGAAGTGACCCGTATGCAGACTGTTTGCACTGCTTGGGAGAAACCCATATCAGTGAAAGGTGCAAGATTTGCAAGTCGTTTAAGCCTCGGACCAAAAGAGAAAGGAACATTAGGCTTTGGGCCATCCTGATGGAGTCAGCACTGACCCCAACTACTGCACGCTGCTCCGAATCAATACCCGGCACCACAGTGTCAGTACGTGGCAACCCTCTGGTGTCATCAACCAGTCGGCACCGCTCCCCACCCACAGGGCATGCCAAGAGGGCCAGGAAGACTCTTTCTTTGCAGAGGCACTGAGGGAGGTCTGGGACAGAGGCTAGGCCCGTGTCGGGCAGTCCTCGATCCCCACCGGGCTGCAGGCCTCCGATTCAGGTTGAGCGGAGTAGCCTGGCCTCTCCGGACGTCCAGATGCCGTCCACACCTGAAGCCCTCCAGGTGGCCCAGAACGTTATGTCCATGCCGGTGCCTGTAGCGCTGCCAATGTTGGCCCCGCACTCCAGAGGCAAGCTGCCGTTGGGATCTCTGCAGTCGCCTTTGGCCTGGTACCGGTCTCTGTCAAGGGAACGTTCCCGATGCCGATCAATGCCTAGCGACTGCTCGGGGTAGAGTCCAGGTGGATCGCCCTCGACGCCGACCAGAGTGTCTGGCTGGGTTCCGTCCAGCCGGGATTCGCGGCACCGCTCGTCCTCAAGGAACAAATATTGGTGGGACCGCGGCGGGCTTCGCCATTGGTCTTCGTCTCGGAGAGAGTACTGCAATCGATCATGGCACGGTCGTCGATGCCGTTCCCTCTCAGACTCCCACTCCAAGTCTCCGCCAAGACATCGCAGCCCTGGGCGTCGATCGCCAGTGTTTCGCCATCGCGGGTCCACCCGCCGAGGCCATTCTGGAACAGCTGTTACTACCGGTTCTACATGTTGAGATCGTGGTCCCGTGGCTGTTGTAGATCCCGGCACCGCCTCTCCTCCCAGTCCAGAGACAGCAGCAGATCTTACGCCAGCCCGGTCTCCATTCATAGCCATCCCTTGTTGGGCCAGGCCAGCCAATCCGAACACCTGGCTCCACCGGTGCCACAGCAGGTGCAGTGGCACCGAGTTTCGTGGCTGACCCAGTGGGCACCGTGGCCTCTGTCGCAGTCCCCGGTGGGAGCTCGCTCAGTGGCCTGAGCTTCGGAGGCACAGTCGTCCTCCCTCTCCAGACTCCCAAGAAAGGAGGTGGTGGGACGTGTGTCCTCAGCACCGTGCCCAGAGTCTGACCAGGTGGTGGACCTTCCGGTGCTGGCCGACACCCAGAGCACCGCACCGGCCTCTTTGCCCCGCCTGGAGGAGGTGACTTGTGGCCCCAACCCCCTCCGTCCCACAGGAGGACTTCAGGGCCTACCAAGAACTCTTAAAGAGGGTGGCAGCAAGCCCCCACCTCCAGGCAGAGGAGATGGAGGAGCCCTCAGAATCCCTGTTTAATGTGTTGTCCCCATTGGCACCGGGTAGGGTGGCCTTGCCTCTCCATTAAGGGGTGGCTAAGATTTCATATGTCCCATGGCAAACACTGGCCTCGTTGGCCCCCATCTCTAAAAAGGCAGAACGCAAGTACTATGTACCCGCTAAGGGGCATGAGTACTTGTATACCCACCCGGCGCACAACTCCCTGGTGGTTGAGTCGGTCAACCACAGGGAATGGCAGGGTCAGCCAGCCCCGACCCCAAAGAACAAAAACTCTTGGAGACTGGACTCTTTCGGAAGGAAAGTTTATTGATCTTCAAGCTTCCAGTTACGAGTGGCAAACCATCAGGCTCTCCTGGACCGGTACGAATTCAATCTGTGGGGCTACCTACCCAAGTTTGAGGACTCCCTCCAGGAGCGTGATAGGAAGGAGTTCAAAGTGCTAGTAGAGGAAGGGGCAGCGGCCACTAGGGTGTCCCTGCAGGCAGCCTCAGATGTTGCGGACACGGCCGCACGATCAATGGCTTCCGGTGTTCATGAGACCGGCGTCATGGCTCCTGCTTTCTGGACTGTCCAGCGAGTCAGTCTTCCATGCAGGATCTCCCATTTGATGGGAAAGCTCTGTTTGCAGAGGAAACAGATACAAGGTTGCATGGCATGAAAGACTCCCGCACGACCATCCAGACTCTGGGCCTCTGTGTCTTGGCTCTGACAAAACCTAAGTTCAAGCCGCAGCAGACTCCCACCTAGGCCGCCCTCCCGAAGTGTGAGGCCACCAATAAGAAGCAGTGGGACTATAAGAGATGTTTTCAGAGGCAGTCTTGGCCTGCCCCGCAGCCTGGGTCCTCCAAGGGCAAGCAAGTGGGGAAAAGGCGTTTTTGATGTGACGCTCAGGGGCACTCCACCAGTCCTCATCAGGGATCCACCCCCAGGAAGGAGAAAGCTTCCTTTCTACAACCGGTTGTGTGCTTTCCTCCTGGAATGGTCACGGCTAACCTCAGACGGATGAGTCCTCAACACCATCTTCTGGGGTTACACCCTCCAGTTTACCTTCTCCCCGTCCCCCTTGGGGGACCCCTCGCATGAAGCTCTGCTCAAGCAGGAGGTGGGGTGGCTCGTAGGTCTAGGAGCGATAGAGGCGGTGCCCGAGGAGTTCATGGGCAAGGGGTATTACTCCTGTTGTTTCCTTATCCCAAAGGCCAAAGGGGGGTAGGGCCCATCCTGGACCTCTGAGGTCTGAACCAGGACATGGTGAAGCTCAAGTTCCGCACGGTCTCCCTGGCCTCCATCATCCCCTCCTTGGATCCTGGGGACTGGTACGCTGCCCTCGATCTACAGGATGCGTACTTCCACATCCACATATTGGAGGGGCACAGGAGCTTCCTGTTTCATCGTGGGACAGAATCATTACCACTTCATGGTCCTCTCGTTTGGTCTGACCACTGGCTCATAGGGTGTTTACAAAATGCATGTTGGTGGTAGCGGCCTATCTCAGGCGGTGGGGGGGTCCAGATATTTCCCTATCTGGACGATTGGCTTGTCGAGGGCACCTCCCGGTCACAGGTGAGGGATCATGTGGCTCTCGTCCTGTCCACGTGCACCACTTCGGGCCTGTTGGTAAACAACACCAAGTCCACGTTAGTCCCGGTCCAACGCACAGAGTTTATTGGGGCGCTCCTGGACGCAGTGTCGGCCAGGGCCTCTCTCCCATCAGACAGATTTGAGACCCTGAAAGGTCTCATCGACTCGGTCACAAGGTTCCTGGTAACAGCCAGGGTTTGAGTACAACTCTTGGGTCACGTCGGCATTCACATACGTGGTCCGTTACACCAGGCTCAGGATGAGGCTCCTCCAGCTCTGGTTGGCCTCGAAGTTCTCCCAGGCCACGGACAGGATGGACAAGATCCTCACCGTGCCAGACTCTGTGATCACCTCCCTACGGTGGTGGTCTGCCCCAAACAACATGCTCCAAGGGGTCCCATTCAGGGACAGAGCCCCGTCGTTGGAGATGGTGTCCAGTGCATTGGACCTGGTTTGGGGGGCCCATGTGGGGAACTTTCAGACCCAAGACCTGACCTTACATATAAATGTCAAGGAGCACAGGGCGGTGCGGCTGGCGTGTATGACCTTCCGCTTGCACCTGGAGGGCAAGGTAGTCAGGGTCCTCATGGACAACACGGCCTCAATGTTCTATATCAAGGCGGGGCCTGATCCTCTGCTACGAAGCCCTCAGACTGTGGGACTTCTGTATAGCCCACGACGTCCACCTGAAGGCCTTCCACCTACCGGGTGCGTGAAATGACAGGGCGGATCACTTGAGCAGGAACTTTTCCTTGCAACATGAGTGGTCCTTCCACTTGACAGTGGCCCACTGGCTCTTCCAAAGGTGGGGAACTCCCCAGGTGGACTTGTTCGCGACTCGGCAGAACCGGCGATGCCCCCGGTTCTGCTCTCGAGGGGGGGGGGTGTGCTGGGGAGGGGTGCTATCTCTGATGCCTTTCTCCTGTCCTGGTCAGGCTGGCTTTGTTATGCCTTTCCCCCGTTCCCTCTAAGCAGCAGGGTCCTGGAGAAGATAAAGACGGACAAGGCCTGGGTCCTCCTGATTGCCCCGGTGTGGCCCAGGCAGCATTGGTTCAGGACCCTCACGGGTAGCTCCGCCGTGGCCATTGCCGCTCCTCCCGGACCTGCTCTGTCGGGACCAGGGCCGCTTCCTCCACTTCAACCTGGCAGCTCTTCACCTCATGGCTTGGCTGCTCAGTGGTTAGGTGGAGAGGAAAGGACATGCTCAGAGCAGGTTCAGCATGTCTTCCTCAGAAGTAGACAGCCCTCCACTTGCCACCCACTGTGAGGGCACACTTGACTTGGGCTCAGGCCTTGTCGGCTGCCTTTGTGGCCCATGTCCACATCAAGGACATCTGTAGGGCCGCCATCTGGACTTCGGTTCACACGTTCACCTCGCACTGTGCGATTGTCCCCCAAACCAGGGATGATGCCGGGTTCGGCAGGACTGTCCTCCGTCCTGGAAACTTGTGAACTCCTACCCATCTCCAACAGATATCGTTTGGAATTCACCTTGAAGAAAAGACAGTTACCTTTTCCGTAACTGGTGTTCTGGTGTTCTTCGAGATGTGTTGCTCATGTCTATTCCACATCCCACCCTCCTTCCCCTCTGGCGGAGTTGTCTGGCAAGAAGGAACTGAGGGTGGGAGCACGCAGCACCCCTTATACCGCGCCAGGCACGCGCCACTCCAGGGGTTGTGGGGGGCGATCCCCCCCAGGGGTACTGCTAGGGGGAAAACTTCCTGCACAGGTGCAGGTGGCGAGCACGCACACCTATTGTGGAATAGACGTGAGCAACACATCTTGAGGAACACCAGTTACGGAAAAGTTAACTATCTCTTCTGGTACTGTGAAAAGTGCCTCTACAATATGCTTCACTTCCTATGATCAGGTACAGTATAATGTATAGGCTGAAAAAATATAAATAAGATGTAAACTCTATACACATGTTCCTATGTTACTTGAATCAGTACCTTTAAAAGCCCTTTTTAAATAAGGGGCTTTCAGTAAGTTCTCACCTGAAAACACCTTTCTGATTTACTTTCTTTAACTGCGTTAGAGGTCAGAACCAAGATCTAAAAGTGTCATGGCTACATTCATTTTTGAAATGTCACTGAAGAGCCAAAATTTTTCGTGGGGTTTTTTTGATAGCGTAAAACTTTTTTGTCATACTATCGCTCCTTCTGCTTGACTTTTTTTATGCCTTTGGACTGTAAATCTTGTACCTGGGGGTTTAAAATTCCCTGTTCTTCTGGTTAAGTTCTACCAGAGGTGATGGTGGTGGTAGCGTATTCTACATAACTCTGAAAACATATAACTTTCTGAGTTCTAGGAAAAAGTGTGCATCAAGTTGCAAACTGCAAAGTCTCTTGCAATAAAGTCAGATAAACTGTGGAGATCAGGAGGAGATGAAATCCTACTGGAAATAAAAGGAAAACCTTTATTGATTGAGTTGAACTCATTGAATTCAGCAGTGATGGACATATCTGTAGTGATTACATCTAGTTCATGAAATGAGGATAACCAAGCAGACTTCTTGAAGTCAATAAGTAATTCTTATATTAAAACTGGGTTTTCTTCAGGGGCTTCTCCTTATAGCATATATTTGGGCAGATCAGTGCCAGCACTCATGCCAGTAATCATAGGCACAAGAACATAAATCACCCAGCATCTCTTGCAGGGCACATGTTGAAGGGCCTGGGAGAGCAGGGTAAATCTTTATTCTTGTATAATTCTGCTGATGTCTCTCTGTGTGTTGCAGTTTGGGGAGGAGGTTGAGAGTGGGATAAATGTTCATAGTATGGACTTTCAGTGATAGTGGGCAACTAAGAAATGTGACAGGTGACTTCACATAATGTTTTTGTTAAATACACAGAGTCACCTGAGCGTGAGACAGTGCTGAGCAGCCACCCTATCCTTCTCAAATGATAAAAAAAAAAAAAAGATTTTTGTTTGGCATAAAATATGATCTCCCTTTCCCAGTCTTACATTGGTGGTGTCTGTAGGTTGATACTCAGCCTTGTTGTCAGTAAATAAATAATTTTGGCATAAGGGTGGAGCTATACTCCGTTGTTGAAAATATGTGGTTAATCCCCATCTGATGTTTGAGTTATGTCACAATTTAAGGGCTATATCATACCTTGAAGGTGTGTCCCAGTTAGGGTCAGCGTGGAGGCACACAAACTCGAGGAAGCATTGTGTCTCAGAAGGGTCCATTCCCCTAAGGAGGCCAGGATGTACAGCTGACCGCTGCTTTTGAACCACCCTTGAAGAAGATGAAGTATTCATTTCCTTCTGCAACTGGGTGCCTTACCATAATTTCTCTGTTACTATTGAAAAGCTAGTGCTGATGGTAGCATTAGCCTTGGAATAGTTGAATTTTGATTTCAAGGCTGAATTTATTACATTGCCTTCAAGGAGTTCCTTGCCCAACTCCTGTGTTGGAGGGCACTGTCTTGCCATAATATTTTAATTCTGGAAGGCTGATTTATCTATTCAGCTCTGCTACTGAGGAAGTAAAATCAAACAAAAAAAACAATGAAAAACAAAACTTTTGTATTAGATTGGACATCTTGAGTCTGAAAGTAGCTTTCTCTGAACATGAAAACTGGTCAGCAAAACTCTGGGAAATTCAGAGGCATGTCTGTGTACAGTTCGTGCTCTACTTGTATATTCCCACTTCATACTCTTTCTTTTTCACTTTTAATTTTCTCTGTAGTGTGTGTTCAGAGGATAATTAATGAAATGTTGAAGCTCATCCTCTAATCCCAGAGTCCGCGCGGAGGTGGGGGGTTAGGGAAGGGACAGAACAGTTGCCTGGATGAAGAGGCAAATACTTACCTAAAGGTTTTGCCATAGGGATTATTTAGGAGAATTTTAGCACCATTTCTCATTACTTGAGTGAAGTCAGTGTCAGTCTCAACAGGTTGTATTGTATTGTTGTATTGTTAAATTGAGTTGTATTGTTAAATGGGAATGCACTCTCTGTCATGATAGAATTTGTCTTATGGTGAAATACACCCCTCCTGCATACACCTGGGCTCTAGCAGACCATTCTGTTTCACATGCCTTACATGGATGCTAGGATAACTGCAACCTATGTCCCAACTCCCGCTTGCTACTGAGATTTCTTCTTCTAGTGGAATTGAGCATGGAGGAGGTCCATTCTCAGACTTGCTGTACATCTGGTTTTTGTACTAGTATAACTGTTTTGGGTGGGAATACAATTTTTTTGGTAAACTGAAATTGTTAAAAGTAGTACTATCCCTAGTCTGAATGCAGTTACACCAGCATAAACCTTCTTACATAAGTATAACTGCATCCACACTAGGGGTTTGCAGTGTTTTAACTATATTGGATATAATTCAATCAGTACAACTTGTTTGTGTAGACATGGCCATATAGTTTACTGCTGACAGTGTCCTCTATTCTTTATGGCAGTCAGAAGTAGAAAAGGTCACTTCTGCAAGGTTGCGTATATACTAGACATACTGGGGAGATTCAGAGAATTATGCTAATGTAGTGATTTAAAAAAATTAGTTCAGTGAAGGGTGGGTGGCAATAACTCACATTCAGCACTTTTATTGGCAGAGTTTAGAATTTATGGATTTCGTGGGAAATAACTCTAGCAGAATCGGTTTTCAAATTGTTAATTATCCTCTGTCTGCTTATTAACTCATAGAATAATGAGGAAGCAGTAATACCATTGTAAGTAATTTGGGCAGGGACTTCTTTTCTGTTGGCTTTCGTGTGAAGCTGCTGAAGGCAAACTTCTGGGTGCCAAAACATATAATTTCAAGTATACTTTTTAACATGTTAGTGTAGATGACTGCATTAATGGGGAAGTAAACAATTTACTGACTCCACTACATGCACAAAAGGATGAACAAGAACCTAAGTTAATTCACAGGTTTCAGAGTAACAGCCATGTTAGTCTGTATTCGTAAAAAGAAAAGGAGTACTTGTGGCACCTTAGAGACTAACCAGTTTATTTGAGCATGAGCTTTCGTGAGCTACAGCTCACTTCATCGGATGCATAGCATATCGTGGAAACTGCAGAAGACATTATATACACACAGAGACCATGAAACAAAACTTCCTCCCACCTCACTCCCCCGCTGGCAACAGCGTATCTAAAGTGATCCTCAAGTAGAGCCATTTCCAGCACAAATCCAGGTTTTCTCACCCTTCCACCCCCCGCCCCCACACATACACATACAAACTCACTCTCCTGCTGGCAACAGCCCATCCCCCTTTGAAACTCCTCTTTATAATGCGCATGATAATCAAGGTGATTATCATTATCATTATCATGCGCATTATAAAGAGGAGTTTCAAAGGGGGATGGGCTGTTGCCAGCAGGAGAGTGAGTGTGTGTGTGTGTGTGGGGGGGGGGGGGGGTGGAAGGGTGAGAAAACCTGGATTTGTGCTGGAAATGGCTCTACTTGAGGATCACTTTAGATAAGCTGTTGCCAGCGGGGGAGTGAGGTGGGAGGAAGTTTTGTTTCATGGTCTCTGTGTGTATATAATGTCTTCTGCAGTTTCCACGATATGCTATGCATCCGATGAAGTGAGCTGTAGCTCACGAAAGCTCATGCTCAAATAAACTGGTTAGTCTCTAAGGTGCCACAAGTACTCCTTTTCTTTTTAAGTTAATTCACAATGTTTTGTTTATGGAAGTATCAGTTATTCATGATATAAGACTTTATTAAGCTATCTGTGAATTTCATGCATATATAGTAGCCTAGCATTTCCAAACAGCTCATATAAAAATATTGTTTACCAAGTTTGTGTATCTTTTGCATACAGCCTACTTCAATACTTGTCCTGGAGCTCCATTCATAATTTCTTTCATTGAGGAAATAATTAATAATTTTATCCAAATAAGTAGATGATAGTTGACTAGCACTTGAGAAAATAGGTTAACGACATCTAGTTTATTGTATCTAAATATTCTCTGTAAATGTGACATCCTTGCGATGACAAAAAACCCAAAACATTTAATAAGATGAAAACTTAAAATATAAAAGTTGTGATTTTGTTGTGCATTTAGTAATTTTCTCTTCCTTGTCGTCATTTTATACTAATAAAATGGAAATAGTGTTGGAAATAAATATAATTTGCTTGGTTGCTCATGTGATATGAAATGACCTTCAAATAAACATGCAGCATTTTTATATTTAAGGCCATTACGTACCACGTTGCATAAACTGATCATAAGGAAATGAAATTGACTCTTACAAAAAGCCCAGTGATGACAAACTCAATATCACGGTGAAGCTGGTATATTGTACAAGTTTGATATAATTTGACACACTAATAATGGAACAAAAATATAAAGAAATGTATTCATTTAGAATACCTTCTGGCCATTTTTAAATTTATTACTATGATTTGTGTCTGTGGAGCAAGTATTGTATTAAGAATAGACCTAAAACATTACCACAGGAGATGTACTAAAATATATTCTTATTTAGCTGCTTTGGGTGAAGTGTAGCTATCAAAGTTAGCCTTGACTGATAATTCACAGCAAGTTCAGAAGACAATTCTTGACACTTTGTACCTTGTAATCTTTGCTAGTTGTTGATAGAATCAGTATATAATCATACTGCTATCAATACTCATTCTCATCACTATGACTTGGAGATCCATAACTTCTGCCACGCTCATGTACAGGTGAAAATCTGTCGTTTACATCATTGGCTGCCTGACTCCAACAAAGGAGGAATAACTTGTAGAAGAAAGTAACCTTGAATAATATTGATATAGGTTAACTAGGCTGTAGGACAGAATTTGGGCCCTGTTTATTCCTGTGCAACCTCATTGATCTAAGGCCATACCTATAAGAGACTATTTTACTGTAGCATTTGTGCCAGCATACAGCTAATGACATTGCTGCAGCATGTGCACATTTGGCTTTTTTTTTTTCCTCCTGGTGCATCATGTCCTCTCAGTGAGCGGCTTTATCAACAAAAGACAACCGGAACTGTGGGTAGGCATTCCAATGTCTCCTGTGCTATCTTGTGTGCTGCTTTGTCGGTCATTTTTGCAGGCGTTGTGGGATACCAGCATTCCTCTCATGGAATTGTGGGAGCTTGGAGTCAGATTTTCACTATTCACTTTGTTCCATCCCATAATCTTTTCCTCGCACTGCTTTTCAGTCTCTCCACCATCTTGCTGTCAGGAGCAGGGATGCCTAACAGATAAGTGGAGTTCTTGTCTGTTTTAGTGACAGGGCACCTGATAATTCTGTTTGCAGAACTTCAGCTACCACAATGGCCAGTTTGAATTGGAGCAAAACTCATCTAGGTGGTCTCATTTCTGTGGAAAATGACAAAAATTCTCCTCAGTCAGTGGTGAATTAGCCACTGGGCTAGTGGGCCTCGGCCAATGTGGGGGATGGGGGAATGGGTTCCCCTGTGCCCTGACCCACTCTATCTGCCCGCCACTCCTCCTGTGGAGCAGGTTTGAGGTGCAGGTGCTTGACTTGCTGTCCCGAGTGGAGCACTGCGCCTTGACTACATTTCCATGGGATGGTGTTCCATGAAGGAGGAGTGCTGGGCAGAGACGGGCTCCATCTTACCAAGAGAGGGAAGAGCATCTTTGCGAGCAGGCTGGCTAACCTAGTAAGGAGGGCTTTAAACTAGGTTCACCGGGGGAAGGAGATCAAAGCCCTGAGGTAAGTGGGAAAACGGGATACCGGGAGGAAGCACAGGCAGGAATGTCTGTGAGGGGAGGGCTCCTGCCTCATACTGAGAATGAGGGGCAATCAGCAGGTTATCTCAAGTGCTTATATACGAATGCACAAAGCCTTGGAAACAAGCAGGGAGAACTGGAGGTCCTGGTGATGTCACGGAATTATGACATGATTGGAATAACAGAGACTTGGTGGGATAACTCACATGACTGGAGTACTGTCATGGGTGGTTATAAACTGTTCAGGAAGGACAGGCAGGGCAGAAAAGGTGGGGGAGTAGCATTGTATGTAAGGGAGCAGTATGACTGCTCAGAGCTCCGGTACGAAACTGCAAAAAAACCTGAGTGTCTCTGGATTAAGTTTAGAAGTGTGAGTAACAAGAGTGATGTAGTGGTGGGAGTCTGCTATAGACCACCGGACCAGGGGGATGAGGTGGATGAGGCTTTCTTCCGGCAACTCGCAGAAGCTACTAGATCGCACGCCCTGGTTCTCATGGGTGACTTTAATTTTCCTGATATTTGCTGGGAGAGCAATACAGCGGTGCATAGACAATCCAGGAAGTTTTTGGAAAGCGTAGGGGACAATTTCCTGGCGCAAGTGCTAGACGAGCCAACTAGCGGGGGAGCTTTTCTTGACCTGCTGCTCACAAACAGGGAAGAATTAGTGGGGGAAGCAAAAGTGGATGGGAATCTGGGAGGCAGTGACCATGAGATGGTCAAGTTCAGGATCCTGACACAGGGAAGAAAGGTAAGCAACAGGATACGGACCCTGGACTTCAGGAAAGCAGACTTCGACTCCCTCAGGGAGCGGATGGGTAGGATCCCCTGGGAGATTAACATGAAGGGGAAAGGAGTCCAGGAGAGCTGGCTGTATTTCAAGGAATCCCTGTTGAGGTTACAGGGACAAACCATCCCGATGAGTCGAAAGAATAGTAAATATGGCAGGCGACCAGCTTGGCTTAACGGTGAAATCCTAGCGGATCTTAAACATAAAGAAGCTTACAAGAAGTGGAAGGTTGGACATATGACCAGGAAAGAGTATAAAAATATTGCTCGGGCATATAGGAAAGAAATCAGGAGGGCCAAATCGCACCTGGAGCTGCAGCTAGCAAGAGATGTCAAGAGTAACAAGAAGGGTTTCTTCAGGTATGTTGGCAACAAGAAGAAAGCCAAGGAAAGTGTGGGACCCTTACTGAATGAGGGAGGCAACCTAGTGACAGAGGATGTGGAAAAAGCTAATGTGTTCAATGCTTTTTTTGCCTCTGTCTTCACTAACAAGGACAGCTCCCAGACTGCTGCGCTGGGCATCACAACATGGGGAGTAGATGGCCAGCCCTCTGTGGAGAAAGAGGTGGTTAGGGACTATTTAGAAAAGCTGGACGTGCACAAGTCCATGGGGCCGGACGAGTTGCATCCGAGAGTGCTAAAGGAATTGACAGCTGTGATTGCAGAGCCATTGGCCATTATCTTTGAAAACTCGTGGCGAACGGGGGAAGTCCCGGATGACTGGAAAAAGGCTAATGTAGTGCCAATCTTTAAAAAAGGGAAGGAGGAGGATCCTGGGAACTACAGGCCAGTCAGCCTCACCTCAGTCCCCGGAAAAATCATGGAGCAGGTCCTCAAGGAATCAATCCTGAAGCACTTAGAGGAGAGGAAAGTGATCAGGAACAGTCAGCATGGATTCACCATGGGAAGGTCATGCCTGACTAATCTAATCGCCTTCTATGATGAGATTACTGATTCTGTGGATGAAGGGAAAGCAGTGGATGTATTGTTTCTTGACTTTAGCAAAGCTTTTGACACGGTCTCCCACAGTATTCTTGTCAGCAAGTTAAAGTAGTATGGGCTGGATGAATGCACTATAAGGTGGGTAGAAAGTTGGCTAGATTGTCGGGCTCAACGGGTAGTGATCAATGGCTCCATGTCTAGTTGGCAGCCGGTGTCAAGTGGAGTGCCCCAGGGGTCGGTCCTGGTGCCGGTTTTGTTCAATATCTTCATAAATGATCTGGAGGATGGTGTGGATTGCACTCTCAGCAAATTTGCGGATGATACTAAACTGGGAGGAGTGGTAGATACGCTGGAGGGCAGAGATAGGATACAGAGGGACCTAGACAAATTGGAGGATTGGGCCAAAAGAAACCTGATGAGGTTCAATAAGAATAAGTGCAGGGTCCTGCACTTAGGACGGAAGAACCCAATGCACAGCTACAGACTAGGGACCGAATGGCTAGGCAGCAGTTCTGCGGAAAAGGACCTAGGGGTTACAGTGGACAAGAAGCTGGATATGAGTCAGCAGTGTGCCCTTGTTGCCAAGAAGGCCAATGGCATTTTGGGATGTATAAGTAGGGGCATAGCGAGCAGATTGAGGGACGTGATCGTTCCCCTCCATTCGACATTGGTGAGGCCTCATCTGGAGTACTGTGTCCAGTTTTGGGCCCCACACTACAAGAAGGATGTGGATAAATTGGAGAGAGTCCAGCGAAGGGCAACAAAAATGATTAGGGGTCTGGAACACATGACTTATGAGGAGAGGCTGAGGGAACTGGGATTGTTTAGTCTGCAGAAGAGAAGAATGAGGGGGGATTTGATAGCTGCTTTCAACTACCTGAGAGGTGATTCCAGAGAGGATGGTTCTAGACTATTCTCAGTGGTAGAAGAGGACAGGACAAGGAGTAATGGTCTCAAGTTGCAGTGGGGGAGGTTTAGGTTGGATATTAGGAAAAACTTTTTCACTAGGAGGGTGGTGAAACACTGGAATGCGTTACCTAGGGAGGTGGTAGAATCTCCTTCCTTGGAAGTTTTTAAGGTCAGGCTTGACAAAGCCTTGGCTGGGATGATTTGATTGGGGATTGGTCCTGCTTTGAACAGGGGGTTGGACTGGATGGCCTCCTGAGGTCCCTTCCAACCCTGATATTCTATGATTCTATGATTCCCTGGCAGGAGTGGAGGTGGGAGGGGACTGTAGGTGGAAGAGGTGTGTGGGGGGGGGGGCACTTGCTCTGGCCCAGGGGCTCCCACAAAACTCAAATCCACCTCTGTCCTCAGAATGTCTATATTAATTTCTGTGTATTTAATTTGTAATGCCATTTCTCTGGCCAGATAGGTACCTTCTAACTTGGATTTGGGAGCAAGAAATTCAAAGATAGGACAGCTGTGTGACTTTGGGCAAGTTATTTAACCTCTGTGTCCGTTCCCCAGAAAAATGGGAATAATACGCTACATCACAAGAATTTTGTGAGCATTAGATAATAGTTCTGAAGCAGTTGGAAGCTATGAAACCCTATACAACTTGTTGTTACTATTAGTGAAGATAATGGAGTGTAAGTGACATAGTAGGCTGTTAAAATGTCGGGAGGTGCTGAGATGCTATGAAGAGGATTCTGATGTGAGTGTCTGCTCAGGTAAAATCTCAGCAGTGGATTCCAAAATTGGGAACCACATTAAACTGACAAAAAAGTAAAAGCACCAATATCTTTTTCAAATGTTTGATTTAGTCACCCTTGAGCCACCACTCATTCTCTGAAACACATTTTTTTTAAAAAAAAATCCCTTTATGGACTTACCACAAGATCTTTCCTAATGGAGGGAAAGAACATTCTATAAAGGAAACGTGTTCGTTTTCTAATCACATTGTATCTATTGCTTAATTGATCACAGTTCATCAATACGGAGGTAATTGTGAAGGCACAAACACTGCATTTGGTGTCCCTGTTACAATCCAGCAAGTAAGGACAGACAGATTAGGAAGCAGACACCTTATTACAGCATGTATAAATGCTCTAGTAATTAGTTGGAGTGGTGAAGCAAATGGAGGAGAAAGTAATGATGATTAACAGTAATTTTTTCTTAAAACAAAAAGTAACAATACTCTGTTTATACAGGAAAAGTGTCAAATGCATATGTCATGGATTGTTCAAAAAGCATACAAAGACAGAAACACACCAACTCTGAAGCCTCCTTTCCATTTACGATTGGTTTCCATGGGGAGTTATTCCCCCCACCCACACAAAAAAGTGTTCTATTAAAAATGTGTATTCTTTTTAGTCAATTTTATTTATATCCTTGGGTTCTAAATTTTGTATTTGTTGGTTGCAACAGGTTTGGCAAATAAGAAGTTAAATAAAGAAACAAAATATACCTGAGACCTGATGGACTGATGTTTATTTTCACTTAACTTTTCATGAGAACTGTGAACACGCAGAACTCCTTGGTTTTAGGGTTAGTAAGAAAATTGTATTCCCATGGAATACTTAAAAATAGAAGTTGACTTAAATTTCTAGTTTGCTTAATTGTTTTGTTGGTCTCAACTGCACATTTCCTATATTTGTTTAAGCTTTATCCATTAAATAAGATAATGAAAATATCAAGGTTACAAAGGCATTGCAAACCTACTTGGATTTTGCATTTAAAGTAGCCGTTGTGCAATGTCTATTTGGCTGTCACATTTGTCCCCAGAGGTTTCATTTGTCAAGTGCTTTGGCTTCTTTTGAAATGAATTATGCTATCTTAATGAAAAAAAAGTAGTATTAAATTTGCCATATTCTCATAACAGCTCAATACTCACAAAGGTCACCATAAGAATTGTTCCACATTTTAACTTTGTTTAGAATACCTACAACCAATCAGAAGTGGAAGAAGGCAAACCAGCGTGGGGAGGAATAAGCGGATATCTGAAGCAAAGACAGCCTGTTTAAAAAAGCAGAACAGATTTAAATTTTGTTTGGTTTACTGTAGCGTGGTTCAGGTGCTCAGATGCTAATGTGAATTTGGAGTATCTAGAGCTGGTAGATACTGTGTTGATGACTTAATTGGCTGTTACTGATGTTTTTAGTCAGTTTTAGTGAATATGTTTAAAGTTTAGTTTAAACATTTGGCTTTTTCTCAATAGCTGTACGCTGTTAATTTCAAATACATTTAAGAGCAAGAAAATATTAAAAAATTGGAAAAGGGGAAAAAAAAACAAACCCCAAAAGATTTACATCATTTTTATCCTTAGGGGACAGAGAACACACATTGGGAGAAAACTACATTTATCTTTAAAACAAAACAAACAAAAATACAGAAACTGCCTCAAACATTCATGGTGAATAATTCGTGTACTCTTAGCTATGTATTTTCACTTAACTATGATTTTTTTAATCTGTGAAACATTTTTGCAATAATTCTTATGAAAAACTATAAAAACGTATAGTTTTTGCCAGAACATATTGAAAAGTAGTTCCATGACCTCAAATCGGTACTAAAGTAGAAAGAAGCCTTGTAATTTTAGTCAGATACAATTGATAGTCGCAGTGCACAGACAGGCTTTTTTTTTTTAAATGCTAATATAAATGGAGGCAAAATATAGAAGAGCTTCTTTTAAAGCTGAACAGTTGCCACTGAACAGGAGTCGGGGGGGGGGGGGGGAGGGAGGAATAAAGAAGAGCAAGTGGAGTCATATTCTTAACAAGTAGTAGAGGACATCCGTGCTACATGCCACCCATCCATTTTAAAGCATGCAGCTGGTAAAGAACCTTCTGTACCACTTTCTAGCCAGCTGGTTGCGTGAGTATTACAGGGATACTACACCATCATCTGTATGTGTATTCCCCGATGAAACTTCTCCAAACTGCATGGGTGCTATTAAACTGATCCACTATAGTGGATTTCAGGGAAAATCTTAAACATTATTCTCATCTTTGCTCGCACTGTTTAATTATTGGTGGACATGTTTCTCCTTTAGTTGAATGTCCTGACATTGACCATTTGATAGGTTACTACTTCAACAGTTTTGTTATTTTTTCTGTACATCCTTCTTGAGAGAGACTCACTTTCCATATGAAAGGACATAAAGGACCTTCTCTTTCAATTACATAATCAGAGGATTTGGAAAGCAACTGTAACTGTGATGCTTTTAAAAACTGCTTCAGAGTATAAAATCCAGTTCAGTTGTGGAAACATCAGCCTGCTGTTAAGTTAGTTTTGCTTGGACTTGGGAAGGATGTCACTATGTGTACTTAGTGGAGTGAGGACAATCAATGGGACACAATCATTACGGAAGCCTGCTAAACAACCAGTGGGGCCCCTGGACGATCGAGATACAAAAGGAGCACTTAAAGACGATAAAGTCATCGCAGAAAAACTAAATGAATAGTTTGCTTCAGTCTTCACGGCTGAGGATGTTAGACCTGCGCCGTCTTTTGTAGGTGACAAATCTGAGGAATTGTCAGAGATTGAAGTGTCACTAGAGGAGGTTTTGGAACTAATTGAGAAACTTAACAGTAACAAGTCACCGGGACCAGATGGCATTCACCCAAGAGTTCTGAAAGAACTCCAGTGTGAAATTGCGGAACTATTAACTATGGTTTGTATTCTGTCCTTTAAATCAGCTACTGTACCCAATGACTGGAAGATAGCTAATGTAACACCAATATTTAAGAAGGGCCCTAGAGGTGATCCTGGCAATTAGACTGGTAAGTCTAACGTCAGCACCGGGCAAATTAGTTGAAACGTTAGTAAAGAATAAAATTGTCAGAGACACAGAAGAACATAAATTGTTGCGCAAAAGTCAGCATCGTTTCTGTAACGGGAGATCATGTCTTACTAATCTGTTAGTGTTCTCTGAGGGGGGTCAACAAACATATGGACAAGGGGGATCCAATGGACATAGTGTAAGCCTTTGACAAGGTCCCTCACCAAAGGTTCCTATGTAAATTTAAGTTGTCATGGGATAAGAGGGAAGATCCTTTCATAGATTGAGAACTGGTTAAAAGACAGGGAACAAAGGGTAGGAATAAATGGTAAGTTTTCAGAATGGAGAGGGGTAACTAGTGGTGTTCCCAAGGGTCAGTCCTAAGACCAATCCTATTCAACTTATTCATAAATGATCTAGAGAAAGGGGTAAACAGTGAGATGGCAAAGTTTGCAGATGATACTAAACTGCTCAAGATAGTCAAGACCAAAGCAGACTGTGAAGAACGTCAAAAAGATCTCACAAAACGAAGTGATTGGCAACAAAATGGCAAATGAAATTTAATGTGGATAAATGTAAAGTAATGCACATTGGAAAAAATTACCCCAACTATACATATAATATGATGGGGGCTAACTGAGGTACAACTAATCAGGAGAAAGATGTTGGAGTCATCGTGGATAGTTCTCTGAAGACGTCCACACAGTGTGCAGCGGCAGTCAAAAAAGCAAACAGGATGTTAGGAATCATTAAAAAGGGATAGAGAATAAGGAAAATGTATTTACCTGTTCCCATAATATAAGAACTAAGGGCCACCAAATGAAATTAATGGGCAGCAGGTTTAAAACCAATAAAAGGAAGTTCTTCACTCAGTGCACAGTCAACCTGTGGAACTCCTTGCCTGAGGAGGTTGTGAAGGCTAGGACTATAACAGGGTTTAAAAGAGAACTGCATAAATTCATGGAGGTTAAGTCCATTAATGGCTATTAGCCAGGATGGGCAAGGAATGCCTCTGTTTGTCAGAGGGTGGAGATGGATGGCAGGAGAGAGATCACTAGATCATTACCTGTTAGGTTCACTCTCTCTGGGGTACCTGGCATTGGCCAGTGTCGGCAGACAGGATACTGGGCTGGATGAACCTTTGGTCTGACCAATTATGGTCATTCTTATGTTCTGTATAAGCAGTTTTCAAATATAGTAGTCTGATTATATGTTATGCAGCTCAGTCTAAATAGCCATGCTTTTTAAAAAATTGGTACAATGCTTAAGGCCCAGATTGTTGGCTGGAGATTGATGTAGCTCCCTCCTTTTTTCCTATACTTGGTCACACAAAAATTTCAGTTATAAGAATCCCAATTTCATTTTATTTTGAGCACACAGGGAAGCACCCATTTCTTAGAGCAAGAATTATACCCTCTACCCTAGCTCATTCATGTCTATTGTCTGAAGTGGATGAGAGAGAATATGATCTAATGGGAGAAAACTAATGAATCTGGAAAAGTTATTTCCAGCAGTGCCATCTCAGTGCAGGTGGGTGTATAGTTAGTGGTTTTCAGAAGAATTGATGGCAATAAATCACTAACACTCAGAGTTACATGCATGTGGCAGAAATAGACCTAAATCCACTTAGAAATATTTCTAAAATTGTAATTGTCTTGGTTTCTTTTGAAAGCTGCTGCTGAAATTGCATTACACCTTTGGGGGTGACTTACCACAGTAGTATTACTTTCCCTATACTTCATTGTATTCTAGTTGTCACACATGGAACAGTTTCTGTACTCACTCCTTCATGGTGGTGGTTTGATATTTAATGCCCCAAGCAGGTGCAAAAGATAAATTTCCTAAAGCGTATGTGCATGTACATTTCCACATGCCAGGTATGGTTTGTGTTTTCTTGCATTTTCTTTTACAGTCAACATTCCCTCTTCTGAATATTTTGATTTTCCTTTGTATATTTTAAATAGGTCTGTCAAGTGATAAAAAAAAATGTAATCGTGATTAGTCGTGCTGTTAAACAATAGAATACCATTCATTTTAAATTTTTTTGGATGTCTACTACATTTTCAAACATATTAATTTCAATTACAATACAGAATACAAAGTGTACAGTGCTCAATTTTTTTATTACACATATTTGCACTGTAAAATTGATAAACCAAAGAAATAGTATTTTTCGGTTCACCTCATACAAGTACTGTAGTGCAATCTCTTTTATCATGAAACTTGAATTTACAAATGTAGAACTATGTACAAAAAAATAACTGCATTCAAAAATTAAAACAATGTAAAACTTTAGAGCCTACAAGTCCACTCAGTTCTACTTCTTGATCAGCAAATCACTCAGACAAACAAGGTTGCTTTCAATTTGCAGGAGATAATGCTGCCTGCTTGTTCACAATGTCACCTGAAAGTGAGAACAGGCATTCTCATGGCACTGTTGTAGCTGGCGTTACAAGATATTTACATGCCAGATGAGCTGAAGATTCTTTTGTCCCTTTATGCTTCAACCGCCATTCCAGAGGACATGCTTCCATGCTGATGATGGGTTCTCTTGATAATGATCCAAAGGAGTGTGGACTGACGCATGTTCATTTTCATCATCTGAGTCAGATGCCACCAGCAGAAGGTTGATTTTCTTTTTTTGGTTGTTTGGGTTCTGTAGTTTCCGCATCAGAGTGTTGCTCTTTTAAGACTTCTAAAAGCATGCGCCATACCTTGTACCTCTTGGATTTTGGAAGGCACTTCAGATTCTTAAACCTTGGGTGGAGTGCTGTAATCTCACATCAGTACCAGCTTTGCATTTTATCAAATCTGCTGTGAAAGCGTTATTAAAACGAACATGTGCTTGGGTCATCATCCGAGACTGCTATAAGACGAAATATATGCAGAATGCGGGTAAAACGGAGCAATTCTCCCCCCCCAAAGAGTACAATCAAAAATTTAATTGATGCTTTATTTTTTTACTGAGCGTCATCAGCATGGAAGCATGTCCTCTGCTGATGCATGGAAGGGGCCTATGAATGTTCAGCATATCTGGTATGTAAATACCTGGCAACACCAGGTACATAAGTGCCATGCGAATGCCTGTTCTCGCATTCAGGTAATGTAAATAAGAAGCAGGCAGCAGTATTTCCCGAAAACATAGTTGTTTGTCTTAGCAATTGGCAGAATAAGAAGTAGGACTGAGTGGACATGTAGGCTTCGAAGTGTTACACTGGTGTTTTTTTTTTTTTTTTGAGTGCAGTTATGTAACCAAAAAAAATCTGCTTTTGTAAATTACACTCACGATAGAGATTGCACTACAGTACTTGAATGAGGTGAATTGAAAAATACTTTTATCATTTTTACAGTGCATATATTTGTAATAAAAAATAATATAAAGTGAGCACTGTGCACTTTGTATTCTGTGTTGTAACTGAAATCAATACTGAAAATGTAGAAAAACATCCAAAAATGTTAATACATTTCAATTGGTGTTCTATTGTTATAAATGCGATTTAATTGTGATTAATTTTTTGAGTTAATCATGGGAGTTAACTGCGATTAATTGAGAGCCTGAATTTTAAAGTATAAAATAATTATTGTAAGGATGTAATAAACCTTGTATTCATATTCAGTTTTCTTATATACATGGTATCAGTACTGGTTACTATGGCTGTCCAGAGGACAACCATTCTGTTTTGTGGTGACTTCTGAGATTATAAAATTAGTTTTTCAATCAACATTTGAATGAAAATATTTTTTGATCTTGTAAAAACGGATTTGTATTGGCTTGTCCATTTTTGGATTGAAACCTGAGCTTTCTGATTTAGAAAGAAATAAAGGGCGTGGGGGAGGATTGATGCTCAAACCTGAGGGGTGAGGTCTGGCCTGTGACGTAGGAGGAAGCATGTTCCAGTCCCTGCTCCGCCTGATTAAGAGTGATGTGGGATGAAAAACTAATTCACACAAGCTCCCTTCTTCATGAAAACTTTTTTGAAAGTGAACAGCTTATATCAACCAACTCTACTTTACTCCATACGCAAACAAACACCAGGGAGAGACAAATGTGATGTGACTTGAAATTAACTACAAATGATTTTACTGTCTTTCAAAATATTTTCAATTTCAGAAAATCAAACTCTATTCTGAAACAAAAAAACTTGACCTTGTAACGTTTGTACATTGTTTGAGCTTGAGTAGTACTATATAACATCCATGCATTCTCTTCTCCCCTCAATTCCACCTCATGTTAAAGGAAAGAGTTTGTTACTCTGATTGTAGATGATGACTTTCAAATTCCTTATCATGAAACTTTCATCTTTTACATGATCTATAAACATTAATTCCTTAATGCCCCTTTAAATAAACTTAAATATCAGAAGCTACCTCTTTATGTTCCCATATTACTATTTATCAATATTGATTCGTTGCACCTTTATGAATCAGATTGTCTTGCTCTTGTTGTGAGTTGTCATATTACGTATTGGACCATTTGTGTAGTGTCAGAGAAATAACAAATTATAAATTGAAAATATGTGGTGTAATACTAATAATTTGAAAGTAATGCTTATCTAAAAGACTATTTCAGGCCTCTAACTTTAGGGGTGGGTGGTGGGGTTTTGATGTATGTTGAGGCACAGTAGCGTTCACGTTAGACATCAATAGAGTTGACATTTGGGAGTGCAATAACTTAATATCAGAAGTAAGAGCTTTGGTTAAAAAACGCAACTTCAAGAAAGGACTAGAATAAAAATGTGTAATTCAAATAATCTTTCAAATAAATGTGTAGAAAAGTGTTTGCTCTTTAAAAGAAGAAACATCTTAGTGTATGCTTTTTTAAAATAGAAACCTTTTGCATTTTCTGATTTTTAAGTGCTGTACCATTAGCACAATTTAGAACAGACAGACATCTGTTTGTTCTTTGTAACGCTGACAAATATTAAATTAGAGACTGCATTAGAATTAATTCACTGTGCAGAAGTGTACATCCACTCCCCAGAAATAACTGGGTATGATGAACTACCAGTTTATTACTGATGCACAATCGATAAATAGACGCAGATCTGCAGTTTGAAGTTTCTTACCTATAACATGATAGCGATTGCATTACTATAACAGGTAGTGTATTTCAACATAAGCTGAAGTCCCCATCCCTGCCCTTCAGCGGAGAGTAGTTTCAAAAAGTTTATTCAGTCCTTTGCATCTTGAATGAGACTCATAGCAAGTGTGTCAATTGAGATGCTGGTTTTCTGAGAGTAAATACATGAAGTATATTGATAAAAAATGTTTAAAGTGTGGTGTGTTTTAAAAGTTGTTCACCAGATGGTTCAGAAAATACCGCGAGTTAGTCATGAAAGATTTATTGTATATGTAGGCCTGCAAACTGTTAAACTGTAGCACCACTCTGTTTAGCATAAGTGTAGTAGGAAAGAGCAATTAGTACTACATTACTTTCAAAGTGTGGCTAATTTGCTCTTTACACCAAACTACCAAAAATATTTAGCAGCTGAATGTCATAACAGTCTAAGGAATGATATGGAGTTTAAATTATGTCCTTCTGCAGACTGAATTTTAGGAGTTTATGAATTGAGTTGGCCATTAGATACAGCATTTACCATGACCGAGCTAGAATGAGAAATTTAATACTGTAAACTTTCAATGACCTTGACTGTATTATGAATCTACTGTGAATTGGCAATTACAGTTCTAACTTAATGCAAATCGAATACTGTGCGTAAGCATGGCGACAAACTAGTTTTAACTGTCCTATGTTATTCCTGAATGTGCTAACAATGACAGTATTTTTTTCTGCAGTAGGAAAGGATATGAATATTCATGTGCTTCCCTAGTGTGTGATGAGACTGCTGTTGATCTTTTCCAGTACTATATAGTTTCAAAAACCTTTTATCATCTATGCACAAAGTTGTCAGTGCGTGAAAATAGGTGCATGCATGTTTTAATTCAAGCACAGAGGTGTGCAAACTCCCATAGAAGACTTGTTTTTTGGAAGCATGGCCAGCATGTCCCTGCAGCCTGTCGCTTCCTTCAGCTCCCATTGGCCGGGAATGGCGAACCTCGGCCACTGGGAGCTGCGGGTGACTGTGCCTGCTGATGGTCAATGTCAGCAAAATGTCTCGTGGCCCACGATCAGATGGGCCGCATGTGGCCCGCGGGCTGCAGGTTGCTCCCCATTGCTCTACTCACTCTCAACCAAAAGTGGCTCTAGGCTGGTGGTGGAATCTGAGTACCACCTTAATGCCAACCACCTCATCCCCTGTTACCTTTGGGGGTTCTCTTGCATTCTTCACCTGCAACTGGAACAAGATCACTATGGACAGTTGGATTCTGGAGATTATCCATCAGCAATATTCTGTAGAGTTTCCCTCCTTTCCACCTCACAAACTCCCTTCAGGAACTCCCTCCCCAGCACTCTCTCAAGGAAATTCTTTAACAGGAAACAGAATCCTCTTATACCAAGGGGCAATAGATTGCGTCCCACCTCATCACCAAGGGAGAGGATTCTATTCCCTGTATTTCCGATTTCCCCCAAAAGGCCATCCCCCAAAAGGAGACCCATCCCGGACCTTCTACAATTCAACATCTTTATTGGAAAACTTAAGTTTGTGGCTCTTGACAAGAAAGATACATATTTTCACGTGGATGCATTATTCACCCATCACAAAGGAACTCTTTTTATGGTAGGCAAGGAACTCTTACAGTTTTAAATTCTCCCCTTTGGGCTGGTTACAGCACCCAATATTTATGAAGATTTTTTTTCTGTGGTATCAGCCCAGATGAGACATGAGAGCTATGCGGTATTCCCATACTTGGATGATTGGCTGCTGATAGGCTGATCTCATCAGCAGGTCAAGTTGGTGACAAGGGTTCTTGTGCAACTTTTAATGGCCTTAGGCGTTGGTATGAACAGAGCAAAGTTTGTTTTGTTACCCACAAGATCAATAAACTTTTTAGAAGCAAGATTGGAGGAACGCTCTCATAAAAATAGAGTCCACTTAGAAAGGTTTCATGCACTGAGCACCCAGCTTTCCCACACCATTCGCAGACAGTGAACCATGATGCATAAGTTACGTCACGTAGCCGCATTCACCTATGTGACTCCTTTTGCGGGACTCCACTAACGGTGCCTGCAGACTAGCTCCACTCAACCTATTGACCAAGCAAGGACTACATCAACTCCAGGGTGGTCGTTCCTGCCAGAGTTGTCACCTCTCAAACTTAGTGGTCGAACACCGTTCCCTTCAGCCCTCCAACCCTCATGGCCACCATTGCGACACCTTCTGGGATGAGATGATCATCTGGACAGTCATACTGCCCAGGGTTTTTGGACCCCATCAGACACCAGACTACATATAAATTAATTGGAACTGAGGATGGTCCACCTTGCGTGCGAAGTCTTCCTTCCGCTTATACGCTTGCTCCATAGTCAGATAATGTTTCACAATACCACCACTATCTAAACAAACAGGCAGGAGTGAGAGTTTGTCCCCTGTCCCAGGAAACCGTGAGACTTTGGAACTGGTGTGTCAGGAACCGCATCATGATACCTTTCCAGTGTTCAGAATTCCCTGGCAGACAAATTAAGCAGAAGCTTCTTGATAGACTACAAGTGGCAGATTAACAACACAGTCCTGAGTGAGATATTTACAGATGGGGTACTCCACTGTAGGGACCCCTTGATGTCCCAAACGAACAGAAAGCTCCCATATATAGATCCAGGGGAGCCATGGGTTGCAACTCCCAAGGTGGTTGATCTGCTGATGTCTTGGACCAATGGCCTCTGTTAGGTCTTTCCTCCTCTTCTCCTACTGCTACTGGTCATAGAAAAGATACATTGTGACAGAACCAACATCATTCTCCTAGCTCCCCACTGGGCCAGACAGTTGAGGTTCATGGAACTTCTAACAATGTCTGCCCACCCACCAATCAGAAATCACCCATTCTCAGATATCTTAACCTGGTTAACTTCATTTTATGGCCTGGCTTTTGAGTGGCATCTAATAGAATGCTCACAGAATCATAGAACTGGAAGGGACCTCGAGAGGACAGGACTTCGAGAGGACATCTAGTCCAGTCCCCTCCACTCATGGCAGGACTAAGTATTTTCTATACCATCCCTGACAGGTGTTTGTCCAACCTGCTCTTAAAAATTCCCAATGATGGAGATTCCACAACCTCCCTAGGCAATTTATTCCAGTGCTTAACCACTCTGACAGTTAGGAAGTTTTTCCTAAAGACTAACCTAAACCGCCCTTGCTGCAGTTTAAGTCCATTGCTTCTTGTCCTATCCTCAGAGGTTAAGAAAAATAATTTTTCTCCCTCCTCCTTGTAACAACCCTTTAAGTGCTTGAAAACTGTTATCATGTCCCCTCTGTCTTCTGTTCTCCAGACTAAACAAACCCAATTTTTTTTCAATCTTCCCTCATAGGTCCTGTTTTCTAGACCTTTAATAATTTTTGTAGCTCTTCTCTGGACTTTCTCCAATTTCCTGAAATGTGGCACCCAGAACTGGACACAATAATCCAGTTGAGGCCTAATCAGTGTGGAGTAGAGCAGAAGAATGACTTCTCGTGTCTTGCTTACAATACTCCTGCTAATAAATCCCAGAATGATGTTTGCTTTTTTTGCAACAGCATTACACTGTTCACTCATATTTAGCTTGAGATCCATTATGATCTCCCAGATCCCTTTCCACAGTACTCCTTCCTAGACAGTCATTTCTCAGTTTGTATGTGTGCAACTGATTGTTCCTCCCTACGTGGAATTCTTTGCATTTGTCCTCATTGAATTTCATCCTGTTTACTTCAGACCATTTCTCCAGTTGGTCCAGATCCTTTTGAATTTTAATCCTATCCTCCAAAGCACTTGCAACCCCTCCTAGCTTGGTATCATCCCTAGTTCGGCCCTGGTTCAAGTGATCCTTACCAGAGTAGAAGAGAGTCTAGTAGCCCCTGCTATTGAGTTAAATGGAGACTTTTTGGCCAGGGCACAACTGTACCAACATTATTCAGATACTGTAATAATTCCGTTGGTTTTAGACTTTCTCCTATTGGGGTCTCTCTTTGTTAACTATGAATACACCTTGCCGAGTTACGTGTCTTCCTCCCACTGGTGGAAGGACACTTAATCTTCACTCACCCAGCTACAGTGCAATTCATGAAAGGCCTTATCAGGACCTTCCCCTCAGTGGGACCTTAACCTTGTTGTTTCCAAGCTCATTAATTGCCTTTTGAATGCATGGGGATTTGTACCATGGCTCACCTGTCCACAAAGGTGGCGTTCTTGGTAGCTATCACCTCAGCTAGGAGAGTCAGCAAGCTCGGAGCCATCATGGTACACTCTTATATATTGTTTCACAAAGAAAAGGCTTCTCTTTGACCTTATCCCATGTTTTTCTCCTAATTTTTATGTTCGGCGTATATTACACAATACACTTACCTGTATATTTCTCAAAACTCCACACTTACTTTGAAGTTGAGAGAGATCACTTTATCAATGTCCAGCATCCCCTAGTGTTCCACCTGCAAAGAACCAAACCCGTTAGGAAATTCAAAGGTTCTTCATTGCCATAGCAGTGAGATCACATGGACAAGCCATATCATCCCAGAGGATTTCTAAGTGCTCTTAGGATATATCACAGAGTGCTACAAGTTAGCAAATATTCCTACTCCTAGGGGAGTTACAGCAGCCTCCATGGCATCCCTGTCAGATGTTCCACTCTAGGACATCTGCAGACTGGCCATCTGGAGTTAGATCTACATGTTTGTGACACACTATGCCCTAGTTGATGCCTCAACTGCTGTTGCAAGAGTGGGACTGGTAGTATTTTTGCTACCAGCTTCTTTGCACCTGTCTGCAGTCTGAACGCTGCTTGCCAATCATCAATGTGTGGAATACACATAGGGACCATCTCTCAAAGAAGAAATCAAGGTTACTTACTGTAACTGGAAGTTTTTTGTGGTGTGTGGTCCCTATCTGTATTCCACTGTCTGTTCTCCATCCCCTCTGCTTCAGGTCCAGTTGGATTTACAGTAAGAGGCGGTGCTGTAGAGGAATCCACCTGCACTGCCTCTTACACCTTTGTTTGGGAGCATGGAGAGAACTACTGCGCATGTGGGCCAACAGACAGTGCTTTGTTTTGAAGAATTTTCAGAGTTGGGAGCATGGCGCTCATGCATACCCGCATGTGGAATACAGGTAGGGACCACACATTTTGAAGAACATCCAGTTAAGTATCTTCCACTTCCTTTTATAGATTATGATTTAATTAGAACGGTTCTAGTCTTATTTTTTTTTTTAAAGTAGTCTTTCCTTCTGCTCTCTTCAGAGCAGAGGGGATTTGATTTAATCATGGACTTCTACATAAAAGTGCATTCTTGTTGGTTGTTATAACCTTAATACATACTCTTCACAACTCACGGATAGATATAGGTTTCATTTTTAGAAGGTAGACACTATCGATTTTTAAAGTGATTTATTTTGAAAACTTTTCATATTAATTTTACAGCTATATCAGAAAATTAATGATTGTTTGGTTATTTCATTTACCAAAGGTAATTGAAGCAGATATTTATGAAGTCATTGGGAGGAGAACTATCTCCAATTCAATGCATTAATCATTATTTGGAGGATTTTCTTGCCATGCTGTATTAGGAGGAGAGCATCACCAGATAGACATTTAAATAGTTTTATTTAACTAAAAGAACAACGTTACATATTCTGGATTTTTTTCTTCAACAGCAAACATACAACATTTTAATAAAACGAGCATATGAATTTTTGAATTTAGTTAAATAGACAAGTTTTTTAAAATAAGGTTTGTTTTAGTTAAAATAGTTTTAAACTAAGATAGTTAAATGAATTTAAAAAACAAAACAAAAAACAAACCCAAATTAAATAAACTATGCCGGTCAGGTCAACATGAGAAACTTAAAATATTGGCGTCTGCAGCTAACTCAGTTGTCTTCACCTTCATTTTCCTGTTTGTTCATAATCTGGAAAAGAAAAACAAGCTTTCCTGCTTTTTCAGGTTTCAAACGATTTCTCAGTTTGGAATGAATTAGTCCAAAGGAAGAAAATATTCTTTCTACACCGGCAGAAGAAGCGACTGCTGTTAAAAGTGAGATGATCACTTCAACAGTGTCTGAATCCAAGTGCTTAACTGGTGTGACTTTCTTTAAAACATCAGCAAACATATATTTCTTGAGTGGTTCACTCTTAGGTCTGAAGTTTATTATAGTTGGCATTAGGGAGGGATGATTGCTGGATGTCCATGTTATAGCCAACTCCTCTTCTTCAGCTTTAAAGTACTTTGACCCTGGTACTGAGTATTGAGAATAGTTTCAAGAAAATGAGCTGGAGATAGTGCTTGTCCCATTCGCTATTTTAATGCTTGTAATTTAACTCTGTCATTGCATATTTCTCTTCTTAAAATCACTCAGTTCCTTCCAAATTTCAACAGCATCAGCAATAAAACAGCTATTTCCCTGCATTTTGTTCAAGGCTACAGAAATAGGCTTCAGGGTACTCAGCATATGTTCAGCGTTTCTCTTAAGCCCAATGTTGAGAACTTTGACTTTCATGATTTTGTTCAGAAACTGTCATCAGATTAGGCCAGTTCTTGATATAGTGCTCAAAACAGTCCACTATTCCTAAGTTCCATTGCACATCTTGTGGGAGAATTAGCTCGGTTCCTCCCAATTTTTTTCAGAGTAGCTGCTGCAAAGTGGTTGTTATGGAAGTATTTTGCAATTTCACCAACATTAGTCTTTGTCTGGAACACTGAAGTCTTTGGCTGCGAGGTGCATTTGAATTTTTTTTCACAGTTCGTTATAGCTTTTACTGCTACTTCTTGTAGGTATTCTGCTGTGTACACATTTCCTGATGTATCAATTGTTTCTATATGGAAGACATTCCCTTCTTCTGTTGTCACACAAGCACATACAACAGTATCATTGTGGACATTGCTTCACCCAGCAAGACTCAGGTTAACAATTTCACCCTCTTGACCTTTTGCTCACTGCTCAATTTCTCTTTCATACGTTTAATCCAGCAATTTGCCTGCAACATATGCTCTGTCGGGTGGACTGTATCCTGGTCTCAATGACTGAACCATGCTAATGAAGTGTGGGTTCTCAATCATACGGAAAGGAGAGTTTGTTGCATAAACAAACCGGGCAATTTTTTTCATCAATTACCTCTTTTTGTAATCTTCTGGTTCTTATCACAAATTTATCTATGGTTGTTTCTGGATGATTGTCAAGGTTCCTTCCCCACTCTGAACTCTAGGGTACAGATGTGGGGACCTGCATGAAAGACCCCCTAAGCTTATTTTTAACAGCTTAGGTTAAAATTTCACCAAGGTACAAACTGTTTTACCTTTTTGTCCTTGGACCTTATGCTGCCACCACCAAAGTGTCTAACAAAAATAACGGGAAGTGCCCACATGGAAGCATCTGCCCCCCCAAATATCCTCCCAAGCACTACACCCCCTTTCCTGGGGAAGGCTTGATAAAAATCCTCACCAATTTTCATAGGTGAACACAGACCCAAACCCTTGGATGTTAAGAACAATGAAAAAGCAATCAGGTTCTTAAAAGAAGAATTTTAATTAAAAGAAAAAGTAAAAGAAAAACCTATGTAAAATCAGGAAGGGAAATACCTTACAGAGTAGTCAGATTCAAAACATAGAGAATCCCTGTAGGCAAAACCTTAAGTTACAAAAAGAGACAAAAACAGGAATATACATTCCATTCAGCACAACTTACTTTATCAGCCATTTAAACAAAACAGAATCTAACACATATCTAACTAGATTGCTTACTAACTCTTTACAGGAGTTCTGACCTTCATTCCTGCTCTGGTCCTGGCAAAAACATCACACAGACAGAGGACCCTTTGTCTTCTCTCCCTCCCCCCTACCTCCCCCGCCCCTCCAGCTTTGAAAGTATCTTGTCTCCTCATTGGTCATTTTGGTCAGGTGCCAGCGAGGTTATCTTACCTTCTTAACCCTTTACAGGTGAAAGGGTTTTTCCTCTGGCCAGGAGGAATTTAAAGGTGTTTACCCTTCCCTTTATGTTTATCACGATGGAGATTTTTTCTTTTTGCTACAGGTGATATACTGTGGCTATGTGACATACATTATGTGACTGAAACACTATCATTGACAGATAACTTTGAAACTATAGAAAATGATGGTGATCTTGAAGGTGGATAGTCTTCAGAATCCTGTATTTTGAGGTTGGATTCTCCTAAACAAAATAAGTCAATGCAGCTATTTAATTATTATTACCATACTGCTCATTCAGTATTACTCATTGCATTCACTGACACTCAGTACTACTTTAAAGGTAAAATTGTAAAAGGAAGATCTGCTTATTTAAGCTTTTTGTTTTTTTATCACAACTGCATCTAAAATGATAGTACCATAGAGTAACAACTATATTTTTTTGCTCAAACATGAGAATTCAAGAATAGTCCAGAAGGAAGACAGGCAGTCCTCAATAAAGAAGTATGAAATAAAAAAGTTTACCAACCTGAAGATCTTGCATGTTCAGACATGTTCCTTTCGTCATCTTCAACGCAGCTTCCTTCTGAGAAGGAACACTTTTCATGATGTTTCGTTCAGGCAACTAGGGCTTGCATTTCTTTGTTGCACTGTTTTGCATTTTGCATGCATGCCTGTCTTACCCACAGGTAGAGGAACGTCATTAAAGTATTCCCAAACTGGGTCCCTCTTACGGCCTGCTGCCATTATAAGTTTTCCCTTCCAGTGAGAATGGTATTGTCGATCTCAAATCAATGAAGGCTACACTCAGAAAGACCTCAAGACTTCTGGAATATGCTGCTCAAACAGTTTCACTTTTGTTTCTCCTGCCTGTCCCTCCCTTTTCACATTTATCTCCAGATTTCTTCTCCTGGTCCAGATCTATTCCGCCCCCAACAATCTTCTATTTATTGAACTTTTTGAAACTTTGCCCTTTTAGAGAGAGGTAAGGGATTAACTCTGTGTACACATATTTGCAGAGGGACAATAGGGTTGAGGTCTATTATTTCTCACCTCTATATAATTTATTTTAAAACCATTTTTGCTGTTAACAAGCATGTTTATCTCTGGAGACACAAATTGACAGTTTGAGAACGGCAAAATTAAGCCCCTCTGATGGTATCTTCTAGACAAAGCCCCATTGGGTAGATAGAAAGATTATTTAGGTTAATCTATACAGAAGCTCCCGGAACCCTGTAAAATTGGGTCCCTAATCCATGAACTATTAGAACTCATTTATAAAACTTTCCTTGAACGTTACATGACTCTATTGTCTCATACGATAGAATTAGAATTTATAATCCCTATTCCACGATGAGATAAAATGTATCTTAATTAAAACGATCTTTAAATTGCTTTTTCCTCAAAAAGCATTTTATAAAAAAAAATCTGATTTAAATAAGTTTTTTTAATTTTTTTTTAAACTCATTGATTTTTATTCACTCTGCTTTAGAGGGATCATAATTGCTTAAAAAAAACAAACAAAAAAACCCCCCAAACCCCTTATGTTTGAGGTACATAAGCCCACATGTGTAAGACATTTTTAACAGCTTGTTAAGTACAACAAAAAATTTAATTGGCAGGTAATGCTACAGTGTTTAATCTACCAGTATCAGGGGGTAGCCATGTTAGTAATTTTCACTCCATGCATCTGAAGACGTGGGGTTTTTACCCACGAAAGCTTATGCGCAAATAAATCTTAGTTTTTAAGTTGCCACCAGACTCCTTGTTGTTTTGTAGTCTGTCAGTGTGGTCCTGGTGGGGTCTATATATTTGGAATGTAAGGAATTCTGTTATTTGTTTCTCCTGTCTATAAAAATAGTGTAATACATGAAATGGAAGGGAATAAAGCTTATAAATTGAAGACAGGAGAGAGTGCACCAGTAAATGTAACACTTGATTTCTTTATCACAAACATCATAAAACTACATTATAGAATATCTCAAAATGGCAAAGATTGACAGCTCAGATTTTAGAGGTGAAAAAATATATGATAGCGGGAAGCCCGGAGCCCAGAGACAGCAGGGCTTCTGGTGGGGAGTGTGGCCAGCAGACAGGCTTGAAGCAGGGAGCTCTCCACCTGGTGTAGGGTGACAGCCTGAGCTTTGAAAGAGGTGTAGGGTTCATAACAAGGAGCCTACCAGCCTTTCTTGTCAATTTCTTAGCTCCAGCAGGGACTTGTGAAAGACAGCCAACAGCCGATAAAAGTAGTGTTTACATGGACACTGCATCATCCTAACTGCACCGACATAAGCCCTATGCTTACGTCATTATGTTGGTCTAGTAGGGCACTTACCGTTGGCAGAACAAGGCTGTAGTGTAGACACTGACATAATTAGGTCAACATAAGCTGCCTTACCTCGACCTAACTCTGTAGTGTAGAAGCCTGTCAAGATGAAAACTTATACTACCTACTGTAGTAAATAAAGAATGACTGTAAATCCTCCATTGATGCATACAAATGGAAGTATGTAGCTTTTAAATATCTGTGTAATAGATTGTTGCCGGTTCTAGAAAAGCGGTTGCATGGGAGAGATATGTGACAAGATACTATTCATTCTCTTGCACTGTGAAACAGTTGCTCAATCTTTCTGCTTTAAGTAACTTAGAGCCTTATATTGTTGCTGTGTGACACTGTAAAATGTTTTATGGTCTACTTCTGTTTGCGTCATGTAGTTACTATTCCCATTGATTTAAAGGGAAGTTTGATTGAGTAAGGAGAGCAATATTTACTCCTTAAATGATAGTTCCTAGTTACTTGGAATGGGCGTTGATAATGTTTTGTATGCAAAGTAAACATATAGGTTTTCGAGCCTGCCTAACTTGATATTTTTACATTCATGCCAGTCTCTTAGTTTGTTTACTTAGTGTTGTATTCTCAAAAAGTTGGTCTTTGTGTCCTTTTTTTTAATGGAGGCTTTAGCTCAACAGTTTCATGAGTTGTACCAAACAATACCTGTTCATACTAAAAACAGAAACTTGATGGTTATTTAATGGCCTCGGATGCTTTTTTACTAATAGATGTTATGATGTTTTCTCCACCAAGAAGATCAAGTACAAAAGTAAAACACAAATTACATAAGATTACTGAAGTGCTGCAGCCTCCAAAGATATCAGCAACCACTTCAAGAAAAAAATTTGAAAAGATGTGGAAAATAATCCACTCAAAATTAGAACAAATTAGCATTGTGCTTTGTAAACCTCTGGTAAACCAAGGGGAGCAAATGGCAAATGTGCACTGAGAGAGCCTAGCTGCCAGTCCCAAGAAAAAATAATACAGCCATCCTAGCTGCTGAGACTGACTGTATTATGAGGGAAGAAAATAAATTGCTATGAGACAGCATTGTGAAAATATAATTAGTACATAGATGAGAACACAACGCTATGACTCTCTCTTTATTGTTGTTAGAAATGAAACACTTCTCACTAGTGCTACTGTTGCATGAGGAAAGAGGAAGTGCTGCGTAATGCCAGTTGGGAGAAGACAAGGTTGGCAACAGTGGCCTGGCTGCTATTTATGGCATTGGAGAGGCCAGCCCAAGCCCACCACTGTTAAGATTTTGGAATACTGTTTAAAAACAGTTTCACAGCTGCTTTCTGGTTTTGCTTCTTTCTGTATATTTTGTTCACTCATTCACTAAACAAGGTGAACAGCCATTAGCAAGAACTACTATTTCCCCTCCTTTTTTTCATCTGTGTGCTTCTAATTTATCAGCCTGTCATCCTGATCCCATCTTCTCCCAACTTCTGTCCAGTCTCACTCCTATGAGTGTTACAACCTTCTACAGATAGATTTTGTCACCTCTTTTAGGGGAAGAAGCGTGTCTTTGATCACACCAGCCTGTCCACTACTTCTTAATTCACTTTTCTGCCTCCTTTAGACTTTGTAGCCCAGTTTTCCTCTCTTGATTTTTTAAATATTTAAATATTGTTTCTTGCCCTACTCACCACTCAGATCATCTGACAGGTGGCCTTTTCCCCATCCAATTCAAAAGATTGCCTTTTTTCTCCTGACCATGTTCTCATACTTTTGGCAATTAAACAATCCACTTCTGCCACTTTCTGTCCTCCTGTGGGTTCTACAACTGTAGGCTCTTCCCGTTCTCCTTCAGTATCACCTTTGGGTCTTCATCCTCTCTTTTCCCCATATCTCTTGTCATCTCTGATTTATATTCTTGGATGTCTACTCTTCTGTTATCTCTCCTCAGCTCATCTGCTCATTGCTTTCAGCTGCTACTTTCATAGAAATGAGTCCCAGAACTTGCCTTCTGTGCATTGTAATCTCCTCCTGGATGTGCTGGTGTCATTGAGTTGGTCTCTGGAATAAAGCTTCATAGTTTACCTGGGAATCCTCTTGTGCTTCACCAAGCCCTTTGCAGAACACACTAAACTCTGTCTCACGTCTTCCCTGCATATGCCGTCTGTCCTGTGACTTACTCCTTTTCCAGATCTCTTCAATTAAATCGTTTCTTAGTATCTTCGCTTCTAAGCATCTTGGCTTCTTCTTAGTTGTCTCCTATCTTTGTTGCTGAAACCTTTATGTCTGACCTCTTGTCAGCTCTCCTTTTCTACCCTCCAAACTATAGAAAACACAATTGATCAAAAAAAGAAAAGGAGTACTTGTGGCACTTAGAGACTAACCAATTGATTTGAGCATAAGCTTTTGATCAAGTCATAAATCATTTCTCTTTCCTGTTACATTGAATTAAGCTTAATAGAAATGAGTCCTTTCATTAGCTTCCTGTCACTGCATCAAATTCTGTCCCCTGCATGGTCTTAAAGAGCCTTTGAAATCTTACCACCAGTTCAGTATGTCCTAGGATGTGTATTCTGCAATGTCAGTCCTCTAAGGCCTTGCTGAACCTAGGTAGCTCTCCAAGGCCATCTAGTGACAGTGGTTCATATGTAGAATTAAACTCTAAAGCCTTCAAATTCTTAAAATGTTGGAATTTTTTTTAAACAAAATGGTAGCAGGATAGGAATTAAGTTTCTGTTTTACTTGTTAGTCTTTGACTTCAGCAAGTCATGTTACTAGAGTTGCCACCTCCAAGATAGAACCTGGCCAATGACCACCCCAAGTGCCACCAACAATTGAGGTCCTAGCGCTGACCATAGCTGATAACTCATATGTTTGAGAACCATTTTTACATACACATAGAAAATAAAATGTGTATTGGTTACTTTATCAATTTTTCTTACCGTATACGAACATGACATCACTATCCAAAGGTGTGAATTATTGAGCACTCCAGTGTGTCTCAAGTGTGTTTGTGGGGGAACTCCATGTTAAATATTTTAACCATCTAGGCTGGTTTAAAAACCCTACATGTTACTAAAGTACATGTTCAAAAGGTATGCACTTTAAGCAGGAAATGAAAAAGTAGTGTGCAGTGAGTTCTTGGGTATGAGTGGTTTTTCCTTGAAATCTGTACTATTCACCTGTCTACTTGCTCTTCACAGATTTAGGTTCCATGGTGCTACTTCATTTATGGTGTAACTGCTAATGTTCAAATACATCTTGACACATAGAACATACCATTCATTTCTTTAATGCATGTTTAACAATTAAAGGATCCAGTGGCAAAAGTGAAATCTCTGAAAGTTGCGTGGGAACATTTTAAAGACACCATAATAGAGGCTCAACTTAAATGTATATCCCAAATTAAAAAACATAGTAAGAGAACCAAAAAAGAGCCACCGTGGCTAAACAACAAAGTAGAAGAAGCAGTGAGAGGCAAAAAGACATCCTTTTAAAAAGTGGAAGTTAAATCATAGTGACAAAAATAGAAAGGAGCATGAACACTGGCATGTCATAAATATAAAGCGAAGGGTAAACCCCTTTAAAATTCCTCCTGGGCAGAGGAAAAATCCTCTCACCTGTAAAGGGTTAAGAAGCTAAAGGTAACCTCGCTGGCACCTGACCAAAATGACCAATAAGGAGACAAGATACTTTCAAAAGCTGGGAGGAGGGAGAGAAACAAAGGGTCTGGGTCTGTCTGTGTGCTGCTTTTGCCGGGGATAGACCAGGAATGGAGTCTTAGAACTTTTAGTAAGTAATCTAGCTAGGTATGTGTTAGATTATGATTTCTTTCAATGGCTGAGAAAAGAACTGTGCTGAATAGAATGACTATTTCTGTCTGTGTGTCTTTTTTGTAACTTAAGGTTTTGCCTAGAGGGATTCTCTATGTTTTGAATCTAATTGCCCTGTAAGGTATCTACCATCCTGATTTTACAGAGGTGATTCCTTTACTTCTATTTACTTCTATTTCTATTAAAAGTCGTCTTGTAAGAAAACTGAATGCTTTTTCATTGTTCTCAGATCCAAGGGTTTGGGTCTTTGGTCACTTATGCAAATTGGTGAGGATTTTTACCAAACCTTTCCCAGGAAGTGGGATGCAAGGGTTGGGAGGATTTTGGGGGGAAAGACGTGTCCAAACTACGTTTCCCAGTAAACCCAGTTAGAGTTTGGTGGTGGCAGTGGATATTCCAAGGACAAAGGATAAAATTAATTTGTACGTTGGGGAAGTTTTAACCTAAGCTGGTAAAAGTAGGCTTAGGAGGTTTTCATGCAGGTCCCCACATCTGTTCAGAGTGGGGCAGGAACCTTGACATGGCAAATGAAATGTTAAAATACAATTAGGAAGGCCAAAAAAGAATTTGAGGAACAGTGATCCAAAGACTCAAAAAGTAGTAATAAATTTTTTTTTTAAGTACATCAGAAGCAGGAAACCTGCTAAACAACCAGTGGGGCCACTGGATGATTGAGGTGCTTAAAGGAGCACTCGAGAACAATAAGGCCATTGCAGAGAAACTAAATGAATTCTTTGCATCGGTCTTCATGGCTCAGGATGTGAAGGAGATTCCCAAACCTGAGCCATTCTTTTTAGGTGACAGATCTGAGGAACTGTCCCAGATTTCGGTATCATTAGAGGAGGTTTTGGAACAAATTGATAAATTTAGCAGCAATAAGTCACCAGGACCAGATGGTATTCACCCCCAACTCCTTCACCTTCGCTCCCAGATCCCTTAGTCACTTCTGAACTGCCTGCCTTGCAGTATCATTAATGCCCACATGGATGAGCTGCAGTGGTTGTAGTCAGAGGGCCAGATGATTCTCCTCATACCTTTGATAATGTCTTGTATATGGGCCCCTGGCAGGGAGCATGTCTCCTGGGATCCCAGGTCAGGCCAGCAGATGGATGCCTCTGACCTGCTTAGAAGGCAGTCACCGATCACTGCCATGCTTCATTTTCTCTTTGAAGCAGTGGCTACAGTCCTCCAAGCCATGGGGATAATGGCTTCTTCTCCACCTTTGGGGAAGATTGCTCTTCTCTGGTTGCCAAGGCAGCATTCTGTATTGATCTCTGTGAACAGTAGGTTGGAAGTGGGGGTAGAACATTGTCTGCTGCCAGAAGTAACTAGCAGCCAGCTTCCTCCCTCTGAAGGTGCCATTTCCTCTTCTCTTTATGGTGCTGCTGCATTTCCCTCCAGCTGGATTGCTTTCTCAGCTTTGGAGGTCTCCAAATGCATGTTTTCAGCGAATTCCTCATGTCACCGAGGCTACCTCTTCCTGTAGCTCTCCCACCTGCTTCCTGAGAGATGCTACTAGTAGACCCTTCTCGCAAAGGATGGTCTCTCAAGCTTGGCTTATATAACAAGAAAATGCCAGCCACAGTCTTGGCAAATTCACCCTTAGATCTGGGTAGAGGCATCCCCAGTCAGGTTCTGTGTGTGGACATGGGGGCAGGTGAGGTGGTAGTCAGGAGCAGTGTTAGAGCTGGAGACGTGGCCTTTCTGAACCATGATTTTATTTTTACTCCCTCTGAATCAAGCTTAACATTTGAACTTTGAACAGAGGCTTCTCATGTGCTATACTTCTTCAATGGTTCTGTCCTCTTTTGTAGCCTGGTTTATGGCTGTGCTTCTGAATTGCAGAACTGAGACCATATATAACAGTAATGTCATCTTTGTCTTCCTGTTTCCAAGCTTTTCAACTATTTATACCTAGAGTGATGATGGAGATTTTTGGTTAACCTTATGTGCTAGATTTATTCTATTATTCTATAGATTTATTTAATCCAGGGTAATTTGGATTGTAATCCTTTAGGGGCAACACTCTTTTTTTTTTTTTGGTTTTGTTCTGTTTGTTTTTGTCATGGGTGTGTGCTTACCAGAATAGGTTCTACCTTAATTAAAACAAGATTGAATTTAGTGATTTAATTTTGAGTCTTTGGATTTTTAGGTGGGATATACATCAGAAAGCTGCTGCTTTGTCTTAATTTGATGTCACTTGTTTATGTTCCTGGAAGCTTGAGACCTGTTGAACAAGTGGAAAGGGAGAAGTTAAAAATAATTTGAAGCCTTTTGAGCTGTGTTGATCTGGCAATAAAAGCCTACAACATGTCCACTGACATATAAAGTACTTTTGGAACTACCTTATTGAATGTTATAAATTCATTTTGATTTAAACATAGGAGTGGCCTATCCATGGTTCTGGGCACTTTTCTGTATATTATAAACATGCAAGTATAGGAATACTACTACTAATGAAAATAAATGTAGTTACTTTGCTATAGCTTAGAAGTGGAAAAACAAAACAATCGCAGCACAGATTGTAGCATTAAACATAAATCTTGCTTTCCAAAGGCTCAGAAGTAGAGGTGAATATTGCAAAGGGCTCTTAATGTCAACAGCTTAAAGCTGTTTCAATTCAAGATTGGGACTGAATTCTGAAGCTCAGGCTCCTTGTCAGCAATTCCCTCTCATTCAAAGTGACACATCTTCAGCTTTTACTTATGGCATTTGTGACAATATATCATGGGGGGGAAAAGCTTTCTTAGAAGTACCACGCCAAATTGTTCTTTCTTGAGCAAAGCCAACGTAATCTCAATGGGGAAACACATAATAAACAACACATTTCAATACTAGCTTCTGTATAAATGTATTTAACAGGCTGCTGATTGAGACTTCGGAAACACTGTGTGGGAAAGGCAAAGAAACTCTACCTCATTCCCCTACCCAGGATCAGATTTCTTTGATGGGGGGGAAAAGGTCTGCAGTGGAATTGGTCAATTTGGGATGAGACTGTTGAATCTGAAAGTCTAGATGTCTTCCCTTAATTCTGTGCATTTGCTAAGTAAACCATGGTGACTTTATGAAGAGAGAGCCTGGAAAGAGGATGCCGAGGAGCCACTTCATTGATAGTTGAAGATATTTTTGAGCAGTTCTGCCAAGCCACAGATAAGGACAGAACAAAAATATTCTCCTTTCAGGAAGTTTCCCGTGTTCTCTAATGCTGGACCGTTAACACTGGTTCTTCAGTTGAACTGGAGAGGTGCTGTGCTTTCTCGGTTTGCAGGTTGTTAAAAGGCCCAAATTCAGTTCCTGCCAAAATAAATCAAATGCCAGATCAAAAGTGTGACCAGGTGAGGCATAAACAAGCTGGGCTATTCAGTGGTGGTTATTGTGACTTTTGAATTCTGAGCTCTCTGTGAATAGCAGACACAAATATGGTTTCTGAAAGTCAGAGTACCGTCAGCTAATACCAGTTCAGCACTAGTACCAGTCCCCTTTTAGCATCATACTGGCACTTGTACTTTAGGTATATGCTGTATATATTCCTTGTCTGAGTAGGAAGGGGACATTTTACATTCCCAAGGTGGATGCAAGCAGGAGAACACGTCATCACCCAGTTGACCCCTGGCTAAAGCCTAGTAATAACCAGTTTAGCAGCATAATCCTAAACAGGGTTCAGTAATGTGTGTGAAGTTGGGGGCTTTGTTACTGAACAGATCATGAATATTAGACAAGCTACGCACAACTTGGAATTGGTCAGCATCAGCTGAAGACTTTATCCTACAACTACTATCTTTGAGTTATCAAAATTAGAAACCTTGATTTCAGCTTTTGCTATAACCATAGACTGTCTACTGTCAGGATTCCCTCCCCACTCTGAACTCTAGGGTACAGATGTGGGGACCCGCATGAAAGACCCCCTAAGCTTATTTCTACCAGCTTAGGGTAAAAATTCCCCAAGGCACAAACTTGGTACGCTGCCACCACCAAGTGTTTTAACAAAGAATCAGGGAAAGGACCACTTGGAGTTCTTATTCCCCCAAAATATTCCCCCAAGCCTTACACCCCTTTTCCTGGGGAGGCTTGAGAATAATATCCTAACCAATTGGTTACAAAGTAATCACAGACCCAAATCCCTGGATCTTAGGATCATAGAGAAATCTGTCGGGCTCTTAAAAGAAACAACTTTATTAGAAAGAAAAAAGGTAAAAGAAGCCTCTCTGTGAAATTAGAATGGAAGATAATCTCACAGGCAGTCCGATTCAAAACATAGAGAATCACTCTAGGCAAAACCTTAAATTACAGAAAGACACAAAAACAGGAATACACATTCCCTCCAGCACAGCGAATTTCACAAGTCAAACCAAAAGCAAAATCTAATGCATTTTCTAGCTAGATTATTTACTAACTCTATAGGAGTTGAATTGCTTGCTTTCTTGATCTGTCTCCAGGCAGAGGCATCACACAGACAGACATACAAAGCCTTTCTTCCACCTCAGATTTGAAAGCATCTTGTCCCCTTATTGGTCAGGTGCCAGCTAGTTTACTTGAGCTTCTTAACCCTTTACAGGTAAGAGGATTTTACAGCACTGTGTACAGAAAGGTGGTTACCCTTCCCTTTATATTTATGACATCTACCGTAACTAGAGAGCTGATACCTCTCATCTTTCTTTCCATGATATGCAGGATTTTAAGCAATAACAAAGCATAGTTTTGGCACTGATTGTCAATGTAATTGCCAGTAAAACATTTCAGTATTGTAAAATACTACTAAGTTTTCAAATTAAGATATGTATTGCAGGACTCCGTATATATTTATAATACAACAAGCCTATGTCAGATGTTTTGTATTGACAAACTCTCTCTAAGGTAAATTTTCAGTCTAGTATACTATTTAAACTCTCAGCACAAATGATTGTTAATGTGTTATGAAATGAAATGGTCTTTACTGCCTCTAAATCCATTGTCCTGATCATAGTAATGTGAATATATTTTCAGGTGCTCATTTTTTCAAACTAATACTATGAATTCCTTAGAGAAAATACTTCATTGGAGTGATAATTATATTCCTTTCTGATTTATCATTGTTTGTAACTAGTTGTCATAACGATTCATAGTTGATTTCTGTTCCTTTAACTATAGAATTCTAACTTGCAAATTTGTGTTTTAAAGATCATGAGCTTTTTTGAGTCAACTTTCTGTGACATTGGTATTTTGCTTTTAAAGTTGTTTTGGGACTGTTAGGTGTCTGAGTTGCCACGTTTACTGATGAATAATTTTTCCGTCTTCTGTCAATGAATGGAATTGCTTTTGGGTTGACTGTAAATACCAGGAATAGCGTATGGATTTTTTTTGGCTTAATATTAGCCTCAGAACTGGTAAGCAACCGCCTTACGCTGTTTAAATAGAAAAGGAATGGTGAAAAAAGTTATCAGTTGTAGATAGGAAACCTAGATGGGAGGCTTTGAAACTTGACAATCAATCCCTATTTAAGTGAATTTGGTTTAAACAAAGGTTTACGATGGCCTTCCAGGCTTGTTTTCTGTGTACTTCTAAGTTTTCTTTCTAAAACAGAAAATGAAATAATTGGACAGTATGGAAAATCACAACCAACACATTTAGATACTACTTCAGCAGCTACAGATTGTGGCATGGTGGGTTAGGAAAAAGGTTGGAGTTTCCTTCTTGAGATCATTGATTCTTATGGATTTGTCAGCTCTTCAGTATTTGAAGATAGTGTCGTCTACTATAAGTCCTGTCCTGCTACCACACCACAAGTTTTTCTCGGGAGGAGTTTAGAAAGTACAGATAAACCATTTAAAGTAAGAAATGGGAGGAGATTACAGGTGTGCTAGTGTAAGTGTAAATGGTTGTGTGTGTGTGTGAGAATTTTATTAATTAGCTGATATACCAGTTCAATTCTGAAACTGAAATCTAACCAACCAGATTTTTTAATTTGGTAAGTGGTGTAGCCAACGTTATAATGGCACTTAATTAGGATAGCCCCCTTTTTTGTTGAGTCCAGGGAGCTCTAGCTTAGTGATTTTTAGCACTAGGTATTTCACAGGTTTGCTTTTACATTGGACAGTATTTCTCAGGTAAGGACACTTACCTTAGTTATTAACCAAAAGTTTATTAATGCTCCCAGAGCCACAGAAGTATACAATCAAATTTCATTCATTAAATGTAGATATAACAGATGCAAAAAAACATATGCAGTCTTCTAAGCAATTAACATAGATCAGAAAAGTGGCCCAGTAGCTATGCCAAAGAACAGAACAAGATTTCTAGTTGCATAGACTTAGTCATCAATTTTCAATTACTTTCAGTACCACTAATATATGACATGTCAAGTAATTCATGTTTTAAGGGGGATGGAAGCTTCGTACGCAAGTAAACTTTGGGAGTCCTATATATGAGCATCTAACAATAACTGAAAGCAGCGGCATATTAACGCCTAGGCCGACAAGGCGTAGGCCTCGGGCAGCAAATTTGCAGGGGCGGCAAATTTATAATAGCAGCCAGAGGCGGCTGCTTCCCCTGCTGCTGGTTTGTGGCCCCCGCCCCCCCTGGCCATGCCCCAACTTCACCCCTTCCCTGTCCCCTCCTTGTCCCTGTCCCCTCCTTGTCTCCTTCCCCAAATCCCTGCCCCAGCCCCGCCTCCTCTCCTGAGCGCGCCTCGTTCCCGCCCTTCCCCTCTCCTTTGCAAAGCTGTTTCACGCACAAGCACTGGCAGGGAGCGGGGAGAAGCAGGACCTGGTGGCGAGCTCAGGGGGGGAGGCAGAGCGGAGGTGAGCTGCGAAGGTGGGGGTGGCAATTATTTCTGGGCCTACGGGCGGCAAAATCATTAATCTGCCACTGACTGGAAGACTCCTTATCAAATGGTGCTGCTTTCCTTTCCTACGGAATGTGTGCTTCAATTTCAGCTTTCCCACCAGTTGTCGCACCTGTTGGATATGCATATTGGTTCCCACTCCCCCGAGCACCAAGAAGAAACTAAAGATTAGGAAGGATGTATAGGGGTAATGGGTTGTAATCTAACTGTAACAGAGCAATGGTTTACTGATTTAAAAGAGTCAGAGGGAACTGTAGCTGCTGAATATATTTTCAGGGCATATTTGACATCTGTATTTATACTTAAGGCCCCTCATTCCTAGTTTTTAATTTGTTGAGAATTTTCTGGGAATTTGGTGGTGTTTATTACAAAAATTGAAGAGAAAAAGGTATACATCAGTGGGGAAAACAGTTTAATAGTTTTGGGGTATTATCCGGTTAATGTTAGGGAATGGGAGGATGAAATGAAGAGTATTAAAAGTAAAAAGTTTAATGTTGTTGTAATGGATTTTGTTTTCTTTTGAAAACAGTTTACAAACAGTGGAGTGTTTTTATGCTTGATTAAAGGGGTTTCAGTGTAAATGCCAAAAGGCCTGGGTAGCTGTCATAAATATAGAGGGAAGGGTAACAACCTTCCTGTATACAGTACTATAAAATCCCTCCTGGCCGGAGGCACAAAATCCTTTTATCTGTAAAGGGTTAAGAAGCTCAGGTAACCTGGCTGGCACCTGACCAAAAGGGCCAATAAGGGGACAAGATACTTTCAAATCTTGGATGGGGGGAGAAAGGCTTTGTTTTTATGCTCTGTGTCTGTCTGTCCTGTGTGCTTGCTGGAGACAGATCAAAAGAAGCAGGCACTCCAACTCCATTAGAATTCGTAAGTACTAGCAAGGGAATGTGTTAGCTTCTTTGTTTTGGCTTGTGTTTTTCTCTGTGCTGAGAGGGAAGGTGTATTCCTGGTTTGCTTTTTAGTAGCTTTAAAGTTTTGCCCAGAGGGAAATCCTCTGTGTTCTTGAATCTGAGTACGCTGTAAAATATTTTCCATCTTGATTTTACAGAGATGATTTTTACCTTTCTTTTTTAAATAAAATCCGTATTTTAAGAACCTGACTGATTTTTCCATTGTTCCAAGACACAGGGGTTTGGGTCTTTGATCATTTTGTAACCAATTGGTTAGGATATTATTCTCAAGCCTTCCCAGGAAAGGGGGTGGAAGGACTTTGGGGGGATTTTGCGGGGAAGAGGAAGTCCAAATGTTCCTCTTCCCTGATTCTTTGTCTAAATCATTTGGTGGTGGCAGCATACTGTTCAAGGACAAGGTGGAATTTGTGCCTTGGGAAAGTTTTTAACCTAAGCTGGTAAAAATAAGATTAGGGGGTCTTGCATGCGAGTCCCCACATCTATACCCCAGAGTTCAGAGTGGGGAGAGAACCCTGACAGTAACGCAAACGCTCAGCAGGTTTTTTGAAGGGTCTTTTCCGAGGCTTGTTCTCCTGCACTTTCAAATATAGCTGAAGGACTATGGGTGGGGGTGGAGTGAGGGGAGAGTGGGACAAGGATGAATGAACAGGGAGTAATCCTGCCATTGGCACCTAACCCTGCTCCCACTGATGCACTGAGAGACAGAGCCACTACTTTCCTCACCATGCCATGTGCTCCTCAGCTCTGTAGAAGGGGGGCTTCTGGGGGTTCCTGATACTCTGGGACCAAGGTGGTCATGGGGTGCCCAGCACTCTCAGAGAGCAGAGGGCAAGAGGGGGTGCCCCATGGTAAGGAGTGGTGCCTGGCACTGAGGATGACAGAACCACAAGAACTTAGGGGGCTGATACCACCTTCTTCCCTGCTCTGCGAACACTGTGTGCTGGGGAAATGGAAGGGTGCCCCTTCCTGGCTCCAGAACTCCTGGAGGGCAGAGAGGAGGGGTTCATGTCTTTTGCATGAACATGGTGCCTGGTACTCCTGGGGGTGCTCCATGAGGATGAGGGTTTCTCTCATGCGGAAGTGGTACCTTATGGGGGGGTCGTAGGCAGAGGGTGCCCCATGAGGATGAGGGTGCTTGGCACTCTTGTGGGAGGAGTGGATATGGCTCTGTGTCCTGTGGCCTCACTGAAGGGGAGGGGAAGTAGATGGGAACCAGTACTCACCGGGGTGCAGGCTTCCGCTCTCTTTGGCGTGTGTCAGTTGCTGGGACGAGGCTCCCTGCCTATCTTGCCCTACTGTGCCAGCTGCAGCAGCCACCAACTGGTAGTTACCCTCTTGGCTTCCCCTTGGAACAGGTGCGTAGTTCTGCACCACGTGGAGAGGGCTCTGTGGGAGGGAAGCGTGGACTAAGGAGTTACAGCACTTGAAAAATTTGCGTTTAAACTGGTAAAATGAGAAATCTCGGTTTTTCCTGGTGGTGTTTTTTTATATAAAAAAAAGAAAAGAGAGAGAAGAAAAAGCTCTTAAAGGAAGGGTCTTTGCCTACGCTGCATTCTTGGCCATGTCTGTTGTGTCATTTAGGGCTAGATTTTCAAAAGTATTGAGCATATACACCTGTACCCCAATGTAATGCGGTCCTTGGGAGACGACAAAAAAAATCTCACCATGTTATAGGTGAGACGGCGTTATATCGAACTTGCTTTGGCCCTCCCCGTTTCTTGTTCCCTGACCGCCCCTCCAGAGACCCCCATTCCTAATCACCCCCAGGACTCCACTCCCTTGCTCCCTGTCCCCTGACTGCTCCTGTTATACCAATAAAAGAACAACCAGCAGGATCTTATTAAAGGGGAAAAGGCAAAATACCACATTTATTATGAACACAGAATCATGGTAAGCACTTAGTTATAGCTATAACATTCCGTTCAATCTCATATTTATTCATACATTCATTCATATACACACACACACACACACCCAGGTTCTGCAAGGTTGTTACCATAGTTATCAGCCTTAGAGTTGCTCATGCCAAGCCACTGGCCAGGTGGCCTGGACATGAGGAGGGAGCAGGCCTTGTCAGATGCACATCTGATGCTCCTGGAAGTTGGTTTGCAGAACCAGACCCCAAAGTTCTCACTTTCCACAGTCCATTTTTATAGGAATTTCTTCCTATGCCAGTCTATGGGAATTGCTTCATCATGCTGTTGCTGAATCAATCAGCTGATGTCACATTACTGACATCACATTCCTCCGTGCTGCCAGATGTTATCTTGTTCTTTGGTTCTCCCATTCTTGAGGCTGTTGGGTGGATTCCAGTCTGCTCTCCGGGGGTCCTCTTGTTATTTCCACTTGACGCCTTCTTCAGCCGATGGACACTGGATTCTTAGACTGGCACCTCCCTGATCATTCAGTTATTATCCACACCAAACATCCATCCACATACATCCTCTATCTCTATTTTAATCACAACTGTTAACAAAGCGAAATGAATACAACAAAAGGGCGGGGTGTCTCTGGGTGCTGTTTCTGTTGTTAGAGTATTGCTTTGTAAGGAGAGTGGTCACGTTGGATAGGCTATTACCAGCAGGAGAGTGAGTTTGTGTGTGTGGTTTTTGGAGGGGGGTGAAAGGGTGAGAGAACCTGGATTTCTGCAGGAAATGGCCCACCTTGATTGTCATACGCATTGTGAAGACAGTGGTCACTTTGGATGGGCTATTACCAGCAAGAGAGTGAGTTTGTTTGTGGGAGGGCGGAGGGTGAGAAAACCTGGATTTGTGCTGGAAATGGCCCAACTTGATGATCACTTTAGATAAGCTATTACCAGCAGGAGAGTGGGATGGAAGGAGGTATTGTTTCATGGTGTCTGTGTATATAATGTCTTCTGCGATTTCCACAGTATGCATCCGATGAAGTGAGCTGTAGCTCACGAAAGCTCATGCTCAAATAAATTGGTTAGTCTCTAAGGTGCCACAAGTCCTCCTTATCTTTTTGCGAATACAGACTAACACGGCTGTTACTCTGAAACTTGCTTTGAGTGTCTCTCTGTGTGAGTAGTTGTTGTTACAAAGAATTGCTTTGAGAACAAACTCTGTCTTAGAATGTACTAACACAATTAGCAGCTTGCAAGTTTCACACACAGAGGGAGAGAAACAGTACCAAAAAACAAGAGACCTCTTAATTAGTAATACCCTGGAATTTAAACTGTGGGGAATCAAACTCATTTGTGATTTTAATACAGAACTTCTTTAATATGATCCAACACTCTGACCCCTATCCACACCTCCCGCCCCCTGACAGGCACTCACTGGCAGCGGCGGGAAGCGGAGCAATGTGGCCCCAACCTGCTCCACTCCGCCACCTCCCAGCTGTGGCGCTCCTCTTCCCGCTGCTGGTGAGTGTGGGGAGGTTGGGGAAAGGACGCCTCCCTGTACTCACCGGCGGTGGGAAGCGGAGCGCTGCAGCTGGGAGCTGGTGGAGTGGAGCGGGCTGGGGCCGGACTGCTCCGCTTCCCGCCGCTGCTGAGTGCGGGGAGGTTGAGGAAAGGACGTCCTCTGCACTCACCGGCGGCAGGAAGCAGAGCGATGCGGCCCCTCCCCCCTGGTTTCCTTGCCCTGGCCCCAGCTGTGTCTCTGCGGGGCGTGGGAGGTTGGGGAAAGGTCCCGCATTCACCTGCGGTGGGAAGCGGAGCCCTGCGGCTGGGAGCTGGCGGAGTGGAGTGGGCTGGGGCCGGGCTGCTCCGCTTCCGCTGCTGCCTGTGAGTGTGGTGGGGATCCCTTCCCCCGAGTGACATGGCTGTGACTGGGGCGAGGGAAGCAGAGCAGGCTGCTCCCGGTCCCCCGCTAATCCCCCCGGCCACTCTGGGACTGTGGGGCCCCCAAAAGTGCCCCCCCACAGTTCCTCCCTCCCAGACCCTGGTGAGTTGGGAGCCCCTGACCGCCCCTGAGACCCTTTGCCCCTTATCCAGTCCCCCGGCCTGGCCCCCTTAACACGCTGCTTAGAGCAGCGTGTCGGAGCTTTACCACATTGTATGCGAACCCGCATTATATCGGGTTGCATTATATCGGGGTAGAGGTGTAGAGTTTGCTTTTGTAAGATTTATGGCCAAATTTTTGTAAGAGTTCAGCACCCAATGTGTACGACTATTTTTAAATCTGGTCACTTAATTTTGTGCCTAAATGGGAGCTGAGCTCTTTGGAAAATCCGATGCCTATTGTAAGTGCCGAGCCCTTGTGGAAACTCTGTCCTCAGTGACAAGACGGAGGTTATGTCTACACTGGTAACTGAACGACAAAACTTTTGTCTTTCAGCCACGTTAAAAACACCTCCCACCCCCCAAAGACACAATTTTTGCCAATGGCAAGCGCTAGTGTGAACAGCTCTTTGTCCGCAGGAGTGCCCTCCTACTAACAACGCTAACGTCGCTCGTTGAGGGTGGAAGTGTTTTGTTGGCAGGAGAGCTGACAAACAGTGGCTACACTGTGCACCTTTTAGCGGCACAGCTGTCGTGACACATCCCTATTGCTAAAAGCTGCGTAGTGTAGAAATAGCTTGAGATAGGAAGCACAAACCAGTGCAGTTGCTGTCATGGTGATTTAGAAACACGATAGAAACAGAGGACTGGAACAAGCGATCATGAGGGGTCATCCTGAAGCAGGACCTTCCCTTAATCCCCTCCAATGAGGAGAGTCTACAACCATCTTTGGTAACCTGTTCCAGTACTTAACTGTCCTTATGGGTAGAAAGTTTTCCCTAGTAGCTATCTTACATATCTTTTGTTGCACATTAAACTGATCACTTGTGGTCCTACCATTGGTGGACCTGGAGAACAATCGATCGGCATCTTTTATTACAACACTTAACAGGTCCTCACTCAGTCGTCTTCTCTCAAGATAAAACATGCTCAGTATTTTTAATCTTTCCTTTTAAGTCAGGTTTTTAAACGTTGTATCGTTTTTGTGGCTCTCCTCTGAACTGCCCTTCAGTTTGTCCCCATCTTTCCTAAAGTGTAACTCCCACAGGGGGACACAGTGCTCCAGTTGAGGCCTCACTGGTGCCAAATAGAGCGGGGCAATTACCTCATTTCTTTACATACAACATTCCTGCTACTACACCCCAAAATATTAGACCTTTTTGCATTTACATTGTTGGCTCTTACTCAGCTTGTGAACCACAATAATCCCCAGATTCATTTTCAGCATTACAGTACTACACCATACTAGTTATTCTCCATTTTGTAGTTATGCATGTCTTTTCCTTCCTAACAGCAGTATTTTTGTTCTTACCTTTCTTGAATTTCATTTTATTAATTTTTGAGCAATTCTCTAATTTGTCAAGGTCATTTTGAATTCTAATCCTGTTTTCCAAAGTGCTAGAAGCCCCTCCCAGTTTGACATCATCTGCAAATTTTATAAGCATAATGAGTTGGATAATGGAATGGAGAATAATGAAAATATCGTATAGTACCAGACCCAAGACAGATCCCTAGGGACCCAACTAGATACATTGTCCAAGTTTGACAGTGAACCACTGATAACTGAACCTGTTGCTGCACCCACCTTATACTAATTTAATCTAAACCACATTTCCCTAGTTTGTTGTGCTGTTAAATATGTGAAGCAGTTTCCCAAATGTCAGCACTGGATTTGTATTCTATAAGTGGAGAAATTTTATTAGTCATGCTCAAAGCTAGCCAGAGTCAGTCACCCAAATTCAGGGGTTCGATATCAATACATTAAAACAGATTTTAACTAATTTCTTGGTCATTTATAAAATATATTGGGAACACGGGACAAATCATATCGGAGAATAGTTGCACATTTGGTCAAATGAAATAAAAAATGAATAAATTAACATGTATATTTTACTCTTCCCACAGCTGGGTCAACAATTTTGGACATGAAGGTCTTGGGCTTTTGTTGGATGTACTGGAAAGGCTTCTGGACAAGAAACAGTAAGAACCCAAAACATTGGGATGGGAGATGGAAACTGCTATTAAGGTTTTGACCTTAGTTAAATCTGTTGGTTTTTCTTTCAAGGCAAGAAAGTATTGACAAGAAGAATCAACATAAGCTTATTCAATGCCTCAAAGCATTTATGAATAATAAGGTAAGAAATATTTTTGTTTAGTTTTAGGTGCTTTGATCATGCCTGCCTGTTAAAGAGCTAAGCGCAATAATTAAGTTTAACATTATTGCATCTATTAGTGATATTTTCACTTCTTTTCTTTTAGTCATGCTTCTTTGTCAAAAGTGAGAAATTCAGAGTAATGGATATTTAAGTCCTGCATTAGTGAATCAGGGATAAGGGTGCAGTACAGACTTGAGTGTCCAGTTCATGTATCTTCAGTGAGTTAAAATGATGTTTCAGTCACAATTATGTTGAATTCTATTGAATGCACCAGTGGAGGTAGAAGCATATATTTGCAAGTACCATGGTGTGCTATGGACCAAATTTAATTTGCTTGTTAGGGAAATATTCATAATGCTTCTGTAGAATGGAAATAATAATAAAAAAGTTCTCCCCCAATTTTTTCTTCCTAATATGTGGAGTTTAACAGGAACATGGTGCCTCAAGGCTCTTCTCTTTTCTCTAGCCTGTTAAGAGATGGGTGAAGGGGGAGGAAGAACTATGGTAGGGATTATTTACAGGGAGTTAACATTAATGATGCCATTATTTCTAAGATACTGTGATCTTGGGGTAATGGGCAGAGTTGGTTTGTTTTTAAGATATTATGAAGGCTACCTAGAGTCTTGGTTGGGTGCTCTGTTGGTATGGAGTAGTAGAAATCAAAATATATAATTTATGGGATCAGCTTTTTTCTTGGACTAAAATGTTTAATTTTAATATATTAAAAAAACATCATGAATTTGGGAGTGACAATGAACATTATATTTTTTTCTGTAAGAAATGTCAATGCTACATTTGGCAAGCAGATTGTAGTGAACTTCGTGATATTCTTTAAACTGTAGAAATAGAAGCCAGAACTATATGAGAGAGTAGAGAAATATTTAATATTCATAAGACAGATGATATAGTCATTCAACCATTATATTCAGAAATGGATGTCCAAATTTAATCACCTAGTTCTATGCTTAGCATGATAAACACAGGTTTAGGTTTTCAGAGGAGCTGAACTTGCAGCCCCCATTGACCACAAAACACGTTCTGGATGCTCTGCATCTTGAGGAAGAACATGTTTTTTTTAAACCTGTTTCGAGATTTTACATTCTGGTAAACAGAATGATTTAAGCTGTTAATTTTAGATACAGCTTGTTTGTACATGCAGATGAAGTTGGACTACACTCAGATATTGTCTTCAATCACAGACATAAATTATACCTATTTTCTCTTAATATGTGCTAATGTGTGTAATTGAAGTTTCTAGTAGTTGCTATTTCCAAACTTAAAAATAGGTACTACTTTTAAGGGAATACACTGGAATTATGTTCCCAGATGTTAACCAGTTAAAGTGGAATGTAACCAAAGTTTGTTTCAAAGATTCGTGTCCATGAAGAGTTTTACTTGTGTGAGCTGTTTTTTGAAAGTTGCATTATTAGATGATTTGTGACTTTTAATCTCTCATAACAAACTGCAAAGTATTCCATTACTGGTGTTCACCTTACAGTTTCATGCTAAATGTAGCAATTTATTATTGTTAATTAGCTTTATTGATGTTACGTAGCTGAATGTATTGATGAAAGATTCAGTCGTTGGATGTAGGTGGGGGAATAAAGTGATGGAACCTCTTTATTGAGATACCTATTATACTTCAGCATATCTGAATTAGTAAGATTTGTCTTTTTCAGGAAGAAGATTATAGTTTAAAAGATGATTTTGGTCCACAAGCAATAAAGCTGATAGTGTGCTGAAGCAAGTTTCCCATTTAAGTGAAAATACTTGAAAAAAATACTTTTTATGCCCCATCTTGGATACCCAGGCTTTATGAGTCTGAGGGGGAGGAATAACCTTTTCATGAAGAACTCATTGTTGTCTCTCTCTTTTTAAAGTACGGGTTGCAAAGGATTCTAGGAGATGAAAGAAGCCTTTTATTACTAGCAAGAGCAATTGATCCAAAGCAACCAAACATGATGACGGAAACAGTAAAAATACTTTCTGCTATTTGTATTGTTGGAGAGGAAAATATGTAAGTAATATGTTTGAGATACTTATTGTATGTAGGGCTTTGAGAAAATAACTAACTTGAGTTATTCCCTTTCATCTATTCCTGCGTTATTTTGGCATGAGAAGGTGATAGCAAATGTTCAGATTAATTTTACATGTTATAGGTTATTTTGTTACTCTCTACTTTCTTCTGGAGTAGTATAAAATGGGGTAAACTCATGGCCAGTGTTAAGTCATTTATCTGAAAAGTGTCTTCAGTAACCAGCAACTGCACACAACACCACAGAAACACTAACCCAGGAACCAATCCCTGTAGCAAGCCTCATTGCCTACTCTGTCCCCATATCTACTCTACCTCCGTCAGAGGACCCAACCATCAGTCACACCATCAGGGGCCCATTCACCTTCACGTCTACTAATGTTATATATGCCATCATGTGCCACCAGTGCCCCTCTGCCATGTACATTGGCCAAACCGGACAGTCCCTACGTAAAAGAATAAATGGACACAAATCGGACATCAGGAACGGTAACATACAAAAGCCAGTAGGAGAACACTTCAATCTTCCTGGACATTCTATAACAGATTTACAAGTAGCTATACTTGAACAAAAAAACTTCAGAAACAGACTTCAAAGAGAAACTGCAGAACTGAAATTCATTTGCAAATTTAACAACATTAATTTGGGCTTGAATAGGGCCTGGGAGTGGCTGGCTCATTACAAAAGCAGCTTTGTTTCTCCTGGAATTGACACCTCCTCATCTGTTATTGGGGGTGGACTACATCCACCCTGATCGAATTGGCCCTGTCAACACTGGTTCTCCACTTGTGAGGTAACTCTCTTCTCTGCATGTGTCAGTATATAATGCCTGCATCTGTAATGTTCTCTCCATGAATCTGAAGAAGTGGTTTTTTTACTCACGACAGCTTATGCCCAAATAAATCTTAGTCTTTAAGGTGCCATTGGACTCCTTTTTTTTGTGGATACAGACTATGACGGCTACCCCCGGATACTTTTCCTCTTCTGTTATACTGTTTTTAGTTGAGGTGAAAAGAAATGCATTACCTACTTAAATGGACAGAATCAATATTTTGAGAAGTATGTTGGAATAGTTTATATATTGGAATTATATCCTTCATACTAAAATATTGACACTGACCCCATTTACTAAGGGAGTCAAAATGATTTTTGGGTAAAACAGATTTTCAGTCCATGGTTCTTTATAATCAACACTTGAGTTTATCCGGATCATGACATGTTTCAGCTGTTGAATAGTTTGCTTGTATTGCAATATACAGCATTTCATGTGTGAGTGAAAACCATGGAAAGTCCCTATGTGCTGCAAAACTTAAAATTGCCATGATAGAGACGCTGAGTTTATTGGCTGGTGAGCCAGTTCTCAGTTCCAGAGAAATTGACAGGCAATGTGTGAATAGAGTAGAAGAGCTCCTGCGTACATATGGGTCAAACCATTATGGTTTGTATGGCAGTAAATTATATGTTTTTAACCTGTTAGAATACTTGCAAAAATTAATGAGAGAGTAGATAAAGGTGACCAAATGGACCCAATAATTTGCTCTTAATTTTTAAAATGCCTTTGATAGGTCCCTTATCAAATAATTATATGGGAAGGGCCTGAGTCTCATAAATAACAACGTATTTTGGTTTAGATGGGTCATCATGAACAGCTAAATAACAAGCAACATATGTACATATCCAGTGTTGTTGCTGGTGTCCAGTCAAAGGTGACACTACTACTTAAGTGGCAAAGGATGCAAAATATTAACTTTTTCTCTGAACTTGTACAATTGACTTTTAATCAAGAAGACTATTAAAAAACAAAACAAAACTCTTAACAGATTTCCCAGATATTGTGATTGAATTTTCATTTTGAAGTAGCCTAGGCATTCTGAAGTTATTTGAAGCTTTTATTTTAACACCCGATGTGGAATATCTAATGTACAGTTTATTACATTCTTGTGTGGTTTGCAAGTGATTAGATGGATATGGAAAGGGGAAGACTGAAAGTAGGTAAGCTCTGTGGTACTGCGTATGAATTCCTCTCTCTCTCTCTCTCTCTCTCTCTCTCACAGTCTGGACAAACTTTTAGGAGCTATAACGACTGCAGCTGAGAGAAATAACAGAGAACGTTTTTCTCCAGTTGTGGAAGGATTGGAGAACCATGAAGCTTTGCAGTTGCAGGTGGGTTTGCTGTATCTTGAACATGATCTAATTGTCAGATGTCTAAATATAATCAAAAATGGTAACAAAATGAAATCAGCTCAACGGTTTTAACATCTCTTAATTGTTTTGCTATGTAAATTTGTGCCTTTTTATATTTCAATAAAAGAAAAATTTATTGTCGGGGTAATTAGGAAGACAAACTCAGTGGAAATTATTTTCCAGCAGTTAGAATCTATGAATACCAAGTCAAGAAGACTTCAGTTCAGTAGAAATATTTGAAGAGCCTTGCAGACATAAAATAATTAATTGGTTGTGTTAGACACTGCTTTATTAACATTCTCAGTAATAAAGGCAGTCTTGAAAAATTCTGGGAAATGTTGACCGTAGTATTACTGGCTGTTTTTGGATTTTGGCATGGTATATCTCCTATCTACCAACAGATATGCTGAAAACAATTTTTTGTTTGCATGTTTAAAAATAAAATAACTTCAAAAGAAATGTTAGATGATTAGCTAGAATGAATGCTAGTGGTTCACTTGTGTTAGAAATCTGAGTCTCCTTTTTTATATAGAGATAGTTAATTGAGGTCAATGGCTGTATTGGCTAAGTAAAGACTTCAAGGTCTGAGCACCATATAAAGGCACACAATATTTTATTTGTGTGTGAAATGTGGTTCTAGTTCTTTAATGCTTAGAATAATAATACTTTTTATATAACACTTCTCATCAGTAGATCTCAAAGCACTTTACAAAGGAGGTGCGGCTCCTTCTTCCCATATTACAGATGGGAAATCTGAGGCACAGACATGTGAAGTTACTTATCAGGAGGCCAGTGGCTGAGCCAGGAATAGAACCAAGGTCTCCAGAGTGGCTGTCCAATGCCTTATCCACTATATCACAGACATAGTTGTATAAACATCTTCTTTCTCTAGAGATTATAGAAAAAAATTAAGAGGCGTTTTAAACCTCTAGACTCTTGTATGGACCAACACACATTGCAAAGTTGGGGAAAGAAAATCCCAGAACCTTCGACTTGCTCACCTCTTTCATATACTAATTTAATCTGGAAAAAGGAAAAACAGTTGTGCCCTTTTTACTCTTCATTGTGAATAAATGATGCCTGTCGGTCCCTGTCCCTCCCATCTGCTTGCTTGTTTCTTACATTAGAAATTCATTTCTTGTTTAAATTTGTAAAATGTTCATCTAGTCATAATTAAGGCTGCATGTCTGTCACGGAAGTCACGGATTCCGTGACTTTCTGTGACCTCTGTGACAGCTGCAGTGGTCGGTGTGGTTGGTTCCAGGGCTGCCCTGAGCAGCTCAGAGCCAGCTGCATTGGCTGCCATTGGGGCAGTTTGCGTGTTTGAGAGGGCTCAGGGCTGGGGCAGGGAGTTGGGGTGCACGGTGGTGTTTACCTTGGGGAGGCTGCCCGGAAGTGGCAGGTTTGTCCTTGCAGCTCTTAGGTTGGGCGGCCTGGGGGCTCTGAGCACTGCCCTGCCCACAGATTCCAGCCCTGCAGCTCCTATTGGCTGCTGTTCCCAGACAATGGGAGCTGTGGAGCTGGAGCTCATGGCGGGAGCAAGTGCTTGGAACCCCTTTGGTCTTGCCTCCCCCTAGGAACTGCAGGAACATGCAGAGCTGGGTAGGGAGCCTGCCAGCCTCCCCTCTTCCCCCCCCCCGCCCCCCCCCCCCCAGCACCAGTGGGGGTCCCAGGCTGCTTCCCGGACCCCTCCTCCAAGTACCAGCAAGGGTCCCAGGGCACACGCCGCTGTCTGCCTACCCCGCAGCACCCGCGGTGACCCCGGACCACAACCCCAGAGCACTCATGGCCCCCTGGTCCAAGTTTTAGTTAGGGGTAGATAGTACAAGTCATAGACAGGTCACGGGCCGTGAATTTTTGTTTACTGCCCGTGACCTGTCCATGACTTTTACTAAAAATACCCATGACTAAAGTGTAGCCTTAGTCATAATTGGAAGGGCGGTGGTAGATCCATAATAGATCATGTAATCCCTGGCCATTCCTTTGCTGCTATAGTTGTGTTCATGCTTGCTTGCTGGCCACAGTGGGTTAAGTCCATTAGGAGAGAGCTTTCCATTAAAAATTATGGTCTACTCTGTTTTTCAAGGACCAGCTGGTTCCCTGAACAACCCTCAAGTAACAACTAAATTTTAGAAGTTAGTGAATTACATACCTGCCGTATGCAAAAAGTCTATTTCCATTTTTCATTACATGTTTGACGTTCTATTAATCACACTTCTCGCTTTCTTTATCCATAGAAAATACAAATAAATTCGTTCGTCTCTAAGGTGCTACAAGTACTCCTTTTCTTTTTGCGGATACAGACTAATACGGCTGCTACTCTGAAACCTTTTAGCACTCTGTCACAATTTCTAGGCAAAGTGCACTTCTGACCTCTTCTTGTGTATACATTTGTACTGCCAGTTAGGTTTCAGGCCTTGAGTACTCCTCTCTTATGGTGGAATGGTGTAATTCTCCAATTCTTAGACCAGGCCTTGCACAGTTAGCTCTCAGCATTGGCAAAACAAAGCTTGCACCTTCATTGAAGACAGGATGTAGGATCCTTGAAACTAATAGCTTACCCCATTTTCTTTTTATTGCCAAAATGTTTCTTTGGGAGGCTGCTTATTTAGTCATGTGTTGCTTTCCTGTTGATTTCCCCAACAGCCCCGTGTTAAGCTAGACAAATAAGTTTGTGCAGCGAAGCCCCAGTATCCCAATGTATGGTGGCTATCTCACTGACCAGGTCACATGCAGTATTGAGAAAATTATAGATCACTATTTCTAAATTATTACATGGCAGATTCATGTCTGTCACAACTACTGCTTTAGATACTGTGATAAGTATTATACAGTACCGTAAGATGGGTTTTAGGATTAAATATATGTAGAAGCTCATCTGCTCAGTGTTGTTAGCCATTGCTAATATAGCTAATTTCTACTTTATATGCAGACTTGCTCTTTGACCCAAGACATGCAATACTGGTTTGGGAATTTTTTTAAGTCTTTGAAATACAGGGCATGGAAATATAAAAACAGCTGGTTCATAGCTTAGCAATTTTGTCTAAAGTGCTGGATTGGGATTTCAGAGCAAATGCCTAAGAAGAAAATAAGATATATGAAAGGCATGAAGTGATTTCAGTGCAGCCACTGTTGCAGAGAACAGGCCGGGGTTGTGCTCATACAGGTTTGAAGAACTTAGCGTCTGTTGTGACTTTTTAGCCTTAACTGAAAGAGAATCCTTGGAATGGGTATCTGGATCGCTCACTTAACAAGAACTTTACCTGACTTCTTACCAATATTCAGAAAGGTGCTGATGGCAAGATACCTTCAACGTTTCTCAACCAGTTGGAGTATCACTAAATTGGGGAGGAGATGATTGTCTTAGTAAATTTTAAATACATAAATAAAAAAATCCACTATTACAAAGTTTGCTTTCCTCTGTCACCCTGAAAACCACATTTGCACTGCTTCAGGATTCTCAAGTATACAGTATCATGTACGATGGACATATTCTCTGAGTAGAATGAGCCAATTTATAAATAGCAACTGATGTCAAAATGTTTTGTGCCTTTATAGGATGATGAATATGTAGTTAATTTTGGAAAATCTTACCAGTCCTTAGGTGCTATGATTATGAATCTTGATAGTAACCCATAGATAGGTTTGTATTGAACCATCCAAATAAATTAGTAATTAAAAATGACTGTTGAAATCCAAGAGTTTCCTTAGTTATTTTGAAAGCAGTGTTAGGTATGCAAGTTCCATCTACTTTTGTGATAAAGCTTTTCTTCTGTATATGTATACGCATAACACAGAAGGTCAATGGCGTTTGTATAGCTGTGGTATAAACCATTATTGATATTTGTCAGCCCAGTTTGTGATTATGAAGAAAAATACCAGTTTAGTAACTGAATAACCTTTGGCAATGTATAGGTTAAAAGTCAAAATCCCTGGAGAGGTCCATCTAGTGTATCTGTTGAGAGGGGGATTTTGCCCACATTGTGTGTTAGCTCTGAATCATGACAGAAGGATGAAGTCAAGTCCTATAATGTCTTTTGTGAGTAAGATAATGATTGATTGCGTGACCTTTCCACCGAAAGGCTAAGGCCCTATGACAAAGGTAACTTGTGTAATTTTTATGCAACAGGGTGAAAAGCTAGTTCTACAGTAGTATGAAAGTAAGATTATGATCTTTAAAGGTCAAGGTCATGCTGCAAGGCCATCCTGTTTCCTTGCTGAGTAAAAGAATGCTAGCGGCACTCAGAACGGTAACATCAATTATGTTTTTTAGAGATTTTGCATATTGATATCCCCGATGTTTTTGATGTCAGAAGTTAAAACATGCGTTTTTAAAAGTAATGTAACTTCTTTTTACATGAGAAGAATATTAATATGTTCAGGATCATGCAAGAGAATTCATTTAAACATTTTAAGCTCACATGTAAATAGAATAAAATGTTACATTGACTCTGTTATGTTCATGTATTGTGGGCTTAGTGTCTAATGTGAATTTCGTTATTTTGATTTGTTTCTCTGGGCACCTTAATGTGCGTTGAACTTTTTATTAAAATTTAAGACACAGAAATGTTAACAAATTAATGTATGTGTTAGGACAAATACACAGAATGGAGAATATTCCTCTATTCAGTTGTTCTATCCAGTCCATTTATAGGTATAATAACACGTAGACACGTACTGTGACAGGGTTGGGCCAGATGGCTATAGGAGAGTAATGAAAGGCAGATATATTAGCCCCAGGCTAAGTAGGTCCCTTTTCCCTGGGTAAGGTAACAGGGAAGGTTCCAGAACAATCAGGAACCTTCTGGAGACAAGACAGGCTGATTAGAACACCTGCAGCCAATCAAGAAGCTGCTAGAATCAATTAAGGCAGTTTAATCAGGGCACCTGGGTTTTAAAAAGGAGCTAAGTTCAGTTTGTGGTGTGAGTGTGAGGAGCTGGGAGCAAAAGGCACTAGGAGCTGAGAGTGAGAACGCAGACTGTTGGAGGACTGAGATGTACAAGCATGATCAGACACCAGGAGGAAGGTCCTATGGTGAGGAGAAAGAAGGTGTTGGGAGGAGGCCATGGGGAAGTAGCCCAGGGAGTTGTAGCTGTCACACAGCTGTTCCAGGAGGCACTCTAGACAGCTGCATTCCACAGGGCCCTGGGCTGGAACCCGGAGTAGAGGGCGGGCCCGGGTTCCCCCCCAATCCTCCCAACTCCTGGTCAGACACAGGAGGAGTCGACTTGGACTGTGGGTTCAGAAAAGTGGCCAAACTGAGAGCTGCCGTGAAGCTCCAAGGCGAGCAAATCCGCGAATAAGCGCAAGACCCACCAAGGTAGAGCAGGAACTTTGTCACAGTACTTAAGGCTATGTTCCTGCCATTACTGCCAAACATGAACATAGTGTATGCAGTGGCAAGTGTCCAGATATGCTACAAGGTTTATCTGGTGTCTGGGAGATACTGCCACCATTAGGCAGGATGCCCCAGGTCAGGCCACCCCCATGCTGCATTGCACTTTTTACTACTGTTACCAAGAGCAACATGCTCACTCTAACTGTTGCTGGCTAGCACTTGCTACTTAGTCAGCATCCATTCTCATCAGCTACTCATGCCTCATTAGGTTTTGGTTTTCACCCCATTGGGATAGGTGGATTTCTGTGCTAAAAGCACTTTGTGTGCCGTGGCAAGATGCCACCTTGCTGTCCACATTGTATTCACCACTGTTTGTGTGCCACCTTGTAGCGTCTTTCCCCTCTTGATGCGCCTGGACACCCAGGGGCAGTGTTTTATAACTCAGAATTAAAAAATTTTTTAAAAAGTATGACTCTAAAAAGCTATTTTTATAAAGACAAAGTGGATGCAAAGTACTATGAATTAAATGTTTTGTTTTGCTTTTCCTTTCTTCAACTCAAATGTAGTTAATTTAACTTAAATTTTACTTGGGGGGAAAAATGGCCATGGGTTGAAAACCCATGTGCCAAAGTAGAATCTGTGGGGTGGGGAGGGAAGGAAGTTACTTACTGATTTTTTTTTTTTAAAGTTTGGGGAACACAAAAATCTTCATTTGACTCGAGTGCATTCAGATTGGTGTTTTTACATCCATCTTTTACCATTAAGCAGGCTAAATTGTAAAACAGGAAGAAAAGTCTTGCCGCTATCTTTTGCTTGCGCTTTCATGATAACTAAATATTTATGTATATGGTTTCTACCTTTGTGGTTGTTTCGTGGTAGACTATAGGTAAGATAATTCAGTTTAGATAGCAGTTTGTCATTTATTGGCCATATCTGAGAACATAAAACCACCTAAATGAAAATTGTTAAATCAATACTTCCTCTCTACACTTATTCTTTCAATGGTTAACCTCTCACAATATCCCCAGGTACGTGTTTTATTATTTATTATTAATAATAATTTTTATTTTGCCAGCTGGAGAAACTCACCTAGTTTCATTACTTGAATATTCTGTAATGCATTTATGCATTGTCTATCAAATGAATATCTTCTATCATAGAATATTATCATCTTTGTACTACAGTCAATCATACAGATGTTACAAAGAAGTTCATTTTATAGGTTTTTTCCCATTTTTATTGTCTCCTTGATCCAAATATATACACTTGAGCAAAGGTACAACTGCAAGACTCATTAACTTGTTTCTGACAAAAATGTTCTTTACTTGTAATGTACTAACACAAGCCATTAAGCCAGAATTTCTTCTGGCAGAAACAATCATAGCAGATGGCACCTTTTCTCTCTATTAATTTCCGATTGGACATGTACTTTGGCTTGTTCAGTCATGTCATAGTTGTAACATAACAAGGATCACTCAAGCAAACACAATGATGATGTAGTTATGAGCTTGTACAGTATCCAGAGCCTCTACCAACTTTCTACAGCTGTAGAGAAGGTTGCATTGCTCCAGCCTTTTCTGTCCTTTTCAGTATAAATTTAACACATTCCTTAAGGTGTTTGATTAAAACTAAATGGTGAAAGTAATTAAAATTGAAAGGGTATTTTTAATCTGTTGCTTATTTTTTTTCCCTGGCTACTGTTGATTTTTATGTTGGTTCTGCTTTTACTTGCAGTTAACATATTTCACCAAACCTGGAATTTCCCAGGAGTCCCCTTGCAGACTTAATGTGTATTAGTACTTTTGGCATTACATTATTGTCTACCTTTTTAAAAAATAAATCAATTAAAATGCACAGCTCTTCAATTAAACTATAAGTCAGTAGCCTGAGACTTCAGGCATTTTCCAAAATGCTATGCAGGAGTAATGCAAGAGACACCTGGCAATTATCTTTTTGTTGATTGTCTTCTAATCTCCAGTTATCACAAAAATACTGGGAAGATGAAGCAAGTCCTCCAGCATGGACGACATTATCAGAAACAAAACTTGGACCCTTCATTAGCAATATAATTCTATATAGTCCCCATAGTTCTTAATGTAAGCATATGGAACAATATTTGCTATTGCATGTGCCTGTTGAGCATAGTTGTTGAACCATTATAATACGAATGAAACATAATGAATCTGCTTATAAACATCAGTGAATTATCTATATATGAAGAACATGTTTAGGGGTAGCCTAAAGTGTTGCAATAGGACCATCACACTTGTTTTTAATGGGATGAATTTTTTGCTCTTCTGAATTTCATTTATAGATGTAAAAATGGCTATCGTATTTAGTTAAAAGCAAACGAAATAAAACACGATACCCAGTGAACAAAATGTTTGTATATTTGGCTACATTATGGATACTGCATGTAGATCAGGAGAAAAGGTGGAGGGTTATTTGTTGTCTTTGTGTAAAATTTCATTAAACTTATTTATAGAAGTGTCATTAAATTATAGTAAATGACAAATTTGTTCTAAATTTTAGCAGATAATATAATTCATATTATGCACTGTAATATTTATATATGAACCTCTCGTATAAATTGAAATCTTGTTGAAGTGTTCCCTAAATACATCACAGAGAGAACTTCTTTCAAAAACAATAGGTATTCACTGGGGAAAAAGCCAAATCTCATTATATTTATCAAGGAATTAATTAAAAATCATACAGGCGTTCAAACAAAAAAATAAAAACCAGAAACTGTAAACTTTTCCTCAAAGAATCATGAAAGCATTAAGCTTAAAATCAGAGAACCTTTCAATGATTCAGTGCTGTTCAAACGGCAGTCCTTGTACATTTGTTACACTTATAAACAAAATTATTTCAGCCATTGTAAAATTATTAGATGATAATGGATTTTAACTGTTATGGGTTCCAGACTGTTGCTGAACAATATGATGTGAAACGTCTTTGTTCTTTGCTATATGCCACTATATTGCATTAGTAAGTTTTTTTTAAATATTTAAAGGCAGAAAGGATTTATTTGCTTGTATGTAAACTGTGTGTGTGCTGAGAGAGATATTTTTAGTAAGTTAATATTTCTAATTACAGGTGGCCTGCATGCAGTTTATAAATGCCCTTGTCACTTCTCCAGAAGATCTTGATTTTAGGATACACTTGAGAAATGAATTCCTACGCTGTGGACTGAAGAAAACATTGCCAGTAAGTTGTTTCCACATGTTCACTACAGAAATTAAAATAATTATTATTAACCTCAAGACAATGTTATAAAACAAAAGTAAACCTGTCTGAGGCAGCCTGGTTGAATTTTAATGTTTCATTCAAATCTCAGATAAAGGAAAAGGTGAGTGAGAAATCACACCACCAATAATGACTCTCACCACCAATAATGTCCCGCCTGTCGAATCCATTTTCATTGTACTTCCTGCCTAATATTTTAGGTATTCTTTACTTGTATTTAGGAGCTGGTAATATTTTAGTAGTTTTTAATAATTTTATTCTGAACACAAGAGATTATGCAAAAAAAAAAAAAAAGGCAGTTAAGAGTTGCTTTAGGAATCTCTTTCTTGCTTTTGCATATCAGCATAACACAATCAGAAATGAATTGGTCAGTTACTGTGACAGTCCTAACAGACTTAGTTTTCATTATGCACCATTTGTCAAATGAACTTCAATATATATCACTTTGAGAGCAGATAGTAATAGATCTGCTTTCCATTTAAAATTATTTCTACAATTCTGTAAAATCCAAGCTCTCCTGCTTGCCTTGACCCCTCTCCAATTTTATTAATTTTTTAAAAATCAGATGACAAAATCAGTGAGCCATTTAAACACTCTTTCTTGGAGAGGACAGATATTACAATGCAAATATTCCTAGTATGAAGATGCTATTATTAACTATTAACTATTATTAACAGTTGGGCATTATAGCATACATGTGTCTGCTTTCTTGCTGCACTGTTTTCTATAAGTAATGGAATACTGTGTGAAGATGAGATACCTCTATCTAAAATCCTCTATTTTTTTATTATTGTACTTCATGAACTTTAATCTCTTGGTGTGCTTCAGCTGGCTCAGGTGTTGCATTACGATGGAGCACAGTACTACTTCACTGTATCAGAAAATGGGAGAGAATGCATCAGGTGCCCTCCACCACATAAGAAGAATTTCGTTCTATATGGTGTTCCAGAAACTGACAGCCAGGATACATTTGGTTAATGCTGAATACAATCATAAATACCTTCATTTGGATACATGTGGCCTTGGAATGCCGAATTAGGGTTTGACCCTTACAGCTGCCAGTCCAGAAATAATGGCTACCAAAAAAAAAAAAAAAGAGGAGGGGCAAACAAAAGTTTTACTCTTTGGGGTAGGAATGAGCCCAGTGATGTGGGTGTTAGGTCTGTCATGCATCGGATTTCTGCTGCTATTACTTTTGGAAGTGGAGCCTGTGCAGTGTTAGTGTAAAATAGGTGCAGTATCCTGCTGCTTCTAATACTGTCAGCAGGACTTGATGTAGCTACATTACTGATCCTCTTGCCACAGTGCTAATCAAGTACCTTCATTACTCTGAGCACCAGTAACAGCATGTAGATTTAAAAGTTTTGAGGTTTTGGACCACTGTTCACTTTTCATTCTCGGTTTAATCGAGAATTTTGATCTGCAGCTTCTGTTATCACACTCAAGTTCAAGATATTATATAATTTTTCTACTTCTAATTTTTAATCTTTTTTTGTTCAGGTGGATAACTGAAGGAGGCCACTCAGTTTTTCTAGTTAAATATTAAATGTACTCTGTTTTTTTGTTCTTTAAGCTGCTCCACTGAAGAAGTTTGAGGGACATTTTGCTTTTTCTAGCCATACTGTGAAGAGGCTTAAATATTTTATTTTTTTGAGTTTTGACAGACAGTTTCCCAACGAATTTTAAAACTGTATCAGCCCCATATAACGATTTTTCATAGTTTCCTCCGCAGATGAGAAATACACAAATCATGTTGGCTGAGTCTTTGAGATGGAAGGGAATAGCTTCTGACAAAATGAAGGTTATGTCCCTGAGCTTAGTTACTATGTTGGTAGTGATGAGTTGTTTGAGATCCTGGGACTTCATACTACTTTTAATAAGAGTAAATGCCTTTGATGGAAGAAGAGGTCAGTACCTTGGCCAACTCCTGTCCTACCAGCATTACTTGAATCTTTCTTGAGTTCATTAGGGCTACTTTTTTGGTGGCTCATCTCATGCAGATTTGATGCCATTTGCTGAAAGAGACAGCTTGGTGTCATTGGTATGTTTCTAGTCATGGAGCTTGTGGGGTATCTCTGCTTCTCCAAGATTTCTCGTAGAGTCGGGAAGAAGATAAGAGTACTGTAGTGTCTGCGTGTTGCAGTTCTCTGATCCTGTTGAAGATAAATGATGGAATTCCTTGTTGTAACATCCACTAGCATCTTGTAAGTGCATCAGCTGCACCATGTCATTGACTACCAATGTTGGTAAATGCCAGGTCTTGGATTCTACATATGTGGTGATGCAGTTTGAGTAGGAAGTGTAGGAGGGACACAAGGTGGCACAGGAGATTGTCCACATCAAGTGTTTTTTGTGAGAACCAGCTGGAATATTGTTTTCTTTAGAGAAGTTAGTAAATAGTCCTTTGATGGTGACATTCCAGGTTTTGTATATAATGTGTCTAGTTTCCCTCCACTAGCTTGCTACAAAGTGAGAAAGGATAGTGATAAGTTTAACAGGTCGTGGTCCAGCCATTCAAGTTTTCAGTGGCTTTGTGTGTGTTTGATGGTTATTCCCCTCCAGCTGAAGGCAGGAGTCCGAAATCTCAGATGTGGTGAGATTAGATTGGAAGATTTATGTGAAACAAAGAAGCTAAGTAAACAAGCCCGGATGCTCTTGCATGCCACCAAGTGAGATCTAGTCTGTTGGCTGAAAGTGGTTCAGAAGTGTCTGCTCTATTCAAACACTGTTATTCACAGCAAGGAGAAATATCAACCAAAAGACTTTGAGGAAGGCTGTTTGACCTTGAAAAGAAATTACTCTTCCGAAGCACTGTGGGCAATGTAATCTCTATATATTTCACCACAGCCATCATGGAGTGGATAATTGTACACCATGACCTTAGTGGCCAGCATAAGCTTAAATGGGTCAAGGTAGGAACCACACTGCACAAAACTTTTCTGTCAGAAGCCTTTTGTCGCAGACAGTTTCCTTTGTGTTGTGTGAGTTCTGTCAAAGCTGTGTCTTGCAACACTGTTTCCAAGTCCCATGTGTGGCTGAGTTCCAGGACAAGCAGCAATTGACAACTACCAAAAAATTGGGTGAAGATTCATTTGGGGAACAAGTAGCTGGAGTGGAGGCAGTCTTCATCTGGCAAGCTAGCAATCTCTCTTCAAGCAGGCAATTGGAGAGAATAACACTGGGTGAAATTTAATGGCCTGTTGTCCTGAGAGAAATTTAGTGGCCTGTGGTATACAGGAGTTCAGACTAGAATATGTATTCCTTCTGGCCTTAGAAACATGTATTATTTTATACAAACACCTTTATAGAAGGAAGCAGTCTTTTCAGGACTCTGTGGCAAGCAATTATAGCAGCAGTGAGGACCAGTGCCCTACAAGAAGATTTAATAGTTCTGGTGACCCTAAGGAGAATTTGACCAGAGATCTATGACTGCTCCATCTATGTTAATCACGAAACCAGTCGAAAGTTCAGAATGCTCTGGAGGCAGATTTCGTCCATTGGGTCAAGAGTAGCATCAAACTGCTTGGGACAGATGTGTATTGGAAGTGGCACAAAATAGCTACTCAGTTTCTGAAATTCTACAGGAAAAAGTCGTGTGTGTGTGTGTATAGGCTTGTTGAGAAACATCAGTGTAAGCACTGAGCTTGTCCCTTTCAGGTCTTGCCACTTTGAACGGAATGGAATATAGACTTGTTTCCTTTCTATGGCTCTAATGCTCCTAAAATTTTCAGGAGATAATGCTGCCCGCTTCTTGTTTACAATGTCACCCGAAAGTGAGAACATGGCACTTTTGTAGCCTGCGTTGCAAGGTATTTACCTGTCAGATAAGCTAAACATTCGTATGCCCCTTCATTCTTTGGCCACCATTCCAGAAGATATGCTTCCATGCTGCTGATGCTCATTTAAAAAAAATGTGTTAATTACATTCGTGACTTGGAGGAGAATTGCATGTCTCCTGTTCTGTTTTACCTGCGTTCTGCCGTATATTTCATGTCATAGCAGTCGTGGATGAGGAGGACCCAGCACACGTTCGTTTTAAGAACACTTTCACAGTAGATTTGACAAAATGCAAAGAAGGTACCAATGTGAGATTTCTAAAAATAGCTTCAGCACTTGACTAATGGTTTAAGAATCTGAAGTGCCTTCCAAAATCTGAGAGGGGCGAGGTGTTTCAGAAGACTTTAGAAGAGCAACACTCAGATATGGAAACTACAGAACATGAACCACCAAAAAAGAGAATCAGTTTGCTGGTGGCATCTGACTCAGATGATGAAAATGAACATGTGTCGGTCTGCTCTGCTTTGGATTGGTATCCAGCAGAATCCATCATCAGCATGGACACGTCCCCTGGAATGGTGGTTAAAGCATGAAGCGACATATGAGTCTTTAGCGCATCTGGCATGTAAATATCTTGCGGTGCCAGTTACAAAAGTGTCATGTGAATGCCTGTTCTCACTGTCAGGTGACATTGTAAACAAGGAACAGATAGCATTATCTCCTGCAAATTTAACCAAACTTGTTTCTCTGAGCGATTGGCTGAAGTAGGACTAAGTGGACTTGCAGGCACTAAAATTTCATAGAATAATAGAACTGGAAGGGACCTCAAGAGGTGATCGAGTCCAGTCCCTTGCACTCAACGCAGGACTAAGTATTATCTAGACCATCCCTGACAGGTGTTTGTCCAACCTGCTCTTAAAAATCCCCAATGATGGAGATTCTACAACTCCCTAGGCAATTTATTCCAGTGCTTAACCACCCTGACAGGAAGTTGTTCCTAATGTCCAACTGAAATCGCCCTTGCTGCAATTTAATCCCAGTGCTGCTTGTCCTATCCTCAGAGGTTAAGAAGAACAATTTTTCTCCCTTCTCCTTGTAGCAAGCTTTTATGTACTTGAAAACTGTTACCATGTCCCCTCTCAGTCTTCTCTTTTCCAGCCTAAACAAACCCATTTTTTTTCAATCTTCCCTCATAGGTCATGTTTTCTAGACCTTTAATAATTTTTGTTGCTCTTCTCTGGACTTTCTCCAATTTTTCCACATCTTTCCTGAAATGTGGCACCCAGAGCTGGACACAATACTCCAGTTGAGGCCTAATCAGTGGGGAGTAGAGCAGAAGAATTACTTCTCGTGTCTTGATTACAGTACTCCTGCTAATACATCCCAGAATGATGTTTGCTTTTTTTGCAACAGCATTACATTGTTTACTCATATTTAGCTTGAGATCCACTATGATCTCCCAGATCCCTTTCCGCAGTACTCCTTCCTAGGCAGTCATTTCCCATTTTGTGTGTGTGCGCAACTGATTTGTTCCTTCCTAAGTGGAGTACTTTGCATTTGTCCTTATTGAATTTCATCCTATTTACTTCAGACCATTTCTCCAGTTGGTTCAGATCCTTTTGAATTTTAATCCTATCCTCCAAAGCACTTGCAACCCCTCCCAGCTTGGTATCGTCCGCAAACTTTAGAGGAGAATTCTTGTTTTAGTCAGATTTTCTAATCTCTCTCAACCCCTTGATTTGTTGTTGCCATTGCCTCACTCTTCACTCATGAGCCATATTCCAAGTAAATCTCAAAGGAGTAATCAGTTAAGGCTAGTTTGCAGGTTATGTTAATGAGTCTAAATTGTTAACTTAGCTGGCAATAGATCATCATCTACCTTTTCTTTCTGTTTTTCGCTCAGTTAACCTCAATCCAAAGTTCTTTTCTTTTCAGAGGTTTGAAACTTCTTCAAATGCTTTTTTACACATGTAACACTTCTGGTATGCATGCACCATATGCACTTGGGATCAGAATGCTTTCGCCAATAGTGTCAGTTGACCATACCTGCTTCCTTGATGACCTCGAGCCCCTCCTCCCTCATGAGTATTAAAAGGGCCCGATGACCAGCTGGCTCTCAGTTCCTTTCAGTCACTTATGTCTGTGAAACAGACCAAGCTAGCAATCTCCACTTTTTCCCATTTGCGTATTTTATTATGGTTCCGTAAATTACTTATTTAGAGAAGACTTTTAAGTTCCTTTGACAGACTCAGATATTTCTGTATGAATTCTGTTCCAGGGTGTTTAGTTGTGATGCAGCACAAGAGAAGTCAAAACATCAGTCCTTCAGAAGTACTCAAAAGGAGTAGGAGCTAAAAATATTGGACTTTTTAGAAGGGTTATTCATCAGCTATCCTTCAACTTCACAGAGTGAACTATCAGGCCCTTCTAATATGTTACAATATTCTTATGTGGAGCAGTGTTACTCAAAGGAATTTAAATCTTTGTACAGGGTCAATTAATGGCTAAATCTCCCTACAAGCCCCCACTGATGCTGCTGAATGCTCAGGCTTGATGGCAGCCACAATTACTATGCAGCGTGCAACATAACTCCAGTTTTGTGGGTTGCCAGTAGAGGTTCAATCTATGCTGGAAGGACCTCCCCTTTGTAGCAAGAATGTTGATACAGAGCAGAAAGCAGTCTGCGAGGACAAGTGATTTTGAAAAAATGGAAGCAAGTCATCCTTGGCTTACCAACATCACCTTTCCCCATAAGAGACTTGAATCTTTCATATCCTTTAGTATCTTGACAGATAAGCTTAGCAACAAACCACATATTTTTAAGGTTATTACATGTTCATTTGACTATTTTTGCACATCCACCAATTCAATACCATAGAGTTTTTTCTCACCCTTCAGTCAAAAAGTTTGTTAAAGGTCTTCTGAGAGTTTTTCTCTGATAGACAGCCTCTTTCCACCCCCCAAACCTTGTGATCTTAATGTTATACCTACCAGTCTGATTGGACCTCCATTTGCATTATTAGCTTCATGCTTGTTACTCCATTGTTATGAAGATGGCCACCTTCTTCTTCTTTCCCTTATCCCATCAACTGCAGTTGGGTCATCTTTCAAGCATCTGCCATCATCTGTCAGAGGCATCCCTCAGATCCACTTGCTTACCTCTTTCTTTGATGCAGTCTATCCATCTCTTCCTCTGTTCTGCTTGGACATCTTCCCTACCACCCTCTCCTGCTGTGCTAGCTTCACCAGATTGCCTTGTTCATCCTCTGCATGTGCCTGAACCAGTGAAGTGGTGCTTCCTGGATTTTGTTAGGCACCTCATGGATTTTGACTTCCATTTTTAATTTTGAAATCTGTCTGTTCATGTAACTCCTCATGGTGTGAAGACATTTCAAGCATCTCTGTATTGAACCTGCAGTCGCTTTATTGCCCATGCTTCTGCATGATACAACATTGTCGGGTACACCATTGTTTTACACAGTTGGGCTTTTTGTCTCAGTGGCGTATGCTTGTCATACGCTGCTCCTGAGATGTTGTTGCATGCTTTTCTAGCGCTCCCCTAACTGGATTGTATTTCATGTTCAGTCTTGCCATTTGCCATGACCCAGCAGTCAAGGAACTTGAACTGTTCAGTATGATTTAGTCTTACTCCACTAATCTCTGTGCCCAGGTTCCCTGTGGTAGTGCTGTTTACCCACGTGACCTCAGTCTTAGTCGTGCTCATTTTCATCCCAGATCAGTTTAGCTGGTCATACCACTGGTTAACCTTTTCCTTTTGAGGATGCCCTTATTGCTATTTTGTCTGCATATAGCATCTTCTTGCCTTTTCCCACTGGTAGCTGCCTGCTGACATAGTCTGTCAATATAATAAACAGCACACGTCTGGTGTGGTCTGATTTTCAGTTCAGAGACTTGTCATTCCAAAATGTGTTGAGATCTCTGTTTTGGGTGATATATAGAGAAGGTCACCATAGTTTTTAGATTCTCAGGTATGCCACATTTCCTCGGCACTGATGCGACGATCCTTCTGTCCACTTGATCATATTTCTTTTTTAGGCCTATGAAAGTCCAGAAGCTATCTTGTTGGTATCTTTACCGGATTAGACGTGGCATCTGTAGTTACTCATTGTTTCCTAAAGCTGAACTGCTTTTGTTCACAGAGGGGTTCCACCATTCTCCTAAGCCTAGGGTCCAGAATATCTTCCAGTATCTTTATACCATGTTAAAATAGTTTTATTCCTCGGTAGTTATTCTTATGTATGGGAACCAGGAGAGACTTGCACCAGTTTTCAGGAATTTTCTTGTCTTGCCACATGGCTTTAACCGATTGGCTTATCCATTTTATGCCTCTTTCATCCAAAACTTTCACCAGATCTGCCATCACTTCATCCGGTCCCGCTGCCGTACCATTTTTTATTTCTTAAACTGCATTTCTCTTCTCCTCCATTACATCAGGACTAAGCTCACTTGTTGACAGCTCTGGAAAGCTCGTTTTAGGCATTCTGAAAGTATTGTTTCCACCTCTCCTTAACTTGTTCAGGTGTTACGAGCAGTCTCTCCCATCATCATTTACAAATGGCATTACCTTTCGGCAATGCTGTAGATCTTTTTTGCCAGCCAGCTGTGGGTCATTTAAAAGCTCGACATATGAATTGTTGAGGGCATTCTCTTTGGCCTTCACTGCCCGCTTGTTAGCTCACTTAACTTCTTTTGTATTTGTTTTCATTTATGCTCTATGGATGAAGATGGCGTTCATCATTGCAATTACATCGGTAAGCAGGGTCTGTGAATTGCAAGCTCTGATGAAGGAACCCCTGTACATGATTTTTCACAAGGATAAATTCACACTCCACTCACATCCTAAACATCTTCCTAAAATAATCTCAGATTTTAATTTAAATCAGTCCATTCACTTATCCATGTTTCCCTCCAGAGACTGATTCAACTAAGAGTAAGGCTGCTGCACATACTCTGCATGTCCTCTGATCTCTGTTGCTTTATTTGTATAGAACAAAGCCATTCAAGCAGTCCCCTAGGCTATTTATTTCTGTTGTTGAGAGATCCAAGAGTTAGGCAGTTTCAACTTGGAGGATCTCTAATTGAGTGTCATATTACATGAAGCTACATTATGAGGGGGCCAATTTAGAACTCCCAGGTCATGTTAGGTCACATTCTTGCAGAGCACAGGCCACATTTTCAGCCTCTCTTAGGCCTTGTCTACATTACAGGGAAAAGTCTATCTAAGCTATGCAATTTGAGTTACATGAATAGTGTAACTCAGGTCGATGTAGCTTAGACCTACTTACAGAGGGGTCCAGACTACGTGATGTCAACAGCAGATGCTCGTCCGTTGACTCCCCTTACTCTTCTTGATCCGGTGGAGTACAGGAGTTGATGGGAGAGCGATCTGTGGTCGATTTAGCACATCTTCACTAGACATGCTAAATTGACCACCGATGCATCGATCGTCATGCGGCGATCCCCTGGTAAGTGTAGACGAGCCCTTAGGGGAATGCCCGTAGCTGATATATGTAGGACTTCTACTTGTAATAATACATGTAGTTGGACTAGCCATTACTCTTTAGTTCAGGAATCTTTTTCAGCTGCCCGATTTTGGAGGGCTGCTTAGCAATCTTCGTTTAGACTTGTCGATCTCCTCTGTCTATTAGATGGTGCTTGGGAGTCACAAGAAGTGGAACGTGAACAAGTACTTGAAGAAAAGAGGAAAGTTGCTTCCCTTTAGTAACTGGAGTTCTTCCAGATGTGTTCCACAACCTGACCTCTTTTCTTCACTACTATCAAGTCTAATATTCTGATTTGGTAGAGGTGCAGGAACTGAGGATTGATTGGTTGCCCTGCCTCCTTTATAGCCCTGAGGTGGGAGGTGCTTAAGGTTATCAGGGAGTTGGTGTGACCAATGGATACTTGCTGGCTAAAGTGCACAGGGCACATGCACCTGGATGTGGAACACATCTCAGAGAATTCCAGTTATGAAGGGTAAGTGACTTCCCTTTACAAAACTAGATAAAAAGTTGCCAGAAACAATAGGATTAATTATTTTAAGAATATCTCAAATCAGCATCATTACTTGAAAACTGTTGTGCTGATTAACTATTTTCTCGCATGATAAGTAACAACAATTCTTATCAACCATTTTTACATAGAAATTATCCAATGGATAACTGAGGGAACAGAAAAATAAGTACCTTTCTTGAACATACAATACAACTTCCTTGCTATAACTTGATTCAATGTCATCTGAGAGTAGGTAATACACCATTGTTTTAGTAAAAAATCTTGCTGTCGCAACACAGTGTAACTTTTTATCTTAAGATCAAAGCTTGGAGTTCTAGGCAGAAAGGACAGATGATTTTGATGCAATTTTTCATGTCGTTTCTTGTTTACTGATCTTTTGATGGATCAAACTTGTTCCTAGCATAGTAAGCTACAGTTATGATATTCAGTTACCTTGAAATAGCTTAATGTATGCCAATGTCATAAGAAAGATATTACCATAAGAGCATTTCTAGGCTAAAACTAGTGTTGAATATGAAGGTGCTCGTTCATACCTTGGTCAAGTTGGATTGATGTGGTTTCATTATTAACTGTTTTCCCACTAAGTTTCTGAAATTAACTCCAGTTTCTATAGAACTCGATAAAAAGGGATGTCATTCGGACTAAAGCCTCCCATCACTTTACACCAGACCTGAAAGAGCTCCTTTGGCTCCAGATTAAATAATATTTTAACTTGAAAGCATCATTATTTATGTTGGTATACAAATGTGGAATGACTTCTAATTGAGAGTAGTTAAGGTTGACCTCTACACTCAGCTGTGATTATATTTGTGGTAAATATCAGGATCAGATGGCATCTTCTACTGCCAAGTCCTGCACGTGCATTTTCTCTCTTGTGGAATTTCTTGACTCCACCATTCAGATGTGTGAGAAGTGGGCACGCTTTTAAATCAAGCTTTAATTTATTATCATTTGCTTGGACTTCTGTTTGTTTTTAGGGATTTGACTTTGTATTGCTCCACGGTAAATGTCTCTGATAGTACCAAGACCACTATATATAAAGCAGATTTGTGGGTAGATTATGACCATAATTTTATTTTACACAATTAACGACAAGCATTACTGGCTTCTCAGTCCTTCAAAGGCAGTTTAATATTGCATAAGTCCTTCCAAAGGTATTGATGGAGAACCATAGTAATAAATTGGTCCCCCTGCCGATGTCTGTCTTCTACTTTCATCTCAGTTGAAACATGACATAAACTGGATCTGTTCCCTTGGAAGTTACTTTCCATTTAGAAGAGCTATAATTTTTTTTCTTTTGACACCACCTGATGAAATTACTCTATTTCCAAAGGAACAATATTGAAATAACTTGTTTCCTGCATTTCTATGTGTTATTCCTTTGGACTGATGCTTGAGGCACAAATTAAAGCTCATTCAACCAGAGCTGAGGCAGGGACAGTAGCCAGCCTCAGGTCAAATTTCACCAGCTGAGATTTGCATGGGAGCTTCTTGGAGTTCATTGCACATTCGCCAGGAAGATTATTGCCTTTGAACTGTGTTCAGAAGATATTTTAAATTAGGTTCAGGATCATATATAGACAGTTTCTGAAATTAGAGTCTTATGGGTATCTTTGTGCCTATTTATATCATATTCTTCTGCATCTGGCACTCTGGATTTCTCCTATAAACAGGAAACACCTGCATATTTTTAAAAAATTTATATTTTCACTAGTTTCTTATTCTTGTTCTTGTAGATTTTATCTTAACTCGTTATGTCTCAGATTTATAAAAATGTCTGAAGCTTTGTTTCTTGAAAGAAGATCTGGAGAATACAGTATTTGTATTGAAAGAAATGAAAACTGCCATGTATAATTTACTGGGAGAAAATCTACCTAGGTCCTTATCCATCGTTACTCTCCTGGTGCGACCCTTTTTTAGGTTACTGTAGTTACAGTCGGTCAAAAACTGGGGGGAGGAGGGGAGTTACAGCGTTCTGCTTATATTAAATAATCCCCTTATGTTGGTCCCAAGGCATAAAACATTGTATGACAATGCTAATACTGAAAAATAGGAATACTGTATGTGTCACAAGTGCACTTTGAATGTGTACAGCTTAATGTAATTGTAAAACCCGGTTAAAATGCACCAACAGTGTAATAAATATCGATAGTTTTGTAACCACACACATTCCCCTCCTTTTAAGGAAAAAGTTAGTGTATTTATTTCATTTCTGTGTGGATTTTTAATACGTTAACATTTCAGGGTTTAATTTTTGCAACAGGTATGCAGAAACTATTTACATATGCACTAAGAAATTAATGTAATATATAAATGTTTCCCAACAAAACCCTGAGGATCTATTTTACCTATGAGATTTGACAGCTGACTGACAGCTGAAGTGAAATGTGATATTACATTTCATATGCAAAAGAAATTGAGGTCTGGATAAATTCGTAGTTGTGCATTAAGTGGTTTGAGTGTGATAAACTGTGTATTAATGAAAAAAGAAAAGGAGTACTTGTGGCACCTTAGAGACTAACAAATTTATTTGAGCATAAGCTTTCGTGAGCTACAGCTCACTTTGTGCGACAAGTACTCCTTTTCTTTTTGCGAATACAGACTAACATGGCTGCTACTCTGAAACCTGTGTATTAATGGTGATCTGACAAAATTTTAATTTTAATTTTTTTTTTTGTTATATGGGAATGTTCTGCATTAAGTAGAAGTTAAACCATAATATCAAGTCAATGACCATCTGAAAAGTGCTTTTCTGGGGTAATCTGATATACCATCACCAGGGTAGTTTATGCTTGCCATAATTTTGATTTTAAAATGTGTTGAGCTGAGTAATCAAATTCCCCAAGCAATAGTAGTGTGAAAAGTTGTTAGTGTAGACAGGCACGAGCCTCTGCATTTAATAAAATGAGGAATGCTTATGTGAGAGACGATAATAGAGCATTTGTTTCTGGCCTTAAGAGGACCAATGTCCGGTCAGACTTGTAGTATTTGCTTCATACTACACTATATTACCCAAAAGTGAAAACTCCACTTTGAGACTAAAGGGAATTTATAATTACCGGGCTCAATACCTGCCAGAAATCTAAAAAATTAGTTGAAAATAAATGCTCATGAAAATACGATAAACCCTATATATTCCCCAAAAGTAAAACTCAGAGGAAAAAGTATTGATACCTCAGTACACCATTCTAGCCTCACCAAGCAACAGGGGACAGATACTATTCTCTGAGAGGTTTGGGAGGCAATAGGTAAAGCAGTGTGTGCAAAGTTAAAACACAATAGGTCAGTGATATTCAGATGGAGGCTCGGGAGCTGCAAGTGGCTTTTAATATGTCTCCTGTGGCTCTTTGCAGCACATGCTATTAAAACATGGTGTGATTTAATTATTAATCACGAGTCTATCTAGATGTCTTGAGAAATCCACAACTATTTTTAATGTTAATTGTAGTTCAGTATTGTCATGAAATGCTATATAAATATCAGTGTTGCCATAAATTATGCACAAATTACCTCATTGCACGTTAAGTGGTGTAGGAGCTGTTATCAGGCTGTTTGGAAAAAGTGTGCGTTCCTTTAAGGGAGAGGGAGCCAGGACATGACTTTCTGCTGCAGACCAGGTTAGCCTGGGACATAAGTATGACCATACTGGGTGAGACCAAAGGTCCATCCAGCCCAGTATCCTTTTTATGGACAGTGGCTAATGCCAGGTGCCCCAGAGGGAGTGAACCTAACAGGTAATGATCAAGTGATCTTTCTCCTGCCATCCATCTCCACCGTCTGACAAACAGAGGCTAGGGAAACCATTCCTTACCCATCCCGGCTAATAGCCATTAATGGACTTGACCTCCATGAATTTATCCAGTTCTCTTTTAAACCCTGTTATAGTCCTAGCCTTCACAACCTCTTCAGGCAAGGAGTTTACTCACAGGTTTACTGTGCGCTGAGTGAAGAGGAACTTCCTTTTATTTGTTTTAAACCTGCTGCCCATTAATTTCATTTGGTGGCCCCTAGTTCTTATATTAGCGGAACAAGTAAATAACTTTTCCTTATTCACTTTCTCCACACCACTCATGATTTTATATACCTCTATCATATCCCCCCCTTAGTCTCCTCTTTTCCAAGCTGAAAAGTCCTAGCCTCTTTAATCTCTCCTTATATGGGACCCTTCCAAACCCCTAATCATTTTAGTTGCTCTTTTCTGAACCTTTTCTAATGCCAGTATATCTTTGTTGAGATGAGGGGACCACATCTGTATGCAGTATTCAAGATGTGGGCGTACCATGGATTTACATAAGGGCAATAAGATATTCTCAGTCTTATTCTCTATCCCTTTTTAAATGATTCCTAACATCCCGCTTGCTTTTTTGACTGCCGCTGCACACTGAGTAGATTCAGAGAACTATCCACGATGACTCCACGATCTTTCTCCTGATTAGTTGTAGCTAAATTAGCCCCCATCATATTGTATGTATAGTTGGGGTTATTTTTTCCAATGTGCATTACTTTACATTTATCCACATTAAATTTCATTTGCCATTTTGTTGCCAATCACTTTGTTTTGCGAGATCTTTTTGAAGTTCTTCACAGTCTGCTTTGGTCTTGACTATCTTGAGCAGTTTAATATCATCTGCAAACTTTGCCACCTTGCTGTTTACCGCTTTCTCTAGATCATTTATGAATAAGTTGAATAGGATTGGTCTTAGGACTGACCCTTGGGAACACCACTAGTTACCCCTCTCCATTCTGAAAACTTACCATTTATTCCTACCCTTTGTTCCCTGTCTTTTAACCAGTTCTCAAACCATGAAAGGATCATCCGTCTTATCCCATGACAACTTAATTTACATAAGAGCCTTTAGTGAGGGACCTTGTCAGAGGCTTGCTGGAAATCTGAATATACGTTGTCCACTGGCTCCCCCTTGTCCACATGTCTGTTGACCCCCTCAAAGAACTGTAATAGATTAGTAAGACGTGATCTCCCGTTACAGAAACCATGTTGACTTTTGTGCAACAATTTATGTTCTTCTATGTGTCTGACAATTTTATTCTTTACTATTGTTTAAACCTAATTTGCCCGGTACTGATGTTAGATTTACTGGTCTGTAATTGCCAGGATCACCTCTAGAGCCCTTCTTAAATATTCGTGTTACATTAGCTATCTTCCAGTCATTGGGTACAGTAGCTGATTTGAAGAACAGGATACAGACCATCATTAATAGTTCCGCAATTTCACATTGGAGTTCTTTCAGAACTCTTGGGTGAATGCCATCTGGTCCCGGTGGCTTGTTACTGTTAAGTTTCTCAATTAATTCCAAAACCACCTCTAGTGACACTTCAGTCTGTGACAATTTCTCAGATTTGTCACCTACAAAAGACAGCTTAGGTTTGGGAATCTCCCGATAGCATTTCTGAGAATTCCAGTGATAATTGATAAATCATTATCATAGCAGTATATAATCATAAAAAATTCTTCATTGATGTGAAGAATTGTCTAGTATTTATTTGAGATGTCATACAAATAAAATTGTGTAACAATTGCAAATGTTATATCTTCAACAAATGAATTAAATACGTATATTCTGAGAGTGGCTAGGTAGTAATAAAGAAAAGCCTGGATAACACTTTCTAAAGCATTTGGATGATTTAGGCTCCTAAGTCCTGTTTTAAAAAGTGATTTAGGCACTTCAGCTTTTCAGTTTCACTGAAAGTCAGGAAGTGTGTAAATTACTCCCAAAGTGAGTTAGACTCCTAAGTCATTAAATCCTTTTGAAAATTGTACCTCAAATCTATAAGGGCTTAATTACAGAAGTTATTAGAAGAGCGTTTTGAGAGGTCGGTTCTCATGGCCATAGTGAAATAGCTTAATCAAAGCCTTGAACTTCCTATATAATATCTGTGGAAGCAACAGAAGTATCAGTATTCATCTCGGTCAGGTCTGTTGCATCTAACTACAGACTCCACATTGCTGACATTTTCCTTTTAGACTCCATGCCTAGTCATCTTACTCTCAGTCGACTTCACCATCTTTGAATATTCCCCACTTGTGGTTATTGAATGGCTTTTGAAAACTGCAACTTGAATGGAGACATAGTAAAAGACAATCAAAGTGATATATTAATCTCAACAATCTCTAGCGTGGCATGCTGTGAAAATGTTGAGTTAGGGAGAAAAAAAGTTACATATTTGTGGTGCATATGCATTAATGTAATGTATAAAAAAAAAAAATCAATGACTGAGTTTTTAGGTAGTAATTAAACATCAGTTTGAGGGGAAAACTATTGTATGGGCTTCAAGAAGTACCGTGCAGGAAATTGAGCTACGTAGTTTTGGAAATGTAAAGCTTAAAATACACGCACAAAAAAAAAACCCCTTTTTTTTTATTATACTTTTTTGGTAATCCTACAGCAATAATGTTGTATACAAAAACAAAAATAAAATAAAAAGTTCCTGCTATACTTGGGACTGCTGTACTTGAATATATCAGTATGTTTTTCTCTATTAATGTTGTTTGTTCTTATCACTATTTGTCAAAGGGACATATACAATTGTCTTAACCACATGCTTCCTTCGGGTGTCATGTAATACTGTTTTCTTGTTTGAACTAGTGTGTTGAAAATGAAAGTATTAGCAATTAGTTTACTGTATTGATCTCCTGAAACCTGTAGGTAAAGAAAATCTCCTGTCTAAAACACACATAAGAGTAGAAAGCTAGAAGCAGTATTCTTGCCATAAAATCTTCTCTCTTCAGAATCAGACAATGAGCTGTAACCTGTTAGGTTTTTGGTTCTTTTTAAAAGAAAGTTTAATTGGTCTTCTGGTCAGTTCTATCTTGTACTAATGTATTTATTGAAGGAAAAAATTCTGCTTAAAAAGGATGACAAACGTGGTTTTGAAATGTGCCTTTTGAAAACTAGGACCTAAAAGAGAAAGAAAATGAAGAACTTGATATTCAGTTGAAAGTGTTTGATGAAAACAAAGAAGAAGACTTAATTGAATTGTCACATCGTCTCAATGACATCAGAGCTGAAATGGAATATCCTTTTAAAAACTCACTAATTTATTTTAATTTTTATGTATATTCTCTGTAAATATGTAATAAAATATTCTAGATTAAATTGATTGGTTGCCACAGTTAAATTATGGTCTCTTGGGTCTGTATGTTTCAGGTAGTTTTATGTTCCGGTAGCTTTAATTTGAAAAAGTGTTACATAAATACCAATATATATAAATGCATGTTACCGTACATACTCGATTATAAGCTGGTTCATTTATAAGCCGAGACCCGCAAGATGGATAAGTAAAAATGGAAACTTTTTATGACCCATTCATAAGCCGACCCTGTAATTCAGGGGTCAGCAAACTTTGGCTCCTGGGCCATCACTATAAGCCGCTGGCGGGCTGAGATGGCTTGTTTACCATGAGTGTCCGCAGGCACAGCAGTAAACCTAAGTAAACAAAGTGTCCCGGCGCGCCAGCTGCTTACCCTGACGGGCCAGTACAGCAACTAGTGGGGAAATTCTTTTGGGGGGAGAAGCTGGGGGTCAAAGTAACCACCCCCTGTGACCACCCTCCACGTGACTCCACCCCTAGTCAGGGACCCCCACACTCATATCCCATCCCATCCCTTCCCACCTTATCTGGGGACAGCCAGGGGAGACTGTCTCTGGCTGGAGCTGCTCCAGCAGGCTCGGCAGCATGGCCTCAGCCTGCTCCGGCGGGCCAGGCTGGGCGGCATGGCCGCAGCATGTTCCAGTGGGCTGGGCTGGGTGGCATGGCTGCAGTGTGCTCCGGCAGGCCAGTTGGCGCGGCTGCAGCCTGCCAACCCTGGAGCTGCAGCTGCTTTGGAGGCTGGGGGGAGAGCAGCGTGGCCAGAAGCGGAGAGACTCTGGCCCCGCCTCTTCCCTTCTGGCTGTGCTGCTTCTCCTTGCTCCCTCTTTTGTGGGGAGGGACTGTGTCCCACCTCTCCCTCTCTATACCCGTTCATAAGTTGACCCCCTTCTCTGATGGTTCCCTTTTTTACTAAAAAAAAAAATTCGGCTTATGAACAAGTATGTAAGGTAGTTTACAAGTCATGGAGGGAAAGTAATCTTTCATGAAAAAGGACCTTTCATTAAACCAGTAATTTTGCTCTGTCAGGTAATTCTTATAAATTAAGAAAATACACAATTAGTAAAAAAATATGCAATTCAGTTCATGAAGCCAAACGCTTAATTTTTTTGTGGTATTCAGGGGGTGTTTTGTGTATACAATAGGCTGCTCTTTTATTAGATAATGAATTCATTTTTACAAATGCAAAATTCTTTAGTGTGTTTAATAACATGGTATGCACTCCTGAACGTCAGGCATGTCCTTTAACATTTACACACAGATGTTATCTAACTTTTACTGGTATAATAGACAGGTTGTGATATGGGGACATTCTTAACCTTGCGTTCCAAAGTGCCAGCCATATTCTTGCCCCTTTCTAGTTGATGCCAGTAAACTCATCACATGTGTATGTGGGTAAAGACTCTGTGTGTGATTTTCAACTGCCCTTGGGTAAATCAATTGAAGGTATACCTACATAAAACTGGTGTGAAATCAGAAATAGGCATTTAGTTTGCAGCTTTATGGAAAATTTCAGTTTCATCTGGAATGAAAAAAGTTAACTCAAATCCAGAAGTTCTTCTTTGAGTGCTTGTTCACGTCCATTCCACATTAGGTGTGTGCGCGCTACGTGCACGAGTGTTGGAAACCTTTCCTCTTAGCGGCTCCCATCAGGCCGGCGGGCCTCCTGAGTGGCACCACTGCGCCGTGCATATATACCCCTGCTGGCTCGACCCCCTCCAGTTCCTTCTTACCGTCCGTGGCGGCTTTGGAACAACCTCTCTCTCATAGAAGAGCAGTCCCTTAGCCTTTAGAGTAGCTGTTATCAGTTAGTTTACATACAGATTGTGGACACTTAAGTCATTAGGTGCTTGGAGGCCTCCAGCACCTGTCCCGGGCCGCGGGGCAAGCCGCAGGCCCACGGCTTCAAGGCTTGTGCCATGTGCCCCAAACCTATGCCAGTTAGCGACCCCCATGACTCGTGTCTACGTTGCTGGGGGGACGGACATCAAACTGAAAGGTGTAGGATTTGCAAGCCATTTAAGCCAAGGACAAGGAAAGAAAGAGACTTTCGTCTAAAGCAACTGTTGATGGAGGCTGCATTGCAGCTGCTAGGCCCCGGCACTGATTGTGTTCCCTGGTGTGGCCCCCGCCGCAGCCTAAAGGAAGATGTGGTCGTTCCCCGCATAGGAGGCTGGCGCCTCCCAAGGCCCCGAGTGCTGACAACAGTGAGAAGGCTGCGGTGCTGGCGCTGACACAGGCGATCCTGGCAGCACAAGCCCCACTGAGCCCAGACCTAAGTGAGCTCAGTGTGGCCAATGGGCTCGAGGTCATAACAGATCAGCCCTCTACGCCTGGCACCTTTGAGGCTGCAAAGGACCTCATTGAGCTGTCGGTGGTGAGCCCCCTCCCGTATGGGGAGAACCGTCCGGTGCCCGTGCCTCGGTTGCTGTCGAGGGGGTAAGCCGGCAATGGTGTGCTGCTCTAAGACATCGTCCTGGCATGGCTCCGGGAGTTGGTCCCGGTCGAGCTCTGACTCTGGAGACTCGCACTTGCCAGCGGCCCAGAAGGAGCTTGTGGTATCGGCAGCGGGTTGATGTGAGGAAGTACCAGAAAGGGCACACAGCTCTCAAGCACTGCCCAGAGACCGGCACCGGGAGGAATTGAGACGGCCCTCGCCAGAGGTCTCCCGCAGACGGTCCAGGGAACGGTACCTGGTACAGGTCCTGCTCAGGTTGGAGCCACTCGTTCGAAGAACAACAGTTACGAGAAAGTAAGTAACCGTTTTTTACCAGCAATTCCTAGGCCTAACTACTGCCATGCCAAGCTGCTTCATACATAGTTCTAAAAATGAAGCTTGACCCCCAAAACGAATGTGACAAATATCTGAGCAGGTCCCCCCGCCTGCTCCATTCCTTCTCTAAGCATGGGAAATGGGATATTGGCTTACTTACCTTATTTACCATTGGAGATGGTGTCTGCTACAGAGACAGCCACATGCATCTGTATAACTCCAACATTCAGGCTAACAAAGCTGTGCATTGGATATCACTGTCTGGCCCTAAATAAGGGAAGTGCTCCCAGTTATTTCCCGATTCATGCCCATAGAAATTAACCCTTTCCAACATGTGCCACATGGGATTGGTATGGTGAACTGGCACCCCTTGCATTACTGTGTTGTTCTTTAGAATCTCAGCCCTTTTTTAAGCTGTTAAGATGGCAAAGAAAACTTCACAAATGTATAATGAGTGTAACCAATGCCAGGAGGACTACATGAGTCTGCAGTAAGCTAAGAAGAATGCCTTCAAGATGTGAACTGTCCCATTCATTTTAGTGGATATTAACTCAGTAACAGTTTCTTATCAGTTAAATCTTTCACGTTGTCATACCTGTACATTAACTGGTATTTTGTTTGTCAACTTTCAGGCCCACCATGAGATGAAAAGTTGATAGAAACAAATCTCTAGATTCCTTGGATATAATAATGAGTAGACAAAATAAGTATAATATTCCCAAACAGACATGAAACATGTAATCGATATTTATAATATATATAATCTAATTTTGTTCCACTCTTAAATTAAAATGCCAAATTCATTTGTTGTATGAATTAATCACAGAACCTCAACTCTTAATGATTTCAAAATGTTTGCACCATTATTTATCTTGATTCATGTAAAAGTATAATGTGTTAATTGGTCGGAAAATGGAAAATACCTCAGGCCCTGGTCCTGTAACAAATAGTGCAGGTATATTGCTGAGCCTACATTAAGCTCATTGAGTTCATTTGGGCTGTATGTGGGCCCATCAGTCCCCATGAACACTGAGTTGAAGGATTAGAGCCTTATTTGGCAGATCTTGTGATGAGCACAGTAAAATAATTTTGGTTAGTTGTAGCTGGAAAAAATGGAAATGTTGTAATGAGGGGGATTGTTTAGAAGGCAATAGAATTTAATTAGAACAATGCAAGTGTATTCCTTACAATATGAACATGTTCATTTCAGTCATTTGGCATTTTCCTTAACAATCTTTGCACTGATATGAATGAAGTATACCATCTGCTGTATAACATGCTGAAGGACACAGCTTCTGAAAACTATTTCCTCTCAATATTGCAACACTTACTACTGGTCAGGAATGATTATTACATCCGGTAAGAGTCAGCTCTAGCTGTTCTTTTTGCTTTTAATATCAGGTGTCCAAATTGTAGGGTAATGCAAGCTGAAATATTAACACAGTGGATCTCAAACATATGGTTATTTTATAATCTAGGGTGAACTGCTGAACACAAGTTGTCTTGGTACACTTACTTAAAGGGAAGAGTTTCATTATAGTAGACAAAAGGATGGTTTTATTTTTGAGTTCCTTGTGGTTTTTTTTCTTCTGTATCTCTTAACTCATTGAATTATTCCTCACTTTTCTCCCTACAGGGCAGAAAGGTTCTTGTCTTCAGAAAATCTACAATACGTTTTTGTTCATGTTTTTATTTCAAAACATCTCCATCCCCTTTCAACTGCATATTGTGTCCTTAGAGTGTAAGGTGTTATTACTTATATGTCAAGTGCCTAGCATAATACTGAATCAGGCAGGAGAATTGGTGTTTTCATATTGTTAAATCATACAACTACAAATAAATGTCAGTTATTCCAGGTAACGCGGGCTTTTCTAGTTTGTAGAGAAAATACAGGGAACTAGTTGGAAGGGATGAGAAAGAGAAGTTATTGGAAGAGGTTTTTTTAATATTTCCCTCAACTATTTTTCTTTTGACTAGTGTGACAGCTCCATTTTGTTTTCTTTTTGCAATATTTCCTTCAGTTAGACTTGAGATGATTTTTCTGGTTCAACAAAATGGAGTGTGAACTTGAGGTGTAACATTTGTTGCTGATAAACAAGTTTAAATTTTTAAATACAGGGTTCGTCAGCACAGAGAGATTACAGAAGTTACAACAGAGAACTGTGTGTGCTCACAGTACAGTTCCTGAGAAATTAACATGTTGTAATTGATCAGATACTTGTACTATTGCTAATAAAGGCTGATAATCAATCACAGCCAAATGGTGATCCTTAAAAACTTATTAGTTTTACCGTAGATGATGATAGTGTCATAAATATAAATGGAAGGGTAACCACCTTTCTGTATACAGTGCTATAAAATCCCTCCTGGCCAGAGGCAAAATCCTTTCACCGCTAAAGGGTTAAGAAGCTAAGGTAACCTTGCTGGCACCTGGCCCAAAATGACCAATGAGGAGACAAGATACTTTCAAATCTGGAGTGGGGGTCGGGGGGGGGGGGGCTTTTGTCTGTCTGTGATATACCTTTGCCGGGAATAGATCAAGTATGCAAGCCCTTCAACTCCTGTAAAGTTAGTAAGTAATCTAGCTAGAAAATGCGTTAGGTTTTCATTGTTTTGGCTTGTAAATTCTCTGTGCTGGAGGGAATGTATATTCCTGTTTTTGAGTCTTTTTTTGTAACTTAAGGTTTTGCCTAGAGGTTTTGAATCTGATTATCCTGAAAAGTATTGACCATCCTGATTTTACAGAGGTGATTCTTTTACCTTTTCTTTAAATAAAATTCTTCTTTTAAGAACCTGATGGATTTTTAATTGTTCTTAAGATCCAAGGGTTTGAGTCTGTGTTCACCTGTACCAATTGGTGAGGATATTATTATCAAGCCCTCCCCAGGAGAGCGGGTGTAGGGCTTGGGGGAGTATTTTTGGGGAATAGGACTCCAAGTGGTCCTTTCCCTGTCCTTTGTTGAAATCACTTGGTAGTGGCAGCATACTGTTCACGGACAAGGCAAAGTTTGTACCTTGGGGAAGTTTTTAACCTAAGCTGGTAAAAATAAGCTTAGAGGGTCTTTGATGCGGGTCCCCACATCTGTACCCTAGAGTTCAGAGTGGGGAGGGAACCCTGGCAGTTAGTAATCTGCATTTTCAAAATTATGAGCCCGTTTCCAGTTGCTCATAAATTTCGCAAAACTTCCACTGTTCAAGCTGAAATTTTCCCTGCTGGCATTTTGTCATTAACTGACTTTTCACATAAGTTTTCCAGCAAAACTATTTAGCTTCTTCTGGGAATCAGGTTAGGGGAAAAAAATCGGTTGTTTTGGCAACCAGTATTAAAACCAACCAAACCAAAAGGAACAATGTTTCTTTGAGAAGCTCCAATGTGTTTTTGATTTGGAAGAGAGTTGTGGCCCTTGGGACAGGAACAGACTTTTTGCTGTCCCCATGAAAATCCTTTTAGAATAGGCCAAGTTATCAGACTCTGGAAGTAGCCACTTGCACATGCTCCATCGATCTTGGTTGGAGGCTTGCTGTTAAAATCTCTAACATTCCATCTTCGCTGAGTGTGCTCCAATCCTAGGGAGTTTCTACATGCCAGCTAGAGTGATCATGCTCCCAAGCCTGCTCAGCTTCCTATTTGGAGGGCACAGAGCAAGACCTCAAGACAGAGGACACAGAGTGAAAGCAGCAATGCTGTTTCCTTTAGATTTGAGGAAGGTGTGCCTGGCTGGGATCCAGAAGGATACCTTCCACTGACTGGTGTCAATGATTGTGTTCACTTCAGAAGCCCCTATTTTTGAGCAAGACCTCATATCCCCTTAACTAGGCAGCAGACACATATATTCCCACTATTTAAAGATAGATTGACTTAGAGGTTGCATACAGTCACATCTGGTGGAGCTGCAATAGAACTTGGTCTACAATATGACTGTCCCAGGTCTAATCCTTTTAGCCACACTGCCTTGCAGGTGGAATTTACCAAACATGTATGCCTAGCTATGCTAAAGTTGTATAGTTACGTAGGTGTAACTACTGAACCTGAACCTGGGTTCAGAATCTGCTCATGACCCACACAGACTTACATATGGTTCCACAAGGTGTTTTAAATACTGGGAAATTATACAGAAAAAAACCTGTTAAAAGAACCAAAGCATTAAAGTCCATCACTCAAATTAGAAAATAGCAGAATTAAGATCGTTGCTTTAATCTTAATTTGACCTTCTTGTGCATATGCATTAGTCTTGAATTACATTATGAAGTGTTTTTTTTTCCTCAGCTGGGCTGAGAAAGTTCTATTTCATTGTAATCCTACTAATAATTTACATGAAATTCAAATTATTCAAGGACTGTCAGTCTGAAATAATTACAGTAATTTGCCCCTAAAATGCCCTAAATTTTAGACAGTAGTTTGATGGCAGTAGTTTAATGTACAAAGTATAACTAATATGAACTTAATGTCATAGGACACTTGAAATTCAAATCGGTTTTTATTTGTGTGAGTAGTATTGGGGGGCATGACTATGTTTCAGATAATCGAGATTAGGTAACTGAGGTTGTACTGTATCTGGAAGAACTGTAACAACACTTAGGTAGTGAAGGGCTGACCATCTTAGAAATGTTAGTGTAATGGGCATGTGTTACATTGGTTCTGTTAGGTCCATTAGTATGGCTATTAAGTTTAATTTAAAATGGTGTTTTTAAACATATGGCTCATAAATACATGGTTACAAGAAAAAAAGAAATTAAACAAAGCTAATAATTGAAACATAATGGGAGAGTTAAGAAGTAAGTCTGTCCTCCAAATAGAATTTAGAAAATCCACGAGTAAAGAAGTAGTACACTCCTGCATATAGTGTATGGATGAGGGAAGAGAAGTGAAACACTGCAAATCTCCACATTCAGCTGGTGTCATATTGAAACAACTCACACTTATTAGCATAAGGAAATAAGACATGTACACAATGAGAGTTGAGAACATAAGAATGTACATACAGGGTCAGACCAAAGGTTCCTCTAGCCCAGTATCCTGTCTCCCGACTGTGGCCAGTGCCAGGTGCTTTAGAGTAGCTGTAGACTGGTCTGTTGTTTTGGTTGCCTAAACGTGGATTTTGGGAGCCAAACTCCATTTTTTAAAATCTTGTCTAAACTTATATTAAAAAATAATTTTAAGAAATAAAAGCGCTTTGGTCAGAAATCACATATAATCAGTTTTCTTGGATTCAGAAATACAAGTTCTAAAAAGGTAATGTCCAAACATAAACCTTGAAAATCTTTTCAAATTTAACTTCTCTTTTGACCTTATATTTTTGTCAGTCTGAAAAATGTGTTCTTGTACAGCTACTACAGATGGAGTCAGTATATAGTTCCATCCTTCATTTGGAGTCACTTAAACAGTGTGTGGATTTCAAATAATTTGTTTGTTTTTTAGCTCCTTAACGTGACATCGTATCTTAGGCTTCTTTAAGGAATTAAAGTAGTTTAAAAATTAACCCCATAAAATTCCATAATACCCAATCTTTTTCATATTTGGTAGCTGTCATCATTTTTAGATTTGTATTTAGAAACTTTAGAAATAAGAATTAGTTGTGTGTGTGGGTGTAGTGCTCTTTGTTGCCAATTAATGACCAAAAGTGGTAATGAAGCAGGTGGGGAGGACAAAATAGGGTAAGTATCATTTTATTTTCCAAAGTGTGAAGAAAGTGAGATACCAAGTGCAAAACAAGAATCTGAACAGAGACCCAGGAGACAGAAGTGAAATGAGTACATGGACTATGTGAACTGCCATGCTCTGTTTAAAATAATACTTCATTTTCAGAGACCAAACTTTGGCTTTTTATTTCATACATCTCTTTATGAGAATGACAGTAACAATTGAATAGACAATGTTTAAACAAGGCCTTTTATTTTCAGTCTTTTCTTCTGTTGAATTTATAATTCAGGTATTAGAAGTTATAATTAACCTTTTTTCTCTGTTCCACAAATTATATGCACTGTTTCTATTATATTAAAACTACATTGATGTGTATTCTTCTATCATCAGAACTCAGTATTACAAGATAATTGAAGAATGCATTTCACAGATAGTACTGCACTGCAGTGGTATGGACCCGGATTTTAAATGTAGAGGAAGATTGGATGTAGATTTTACCCACCTTATTGGTATGTGAACCTGAAGTAACTTGTCTCCTTTGGTTTCTTTGTATTTTAGAAAAATAAATATTTTTATAGGTAAGTGTTCTCTTCATACTCCAAAAACAGAACTCTGTAACTTTTAATATGCGGTTTTGGGAATGAACTCAAATTTTCTAGAAGTTGAGAGCTCCACTGTATAGCTTGTAATCATATTTTTCTAGAACAGCAAAATATTTTACAATGAAAGTATATTGCGTAGACTGTTCAAGCAGATATGCCTGGAAAGTTAGACTATGTTTTATTGAGAACAATGGTCAAAACGCCACCTAGGTTATAATTAGGACTGGCTGGAAAATAGAAAATCTGTTTCGTGAAAATTATTGAGGTTTTAGCATTTTTCATTCTGCATCAGTAAGAAAACAAGATGTTTCAACAGTTTTCACACACACAAAAAAAAGAAATAAAGAAAAAACAAACAAACCATGAGGGGATAGAGACCACTCCAGAATAGCTGCTAGTCCAGTTATTAGGACACTCACCTCAAGCCTAACTCCAGAAGGGGATGGCTGTACTAATGTTGAAAACTTGATTAAAGGGGAGAATTTCCATATTGATTTACGTTTTATCAGAATGTTACAACTTAAGTAATTATTGGAAAGTAAATGCACTTTTCTGAGCAACAGGTATTTAGAATTAACATAATATTTCTAAGAAATTGTATAGCTGTGCGTCTATTCAAGAGACATAGGGAAAGGAGGAAGGGTTCAAGAAAGATTTAGTCCTCTGGAAGACTAAAAATGCTGAGGTGAAACTGTGGAATTTGGTTCTGTAGCAATTCATTGCACTTTGAAAATATGTGTATTTGTTTATTACTTAGTAGTGCTTATTGTCTTAACCAGTTTTGTCTTGGTAATTGTCCTTTTAGATGCATGTGTGAACAAAGCAAAAGTAGAAGAAAGTGAACAAAAAGCAGCAGAATTTTCCAAAAAGGTAAGATCATAAATCATTATCATTTAAGATATAGACAACTGGAAATCTCGGATTAAAACATGCATCAAAAATCTTTTCCCACCTTTCGGCTGAGGTAGAGAAACTGATTTGCTGTTGTGATCAATATTTGGCAGCATTACTACATAATTTGTATCCTTATTGCAGAAGTGACTTGATATATCAAGTCTACCTTTCTTAGCTGCTAGAGTACATTAGCTTCAGACAACGATAGGAAAAAAAAATCTTGTATTCTAGAGCTTATCCTATACTTGTTTTTTCTTGGGAGAGTTGTCAAGTATATTATCTGTGTATACAGAAAGAATAGAGATGGGTAATTGAGTTATTCAGCATGTGTTGTTTATTTCAAATATGTAATATATACTATACTTCGATATAAGTAGTTTGCTTTATTTCCTTCTGCTCTCATTTGTTTAATGTACTAGAAGGTTCCTTGGAGTTTTGAGAGATGTTTAAGTGGATATACTAATTTTAGTCTTCAGTTAGTTCCCTTGGTATAAAGGAAATGATGGAACTTTCAGTCTTATTTCTCATGAAAGTTAGACTGTAATTAGCTGAAGCTGTTTTCTCTCTTTTCGCTTCCCTTAGTCTTTCTGGATTAAATACAATGATGTTCTTTCTGGAGAATGAACTTATCAGATGAACATGAGTTGCGCTAAATTCAGATAATTTTTTCAGGTTTTCATGTAGTTAACTCTCTTTAGAATACAAAAAGAGTCTAGCGATTAATTCGTTGCTCTCTCTTAAGGCTGTGTCTAGATACATATCTTTCTACTTCAGAAAGGTAAAGTTAAATCAGTTTCAGTAGGAAACCGACTACAACTTAGTATCCTTTACTGTTATTGACTGTGTGGGTGGTCAGTACGTATCTTTATAATGGCAACAAAATGCCTACATTCCTTCAGTAGTAATAAACAGCCAGGAGAGCACTCCAGTTCAGTCCTAAAAGTACTCTTACACTGTTATCTCAGAAGAAGTATTTCTTAAATGTTAATCTTTGTGATTTAATATATTTCTAAAGATATTAATTAAGTTATAAAAAAGACCTAATAGAAATGATTTTGTCCTTCTTTTCATTATTAGGAGTAGATTATCAGGCCATAAAATTATTTCCATGGGAAGCATTTCACTAGGGTTGGTTGGTTGTCTTTAGAACATTTAGTAGTCCTTTTAGTAATTTTGCTTTCTCAGAGTTGGTACCAATGTCGTTTTTGTTTTGCCACATGACATTACACTTTCAGAGTATCCTTTGAGTAACTGAGAAGCTGCTTCACTTACATCAAACACTGATAACAAACGCATTATGATTGCTCTATAAAGTTTCCAGCCATCATGTCTTTCTGGGTCCTGTGAGAAAATACCAAGTGCTGGACCTAAAATAGACCAGAGCAGCATTGGTAGATGGACCTGGCCTCAGAATCCTCCTAATTTGAAATGCAACATATTCTGGAATGTATTGGACACATGAACTTAAAACTGAAGTGGAGTCTTGGGTCTTCCCATTCACTTGTCAGTGCTCTTAATATTACTTAAATACTGAGTTAAAACACAGCACTATTGGTGTCGGAATCCTCAAAGTAACAAATGACTTGGATGCTTGTCTGTGCACAGCATTTCTTTACTACTATTTGAGAGTTGTAGAATATTTTCCTGAGCTATGTCTTTCCATCCTTCTTCTTGAAGGAGCAAGCTTTACAGAATTGTTCCTAAGGAATTTTGATAATCATTTAAAAGAGTTTGTTAAAGGAAGCCAAAATAAAAACTTCCATTAGAGTAGAAATAGTTTCAGTACCAAATTTAGAAAATGGTAATATTTCAGACTGGGCTTTAAATACATCCTGGCATGTCAGGGCCAAAAATCATGTCTACCTGGAACATGACCCATATTAAATTTTGGGGGAAACATTACATCGTGAACTGCAGACCTGTATCTTCATTATATATTAACTGTATATTCAGCAAGAGTGTGCCAATGCTTGGACATCGTTGCAAATCTGTAAAGTGGCCTCATCTGTCAGATTAGACATGGAAGAATTTATTGAAGATCTCCATTGCTTTTTTCTCTGTATTCAGATGTCCTCAAAATCTCCTGGGATGTAGGTCTGTCTTTATTTATCTTGAGAACCCAACTCTTCTAACATATATGCAGCTCTACACCATTTACTTCTGTCAATGAGTTTTAAGTTTTGTAAATATAAAAGTATAGGACTGCAAGTCACTCCTTTTAAACTATATCATCTGCAGCAGTGATTGCAGTTTGAAGCAATATTGTTAATTTTCAACAGTGAGAGACTATACTTATCTTCAGATATATTCCTTTAATTCTAACCTATAACGTGTTTTGTTTCTGCTGTGGGGCAAATTAAAGTGATCATCCAAGTGCACGTTGTAGTAACTTAATATTTGCATTAACACAAAATATGGTCATAGATTCTAGGAGCATTATGTTGTGTATGTGAGAACAAAAGCTTATTCCAGTCACAGATTGCTTTTTAAAAAAAAGAAAAACAAAAACTTCTTGGAATGTAAAAGTCCCCCTTAGAATTGTTACACCCGTTCATAAGCAGGATTGGTTACCCATAGGCCATATTTAATATGATTTGCAATGACATTCCAGAATACTCAAGCTACTTTTAATATCTCAGCTTCATGTCATTTCAGAGGAAATCAGAGTGTTCAAAAGGTGTTAAAAAGGTTACAACTTGGAAAGTGCTGGGGAAAAAAAGCTTTTCTGAAGTTTACAATGGCAATTTGTTGTGTAGCTGGATCTATACACATTGTTGTGAATTCTTAGGGACCAGAAGAATTGTGTTTTCTGTAGTTTTCCAATCGGTTATGCAATATAATGAGCCACAAATGCTTCTGTTGCTCTACTCACACTATTGTTTAAAGCCTTTCTGAAATTACAGTATTTAGTGTGGGCATAGATGGATGAATGAGTTTATGATGGTAATCATTGCAGTTTGATGAAGAATTCACGGCTCGACAGGAGGCACAGGCTGAACTTCAGAAACGAGAGGAGAAAATCAAAGAGCTTGAAACAGAAATCCAGCAGCTAAGAACCCAGGTAATGAAATGAGATATAGACCCTGTCATGTCACAGGGAGTTCCGCTGTAGAAAATTATAGTTAGAATGAAAGAAAAATTACCACCAAGAGAATTGTCTGGTGACAATTTGAAAATTTCTTTTAAATAATTCGGATTGACTTTAAAAGTAGAGTACACAGTGTGTTACTTGACAAATGTGTATGAGTTGGTTCTACAAGAGTGTGCAGGATAGAGTCAGACTTCAAGGCCAGGAGGGACTGTTGTGCTCATGTAGTCTGACCCCCTGCACATTGCAGACCATGGAACCTCACCCACCAACTCCTGTTATAGACCCACAACCTCCGACTGAATTACTGAAGTCCTCAAATCAAGATTTAAAGATTTCAAGTTACAGAGAATCCGCCATTTACACTTGTTTAAACCTGCAGGTGACCTGTGCCCAATGCTCTAGAGGAAAGCAAAAAAAGCCCCAGGGTCTCTGCCAATCTGACCCAGGGGAAAATTCCTTCCTGACCCCAAATATGGCAATCAGATGGTCTCTGAGCATGTTGGCAAGATTAATGGAAATGATATATTTTCTCAAATGTAAGTGTATGACAAGCCTGTCATAGCTGGTTTGCTTATTGAGGCTAAAATGTCATGAAGTTTTGAGAAATTTGAACTCATGACAATTTTTTTCTTCCAATTATATCCAAAAAATCCACTAATTTAAATTTTAATTTACAGAAGTTCCTACCATGGTTCTGAAATCTCACATTTCATGGTTGTCAAATGTATGAATAATCTATGATAAAACTATTTTGTGAATGCTAAAATGTAGATTCTAGCTGAGATTTCCCCACCCCCTGTGAGTGAATAAGCACACTTTTCCATGGGACATTATATCAAGCAGACCTTCCTGTTGGATCACAAAATTAAAACAAAAAACAAATGTACACAAACTAATCATGGTGGGTGATTGATCAGTTTATATTTCAATATATTTTATTTATTTTTAACCTTGATGTGTATGGTTTGTTTACTTACTAATGACACAAAGTTAAATTTACATTCTACATGCATTTTGTTTGGTGGTTGTGCTCTGTCAGATTGCAAATGCATGTTGACTTGGATTTCCATGTTTGGTTCCTTCTAGGATTAAGTATATTCTTTGTGGATTCCCTGTACTTAATCAGCCTTAAATGGCAACATGAGGGTGCTTCTTGTTTGAGATTGTAAACTCACTGTGGTTTAAAACTAAATTCATAGTGACTCACTGAGATATGAGTAACTCTTACTTTAATTTAACTGTATATCATCTCTGGGATTAGATGCGGTCCGACTAATTGGGACAACATTTTTTAGGTAAAATTAATGCTGTTAGTCTATACTAATATTCTGCTATACAGTAACTTGAGGTTTTCACTGTCAATATATTTTGTATGTCATAAAGATAACATTTTTACCGCTTGCTGGATGTTAGTTTATATTTAGTTATAATTTGGATTAATTCCTTTTATTTACTAAACAGATGATTGAGTCATTTAAACTTAATTTACCTAGTCTTGGTTCTGCAGAAATGTTATGGATCCATTTCTGTACACCAAAGGCATGTTTTATACATCGGAACATGTTTTTCCATTTGTAACTTTAGAGTAGAATTTTGGAAAGCAGAATGTAATTACCCAAATTGAATTTGGACAACATAATTGCTTGAACATCTCTTCCTTTGCACAAGTGTCATGGGACCTTTAATCACAGAAAGTGGTCAAAATCTCTGTGCTAAGTTTCTTCTGAAAGAAAATACTTATTACAATATATTCATACACAGCACATGTATCTTCTTGTCAGAATTAAAGTATACATGTGTCATAACTTGATTTATTATGTTCATGGAACCATAAAAGTAGTATATTTGCGATAAGTCAAGTTACAGAGAGGACTTCATGCTAAAGCATAGTATTACACAGATTTCATTCATCGGCCGTAGACCTTCCTCACAAATTGCCACATCAAATCTTGATTAAAGCAAATGGTTTGCTCTATAGATAAGGGTCTCACTCAGGTGGTGATAATCCAGAGTACATTTTTTCCTATCATTTCAATTTATTGCATGTATACATGGCTTTCCAAATATTGACATATTAGACTTTAGGTTTCAGGAGAATCAACTATGATCATCAGTATTGCACAGAAATGTTATATGCAGTGCTTAAAAACCAGAGGACAAGATAAAACTTTGCTTGCACCTTGACACGTGCTAGATCAGATGAAAACATTACATTACTGATAACTTACGGATTAGAGTTTTAGTATAAAACCACTTCCTGGATTACTAGCATTTTAAAAATATCTGAGTGGATACTCTAATCACTTGCAGATGTTTAGACTGTTAAAATACTTGACATCTCACTAGAGAGTGTAAACTTAGCAAGATAACCCACGGTTGCTTACATTAAAGAAGCGGAAATATGTCTGAATTGAAATCTCACCACTTTGTGTTATCTTCTTAACCCTGGGATGGGGGCAAATGCTTTCCACACGACTGGTTTGAGCGTTGGTGACACTTATGATTCTTCAGCTTCTTGTTGCCTTGAGTGCTGGGGATGGACTAGATAACCTCTCAAGGTCCCTTCCAGTTCTATGACTCTATGAACTCTTCTGAGCACATGGCGCGTTCAGTTCATATACCCTAGTTTCAGGGCTTGCAGGAGAGGGCCACCCTTTTATTCCTACTGGACACAAGTCAAATGGGTGTTTAGTTTTTATCTTTGTTTCTTGCTACTTCCATTGGTATCCAGTGGATGATGATGGCATATAACAAGTTTCTTCAATAGTTTTGTTATTGGAGACTCTAAAGTTTGATTCATTTCAAGGACTGCATTTCATTATTTGCCACTATTTGTCAATTGGGATCCCCTCCTTTTAAACAATTTCTCTTAATATCCCAAAGTTATACCCACTATAAAAAAGTTGGGGAATAGTGGTCTGTTTGTAACCACGTGTTTCTGAATTCTAAGTCTGACACTCCTACTGACTTGCTATCTGATCCTGGACAAAAGCAAAATTGGAAAAAAATAATGCCTAAGAGAAGTGTTGGATTAAGAGGCACATTTTAAATGGGAATGTGGTGCCTGAGTTTCTTTGTCTTTGAAAATCTCCCCCTACCTGGTTGTTAGTAAATATTAATGTTGATTTTTGCTTATTTGGCATCCTAGAATGCCTGGATTCTCTGATTTAGGAGGGAAATATTTATGTAATCATGATGATCGTGAAGATGCTAAGATACTCATTTAAATGTTAGCTACAAGGACTGTTTCACAACAAGCAAGCTGTAGTGGTGTAATATGCAGCAACTGTTTATTAAGTTAGCTAACCTAGCATTTTTATTGATATAGCAGAAGCCAATTAATGTCATTATTTGCCAGTGATTCATGCAAAACCCTGCTAAGTGTAGGGAGAAAATAAGGTGATCTTAGACACCAGTAGGGTTGGGAAATATTTATACTTTAAAGTACAAACTGTAAAAACTACTTATCCTAAATACGGTAGGTTTTAAAAACATTTTTTTCTGAGTACTTGTAGATATCTGAGAAATGCTGTGTTTATTGAAGTAGAGAGAGAGATGGCATAGAAATAGCCTGGTCAGTTAGTTAGTTATCAAGGCTTTTTTGCAAAATTAAAAAAAAAAAATAACTTCATCCTGCTTAAATTTCAGAGTCCATTACTTCCAACTGGTCAGCCTACATCAGGAGCTCCTCCTCTACCACCACCGCCACCACCACCGCCGCCGCCACCACCTCCCCCCTTACCTGGTGGAATCCCACCTCCCCCTCCCCCTCCCCCTCCTTTGCCTGGAGGAAGTGTACCTCCACCACCGCCTCTGTTTGGTGGCCCTCCACTACCACCGCCTCTCGGGGGCATACCTCCTCCTCCAGGAGCTTCAGCATCCCTGCCTTATGGAATGAAGGAGAAGAAAAAGTATAAACTTGAGGTCTCTATGAAGAGAATCAACTGGTCAAAGGTACCTAAGTATTTTTCTCCTTATTGGGGGAAAAAAAGGGTCTTTGAGAGAAAAGAGGGTGAAATTTGTGGAGACAATACAAAACCCCCCCACCAACAACAAACCCTCTGAGAATTCTATCTGTTCATGCTGTGACCAGGGGTTAGAACAAGGCTGTCTGTGGGAGGCATGGTTTGGGGATGATGCAGTTTTGGGCAAGTGGATTGTAGCTCCAGCACATTGCGGATTAATCCTCCCATTCTCCAGATGATAGTGTAAATACTTGGTTGCTTTGACTGTGTGCTGTTTTCCAGGGTTTGTCTTTCAATAATCTGACAGTATAAATAGCTTTACATCTTCATCTATTCATCTTTTTAAAAAGTTTGCTTGGGATTTTTTTTCTTTTTTTGAAATTTAGAAGATACAACCTTTAATATTTAATATTAAAAGAAACAGCCTTTAATATTTTTTGTGTCAATGATGTATACAAGCTTATATTATCATTATTTTCTATCTCAAGGACAGGATTTTTAAACAATCTCACTTCAGGGAATCTGTCATGGGGTGTAGCTGCCCTGTACTGGCATCCTGTCTTTCCATCCGCCCCGTTGGTTGAGTGTGGTGTGGCTGGCCTTCCCTACCTCAGTTTCCCTTCCTGAGGTTGCTCTCCTCAGTTTTCCAGACACCAGCCTGTCCTGGCATTGTGGCTTAGTCCTCTGGCCAGGTTCTAAACCTCTTTCGGGATAGCAAAACTACAAGTCAAATGTCCCAAACAAACAAAAAGGTTCTTCTGCTCTTCAAGGCTTCTGTTCAGCCTGTCCTTTGGGCCCTATTCCAAGCCCCTTACTGAGCTACTTTGAGAGTCCTCTCTCCTGCTCTGATACAGCGCACTTGGCCCTCAGGCTTGTTCCCCTGGCTTATCGTTCTCAGCCCCTTGCTGGATCTGTGCTTTGTCTTTCCCTGTTTTGGTACAGAGCCGTTTCTGGGCTTTCCACAGGAGCCTATGCAGTCCCTAAGGGTTCCTGCTCCAGATGGATCTCATTCAGTCCTTTAGCGAGGTCCAGATGTCCATTAATCTATCACCTTACCCTCCTTAGTCCTGCTATTTCAGGTTGGGAAGCAGCTAACTAATTAAGATACAGGTGTGGCTGGCCCCATCTCTCCTAAAGGGGCGAGTCACCCTGTGACAGTATAATTTTAAAATCAACTTCTAGTCATTTAAATGGAAACTTCATGAATGCTCTGTGCTTTTATTATGCGTTGTTAAGGTGTGTGTTGTGAAAGCAAATTAACAGAGTTGTATTCTATTTTTAGGTTGCTTATGTGTTTGTGCCACCTGTTGTGAATGTGGTGGAATACTTGGCTAAAAATTGATTTTCATAACTTTTTATTGTGTTGCCTGTGGTTCATTGCACAGAACACCCTTGAACAACACCTATCCCATATCTGTCATGGTGAAACATAAACCATTTCTCTAAAAAAACCATTTACCTTACTTCTGTCAGTTGCAAAGTCTATCAAATATGTTTTAAAAGCCAGCATGTTAGAAAACATCTGTTCTTTGTTTGCGGAGCCACTAAAATTGCTATGGAAGCCTACTCTTGCGGGATCTGCAATTTCTGTGATATTGCAAATTAAGTAGGGCCTTAAGTATAGTACAAATCACTTCAATTTTAGATATAGTTATAATGTTTACATAAATAAATTCTTTTATATTTTGTTGTTTGGATGGTGGAACATGTAAGAACAACTTGCTCATTTTATCTACACATTAAATCATTACCTAATAACGTAGAGATGTAACTCACCTTCATTATAAGTATAATCACGAAGAGCAAGTAAGAAACAAACAGGGAAAGAATGGGTGTGTAAACCTTTTAGAGCAGACGTAATCCATTCTGTGGACTTTTCAGAAAAACAATGCTTGAATGCTTTTAGCATACTTGTTAGGTCTACAGAGTGCTTAGAGTAAGTTCATAAAATCTCATATAGTTTTGTTTACTGGGAATGTTGTCATATGCTCCATAATGACACTCACAAAATTACAGCTTTCTCGGTGTGTAGTGGGATGATCATAATTAGTCCACATCATACTTATTGTTGAGATTCAAATAGAAGAAGTTATGAAAAAGTGTTGAGCTGGAGGATGAACGCTGTGAAAAATAAGCAGAGTTGAGACTGAAAATTTGTTTGCAGCTGGAGGTATAAAAATTCATCTAACCAAACAGTAGACTGTATGCATGCCCTCTAAATTACTTCTGGGTTGTTTTTTGGAAGTAAAAGCAATTGCATAGTCAGTGCTGATCTCTGGAGTCAGGCCATCACCCCACATCTAGAAGAAAGTGCTGAAGACTCTGCAGGCATCAAAATGGGTTAGGTGTGGGCAGTGCATGTCCCTTTTCTACTTAACACTATCGTGCTTTTGAGTGAGAGCAGACACATGAAAGGTACTGTAAGCTGTGACAGTATAGCCAGCTGTGCACAGGGGGGGATGGGTTGTCAGAACCAACTGTTGGAGGATGAAGATTACAAGGACAATTTTAATTGGACAGTAATGTTCTTTACTAAACAGTTCAATTGCAGTATGCAAGTATGATATGTAACAGTGGCCTACTGTCACAAATCTATCAGTCTACAAAAGCAGCCCCAAAATAGAACATATCAGTGGATAACCAAGTGTGTTCCTTTGCTGGCTACATTCACAGTCACACTTAAGTGATGGGGAGACAAATAGTCACATCTCCAACCCAGCTCTCAAGTTGCTTCCTCTGTGTGGTGAGCTACAGTGGGAAAACATCTGCAGTTACACGCCTATACTATATAGGTGGTCTTGGAGTTACAGCACTTGACTAGGACTAAAGCAGTCTTGGTTGATTTCTGCCAGAGATTTCCTCTGTGACCGTCATCTTGTTTCTTAATCTGTGAAATGGCAGTAGTCCATGTTTATTCAATATCTTCCTGAATCAGGACCCTCCTGAGGTATTTGTCTGTGGCCCTGAGGAGCAAAACTAGCTTGGCACCCCTATCTCCACACATGGAGTTAATCAGTTGAATGCATGATTTCAAGAATGTTTGAGTCCAAAGTAAGATTAACTTTCACTCCGCTGGAAATCTGGGATGTTGTGAAATGACATTACTTCCTTCTTCTGAAAGGAGTACCAAATTGGGCCCATTGTAGCACTATCTTCTTCTTCGCAGATAATTGTGATACTTTCAGTTCTGTGGCAAGTTCCGTTAAGATTTAAACAAAAAGGCCCAGGAGGCGGATATAGCTATGCAGTACTTTAAAACCTCTGAGTGGAAATATATATATTGTGAATTTATATAATTTACCATGAGAATAAATTTATATTATTTACCATCGTCAGTGTTTTGCCAGAAGACATAGAATGCTTGGAGCTGTTAAAAGTAATTCTGAAATATATGTAGCATTTACAAAATTAAAAAAAGCAGAGTTAAAAAAGTGACCTTTAAACTAAAATATTAAAGAATCAATCTCTAACTAAAAAGTTAAGCATTCTTTTCTATTTTGTTTGTTACTCATTGACCATCTTGAAATACATTTGGACTTTTCTTACAGTGTTCCCTTTTCTTACCCCTTCTATACTTTTATGTTTAAATAAATTGATATCTGTGTGAGAGCATAAATGGTTATGTGGTCATTCCCTTCTTTACTACAAGAAGGTGCTTTCTAGATTCCTCTTATTCACCACTTTATTCTTCCCCTTTAAGCTTCTTAATTGAGTTAGCTCGTATCACTGTTGCAGAGAGATCTATTCTCTCGATTTACAGAGTGCCAAATCATCCAGGTGTCTTGTTATATTTTACTTGCGAGTCCTTATAATTCCTGGGCTGGCTATATGAGGTTACTAAAGAGAGTTATGCAACACTTTCAGTCTTCCCAGGAGCTCACTAATTTAGCAATGCTCTCACTCCAGGAAATTCAGAATGAAGTTTAGTACTTGAATCCTATCCCTTACATGCTGTGCTGTCATTAGACTTCTTGACTTTCCCACATGTCACATGACTGTTTTAATTAAACTTGTGCTAGACACAAAAATGAGTTGAATCAAAGTTTTGTAAGCCTGCATCTGGTAATTTAAAATACATTTAATCTTAAATTACGTTTAATTTAGAAATCCTGATGCCTGTGTTCCCCCAAATGATTACTCCTTTTGCTAATAAAAAATGCACTGTAAACTTACGTGGTATTGTGTGATTACCACTGCTTGTTTTACTGGGCAGACAATTGCAGTATGAACTCCACTTTTTGGTAATATTTAAAGAAAAGTGTCTGCAATTCAGATTATTGCTGAGAACTGATTTCACTGGGGCCAAGCAATATAGTTCTCTCCTGCTTCATCTTAGCGATATGAAATAAAAGCAATAATTCCTGTTCCTGATGCCAAAGTAGTGACTGAGTCAGTGCTTGATAGTCTGTCGTAGAGAACTGAAGAGCTAGATTGCTGCTGTTATAAACCCAGAGAAAATACAGGCGTTTTATGTCCATATTAAATTCTAAGTATATGGTTTTCAAAACCAGAGGTTTTTCATGAAATTATCATTAACCAGTTACACAAATTATCTTTTATAACATCTCTCATTCCTCCTCAATAGCCATTGTTAATGCTAAATGCTATTCTTATAAATATACAAATGTCTAATTTGTTTTGGCTGAGCTCTGTCTTACTCACAGCGTGAATTCCTGTGGGTTGCCTTTATACTGTTTAAGAAATGCATTGTATGTTATCTGTTTTTAAGTTTAGCGTTGAGTTGCCCACTTGTTCTTATATTATTACAAAGGACAAATAGTGCAATATTGCCATTCTTCATACTTTTAAATTATTTTGTGTACCTGTACCAGATAGTTTTCTTTTCTGGGACCAAGTATCAGAGGGGTAGTCATGTTAATCTGTATCCACAAAAACAATGAGGTGTCCGGTGGCACCTTAAAGACTAACAGATTTGTTTGGGCATAAGTTTTCGTGGGTAAAAAACCCACTTCTTCAGATGTATGGAGTGAAAATTACAGATACAGGCATAAATATATATTGGCACATGAAGAGCAGGGAGTTACCTTACAAGTGGAGAACCAGTGTTGAAGGCCAATTCAGTCAGGGTGGATGTGGTCCACTCCCAATAATGGATGAGGAGGTACCAATACCAAGAGAGGGAAAAAGGCTTTTGTAGTGAGCCAACCACTCCCAATCGCCATTCAAGCCCAAATTGATGGTGTTAAATTGGCAAAATAATTGTAGCTTTGCAGTTTCTCTTTGAAGAAGTTTCTTTTCTGGTGTGACAGCTCCTGCTTTCCTGTTTCCTTGTTATCATAATCTAGTCAAGCAACTAATTAAGACACGGGGCAGAGCTGTGGGGGGAAGGCTGAAAGAAAACTAGTGTCAAATTGATATGATGGCTCATCTTAAAGCTATGCATTCAAGGCGCAGCTCAGTCCTGAACCAGAACAGAAAATGTCCAAGAAAGACTAATATTGTCTTTTTAAGAGATCTGTGTGAGTAGAGGGCAAACAGATTAAGACTTAAACCAATAGTGCATTTATCTCACTGCTTAGCCTGGCTCAGTGAGAGCATTTTGCTGATCATTTTGTCCAGTTTATCCAGGCTTCCTTTATAGGCAGCCTAGAATTTTTTTCCAGATACCTACCCCATACAAATTAATTAGACCCTTATTCACACTAATACTGTAGCAGTGCAACATTCTAATTGTAGAAAGTCTTTAAGCATTGCAAATATTACATATAGAATCACAGAAATGTAGGGCTATCCAGTCCCCTGTGCTGAGGCAGGACCACTCCTAGACCATCCCTGACAGATTTGTGTAATCTGTTCCTTAAAAGCCTACAATGATGGGGACTCCACAGTCTACCTGGGAAGCTGGTTCCAGTGCTTAATTATCTTTATGGTGAGAAAGCTTTTCCTAATATTTGACCTAAATCTTGCTTGCAGCAGATTAAGTTTTTTTCTTTTTTGTCCTGCCTTCAGTGGACATTGAGCAAAGTTGGTCACAGTTCTCTTAGTCTTCAAACATGTAAAGATAATCAGAATCCCACACCCCATCATTCTTCTTTCTTCAAGAGGAAACATACCCATATTTTTAAACCATTCCTTATATATCATGTTTTTTAAGCCTTTTATCATTTTTGTTCTCTGGACTCTGTCCAGGTTGTCCATATATTTCTTAGTGTGCCACCCAAAACTTTATTCCATCTGAGTCTTCACCAATACCGAGTAGAGCAGGACAGTTATCTCTTGTCTTACATATGTCACTCCTGTAAATACACCCCAGACTGTTAGACTTTTTTGCTACGGGGAGTGCATATTTTTGTCCAGTATTAGGGAAGGAATTGGTAAATATGTGGGAACCCAGTGGGGTCTGTATGGAGGAAGCCAAGCTAATTTCTAGCACCATTTTATAGCCAATGTCCAGTGCAAGTTCTTGTTATGGAACGGGGATGGTGATCATATAAAATGAATAGGAATGGGATTTAGAGGAAAGCCTCATTTATGGAAGCTAGGAAAGAAGGGTTCAGGGCTGCTAATGTCTGGTACAGTGGGGAACCAATCCCCTTCCTTTTCTGCCCCCTTTGCACTTACCTGAGGGGAGGATGGCAGCCTTCCCCTGCCCCCCAGTAGCGTGAACGATTAAGGAAACAATGACTTGCACTGTACAATTAATTGGTGGATATTCCAAGATATTTTAGGTGAATAAAGTTGCAGCCTAATTAAACCACATCCATTGCCTCCAGTCTTTCTTTTGGCATGGTTGGACAAAGGTGCAGCTCTGTATACTGCAACAAAGTTGTGCTCAATAAAGTCAACGATGAAATTCCTATCACTGTCTCCTTACATTTGTCTGTGTATGCACTCAGTAATCAAAATAGAGTGGAATGTAGGACCTGTAAACCCTGTAAACTACCAACTTCTTTTTGCATGCTTGTTTTTAATCTAAGGGGTAGGTCAAGGGTTGAGAGTTGATAAGTTATTTGCCTGGATAGTGGAAAATTCTTGATGCTAGTCATGCGCGCACACACACAAAAAAAGTTATTTGTGTAGCTTCCATTGTCTGTTCCTAATAGCAAAGTATGAATGCCGGGCTATCCTTTTTTTTTTTTAATTAATAATGATGCCTTCAAAGCAGAAGTGACACACTGTAAAGAGGGTTTGAGAAAGCTTTCTGTATTTCTGTGGATCTTTATTTTCTGGACAATTTCTAGTTTTGAGATTCTTTTTTTGCAATTCCAACGTAATTAATCATCCACCACTGATAGGTACCCAAATCCTTTTGAGAGAAAGTGGGCGGGTTCGGGGGAAGGTTGTTTTTGGTGTTTTAGCATTGAAGAAGATAAGACAATTCACTTGGAAAAAATATATACGTATGCTTAAGTGGACAGTTAGGAGTGTTTTAAAAATAAGTTTGTTGAGATAGCGGACGCTGAAAAACAAGCTGTAATTAAATATCATTATGTCTTTTGCTGTTAGGAACAGACAATGGAAGTGTTGCAGATGATTTTTTGGGGGGAGAGTGTCAAGAACATACCACTATCCAGACAAATAATTTATCATCTCTTAATCCTTTTAGCTACTCCTGAAATTAAAAACAAGTACACAAAAAACATTGGATAATTTATAGTGACTAGGTGAGTGGTGTCACACTGATTTCACTTCATGAAATCGGAAGACTTATCCATAATTTTTTAAAAAAAGTGTTAGAATTTAAATGTTTCTTGTTTATAATGTGGAAAATAGTTCAAACACTAGGTGAAAAGACATTGAATTTAAAGGTGACTTTAAAAAAATTATTTCAAGTAAATATATATTCTCTCTCTTAAGGTAAAGGATATCAGTCCTTAAAAATATTAAGCAAGTTTGTGTGTAGGCAAGGCCTTATTCTTGTCTCCTTCTGTCCTAGGGCTTGTCTTCACTGTGTCAGTGCACACCAGTTGAGTGTAAATTCTAGTCTGCACCAGCGTGTTTCACACTAACTGGCCTTTGTGACCCTGCAGGACTTGAAACCCAACTGCTGTTTGCTGACACACTGTGAAGACAAGGCCTTAGAGTTCGCAGTTCTAAGGTGCTTAATACCTTTATTTCCCATTGATTTCAGTGGTGCCCAGCACTTCTGAAAAGGAGACCCCTTGTTCAGGTTCCTATAAATGGCGTTAAATGTCTGGAGTGCGGCGTACATTTGAAAATTGTGGCCATTTTTTCACTTGCTGGAATGCTTTTTAAATATCTACTAAGTTTAAACCAAATCCTACATTAGGAAAATCACCCATTGACTGAAAATGAATATTTGAAGTCTGAGTAGTCATTAACTTGAAGAATGAATATTTTGCTTTTTATTTCAGGTTGAACCCCAGGATATATTGGAAAACTGCTTTTGGTTAAAAGTTAGAGAGGATAAATTTGAAAATCCAGATCTGTTTGCAAAACTGGCGCTTACCTTTGGTACACAGATGAAAGGTAAATATACTTGTTCCTTAATTTGAAGCACTCATATGTGTGACTTGGTTTTAATTAATCTCTGTGGTATAAGAAAATATTTTCAATGGAAAAAAATAGTACTGCAATTCATTTTATAGATAGGAAATGTTAAAGATTCAGGTTATAGGCTGTTACCACAGTAACATAAAATAAATATTTAAAACGTACATTTTATTAGTTATGTAGAGCGTGGATTGCTTTACTGCATTATTCTTGGAGTTAACTTTTTTTTTGCATTTAGAAACATTACAATGTACACAATGTTCTTTGAGGGGGTCAAAAACATGTGGACAAGCCGGATCCAGTGGACATAGTGTACTTAGATTTCCAGAAAGCCTTTGACAAGGTCCCTCACCAAAGGCTCTTACGTAAATTAAGTTGTCATGGGGTAAGAGGGAAGATCCTTTTGTGGATTGAGAACTGGTTAAAAGACAGGGAACAAAGGGTAGGAATACATGGTAAATTTTCAGAATGGAGAGGGGTAACTAGTGGTGTTCCCCAAGGGTCAGTCCAAGGACCAATCCTATTCAACTTATTCATAAATGATCTGGAGAAAGCGGTAAACAGTGAGATGGCAAAGTTTTCAGATGATACTAAACTGCTCAAGATAGTCAAGACCAAAGCAGACTGTGAAGAACTTCAAAAAGATCTCGCAAAACGAAGTGATTGGCAACAAAATGGCAAATGAAATTTAATGTGGATAAATGTAAAGTAATGCACATTGGAAAAAATAACCCCAACTATACATACAATATGATGGGGGCTAATTTAGCTACAACTAATCAGGAGAAAGTTCTTGGAGTCATCGTGGATAGTTCTCTGAAGATGTCCACGCAGTGTGCAGTGGCCGTCAAAAAAGCAAGCGGGATGTTAGGAATCATTTAAAAAGGGATAGAGAATAAGACTGAGAATATCTTATTGCCCTTATGTAAATCCATGGTACGCCCACATCTTGAATACTGCATACAGATGTGGTCCCCTCATCTCAACAAAGATATACTGGCATTAGAAAATGTTCAGAAAAGAGCAACTAAAATGATTAGGGGTTTGGAAGGGGTCCCATATAAGGAGAGATTAAAGAGGCTAGGACTTTTCAGCTTGGAAAAGAGGAGACTAAGGGGGGGATATGATAGAGGTATATAAAATCATGAGTGGTGTGGAGAAAGTGAATAAGGAAAAGTTATTTACTTGTTCCGCTAATATAAGAACTAGGGGCCACCAAATGAAATTAATGGGCAGCAGGTTTAAACAAATAAAAGGAAGTTCTTCTTCACTCAGCGCACAGTCAACCTGTGAAACTCCTTGCCTGAGGAGGTTGTGAAGGCTAGGACTTTAACAGGGTTTAAAAGAGAACTGGATAAATTCATGGAGATCAAGTCCATTAATGGCTATTAGCCAGGATGGGTAAGGAATGGTGTCCCTAGTCTCTGTTTGTCAGATGGTGGAGATGGGTGGCAAGAGAGAGATCACTTGATCATTACCTGTTAGGTTCACTCCCTCTGGGGCACCTGGCATTGGCCACTGTCAGTAGACAGGATAATGGGCTGGATGGACCTTTGGTCTGACCCAGTACGGTCATTCTTATGTTCATTACTTACCACGTGAATCGTCGTCATTCATTGTTTTCAAAATTGTGATATATTTGCATTTTCTAATACATACCAATATAGAAAATGTTCTAATTGAAACAAGATGATGTTTAAGTTTGTATTTTTAACTGAGAACTCACTATCCTGAAATTCTGAAAATACTGAATTCAGCTTTTTATATTGTTGAAATTTTCATGACGTAGAATTTTAGAATAATCTGCCAACATTACAAGAACTGTAAAATTAGAGGGAAACTACAATTGTCTTATTGTAAACTATATATAGATATAGATTCACAAAAGTTAGAAAACTTGCGTGTTCGTGTAATGCCGACAGACCCCGGTCATCGGGATTGAACCTGGGCCTCTGGAACTAAATGCGTAAACTAAAAGCCAACTGGCTGTTAGCTAAGGCTGTAGAGCAGACTCATAATCTCTCTCTCTTCTCTCCCCTCATCCCCCCCCCCCCCCCCCCCCCCCCCGATGGGACAGAACACCACACCCAGAAGGTGTGACGTGCATATATGTGATTTTTCTATCTTTTGTGTATCTGTTTGTCCCAGAGGTTGGTTCTATATTATTTAAACTGTTTGCATAATGTCGTATAATATTCAGTATTCTTCTGGATCATTTTGGAAAACAAAATGAAATGCATATATTGATTGACCATGCCAAAGAGAACAATGCACTAGAAAAGCAATTTTGTGCCAGAGATTTCCATATAGTCAAAATAAGATTGATGCAAGTGGCGTTTCAGTAGTTCATTTCTGCTAACATTTTGGACTACTAATTAGTTTATTTCTGAAGGATATATTTGCTTTCTCAATATGTAATAATTTGTCAGTGTTTCAATTTCAAAAAAATCTGAAATATAGTTGACTGACAATTGAATGGCTTACTGTGGATGTGATTCTTTATAATGTCTTCAGCTTTTTGTGAGTTTTAAACATAATTTTTATATGCTCTCATCTGAATCTAGACAGAAATTTCTCAAGACGGACAATTGTTCATTATTATTCATTATGAATAATCAATCACTATTTAATGCTTGGGCCATTTGTCAGTAGTTACTATGTCAGGCATTCATAAAGTGCAAGTACTGTTCAGGTATGGTTCAATAATAACTTATTTATGAGTTAATAAGGCAATTCAACAAATGAAGTCCAAAATAGTGCTAAGTACTAAAAGAATAAATTCATGCAGTTACAAATCCCTTTTTCCTATTTGTCAGGTAGCTACACTACATTGCAATGCAGGAGCATACAATTCTGGAAGATTAATGGAAGTCAGATAATCAAGTGTTCATAGGTCAACTGTGCAAAGTTGATTTAAAGATCAAAACAGCAATCTAGATTTATGCTTGCAAAACAGAATGTGTTTCCTGAAAGAGTGCACTTCTTTCTTTTTCTTTCTTCAGACATGCAGTTGCTCTTACTTTTCTATTTATTGCTGAGAGTTGGATTTTTTCACAATTATGCATTGTATTTTAACAATAGGGAACTTGGGCTCTGATAAAGGGGACTGGTGTGCTGCCACATGTTTCAGAAATTACTAGGGGATGGAGAGGGTTGCTTTAAAAATACTGTGTAATCTACTCTTAATTGACTTGAGTAAAAAGAGAGCCTTCTGATACCTTAACCACGTTTTGAACAAGAATAACAAGAACCATTGTGTTTTGAAACATCTAAGTGCTTGTGTAGACAAAGTTAATTTGGATTAAGGTAGTGGGAGAATTTGAAGTAGAATAGCTATTCCTGAATAACTCTGTGTGTCCAATAAAAGTTCCTGTCTCACCCACCTTGTCCCCATGTGTGGACACTTACTACAGAATAAAGTACTTTGTGTTTGTTTGACTTTGACAGTGGATTAAGCTAAATAGTTATTATAGAATAATTCCATGTGTAGACAATCCCTAAATAGAATAGAATACAACTGTATAATAACAGAGTAGCTCTCAAAGTGCTTTACCATAATTAAACTCAATTCCCTTTTGAAGTAGGTATTATACCCATTTTTTTCAGATAGGAAAGCAGAGTTCTGTTAGCTTTTTGTCGTGACACAGAAGCTCTGTGGCAGAGCCTAATATAGTATCTAGATTTCTTGACCCCAAATCCTATATGTTACCTGAAACTTCTCCTACATGTAAGATCTCCAGTTCTAGAATGTGTGTAGTTGTGTCTCTGTGTATATATTGATACATATGTGTAGATACACGTGGAAAAAGGAAACACAGCATTATACCTGTAGAACTGGACATCATATATAAAGTACTTTGAGATAATTAGGTGAAAGGCACTAAAGTGCAAAATATTTATTAATCACCAAATGCAGGACAAACTTCTGTATTAAATGAAGGAAGTGTGTAATCATGGCCATTGTTGTGCTGTAGGTTAGGACCATGTTTTTATTATTATTTTAAAAAATTCTCTTGATCCTTAAAAGCTGTGAAATATGGGTAGAGAGAGTTGATCTTACTGTTTCATCATAAGACAGGGTATTTTTAACAGTAAGTATTTCTTTCGAACACTAATGTAGCATGAATGCTGATTATGAGATGGTCATTGATCATTAACAGGGAAAAAAAGTTATATTAGCTAGTGTCAAGGTTCCTTCCCCACTCTGAACTCTAGGGTACAGATGTGGGGACCTGCATGAAAGACCCCCTAAGCTTATTTTTAACAGCTTAGGTTAAAACTTCCCCAAGGTACAAACTGTTTTACGTTTTGTCCTTGGACCTTATGCTGCCACCACCAAAGTGTCTAACAAAAATAACAGGGGAAGTGCCCACTTGGAAACATCTAACCCCCAAAATATCCCCCCAGGCACTACACCCCCTTTCCTGGGGAAGGCTTGATAAAAATCCTCACCAATTTGTACAGGTGAACACAGATCCAAACCCTTGGATCTTAAGAACAATGAAAAAGCAATCAGGTTCTTAAAAGAAGAATTTTATTAAAGAAAAAGTAAAAGAATCAGCTCTGTAAAATCAGGATGGTAAATACCTTACAGGGTAATCAGATTGAATCATAGAATCATAGAATAACAGGGTTGGAAGGGACCTCAGGAGGTCATCTAGTCCAACCCCTTGCTCAAAGCAGGACCAATCCCCAATTAAATCATCCCAGCCAGGGCTTTGTCAAGCCTGACCTTAAAAACTTCTAAGGAGATTCTACCACCTTCCTAGGTAACGCATTCCAGTGTTTCACCACCCTCCTAGTGAAAAAGTTTTTCCTAATATCCAACCTAAATCTCCCCCACTGCAACTTGAGACCATTAATCCTTGTCCTGTCCTCTTCTACCACTGAGAATAGTCTAGATCCATCCTCTTTGGAACCACCTCTCAGGTAGTTGAAAGCAGCTATCAGATCCCCCCTCATTCTTCTCTTCCGCAGACTAAACAATCCCAGGTCCCTCAGCCTCTCTTCATAAGTCATGTGTTCCAGACCCCTAATCATTTTTGTTGCCCTTCGCTGGACACTCTCCAATTTTTCCACATGCTTTTTCTAGTGTGGGGCCCAAAACTGGACACAGTACTCCAGATGAGGCCTCACCAATGTCGAATAGAGGGGAACCATCACGTCCCTCGATCTGCTGGCTATGCCCCTACTTATACATCCCAAAATGCCATTGGCCTTCTTGGCAACAAGGGCACACTGCTGACTCATATCCAGCTTCTCGTCCACTGTAACCCCTAGGTCCTTTTCCGCAGAACTGCTGCCTAGCCATTCGGTCCCTAGTCTGTAGCGGTGCATGGGATTCTTCCGTCCTAAGTGCAGGACCCTGCACTTATCCTTGTTGAACCTCTTCAGATTTCTTTTGGCCCAGTCCTCCAATTTGTCTAGGTCCCTCTGTATCCTATCCCTACCTGCCACCGTATCTACCACTCCTCCTAGTTTAGTATCATCCGCAAATTTGCTGAGAGTGCAATCCACACCATCCTCCAGATCATTTATGAAGATATTGAACAAAACCGGCCCCAGGACCGACCCTTGGGGCACTCCATTTGATACCGGCTGCCATCTAGACATGGAGCCATTGATCACTACCCGTTGAGCCCAACAATCTAGCCAACTTTCTACCCACCTTATAGTGCATTCATCCAGCCCATACTTCTTTAACTTGCTGACAAGAATACTGTGGGAGACCGTGTCAAAAGCTTTTTGAGGACCTGCTCCATGATTTTTCCGGGGACTGAGGTGAGGCTGACTGTCCTGTAGTTCCCAGGATCCTCCTCCTTCCCCTTTTTAAAGATGGGCACTACATTATCCTTTTTCCAGTCTTCCGGGACTTCCCCCGATCGCCATGAGTTTTCAAAGATAATGGCCAATGGCTCTGCAATCACAGCTGCCAGCTCCTTTAGCACTCTCAGATGCAATGCATTCGGCCCCATGGACTTGTGCACGTCCAGCTTTTCTAAATAGTCCCTAACCACTTCTTTCTCCACAGAGGGCTGGCCACCTACTCCCCATGCTGTGTTGCCCAGCGCAGCAGTCTGGGAGCTGACCTTGTTCGTGAAGACAGAGGCAAAAAAAGCATTGAGTACATTAGCTTTTTCCACATCCTCTGTCACTAGGTTGCCTCCCTTATTCAGTAAGGGGCCCGCACTTTCCTTGGCTTTCTTCTTGTTGCCAACATACCTGAAGAAACCCTTCCTGTTACTCGTAACATCTCTTGCTAGCTGCAGCTCCAGGTGCGATTTGGCCCTCCTGATTTCATTCCTACATGCCCGAACAACATTTTTATACTCTTCCCTGGTCATTTGTCCAGTCTTCCACTTCTTGTAAGCTTCTTTTTTATGTTTAAGATCCGCAAGGATTTCACTGTTAAGCCAAGCTGGTCGCCTGCCATATTTACTATTCTTTTGACACATCGGGGTGGTTTGTCCCTGTAACCTCAATAGGGATTCTTTGAAATACAGCCAGCTCTCCTGGACTCCTTTCCCCCTCATGTTATTCCCCCAGGGGATCCTATCCATCAGTTCCCTGAGGGAGTCGAAGTCTGCTTTCCTGAAGTCCAGGGTCTGTATTCTGCTGCTTACCTTTCTTCCCTGTGTCAGGATCCTGAACTCGACCAACTCATGGTCACTGCCTCCCAGATTCCCATCCACTTTTGCTTCCCCTACTAATTCTTTCTGGTTTGTGAGCAGGTCAAGAAAAGCTCTCCCCCTAGTTGGCTCCTCGAGCACTTGCACCAGGAAATTGTCCCCTACATTTTCCAAAAACTTCCTGGATTGTCTGTGCACCGCTGTAGTCCTCTCCCAGCAGATATCAGGATGATTAAAGTCACCCATGAGAAACATGAAAACATAGTCAATCCCTCTAGGCTAAACCTTAAGTTACAAAAAGACACAAAAACAGGAATATCCATTCCATTCAGCACAACTTATTTTATCAGCCATTTAAACAAAACAGAATCTAATGCATATCTAACTAGATTGCTTACTAACTCTTTACAGGAGTTCTGAACTGCATTCCTGCTCTGGTCCCGGCAAAAGCATCACACAGACAGAGAGGACCCTTAGTGTCCCCGCCCCCAGCTTTGAAAGTATCTTGTCTCCTCATTGGTCATTTTGGTCAGGTGCCAGCGAGGTTATCTTAGCTTCTTAACCCTTTACTGGTGAAAGGGTTTATCCTCTGCCCAGGAGGGATTTAAAGGTGGTTAGTCGTCCCTTTATATTTATGACAACTAGAAACCATAATAGGAATGTAGTTAAATAATTATAGTTACAATCATCAATATTAACTGCTTGAAGTAACAGCATCAAATATATAACTGTAATGACTAATACAAACTTCTAGGGTTCTCCAGGGGCTTGATGAGATGCAAAAGACGAATACAGACTAACACGGCTATTACTCTGAAAAAAGATACATAGTTTGTGAAAATTGGTCGGATTTAACCCTGACAAGAGATGATGTTTTCCAGTAATTGAAGAGATGAAAAGGTGTCAAGTGAGATAATCAATACATTAGTATAATTGTGCGGGTGAAATTTAAGTATTGCAGAATCAAAACCGTATTACAGAATTCAAATGACAAGTTAATTGAAGTTAAGGCTCTTTTTCTAATTTTTTTTTAGACTGGCAACTATTTTTCTAGGAGAGTTAGTCATTGTATGTTGGATAATTGCAGACACAAGAAAAATATCCTAGGTGGAAAGATGAAAAAGCAAAGACTGGTTACTCCAGCTCTATGGGTAATACAGACTTTCCCTGTTGATAATAGGAAACAATGAGATGACAGTAGCAGTGGAAAGCATGTTCATGAGTCAAGTTCTGATAGTAGTGAGGAGAAAATGTCTGTCATCGTAATTGGCACAACCTGGACAATTTCTGAATGGGACCTTTTTTACAGAGCAAATTTTTTTCTTCTCACAAAACTTTATCCAGATTCTTATAAATGCAGCATGTGCTATGTACCTTGCAGTTCTCAAACCTTAGAACTCAGTTAGCCGTAAAAGGAGGCTCTCATGTCGGTAGGACAGGTTTTAGTTTATGAAATAAGTGTTTAGTCTCATGTCTTCCATGTCCCTGCTCTTTTTCTGTTTGTCATTGGATCTCAGAATCATTTGTTTCTGACTAAATATTTTCTATATTTTTTCCTTTAAAATTTCTAACAGGAAAGTCTTATTAAGCAATTTTTATTTTAATATTTTGTTTTTATTAGCTAGCAAAAGTATACTTTTATTTTCTGAGACATTTTCATCATATGATGGTGATAAAAGGGAAGAAGTCTGTCTTTTAAAATAAGTTCTTCATGTGAACGTAAGATGGCATTAACAAATCATAAAGGGATTTGTACTTAATGTGCCTTGGGGAAATGTATTTCTCTATAGGCTGTTCTATTTGTTTCAGAGTAGCAGCTGTGTTAGTCTGTATCCGCAAAAAGAAAAGGAGTACTTGTGGCACTCCTTTTCTTTTTGTGTTCTACTTGTGAATCTTATGGTGAAAGAGAATGATAGCGAGAACTCCCAAGTTTTCTTGGGGTAGTGGCTTTATTTTTCCAGCCCATGGCACTGGCAGCTGGGCTCTTAGCTCTGTTGTTTACTTCTTGAATTAGAAATTGCTTATCAGCATAAGGTAAAATAAACTGGAAATTTCTGTGTCTGTAGTGAAAGTTGGAAAATTATAGAGGGCCCTTACCAACCATGCTTAAGGAAAATCAAACAGAAAGCTGTTTTGGCACAGTCAATGGAGGTTTAATGTACTTTTTAACCTTATTCTGTGTCTCCATCCCTTTACCAGTATTGTTTTTTATGAGATGCCACCTTCTGGTTGGAGTGACCTGAACACACTTCTTTCTTTCAAAGAGCCAAAGTGCTTTACGTGTTATCCTTTTTTTCTGTGGAAGTCTAAGAGCTAAGGTATTTGCTCCATATTTAATCTTCAGTGGCTGAACAGGCTCCTCAGGGTTAGCGAAGTTGCATGGTGATCTTGACCGTCATGTTCTTTCCTTACTTTAGGATTGTTCCTGTATTTTTAACCTTCAAAGTGCTTGCCTCAATGTCTTGATAATAGGTACTGAAAAATTATTTGCAGTTACACCTGAGAAACCCATTTTCGGGATCAAAATACCTGGACTTTAAGCGTTCATGTGTTTACTGTAATGACTGTTGGATTTTTTCCAAGTGTTCCTCCCACTGCTTTTGTAGATGTGAAATTGGTCCTCTTTAGGCTTGGCTGATGAGCTAATATTTTCCTATATCTGACCATCTAAGTAAGACGGATTTGCCCAGAAGCATGGAAAATTCAAAACTCAATCTGCTGAACTCAATGAGATCAGGTAACATGTACAGAGCTCACCATTTTAACAAGTCATTAGTAGTTGCTTCATGGTGTTAGACAAGACTGCACCTTTTTTAATCTTGCAGATAATAGGACAAGACGTCAATGGTAAGCATACTTTAACAGTGCTGGTAATGTTTGACAAACATCAACATTTTAATAGAGGAACAACTTGTCTTAATATTAAACTTTAAGCAACTTGAGTGTAATGTAAATCAACCTTAATTATAGGCCAAATCATGAAGGGTAAAATTTTCAAAAGTGCCTAAGTGACTTAGGCCCTAACTCGCATTGAAAGTCCATTAGGATTTCAGCTTACATGGAACTGAGGTGCTTTTGAAAGTTTTAACTAAAGTCTCTATTGACTTGTTACTTGGTCCTTGATCAGACACATCTCCCATTTACTTCATTAAGAGCTTTGCTTGAGTCAGGTTATGAGCGAAGACTTGAGGATTCGTCCTTTATATAAAAATTGAATTTCAGCTACATATTACTTTACCTATGCAATTGTTAGTGCATTTTTTTTTCTGTAGTGTGTGTGTGATAAGTAACTAGTTATTGCAAACCCTAGAATACAATGTAACAAGTTACTGGGGAGTATGAAATACATTCTAAGGTAAGAGCGGCAGTTTGGCAATGCTTAAAATAGATTATTAAAAATGAACGCTAAAGTAAATTAAAAATAATAGTGGAAATGCTACAGTCAGGAACAAAAATGTTTTGTGTTTTTTCAGTTCAAAATAAGGTGGATAGTTCTGCAGTTATACTTTGCTGTTCATAATAGGGTGCTAAAATTTGCGCAAACAGCTTTGGTTTGTGAACAGACAGTTATTGTACTTATTAATGGTGTATTAAAGAATTAGTGTGAACTAATCTTCATAATACTCTCCTGATCATAAAAGGGTAGTACATGGAGTAGTTTGGACTTCAGAAAATCAGCCAGTTTTTTATTATTTTTTGTGAGTTGCTCTTTATATTTTCTCCCTGCTAGAGCTGGGCGGGAAACATTTTTCCACCAAGCAAAAATTGAGATTTCAGATAATTTTCTTTTCCATATCAGAGTAAAACTGAGACCTTTGAATTAATTTGTTGGAAAAAAATTGGCGGGGGTGGGGTGGGGTGGGTGGGGGAAGGAGACAATCACTTCAATGCAGAATAATCCCACCTGGGATATTCAAGACCAAGTTTCAAATCCCTGCTCAGTCTGATTCAGACCAGGGACTTGCATCTCAGTTTCCCATATCCCAGGTGAGTGCCCTAACCACCAGGCTATTTGCTATGCTGGCATGAGTCTCTTCCAATGTAAACTTAGTTGAAACTGGGAAGTTCCCATGACCAGTTTTAGTTTCAGTGATCTGGCATTTTCTGGAGAAAATCATTTAGTTGGAAAACTCTCAACCAACTCTATTCCACAAAGGCTTTAGTAATGTCTGCAAATGGTTTTGTTTAAATTTGTATTAGGCTTATGGTAAAAGCTAAATATAATTTACAATGTGAAAACAAATTATTTTGCCTTTTGGCTTGCTCTTTTTGAATAATATTCTGCTGATTTTAAACTTCACTTCTGAGTCGGTATAGTATGGTTACCGTACACTTATTACCCAGTTCTACAGAAACTGCATAAAATAGATATGTAGAGCATAACTCAGGAAAAGTGTCGTAGCATAAACAGTTTTTTGGAGTGCAAGTTATATTTCACAAGATGTAAGAGACAGATTTGGCATCCAACACTGTGGAGTAGTCCTACACCTTAGAAGTAGCAGTACGCAGCTGGTCCCTTAGATGGTGTTTGCATTTGTAGATGCTCCTCCCAAAAGAACTGCATATTGGCTCACAGAATAGGTTCAGTTCAAGACTTCTGTAAGTGTATCTGGATGTGCTGGCCATGGATGTTTGATTCAGTTTTCACCTTCTGCTTCATGTAGACAGGGTTTTATTTCAACCATTGTACACATGCCGTGGTTGATTTTGTATGCAGCAGTGTATAGGATATCTTTTTCTGAGTAGTCATCTTTTCCTAAATAAATGTAGGTAATCAATCTGTGCTGAAGATGTCATTGGCAACATCTATGTTTCTGGCCAGTGGCTGTAATTACACTTTTTACGTAGTTTACCTCATTCTGCATCTCTCAAGTTAAACTAGCTTGTGAATTGTATTAGTTTTATGATGAGCTTTTGATATGAAGAATTGCACACCTATTTGGAATTGTGTGAATAATGGATTTTTCTGTTCACTGGCAATTCTGAAAGATTGAAACAAAATTTTGTTTTGGGTCAACTGAAAATTAATTCTTTCTAAACTTTCAGTAAACCACAGTCTGAAACCTCTTTTGGGGGTTTTCTGAAACATTTTGTTAGACCCTAAGCAAAACATTTCTGTTTGAATTTAAGCATTTTTTATTGTTTTAAAGAAATTTTAAAACAAAATCGCAGCTTTTTGTTTCAAAAATTATTTTTTCAGAATTTTGACTTTTTTTTTTTACTGAAAGATTTGGCAAAAATGACACAAATTCACAATGTTCCACTCTGCTGTCATGCTTCATTTGCTTTTAGGAATTTTTGCCATTTTGTTCCTAAAGGATAAATTGTATATACATTTTATTGTAAGATTTTCTAATGAAAAGTCTGAGGCCATAACTTTCTCAAAATGCTGCTGATAGGGTTTCGTTCATGTGACACATGGTGAGATTGAAACATATTCAACTTCTCTCTGAAGAAGTGGGGTAAATAACCTGAGTTACTTGGAAAAACGTTATTGCATCATGTATTTGAATCTTTACATGAGTATGGGAATAAGATGTCGAAGAACATAAATATTCCTAGTTCTACTCTGACTTATCAACAAATCTCTTGTTAACAGTTCAGCCATCTGTATGTTGAGAATCTGTATTGTGACAATGTCAGGCATGATGGCTGCAAGTGGGTAGTATAGGGTTAGCACTCACCCATGGCTAAAGGACCCTCCCCCAGTTGATGGGGAGGATCCCATGACCCTGGGCCTCAAATAATTACGGGGGACAACAGAAAAAACAATGATAGGTGTGAAGATCAGAGGGTCAAAAGTAGGGATCTGGAAGGGATGCAAGCGGGTCCTGGAAGGCAGATTTGTTAGCCCTAGAATGTTAAAGGCCCTATAATCTGAGAAGGGGTTACCTCAGGTCAATTAGGGACACCTGAATCCAATTAATGGCTGCTTAAGACCTTTTAAAAACCCCTCCTCGGGTTGGGGGCGGAGCTGGGGGAGGAGGAGGAGACAAGCTGCTGCCAGCCTCGTGGCAGCAGAGAAATAAGCTGCTTCTTCTGCACCCCTTCCCATAGGGGAAATGGCCAAAACTGAGTGTCTGCTAGGGGAAGGACTGACACCCCAGGGAAAACAACAGGACAACAGCTTGCCCCAGTGAGGGAGTAGGAAAAGGTATCCACCTTTGTTTTGTGTTTGTGAGACTGTTTCCTTTTTCTTTGGTGGAGGATCACCCCTTAGGCCGGCCCTGAGGCCTACCTTGAAAATACGGCCAAATAAGCACAGGGTCAGGAGGGGGAGACAAATACTGCCCAGAATGGAGCTGATCTCCCCCCCGTCCCCCCCTTCCAGAGGGGGAAGTGCTAAGTCTGGTGAGACAAAGAAATGTCTGCCACAGTATGTTGAGGACTTCTGGAGCTTCACAGAATTGACTTTTTTCTGTCTGCTTAAAGACGTGAAAACCTAACTAAGCATGTTTATTTCATTTACTTGATTAGGTGAATTTATTGGGCCCCTGTGAAGACATTCCTGTCCTGGGGACAGGTAAAATTTTAAGGACTGTGCTCATAGTTCACAGTTAATGCGTAGGTATCTTCAAACAAACTGATAACCTATATTTGAGACTTTCTTGACCTCTGAGTGTTTGTATTTCTGTGATGCTTCAGGGCCAATATTGAAAAAGCTTCAAATTCTATCCTAGAAGACAGGCATATTGTTGCCCTTTATCTTACTGTTAAGTTAACTGAAAAGTTGCACAGAGTCAAACTAGAAGACCTGACCTGCAAATAGAACACAAGTCACCAATATGCTGGACCAGTGGTGGATTAATGATTTTGCCACCCCTAGGCCCAGAAATAATTGCCCCCCCCCTCAGCTCGCCTCTGTTCCGCCTCCTCCCCGAGCACGCCGCTGGCTCCTGCTTCTCCCCCCTCCCTGACAGTGCTTGTGCTTGAAACAAGTTCGTGGAGGGGGGAAAGGAGGGAACGCGGTGCACTCAGGAGAGGAGGCGGGGCTGGGGCGGGGATTTGGGAAAGGGTACCAATAGGGACAGGGAGGGGGTGGGGAAGGGGTGGAGTTGGGGCGGGGCCGGAGGCAGAGGGTGCAAACCAGCACCGGGGGAAGCAACCTCTGGCTGCTATTATAAATTTGCCACCCTAGGCCTAGGCATTAACACGCTGCTGTGCTGGACCCAAGTCTTATCCACTGAGCCATGCTGTCTTAAAATGGGTGCCCAAAAATGGGTGTGGTTATCCTGTCCTAACCAATATCTGCCAAACACTCCTTCCAGATGACGGAATAGTCCCTAAAGTCTTGATCTTCAACTTTCTATTGCTGTCCAGGAAATAGTTGTATAAACCACTGGCAAGGTGTGTGTTAAGTCCCCTTCTAGTAGCTGGTCCACAGAAGATACCTTACTCCTCTTGGCGAAATGGTAGAGGCCTGTGCTTGGCATCTAAGGGTTCAGGGTACAAACCCTGTCGATAACCTAGCAGATCATTATGATTGCATGTAATAGAATTTGTTTAGTCCTATTTGTTTAAACTGTTTAATTCATTCAGGTAGAGAACTTCCTTCAACACAGGTTTTATAGTTAAAAAGACCATTATCTGTCAATTATACCACATTATGTGACAAAACACAGGTGTTGCACACTTTGGTCTTGTCACACAGTTGGATTGCATGTGTGTCATGCTGCGAGTTTTGAAGGAGGAAAGATGCATTCATTTGCTATAGTTAGGGTGACCAGAGAGCAAATGTGAAAAATTGGGACGGGGGTGGGGTGTAATAAGAGCCTATATAAGAAAGAGACCCCAAAATCGGGACATCTGGTCACCCTAGCTATAGTATGTAAACTCTAATGCAAGAATGGCTCTGGGTAGGAAGTAGAAAGGTATAATGAGAGGAAGTGAAATTTGTTTGTTACATGGGATTGAAGGGAACATGGAAAAGAAATGCCAAAGTCTTCTCCCATTGTTTCAAGTAGTGTGGCCCCATCTAGAAAGCCCCCTTTCCGAATACTCTATTGGCAATAATTGCTAATGTCCATTTGGCACAGCAAGTTTTGTTTTTCTGTTCGGATGAATACTTTATCATGACTGCCCTTGCATTTGCCACTTAAAGACTGTACTACTGCAGTATGCTACTGGACATTGCACTGAGTGCAGCATGCGGCAGGCCACTTAAGTGTTGGTTTCCACTGGGGCTACTTGTGCTGTGGGAGCTGCTCTGGCAACTTGTTTTATTCTGGGTGAAGAATAGAGCTCGATTTGACCTTTAGCTGTATGTGGTTTGGATCTCTGAATGACCTCTCTTCTCCTCATGTGATACTGCTGCAGTTGTCATTGATGTGGAGAGAAAACAAGTTTATATCTCTGCAACTGACTTAATTCTGCAAAACCAGCAACACATGCAAATTTATCCTGGAGCTCACTATTTTCTACTTAATGACTATATTGGTCCCTTCCTTAATTCTTTTAACCTTCCTTGTCTGAGCATAAGCCACCTACATTATTTCTGGATGCTGATCTCAGTACACTTTCTATATAGCTAAACTTTTTTTTATGTCACTAATTTGTCTTGAGGTGTATGTTACTGTACTCATAAGAACTGAGACTAAATCACGTATCAAGAGATCTGATAGTGACTCCACACAAATTGTGAAACGTGTAAGGTATTGCTATGACTAGTTGACTTTTTCAGCATTAGAGCATGGCAGGTTTATGTTTCTGAAAAGATCTGCTTATTCATACATTATATGCAGAAATAATTCCCCCCCCCCCCCCCCCCCCCCCCCCCGAAGTCTGAATGGATTTGACACCAGCTGGTGCTGTTGGGGCAAGGTGTGTTTAAAATATAGCAAGTACCCCATTCTTGTAAATCAGCAGCCTTACATGCTCCATGAATGTAATATTCTTTTAAATCTGTTAAACTGACATATGGAGGTCCATTTGTGCCTTCATTCAACATTACTCAACATTTGAAGTCAAATACGGAGCTTCTTCTGGTGAGTGTTTATTCATCTTTCTGGGATTGTTACAAATTGGCCAGTCTCCCAAGAATGGAGAAATACTTAATGGAGAAAGCTAGATTAATCGTCGGTAACTGGAGTTTTTGTAGTAGTTTGTGACTCTCAGAAATACTTTTTTGCTACCTCTTTATAGTCCTTAGATAGTATTTTGAATCTGTGTAAGGGAACCAAGGAGTATTGGTCCTGATGATTCCTTAATGCTCTTAGCTAGACTGTTCAGGTCTCCAGGAGGGCATGTAAATGGTGCGACAGTGGTATATTATGCATCAAATAATTTACTTAATTTTTTTATTCTGTGCTGAACACTTCAAAATCTGCCTAAGGGAAGCAGATTATAATGCATTCCAGACAGATTCTGTGCCTGGGAAAAGTGTTTGATGCCTATTTGGAGGAGTATCACTGAGAAGCAATCAATATAGCTGTTTGGGGGCAATGACTTTTATTGGGTCTCGGCTGCTGTGCCACCCCGATGCAACAATAGGTTTTCTACATTGTAGAGAGCCTGTAAAGGTGAAGGGACAAGCATGCTAAGTGTTGCACATGGCACAAGAGAAGATGTAATCAAGAGTGGGTGCTGCTCTGTGCAAGTGGGTGAACGTGTAAGCAGGGCAAAGAGGAGAGAAGGGGGCTGAGTGGCTCTTCCCAGCCTGAAATGCTGGCAGACCTTGGACTTGACGAAAGAGTGAGATAAGACTAGTGTCTCAGGACTAGGGTGACCAGATGTCCCGATTATATAGGGATAGTCCCAATACTTGGGTCTTTTTCTTATATAGGCGCCTATTACCCACAACCCCCGTCCTGAGTTTTTGTACTTGCTAACTGGTCACCCTACTCAGGACTTTTGTTGTTTTTCAAAGATCTGTAATTCTTGAGTATTTTTAAGAGCAACGTGACTGTAGTTAAGAAATTCCCTTTGCTAAGTCAGTGTTCCTTGCTTTCCTGCCAAGTTGTGCCAGTTTAAAGGAGTTAAACAGGAAGCCCAGAGCACCCACAGCTTCAGTAGAGTAACTGGGGGGGAGTTAGGGCTGTCTGAGGCATTGGTTTGTTTCAGGAATTAGGGTGACTGGACTGTAGTACCCCACATCTCAAGGAATGGCATAAGATGAGTGGTCTGAGGCTAGGGAAGTGCCCTATAGGCCCAGAACAAGAAACAATATCTCTACCCTACCCAGATCCAGTTGGCTTAGAAGCACACAGAACCTAGGAATTGGATCCACTCACAACTGATTGGGGAAAGTCTAGCGTGTTACATGAGCAGGTTGTAACACATGGCCCTAACACTTAACTGCCTTCTAGGTGGTTTTGGGACTTGCAGAGGAATGTTCTGATGTGTGTCTTTGCAGAGGCAATATATGTGGTAGAATGCAGTTATCTATGAAGTGCTTTCCTTTTCTTTACATTTTCATAATTTTGAAAAATGTTGATGCTGGTAAAAAAAAATTCTGAACTGTCTTGACCTTATTAATTTTAGTTGTATAGGGCTTAATAAAAGCAACATTAGTGACTTCACAAGCTGTAACATCCTTTATCCTTTTATGCTTTCGAATAATGACCTTGTGAAATGTCAGATTCAGTAGTGTTCTGTTTGAAAAAGAATGGACTGATACTTAATGATTTGTGCTTGATGTATTTAAGCTCTTCAGTGAAGGTCAATAATTCTATTAGGGCATTTTTTGTCAGTAAAATGTTGACAGAAATTAACTAGGTAGTTAAATTTTAGCTGACAATGTCACTTTTTCTTTTTTTCTTTGAGGAGTTGTCTAATGATAAGGCCAAATTGTACTTGGTGGTTTTTTTAACATTATGAATATCTCATTTATGTGAAGAATTACAAATGTTGTTTAATTAAAATCTGGGCTGAATAGTAATACAAGACCAGGTCTCTTTGTCATGGATGGATTATCTCGATGGTTTCACCTCATAAAACATTTTATTGTATAATTACTGTATTTGTATTTGATTATTTGTATTTCATACTTCATTCTTAGTTATTGTCCCTGTTCAGTGGAAAAGGATATATGTTTTCTCTTCATTCCTACCTACCCTCTCCTCCCTTTCTCTCTCTCCACCCCAGAGCAAGGTAGGTCACAGTAATAGTTCCTGTGCTGAATGGAGCAAATGGGCTATACCTTTCTACTATCCCCAGGTTTTCAAACCACCAAAGAGAGGAGTAAGTAAAGCTGTTTTTCTGCTTGTCTATCTATGCAGTAGCAACTGAAGCTGACTATTGTAGCATAGGGGGAGCAGGATTCAATGTGTTTACTCTCCCACATGCTGGAGGAGGCAGAATCCTGGCATAGTGCTCTCTCCTTGCCATAGTGTAGCTTTGTGGGTTCTTGTGAAAAACTCCCGATCTGGCCCTCTGAATATATACAGAATGTGAAACATACCCAAGTGTATAGCACTCTGCAGTGCAAGCCCTTGAACACCCCTTGGAGGGTTGGGGGGGAGATGTGGCCAAATTCTTATCAGCTGCACCTATAGTATATCTAGAAATGGATCTGTGTGCTGGCTCTAATAGCCAGCCACTTTAGAAGTGATGCAGGGAATGCTAAGGGAAAGTGTGCTGGAGCTGTCTTTGACTACAGTAGGACCCTGTTTATCTGACCCTCCATTATCCAGCTTTCCCTGTTAACTGGGTAAGCAGTGTGCACTGGTCCAGAAGGGGGTGATCTCTTCTGTGTCCGCTAGATGGCGATGCAGCATTGCAATTTTCCAGTCTCCGGTTTAACCAGGTTTTTGATTATCCGATCTGGCCCTGGTCCCAATTAGATCGGATAAATGGGGTTTTGGTGTAGTTAAACAAAGGGGAGAAATGCACGTAGGCCTTCTAGGCTCTCTTCTAGCCTGTAGACTAGAATGAATAGCTGGGGAGGCGCTGTGTTGCCACCACGGCCTGCATTCAGACTGGCAGTTATGGATTTTATCCCATGCAACTCCCTCAGAATTCCCAATTCACTACCTAATTGCTTAAGCTTTGTGTAGGTTGTGGCTATGTATTTCATTGAAAGAGAGTAACATACTAGTGGAAACGGATTTATTTGTTAAGTGTAATAGGTGCTTGTTCTTACTGCACCATGGTAGGACAATTTTGTGCACAGAGTGGTAAATTACAACTCTTCTACTTGCATGAAATTAAAATTTATTGCTAGCTGTTCCTCTTAATCAGTTTGAATCTCTGAAGAATTAGTAAAAATATAGCATAAAATGGTTAACATTAGGTTCATCATTAAGAACCTAATTAGATACCCATCTATCAAGAGGATTCAAGTAAGAGATTTACTTATTGTTATTGCTTTAGTTTAACTTGGGTTTAAAAAATATTTAGTGCAAACATTTAAAATGCTCATAAATTATTTTTATTATGCCTAATTAGCAAATGAGACGGGATGTCTATTTCTGTACAGGTGGTATATGTAAGGGCAGTATTCTGTCTGTAATGTGCTTCCTAAAATTGGAAATCTCTCAGTAATCCTTAGTACTGTGAATACTGTGTTTTTGTCATGTTATATTGGAATAAAATAGAGAATCTCATGTTTAGAAAACAGACAAGATTTTAAGAGTGTCATCCTGGATAAGCAGCTCCAGTATATAGTTCTTCCCAAACAGCATTTGTGTTACTATGTCATAATATTAAATAAGGTTGGCTTTTTGTTATCAAACTCAGTGACTTTTTACTATGATTCACAGTCCAATTATAAAGCTTTACAAAGCAAGTTAATGTTTTCTCCCTAAAGGTTCATGTTAATTTCTGGCTCTTTTAATTTAGGTTGTGTATTTTGCCAGTCAAGAATCATAGTGATACAGTGAAGAAATTAATTGTGTGTACTGTAGATCTGTAAAGGTAGTAATTAGTACATAATAGTATTTAACTGCTGGGATTGTTCTAGTACAGAATATGTTACCCATTCAACCCATCTCAAGAAAAAATATAATTTATGTATCATCAGTCTGACTTCTATCTGCCTTTGTTTATTAGATTTGTAATGCAGCTGTCATTTTGATTTGTTTGTTTTAATGACTGAAACAGGTTTTTAATAGTAATGTTATATTTTGCCATTCTGAAATCTGTGTTGGGGTGTGTATGTGTGCAAACTATGAAGATTATTGTATGATTTCTTAGGAGCAAGCTCAGAATCATGAGGTAACTGAAGACATTTTCTAACGAATACGATCTTAAGGCAATAGTTCTTTTTATCGCTAGCTTTTTCCCCAGTTTTTAGTGTGACCAAAGAGTTAATTATATGTTGCTGATCGTTTTAAATCAAAATAAGGAGTTTTATCTAACTATTAAAAACGTACAATTTTAGATAACAGATTTTGTTTTAGCTCCAGTTTTGACATTGACTCACTCTGGATCATAGGCAAGTCACTTGAACTTTCTGTGACTCAGTTTCCATATTTGTAAATCAGGAATATTATTGACCTCAAATGGCTGTTAAGGCTTAAATAATGTTAAAGCACTTCAACATGTTTACATAAAAGCAGGAGGGGTTAATATTTGTACAGTGGGAGTGTGCTCAATAGGATTGGTTGTTTTGTTTTTTTTTATTATTTTCATTAGGGATTCATTAGTTGAAATTACAAGTCTTAGTTTAAATTTAAAGTATATATTCAAAATTAAAGTATAAAATTGTAAGTGTTTCACCTAATACTTAGTTCAGACTTATCAAAAGTGTTTTTATGGCAGAACCATGCCTGCAGATAAGAATAAGATATATAAAAGATACATATCAAGTCTATCATCTCATCTTCATAGCATGCAAACTATGAACATGTAGTGTTTAAATAAAGACCAACTTAACATTTTGATTTAGAAGCTTCACTTTTCTTTAACTTTCAGCACTGTAACACTTCGTAAATACAGTCACTCTAATAGTATTGTTCCTGCTTTACTGGAATCATGAGGTGAATATATAATACTTAGAATAGCTTTCTCAGCAAAGAAATGTGACTAAGTCTTTGGAGTGCTGTTATTGGCGGATTGCATTATAAAGTAAATGGTTAATGAATCAAACATTGCATTGGATTAATGGGCACCAGTGTCAAAGCTTAACATTTTTACTTGGATATGACATATGTTCATAAGAGCAATACAACATAATTTAGCATGACTATATGCATACATTTAAGGACTGCAGTGGATAGGGTACTGTGAGGGCCTGAGAACATGCAAGGAATGTGAGGGTGGAGAGTGGGGAGGGTATGGAAGGCAGTTCTGTATGGGCTGCAGGGGGAGGCGAGCACGACTATTTCAGTCAGGGACCACAGCATGTCTGTTTGGTCCTCGAGCAGCTGTATCATCGGCTTCTGGCTATCCATATGAAGTTTCTCATCGATGGCCTCTTTGCATGCTCTTTGGGCACTACCAGCTGTATCAGAGAATTGCAGCATCTCCCGGAACATGTCTTCCTTACTCCTCCGATTCATCATTTGCGGGGAGGGATAGCTCAGTGGTTTGAGCATTGTCCTTGTAAACCCAGGGTTGTGAGTTCAATCCTTGAGGGGGCCATTTAGGGATCTGGGGCAAAAACTGGGGATTGGTCCTGCTTTGAGCAGGGGGTTGGACTAGATGACCACCTGAGGTCCCTTCTAACCCTGAGGTTCTATGATTCTATCTCCTTATCAGACAGAGCTGCTCAGTGGGCACATCTGCAGAAGCTAAAGAAAGAAAATAGAGAGGTACTATTGTGAGTGCACTCACAAACTTGATTCATACAAGTTAGATACACCTCTTTTCACTTTCCCTTGGCAGACACACAGTGTGAATGGTGAGTTTGGCCAGGGGTGGGGAAAGGGAAGGGCAACATGGGACAAAGGTTGAGCGTTTTCAGAGGGGTATCACCACAATAGGGAACACTGGAATAGGGACGCTATTCTGAAAACTGTCTGGCACTGTTTTCCACAGGCGGGGGATGATAGCAGCCGATATCTTGCTTTTGATAAAATAGGATAAAAACTTCTGCCCCACAATATTAAAATTATTAACCAAAGAGTTGAAAAGACACTGAAATGAAAATGACTTCTTCCTCTTTAAAAACCAAAGGCACCTTAGATGTCCTACCATACAATTTCAGGGGGAAAATAATATATGGGCCTTGGAAAGTGTGGGCTATTTTGAACTGGGGATTCAAAACTCTTGAGAGTTCCTCACACAAAAAGCTCTCCCAACATCATCTTCCCATTTTAAAACCACAGGCCTCTAGCTCAAAGGTGTGAAAAATGCCAGGGCATTTAGTGCTTTACTGCTCAATACCACCATCTTTAAAATAAAATGAAATCAGCCATTCCACATACCTGTCAAGATATGAGTTAAAGTTTCTATGCGAGTCTTACTACTTCACCATGATCGTTGGGGAGCAGCAAAGCATTTGCATTCTCTTGTCTGTGCCTGTTATTTCTCTCCCTCTTCTATTAATGCTTAACTAGAGTATTTAACAATCTTAAATTTTTTTTTAAGCAAAGCCTCTTCATAAAATGTGGTTGTATATTATTGTTTCTGATATCTCCAACCTCTAATTTGTTAGTCTCTAAGGTGCCACAAGTACTTCTATTCTTTTTGTGGATATAGACTAACATGGCTGCTACTCTAAAACAGTTCAGGGATTGCACTTTTTGGTTTATTTCATTTTTGTGGCACAATATGAACTAATTCTCAGATAAAACATAACCCTTAAGTTGAGTCTTGGCACGTGAGTTAAGGAGAGTTTGATTTATCGATAGTTGCTGGGGGAAAAAAATGTTGATTTTAAAGAAAAAACTCTATACAATCTGTATTTGAGACCTTAAGTAGTTTAGTTTCATGCTTTCTAAAAATGTACTTCTCCCCACAAAACATGGATATTTGGTTTACTATTGACTTTTCAAAGTAGCTGTTGATTTTTTTTGTTTGAACATGTACAGGAAGTTATTAATATTATCGGTTAGCAGTTTTGATTCCGTGTAGCTTCATGGTTTGTCAGTTAATAGCCTGATACAGTTTTTTGTGTGTGTCTCTGTGCTTTGTTCCTTTCAAACAGGATTCAAAATATATTGGGCCAGATTCTCAGCTGGTGTAAATAGGTGTAGTTTTTATACCTGCTGAGAATCTGGATCATTTTATCTAAGGAAATGGGGAAACTGACTAGAAATTTTGGGTGGTAACCCGTTTCCAGGTGGTTCAGATGAATCCCTAATGCATTTTATTTAGATTGTAAACGGAAATGAATTGTAATGGGGAAAAAAAGTTTTATCGCTCAGTGTCAAATACTGAAACAGTTGATTAATATTGAAAAAGTAGCTTTAAAAAAACTGTAAACACTAACAAATGGATAGTACTTTGATACAATAGACTGCCTTGATAATACTCTTAACCAAGCCCCATCTTTTGGCACAGGTTAGTCTGTTTTACAACGCTTGTCCCTCTATGTCAGATATAATCCATATCAAATGTTTTAGCTGCTAATGTACAGGTTGGCTTAACTCTGTTTATTTAAGCATTATGTATTTTTTTGAAACATTGGGCTGTTAACACATCCCTTATCAGTTGAACTGAAAAAAAATCATCTGCTTCTAGAATAACTTTACTTAGAATGATTTAAAGTTTGCGGAATTGTGAAGACTTCATTATGCCAGGCTTTAAATTTCATATGCTAAATATGCTAAATCTAAACTGAAACAAAAATATGCTTCCGCCCTGTACCCAAAGCAGGGGGGCTGTTGTCCAGGCTTGCCAGAGGAAGACACTAGTGTTTTATGACAGGGCAGAGAGGGGAACAAGGTCAGAAACTGCTGCAAAAAGGTGGTGTTGGTCAGCTTTGCAGCACTGACTCACCCCCTTGGAATGTAAGCGTGGAAGGCTTTAAAGATGTGAGCCCTGTCATTGGAAACCCCTTTCTCCATGCAGCAGGCAAGGCAGCACCCACCCTCCCTTCCCTTGTGATTATCAGCTGGGTTTGAACCTGCTGTGGGCATTGTGCTAGTCTATCCTTTTTACGGGGGCTAGGAAGGAATTTTTTCTCTCACTACCATATTGACTTTGGTGGAGTGGGGTTTTTTCGCCTTCCCCACAGCGGGTGTTAGGGAACACCTAGTATGGTAAGTACAAAAGGTGTGGTAGGTTATATGTTGCAACTTATTTGTTAAGTGTGGTGCGGATGTCCAGTGCAGGTATCCAGTGACCAGATAAATGGCCTGGTAAAGGACTTAAAAAGGAAGTGTTGGTTAAAGGAATGGAACGGCGTGCAGTTCGGAGCTCCTATGGTTGGAACAGCAGGGAGACAACCCTCCTTTCTTACAGCCCACCTTACCCCTCCTACGAGAGGGGGTGGGGGTGGGGGGATAGTGGGATGGTAAGGTCCCGGCAATGGATTTGCTGGAGGGACCTGGATGGAAAAAGAGGGGGAGCTGGTGGAAGCTCCCTCCCCGGGTAATTACAGAATAAATGGGGGTTACCTGTACTGTACACTTTTATCTGCTGGATAGTCCCAGATATCTAATAATAAAGTTGTGGCCTGATTAAATCCATATCAGGTGTCTCCTGTCCTTCTTTTGGAATAGCTGGACAATAATGATAGCCAAACTTGCACACTTCTGACAGACAACACTTCGTTAAATCCAGGTGACTTATCTGGAGACTTTTAGTGCAGCAGAGAGATGCTGAAATTTTAACACATTTGTTGATGGTGGAGGGGGGATCTCCAAAACACTAGTTGCTATAAAACTTCTACAGTTTCTCTACCATGAAAATCTGGGCATTGGTCCTCATGTAAAATATTTTCTTTAGTTAATACTGTCACAGTGTCTTCCTAAGTTTTTGGCTTCCCCTGCCAGTGATCTCAGTTGTGCACCCCCAGTATGGATGATGGAAGAGTTGTGCCTCCACAGCATATCAAAATCTTAGCTAAGACTCTGTTTTCTTACAACATAAAGCAGTTAACAAATGATGAAACCAAAAATTGTTTAGTATCTTTTTAAGTTACATACACAACCCATTCATACAAAACTTTAAAAACGTGGTTAAAAGAAAAGATTTCTACATTCCTTCACATTTTAATTCATATTACCTACAACATTTTTATAACACACTCAATACAGTTTTCACTTTCATCTCCACCAGATAAGAAAAAAAACCTTATGCACGCAACTTCCCCTATTGTGCACTCTAATGCAAAACATTAAGTGAGTTCAGCAGTGTTAAGGCAAAATAACTTCTGAAATGCATGAATTGTGTGATCCACTCAGATGTGCCAAACTGTTCATAAAATTGATATGAACATATGTGGTCACTTAGTTTTGTGTTCAAGTGAACATTTGAAGTTGGAGTGCGTATTGCTTTTGGAATCTGTTGGAGCTGGAAATGCCAATTGTCTTGTGTGGTATTGACAGGATTTATTATTGACTTCTGGACCTTACATATATGTGCACGCTTCCCACAACCCTATCCTCTTGCAGTTCTACACCAGTGTGTGCTGCCTCCCTGGTGGCTTTTAATTGCTAATACACAGAATTGTTGCTCACATATGCATACTTGGCTATTTCTTATCAAACTAGCAGGAGTATAGATAGTAATGTACCTGGGGTAGTACAGGTAGTGGCAACAGAGGCATGGCTTAGCCAGGCCAAGTACATATGCGTATGCACTTGGCATAGCTAAGTCCTGCCACTGCTGCTGCTTCCCATGCTACCGCGGCTACTGCTATTTATGCTCACTCTAGCTTGATGAGAAATAGTGTGCGTATGTGTATGTGAGCCGTGCAATCACACCTTCAGCTCATAGTGTAGACATAGCCTCAGAGAGGCACAGAAGCTTGGTTTTTCAAGCTGCTTCAGGCAGTGTAGGCTTCTTTCTCGTGTGGTAACAGAAGCTGGATCAGTGTTCTGACTCAGTTTAATCACTGTTCTCAATTAGCAGGCGGTGTTAAGCTTGAGATAAGGAAATGGTAGATGTATTAAATAGATTATTGGATTCTTTCATTAGATCTACCCAAACCACTGATAATATTCCCTGCATGATAGCAGAGTTAGCGTGTGGATAACTGTGTTTAAGAGGCTATTTGGCAGATTCTTTAAAGATACCAGTGTTGTGGCAGACAAGCGAAATATAATAGTGTTAGTGAGTACCTTTCGGAAAACTAAAGATTTAAATAGATTAATAGGGATTTTTGAAGGCGGCTTAGGTAGACTCTTAACTCCCATTCAGCGTTTGGCACCTAACTCCTGTTGGCTCCTTTGAAAATTCTAGCTTTTAAATAATGAATATTGAGAAGCCATTATGTCAGATGGAAAATGGCATGCTAGTTAGAAAACCCACTGAAGATGTTACAAAAACTATTACCCATGTTATTTTTTTTAAATTCCCATTTAAAATACAAAATAAGTCCTCAAAACCAGAAAGCTCAAATAAATAAATAAAAAGAAATAATTCTGGTAACTACAGCTAGAACATGGACAATACAGTTGAATGTAAATAGAAGTGTAAAAAAAAGTCTAGAGGCAATGAAAATAAAATCGATAGTAGACAGTCATTAGATGGAACTAAATGATCATGCACGGAATATTGGCCTAGAAAGGAAATTAGGAGGTAATTGCAGACTAATGTATTTATGACAGCAGTAAAAAAAGAAATAGACTAGTGGAATGAAAAACTAAATGATAATGTTACTGTACAGATCACCTATAAACATCAACCAGAAAAGAATTGTTTTGGTCACCTTTACAAAAAATAGAATTGTATTGTTCCTATTTCTATAACATTTGAGATATAGCTAAAGGTGAGCTGCATATCAGTGTGAAATAGTAAAAACTGTAGGGTCACAGTATGGAAATATTGGGAATTATAAAAGAGTTTGAAGAAATTGAACAAGATATACTTGTTTACACTGCAAAGAGGCTCAAAATGAAGGCATCATGGAAAAAAGTAGAAAGTAAATAGAAAATGTAAATTTAAGTCAATATATTTTATTCAGTTATGAAAATATGAAATGGTAGTGAATAGGCATTTTGCTTACCAAGCCCATGATGAGTGAACCAAGAGTTGGGTAGAGGGAAAAATAACATGATTGCTGAAGGGAAATGACCTTCCTTGCCCCAGTTCTCCTTTATATACTTCCTGAAAAAACTACCTGAAGAGGTCAATCATTACAACCCATCAGTCCGAGGCACAGACAGCCTGTGTGACACTCCCTGACACTGCCCTCCTACCTCTGTTACATTTAAGATGTGTAGGCCCAGCAAACTATGACACTTGCGGAAGTGGGCCTGTGTTATAAAGCTACTTTTTATTTTTACTTCATCAAGAGTTCAAGATAATAAATGCTGTTGGCGGGTGGGGAAAATAGGGTTTAGGTAAGTTGCAGACTTTCACCTAAAAAAACCCAATTCTCTGAGTTACAGTGACTTGGCTCATAGCTTTGGGATGGACTGCAGAGAAAACAAAGGGATTGTTCTTTGTGTTTTTAGGATATAACTGATAACATTTATTTTGTTTTGAACATTTTACGAGGAAACTGTAGCTTTGTTTTCATAAGTTATCAACTGGGTAGAGTTGAGTAGAGGTGCACCAAAAAAAATCAGATTGCTGTTGATTGACAATTTGCTCGAAGAATATAATAAAGCAAACACACACAGAAAAAATTGGGGTGGGGGTGGGCAAGCAGGAAATGTGTAAAAAGAAAACCGCCCGAGAAACATCTTCCACAAAGCAGAATCTTACCTTGAAGTTTTGAAGGCAACCAACTCTTTAGTCTAGTGAAGTTTCCTGCAACATCGTACTATCTCATGGCTTGATTGCTATACATTTGAAGCATACTGAAATCTGATGACAAAAGAGGCTATTTTTATCCCCTCCATCATACCTCCTCTTAATGTACAAATTTACAGGAAGTTAAAAACTTCTGGGAATTCCAGCTTTTGCTTGGGACGGTTTATTCCCAGACATACCACAGTCAAAATGATGCTGACTGAAATAGCCCTTTAGTCTGTCAGGAAGTTGGCCCATTATAGCATGAAGCACCCTAATTTTCTTTGGGCTTGTCCCTTAGTTTTTCTTCAAGGGAGAGGTGGATAGGTGAAAGGTTTCATCAATGTTGTACAAAGAAATTTGTCAAATGAACATACAAACAAGACTAGTCAATCACTTTTTTTATAGGCCTACTCTTATGCACCTGTTCTTCCCTCTTCGTTTTAGAATGGACTCACCATCCATTTGCTGAGGATTCAACATTTCATGGTATAAAATTAATGTGCCAGATCTTGGAATTGGCATTTAGATCCTATTGTATTTAGGGGGATTGATTGTATTTGAGACTAGCCAAAACCAACATTTTTGTCAAGTTGCTGAATCTTGATTATACATGTTGAAGTCTCAGTTCAGATGGGTTAACTCTGGAATCAAGAGTGGGTTGTTTGTTTTAAATCACTCTCATCAGTAACTCCACATGGAGCAGTTAAAAAAAAAATCTTCAAAACAGAACAGGAAAGATGGCATTCTAAGTTTGCAGTGATATTGCTATTAATTTTTGTTTACAGCTTCCTTAGTATTTTACTGGAAGTTTGTGCTGAGGCAGCTTTCCTGTCAACATGTTGATTAATTTAGCACAGTTTGCTCTTGGATCAGTAGGTGGGTCAGCTGACCAAGTGTGATATCGACATTAAGTCTGTCTTTTGATGAACTTCGAACTCACTGGTGGCTAATTCAAAGTAAGAAAAGATTCTGTACTCTCTTTAAGGTTAAGTTATTCCTTTTTGTCTTGAAGAAAATCACAGCCTAAGTATTTGAAAATGTATTTAAAACAATTGTCAGAAGAAAAAAATATTTGACAGCATAAAGCAAATGAAATATTAGACAGATGCTGGATTTGTAGCTCTCTGTGGGTTTCAAAATAAAACTTCTTGACGAATAGCTGTAACCTATACTATTTAAATGTATATGTTCTAAGCATCAAATAAATGCAGTTAAGCAGACACATCGTCTAACTTTGAGTTATGTGATAGGGGAAAGTAGATATTTTTCTGTCCAATAAAACTACATTGAATAGAATTGGTTTGGTAATAAATGTCAACACATTTAAGCTGTAAATTTGACTTTTCCACTCAAAAATCATATGGGTCTTTCATGCTTTTCTGATTGTTGTGAAATAAGTCAATCTTTATCTTCAGTAGCTTTTTGTTTTTAATTAAGAGTTTAGGCTGATTCAAATCTTTCTCCTCATTGTTCTTTTTGTTTTTTGATGAGGTAGAATGTATGTGAATCCACTAGACCAGGAGAGGGTTTAAAGGAATATCTCATTTTGAAATTTGAGTGCTTTATGTGTACAGAACCTACATTACAAAGTTGTGTGTCTGTAATCTTAAAATAAAATAAAACAGTTATATCTTGCTATGAGATCCTCTTAATATGCCATATAAATGGCATGTTATTACATTGTTCTGCATACAGTCAAGTTTTGGAAGAGAATTTGCAAATAGGAAAAATTAGGATGAGATATTCTATCTGGCTACAACCAGAAATGCCAAAGAACTGAGCTCAGTAATACACAGAGAATAAACTCATGATAAACATTTCTCTTGAATTTATTCCAGACCAGCAGACTTAAACAGTTGAAAAAATCATGGAATAATAGTGCATCTTTGAGAATCTCTTTGATTTTTATAGATGAAAGAGACTACTTCAGGACTATTATTACTTTGTTTGTATTTGAGTGTATATCCTTTATTCAGAAGGAAAAAATGAAATATTGCTTATCACTGACTTTTTATAATAGAAGAAAGTACTAGAGTTAGCTAGTCTATAACTGATATGTCAGGGTATAATTTTATAAATTGCTCTTTTGTCTTAGCAGAACCTTGTTGAGCATCAACCAATTATGGTAGGGACAATATTGGTGAGATCCTTTTAAGATCACGGAGTTAAACATAGATAATAGGTTAGTAAAATTTCAGTTTCGAATTACTGATCGCTAATGTGAAGTAGATACTTAGGCACAGGCTATTTTTTGTTTACTTTAAGTATTTTTTTTCTTCTCATTCAAAAGTCCATGTTTAAAAATGCATTAATAGCCTGTTATCTTCACAGTGGTTTGTTTTTTTTCTTGTAAGGAAGTTGTGGATTAGGATAGGAATACAATTAGGTTTCTAATGTTTTAAGTCTTCTGAAAAACATACCACTTGCATTTTGGTGCTCAGCTACTGTAGTCATGGGTCATATAAATACTGTAAATAAAATTTTATGAATATGATATACATTTTTAATCAATACTCTGTGAAGAGGAAGGAGGAGATGGGATTCCTTAGTTATAGTCTCTACTAAAAATTAGTACAGAGGATTGGGTTTCCTAGAAAGTAGTATAGGTAACACATCTTTTCAGTCTAACCTTATTGGCTTGACAACGTGCTACCAAAATGTACCCTTTGGTATGTCTTTCAGGTACCTCAAACATTAGTACAGTTGACTTAGGGGAGAGCTACACATTGCGTTTAGGATTTGGTCCCTTGGTTTAATTGTTATTACTATTCCTGATTTGATGACAGGTGCTATGTAATATGAGGCCATCTCTGTTGTCTCACTCCTTTTTCCCCAGAGCCATGCACAGTAAGAGCACATAAATCAAAATACGATTGTCCTTTAATGTAAGCAGACCTTTGGGGAAGGAAGCCAGATTACTAGTGGCAGAGATGCAGCCTGAAGTGATGGAACAGTGTGATTTGAACCTAGAATTTAAATGAAAGTGGAACAGATTCTAAAAAGTTCACAGTGTGAATTTCATATGCACAAAGATTCTGTGGACCAGCACTTAATAAAGTAATATAGGACTGATCCTGCTAAAGGTTTTCATAGGTTCATAGAGATGAAGGCTGGAAGAAACTATTAGATCATCTATTCTGACCTTCTGTAGATCACAGGCCATTCCATTTGAGCCCCATGACTTGTGTTTTGCCAAAACGTATCTTTGAGGAAAGGTATCCAGTCCTGATTATGAGGTGGACAGTCCACACGTCCTTGGTAGTTTACTAGTTTTAATCAGCCCAATGTTTGTTTGTTTGTTTGTTTTTAAATTGTGCCTGATTTGTAATTTAATTTGTTTGGCTTCAGCTTCCAGTAGTAGTAGTTGTTGTTGTTGTTAATGAGCCCTTTAGTACTTGATATTTTCTGCCTGTGAAGGTACTTATACACTATAATCAGGTCGCCTCTCAATCTTCTTTTTGATAAACCAAACATGTTGAGTTCTTTGTATTTCATTGTGAGGCGTTTTCTCCAGCCCTTGAGTAATTTGAGACTCTCTTCTGCACATCTTCCAATTTTTCAACATACTTTTTAAAATGTGGATGCCAGAACTCTATACACTATTCCAGTATCCGTCCTAGCCATGACAAATAGAGGTAAGTTCTTTCCAGAGCCACTGCTTTCCAGGATACAACCTCCCCACCCCCTTCCGATAACCTTGATGATTACCTGTTCTGTTCATTCCCTCTGAAGCAGCTGTCATTGATCATTGTTGGAAGACAAGATACTGGGCTAGATGGACTTTTGGTCTGACCCAGTATGGCCATTCTTATGGAGGTAAGGCCTACATTCCTTGTGCCTAGATGTAGTGCATTTGACTGTACTGAAACACATTTTGTTGGAATGGGCTCAGCGTATCAAATGATTCAGAAAGCTCTGTATGACTGTTCTGCCTTCATTATAATTTATTACCCTGCCAAACTTTGTCAGCGGTGATGTTAGATATATTTCCAGATCATTGATGAAAGTCTTAAATAGAATCTGCCTTTATTACCAATCCCTGTTGGAACCTCACTAGAAACACCCCAATTCCATGATGATTCCCCATTGATAGCCATTTTTGAGGTTTGTTAGCCCCATTCTTAATCCATTTAGTGTATGTTTTGCTAACATTTGTATATTCCTTTTTTAACAAGGAATATTGAGTAGTCTTAAGTCAAATGCCTTACAAAAGTATATTACAACTATACAGTTACCTTTATCAATCAAACTTGTAATTTCATCAAAAGATGTAGGCAGCCGCCTCACTAAAGTCATTAAGGTTCTGTGCACATTTAAGTTCCGGGCTTCAATTTAATTTACCAATATCTTCCATTATTACAAATCCTTAAGCAAAAAGGAAGATGGCACTCTTCTGGAGGCAGAATCCACCAGAAATGTAACATAAATGATTATTTATGTTGATACAGGAACAAAATGTCTAATTCGCTCATTACCTCTTGAAGGATGATGTATGTTGCTGCCAGGTTCTGTCTCCATCTAGAATAATTCACAGCCTTAAGTGAAGTGGCACTGAGCATTATATTAACACTCAGAACAGGTGCTAATTTCAGGTAACTAAACAACAGAAATACAATGTTTGGGGAGGGAAGCATTTTCTTTTTCTGTCCTTTATTACTTTTCCTTTTACCTCCTTTGACAAGGACCCTAGGAAGGTGACAGACATGCCTTCATAGCACGCTGTCTTTGGCAACAAAGGGCTAAGCAAGAGATTTCTTAATGTGCACGGGTTGTGATAACCTCTAGCAATGGTTAACAGAAATAGGGCCATGCTCTATGTTGACAATCAACAGTGAGTCACTGGGTATAAATCAGTGCAGAATTTGCTGGGAACTTTAGTATTAAGCTCTATAAAAATTGAAGGCATCAGCTTTGTTGTGAATGTTCATGTAAAATAGGTCATTGGCAAGTATTTGTGAAATTCACATTCCATGTGATGCTGTATATATATGATATGATACTGGGGCCTGTCGGACTTAAATTATGTAGGATGCAATAAAAATAAATAGTAACTCCCCTGCCCCCCATGATTTTAATCATTGTCTGGGTGAACAAAATGTTGGCCTTCACACCCAGGGTCCATCTTGGGTGGCTTACATCTCTTTGATCAACAGTAGGAAAGCTTATGCTGTCAGCTTCAGAAGAACAGCGTTGAATTGCTTCACAATGATGCTTCATTTGGTGAGTCTGCTGGTGAGTGGAAAGAAGTCACTGAAAATGATCTGAATGGCCCTAGGTAGAGCAATGGGATGTAGACAGGCTCAGGAATTTAGATTTCTTAATTGAGATTTTTATAATCCCCCTTCAGGGTTTTACCTCTTTCACCTTCTTTTTTGAGCTTCTTTTCTGGTAGGTATTGTATGGCCGTTATGCCGGTTGATTGGTTGTGTGTGCGCATGTATGTAGATATGTATAATATATAGACATACACATAACATTTTCTGTTTCTGACTTTTTAGTTAGTATATTTAGAATGAGTCATTATATCAGGATTGAAATGACTCTTGTGAGTCAGAAGCATTGATGTAGTTTCAATTTTCAAATTGGTGAGTAACAGAATTATTTCTGTGATATATTTTCTAACCATCCTCACTTTTTTCCCCCACTATAACCTTCTTGACCAATTATATTGAATTGAATGTGTTTTCACAATCTGTCTATAATCCATTTGCAATTATTTATACATACCTAATTAGGTATGGGGTGCACTAGCAAATAAATTTGCATAAGATAATTTTTCTCACTTTTTCCTTCGTGTGTGAGTACATAGCTAATTCATTTATCTTTACATAATAGTTGCTCCAGCATGGTATCCTCCCCCAACAGTGGTCATTACAGGTAATTCAGAGGCAGATGTAACACCCCCAAAATGCACAGATGTTATGCATCACCACAATCAGAGAGGAAATTTCTTCCTAATCCCAAGCAATCAGAGTGTGCCTTATGCCATGAAACAAGAATTTTGATTCATGTACATTTATTCCATCTAATGTAGCTGGATATTTTCATTCATATATGTTCATGTGATAAATACTAAACTTTTTGCCTCAGCAATAACATGTGACAATGAGTTTCATAGGTTAATTATGTTTTGTGTTAAACAACCTTTTATCATTATATATGTATTCTTTTTAATTACGTTAGTTTATCCTTTAGCCCATGTTCTTGTATTATGAGAGTCAGTAAGTACAAGTGTCCAACTGGCTTCTATAACATTAATTATTCTATGGGCTTCTGTTATGGTCTTCCATATTTTTCTCTTCTCTAAGATAATTAGACCCAATATTTTTAATCTGTCCTCATATGGCAGCTTTCCACTCCTCAAACAATTTTTCTTGCTCTTCTGTAGACATTGTCTGTTTTAGTCAGTCTTTTTTGTATGGGGATGACCAGAATTGAAAATAGCATTTAAAGTGTTAAGGTACAGGGGCTTGCTTTTGCACTGCTACATCATTGCTTTTTACCACTACTCCCTTCTGAACAGCAGTCTTCATTAAGTTGTTTTAAAGAAAAAAAGCTAAGTATACATTTTTAAGTCTATGCCATTAATTTAGAACCTGTTTTTTGTGTATGAATAGTTCAAATTATGCATTCCAGTGTGCATAACCTTCCACTCCTACAGAGAATTTCATTTGCCATTGTGTTAAGCAGCCGTCTTGATTGGTTAAATCTTCTGGGTGTGAAATAAGGTTTGCTAATCTAAAAATCTTAGAATCGCTCCTTAAACTATTCTTAAAAGACCAATATGAAATAAGATTTTAGAAATCGGTGCAGAAATTTATTCTTGTCAGACCAATTTTAGATTCCTAACAAATGACCTGATTTTCAGAGATGTTGAACATCCATGTTGACTTCAGTAGTGGGTACTCAGTACTTCTGAAAACGGGGACATTGACTTTGGGGCCTAACTTCAGGAGTCTAATCTTGAAATCCCCAGTTAAATACAATGTTGGCTACTTTCCAGTAGTCACTTTTAATGGTGATGACATATTTCCTTTGTTCTCACCTTCCTAATAAACCTGCATGACTGCAGTGTGATCCAAGTGGATTGTTAATTTTATCAGTTTCAACACCACCTCTTTTGGCACCATAATCTATGATTACTGCCTCATCTTTGTTAACAGAAATAGTAAGTCTGTGTTAGATATCTGTTCAATGTAATGGCCCTTGACTTGCAATAGACAATATGTAGGTGGGCAGCTGTGCTTTTTCCCCCCTGCCACTGTTTTTTCCTTTCACCTAAAACTGAATTTGGAAGGATACTTCATTGGCTTGAATAAATTTTTGTATTGTGTTCTGTCTACTGGGGTATACCAGATCAATATATGTGGACTAGTGCTTAGAAATGGAGCTGTCATAAAGGAAAGGTCACACTGTGCACCTGTGACAGAAATTGTATACATCTTTATATTTTGTTTATCACTTTATCTGTATAAACTAATTGCTTAGGCACCATAGCTTCATTGACCGCAACATCATTTTATGGTGGGAACATTTCAATTCAAATAATTTCATATAAAAATAACATCTGTTTTAGCATAGCCCAAAGAAAACAAATTCTGTATATGGAGTGTGTGTCTCGCCAAGAGACAGAATATTTCTTTATTATGTACTTATTTGCCTTTGAGGGGGAGGGAGCCTTTTAAAACTGCATTTGTTTTGTCCCCTTAAGGCCTTATCAATATAGTCATTGCAAATCTTGTAACAATCCATTGTCCTGTAAATAAACATACTGTGTTCTTATTGTACCAATTAACTTCAGATAGCTCTAGTTGTAAAGAACACTAATGACATGCACCTGCCATCTACTAGCCAGAATGGCAAAGCTGTAATGAGATTAGTTTGTAGTTTTCTTTTGCTACTGGCTGAGCTTGTAGATGTATTTAGTTACAGAATTGTGTGTTTAGAGCCCAAGGTCTCTGCTAAGTAGATCTACTAGCTCAGCAAATAGCAAAAGAAAACTACAAACTCATCTCCATAGCTAATTTTCTTTGACCTTAAGCACCTTTATAGAGGGAGATTTCTCCCAGCATGCCTTTCCCTGGACAGAGCTTCAGAGCACCATCTTTTGTACTGGCTTCTGGATTCATATCTGATTAAATTTGGCACTCAGATCCACTTTGAACTGCTTCTGCAAAGCATCATTGTGTCTATTCTTTCCACACCAAAACCTCCTGGTTGCTGTGACAGGGAAGGAAAGATGTTTTCTATTATTTTTCCTCTCCCTCAGAGACGCGGTTTCTGCAAAGAATGGTGGCTTTTTCTTTTCCTTACCCCACCCCTTTGCCAGGGCTTTTGAAGAAGGGGTACTTGGGAATAAAGAGATTTCAGTTGTAGTGGGTTTAGAGGATACTAACTCCTGTCATGTGAACGTGGCTGTTTTCCTTCAGAGCCCTGCCAAATTCATATGACTGAGGCCAGGAAATGCCTGGTACTTCGTTTGTATGTTGGACCCTTATTTTATCCATTACTCTATCCCTTAGCGCTCAGTCCTGCAGGATGCTGAGCAGGAGAGCACTTAAACACATGCTTAACACTAGGTATGTGTGCAGACCTAGTGAAGTCAATGGGTGACACATGCTTAAATGCTTTTGCTGGGTTGAGCATAGGGTGTTCAGCACTTTGCAGGACAGAAATTCCAGCATCTATTTTTATAATCCTCCTTTGTGAATAACAGAACCTGTCTCATCTGCTGCTCTTAACTTTCCAAAGTAGATTAATAGTATGAAACACATGATTGTTGACCAGCTTCCTTGCTGCCTTTAAGGTTCTGAAGAGCATTGGTGGACCTCATGAGAACCCTGTTTATTTCACTTTGCTACTGCTCCAAAAGAATGGAAGCTGGGTCAGCCAGCAGATAACACATCATTCACTTACATTTGGAAAGTTAGCATTGCAAGTAAAAGGGTTAGAACTTTCTTTTACAATGGATATGGATTGGTGATATTGGTGACTTAGGCCCAAACACTCACCACAGAAAGCGTTTATTGACAGCTGGTTGACAGTTCAAATGGATATATGACTCTGAAGTATCATAGCAATGGAAACACTGGACCCAATTATGCCCTCTAAAATGCAGTAACTTAAACGAGAGTTGTAGGAGTGTACATCTGTGAGCAGCACTGGCTCTTAAGGTCTAAATGAATATTAATCACAGGTGTGCTGTGCTTGCTGTGATCCAGATATAGTCTTGGGAACAAAGAATCCCTGATGATGAAACAAATAGAACAACCCAACCATTAACTTTACTTGCTTCTGAATTTCAAACTGTAGATGGCTCTCTTGCTCTTCCAGTTGGTTCAGATGGAGTATTGTTCTCTGTATTTTCTTCTCATCCCTGAGATACCTAGGAATGCCAACCAAAAGATGGTATTGCTTTGCAACGTAAACTCCCTGCTTTTCATATGAGCTCCTTCTTGATAAACTTCACAATGTCCTAGTTAGCCTTAGCATCTCCATGATTATCAGAGGTGAGAGACAGGAGTGAAGTAGATCAGCTTACTTGCATCTTCAGGGTATTCTGATGGAGATGGCTCTTCTTCCATAACAAGATGAGTCAGAGAAGCAAGATGGGGGAAGATCAGGTTGTACAAAAACATGTCTTCATCCTTCTTATCACTTGCTCGATGAGGCGAGTCCAGCTGTGGGATGCCAGACTCAATTATGGCGAAAGTTGGGCATTGTGTGCTTAACCTCAGTCTTCTGCTTCTGTTATTACTTAGCATTGCTACCACCTTAGGATCTTAGGTCCCAGAAAATTCAAACCACTTCAGTTGCCAAGGTGGCAGTGCAAAGCATTTATTTACTTAAAAAAGAGTGATACTCAAAGGAGTGGAATTGTTAAGAATAGCTGTTAACCTATTACGTAATAACCTATTACGTACGTGTGTTTTGAAGTTGAATTCAAAACAAAATGTCATGCATTCACTTTAAAAGTATTCTAAAGCATTTATCTAACTTCAAATGATAACCTTGGCAATTGGTTAAAAATACATTTGTAGTTGTTTCGTGTTCCAAGCGGATGTCTTTGTTATAATTATTTATATCACTTTATAATTTTATAAGAAGTAAATCTGTTTTCCCCCTTTTTCATAGTAAGTTATCTGCAAATGCTTTTTTCCTTGAACAGTAGACTGGGCTAGAATATCAGGGCTAATAGGGAGGCTGTTTGTAGAAGTGGTGCTCTCTCCAATCTTTTATTGTGTTAAAATCGTAAGTACTAATAGCAAAAACAATGTCTGTAATCAAGAACACACGCTAACACTTTCACAAAGTAGTGAGATTTAACCCTAAATATTGAGTCCCACTAGATGTTGTTTGTTAATACACTTGCAATAGTTATACAGAGTAACATGGCTTCCAAATCGACCTTAAGAATGATATATGTAGTACTGCTGCAGCTGGGCTATTGTTTTGGAGATTCACGAGGCCTCTCAGGAGTTATTTGTATGTTATTTTTTGTGCAGCGTTTTTGTCTGGGAAGCCATAGTGCAAACAGTAGCCATTCGATAGCACCTGCTTCTATTGAAGGAAGCGTGTGAGCTTTTTATTTAGAGAGCATCAGTAGCCATTTCATTCATTGCTTCACAAAGGATTAGGCCTTCTTATGCTCTTTTTTCATTTGTCTTACAATTACATCTGGACTTAGTTTTTGAAAATAAAACAGCCAGAATACAAATGTATTGTACAACATTGACTAATGAAAAATGCATTGGGCTTTTTAAAATTGAATAGCTTTTAGGGTGCAATGCCATATTTCAGATTGGCTTTACTAATACTTACACTAATTTTAATAGTATTATTTCTGAATAAAATAAAATCTTCTGACATCTTACAGAAGATGTTTCTCTCACATGTTCATACCATTACTTTATGTATGACTATTCTTTTTTCTAACCAGTAAGCAATTGCTCTTCCAGTTGGTTCATTTAATATGACCTGGGTTGTGCCTATATGCAGTACATTTTATCACTGTGTATATTCCTAAACCCATAGAATATGAAATGTATGGGACAGCAAGAAGGGCAAAGATCATGAGGAGAGAGCATACATATTTTTGTCTTGAATTCTGCTATTGGCAAAGCTTCATTTTAATTTTGTTTTCTAACTACTTGCATGTTAGTCTTCAAAGTTGGTAGGAATGTGTACCTTAATACTGTCAGCATGCCAATTATATGCAAGTTTAATTAGCCTTGATGTAGTGTGCATTAAGTTCTTGCATTTTCTTGAATAAGCTTTGATTTCATTTTATGAACAGAAAATGTGTTTTCCTTTTGTAAGATCAGTTTAATAGGAGTGTGAAAATAAATCCTAGACATTAGTGATTATTTAAAGCATTGGCTGTGGTAAGTTAACTGTGTCTTGCTTAGAAGGGAGGAGAGGGACTGTTGATTTACAGTATTTCAGCTCTGTTATCTGAGGATCTCAAAGTGCTTTATACATAAATGCAGTGGTTCTCAATAAGGGATACGTATGCCCCTCTGGGAAGACAGGGGGATTCTGGGGGTGGGGGCGGAGGGGACATGAACTCATCTAGATATTTCCCTAGTTTTACAATAGGCTAAATGGCACTAGTGCAGTCAATACAAACTAAAATTTCATACAGACAGTAACTTGTTTATACTGTTCTATATACTATACACTGAAATGTAAGTATATTTTTATTTCAATTGATTTATTTTATAATTATATGGTAAAAATGAGAGAGTAAGCAATTTTGCAGTACTAGTGTGCTGTGACACTTTTGTATTTTTATGTCTGATTTTGTAAGCAAGTAGTTTTAAAGTGAGGTGAAACTGGTTTGTCTTGTGGGGTACACAAGACAAAACAGACTTCTGAATGGGGTACATTAGTCTGCAAGAGTTGAGAGCCGTTAATGAACGTAAAGGGGGCACACTGGTAGGTCTTGTCTGTGTATTAAAAATGGGTAAAATGAACTGCTACGTAAGAACTAGGAATAGAACACAGAAGTTGATTACTAGTTAGCTGTCTAACAAGTAAACTACTTTTCCTGTCGCTGTATGTATGGAACCTAGTGCCTTGATCCGCTGCCACAATAGGATGGGGTGATGAAGTACTATCTCAGCAGAACAGCCATAGGGACATCTACTATAGATTTCTAAAGTTTGTGTTTTGCTCCTGAACCAGCTCTGGAGCTCTGACTGCTGTATGGAGTGGGAACTTGTCTATGGCTATCCCTGAGCCTAGAGAACCACTGTCATAGTGAAATGACCTTGTTTGTGCCTATTGTTGTTTTTTTGGCATTGCGGTGTCGCTCCTTAAAATATGTACGCTTGCTGAGTATCTAGCACATGCAACCTTCTGGAAGTTGCATGTACAGGTATGTAAGCAGTATATTCTTTATACTGCAGAGATTTTGTTTTACTTTTCATTTGGAAATTTACCTTTTTCTCTCACAAAATTTTGTTAGCAATTCATTAGTAAAAACAAAATACTGCAACCAACTCACTTATTAGATCAATGAAACTTTCCAGAAAGCAAGTATACAGAAGCTTGCTTTTTTGATAATTTACCTACTTACTTATTCCAAGGAAAATTAGTCATGGACTGATAAATTGAGTAAGTATTTTTCAGCAATCCTGGTGGATAAAATCAAAAGATTGTCTGTAGGGATGATTAAAGAGAGCGTTTATTTTGTGTCTGTTAGCTAGAGTAGCAAAGAATTGTATTAGTTTATTTACGTATCTAGCATAGTGTTTTAGTGGTAAAAGCTGCTGTTTGTGAATTCCAATATGAGTACTACCATACCGTTACCATCATTGTAACTTGTTTTTAGCCTGTGCTAGATTACATAATTTGAAATAACATTAGCATGAGGATTACAGTGCAGATTTATTTAAGTATCCTTGGTGTGCTTAACTGAGCATTTGCTTTTTCTATATGTCTGTTCTTCCATATGATGATGAGTCATATGCTTAGAAGAATGGACATTTTTTTTCAGTGCAAAGTGCAGTTTGCACTTCAAGTTCATAAATTCACAGTTTTAATGTGAATTCTCTTCTCTTGTTAGTGGAAGGTGTGATCACAACTTAATGCATATGTAATCAGGGAATAGTTTGCCTTTGCACATGCTCATATTGGCCCCTGTTCAGCAAAAGCATTTAAGCATGTGCTTAACTTTAAGCAAGTGAGCAATCCCACTAAAGTCGGTGTTAACTTCCCCCTTTTCAGGGAGCCAGAAATTCTGTTCAGTTGAAGGTTTGCCCTCAGAAGTGTCTATGGGGGGTTTAGTATTCTGCCTACTAGTTCCATCTTTGATGATAGGGAGTGAATGTTCACATAGGTTGTTTAATGAGGCATGGCTTTAAGAAACAGAGAGAGATCATGCTTAGTGTAAATATCTTGGAGTGGGGGTGTGTGAAAGGGGGCAAGTAGCTTCACAGTGTTGGACGCCTACTTAGTTTGAAAAAATTACTAAACATATGTTGAGAAAGAAGAAATGGTAGGCCATCTTTTACTAATTGGTTCTCTTACTGCCAATGCAGGGTGCATCTCCCACTGTTTAGTCACAGGAGTTCTTTGGCATACTTCAGGGAAACCATGATCAAGACAAACCAAAATAATCACAATTATTAGCCATGGCTACTTTATTATTAAGGAAAGGAAAACATTAAGCAACACAAATGACTGAACACAAATGACAAACTGGTTTCTTCCATCACGATCTCTTCTGTGTCTCTCACTGTGGAGAGATTTTAACAGAGATTACACCCCTAAGGTTTTAAGGGGAACTGGACCTGATGGTTATTAATAAATAACCAGCCACTTCATAGTTGGCAAAGTAGTAGTAATACAAATTTATAAATGATATAAATAGTAAATACAAAGTTTTTAATAAATAACCAGCCTGTTTATAGTTGGTGAAATAAGCAATCTAAACTACATCCTATGAAGCTGAAGAGAATATTTAAATAAGTTACTTAGAAGAAGCCATTTAAGGATCTGTCTTGAGATAGGCCAATTAACCAAAACTAAGAGTCTAAATCCAATAATCTAATAAATAACCAGCTTGTTTATAATTGGCAAAATAAGCAATCTAAACTACATCCTATGAAGCGGAAGAGAATATTTAAATAAGTTACTTAGAAGAAGCCATTTAAGGATCTGTCTTGAGATAGGCCAATTAACCAATACTAAGATTCTAAATCCAATTAAATCCCAGAGTTTCTCTGTTTACTGTTGTTTACCCACATCTTCTCTCCAGGAATGCAGGTTTAACCAATTGGTGATTAACAGGAGAAACTGTTAGTCTTTTAAGTTACAACAGTATTTCAACGTGACATAAAAATCATTACAAGAGTTTTAAATCTAATCTCTAGGCACTGTTCTAGTTAACTTCCTTCTTAGGTTGAAGTCTTTGCGAGGTTTCCCTGGGTTGGTTTCTTATTCAGTCTTTGTTTTTCTTACCTTTTCGTGGCAGGTTATTTGTAGAGATGGGCACGATAAGTTATGGAGTGCTTGCTGTCTAAGCAGAGGAGCAGGGGATGCTCACTTCTTTCTTGCTTGTTTAGATTTGGAATGGTTGCTATCACTGTTTCCTTGGCACCATGCTTCAATTCTTGAATATACAAAACTTGGGACATTTCTTTAATTGCCTTTTGTTCTTCTGGCAGGAAAGAACCAGATAACTTTTAAAGTTAGTTTTAATTCTTTCTTTTTTTTTCAGTCCATTTTCTGAGGTAACTTTTTACTTTTATTAGTGTTTGACAGGATATGAAATTTTGTTTTCAGAAAGTCCAGATAGTCTTGTTCTTTATAGAAGAGTTTAGTTCTCAGAATGGTCTTTTCAATTACTCTTAGAAAGCAGTTAGCCTAAGTTATTGAATTTACATGAGTTTTTGAAACAATGATTTTCTTCTTTTCCTGCATAGGGTGTGTGTTTGCTTCCACATCGCCAGTAATTAATTTATTAATTCCCCATTAATATAAATACTTTCTACTTTAATGGCTTCTTACATTAATAATTAGTCTAGCATCAAATGACCTTGCTATATTTCTCCATAAAACATCTTACTATTCATATAGCAATGATATCAGGAGGTTGTTGTATGACAGCTTGCATTTAGAACAAGAACATTGTGGTATAGCAGGAGAGGTCAGATTGCACATTTGGGGTGTGAAAGGGTGATTATGACCCAAGGACCTCTTGATGCCAACTGGCAAAGGGCACAAGTGCACACAGGGATACTGGGATCCCCTGGGTTCACCAAAAGAATGTTATGCGTGGTCTCTAATGAAAGCCTGTGTCACACTTGTCATAACCATTGTGAGGTGTGTGTAAAGAACATAGTGATGTGTTGTGTATATGTGCTGAAAGTCGTGTTCTCTGGGCCTTGTAATTATAGGTAGGCCACTCAAAGGTAGCGTATCTTGAGACAAACTTCCCCAGCCATGACATGGGAGACGCTTAACCTCCGTGGTGGACAAATGTCCGTTGTGTGTCTTACAATGGAAATCTATTAGCATATGGAGGCCAAATGCTAATAAAGCACTAGTGAGGACTTCGGAAGGAAATGAACAGGAAGAAGTAAATAGTGGGAAGGACCCTGTTTTCAGTTGAAGATCAAACGTCTGGTATGGTATATTGGAGGGTGCAGAGGCACACTGGTATCCTTCAATCTGTGAAGACAAGCTGACAATGGGCTTGATCTTATGAAAGGGGAATCTGAGCCATCCTGGCTGAAAATGCTGGGAAAAGGATTTGGGGTAAACTATCCTGTAGGAGATAGGGGAATGTCTTGTGAGTTAAGCTTAGGTTCTGGAAAGCACATTATGATTTTGTTTTATTTCCAATATTCATAATTTCTATCACTTCAATCTCTGTTCCTTTATGCTAAACTTTTATTCTTGTTTTCACTATGAATATATGTAAGTGCTGTGTGGTAAGTGGAGTGGTGATCCTGAGTTGAATCTAATCAGCTGGTATGTTCTGTTGCTTTGGGAGCAGTGGATCTGAGAGCTCTGTGTGTTCAGTGGATCAGGGGCTGAACACACTAGAGGGACTCTCTGAGGACTCAGGGTTTAATGGGTGCTGGTGAAGAAAGAGAGAGAGAGAGGCCTGTGGAAACCTGTAAGTCAGTGCTTGTATTACCAGAGGGTGGTGGAGTCAGGGAGTTGATATACAGCAGGCAGAGACAAGACTGCCTCAATAATAAGGGCAGATCAGAGTGAGGGTCATCACTACCTTGGGTACCTGTGGGAAGTGTCACAGCAATCAGTTACTACCTTGGTAGAACAAGATACATTAGGAAATCTGCAAGATATGTAGCTTTTGGAAACCCTTATCTTTGATTAGCTATTTCATTTAAGGCAGTCTGTGTGGCTTAACATTGTGTTCAGATTTGTTGTGACTTGAACAAGAGCTTAAGGTCTATTCTACTTGAGTTGTGCTAGCTTTTGCATCCTGATTTTGTTGTCTGTCTTCAGGTAATTCACCAGAACTCATCTTATGTTCAGTTCACACTTACAAAACAGCTTTCTTTTGATTCAGAATTCAGAACAGATACCCCACTGCACTGATCACTGCTTCAGTGTCATTTTAATTAGTGCTCCTTCACTGTCTTGCTATGGATTGTCACTGCAGGTTAGTCTTCTGCATTGGGAATTTTCAGAAACAGTGTTGCAAAAGATGAAAACTGGCTTACTACTAACTGTTCTCTGCTTGTATTGCATCTGCAGATCCACACTCACCCTCCCTTCCCCCTTTCTTCAGAGTTCAATGTGTTCTCTTGAGGTAAAGAGGAACTGAGATATGGTTAGGATGTAAGGTCTAGAATAGTGGTATCAAGCTACTTGTCTGTACGCTACCACAGCACTGTCATTGCTTTCATTGCCTCTGTTTTCTTATGACTGGACATGAATAAATAAGGTATGAATTTGCAGAAGGAATACACTGAGGGTCTGAAGCAACTGACAAGTAGCCTTTTTTCCCCCTTAGGGAGAGAAGAGCACGTGAGTGAGATGTGTTGGAGTCAGAATTGAGGTAAAAGGAAATGATGCATGATGGGGAAACTGAGCTGTTCCCTGAGCACTTTGTACCCATTTGCTCAAAACTTGCAGGACTTGATTGTGATTGTGAGCAGTAACTACGAGTTAAACACACACAATAATGTTGAAATATAGTTGGACTAAAAAAGTTGATGCACAAGAATTATTACTAAGACAGTTATTTTCCCAAGTCATTTGTGTATTGAATAGCCTTGTATTAACCATGAGAGGCACTGCTGAACCACATTTGAGAGTTTTTCCAACTAGGGTTAGTGCACAGAACCAAAACCTTTTTATACCTACATATTTTAAAAGTTCACGTTTCAAATAGTAACTTCAGGAAGGGGCATCATGAGGTGATGGGCTAATTTTGGTTCCTTGGGAGCTCCAGAGACAGAGCTTGGAGGCAGAAGGCAGCAGCAGTGGGGGAAAGTGTTCCCTTACGGAATTCCCTTCTTACAGCCTGGCAGGAGAGGGAAGAACAGCTCCTTATTCTACTCTACTGCATTTCGCCCAAAGCCTTTGCTCTTCTCAGTTACACCAAAATTAACTATGACAAAAACAAATAGTAATCTTTTTGGTTTCTTGATTTGAAACAACCTAAAGGAGTTTTTTTCAGTGCTGAGCGGTCACCTTCTGGGAATCAGGAGCCTTTTTGGTGTATCAAGGAGGGTAGCCAAAAACACTTCTGAAAATCTTGACCTAGTTCTGTAGCCATCAACACCTACATATACACCCTTTGATCAAAGTATTTCACCTGTCAAATAAGTAGGCATAGAGTTTATTTTGAGTTGGAAAGTGTAGAAATGCTATACTGATGTGATCTAGATTATAGAATGTTTCCTATCCAGCCTATCCTCATTCATACACATTCCAGCACCCACCTACAACCTGAAAGGGGAGATGGCAGGAAGCTTGATGGGTTGAGATCATAGGAGGATTCACCACCTTCTTTCTTACCTCTTACTTTTGAATTGCATCTGTTTCCTTTGAAGCTTATCGGGGTCAGCCTCAAACCAACATGAGCCATATTGGGCTTGTTAGTCTCTGTTAAGAGTATGGTGGCTTGTTGGCTATATGGGTCATCCGAGACTAAAAACTTTTCATGAGTGAGCCCATGTACCAACCAATAATTCAAGTGCTATTAGACACCCTCTTGCCCCCTGTGAAGCCAGCTGTAAACCAGTGCTCTGCAGTGCACATTTTCAATACTGTAGCTGCAAGGTGTGTAAATACGATGGCTTTTCAAATGCAAACCTTACTATCTGGCCTTCAAGTCCTTAAAAAGTGTCCTTGGTTTTAAAAAAAACAAAAACCCACACAATACAAATAAAAATCTTGCCAAGTAGCAATTGAGGGAACAAAGAGGGGAATATTGGAAGTTGAGATTCCTAAAGGTGGGGAAAAGGAGAAGATGAATAGAGGCAGGGTTAAGGTAGTTTGAGTATATTAACTGTGAAATTTCTTACATTGAAATGTTTGAGTTTGTATGGAAATAGTAAGTGTAACTTGGAATTTCCTTGCTTTTCTTTTTCTTGGAAACCTCTGTCTTCTTGTAAGGATCTGTATCCTGAAATGACTGATACATACTTTTGACCTTAACTTAAACCTAAGGATTTCAAAGAGAATTTAAAAGGTTTAGTCTGAGGGTTTTACTGTGCTTTTCTTGTAAATGACAATTGCTTATCAAATGACTGTTGCTTAGAAGTTATACAGATGTCTTTGTAGTGACGACTTTATCCAGAATCTTTTAGAATATGGTCCATCAGAATAAAATAGCTGGAACAAAACAAAAAGTGGATGTTACAGTGTTTGGGCCAGAGTAAAGAGACTTTTAAAATTAGCACTAGGGCCGGTAGTAATTGTTTTGAAAACTTATTAATGCTTAATTGAACTGTCCTGGTACTCAAGTGAAAATTCAGGTAAATACCTAGAGAATTATTTAAAATTGTTAGTATCAAAGGTTTCAGTGAATTAGTGCGAAGATCCCTCCTCCTTAAAAGTTTCTGATTTAAGAACTCTGCTGTACAAGAGAAGAATTTTAACAATGTATGATGTTTGTCTGAGGTTCAAAAAATAGAAAAGCCAAAATCAGTGTGGGATTCTCAAGCCTGCATAAGATCTTACCTTGGGAATGTGGAACCTGGATCTGAAGCAAAAGTCAAAATCTTTATCCTCCAGCAGTGTTATTTCATACCATAAGATAGGGAGAAAAAGACCAAAATGAAATCATAGGCATGTCCTGATTTAAAAAATTAATCCGTACCCAAGACCTCTGCACCACTCTGTTACTTTAACATAACCACTTTCTGTTGCTTTGAAGGACTAGATTCTGAATGATACCATTTAGACAGAAGTATGGGTAGTTACTGCAGAACATCCTCTGTTAATTAAAAAGTGAGAATATTAAATAGAGAAAGAGAAGGGTGGTGAGTAAATGTTGGCTCTAGAGTCGTCTAAGAAGTCTCAGTGTAAGCATAAGCATTGTATTTTTCTAGATATGGTGGGTCTCAAACGTCCCCATTAAAACGAATAAGGATTGCTACTTCTCAGAACTTGTCAGACACAGGGCATATCACGTGCATGTACAGTTGAGGCACTGAGGACACCACTCTAGCTTTGTGATAACCTTGTTTATACACTTACAGAGCATATTGACTACTGTAAGCATTATTTCTACAACAGTACCAGCGCTTTCCTTGTAAAGATTTTGTAAGAAATACACACGAGGAAGGAAGCAAAGGCTTTGGATTTTAAAATGTCTAATTCAGTCTCAGTGATACAGTGCTCAAATGAACTATAGCAGATTTAATGAGCGATTTGAGGACAGAGACACATGTACTGGACACACTAGGGAAAGAGATTACGTGTACAGTGTCTAATTAGCATGAAATATGAATACATTCATATAAGTAGTCTTGATCTATGGGACTCTTTTATATTATAGAGAATGATTTTTGCATGAGTTTAATGAAGAGAAATTTAGTAGTTGGAATGTACAAAGAATTTTAAAATAGTACTTTAACTTTTTGATTCCGGGAAATCTAAATTCCTGGAGCAAAAAGTGTTCATTCTGAACAGGCAAGAAGATCAAACAAAGAGGGAGCTCTATTTTTTTGTAATCCCAAAATAGTCTTTCAGGATATCCTACTTCACATCAGAGATATCCAAGATATCAAAACAGTGGTCATAAAGGAAAATTCACATAAATTCTTCGAAATCTTGACTGCATCAGTCCCGGACAGGATTGTTTTCTCACTCAGTGAGGGAATGCCAGAGCTTGCGAAGGAGCTCTGGCAAACTCCATCCACTATTTAACCCATGTCTAAACCAGTAGGAAAAACTATCAAATGTGCACCCCCATCCCAAACTTAGAGATTTTATTTCCACTCAAATCCAGGATCATTGGTAGTTGGAGCATTCCAAGAAAAGTCACAATCAATGTAAAGCCTGCCCCAAGACAAGGACCCCAAAAAGCTAGACTTTTTTGGGCCCAAGGCTGCCTTATCCTTTTTGCTGAAGCTTGATGTGACAAACTATCAGGGTGGTGTTGCCCAAATATAATTTCCTGACATGGGAGAGGGCTGGTGAAAGTAACACAGGACTGTAGGGGGGAACAGAAGATGGACAAATTGTTGCCAGAACAGTGCAGCAGGCAGCCATGGACTCCTCCAACATGGTGTCAAAGTTAAAAAGCATGGCTTTGACCCAGAGTCAGACCTCTTGACTGTTAGCATCTCAAATACTATGGTAACCATGGGTGTAACTATGTCCAACACATTTTTTCTGAAGTGTATCTGACCCTTTATGGCAAAGGGCAAGGCAGCTCCAAAAGGACTAGTGATTCATGATGGTACCATGCACGGTCTCCTGTTCAAGGGATCGAGCTCTCCCAGTAAGAGAGTGGACAACATGCGTCACTCCTTTAAAGACCTGAAGTCTACTCTGAGGTCACTGGGGACTGGGGGACCTCACTTAATATACTAATCAATTCCTAAAATATCAGCCCCAAAAGAAACTGTGGGATCATCCAACAGTACCCACCACTAAAACGATTATGAAAATCAATTATCGTTGCCCATCATCACCTCTTCTTTTGCCCACTCCCTCCCCATGAGCCAGTCAGCAGATCTGATGGGGGTATTTGTAGCCATATCAGAGTAGATCATGAATCACTAGTGCTCTTTTGGAACTCCCTTACCCTTTTCCATAAAGGGTCAGATGCACTTCAGAAAAAATGTGTTGGACATAGTTACCCATGGTTACCACCATTCACTTCCAGCCTCTTCCCCATCTCTCTTCAGGAACAACTCTCATCAGAGCCTGTTACAAAAATAAGTGGCCCCGTTGCTTTATCTAGGAGCCACTGAAGAGATTACCCAGGAATACAGGGGAAGAAGCTTCTATTCTCAATATTACCTTATCTTGAAGAAGAGGTCTCTGTGCTAGACCAGAAGAGATTGAACAAATATCTGTGCTGCCTCAGGTTAAGGGTATTACCCCTTGCCTCCATCATTCTATAGCTTCAGGCTCAAGACAGTTTTGTGATTCTCGTTTTCCAAGATACGTACTCCATGTAGCTGGTCACCTTGCCCATTCCAAGTATTTGAGATTCATGGTGGGATCAGTTCAAGATACTGTCATTCAGACTCTACATGGCTTTGAGGATATTTATGAAATGCCCAGTACTGGTAATGGCCCACCTGAGAAAGCAAGGCATTGATGTGTACCGCACTCGGATGACTGGCTGATCAGAAGCAGATGACAGTGGGAGATAGCAGTGAGCCTGAAGTGTGCTCTTCACGTGCCTGGGCCTCCTAGTGGACTACGAATAATCATCACTGATGCAGTCTCAGAAGATAAGAGTTCACAGCAGCTGTAATGAACGCCACATCAGAACCCAAGTCATATATGACCGAAGTCAACTTGCAGTTTGCATCAGAATATACTATGAAAGAATGGAGTTATCTCACAGTGTTAAGTCAAATGTCTTTGTGCATGCACATTATACTTATACAGACTTTACTTGCAGCCTGTCCAACTCTGGCTCAGTTCACTTACGGAGGAAAGTCTGAGTGCCATAGCATATCATTGCAGAACTAACTTAGTGTCTAGATCCAGAAAAGTCATAGAAAAGGTACCCTTCTCTGTCTCCTCCCTGCCAAAGACATTGATCACAGATGTATCAGGGACAAGTTGGGGAGCTCATTTGGCCCAATTAAAAATTCATATGGGGTTATTCATAAACAACTTAGAGCTCAGAGCAACTAGACTGTGTTGCATTCCTACCTGTTCTTTGAAACTTGGTAGTGCAAATCTTCAGACTGCACGCCAGCTGTGCACTACATTAACAAATAAGGAAGTGCTCACTCTTTGACCCTCTGTCTAGACAGAGAAGGGGAACTCTGGAACAAATGGAGAGGAATGAAGGCACAATGAACCCTTGGTTGTGGGGGGAGTTAGGTGACTCTGGTGGCGGGTAAGGGGAGGCATGCAGAAATTGTGGTGGTGGGAGAAGGAAGGGAGTTGCAGGGAGTCCTTGAAATGGAAATGGATAGAAGGTGGCACTCAAGGAGCTGGTAAGATGGAATGGAGGAATGCCAGGAGCTCCTGGTGTATGCTCTAAGCTCAGCGCACAAAAACTATGAAGTATGTTTTGGGTATTTGATTCACCAGAATCAAGAGACAAAGCAGTGATCCTTCTCATTGTTCCATATTGATTGGGATAGTTGTGGCTGACAGATCTCTTTCAGATATCCATTTAGCCTCTAGTCAACCTCCCAGGACTGATCTCACAGTAGCAGGGTCAGAGGCTCAATTCAGTCTTGGAGTCACTGCATATGACAGTATAGCTCTTGGCTGGTTTTGTACTGTGAATATAGACTGCTCCCTGCAGGTCCAGGAAATTTTCTTTTTCAGAACAGGAAAATATCTACCAGAAGGACTTGCTCATCTAAGTGGAAGAGGTTCTTGATACACTTGATCCAGCCCAGGTTTGACCTGGCCCAGGCCTCAATACCTCAGAACCATGACTATTTCTTTCACTTGGAACAGGCCGGCCTTACGTTCAGGTCTAATAAGGTGTTCCTCGCAGCAGTCTCAGTTTGCCATCTATCAGAGTTCAGGGCAACTGCATCTGTATTCTTCCTCTATTGTCCACGACGGGCACCCATTCTTAGGCTTCCAGCTCCCCAGCCTTCACCTGCTTGGGCAGAGGCACAATCTCTTTTTCTTCTGAACAGAGGTATTTCCAGGCTGCACCGCCCCCGGCTTACATTATGAAGTCCCCAGCAAAGTCAGACTGCTTAAGCAGCCCTGCCTTACTTTTCTTCTTAAAGAGACTAAAAAGTGTATTTGCCACTGTTAAGTTACCACACAGCTCTTTCTAAGCAAGCCCGTTTATTTTGAAGGTAAAAGCATTACAGTGAGAACATATTAAACAATAAAAGAACCTACATGCAGACCAATAAGCTTGCCAGAGATCACCCCTACTCCAGCAAGGACTCTGGCAGTTGAATAATCCTTCAGACTACATGAGATTTTTTTCTGATGTTGCATGTTCATAACATCTGGGCTCAGAAGAAGAACCCACATGAATCTGACAGTCACTCTTTTATCCAGTTTGGGGTCTTTGAAGAGAGGACAAATTGGTGATCAAGCAGACAATTGGTCTCTCTCCAAGGCTCAGCTTCAGGATGATGGTTCCAGAGGTAAGTAATTCCCAAGTATTTCCTAGAATCCCTATTTTGTTTGTCTAGCACATTTTTCAAAGAGTCCTTTGAAGAATGTAACACTAGGGTATATCTTAGCCATGTCTCCTCCTTAAAGAAGTTATGTATCATTCAGCAATAATAAACATTTGTATTCTTAATACAATGAATGCCTAAGATGCTTAAACTTAATTCAGTAAGGTGTGCCCAGTATGTTGCAGGAAATCGCCACATGAGTATGCAGATACCGAACAGGCAAAGGCTATATAGATCCTTCCTAGCACTAGTTCAAGAACAGTACTGAAAAACTTTATAAGAGAAGGATCCTTATACTGTGAATTGAAATAGAGGTTATGTGAAGATAATGCTTCAAAGCTTGTAACAGCATTTGTACAGACCCTGAGGATTAATTCCAGTTATATTTGGTGTTGGTATGAATTCAACGGCTAGCTTTTTGTGTCATTGAGTGTGTGTGTTGTAACTTTGGCCTCTGCCTGATACTCTGCAACTAATTAGATCTAAAAGTAGATTTCAATATTTGATAGAATGGATAACAGGTCAGGTAATTTATAATAGGATTTTCATTTATTCAGGTCTGTTTTCAGAACCACAAGCTGGTGCCAGTATCTTTCAACATATCAAAAATAAAATGATGGTAGTTATCAGCCAAAGGATGTCAAGCCTTGGGAGGGAATATTTCCATTTCTTACCCACAACTGGAAATCTATCCAGCTGTATTTATTTAGTTGATTAGAAATGTCCAAAAAAACCATTAAACTGAAATTTTCAAAAAGCTGTGGAAAGCAAGATTTCTAATGAAAGACAGTTACTGTCTCCTTCACATTTTCTTCTGTTGCTCCTCATTCACCACTTATATGTCTTGTATTTTATTTTTCTCTGTTCTTTTTCTCTCTGATGGGTATCTTTTTCATCCTTTAAGTATCTTTCATTTTATTTTCTCTGACATTTTTCCGTTATGACCTTTTCTTTCCTCTATTGTTACCTTTATTAATATTTTGATTTCTCCAGTCCTCCCTGCATATAGTTTGATTCTCTTAAGACAAGGGGGTCTAAATTTTGGTTCCTGTGTAACCAAGAAATGTTGGTGGTAAAGTTTTCAAGGATGAACAGGTGACGGTGGAAAAAACAAAAACCTGAGAGTTGCCCTCCAAATTGATGACAGTTGGATACCTGAATACCACTGAAAGGCTCCATTTCAGTAAATCAAGTAAACATTGTGGGTTTTTTTTGTTTGTTTTTGTTCTTTTGCTGAATTAGGGGTAGATCTGAGTATGTGTTTGAGAGGGAATGGAAACATAATTGCTACTAGACTTTGGATGCTGTGTTAAAATTAGTTTTTTTAGAACATTTTTTTTTACTTATTTACTTAGTTTGTCTAATAGGAATGGTTGGGGTGTGTGTGTGTGTTTCAAAGCCTTCCTTTCCATTCCTTTCTTTCTTTAAAGGATGAGATGCTATCAGAGAAGATAACTTCCCTGTTAATGTGGTAAATACATATTTGTGGGTATAGGCTTGGATAAATATTTTTTGTTGTCCAATGTCTTTTTTGGCTAATGATGTATAGATAGTCTGCTTCTACTAGGGCATGAGGAAATCCATGTCCATTCCCTGTTTTGTAGCAAAAATTCAAGATGATAAATGATTGGATTTTTATGTGCATGTAAAGATTTCTTCTGACTTTGCTTTTGGATAAAAAAAAATCTTATGGTTTCTTGTTTCTCTTCATATAAAAGTTTCCCACTTTCAAAAACACACATAGAATACAAAGATTAAATATGGTAGGAAAAATAATCACAGATACAGTAGAAACTCAGTGTTACGGACACCAGCATTACAAACTGACTGGTCAACCACACGTCATTTGGAAGTACCCAATCAAGCAGCAGAGACCAAAAAAAAAAAAAACAAAAAAAAAACCCACACCCCACAAATATAATACAGGACTATGCTAAACGTAAACTGCTAAAAAAAAAAAAAAAACAACAACCCTGCAAGTTAAAAAAAAAAAAAAAAAAAAAAAGGCTAGGTAAGGAAACTATTTCTGTGCTTTTTTCATTAAAATTAAGATGGATAAAATCAGCATTTTTCTTCTGCATAGTGAAGTCTCAAAGCTGTATTAAGGCAATGTTTAGTTGTAAACTTTCAAAAGTTTACATAATGTTTTGCTCAGAGTTACGAACAATCTCCATTCCCATGGTGTTCGTAACTCTGAGGTCCTACTGTATCTCACCTCCTACATTGTTGCTTTTCTTGGACTAAAAAATGGATCTGTTTTCTGTAACAGTTACATTATGTACTTTTGTACTGCAACTGGCAATGGAATGTTTAATTAATTGTTATTGCCTTTATTTTATTACAAAATAGTGTAAATCAAGGAGGGGCCTTTGCATGGAAGAAACTGGAAATAAGGATAGCTACATGAAACAAATCTGGAAGAAAGGCTCAATACATTTTAGGATTTGGGTATTTTGCCATATGAAAATGCTGTGTTTTTTAATGATAAATCAAATAACCTGTTGCAGTGAATTTTTAAGGAATACAATAGGCAAAGTATCATTAAAGTCAGGCAATAACACAAGGTTAAATATAAAGTTGTAGAGAATGGGACCATATTTTGTGGACAATTCTTTGCTTTTTATATTTTGAACAGTACATAACTAAATTGTATAAGTACAAACTAGTCACTTCTATATATCAAACTAAAAAAAGGTGCTGGTTGTGGTGATGAATTAGTCTTGACTACTCGAGATGAGTGTATGAATTATTAACATAGTGGCTGAGTAAGTCTGTAATTTGATTGTTAGAAGTGCAATCTAAAATAAGACTAAATTAGTTTTTCCTTCGTAGTTTTACTTAAGAACTGTGAATCCTGGTGTTGTGTATCTGTATAGAAATTAAAACAAATTATTTACTAATTCATTATTTTAGACATAAATAACCAAAAACACAGGACAATTGTGTTGTTTTGTATTAAATAACCATTATATCTGGTGCACTTTCTGCACATGGTTCTAGATATACATTTTGAGGTCCAAAATTGTTCTGCTTCTTAATTTTATTCAGGAATATTATTGGGGGGAAAAAGGAGGTCACTGCCAAATTTACAATCTTAGTTGTGAAAAGGCGTAGAAAATTACTTACTTTTTAATGAAAGATTGTGTTGGCCTTGGTATTTATCATGTCCCACGGGCTATGAGTGTTTTTGTGGCTTGGAGCTCCAAAGGCCAGCTTTGATTAATAATGTATAATTTGTAAGTTTCTAAATATATCATAAGAGACCTAATTTCTTTCTTTAACTTTTCGTATATACGGAAAACTAAATTAGAGACTCATGGGAAATGCACTTAATTATTTTGAAACAAAACTAGTGGCCAGAGTAGTAAATTGAGATCACTAGTAAGGGTTCAAATCAGTTGCTTGGCAGATGTAACTTTTCATATGCATTATATTGCTGTAAGCTCATCTTTAACTTTTTCCTTTTCTGCATACATGTTATTGCAGTCTAAATTGTTAAACTTTGTGCTAAACAGTTTCAGCACATAATTACCGTTAACTCAATGTAAAATTAATTAAACATCTGCCCCTTTCCCACGTCCATTTACAACATGATAGAACCTGAAATATGCCACACAACTTTTTAGAGACATTTCTTTTAAAGAATCAGACTTCTACACTTCATATGACTTCTCGGGCAGCGATCGATTCAGCAGGGATCCATTTATTTCATCCAGTCTAGATGTGATAAATTGATCCCCAAGTGCTCTCCCATTGACTCCTGTACTCCAGCGCCACGAGAGGCGCAGGCAGAGTCGACGGGGAAGCGGCAGCAGTCGACTAACCACGGTGAAGACACCACGGTAAGTCAATCTAAGTACGTTGACTTGAGCTACGTTATTCACGTAGCTGAAGTTGCGTAACTTAGATCGATTCCCCCCCTAGTGTAGAACAGGGCTAAGAAGTGGTACAGAGACGCATCTTCTGAGCTGTTGTGCTGTATTTTATTATTGTGTTGATTTCTGTGCCAATATAGGAAGATTGTGCCTTCCGTTCCAGTATGAACCTTTTGCCCTACCAGGAATTAAAACAGAGACATATAATTTGTTTTTGGTTGAAACTTGGCAGGTGGTTTTAGGTCAGAGGAAGAGAGTACACGTCAGCTCAAAAAGACTCCTTTTTAAAGATATTTGTTTAGCTTGTATTGAAAATTTTGATACAGAATGCAAACAGAGGACAGATGAATATTCAGAAAAAAGTGGCCATCTTACATCTTTACTATACTCTTACATCTATACTACTTTTAAGAGCAGTGTGGAGATTGCTATCATATATGTTTCTTACATAATATACTCTGTCTATATTGACATACTAGATGTTGGCAGCTGTTGAGATTCATTACACTGTCATCTCAGTGGTTGTCAAGGTTCCTTCCCCACTCTGAACTCTAGGGTACAGATGTGGGGACCTGCATGAAAACCCCCTAAGCTTATTTTTACCAGCTTAGGTTGAAACTTCCCCAAAGTACAGACTGTTTTACCTTTTGCCCTTGGACTTTATTGCTGCCACCACCAAGCGTCTAACAAATATATAACGGAAAGAGCCCGCTTGGAAAAATCTTTCCCCCCAAAATCCTCCCCAAACCGTACACCCCCTTTCCTGGGGAAGGCTTGATAAAAATCCTCACCAGTTTGCATAGGTGAACACAGACCCAAACCCTTGGATCTTAAGAACAATGAAAAAGCAATTAGGTTCTTAAAAGAAGAATTTTAATTGAAGAAAAAGTAAAAGAATCACCTCGGTAAAATCAGGATGGTAAATACCTTACAGGGTAATCCGATTCAAAGCATAGAGAATCCCTGTAGGCAAAACCTTAAATTACAAAAAGACACAAAAACAGGAATATACATTCCATGCAGCACAGCTTATTTTATCAGCCATTTAAACAAAACAGAATCTAATGCATATCTAGCTAGATTACTTACGAAGTTCTAAGACTCCATTCCTGTTCTGTTCCTGGCAAAAGCCAACACACAGACAGAGAAACTTTGTTTGTCTCCCCCCTCCCCTCCAGCTTTGAAAGTATCTTGTCTCCTCATTGGTCATTTTGGTCAGGTGCCAGCGAGGTTATCCTAGCTTCTTAACCCTTTACAGGTGAAAGGGTTTTTCCTCTGGCCAGGAGGGATTTTAAAGATGTTTACCCTTCCCTTTATATTTATGACAGTGGTCAATGACAAACTACGAATTCAAACAATCAGCATGATGGCTTTAGGACATGCAGTGAAAGACCTCTATGGCCAAAGTCATGCCAGTTGAATTAAGTGAGTCTGAAATATGAGGTCTGGATGGTGTATTGGATGAATCACTGAAACCAGATTTAAAATAATCTGAAAGTACTTTTATGGGAAATGATCAGGGAGAAGTAAATTTTATCTCTAGTAATTGGGAGTTACCGATTAACCATACATAATATGACATGAGTTAATTTGTTAGTAGTTTTGGACAGAGCTCGGGAATAGTTTGGACTACTTGTCCCTGGAATGGGCATTACTTTGATAGAGGGAAAGAAAGTCTGCACACTCTCCATGGTTTAACTCACTACTTTTACTCTCTTAAAGAATAACAACTTTCAGTTTCCTTTTCTTCTAACCTCTCTATTTTTATAAATATAGTCTTAGAAACTACATTAAGAGGTAGAGATATTTAGCTAATATATGATTAGACCTATTTGCATGTATTAGTTAATATTACATGTTTTAAAATCAGTGGCCATAATTTGATAGTAAGTATGTGTGTATAATATGAAAAGTACACTAATCATCTTTTTAATCTGCATTTATATAAAAAAGTTAAAACAGTAATTGCCACCCCTTTGAGTTACTGACAGAATTTTGGCCAGTGGAGCCATAGACTGTAGATGTGGCTTGCTTGTACCCAAGTGTGTGACTGCCTCCTATAGCCTACTTAAACCTTGGAGAAAGTAGCAACCCTATTACACTGGCCAGAGAAACACGCAACAAAATGATAGTTTCTGGGGGAATGGTAAAGAACTTCAGGTCCTGATAAAAAAAAGATACAGTATTCCTAGACTCCAGACTCCTAGAGTTTAAGGTCAGAAGAGACCATCATGATCATCTAGTCTGACCTCCTGCACGTTGCAGGCCACAGAACCTCACCCACCCACCCACTCCTGTGCATGTTCTAGAACACTTTTGGTAGGGGTGTGAACATATGCTGTCATATAGTCCCACTATTCCCACCCCACTGAGGCAGGACCAAGTTTATGCAGATCTCCTTGACAGGCATTTGTCAAACTTGTTCTTAAAAAATTTCCAGTGATGGAGATTCTGCAACTTCCCATGGAGCCCATTCCAGTGCTTAAATATCCTTATAGTTAGAAAACTTTTCCTAATACCTAACCGAATTCACTCTTTCTGCAGACTAATTATTTCTTATGCTACCTGCTGTGGACCTGGAGAAAAAATTTAACACCATGCTCTTCATAATAGTCCTTAACGTATTTGAAGACTGTTATCAGCTTTCGCCTCAGTCTTATTTTCTCAAGACAAAACATCCAGTTCTTTAAACCTTTCCCGTAGGTCAGCTTTTCTTAATTTTTTTATAATTTTTGTTGCTCTTCTCTGAACTGCTCTCCGATTTGTCCCCATCTTCTTTAAAATGTGGCACCCAAAACTGGACATAGTACTTGAGCTGAGGCCTCACCAGCCCTGAGCAAAATGGGACAGTTATTTATTGTGTCTTACATATAACACTCTTGTTAGTACATCCCAAGATATTAACTTTTTGCAGAGCTGATTCTTTACTGCAGTACTACCATGTAGCCATTTATTCCCCTTTTGTATTTGTGCATTTCATTTTTTCCTTCCTAAACAAACCTTTCATCTCATTGACTTCATACCAGTTCTCCAATTTATCAATGCCATTTTGAATTCTAATCCTGTCCTCCCAAAGTGCTTGCAACACCTCCCATCTTGCTATCATCCACAGATTTTCTAAGGTATCTTTTATTCCATTATGCAAGTCATTTATGGAACTGTTGAATAGTTCCAGACCCTGAACAGATCCTGCAAGACCTCACAATCCCCTCCCAGTTTGACAGGAAACTATTGGTATTTACTCTGAGTAAATAATATTTTCCTAATTTTCTTATGCTTATGAGACTGTTGTGTGGGCTGTGTCAAAAGTTTTCCTTAAAATCGAGATGTCTCATCCAGTTGTAAGGGACCTCTCCTGTCTGTCTTTCATAAATTTTCAAAGATAATCATGAACATTTCCAAGACTGATTCAGCTGGTTCCTTAAGTACCCTAGGGTGAATTTTGTCAGGCCCTGTCAACTTGACAATATCTAACTTACCTAAATATTCCTTGACCTGTTCTTCTCTACTTTGGCTTGCGTTCCTTCCCTCTTGGTAATATCAGTTGTGCTAAGCATCTGGTCACAATTAAACTTGTTTCTGAAGACTGACACAAACTAGGCATTAAATACCTCGGCTTTCTTGGTGTCATCCATTATTATCTCGCCTTCCCTGCTGAATAGTGGAGCTACACTTTCCTTTGTCTTTTTCCTCTCAATGTATTTATAGAACCTCTTCTTATTGACTTATGACCTTGGCTAAGTGTAACTAATTCTGTGCCTTAGCCTTTCTGACTTTGTCTTTATATGCTTGTGCTATTATTCTGTATTCATCCTGGAAAATTTTTCACTTGATGTCGGATTCCTTTTTCATTTTCAGGTAATGAAAGAGCTCCTGATGGAGCCATATTGCCCTCTATTTTTCCTGTCTTTCCTTCACAACAGGATAGTCTCCTGTTGTGCTTTTAATACTGTCTCCTTGTAAAAACTGCCAGCTTTCCGGAACTCCTTTTCCCCATGCATTTTTCTTCCCATGGGACCATACCTATCAGTTCTCTGTGTGTGTTAGTCTGCTTTTTTGAAAGTCTGTTTCCTCATTCTGCTGTTCTCACCCCTTCCTTTCTTTAGTATCATGAAATGTATTTCATGATCACTCCCACCTTCAGATTCACAATCAATTCCTTCCTGTTAATCTGAATCAAGTCTAAAACTACACTCCCCTTGGTGTCTTCTTCAATCTTCTGAAACAAGGTTGTCCCCAGTACATTCCAAGAACTTACTGGTGATTTTATTTTGGCACATTACTACCAAGATATCTGTTGGAAAATTAAAGTCCCCCATTACTACCTGGTTTTGTGTTTGGATATTTCTGTTGTTTGTTCTATAAATGCCTCATCCATCTCCTCTTCCTGATTTGGTGGTTTGTAGTAGACCCCGACCAAGACATCACCCATTCTCCTCCCCCTTGCCTCTTTATCCTCACCTAGAGGCTTTGAACTGGTATGTCTCTCACCTCCTTCTGGACCTCGAAACAAGTGTATATATTTTTGCTTTATAATGCAACATCTCCTCCCTCTTTCCCTGTCTGTCCTTTCTGAATAAGCTCTTATTCCTCTAACGGTATCCCAGTCATGAGATTTATCCCACCAATTCTCTGTGATACAAATTGTCATAATTTAGCTTGTGTACTAATATTTCCAGTTTTTCCTGTTAATTTCCCATGCCCCTTACATTTTCCAGAAGAGAACTATAGTCAGTTTTACACCTGCGTAGGTGAATAAATTATTTCTCTGGGGCCACTGTCCAATGGGTTTGTGAAACACATCTTTGCAGAATTTTGCAGTTCTGTAATTCATACAACTGATCTGCCTTAACTGCCCTACAAAATTGTCAACAATTCTTGACAATAGTACCTATTAGATCCTTATTAAATAAATAGCAATTGAAGGAACTGAAGAACAATACAACTTGACGTTGTTTAAAACCTCCCCAAAACCCTGCAAAGGTTGTATACAAACCATGACCATGCTGTTTGTAATAATGCAGTAGTGGCCTCTTAAATGAATCATTATAAAAGAAAGAATAAATATCTATCTACATTGACAGGATATTGATAATTGCTGGTATCCACAATTTTTGTTTTGTGCTAAAGGTTGTTCGAAGGCTAAAATATTTGTTTGTTAGTTAGAGGTGACTAGGAGTAAAAGATCACATCATTTAGACCATTTTTATTGTTCCGATGTGGAGTTCGCAGACACAAATGTAGTCTAAAATATATCTTAATAAAGTGTAGTCAGCTATGTCCTAATTTTGCTACTGGTCATTTGTTCACTAACGTGCATACTTAAAGCAGTCGTCTTTTGCAGGTTACCTGATGCAGTCTACTCAAAATGGACATGGCTGTCTCAGAGAGAGGATTTAAATGAATATAACTTAGCAACCTCAAGCTGCTTATAAGTGATATTTTAATTCTATCATTTTCCTCTGATAGTATTTAACAGTCAGTGTTTCTCCTTTGCTATCATTTCATTTTGCAATCTGATGAAGAAGACTACCCTGTTGTGTGTGGTTTTGTTTTCTTTTTTCCTCCCTTGCCTATCTTGATAGGCATGTAGGTGTTAATTGTTCAAACAGTGAATAGTCTGATTGGGTTTAACTGACCATAAAGAAAACGAAAAGATTTTAAGAGCAGTATCCCCTGTCCCTCCCGTAAGGGTGCAAATAGGTACTATTAATAAAAGCCTAGCTAATGGTTGGTGCACTGATATGGGAGGCTCTGTCTGAATTTCTGAAATAAGATTTCAGGTGTTCAGAGGATAAAGAGTAGGTGCAATCGGCACAAAAGGAATGTGTGATTTAATTGTAATAATCATTCTTGTTTTAATAAAAAGCTGTTGTATAGGAGGATTACGTTTTAATCCACTGGCTTTGGTTATCTGCATATACCAAGCAATTGAATAGTCTGACCTACTGCATATTGCATTACTAGATCAAAGTGTGTGTGTGTGTGTGTGTGAGAGAGGGAAATATGTCAACTTTACAGCTATGTCTGTTTTCTCACTTTCTAGTGTCTAGCTTGACAATTGTTGTAAGGCCTGCTACTGTTGAGAGCTAATGAAAAAGCTCATTTAGCTGAAGTAGTAGGTAAAACTTGAATGTTTTCTCTAAATATTCTAAATATTATTCACCATGCCCTATGCACATAGTTGTGAACTATAGTAGCTATAAATTCCTACTTCTGGGTTGATTTTACAGCAAATTTTACCTCCACGATTCCAGGAGTACATAGTCCTCGACAACTGAACATTAAGTTCTAAATGTTTTGAATGTTAAAAAAACCAAACAAATAAAAAAAAAACCCACCTTTTTTCCAGGAAGATTTAGTTGGGTTTTTTTAAGTTTCAAAAACAATGGTGGGAAACTAGCATTTCTCTTTCCAAGTTCTACAAATAATATCATCACCTTAATCTTCACATGGTTTTTAAAAGCTGCGCAAATCCATAGTGTCCACTAGCAGACTGACAAGCGCTCCTCCCCCTTAAATTAATAAAATTGAAATAAAATAACACTATATATATATAATTGCTTGAACTGTTCTTGATTTAAAAGGACTTTCTTGTTTTTCTGGAAGTATTTTTTTTAAAAGCATCTTACCTATTTTCATGCATGGGAGTTTGCTTGCACCACTTGGCTTGCAAACAACTTAACACTATTTAGTTTTAAATATTTTAATGTTTTTTTTAAAATGACTATTCCATTAGTATTAGGTAGTATGAAACTTTTCATTTTAATAAAACCTAAATTTTCCCCTAAAATACCAGAACAGTGTCTGCTTAACTTGACCATTAACATGACTTACCCTTTCCTATCTTTAAAACAGAAGTCACATTTTTATAACTAGCCCTTGTTTTAATACAAGATTTGGATCAGACACACAGAACTAGAATGGAGTGAATTCACTTCTATTGGTACTTGTATGAAAATGTAGCTTTACTTTCCACAGACTCTTCAGCCAGGAGGTGTAGTAATTGAAATATTTTGCGTAGCGGACCCGCTATATAGTAAGAGAAGAGGTGACTAGAATCACCTTGTCATTTACCCAGAGCAGTGATTCTCAAATGTATTTGATCACGCCCCCGTTCTTTGTGTCTGTAGTGTTTTACGCCCTGCCTCCCGCCACACAAGTACATATACGGATTAAAAAAACAAAACAAAACATGGAACTCTCACTAAATATTAAAAACAGTAAGGCATTGATTCAAACAGAGCAAAACAGATTCATTGTAATAAGAGCAAAAGCAAAACTGCGATTGTGGTTGATGCTTCAATTAAATGTGCACATTGTGTCATAGCAAACAGATGAATGTACAGATGGTGGTGACTTTGAATAATACTATGCAAGATTAACAGAAATCTACCAGAATGCACATCTAGATCCCATATAGAGTCAAATGCACAGCGCCATCTGAGGACCTGATATGTCTGAAGGAATCAGCTTTGCTAGTTATTCATTGCTGTGGGTAAAATATGCACAGCAAGTTTTTTTTCCTAAAGCTTCTCAGCCCCGCTCCCCAGAGTACATTACATGCTCAGCACCCAGTTTGAGAAGCTGTGACCCAGAGCAAAGCTTGATCAAATTCTGTTTCTCCACTACATTTCATTCTAGCCATTAATTTATTTTGCTATCTTTGAGTCTATCTAATTCCAACTTTTGTTAGATTTTTTAACAGCTTAAATCAGATCTGTGTGTATTTTTATTGACTTGTTTTACTAGATCAGTTCAGCTTTGACAGTTCAACAAAGATAATAGAAGTGAAACAATTACTGTCTGTAAAATGAAGGAACTCTTGCTTTTTATAGTGGATGTTCATGTGTTTTTTTTTTAACTGTCCCAATCCAAATTGAAGGAAGACTCACCCAGTTTATATTGAATAAGTAAATTGTAGAAATTTTGAAAGTGTAGCTGGTTAAGATCAATTTTGGGAAATTTTTTACATAGACAGATAGTCGTGTAAAATATATTTGTTCAGAATTTCTGAATCCTTTTTTCTTTTGTCCGAGCTTCCTATTTGATTTTATTTTAAGTGTTTGAGTTGTTAGAAAGAATTTCGATTTGAAACATGGAATATGCTATTTACATACATACATAAGTTCTTCAAGATCCAGTAGAGCTTTGCCTAGAACAGTTCAAGTTACCCTGGTAAACCTGAGTTCCAAGAAGTGAAACAGTATTTCACTGGAAAGAGTTGTTGTTAATCAAGGTTAAGCTTCTCAGATGCAGAAAATTTTCTATGTTGTCCACAGTATGTTCACGGATTTTAAAGAATGTTATGTTGTAATGCAGGGGTCGGCAACCTTTTAGAAGTGGTGTGCCGAGTCTTCATTTATTAACTTTAATTTAAGGTTTCTTTTACTGTGACCTGAACAGCTGTTTTCCCCCTTGTCATAAATATAAAGGGAAGGGTAAACCCCTTTAAAATCCCTCCTAGCCAGAGGAAAAATCCTCTCACCTGTAAAGGGTTAAGAAGCTAAAGGTAACCTTGCTGGCACCTGACCAAAATGACCAATGAGGAGACAAGATACTTTCAAAAGCTGGGAGGAGGGAGAGAAACAGGGGGTCTGTGTCTGTCGGAATGCTGCTTTTGCCGGGGATAGAACAGGAATGGAGTCTTAGAACTTCTAGTACGTAATCTAGCTAGGTATGTGTTAGATTATGATTTCTTTAAATGGCTGAGAAAAGAATTGTGCTGAATAGAATGACTCTTTCTGTCTGTGTTTCTTTTTTGTAACTTAAGGTTTTGCCTAGAGGGATTCTCTTATTATTTGAATCTAATTACCCTGTAAGGTATCTACCATCCTGATTTTACAGAGGTGATTTCTTTACTTCTATTTCTATTAAAAGTCTTCTTGTAAGAAAACTGAATGCTTTTTCATTGTTCTCAGATCCAAGGGTTTGGGTCTGTGGTCACCTATGCAAATTGGTGAGGATTTTTACCAAACCTTTCCCAGGAAGTGGGGTGCAAGGGTTGGGAGGATTTTGGGGGGAAAGACGTGTCCAAACTACGTTTCCCAGTAAACCCAGTTAGAGTTTGGTGGTGGCAGTGGATATTCCAAGGACAAAGGATAAAATTAATTTGTACCTTGGGGAAGTTTTAACCTAAGCTGGTAAAAGTAAGCTTAGGAGGTTTTCATGCAGGTCCCCACATCTAGAGTTCAGAGTGGGGGAGGAACCTTGACACCCCTAGAAATGGGCATTGATCTATAACAATCTTTATTTGGTTCCTAGGTACTGAAGTGGTTTTATAAGTAAGGACTAGAGTCCTGGGACCTAAGAGGTGCCTGTCTATTTATGTGACATTGTGACAGCTGAGATCGTAGGAGGCATTTATGTTCATGTAGTAGTAGGTTTATGGTGACCTAAATATGGGCAAAATATTATGAAATGGAGGGTTGCTTAGAAAATTTGTTATGTAATGGTGCGTGTGTTTCTAGTGTTATGACATGTCTCTATTCCAAGGTAGTTCTTACAGAAACTTACCCTTAGTCTATTTAGACCACTTACATTTATAGTTAGATAAATGGAAGAGTTAAATTCCTCATTTTTATTTTGTGACTATTAAAGGGAGGAGCCTTTCTTAGAAGGATTCATTCTGGGAAGCTTTTGTTAATTACATTCTTCTTACTTCATACTACTCTCTCTATCCACACACAAACAGCAGATGGATTAAGGCAACGATTTCCGTCACATTTTGCATTGTTGTTTTTTCCTCAGAGATTTGAGACGTGTTTTTGTTCAATGGGGTCATTTCCAAGAATGATACTATTAAAAATAAAATGAAGATATAGATTGTGAAGAAGGATAATAGTCTCTGTATGACACCAGAATGTGCTAAATAGTACCAGTATCATTTGTTATATTATTTTAAAGGAATCAAACAATTAGGGTAGGATAAGGATGTATCTTTGTTTAAGGAATTGGAGGCCTTTGCTAAGCTGCTTGCAATTTGCATACCTGCAGAAGACAAAAAAAAAAAAAAAGTGTTCTATGCATATACAGATGACATCTGCAAATGCCATGTACTCAAAGCTAACTTTTTAAAATCCCAATGGCTAATTCCAGTGTATTGTTCAGATGTCACATTTTCATAAACCGTGCACTAATTGCAGCAATTCAGAAGTGAGGAATTGTATTTGTAGACTTTTAAGTTTGACTGACATTAGACCATTCTTAGGCACAGGTGAATACTGCATAATATTTAAGACAAACACAATGCAGTTGGCCAAGATAAGGTTGTTTGTTTAAGCATAGTTTAGCTTTGTTGCCATATTCTAGTAAGCAGTTTTTGATGTCCCAAACTGATGATCATATGACATTATCACAGCCAATTGAATTACATTTTTTTTTTTCATTTGGAACCCTCCTTTCCACTCCCTGGATAACCAGCTGGCTTCCCTCAATACTAGGCTTCTAGCCTTCTAACCCAATCACCAGTTGGTATTCTTCCATACTTAACAAGGTGAAAAAAGGTTAGTGCCTTATGAGCCATTCCAAATAATACCTGATGTGGGAGTTAAAAAAAAAAAAGAAAAAGAAAAGGCTATTTATTGTTGGAAGGAGTAGGGACTGGAGAATGAATATAGTGCAACAAATAAATGGAATCCACAAAAATCTAGGTAACCAAAATGTTTTCTTCTTCGAGTGATTGCTCATGTGTATTCCACAATAGGTATGCGTGCTCGCCACATGCACTGGTGCCGGAAGTTTTTCCCCTAGCAGTACCCATAGGGGGAGCACCCCAGCGACCCCTGGAGTGGCGCCTCCATGGTGTGGTATAAGGGGAGCTGTGTGCTCCCCCCACCCTCAGTTCCTTCTTGCCACCAGTGAAGGTGCATTGGAACTGTTCTGCTCCAGCTTTGCTGTAGCTCGTCCCCAGAGCTTTTCGTTCATTCAGTGCTAGTACCTGTAGTTAGTTAGACTGTCTGGCTGGGTACCATCTGACTGGGACTCCTGGCACCGCTCCACGCCATGGAGCAATTACCGACAGTACTGAGGCAGATGTCGCCAGAGGTCCTCGTCTTGCAGAGGTTACCGCAGCCGGCAGTGGCATGGACGTCGTCGGCATTCCGGCTCAGAATCCCGCTCCAAGTCTCCGCCAAGGCACCGTCTCCACAGCCCGGGGCGTAGATCGCCGGCACCGTGCTGTTGCAGGTCTGTGCGTCGGAGCAGATCGCGAAGCAGCAGCTACGGGTGGTACCGGTCCTCCGCATCAAGATTGCGGTCCCGTGGGCGATGCCGCTTCAGGCACCGCCGTTCCTCCTGGTCCCTTGACAGTGGTAGGTCGTTCATCAGCCCGGGCTCTGTTTGTAGTTGCCCTTCCGTGGGCCGGGCTGGGCCAGGCCGGCCGGGCCGAACAGCCGGGGCCGTCGGTGCCACAGCAGGTGCAGTGGCACCTGGCCCAGTGGCTGGCACAGTGGTACCAGTAGGCACCGTGGCCTCCAACGCAGCCCCTGGTGGGGGCCTGCTCAGTAGCTGGAGCCTCAGAAGCACCGTCAGCCTCTCTCTCCAGGCCCCCGAGGAGAGGGTTGGTGGGACGTATGTCCTTGGTACTGTGCCTGGAGATCGACCAGGTGGTGGACCCTTCGGTGCTGGCGGATACCCAGAGCACCGTACCGGCTTCTTCACCCTCCCCGGATGAGGCGATAGCGGCTCTGCCCCCCTCCGTCCCACAGGAGGACTTTAGGGCCCATCAGGAACTTTTAAAACGGGTGGCATCGAGCCTTCACCTCCAGGCAGAGGAGCTGGAGGAGAACTCAGACTCCCTGTTTAATATACTGTCATCTTCGGCACCGGTCAGGGTGGCTTTGCCCCTCCATGAAGGTGTGGCAAGGATTTCAAATGCCCTGTGGCAAACGCCGGCTTCTCTGGCTCCCATCTCGAAGAAGGCAGAACGCAAGTACTTTGTACCCACCAAGGGGCATGAGTACCTCTAAACCCACCCGACGCCCAACTCCCTGGTTGTCCAGTCGGTCAACCACAGGGAGCTGCAGGGCCAACCAGCCCCCACTCTGAAAAACTTAGACTCAAGGAGGCTGGACTCTTGGCAGAAAGGTTTATTCATCCTCGAGTTTCCAGTTGCGGGTGGCAAACCACCAGGCTCTCCTGGGCAGATATGAATTCAACTTGTCGGGTTAGCTGCCTAAATTCGAGGACTCCTTCCAGCAGCGCGATAAAAAAGAGTTCTAAGTGCTGGTGGAGGAGGATGCAGCTGCTGCCAGGGCGTAACTGCAGGCAGCGTCAGATGCGGTGGGCACTGCAGCTCGATCCATGGCCTTGGCGGTGTCCATGAGAAGGGCGTTGTGGCTCCTGCTGTCCAGGCTGTCCAGTGAGGCGCAGTCGGTCATGCAGGATCTTCCATTTGACGGCAAGGGTCTATTTGCGGAACAAATGGATACAAAGCTGCATGGCATGAAGGACTCCCGCATGACCCTGCAGACCCTGGGTCTTTATGTTCTGGCTCCAGCCAAAACTAAGTTTAAGCTGCAGCAGGCCCCTGCTATGGCTGCCCAGCCTAAGTATGAGGCTGCCTACAAAAGTCAAGAGATAAGAGGTGCCCTCAGTGGCAATCACGGCCTGCCCCGCAGCCTGGGTCCTCCAAGGGGAAGCAGGCGGGGAAAAGGCGGTTTTGATGGGATGCTGGGGGGGCACACTGACAGTTCCCGAAGGGAACTAAATAAAGCTTCCCTTCTGCAATCAGTTGTGTGCTTTCCTCATGGAGTGGTCGCGACTAATCTCCGACTGCTGGGTCCTCAATTTGGTCTCCCGGGGCTATACCCTGCAATTTGTTTCGCCCCCGCCCAGCCATTCCCCACCCCTGTTCCTTCTGGGGGATCCTTTGCATGAGCAGGAGGTGGGGCAGCTCCTAGACCTGGGAGCAGTGGAAATGGTCCCCGGGGAGTTCAGAGGCAAGGGGTTCTACTCCTGCTATTTCCTTATCCCGAAGGCCAAAGGGGGACTCAGGCCCATCCTGGACCTGCGGGATCTGAACCAGTTTAAGGTCAAACTCAAGTTCCACATGGTCTCCCTGACCTCCATCATCGCCTCCCAGGATCTGCAGGATGCATATTTCCACATCCACATATTCAAGGGGCACAGATGCTTCCTTCGTTTCCTGGTGGGACAGAATCACTACCAATTTATGGTCCTCCCGTTTGGTCTATCCACTGCCCCAAGGGTGTTCACAAAATATATGTCGGTGGCAGCAGCCTACCTCAGGCGTCGAGGGGTCCAGATCTTTTCCTATCTGGACAATTGGCTGGTCAAGGGCAGCTCCCGGTCGCAGGTGCGGGATCATGTGACGCTTCTACTGTCCATGTGTGCTGCCTTGGGCCTGTTATTAAACGACACCAAGTCCACGTTAGTCCCGGTCCAGCGCATAGGGTTTATCGGGATGTTCCTGGACGCCTCGTCGGCCAAGGCCTCCCTCCCACCGGACAGATTCAAGACCCTAAAGGGGCTCATTGACACAGTCACAAAGTTCCCTCTGACAATGGCCAGAGCGTGCCTCCAGCTCCTGGGTCACATGTTGGCATGCACGTATGTGGTCTGCCTCGCCAGGCTCCGAATGAGGCCCCTCCAGCTTTGGCTGGCCTCAGAGTTCTCCCAGGCCCAGGACAGGATGGACAAGGTCCTCACTGTGCCTGATTGCCTCTCTTTGATGGTGTTCCATCCCAAACAACATGCTCCAAGGGGTCTCTTTCCGAGACAGGGCCCTGTCCTTGGAGCTCGTGTCCAATGCGTCAGACCTGGCTTGCGCCCCCCCCCCCCCCATGGGGACCGTTCAGACCCAAGGGCTGTGGTCGGCCCCATAGCTATAAATGTCAAGGAACTCAGGGCGGTGCGTCTGGCGTGCGTGGCCTTCTGCTCGCACTTACAGGGCAAGGTAGTCAGGGTCCTCACGGACAATACGGCCATGATGTTCTATATCAACAGGCAAGGCAGGACCCTATCTTCTGCCCTCTGTCACGAAGCCACTAGGCTTTGGGACTTCTACATAGCCCACGACATCTCTCTGAGGGCCTTCCACCTGCCAGGCGCCCGCAACATGCGGGCGGATCACTTGAGCAGGGACTTCTCCTCCCAGCACGAGTGGTCTCTCCACCCAGAAGTGGCTCACCAGCTCTTCTGAGTGTGGGGAACTCCGCAGGTGGACCTGTTTGCAACAAGACGGAACTGGCGCTGCCCCCAGTTCTGCTCGGGGGGGCGGGGGGATGTCTGGGAAAGGGCGCTATCCTCAATGCCTTCCTCCTGTCATGGTCAGACCAGTTTCGCTATGCCTTCCCCCCATTCCCTCTCATCAGCAGGGTCCTGGAGAAAGTAAAAATGGACAAGGCACGGGTTCTCCTGATTGCCCTGCCAGCATTGGTACGGGACCCTCATGGGCCTTCCAACGGTTCTGCCGCAGCCATTGCCGCTCCACCTGGACCTGCTCTCCCAGGACTGAGGCTGCCTCCTCCATTCCAACCTAGTGGCTCTCCACCTCATGATGTGGCTGCTCAGTGGCTAGGCGGGGAGGAGCGGACATGTTTGGAGGGGGTCCAGCACATACTCCTGGAAAGTAGGCGGCCCGCCATACGCCGCGCCTACTTGGCGAAGTGGTCCCGGTTCTCCAGATGGGCCGCCAAGCAGGGTGTTTCCCTGGTGGCCACCCCGATCCAGTTTATCCTGGACTACCTCCTTCACCTAAGAGCCCAGGGCCTGGTGCCCTCATCGGTCAAGGTGCACCTGGCGGCCATATCAGCCTTCCATCTGCCAGTGCAGGGACACACGGTGTTCTCCCATGCTATGACTGGATGAATCCTTAAGGGGTTGGACCGTCGTCTTCCATATGCTAGGCCCCCTGTCATGCCGTGGGACCCGAACTTGGTGTTATCCCGTCTCATGGGGCCCCTGTTTGAACCTTTGGCCACATGCTCTTGGTCTCACCTCTCATGGAAGGTGGCCTTCCTGGTTGCTATCACGTAGGCCAGGCGGGTCTCGGAGCTCCGGGCCCTGACCTCCGAACCCCTGTACACGGTTTTTCATAAAGATAAGGTTCAGCTCCGCCCACACCCTGCGTTCCTCCCTAAGCTTGTCTCCGCCTATCACTTGGGCCAGGACATTTTCCTGCCTGTCCTCTGCCCCAAGCCGCACGTGTCCAGTGAGGAACACCACCTCCACAAGCTCAACGTGCTTAGGGCCCTGGCCTTCTACCTGGAATGGACTAACCCATTCAGGAAGTCCTCTCAACTGTTTGTTGCCTCAGCTGAACTCATGCGGGGTCAGTCGATTTTCACCCAGCGCCTCTCCCACTGGATCACCTCGTGCATTCCCACCTGTTATTATCTGGCCGGTGTTCCCCTGCCACCAATTGTAAAGGCACACTTGACTCAGGTCCAGGCCTTGTCGGCTGCCTTTGTGGCCCACGTCCCTATCCAGGATATTTGTAGGGCCGCCACTTGGTCTTTGGTTCACACGTTTACCTCGCACTATGTGATTGTCCCCCAAACCAGGGATGACACCGGGTTTGGCAGAGCCGTACTCCATCCTGGGGATCTGTGAACTCCTCCCACCTCCAACAGATATAGCTTGGAATTACCTATTGTGGAATACACATGAGCAATCACTCGAAGAAGAAAAGACAGTTATCTTTTCTGTAACTGGTGTTCTTTGAGATGTGTTGCTCATGTCTATTCCACATCCCGCCCTCCTCCTCCTCTCTCGGAGTTGTCTGGCAAGAAGGAACTGAGGGTGGGGGACCACGCAGCTTTCCTTATACCGCACCATGGAGGCTCCACTCCAAGGGTTGCTGGGGTGCTACCCCTACAGGTACTGCTAGATAACCAAAATATTTTCCCCAGTGCAGCATTTGGAATGTAACTTTTCCGTAATGTCCACTTTCCATTTTTATGTTGGTGAATCACATCAAGTATCAAAAATCCTATGTACAACATTGATGGATTTTCATCATGATGACATCAGTGATAATTTTTCTTTGGGCATAGATTTTTATATATACACGAACATATATAAAATAAATGGCTGTCTGTGTGTTAATTGCAACAATTTCCACTTTAAAATGCATACCATGAAGCAGCATATGTCAAAAATTTGCGTATGTATTTCAAGATTTAACTTCCTTTGCTTGTGGACTTGCAACCAAAATAGATGTCTTGATTTGTACAGGCAAAATACATTTGTTAATCTTATATCTAATGTTGTTTAAGATGTTTATGACATTTGTAAAGCACTCATCACCATAACATTTAGGCAGCTACCAAACTTGTCCAGTTTCCACCAACTGTCTCCCACTTAGGGCTGCCAATTTTGGTTGGATATATTCCTGGAGATTTCATCACATGACATAATCTTTAATTAAAGATCAATCTTTAATTCCTGGAGACTCCAGGCCAATCTTGGAGGGTTGGCAACCCTACTCCAACTGCATATTGAATAGTAATGTTGAAGGGCAGCTCACAATTGGAACTTCCATGTTAAGTGTCCCAGAAGTTGAAGCTAAGGCAGGTTGGGCAGGGGGAGAGGAGAGCATGGGGGAAGATAGGCAGAAAGTGTGAGACTTGTTCCCCTACTTTAGTATGTGGAGAAGAATAGTAAGGAGAAAGGAAGGGAGAAATAGGTGACAAATTTACTTTGTTCCAGTCCGTTATGTGACATTTCACAAAGCAGCTATTCTTGTCTGTGAGGACGCTGTTCATAAAAGGGATACAGTCAATTGACGCATTTGTCTGAATTTTTTTTGCTCACTAGTTTTAGTGATATTACACATTACTCTAAAGGTCAACAGGAAATATTTGGGTTTCCTTTCCCCTCAGCATTGTACTTTGTGTATTTCCAAATAATTTCTGTTTAGACTGTTTTACTATAATCAGCATCCACTGCTATTTTGATCCTTTACACAACAACATGAACAAAAGTAAAACAAAGCAGAAACTTAAGGATTTTGTTTTTATAAAACCACTAAAAAATGGCTGGTTGAATTGAGGAGCAAATTTAGTATTGAAAACTATATGAGCTAGCACTTTCACGCGCGCCCTCAAAAAAAACAAAAACAAAAACCCCAACCCCCCCCAACACCTCACAACAAGAATAATAATAATAATAAAAAAAAAACAAACCCCCCTTCCCCCCAAAAATAAAGAACCCAAAACATTAGGTTTCAGGTTGGAACTGTTAAGTAGGAAATAAACTCTGATATGGAGCAGTTAATGAAACATATTTAATGATTGACAACAATTATTTGAAGACCACAGTGTGCCATGATGTTCCATACTACTACTGTGAGTCCCACAATTGATGATGACTGGATTAGGTAACATTAGTATTTTTTCTTAATGACCTTCCCCCCCCCCCCCCCCAACCCTCCCAAAAAAATGAATGGTGCAAAAGGCTTTTGGTCTGTTCTTTGAGTCTTATGGTAAATTAGAACACTAACTGTGGACCCTAGATCCTGCATGTTTTTTTTTAGTTACCATTACTTGTTGCATTTTACTTTTTTCACCCCTTCTCTTTATTCTGAGACAGCTCACTGATCCTTCTTTCTATATTTATAAAACATTTATAAATTAATGTAATTTCCTTCAACATGATGACATTGGTTAAGCAAAATCAGGTGGCACTGCACATTTGTTTTTTTGTTTTGTTATTGTGTGAACAGACTTTAAACTTACAATAAAATGCACCTTCAGATCAATTATTCTTTTTATTTTTAATGGGATTTTTGTTTTCTGCAAGCTTTGATACAGTAACTTTTGATTTTAGTGATATCAAAGACTGATAACACATCTGTGATGAACATAGTGTCTTTGTTGATTTCTGTTCTTTCCTTTACTTTTATAACACCTTGTCAAGGTTGTTAGCTTTTATGAATACCGGGAGGATAGAAATGTAGCAGAGGCACTTTATTTATTTTCACACCAAGAGTGGGTAGCTGTACAATTTGCATTTCTGCCAGGTGGCATTGGGAGTATGTGGTTAGATCACACAGCTGCTGAATTAATTGGCAAGTGGGTGTGGCTAGCAGATGGTTGGCATATCTGGATTTAAAAGAATTTTCAGGTCCACCTCTAGATGGATGGATAAATAGTTTATATTCTCAATCCTGAGACTAGAAAACCATGACTTTAGATTCTTTTGTACTTTTGTTTGTTTCCTGGTGCTGAGTCATATTGAATTGTATATAGGATTAGTAAAATTCAGATTTTTATAAATTTGATGGATGTGTTAATTTTAAGCATTTTTTTAAAATTAGGCTTGTTGCAAATGGACTAGCGAATGAATAGTAAAAACAGATCAGATTTGTTGATTTAAGAATATTTACTTATTATATTTTTATGTGATGTTGACAAGTGGTTTTAACCGTTTACAAAGCCTTACTTTTTGAATCTCAAAGTCTACTATAAAATAATTGTCTGATTATGCTTCTTAATTTTCTACAACCATGAACATTTAAATTAGTAAAAATAGGAAAAAATGCTGAAACTCATAATTTTTCTATAACTGAAAATTTGAATCTATAAAAAAAAATTAAGTCTAAATCACTGGATTTTAAATACAGTTCTCAAGCAGTATTTTTCTGACTTTGCCTATGCGTGCACTTTGATTTTTATATATGAAATACTTTTTCTTCTGTTTGTGTGTACTGTGAAATCGACGTTTAACAACTTTTACTGAAAAGAATCAATCTTTCTAAGCCTAATTTTGTGTGTCTGTGTGTGTGTGTACATATATAGTGCACTACTGGGGCTGTAGTCTTCCTCTCTCTCACTTATATTCTTTTTCCTTGACATGCAATTTAATTCTTCTGTGATTATAGGAAAAAGTTTTATTTATTATGCTTATTTATGAAGTACTGCTGCAATACAAGAATACTGCAAGTGATCCAGAATCTTCCAGTTAGCGCGTTAGTAGGTAAATGTGATGATATAGTGTATAAAACTGAACTACAACACTGGAAGACAGGTTGGAATAACTTCATTGCTTCTGATGAGGTTGCGCCGTTTACATGTCAGAGCCGAGAGAATTATCTGTCTCTCATAAAATACCTCTGAAGAGCAAATGTTTAGATAGCCATTTGAAACAATCTAATCTATTCTGTTACCCCCAAAAATACATGATGGGAGATGAGACCTAAGGAGAGAGAGAGAAATATTTCTTTTGAAACTGTAGGAGAAACAACGAGCAGTCCTTGTGGCACCTTAGAGAGAAACAAATGTATTTGGCATAAGCTTTCGTGGGCTATAATCCACTTCATCAGATGCATCGGACTCATCATTATTTTTGTGATACAGGCTAACACAGCTTCCCCTCTGAAACCTGTAGGATAAATGTTATTTAAGGCAGAATGTAATGATCTGAATTAGAATATGGCCAGGAACCTGGATCTATTGCCTTTATTACTACCATATAGGTCTTTAAGGACAGATAGGACATAATTTCAGTGCCAAGTGAAAAATGCCAAATAGCTAATACCACTTCCTTGGAGGTTCAGAACTGACTAGGTTATGGGAGGGTCTTTGCTATTCAGTTTATTACACACCAATGCTGAATGTAACACTGGGGAATTCTTCTGAGAGACTGTCTGCTGGTAGCTTTCCTAAAAAAGAGACTCTGATGCCAAGTTGCTTAAATTCCTTGTTTAAAAAGTGGATTTGGGGGGTAGGGAGAGAAAAGAGATTTAATAAGAAACTAGTCTTACAATTTTCATCCCACTTGTGAATTGTAGTGGAAGCTAACTTATTGAAGTGCTAGGTTTTAGACTGATAGTTCTCTACTGTTGGAATGGAAAGGATTTATATGGCTTGATGGTTTTAAACAGTATTTTAACTTTAAGTAGAATAATTCTTTCAAACTTTTAATGCACATAATCCTGAAATTAACAAGGTTTTGAGAGAAAATGAATGACTTGGTATTCTAGTAACCTGATGCAGAAGTGCTTCTACAATGTTGTACATGTTTGCTTTAAAATGCAAAGGGCATAATAACTTTTATCCAAGCCTGCATTTAACTGCGTCTCTTTATTACCAAGGTGGATTGTAAAAATGAATAGCAAAGTGGAATAATTAGAGGGCAATCTATTTCCTATTCATATTTTTCTTTATAATGTGGATACCTTTGAATACATTATTTGTTTGTCTGATTTTTAGTTAAATTGCTTTTTATGGACATTTAACATTTAAAATAATATTGCTAAGAGAAAAGTATTGCTAATAAATTCTGCTTCTGGCCAGTTTTTCATTGTTAAATCCTTTGTTTAATAACTGTAGAACATCAGTGCCTTTTATATTGTTACATTTTCATACTTTGTCTCTTTGTATGCTTTATTTTACCAAGTTCAGAAGGATTATTATGAAAATTAGTTTTCATTTTTAAAGCTATACTGTGTTGTTCTCTGTGCATGACATATAGTATGCTATATATAACATTCAGTAGAGAAAGAAATTGTGAATTCTTTCCCTCAGTCACACTAGAATTCTTTGTTAATCATGAAGGTAAAATGATACACAATATTTCAGTTTTAGAAGTTGTACTTTCCGTATCCTTGGAAGGGCTTTTTGGAGATTTTTCAACCACAATTCAATAATCACACATACACCTGGGAAATAGTTGCTGAATTGCATCATACATTATCTGTAAGGTCCAATGTCTCAATTGATATCCACACTGATTCATCCACTTTCTGTGTGACCAAAAGCTTCCCTTTTCTAATCCCTGTTTTCCCAATATGAGTACATATGTAATCTGATATTTTTCTGCTGATTTGTCTGAATTAATGTTGTCCTGCTGTCATACCTTGTGAGATTTCAGTATGGTGTAAGTATCATACATTAAGATGGTTTTAGAGTTGGAGACATTTTACGCAAATCCAAGTGATTAAGAAGTTTAAATTGGTGATCCAGTAGGTGACAATCTTCCCTTACTATGCTCGCTGTTACAGCCTTTCAGATGACTTGTAAAACAGGTCCTCATCACTTCCGCAAGACAGCATCTTGTTCAAAGCATATCTGAAATATAGGAAATTAAATAGTCAAAAACCACACAGTAAGTCTTTTGAAATGTATCAGAGACTTGTCTCATCAGTATTACTTTTCCCAATAGTACTGGTTGACAGATAATCAACAAGAAACTTGGAAACTTTGAGTTCTTTTGGGGCACTTTAGACAATTCAGCTGTCCTAAAATCCAGTTCAGTACCAATACCAACAGCAAATTCTTTTGCATTTTCCACTGTTTCCCCCCACGCTGCATCAGATCTTGCTGATTCTTGTTGTTTTTGAATTCCTTTGATCGTGTGTAGTACGTAGTAAAACAAGTCCACTTTATTGAAGTTGCTCTGATAATGCATTTGTCACACCAGTTATTCTTTTCAAGATAAGCATATACAATAAGAAAGGTGACTTTATCTTAGCTTGGAATCCAGTTGGCTCGGCTAAAACTTTTGAATGATATGTGCTGACTCAGATACAGTGAGAATGGCTTCATAGTGCAGTTTTATCCAATAAAACCACCTGGTAGCTGTCATTTACTCTAGCTGAATAATTTTCTGCTGGAGCTGTTTCTGAGCTTGAACAAATAACTTGTGTCTGGTATTGCTTTTGACTACAAAGTGACATGACACTTGTACAATGATAAAGAATTCTGTAACTTTGGGCATATCTGAGATAGTGTTGACTAAAGCAAAGTTTTGCTTGTGGGCGTGGCAGTGAATGTACCCACATGGAGAGCCTTCTCTTTTATTCTTGCTTGAACTCCGTTAGTCCACCCATTCATGATGTTTGCACTGTCATAGCATTGTCCCACACAAAACTTCAAGTGGAGTCTCATACTGCATACTTTGTCATAGATAAAGTTTGCTAAGGAATCAGTACAAATTTTTCACATCTGATAATTATCAATAGCTCTTTCTTTTACATGAAGGTATTGGATAGTTAGAGTAAGGTGTTCCTTCTTAGAAATGTCTTTAATCTCATCAAGGGAAACAGGAGAAAATAGTCATTTCTTGATCTTGAAGCTGTTGTTGTTCTCTGTTCACCAGAAACACAAATTAGATCATTCTGACATTTGTGAGATAAGTAACGACCATTCCAACATTCCCTTTTTGAACATAGGTTTGTATCTGTCTCCAATATCTCAAGGAATTTAGCAAAGTTTACTTGATTGTCTAATGCAGTGGTCCCCAACGTGGTGCCTGCAGGCACCTTAGCGCCCACCGGGGCATTTATGTGCATCTGCCATCAGGGCCGGCGCCAAGGAATGAAGAGGAGAGGAGTGCATCCGCTGGAGAACCTGCCACCGAAATGCCGCCAAGAAGCGTCGCTGCCTGCCACACTCTTCTGAAGGCATGAATGTGCTCTTGGCCACAGAAAGGTTGGGGACCACTGGTCTAATGCTTGACATTCAAAAAAATGTTGCTTGGATATCGCCTTTTCCTCGTCTCCTAAACTTCTTTCAATCTAGTTGTTGAAATATTTGAAGCAATAGATCTTTTTTTTTGTCTAGAATCGCAAAAAATTCAGTCCAAAAGACAATTATTTGTGGCATACGCTTTCTACATGCTGTTGAAACAGGTCACTCATGTCTTTCCACTTTGAAAATCTATAATCAGTAAATACTCGTTTCCCAGCCTTTTCAGCCTTTTGTAAGGAATTACTATCAAAGTTTTGGCAAGCGAAGCAGTAAATGACGTCTTCATTAACAGAGTACTCACTCCATTGTTGAACTCTGTCGTAGTTCTCTGACAGAGTCGCCCGTTTTTTTATCATCAGGATTAAGTAGCTTTGACAGGATGATCACTTTTTGTTTGTAACCCCCTGTGAAGCTTACCTTGGTTCCTGGTGTCTGTGTTAGTAACTCAGGGAGAAGTGGCTATTCCTTGGAGGCAGAGGGACCAAGGAAAGACTCAGAGTCCCAGTTGCAAGGTGAGGGAGAGAGAACAGAGTCTATTTTGAATTATAGGGACCCCTGTCAGCTCAGGGGTGTTACAGCAGTTGTTCTTGGATGGCACATTTTCTCAGGATGAGCAGTGTCTGAGAGAAAGGGGAGGGATTTGAGTTGAAATTTGACAGGAAAAAGTAAGTCCCATGCCTGCCTACTGGTTTCCCCCTAAGAACTGGCTTCTGGGTACTGGGAAACAGTATCCTAAATGTATTCCTTTCCTGTTTAAGGAAACTCACAGTTTATAGAACTGTTTTGGGAAAACTTCCTGCCCAGTCAGGCTGGGTTAGTCCTTCAGCTCCCTAGATAAACCAGTTACCGCCTGGCGAGTACTACACTTGCTGCTAGTTCATGGTTGCCCGCCTGCTGTGATTGCATCTGCACTCAAGGGTAGGAGATCAAGAGTTCAGATTTTTAAGTTAGTTGTTATAAACTGCATTTGATCTCTTTTTGGTGAGGGGGGAGTCTTGGAAACAGAAGAAACCTGATATCCTGCACGAAGAGGATGCCAACAGATTTATTAGCCCCAGGTTAAGTAGGTCCCTTTTCCCTGGGTCAGGTAACAGGGAAGGTTCGAGAACAATCAGAAACTTTCTGGAAACAATTAAGGCAGACAGGCTGATTAGAACACCTGCAGCCAATCAAGAAGCTGCTGGAATCAAGGCAGGCTAATCAGGGCACCTGGGTTTAAAAAGGAGCTCACTTCAGTTTGTGGTGCGCGTGTGAGGAGCTGGGAGCAAGAGGCACAAGGAGCTGAGAGTAAGAAGGCATACTGCTGGAGAACTGAGGAGTACAAGCATTATCAAACACCAGGAGGAAGGTCCTATGGTGAGGAGAAAGAAGGTGTTGGGAGGAGGCCATGGGGAAGTAGCCCAGGGAGTTGTAGCTGTCGCACAGCTGTTCCCCGAGGCACTCTAGACAGCTGCATTCTACAGGGCCCTGAGCTGGAACCCGGAGTAGAAGGTGGGCCCGGGTTCCCCCCAAACCTCCCAAATCCTGATCAGACACAGGAGAAGTTGACCTGGACTGTGGGTTCACGAAAACAATCAAACTGAGGGCTGGCCTGAATCTCCGAGGTGAGCAAATCCGCCAGTAAGAGCAAGACCCACCAAGGTAGGGGAGGAACTTTGTCACAATACGTTATGAAATCAAGGCAGTGCAGCTTTAATAGACTGTAGCCTCTAATACACTGGGTATGGTGCTCTTAATAAACAGATATTCCTCAGTCCAGTTAGTGAGTGGAAACCTGTAATCTGAGTCTGAACTCATTCTAGTTCTGGACAGCCATTTCATGTTTCAGTATAGGTCTTTTTTTTTTAATTCCTCCATAAACATAAGATACATCAACCACATGATTACTATACATAATATATCAAGATAATTTTCCTGCATATTATTTAAAGCATAAAAAGTCCAATTGAAATCCAGGATAGAAATGTCATTCTTTTCAATAAGGTTTTATAATATAATAGCGTATTTTGGAACTAACGCACTGTAACATAACTGTCAAAACTGCTGATAGAGTGATGCTTTTTACGTAAGAAGAACAGACATCGGCATTACTCTTCTTACTCAGTATCTCTTTATGTAAAATAGCTGCACATTGTATGTTTGCCACGCAGTGTTCTGTTTAAATTGCACTGTGCAACTCTTCTGTTTTTTTAATAGATATTTTTATAACAAAAAGCAGATGACAATACTGGCAAAACTTAACACTCAAGATGTTCAGCCATCATTTTGCTGTGGCGGGACACGGGACCAGGGCTTTTTCAAGTGATCGTCCACATGGATTTCACTCTTGGTGTACATGCATACTGGTGTGCAAGATCTCATTGTCTGGCTATGCCAAAAGAATGACAGGAGACATTAGATATGGCTCTAATCAGGCTGCAACTTTATTATTAGATGTCTGGGACTAACCTGTAGTGCAAGCGAAAACCCCCACAATTCAGTGGGGGGGGAGTGCTTTTTTCAGCCCACCCCCACCCCACACCTTTCCATTCATATCCCTCCAGCAGATCCACTGCCAGGAACCTCCAATTCCAGAGGTGCAGGGGGGCTTCCACCCCTTTTCATGCAGGTCCACCCAGGAATTCCCTTGTCGGGACCTTACCGACCCCACCCCCCCACTTGTAGGAGGGGTTAAGGTGGACTATAATGATGGGGGGTTGGCTCCCTGCTGTACCAATCAGAGGAGTCCCCAGCTGCCCCCGGCTTGCTCAGTTACCAAGCACCTTTGATCAGTTCTTTTCCCAAGCCATTTATCTGTTCTTTTGTGCCTTAATTTATGGAGTGCCTGCACTGAACATCCGCTATACACCTAAATAAAGAGTTGCGACATACAGCCTACCACCCATCATGCTGTGCATGAACAGAGCCCACCTGAACCTGCTGCGAGGATGGTGAAGAAACCCCCACTGCACCTGGCCAATATGGTGGTAAGCGTATGTCTAAGTTTAATTCAACCAGTTGGTTTATATAAAGTATTACTTCATGTTATGGGCAAGATAGGGTTCCTTGCCTCTGCACATAGAACCACAATTGTCGACGTTATGTCTCCAGGATTTGAGATTGATCAGACCTGAGACATATCAGTGCCTGTAAGCAATGAGCACTTGAGATGTCTTTTATGTCTAGAAGGACATGTTTCTGAGCATTGCTCAGTATGCAAATCTTTTTCAAAGCACACTCTGAAGGCAAGAAACTATTTCACACAACACACAGTCAACCTGTGGAACTCTTTGACAAGGGATGTAAAACTATAACTGGATAAAAAAAAAAAAAAGGAATTAGATAAGTTCAAAGAAAATAGGTCCGTCAATGGCTATTAGCCAAGATGATCAGGGATGCAACCCCATGCTCTGGTGTCCCTTGGCGTCTGAATGCCAGGTGCTGGAACTGGATGACGAGAGATGGATCACTTGATGATCACCTTGTTCTGCTCATTCCCTTTGAAGCATCTGGCATTGTGCACTGTCAGAAGACAGGATACTGGGCTGGATGGACCATTGGTCTCACCCAATATGGCTATTTTTGTGTTCTGAAAAGGTAGACTGCAGCTGCATCTTTTAGAAACATCAGACATTTTTTGATCCCAATAAGCAATTGGAGAGATCTCCACCTAGTCAGTCACACTTCTCTCATGCCCTGGTGATCTTTCATGTCACCCAGAGCTCACAGCACACTCAGAGGTCCCATTCTTTTGCTCTGGTGTTGACTCAAAAAGTGGCTGTAAAAATCACCACTTCAAGGACCAGGGTAGATACAAATCTCCCTCCCTGTGAGGAAATAAAAATCCTCCCCCAATGCTCCAACATTCCAAAGCCTCAAGGCAGAGCTACAGAAATTGGCACCGATGATCACTTCACATAGTAAACACTGTGCCACCTTCTTCCCTTCCCCCTCAGTAGCACTCAGTCGGCATACCTCTTTTTGGCATTGAGTGTCCTGGTGCCAGATAAGTTTGTACCTATGGTGACTGCACTGAAAATGCCTACACTGAGCACATCAGCACCAGCAACTGGACTCATGGGTATGGATGGAAGATAGCACCAAGACTGTTCTCAGCACAGGCTGATTCAGCCAGGGGACTGGTTCTGGCATCTTTAGCCTTGGTCAGATGAAGAGAGGAAATAAGTAACTATAGCCCTTAATAGGCAGAGGACGCTTGTCCAAATCACTCCTATGAAAGAAGAATACTGTTCAGCTTCTTCAGAGCATATCTGCTAGACTCTGACCCATCTTCACCATGGATAACCCTGGAAATGGGTCAGACAATTTAGGCAAGAGTCCCTAAGAGGAACTCTCAAGTCTTCTGGGGCTGGCCTCTAGACCAGATGCAAGTTTCGGTACAGCGGTCCATTGGTTGATCTTCAAGTAGGATTCCTTTTTACTCATCTCGAGGCATTGTATACTGCCTGCTAATCACCAAAAGTGGAATCTGTGTATTCAATTGTTCAAAGAAACAACTCTTACTTACCTTACAGAAATTGTTGTTCTTCAAAATGTGTTGTCCAAATGGATCCCACAACCTGCTAATTTTTAATCCTTCCGTAAGGACTTCTTCATTGGTGAAGGAAGTAAGAAGTGGTTGAGACCACTCTGACCCTTATCGCCTCAGCTTCATTGGTTGTGAAGGCTCCCAGGGCACACTGAACACTGCTATTCAAAAATCTGATTTTGTGTGCCTGGGGCACATGCACATCAAGAGTGAAATCTGTGTGGACAGTATACCTCCAAGAACCACAATTACTGTAATGTAAGTAACTGTTCTTTCTAAAACACTATCTTCTTTTATATCGGGATTACAAACCCTTATGCATCAATCAATCAAACTGTTATGCTGATGTGGTCTCAACTTTAATGCCATCTTAACATAGTGTTTGTCTGAGAAGTTGAAGGGATGCTCACTGTGCTGAATGTTGTTTTAGGCTGCACTCCGAGTCCCTTTTATAAACTCTAAAACCAACTAATTAAAGAAAAAGAGAAAATGTCAACTCAAAGGGTAAAATATAAAATCTTATTTAATGCTGTTAGGGCCGCTAAACATATTGTAGTGGTAACATTTAATGGTGTTCTGTAATTGAGTGAATGAACAGGTGTACAAGTATATTAGTTAACATACAACTGCTAATTTACAAAAGCCATGTGTGCTTACAGATTTTTGTACCAACTACTAGAGTAACCTCCTTCCCTCCTCTTAATTAGGTCTCTGAACCATTACAACATGTTTGTGTGTGTTCCTTGTGATTAGTACCATTAATCTTGTTTTATATATTTTGAACTTCTGGAACATTTTGACTAATGTCATTGTTACGTCTTCATAGGCTAAACAGGTGTAAAATGGAAATAGTTCTTTCTGTGGGATATATTAGTTAGTTCACAGATGTAGGTATCACTGAAGACACATGCTTTACAGCTGTATATGCAGTACATAACATAGAAGAATGGAATGGAAAACAATCTCTTACAGCAGGTTGCATCAGCTCTTTTTCCTCCAGCTTTGATAAACAAATACATTGTTACTCACAAAATAGAACATAACACCAAATGAAAACAAAATCTTGATTGCTTACCAACATGTTTAATTTAGACTCTCTTTGTTGTTCTGGAAAGAGTTGTTGCTGGCCTTTCCCAACACCTGAACCTTTTAATTTTCCTTGATTTGAGTCACATTATCTCTCCCTTTCTGGTTGAGGCAGAGAATGAAGAGAAGCAAAGAATAAAAAAGTGAAATCACTGTATATGTGTAGAGATTATGAGGCACTGATGTGCAGAAGTTAAAAGATACGTTTCTTTTGGTCTTTTAGTGAATAATTAAGTGAATTAATTTAGTGAATTAATTAAGAAAGGTTCCACTCATGCCAATTTAGGGAAATCTATCTTTAAAGCAGACTAAACAAAAAAAAAGTATTGTTTTCTATTTAAAATTAATCTCATGCTGTCCATTTCATTATGTGTTGGTTTTTTTTTTTTCTTGAGAACCAAGTATTTTGAATACAGGAGTTTGCCAGTGAAGAATAATTAATGTATAAATCAGCATTCAACCAAGTAAAACAATGAAACAATGAATGCTTGTTTACTGTAACCTGCTTTTGTCTTAACACTCAGAATGAGGCTAATTTCTTAATTACCCTGATTTTCAACATATCTATGAATATTTTGTTTTTGTTGAAATATGTTTTCTGAACAAATGCTTCCCAGTGACGTGCTTTCTCCCCCCCCCCCCCCCCTTTTTTTTTTTTTTGTTCAGTTTTTGATTAATAGGTTTCAGGTTAAGTAAAAATTATATTCACTTCTTTCAATGCAGTATCCCTTTTGGGAGATATATTTTGTAAATTACAAAAACAACAATTAGTATAAAATTATAACACAAACACTGTTTCAGAATGAATTTAGGATTCTAAATAACACAAACATTTAATGTACTGGAAACCCTGAGATAAGGGTCTGACACAGAATTTATAAATCACTTCCTCTTTCTCTTTTAACATATTAATCAGTACTCTACATGAGTACGAATAAGAAATCAAAATTTGTATAGCAACCTTTTCTCTGACACAAGAAATCTGATTTCAGACTTTAGTGGTGTGTGTGTGTATATATATAAATATATCTCTGCACTGCAACTCATTGAGTCTAAAGACATCTTCCTTCCTAAGTATTATATTTTAACATTTGTATACACATTTTATATATATTTCAACTATTGTGTGTATGTGCATACACAAGCACACATGTAAAGATTGCAGTAAAGTAATGGCTGTTGCAGAAAACATTGTCAAAAGATTCACCATGCTCAAAAACTACGGAAATTACAAGACAAAAATAAAATTGCCTTTGTTGAAATGTCTGACCTTGCTCTTGTTTCATGAAGTCAGTTTATTTCAGATACATGTTTGTTAACACATTGCATATGTGGTCCACAACAAGTACTGTATTAAGCTGAAGTCAACAATGCATGTTAGTATAACATCTGACACAGACATTTCTTAGTCACAAAGTAAAAAAAAAAAAAAGTAATGTATCCGTGATCAAAGTGAAGGTTCCTACATGATTTTATTCATACTTACCATAGTATATGCATGGGATTTCAAGAGCTTGCTTATTATGTGATCACTCCTTTTTTCCATCAAAAGGAAGCTAGATATACACTACTTCTCTAATATTATCTTCCATTTATGCAACTGCTATAGTTTCCATGGGGATGTTGTAAGAAGAATGAAAGAGGAAAGTGGTCCACACAACTGAATGGGAGAGATGTCTAAGAAACTGTCTCTATTAGGGCAGAGTCTACACTCTGGAAAAGTTTGATAATCTTGGAATTTTACTGTCATCCATTTGTAGATTTCTTTAATTTTTAAATTAAATGGAGATGTCAAGATGCCATGGTAAAGGGTATTCAATAGGATTTAAAATTAAAATTATGCTTATTTGCTTTGCAGTCCAGCTAGAATAGAGAATCATTTGTTTATATTTTCCCCGTTAATTTACATCGTCATTTAAGATCACTGACATAAATCTATCCTATGTATTTTACTGCAGATGCAAATATGGTTATACTACTTAAACTCACTGAGCACGCACCTACTGGTGTATAATTCAACATATATGTTAAGGTTGATTAAGAGTTGCTCAAGTTACCATGGCAATGTAACTAATAATGAAATATAATTAATTCTCTGAGTGACACATCCTATTAATGCACAATATATTGTCTCAGTGAAGGGAGAGGAGGGGGAGAGAATGCAAAAAGCAATGGCAGCAGAGGACTTAACCATATCCTTATCTCCAGTAGTGCGTGTGTGTGTGTGTATATACACCTACACACACATTCAAATAAGTGTTTTTTTTTTAAACCTACAGATTTCTTTCAAATATAAGGCATAATGGTATAAATAATAGAGATGAATGGAAATACTACCGGGTTGCATTCTCTAGGTTTTTGATTAATGTTTAGCTATTACTGTATTAATCATTCAATGTTACTTTGTTAAACTGCATTTTAATCTTGGTTACATATAGCAGCTAAACAACTTGTCATGTTGCATGTACCTACTGGGATATAAGTTAATAGAGGAGTGCTGTAACCACAAACATTACAAAAGGACAGTTTTACTAAACTAGACTAGGGAAAGGATCATAAACAAGTTTAGTTTATTTATGCTGATATCCACGCATCAGTGCAAAACTAATGAATTTTTAACACAATATTATATAAAATATTTGACTTGTAAGAAATAAGAAAATGTAGTAGAAATATGTTACTTAGTAAAGTAATTACTGCTACTTACCTGAGTTGTTAGTTTTAATCATTATTGAAAATTTGGAATAACTGCCTTACCCCAGTACTTTTACTAGCCACAATCTATGCTACTGTGTGAATGTTAAAATTTGCATGGATATTAACTATTAAATTACTGTCTGAGGAGTAAATATTTGTCATTACTTTCCCAAGAGAGCTCTCCCAACAACACCTGTGCATAATGTCCATTACCATATAATAAACAGGAGCAAATGCAGTGGCAGAGTAGACCCTCTGATGACAATTTACAAATATTGATCAAGACATGTAGGTAAATGAACGACAAAATGGATTTAAACTGCCAGCAGTAACTTTCTTAATTTAACAATAGATGAGGGGTGCTTTATGCTAGCCCCTTCTCTTGCACCATCATTTAATTGGATCTTGTGCGGAGTTACAGGGCTCCAACCATATAACCAGTGATTCAGGGTAGACTCTTTTCAGCCTATCTCTAGGACTCAGCTCACTTCTGAATACTCTAGCCCTCCATCTGTGAGGGAGGTAGCCAGGGGAACCTCTGTCTGTGAAATTTTAAGGTTTACCCTTCTTCCTACAGACAAAAGATCTACCAGCCAAATCCCGGGTCTCATTTAACTCTGGGATCTGGCCTTTTTTATTTTCACTGGACATTGGCTGCAAATTATGATGAACAAAACATTTGTACATTATCTCTTAATATTAAAATTCTCGTTGTTTTTCCTTTTAATCTAACTGCTCCACAATGCTGCAAGGAATGCGCGCGCGCACACACGCACACCACCAAACCTCCACTCCCCCTACCCCCCCCCCCCCAAATATATATATATATATCAAACGCATCATAACACACCCCACCAGATCTTCACCAATTTGGCCCGACTGGAAAAAAATTCCTTCCTGATCCTGAAAACAAGTAACTATGACATTTTGGAAATGCAGGTCCATATAACTTCACTACAGGAAGGGAAGCACTGGGAAGTGGGACAATTATTGGGACAAGATTGTCCCCCAGACACTGGGGAAGGCTTTCAATTGAATAGAGAGGGAGGTGATAGCCAATAAGTCTATTGGTGACTGATAGTTGTAAAATTTAATCCTGCTTTTGATATCCTTATATACTAATTGAATTGTTGATTCTGCAGATATGAACACTTGAGTAACTTTAAGCATGGGAGTAGGCCGTTGCTATTGTGCTCAATGGACCTACTCTGTTGTGTAAAGTTACTTATGTGTAGAAGTGTTTGCAGGATCAGATCCTAGGTGACAGTTACTCATTCCTGATTTGTATCCTTCAGTTATGTCTCAGTTCTAATCTCAAATGGACAAATATTTGTATCATCATTTTTAAAGATGACCTAGAAAAGGGTACAAGCTAGGTTAAATGATTTTTTGCAGTTGTGTCCTGGTTTTCCTGAAAGTGTTTCGTTGGGTTTTTTTTGGGTAGAGGGCTCTTGGAAGAAGTGTGCTGTTTACTCCCATGTTACAGTTGAAGGAGGTGAAGTGTTGCATTTTTGATAGAAACCTGGTTTCTTCCAAACGTTCATTGGTCACTGGAAATTCAAAAAGTGTAAACAAACAAAGAGCAAGTTGTACACAGAACGACTAAATGTGCCTTCTCTTTTCCGTTGCTCAGCTGTCATCCATATGTGTTTTGTGATGAGATAATTTCATTAGTTTGGCATTCATTATTGTCTTCCAGAATAATAAAAATATGAATTTCCTAAAGTTGAAAAACAAACAACGAACTTTTAGAGACCACCTTTAAGCATCTTAAAAAGCAAATCTACAAACCCTTTTTTCCCTTTTTGTATTACCTCTAAGGACCGTCAGATATAAAGAAAGCCATGTGTGTGCATTTGCTTGATAGAATTTAAGATTAATTTAATTGGTACCTGTGAAATTTGCATGAAAAATATTTGTCCAGTTATGCAAAAAAGTGTTCATATGTACGTGTTTAAAATTTAAATGGTGTGTGTTAGTATATATCATTTTATAAGTTCCAAATATAAAACTTTCAGTCAGATAAGCAAATGTATTAATCCAAAACCTAGAATATTCATAAAAGTTCTGATTTGATTTTATGCATTACAACAATGGTATTTATAATTTTGATTAAATTATTAAAAATGTAATAGATGCCTACAGTTTTGAGAGTATTGTCATTAGATCTCATAAACAAAACTGGTTTGTGACTGATGGGTTCTTGTAAGGGAAACCTTCAGGACGGTACAGGAAATGGCGGTGCTTCAGCAGATAGCTCTCATCTTCTTTGACCTGTATTGAATCACTGGAGAGTTTATTGTTGAATGTGTTGGATTTCAAAATCCAAGAAAAACTGAGAAAACAACCAGTTTCTGTGATTTTAGTATTTTTGCAAGAGCGGAAGTATACATCCCAGTGTCCTATCAAATTTCAGTTTGTAAATTCTGTATGGCCCTTCTACTGCTTTTTAATTTTGTTTTATTTGCCATTGTGTTTGAGAAGATCTTATTGTGAGTTAACATGTTTCTTTTCCCTTGAACTGAAGAAAAATTGAGAAGTTATTTTTTCCCCTCTAAGGTAGCATTAGTGTCTTAAATGAAGTCGTATCTGTTAAAAATTTAAAACTATTATTGGTGAATTAGAAATTCATATGTACACATTTATTTTACAGCTAAAAAGGCAGTAGATGATACAGAAGAAAAGAAAGTAGTTCTGCCAAAAAAACGAGTTAAAGAATTAAGAATCTTGGATGGAAAAACAGCACAAAATCTGTGTAAGTAGTATTAAATCATTTATCCGATAAGCAGAAAAATGAGCTTGCAAACGAGCTTTAACCGGTTGTTGTGTTAATTCCCCTTCCTCCTCTTATCTTGTCATTTTCAGTCTACAAGGAAAATAATGAAATAAACATTTATTTTCCTCATGATGCTGCAGCTGTTCTGCAGAACCCAGTTCCTTATTCATCTGCTTGTTGCTGAACTCTGGACAAATAATGCATTATATTGCGTGAAACGCAGTGTAGCAAAATGGTTTTGACGATTCTCCAGACTCATGCAGTGGGAAAGTAGGAGCACAACTGCATTCTCTCAACAAGCCTGCAGTCACTTCTGTGGGTCTGGGCATAGCTTCTTAGGAGGAAAAAGAGAGTCAAAGAAGTAGCTACTTCAAATGGCTTTCTCTTCAGGTCTAGGCACATTTCCAGTCAAAACTCACTCAAGATTTACTGCTCTTTACCGTCAGTAGACCTTGTTCTTTGAGTAATTGTATTCCACTGAGGGTTATGCATGCACATAATGCACCCTGACCTTTTGAAAATAATGTTGTTTGGCAGTCCGCATATGCACCCTGTGCCATCTCATGGTTTTGCCCAAGGCGATAAAGGTGTGGCAGGTTGCCGGTGTCTCCAGTTCCTTCTCATTGCCACATGGTCTGAGTTGGAGTTTCTACTCCAAAAGTTTATAAAAATATCCAAACTGTTCATAGTTCAGATTTATTGTTTGTTCTGTATTTTTTTGTTTGATTCCACCTTTTTTGTAGCAGATTTAGAAATTGGGGCGCCACTTAAATGGTGTTTTCTGCCAGACTACTCCCTTCCCCTCTTCCCCCCAGTACCTGGGATTGGGTACTGGATTATGCCAGAGATGCCAGGGTTCAAAACCTGTACTGCCTGCTCCTACTCATTTTCCATCAGTGATGAGCACCAGCACTTTCTGTAGGGAAAGCCATATCATAGCCACATGCAGTATCTGCCTCTCCTTTCCTGACCGTACTCAAGAGAACCAGACTCTCTACCTCAGGAAAGACTTTATGGAGGATGCCATGGGACCGGCTTCGGCTCATGGCTAGGGAAACCCCCCTGTACATCAGCCTGAACAGGTGAAGAATGCTCCCCATACTGCAGAACCCCCATAGTGTTTCGCCAGTACCAATGCTAAGGACTTCACACCGGAGCATAGCCATGAACTAAGGAAGCATGCGCATATTAAGCATGGCAGTAAGTTTTACTCCAAGTCTGTGAAGGATTTGGCACTGTCCATGAGTTCTGGCCATATTCCATGTCTCACGAGACTGAGAAATGGATGCACTGATTGCTGGATCTGCCGGTATCAATTACAGATCCTGCCACTCCATCTCCTCCAGCTCCACTGGTGTCCCGGGAACTGTCAGTCTCCAGATAGATGCAGTTCCCTCCAGAACAGATACCCCAGGAGATTGGGAAGATCCCTGAGTGCCCATGAGTTGTTTGCACTGGAGGGACTGCCGTCTCCATGAGCCCCGATCTTACCACCAGTTTGAAGGGACATTTCAACTGCTATGTCCCTGCTGCCTTCTATTCCAGTAATTCCGACAGTACCACCATTTGGTGAGAATTCTGACTCCTTTGATTCAGACGATACGGATGTCTGACACTGTGTCCATATCGTTCTGGAAGCATGACTACTGGAATGTTCCAGTGGCTCCATGGTAGTTCCCCACCTTACCTTATCCACATAGTTGTTATCTGGCACTGGTCCCAGGCTATGCAACAGCAGGTCAACCGGGTTGTGGCCCCAATATTCATGCTCTGAAAGATCCCACTAGGTTCAGGAGAATTTCTCCACGTTGCCACCACAACCCTTGTCAGGTAGATGCTCCGACAGTGTTGGTTGACGCACTGGTTAGCCCAACTTCACCGCTATCCCTCATCTTCTCCAGACGCAGCCACTCCTTCAATCCCCTCCTCTCTGTTGGACAACTATCACCAGTTCCAAGAATTGCTGTGGAGAATAGCCAATGTCCTATAGATCCCCTTAGAGGAGGTACAAGACAGTCAGCACCAGCTGCTTGACATCTTATACAGTTTGATACCAGTGAGTGTGGTCCTACCAACCAGTGGTGCCATCCTCCAGTTGGCATGCACTGGCATACCCCAGCCACACATCCTGAAAGGGGCTGAGAAGTAATACTGTGTCCCTACCAAAGGGTCAATGTTCCTGTTCTCTCATTCTCTACCGAACTCATTGGTCATCCAGGTGACTTCAGAGTGTTCCAAGCTACAACACCCCCGCTCCACCCTTGTGACTCTGCAGTCGCGGACATCTTTGACTGATGAGGAACTCCAGTGAGGGATCTTCTTGCATTCCACAACAACACCAGCTGCACCCAATATTGTTCAAGGGGAGAAATCAGAGCCCAGTCTCTGTGGGATGCCCTAATCATGAATTGGTGGGACTGCACATGCTGTGCTTTCCCCCGCCCCCACCTGGCTCCTCCTACCACGAGTAGTCCACAAGGTCAGATGAGAGAAAGCAGCAACTCCTGATCACCCCCTGATGGCCTTACCAATTCTGGCTCCCACTTCTCCTCTGAATGTTGAAGCACCTTCCATTCATGCTTTGGCTGTTCCCAGAGCTACTCAACACAACAGCAGACTCAGACACCCCAACTTGCACACCCGTCGATTGATGGCCAGTGCAAGTGTCCTTTGAAGCAGCAGGAAAGACTCCACAAGGTGCTCATATTGAGCCAAATGGATGGATTTCACTTCCTGGGCTACACGACAGGGCCTTGTCCCCGAAGCGATGGGCATCCCACTACCCTTGGGGTATTTCCTCTTTCTGAAGGACTCGGGACTGGCACTCAGTTCCATAAAGCTGCCATTAAGCACTCTGAGCCATAAAGCTGGGGGAGTGAAAGAGCTTGAGGCTACCCCACAGGAAGGAATTCCCAAGTGCGCCTTCCTGGGTTCTCAAAAGGGTTTTTTTGTTAGTTTGTTTTTTTGCATTTAGGTGGTGGCAGCATCTACCCATCCAAGGTCAGAGAGAAGTTGTAACCTTGGGAGTTTAATACAAGCCTGGAGTGGCCAGTATTAATTTTTAGAATTCTTGCGGGCCCCCACCTTCTGCACTCGAAGTGCCAGAGTGGGGAATCAGCCTTGACACCCCCCAATGGGACCTCACCTCATTGACAACCACTCCCTCCTGCTCGCTATTTCTCCTTTCCATGAAAGTCGCTTTCCTCATAGCTATTACATCAGCTAGGAGGGTTGGGAGACATGGTAGCTAACCCTCCTCCCCCTTCACCACTTTCTATAAAGACAAGGTCTCTTTACGTCTTCACTCTAAGTTCCTACCCAAGGTGGTTTCCGAGTTCCACTTCAGTCAAGTCATACATTTACATACCTTCTTCCCCAAGCCTCACACCTCTAATGGAAAAGGGAGGTCTCACTTGTTAGATGTTCGAAGAGCTTTGGCTTTTCATCTTGATTAGACAAAGCCCTTCCGGAAATCTCCGCGGCTTTAGTAGCCATAGCAGAGAGATTCAAAGGCAAGCCATTTCCACCCAGAGAATCTCCAAGAGGGACTCAGGGTGCATTATGCACTGCTATCAATTATTGGGACAATCCTCCTGAAGAGATTTGGGCCCATTCTACGAGAGCACAAGCATCAACTACAGCCGCACTCCACAATGTGCCCCTTGCAGACATATGCAAGGTAGCCATGTGGTGTTCGATACACATCTTATTCCACACACACTACTCTAGTGCATGATTCTGCCATGGGTGATTCATTTGGAGCAGCAGTTCTCCATTCCACAGTCTCCTTACACCATCTTCCCACATAGGTAGTGCTGGTTACTCGCTCTCGGTGGAATACAATAGGGACTATCCCTCAAAGAGGAAAATGAACATACTTACCTGTAACTGGAGGTTCTTTGAGATGTGTGGTCTCTATCAGTATTCCAAACGCACCGTACTTTCCCTCTGCTGTGGATCCCATAGATCTGTGGTAGAGAAGGAACTGGAGATGCCAGTTGCCTGCTGCATCCTTTATCACCTCAGGCTTAACCATGAGGTGGCACAGGATGCTTGTGCGGACTGTCGAACACTAAAAGCTCCAGCTCCCGGCACATGTGCATAACCGTCAGCGGAATACAGGTAGGGGCCATGCATCTCAAAGAACCTCCAGTTACAGGTAAGTAACTTCATTTTCTGTTGCACCACATCTCCCTCCAGGGAAATTTCTTAGGAGCTGCTGTTTGGGACTCTGTGATAGCATGACTCATGAAAAAGCTTGGACTTGTCTCTCAATAGCTGTGCCCCTCTAGCCATCTAAAGCACATTCCATTTTGACTTATTGCTATTGTACCAGAGAACTAATTCAGACTAATGACTGTGTGACCTGTTGTTTAAAAGAGCACAAGAGCAAGCGAGAGTAGGAGAGCTAGTAATCACAAAACGCATTTCATTTAGATAAGTTAATTTGTACTAATTGTTTAAGTAACACTTCATAGTATATATGTACTTCTAAATGTAATGTTACGTGTCTTGGAAATATAATGAAATCTTAGTAATGCAAGGTCTTACTGCCATTAAACCTTTCTATGAAGGGTGGAATAATTGTTGAGAATTACTTGGATTGTGAATTTGCAAAATTTATATAAAGCAAGAGGTGTGTACATTGATGCAGTGATTCATTTAATGTGTGGAATAGGAAATGTTAAAACAAATAAACATTTTAAAATGAAAAGCTTTACCCATTGAATCTAACACATGGAGAAGCTTTGAAGTATTTCACACATTTGTGTTTGGAAGTCCCCAGTTAATATCTGTGCAGGCTGCAAGTCCTATCCTAAACTGGGAAATCTTTAATATTTAAATAGGTTAACAAAAACATTTAGTTATTATCATTATGTCTGTTCTTTACCATTATTTTCACTAAACCAGTATAATTTACCCTGAAAGCAAGGGCAGATACTTCTGCCCAATACAATTGTTAATTTTTGGAATAAAGAATCTATTACTACCATCTATGATAACGCTAGTATATGCCTGCCTTGTTGCCCACGTGCTTTCAAGAATAGCCTTGCAATCTGACCCTATATAATTCATTCTACTTAATGAGGATTTTTGGAAAGTATTTTAAAAATGTAGCAACAAAATATGTGCAGGCTTACAGAAAAAATACGTTATTAATTAGTACTGCTGAGAAACATGTAGGTTCTCATTTTCCAACTATCATGGGCTAAGAGCTCAGTCAGGCCAAACCTTTATGACTTGGTCACCTAAAGTTAGCCTTATGACACAGAACCAATTGACCTAAACAGTTGGTCTTATCTCTGTCTCCCGTCTTCCCCCCCCCCCCCCTCATCCCATTGAATTTAGTGATAGCTAGAGGTGGTCACTACCTGTGAAAACCAAGCTACTTTTATTTCGGTTTTGAGCTTTAAGGTAGAGCTGTGGCCTCCATACTTAGTGGCAGGATGACATTGTGTTGCTCTGCATTGATTCTTAAAGGCAGCTTTGATAAATTCCTTAAGGAGCAAGTCCTCTTCATATTCCCTGGCCAAGTGGTGGTCGTGGAGGTGGTGGTGGGGAATTGCAGAACCATACCACTATCTGCCTGGCCCATCTATGCACATAAGGAATGAAAACAGAATGGAAAAGTAATAATGATTCCCCACCTGGGGTCTCACATACATTCTGTAAGCTTCAGAATGACAAAGCCCAATTGCCTGAATTGCTCTAGCTCCCATACTCAGCTGGGCGACTGCTGTTGCTGCCCCAATCCTGAATGAGAGGGAACCATATTCATGTGTAGGGATCCCCAGCCTCATCAGTCCCTGTATTAAAACTGTAATAAACTAATATGTTGTGAGGGGACACCCATCACCATGAATAAAGATCCTCCCTGGTCTTATTGCCACGTATGCCCTCGCTGCCTCCACAGGGAAGATCCCAGGCTTGCCACCTTCCTGTAGAATAATGGATTCACTCTCGCCCCCTTGATCCATTTTTGACGACTTCCAGGTGAATATAACCAATCACCCCTTCCAGTGTATATCCCTCAGTTCCAAAGACCTGCCAGAAGAATCCTTACAGGATCCAGCTACTAGCTCACTGATCTTAAAAGCTCCGAAAAAGGCTGCCACAAATGCCAGCCTGAATAAGGCCATCTCCTGTCCACAGCCTCACATATGGATTTCAGGATCTACATCAGATCCCTAAGTGTGTTAACAGTGATGGAATGACACGTATCCTCACTCAGGCTGGTGCTTCCAGACCACCCTGCTCTAAACCTTTGAACTAAAACACTGGGTAACAGCTTAGCCTATTGACAGATGTAAAGGCTGATAGGTGAGTAGAGATGGTTGAAGATGCCAGTTGTTGGATTGCTAACAACACCATGCACTGCAGCATATATTTCTCTGCAATGGGCCATATTGGTGACAGGCCTTCCAGATCCTGGAATTGCACAGAATTTAACTCTGCAATGTTTGCGGAGATACCGATCTCTGTGCTACACTGACAACCATCATATGCCAAGATTCCATAGTTAGTGGTATTTGTTCGGGTTCCGTGTTGGCTCCTGGTGCCAGATCCCAAAATCTGTCCATCTGAAAATGAGACAATGCATGTGCTATTATCAACCCTGGGCACATGCTTGGAAGAGAAATAGATGCTAATGCTTAAACATGGTAGTACAAATGCCCTTACCAATCACATAACCCTGTGTGATCTGGAGGACTGGTTATGGATAACGTATACCGGCTATGTTGTCACACCAGAAACAAGCCCTTTTATTTGCAAACTCCATTCCCCAAATAACCACTGGAACCAAAATAGGAAAAATTCCAGGAATGTTATATTCTGCACTATCCCTGTTACCATCCAGGTGGAGAACCATTTTTGGGTGAACTATCTGCTTTGGTAAAATATCCCAAAACCCATGCCTTCCAAAGCATCTGAGTAGATCTTATAATCAACCTCCATTATTCATTCCTTCCTTCCAGAATGACACTCCATTAAAATTGCTCAGAAATTGTCCCCACACCCTGGGAAGAAATCCTCCATCTTTCTAATAACTCTTTTAAAATGGTGAGGTCTTTCTATGCTTGCAGTGGTCACTGCCAACCCCAGGCTTACCACCGAGCAGGGAAAGTTCTGACTAGACCGCAGTTCACAGAGTGTAACTTTCTTTGCCCCTCTACCTCTTCTAATTAAGCCCAGTATCTCCCAAAGCTTATCCTGAGGGAGTTGCAGTATACCAGCCTATGCATCTAGCTTGATCCCCAGCTAGGTCAGTGTAGAGGAAGGTCCCTCTGTGTTGGTCACATGTGCTGTCTCTCTCCTATTCTGAAAGTCCATTATTGAGAGACAGGCTCAAATATTAACATAGTTGAAAGAGTATCAAGGCAATAATTATCAAAGCTCACCTTATGGCCTGGTCATGTTATTAGAATGAGTGATGATAGACTGTGAAAGAAAGATTTCTCAGAAAGCACAGGAGGGGTGGTCAGTGAAAATATTTTTGCCACGTTTAAATAGAATCTTAGCTCATTCAACATAAATTTTGATATCAGAGACATAATGAAGAGCAACTATCAGTAAAGGTTGTAAACACTTTGAAGAAGATAGATGTGGAAAAACTGATTTTAAAAAAAAGGCCAAGCATCCTGTCAAGTATTCAGTGGGAAACTGCATGTTCCCTTGTGACATCTGTTCACGATCTTGCTTCTCACAGATTGGACTGTGTAGCCACATGAGAACACCACATGATGCTGTGACATCATTGTCAGATGGGATGGAGAGCCATATCATGGCCAGGGTGTTCGTGTTAGCACAGACATGGCTCACCTTGACACAACTGTGCTAAGGCTTGGTTAATGTTGAAGTCTACATGGAGCCAGTATTGAAAATGATGGCACAGAAGCCAACCTCAGGTAGAAACTTTGGCCACAGTGGGTCTCTGGTAGAAATTGATCTGAGAGACACTTCTCTGACAAGCTGATTTGACACCCTGTCATAAATATAAAGGGAAGGGTAAACCCCTTTAAAATCCCTCCTGGCCAGAGGAAAAATCCTCTCACCTGTAAAGGGTTAAGAAGCTAAAGGTAACCTCGCTGGCACCTGACCAAAATGACCAATGAGGAGACAAGATACTTTCAAAAGCTGGGAGGAGGGAGCGAAACAAAGGGTCTGTGTCTGTCTGTGTGCTGCTTTTGCCGGGGATAGAACAGGAATGGATTCTTAGAACTTTTAGTAAGTAATCTAGCTAGGTAAGTGTTAGATTATGATTTCTTTAAATGGCTGAAAAAAGAACTCTGCTGAATAGAATGACTATTCCTGTCTGTGTGTCTTTTTTGTAACTTAAGGTTTTGCCTAGAGGGATTCTCTGTTTTGAATCTAATTACCCTGTAAGGTATCTACCATCCTGATTTCACAGAGGTGATTCCTTTACTTCTATTAAAAGTCTTCTTGTAAGAAAACTGAATGCTTTTTCATTGTTCTCAGATCCAAGGGTTTGGGTCTGTGGTCACCTATGCAAATTGGTGAGGATTTTTACTAAACCTTCCCCAGGAAGTGGGGTGCAAGGGTTGGGAGGATTTTGAGGGGAAAGATGTGTCCAAACTACGTTTCCCAGTAAACCCAGTTAGAGTTTGGTGGTGGCAGTGGATATTCCAAGGACAAAGGATAAAATTAATTTGTACCTTGGGGAAGTTTTAACCTAAGCTGGTGAAAGTAAGCTTAGGAGGTTTTCATGCAGGTCCCCACATCTGTACCCTAGAGTTCAGAGTGGGGGAGGAACCCTGACACACCCCTTCATGTTATTGCAGCTCAGATGGTTGCAACTGTGGTAGCCTATCAGGACTACTTGGTGACTTTTAAGTCCAAAATCCATTTGGAAGAGTATAGATTAGCACAGGGGCCACACAGCAGTGGGGCTTCCCTGAGATATTTCAGCTAACTCATCTTAAATTTCTTTGAGAGCCTCAGAGCTGTGTTAGGCTTTAAAAGCATACAGCATGTGCTCACCTCTGTACTGGCCCTGCTACTACCCCAGTAGAGGTGGGGAGGAGGGCCACGTGTCTTTTCCCACGTCATGTTTATCCCTTTGGGAAATGTTGTACTGCTGTTGATGTTGCATTTTTTCAGCACTTTATCTCACACAATGCTATAGAGTACCAGCTCCCAAAGATTATTAGCAATCTGAAGTGCACAATTTACACATACATGTGAGTGCTTTTTGTGAAAGGGGCAGGATTGAAAGTACAAGATTGAAATATTCTATTCACAGCATACGTCCAGTAGGTACAGTAGCAGTGCAAACATTTTACCCTTCATAGAAAATTGCTTCGGTGTTTGTGAGGGTGTGTGTTACAGTATGAGAGAGTAGAATCATAGGACAGGAAGAGACCTTAAGGGGTCAAAAGGTGACCAGATAGCAAATTTGAAAAATCAGGACACTATGTGGGGAGCGATAGGTGCCTAGGTTTTTAAAAAAAAAAAAAAAGCCCCAAATATCAGGACTGTCCCTATAAAATCGGGACATCTGGTCACTCTAGGTCATCTAGTCCAGTTCCCTGCACTTATTTCAGTCTTTGGCCTGTCAGTTCAAATCATCAAGGAGGAAAAATATAATTGCCTTTTTATTTTTTAAGAATGTGGACATTTGTCATTAGAAATTGTCATGAGATAACCGACTTATTTTGCTAAAACATTTTGTAGTCTTCTGTATAAATCCATTTTTTCCTGTAGATAATCTGACCTATAGTTAACCTATTTCTGAATGTTTTTTGCAGTAAAAATATTACTTAAAATATGATGTTGCTTCATACTTTTGACTTTATTTGTTTTTAATAACTTCGTATTTAATTTCAGCAATCTTTCTGGGATCTTTCCGAATGCCTTATGAAGAAATAAAAAATATTATTTTAGAGGTGGATGAAAAGAAGCTGAGTGAATCCTTGATTCAGGTAAGTTATAATGTCATCTGTTTCAGCAAAACAGCTTTCCTCATAACAATCTCTTCAAAGAAATGAGCTTTAACTCAAGAAGAAGAATAAGGAACTATTCAAAATTGTGTGCTAAACGCATGCTATAAACTCCTCACTTTATCTTCTTTAATACCTATGCATTGTGTCTGCTCTTTCAGTTTTATTTTTGGATGCGAAGAATACAGACAAAGTAATTGTTATATAAAGGAACTGTTGACAACAGGGTACATTTGTTTGCCATAGTCTGGCTCCTTTTTGCTTTCATGTTAATTTTCTCATGCATACAGAAAACACTAAGATAATAATGAGTAAATACTCAAAATGGTCATTAAGCTATCTTCTACTGATGACGTGTGGGGATACCCCAACCCCCATTCATGTCTGAGAATACAAGAGCCATGCTGGACATCAGATACATTGATTTAATATGGGGTAATATTTACTGCTTGTTAATTACAATATTTTGCAAGTTCGTGCTTCATCATGATGACTTACAGATTTTTTTTTTTTGCAGTCTGTGGCAGAGGACATAGTACAATTATATTATTGACACCTTTTATTTAATATATGCAAGGGTATCATGCTGCTTCATGCAATGCCCCCTTAAAGTCAATGAGTTTTGCTTGCGTGGTGACTGTATTGTCAGGCACCATGTACTTAACAATCAGTCATGTTTCCTTTTGTCACTGTGAACATAAATATTGCCTGCAATCATGAAGTATGTATTTTATTCTCTTTTCTGTGCACCTCCATATACTTTCCTCTTGATAGGGGAAGTTAGTACAGTGTCTGATTCTGCAGGCCTCATGGAGACAAAACTACTCCTAACTTGAACTAATTTGATGAGGAGTGAGGCCTCAGTAAATTATCAATGACCAAATACATCTATTCCTGATCTGTTCCCAGCAAAAGCATCAGACAGACAGACCCTTTGTTCCCGCTCCCTCCAGCTTTGAAAGTATCTTGTCTCCTCATTGGTCATTTTGGTCAGGTGCCAGCGAGGTTATCTTAGCTTCTTAACCCTTTACAGGTGAAAGGGTTTTGCCTCTGGCCAGGAGGGATTTTATTGCACTGTATATGGAAAGGTGGTTACCCTTCCCTTTATGTTTGTGACACAAGCTATATAATATAAGTCTGGCCTTATTCAAACTGTTCTGAAAAAAAATCTTCCTTTCGAATCTAATCCTCCAGATATGTGAGATTGTCATTTATTTACTAGTATAACATTTTCAGTGATACCAATTGCAAAGTATTTACTGGTGGAGGTTGTTTGTTTAATCATTTAATACATTTTAGATCTTCTAAAAAATTGTATACAAAAACTTAGTTATGCATCTTACATATCACAGGAGTTAAAGCTAAATTGGTAATATATAGTTTTACATATTGAAAATGCTACCTTTCTAATTTATTGTGTTTTAGAAGATATTACTTCCATCTTGTAATTACCAGAAATAATTGGATTATTACTTATATTGAGTACAGAGGAAAATTAATACCATGGTGCTAGTTGCTAGAGAAAAAACTCGCTGGGAAAGAGCAGCGTGTTGTCATCAGAGTCCTTTTTTTGTGCAACTTGTTCCCCCAGACGCTGTAACAGGTCAAATTTGGGAAATTTCAGTGCATGGTGAAAGTCAGGTGTTTGGTTATAATGTCCAAGATTAAAAAAATAAAAAAATAAAAAATTGCCATTGCAAAGAAGGCAGCTTGCTCTAATGAGTGGGAAGGGCAGCGGTGCATTTTATAATTATCTGTTCATTTTCAGTGTGCTATGTTCTGAACAGCAGAGAAGCTCACCAGCTTCTCTAGTAAGGCTTCATTGAACTGCTGTTCTGAAAGGGACAGTACAGGCATAGTCAGTGCTGAGCTGCGGGGTGTGTTTGGGGGAGGGGGGTGGTTCTTGAAGTGTGGAAAGAAAAGTCTATCTTTGTTTCTCTTGCCGGGAGAAATGAATTCTTGCCTTTTCTGTGACCTAAGAGCAACCAACTTGATTACTTTCTTCACTTAGAATAGAGGCAGTGTATATGAAACTGTTGAAAGATAAATTGTGATTTACCCCTTAAAACAGCTGTGAGCTGCAAAAGACTGGGGAGGGGGGCACAGTGGTGGGAATCCTGAGCCCGTATTCAAGAAGGGAGAAGAGAATGAAAAGCACATTCCTCTTCTCTCTTCCAGGTGGCAGGAAAGTCAGATCAGGGCAGAGACCTCTTTTCCTAGAAGTTGGTTAGATTCTCTGGGAAAACTCTTTCACAGAATTTCCCAGCCTGGGATTTAGAGGTGAATCACAAAGCTAGTTCAGAAGGAAGTAGGGCAGAGGAGTAATTTCAATGTTGAATTGAATTAGTCATGGAAAGCCATATATGACTCTGGATCATCTTGGCTTCACATTATATTGAGCTGCTGTGCTGAAACTGGACAACTTTTTGAAATCCAGGAGGAGTCCCTAATATAGCTAGTCAAAAGAGCCAATATACAGTTTGCAAAGATTACCTTTCCTTGGGTATAAGATATATCAGTAAATGTATGGCTGATCCAACCACCTTTTGAATTACTTTGAATTCCAGTGATTGTTGTTTTTACCTTACTCACTGCAAGTGTTATGTTGAATTATTTATTAAAATCGTTTTTATATAGTAGCAAATCCATATGGTCGTATTTTGTAATTAATCTTTACCTCAGAGACTGTTTTTAGGAATTGCTGAGAAGTGGAGTAAGATTAAAATAAAAAAAAAAAGACTCTTGTGTGGGGTGCAGAGGGTATGGTGGGTTGGGAGAATTATTTGATCCGAAGATTAATAAATTATGAAGTTGTAATTTATTGTGTGTTAGAAGAGTTTAGAAGTGTTTTATTATGACACAACAAGAACAATATACTGCATTACAACGCTTGTCTGTTGAAAAAAGAATATATATATATTTTCAATTGGCTTCAGATATCTTAAAATCATATTGATCTTTCAGAAATGCTGGTATGTATATGGTGGTCATGCAACAAAAAACTGTGTGTAACTAGCAGTATCCATGAAAATCACGGTGAAGTGTTATGTAAATGGATTTTTGTCAGGTTGTGACTCTCAGCTGTGTGGTAAAATTAGAGGTCTTTCATTTACTTGTTTATATGACCTCCGTTACTAAAAATGAGTACATACACCCCTAGGCCTGTTCTTTTCATCAACAGCTATAATATTTACATAAGGCATTGATGAATGCTAAATTATGCTAGCTTCTGAGAAGAGTGGAAAAAACTAAATTAACCTTTAACCATTAAACAAAAAAAGAGTGAAAATTTTTGCCAATTCTGTTTCTCCTCTTGTAAATTTGGTACATTATTGCTTTCAACTCAGCATAATCCTTCATTGCTTATTCTTGTCTAGTAGAGGGAAACTCAGGTGTGTGTGAAGGTACAAATTTAATATTATTTAATTATCAGAGCTGCAGTTAACAGATTGTGTGTTCTAACAATTCCTGAGCTATCTGTCAATGCTGGGTTTCCTAGGTTACAACAGTGTATAAATGACGGTGGTCTTAAGAGAGTTTGCCATTTCAGTGCTAAGAACCATCAAACTGTTAAGCTACAAGTAGTGATCATGTTAAAACAAAATGTGTGCTGAAATGTGAGAGCCAGCTCATCCAGATGTAATGGAAAAAAAAACAACCCAGCACTTCGATAACTATTAAATATAAATGATTCTCTTGATTCTGCCTCTGTTAAACTTGATGGGAAAACTCTGATGTTGAAGCTTGGGCTCAGTGTTCGGAAAGTTTAATATGAGAATAGCAGCTAACAAGGGAGAAGGGTCCTACAGACAAGAGTCTCTTTTGCTGTACAACCCTGGTTGATCCCCGGAGCAGGTCCATCCTGAGCACTGAACGAGGCAAGAATCCAACAGCAAAAAATACATGATCATGTAAGTAGATTGTATCATAATGCATTCACTCAAGAGGGCTGAATTAAGATGCATAGGTTAACTTACTTCTGGCATTTTCTTATTTTTGAGTGCTTGATTTGACATTGTATCCGTAATAATGATCTTTTAACATACTTTTGTATGTAACTTCCTAGGCTTTAAAAAAAAAAAAAAATTGAAAAAAAATCCATCATGTGGCATCATATTGACGCCCACAGTAGGGCTGGAAGTTTTAGAGCGATCCCAGATCTCTTTCATTGAGCTAAAAAAGTAACTGGCAGTATTTTGTGTGCCAGCATTAGAGTGTGATGGGACTTGTAGCCAGTATGTTTCACAGATATTTGCTGAGCAGAGGAATGATGAGAGCGAGAAATCCTGGGTTTCATTCCCTTTACAAAGAAATAGGAAATCACTAATTTTGGGTGGAAGGGGGGTAGATGTGGATTTATACCCCGTCCTTTTAAATCAAAGTCTAAATACTTAGTGCAAAAAACCCAAACCAGAATAAAGCAAAACCACCACGAAAAAGTAAAACAACCACACATTGGAATAAATCCTGCATGGTAAAGTCCTCCTATAGAGGAGAAAAATACATTTCCCCTTTTATATATTCGTGCTTAGTTTAATTTCATGCTATAGCCTTCCGTCAGGGCCTTACTGAAATTCCAGCGAGCTTAATTTTAGCAGAACCAGGCGGTTGTGTCCTTCAACTATGAGCCCAACAAGCAGCCTAGTAGTATGTTTCTAATAGGTTATTAAGCTTAATTGTTTGGAAGCTGGTAATGATGTAGAGTGGTAATTTCTGTAGCATATTGTAGAAACGTGTAGATAAATGAAAAAAAATAGAAAAACTGAATACATGATACATTGTTTTCCTATCTGCTTTCCTTTTTTCCCCCCACTAATCAATGTTTCTTTAATACACCGTTGTTTGTGCTTTTTTATTTGGGGTATTGAGTCCATATGTATTGGAATACAGGTGCAATTCAAGGCAACTGCTTCTGCACTCCCCCTTTGTGGAACAGTAGGCGCACCTACACTCAGTCGTCTGGCTCCCCTGGCCATCACCTCTTGGGTGGAGAGATACATCTGTGTCCCATCTGACCCGGTGTATCTCCAGGCTGAACAGTTCCTTGCCTTCCCTGTGTTATTCCTAGTAAAAGACTCTGCTTAAGTAGACCTTACTTTCTCTTTGGAGACGAGTAGGGTAATTTCCCACAGTTATAAGGTACCACACAGCACTTCCTATGCAAGCCTATTTTATTTTTAAGTAAAAGCACTACACAACAAAGGATATTAAAACAATTAAAAAATCTACACTAGGCAGTCAGTTCATGTGGTTTTAAGCCAGACAGTCTTGCATTTCTAAGGTTTTTCCCCCGTCTAGAACTGAGACCAAACTGGATGAGTTTAGTCCAGTATTGGATGGTGGGTGCCATTTTAAATAGTATTCCCTGCCCCCACTGGTGTGATGACACACTCTTCAAAATGGCGGCCTTCTTGCAGCGTGACCATGCACACTGCATTCAAGGTCTCACTGGTGGGGGTGAGCCCCCTCTGTTCCCAGAATTATCAGAAGGTCTGGTATTCTGAAGAAGTGTGAGTGGTCACTCTAAGCTACCTGTATGCTAATAAACTTACCAGAAATCTCTCTAACCCTAAGATGGATTTTCTTTTTTACACTCTTTCATTATACAAAAGAGAGAAGAGGGAGGGAGTTATGCAAACAATCCAGTAGAGCACTGTTTTTTAATTATTAATTTTTATTTTCCTTTGTTTTGCTTTTATATTTCCGATTAGAAATTTGCAGAAGTTAGTAAGAGTTCAATACATATTTTATTGTGCTTATGTATTTGTTATAAACTGTCTGAAGTGATGAAAGCTTAGGTGGTTGTAAATGTGATCAGTATGGGAAGCATGACATTGATAAGACTAGAAAATCTGTTTACATGCAGTTGTTGTTTTCCCTAGAATTTAAAATAAGAACTCAGATTGAGCAACCAACTCTTGACAGAAAACTATCATCTATTAAATTATAGACGTCACTGTCAAGTATTGTTTCAAGTCCTGCACACTGATTTTATAAAACCAACAATAAGACATTCCAGTTTTCTGTCCTCTCATTGCAACTTTTTTTATTAGACTTAAAATCCTAGGGTCATAGACGAATTCGTTGATATTTACAGCCAGAGATAGAAATTTTCCTATTTGTGAACCCCATTTCTTTTGTTGAAGTTGGTTTATTTTTTTCTCCATCCTGATATAGTAGACACTGCTCTTCGTGGGGAAAAGTGCCAGTAGCAGGATTAGGTAGCTGATCTGTACTGCACCCTACTGAAGTACATGGATGGAGGGGCTTTTTATTACCTCCTTCCTCAGATACCATCTAAGATTCTAATGAGGCAGGGACTATGTCCAGCAATATCCTCAAAACACCAGAAAGCATAGCGTGGACTCGGTGTAGTACATCATAGATTCAAATACTTAAGGAAAATATTTAAACTCAAAGCATTGAGGCTCCTACATTACTCTGCAGTTTGGACATAGTGAGACTGGTTTACAGTGTATTTTCATAGGCACTGTAGTTTGAGTTCAGTAAGGTTTCTCTGTGTGCTTTTACATGTACTTTTTATGTCAATTTGCAGATTTTTAGAGTCAGTGGTATTTTTTGGGGGTATGCTGTGCTGAGAAGCAGTTTGGGGCTATGTTGCTGCACCATAACATAATGCACTAACATAAAAAAAACAGTTATGCCCTTCTTCAACCTTAAACTTGCTTCTTTCATCCTGGCCAAAATTCTTATTTAGTGTCACGCTTCATCAGTTGACAAGTGCAAATCCCCAGGCAGGGTTGGGAAGTGAAGCCAGAATAGTTGTGGTCACTTAAATCTGATGTAGCTTGCATCTCTGTGTTAGTTGTATAGTATATTATATGAGTACGTTTGAATGACTTTCTCTTTTATTACTATTGTGGTCCTATTTTTTTGGGGATGATAACATGCAAAGGTGGAACAGATACTGAAACTTTTTAAAGAGAATATTCTTAAAACCCAAATTCTCACTTAATAAACTGCTCCAAAATATCCCTGAACATACTGAATCCATTTCTCACGTTCCCCCTTTCGAGACCTTCTCCATAAAGCAACCTACTTCCTTTTCTCCATTTAATAGCGGCGTAAGAAATGGAGGGGGAGGAAGGCGTTGTAAAATAATTGTCTATATGTAGTTATTCATCGTACCAGCTGTAGCTGGTCAAGAATCCGAGAAAATCAGAGTGGTACATTAACCAAAATGACATTGAAACTCAAAATTCAATTTATTTGATTGAAAAATGTCTCCCTAAAGTCCTTCAGATAGATGTATTAAATCTAAAGTGTTGCTTCAGGACCCCCATAAAAAGAAAATTTGAATGATGAATAAAGTCGATCATTCAAGGAGTTCTGGACCTTGACGATAAAAAAAACATTTTCAAAGAGTTGAATAAGACGTAGCCACTTAAGGGTAAGGATCAACTTTACTGATTGTTGTATCTTAGGCATATTCAGTATCTATTAAAATAAAGTAGTGGTGAATTCATTCTGAAAACAATGGAAATTTTTTTTAATAGACTGAATGTTCATCTATAACATGTAAAATAATGGAATATTTATCTATTGGGTATTTTATTTCATGATGATTTATTTGATGATTTATTTGTTTCAATTTTAGTTATTTTGGGCTGACACATTGCATTCCATATAATGTTATAAAATATGCTAATGAATGTGAATATAATGTAACTGGAATATGCTTCATGAACAAGGTCTCTTGTAAGGTATCATTACAAATCTTATAATCTACTGAGTATGGTCATCGTATTTGTATAAATGTATCATTCTTGTATATGAAGCTAGAAATATGAAGTGTTACTCTTAACTCCTATTGTAACTATGTAAAGTATGAGCCGTTAATAGTGGCTTGGATTCTTGATGGCTCCCATCAACTAGGACAGTTGGTTGTAATGGCTCTGTTTACTTGCAAGCTTTCCTGTGAGTCAGGCTAGGAAGAATGAAGGCTTGGGTGTGTCAGGACATGTGACTGTCACCTGGTACCGGAATCCATCTTAAACCTGGTGCTTTTCCATTTAGAAGGAGGGGTGGGGACCCAGAGAGACAGAAGATTTCTGCCTTGTGCCAAAGCTATATAAGGGGGTGGAACAGAACAAAGTGTGCTGCAGTCATGAGAAATCCCCTAGCTACCACCGGAGCTGGAATAGGGACTGTACCAGGGGAAAGGATTGGGCCCAGACTAGAATGGAATCGAGTCTGTGAAAGAAGCTTATTGGAACATCTCTGAGGGTGAGATTTTTATCTGCAATCAGTTTCTTAATGTATTAGGCTTAGACTTACATGTTTTGTTTAATTTTGCTTTGGAACTTACTTTGTTCTGTCTGTTAGTACTTGGATTCTTAAATCCACTTAAATTCTACTTTTTATATTTAATAAAATCACTTTTTGCTTATTACTGAACTCAGAGTTAGTGACTAATACCTGGGGAGCAAACAGCTGTGCATATCTCTCTATCAGTGTTATAGAGGGCGGACAATTTATGAATTTACCCTGTATAAGCTTTATACAGAGTAAAATGGATTTATTTGGGGTTTGGATCCAATTGGGAACTGGGTATCTGGGTGCTAGAGACAGGAGCACTTCTTAAGCTGTTTTCTGTTAAGTCTGCAGCTTTTGGTGGGGCATGGTTCAGACCTCGGTCTGTGTTTGCAGCAGGCTAGTGTGTCTGGCTCGATCAAACAGGGTTCTGAAGTCCCAAGCTGGCAGGGAAAACGGGCTCAGAGACAGTTTCAGCACATCATGTGGCAATCCCAAGGGGGTTTCTGTGACCCAACCTGTCACGTGTGCAAATAATATAACAGATGCTATCTACCATTCTGTTTTTTGCACCTTTGATGAGTAATAAAACTGGTATGTAAATGGTGGAATTGTCATTTTAGCTGAATATGTAATAGATTTGTTAGGTATCTGAAGAGTACTTAACCTCAAATTAAAAATTTGAGTAAAACAAAGCAGTGGTTTAAAAATTCAGTTGTAGGCAAAATTTGAGAGGTAATGAAAATATATAATTTTGGACAGATACTTAACTTTCGTGTATGAATTCAAGCTGTTTCCAGTTTTTTAAATCTTGTTTTATTTACTTACGTTAAACAGTATGAGAATGTACATGTAATTGCCTATGTACATGAGAGAGATTAGATTATATACAGAATAGGTCCTGCAAAACTTAGTTATATCTCCCAGATATTTTTTAACGGAGTTAAGCATGGTCAACTTTGTAGTATTTTTTGGAGGGCAAGGGGAAATCAAATTTTATAAAAATGTGTCATAAAGAGCAATCCTTAATTTGTGTTGGATATTCATAGATAAAATCAAATGTTTAATTTATTGAAACCCAGCCTAATTTTGGGGTGTTTTTTTTGAGAAAATTCATTTGTCTCTCTCCTCCCTCCTTATGCTTATCATATTTTCTTATATGGAGCGTCATCTTATTCATCCTAGATGGGAAGTCCACAACTGTAATCGAGGTGGGGGAGATTGGAGCCAAATGGATGGAGGTGGCAGAAAAGAAAAATAACTAGTAGCACTTGGGGCGAATATCAGAAGGGGCAAACTGGAACAAAACGAGTGGAGGGAGGAGAGAGGAACAATCCTGGTCGCAGTTGGAGCGGAGACCAGAAGGGACAACCTCCAACCTCACCCTACAACCGGGGACAGCCCAAGGCCCCCGATCCACACCAAGGAACACTCCAGACACCTTATCGTCCTGCCACACCATTCTCCAGCAGCCCAACTCTCCCCAGTGACCCGTCAGCTGGACGATGTTTTAAATGTAACGAGCCGGGGCATGTAAAGGCCAACTGACCCAAGAACCCCAACAGATTACAGTTCATTGCACCGGAATCACACCAGAGATCCTCAGGCCCAGATGTCTCCCAGATACCCTCGGAGCGGAGGGAAATTGTGAGTGTGCGCGGGAAGAAGGTCACCGCGTGGAGGGACACCGGAGCACAAATGTAGGCTATCCATGCTTCCTTAGCGGACCCCAATTTAATCAACCCAGAGATCCAAGTGATGATTCAACCCTTCAAGTCAAACTCTTTTGACTTGCCTCCAGCCAAGTGGTCAGTCCAGTACAAGGGCTGGTCAGGAACATGGACTTTTGCAATCTATGATGATTATCCCATCCCCATGCTGTTGGGGGAAGACTTGGCCAATCATGTGAAGCTAGCCAAGAGGGTGGGAATGGTCACCCGCAGCCAGGCTAAGCAAGCTGTCACACCTAGCTCTATTCCAGAAACTTCTACCAGGACCGTGTCAGAGGTGATGGAGCCGGACCCCATGCCAACGTCAGCAACAGCAATAGTGGATCCAGTCCCAGAGACCCAGACAGAGCCAGTCCCAGAACCGGAACCGGCGGAACAACCAGCACCAGAACCAGTGCCAGCACTGAATCCAGTGCTGGCAACCCCAACACCAGAGGGCCCCACCGAACCTGCACCAGCGACAGCAGATAACTCTACACAAGAGGCTCAGTCGGAGCCTGAACCCCAACATAGTGCATCAGCGGAGAGCAGTTCACAGTCAGCGGAAACAGCCCCATCACCTGCATCGCTTCCGGGGGACCAAGCCTAGGTCCACAGTCCTATGGGGAACTGATGTCTCCAGCATCAGGGGAACAGTTCCAGACCGAATAGGAAGCAGATGAAAGCCTCCAGAGAGCTTGGGTGGCGGCACGGAGCAACCCACCGCCTCTCAGCTCTTCTAATGGATCTAGGTTTGTTGTAGAAAGAGGACTTTTATACAAGGAAACTCTTTCTGGTGGACACCAGGAAGACTGGCATCCTCAGAGACAGTTGGTAGTTCCAACTAAATACCGGGCTAAGCTCTTGAACTTAGCCCACGATCACCCTAGTGGCCATGCTGGGGTGAACAGGACCAAAGACCATTTGGGGAGGTCATTCCACTGGGAGGGAATGGGCAAGGATGTTTCTACCTATGTCCGGTCTTGTGAGGTATGCCAAAGAGTGGGAAAACCCCAAGACCCGGTCAAAGCCCCTCTCCAGCCACTCCCCATCATTGAGGTTCCATTTCAGTGAGTAGCTGTGGGTATTCTGGGTCCTTTTCCGAAAAAGACACCCAGAGGAAAGCAGTACATACTGACTTCCATGGATTTTGCCACCCGATGGCCGGAAGCAGTAGCTCTAAGCAACACCAGGGCTAAAAGTGTGTGCCAGGCACTAACAGACATTTTTGCCAAGGTAGGTTGGCCCTCTGACATCCTCACAGATGCAGGAACTAATTTCCTGGCAGGAACTATGGAAAGCCTTTGGGAAGCTCGTGGGATGAATCACTTGGTTGCCACCCCTTACCATCATCAAACAAATGGCCTGGTGGAGAAGTTTAATGGGACTTTGGGGGCCATGATATGTAAATTCGTAAATGAGCACTCCAATGATTGGGACCTACTGTTGCAGCAGTTGCTCTTTGCCTACATAGCTGTACCACATCCCAGTTTAGGGTTTTCCCCATTTGAACTTGTATATGTCCGCGAGGTTAAGAGGCCATTACACTTGAAGCAGCAATGGGAGGGATTTACACCTTCTCCAGGAACTAACATTCTGGACTTTGTAACCAATCTACAAAACACCCTCTGAACCTCTTTAGCCTTTGCTAAAGAAAATCTACAGGATGCTCAAAAAGAGCAAAAAAGCCTGGTATGATAAACATGCCAGAGAGTGGTCCTTCAAAGTAGGGGACCAGGTCGTGATCTTAAAGGTGCTCCAGGCCCATAAAATGGAAGCATCGTGGGAAGGGCCATTCACGGTCCAAGAGCACCTGGGAGCTGTTAATTATCTCATAGCATTTTCCACCTCCAACTGAAAGCCTAAGGTGTACTATATTAATTCTCTAAAGCCCGAGAATTAAAGTTTTGTCAGTTTACAGCCCAGGAAGGAGATGACGCTGAGTGGCCTGAACGTGTCTACTACAAGGGGAAAAGTGTTGGTGGTGTGGAAGAGGTGAACTTCTCCATGACCCTTGGGCGTATACAGCGACAGCAGATCAAGGAGCTATGCACTAGCTACGTGCCGACATTCTCAGCTGCCCTAGGACTGACTGAACAGACATACCACTCCACTGACACAGGTAATGCTCACCCAATTAAAGTCCAACCTTACCAGGTGTCTCCTCAAGCTAAATCTGCTATAGAACAGGAGATTGAAGATATGCTACAGATGGGTGTAATCCGCCCCTCTGGCAGTGCATGGGCATCTCCAGTGGTTCTAGTTCCCAAACCAGATGGGGAGATACGTTTTTGCGTTGACTACCGTAAGCTAAATGCTGAAACTCGCCCAGACAGCTATCCAGTGCCGTGCACAGATGAGCTATTGGAGCAACTGGGACGGGCCCAGTTCATCTCTACCTTGGACTTAACCAAGGGGTACTGGCAGGTACCGCTAGATGAATCCGCCAAGGAAAGGTCAGCCTTCACCACACATCTCGGGCTGTATGAATTTAATGTACTCCTTTTCGGGCTGCAGAATGCACCCGCCACCTTCCAAATACTTGTAGATGGTCTCCTAGCGGGATTAGGAGAATATGCAGTCGCCTACCTTGACGATGTGGCCATATTTTCGGATTCCTGGGCAGAACACCTGGAACATCTACAAAAAGTCTTCGAGCGCATAAGGGAGGCACGACTAAATGTTAAGGCTAAGAAGTGTCAAACAGGCCTAAACAGAGTGACTTACCTTGGACACCAGGTGGGTCAAGGAACTACCAACCCCTTACAGGCCAAAGTGGATGCCACCCAGAAGTGGCCTGTCCCAAAGTCAAAGAAACAGGTTCAATCCTTCTTAGGCTTGGCCGGATATTATAGGCAATTTGTACCGCAATACAGCCATTGACACACCTAACCAAAAAGAAACAGCCAAATGCCGTTCAAGTGTCAGAAGGCCTTTAACAAGCTTAAAGCGACACTCATGTCTGAGCCTGTGCTAAGGGCCCCAGACTTAGACAAACTGTTCTTAGTAACCACAGATGCATCCAAGTGTGGTGTGCGAGCAGTCTTAATGCAGGAAGGGCCGGATCAAGAATTCTATCCTGTAGTGTTGCTTAGAAGAAGCTGTCTGAGAGGGAAAGCAACTGGTCAGTCAGTGAAAAAGAATGTTACGCCATTGTCTACACTCTGGAAAAGCTCCATCCTATGTTTGGGGACGGCGTTTCCACCTGCAAACCGACCATGCTGCGCTACAGTGGCTTCGTACCACCACGGGAAATAACAAAAAGCTTATTCGGTGGAGTTTAGCTCTCCAAGATTTTGATTTCGACATCCAACACATCTCAGGAGCTTCCAACAAAGTGGATGATGCATTCTCCCATGAAAGTTTCCCAAAATCAACTGGTTAAAATCGTCCTTGAGATGTGGAAAATATTGTTAGTCTTCATACACTTGGTAGAGCTCCAGGAAGAAATCACAGCCAGTGTTTCACGCTAGCTGAGATTTGGGGGGCGTGTCATAAATATAAAGGGAAGGGTAACCACCTTTCTGTATACAGTGATATAAAATCCCTCCTGGCCAGAGGCAAAACCCTTTCACCTGTAAAGGGTTAAGAAGCTAAGATAACCTCCCTGGCACCTGACCAAAATGACCAATGAGGAGACAAGTTACTTTCAAAGCTGGGGGGGGAGATGGGGGTGGAGCAGGGACAAAGGGTCTGTCTGTCTGTGGGATGCTTTTGCCGGGAACAGATCAGGAATGCAGCCTTACAACTGTTTGTTAGTAAGTAATCTCGCTAGAACTGCGTTAGATTTCCTTTCGTTTAATGGCTGGTAAAATAAGATGTGCTGGATGGAATGTATATTCCTGTTTTTTGTCTTTTTGTAACTTAAGGTTTTGCCTAGAGGGATTCTCTATGCTTTGAATCTGATTACCCTGTAAGGTATTTACCTTCCTGATTTTAGAGAGGTGATTCTTTTACCGTTTCTTTAATTAAAATTCTTCTTTTAAGAACCTGATTGATTTTTCATTGTTCTTAAAATCCAAAGGCTTTGGGTCTGTGTTCACCTGAACAAATTGGTAAGGATTTTTATCAAGCCTTCCCCAGGAAAGGGAGTATAGGACTTGGGGGGATATTTTGGGGGAAGACGTCTCCAAGTGGGCTTTTTCCCTGGTCGTTGTGTAAGATGTTGGTGGTGGCAACGTACAGTTCAAGGACAAGGCAATGTTTGTACCTTGGGGAAGTTTTTAACCTAACCTGGTAAGAATAAGCTTAGGGGGTCTTTCATGCAGGTCTCCACATCTGTACTCTAGAGTTCAGAGTGGGGAAGGAACCTTGACATCCACATATTTCCTTAACCAAGTTTAAGCTAACTTGAATTCTTTAATTTTATACTTATGCCACTCTCACCCTTCTTGACACTCTTTTTTCATTGTTTTTCTGGTGATTTTTCCTCTCCCATACTGATAATTGTTAACTCTGGCAGCCTGTTGTTGGCCCTCTCTCCTCTTCCCTCTAAACTCTGTACCTTGGCAACTCTCCACCCAAGAAGAGAATGATCTGTATATTTCGGACTCCAAGGTCTAACTCTCCACCCAACTTCCCTGATTAGACCCGTCCCCTCCTTTCACTTCCTCTGTCACTTTTTCTGTGAAGGTATACTGACAACTCAAGCTCAACACATCAAAAACTGAAAAATATTTTTCCTCGAAGATGTTTTCCTTCAGCTCTTTTCTTTATTACCATTGACCTCACCAGTATCTTCCCTGTCCTATTGGCTTGTAAACTGAATGTCATTGTTTACTCTTCTTCACACATGGAGTCTTTAATCATGTTGGATTTCCAACAAATGGCTATCATCGGTCCATAGATGTCAGAGTCCTCAACAAGTCTCTCAGACCTCTCTGTTCTTATCTCAGTTTGCTGCTCAGGTTAGACTGTTAATCTCTATTCCCTTCATGTCAACCTCCTATGCTTGCCTTCACATGTCCTCCTGTATGCCTGAACCACCTCTTGAGCCACAAATGTTATGCTTTCACTTTCAAACTCCACTTGAAAAAAACAATTTTTCAAGGCTGTACATGTACCAGTGACTAAAATCTGTGTGTATGTATATAAATAAATGCACATAAATATATGTTAAAAAGTAAATTATTTTTTTTTAAAATTGTTCAGACATACATCACTACCTATCATTTACCTGGTTCCTCCCACACACAACTCTTTTTGTTGTTGGTTACTTCCTCTTGTTCTTGCAAGCTCAAGGGCTGTTTTTGGAAGTCTAATGAAATTGGGAAAATACATAAAATCTCTGCAACTTGAACTTTTATTAAAATAAATGTTCATTGAAATTCATCAATTTTTGTACCAGTACGAGACTACATGCCAAAGAATGATGATTTAATTTTTCTTAATACAGTGTAAAGAGCAGAGCTCTTTACTCAGCTCTAGTAAGCAACATTTTAACAGAATTAATGTGTAGTTCAAAGTCTAAAAAGCTAGCAATTTATTGTATTATATTGAAAGGGTTAAGACATTAAACATGTAATAAAATAAAATTCAGCTTTATTGACAATGCAGAGAAATAGAACAAATGGGTATTTAAGCTTTGGTCTGTATTTTAGTTCTTGAAAACCTATGCAACTGGAAGTGTTAAAAGCTGCTTCTAATGAAAAGTACGCAAGATCTCAAGTATTTCTACCTGTGTGCAATCACTCACTCTCATTTTCTGCTCATGTAGTTGCAGCTACTTCTAATAGCTTCTCCCCCTTTAAATTTTTTATTTTTGGGGGGGGGAACTCTTCCTTCACTTATAGCCCTTTAGTTCACATCACTTTCAGATGAATTACAAAGCTGTAAATGAAAGTGGAATTTGGCCTCAATATTTATCCTGGCTCTGTTACTTTGTTCTTAAATTAGTCAATAAACTGTCACTTATCTGTGATTGGAATTCTAACTGTTCTGGTAGGAGAGACCTACTGTTAACTAATTTTTTCTCCATTTGTTCAATAACGTGTTCAAGTAAATTGAAAACAAATTCACTTCTGCTCATCAGCTACTATCATACAAAATTTAGAACTAAGTGTGCAGGATTTTTTCTTGTCGAGGATTTTTCCTTGTCGAGGATTTTTCCTCCCAAAGAAATCTTTATTGATATAGATTGTATTGAATTAAAAAGTAACAGTAACACTTAAGTGTGTGGCATACCAAGAATTATTACTTCAACTTTTAGGTTAATGTGTACAACACTTTTTAACCGTTAAAATGAAATGACAAAGTTGGATTCTTTGTTGTGAGAAGTAGACTGAAGTCACAAGTGAACACTATATTAATGTAGATTTAAAAAAAAAATCTACTGAAACAATTTTCTTAAGTTTGTTAATTTCTTGAACAGTGAATGCAAGGCTCTTCCAGACTTATGGAACACATACAAGATGCCATAGGTTGAGGATTTGGTGTGAAGGAAAGTTGAACACAGTTTTAGTTAGTGGGAGGTATCGTGTAGGATGAAAGAAACCTTCAGACACTTACTTTACTGGCATTATTCTGTATGGCTCCAATGTGTTAATACTTTTAATAAATGTTCTCTCTAAATTTTTTCATCGTGGGTTTTCTTCATATCTAAGATCTTGATCTGATTTCCCCTCACACTATATTGTTTACTTTATAACTTACCTCCCTCTCTCCATGTCTTGACTATCCTATTTCCAGCACACTCCCCTTAGGGCCATCTTTAACTAGGAAGGCAAGGATGTTGCTGAGAAGCTAAATGATTTACTTGCATATATCTTCACAAGAGGATTTTGGGGAGAAGATGCCTGCCCATCCTGGCATCCAGTAATAAAGATGACATTCCCTCGGAAGAAGAGGTGCTGGAACAAATTGCTTTAAAAGCGCATAGATAGCGTACATCTAACACTTCTGAAGGAACTGAGGCCTGGTCTACACTGCCGGGGAGGGGGATCAATCTAAGTTACACCGCTTCAGCCACGTGACTAACGTAGCTGAAGTCGATGTATTTAGATCTACTTACCACAGTGTCTTCACTGTGGTAAGTTGCTGGCTGACGCTCCCCCATCGACTCCGCTTCTGCTTCTCACTCCGGTGGAGTACCGGAGTCGACGGGAGAGCGCTCGGTGGTCAATTTATCGATTTAGACTAGATGCAATAAATCGACCCCCACTGGGTCGATCGGTGCCCGTCGATCCAGTGGGTAATGTAGGCAAGCCCTTAGTTATAAAATGGCTGAGCTGCTAAAAACAAATATGCAGTCTCTCATTAAAAATAGGTATTGTTCTAGGGATTGGAGGGTACTAAAAGTACTGTTTGTTAAAAAACCTATAGAGAATATATGGGGAATTAAAGGCCCATAAGCCATACTACCTGGCAAATTAGTTATAACAATAATTAAAAAATAATAAAACAATTTGAGGATCTTGAAATGACAGTGTCTAACAAGCATGGTTTCTACAAAGGAAAACCTTACAGTTCTTTGCAAATGTTAATTTGAGTAGCAGAAAAAGGAGAACAGGAGACATAATCTAGAGTTGGAGAAGGTCTTTGACAGGTCCCTCAGAAGAGACTAGTAAAGAAACGAAGTAGTCATGGAACGAAGGCAAAGTATTGTCATGGATCAAAAACTGGTTAGGAAACCAAAGGGGGAACAAGTAGGACGAAATGGTCAGTTTTTATTACGGCAAAAGGTTAACAGCAGAGTGCCTCAAAATTCAGTACTTGGTTGAGTGTTGTTTAACATATTCACTAATGATCTGTGAAAGGCGTGGTGGTGGTAAGCAGTGACACAGCGAAAACTATCAATGACACAAACTTATTTAGGTTAGTGAAGACCATAAAGGACTGAGGAATTTTGTAGAAACCTAACCCAGGTTGGTGATTGGGCAGTACAATAGTACGTGATATGTTGATAAATGCAAAGTAATGTACAATAGAGGGGGAAAAATGCTACTCGTACTTCCTTACAAAGTTCTAATGAAACTATCACGTTAAGAAAGCATCTGTCGTACTTACTCCTGGGATAATTCTGCGCCATTGCACATGCGCAGAATTCATGTCCCCTGCAGATTTCTTTTCCTCGCTGCAGAAAAATGACTTTCTGACTGGGAAGCAAAGGGAAGCCACAAGAGCGATCTTATGACCCTCCCCAGCAGTACATTTCAGGTTCCCAGGGCAGCAGGCAGAGAGGTAAATCAATGTAGGGTACGGTGCAGGACTGAGAAAGACGCAGCTGGGCTGGGGAGGACGAGACTTCCTCTTCCCCTGCATGGCATACGAGGCTGTGTCAGACCCACCCCCAGATTCTCCCTCACCCCTACAGCTGTAGTAAGATTTGCAAAGTGCTTCCCTCCCCCGCCCGCACTTCCTGCACCCACTTCTCCTCAGCTGCACAGGGAGGGATTACTGTACAGGGAGCTGCTCCCCCATCCGCCCAATCCCCATGCAAGTCCAGATCCCCCTCATACCCAGACCCTCCACTGAGTCTCACCCCCCAACCTTCCGCGAGCCCCACTGCCCCTGCACCTGGACCACCCCAACAAGCCACCCTCATCTGGATCCCCACCCTTACGATTCCCAACCAGCTGCACCTGGATCCACATCCCCCACTGAGCCCCACTCCCCCTGCATCTGGACCCTGCCCCCCACAAGCTCCCCACTCCCAGACACCCTGCTGAGCTCAATCTCCCTCCCCACACCTAGACCCCCCCATGGAGCCCCAACCACGTTCACCTGGACCCCACACAGAGTCCCATTACTGTTGCACCCAGAACCCCTAACAAGTGCCTGTGCATCCAGATCTTCCCTGCACCAGATCCCCCACTCAGCCAGCCACCTGCACCCAGATTGCCCCACACAGGACTCTTTCAACCCACACCTAGATCTTCCCACATTAAGCCCTTCCACACTTAGATCTTGCCTTGCTGAGCCTGCCTGCTCACCCTTGGTGCACCTGGCATGGAGGGACAGAGCCCTGGGGTGTTTCTGGGGCAGGCCCAGTCCTTGTGCTGCATCAGGGTTGGGTGCAGCCTCACGACTAAGTCTGTGTCCTGGGGGGGTGGAACTGCATGGTGATCTCCCACCTCTGTGCAGCCAGTGGCCTTTGCTCTCCAGTGCCATGCTGGAGCCTCCACACTTACCTGACAAATAAAATTTGCAGAATTTCAAAATACTTTGTGCAGAATTTTTAATTTTTTGGCATAGAATACCCTCAGGAGTAAGTACTGTGTAGAGTTATTGGTTACCCCATCTTGAAAAGGATATTGTAGAATTGGGGTGAGGGGGAGTTAGAGAAGGGTGAAGAGTGATTAGAAGCATGCAAACATTCTCATGAAAAAGGGATATGTCTCATGTAAAGAAAAAAAATGGTGTCTTCGTCTTAGAAAGGAGATGAATAAGAGGAGACATAAAAAGTATACACAAGAACAAAAGGTCTAGAGAAGGTAGATCAGAAGCCTCATTCTCCCTGTCTCATGACGCAGTGACTAGGGGACATGAATTGAAATTAGGTGGCACTTGCAAAAGTGATGGGTTTTTTGGTTTGTTTTTTAAATCAGCACATAATTAGAATGTGGAACTCCTTGCCATAGGATGTTGTTGAGACCATAAACTTAGTATGATTCAGAAAAGGATTGGACATTTATATAATTAGCAAGAATATCCAAAGTTGCTGTAGTTGGTGCTAGCAAATTTTGAGCAACTCTGTGGTTCGGGTTTTAAGATCATTTACTAGAGAGGAAGATGAAATCCAATGTGGGCCAGGTGGAAATTATTCCACATCTGTCCACTTCAGGGTACTTGAATCTTCCTCTGAAGTGTGTTGTGTTGGCCTCTGTCACATACTGGAGTAAATGGTTCTTGATTCTGAGGGCTTGTCTACACTATCAGCCTGATCGATGGGCAGTGATTGATGCAGCGGGGGTCTACTTATGTATAGTATAGACGTGATAAATCGACTGCCAGTCGTTCTAGTGTCAACTCTGGTACTCCACCTTAAGTAGATCTAAGTACGTTGACTTCAGCTACATTATTCTCGTAGCTGAAGTTGCGTATATTAGATCGATTCTCCCCCCCCCCCCCCCCCACACCCATAGTGTAAACCAGCCCTGAGTCAGGAACTGAGGCAGTTTCCATGTTCCTATAGCCTAGTTGTCGTGTGTTGAAATACTTTGCACATATACTAGATCTTTCATCCAGTAATTTCAAAGTGCTTTATAACCATTGCTTACTGGAGCCTGAATGCTTTATTGGATTTTAATCAGCACTTGTACTGCTAATTCTTCATCAGTGGCATTTATTCCAAAACATATGGACCATGTCCTATGATCTTCATCAATGGACATTTCAAATGGGAACTATTAAAATATTCACAATGGACAAAATCCAATCCCTTTCCAATAAACAGTAAGAACAACGTTTGAAATCCATAGTTAAGCGATTAAAAAAATTAATAGCCATGAATCATGCGATTAAAAAAATTGTGATTAATTGCACTGTTAAACAGTAATAGAATCCCATTTATTTAAATATTTTTTAATGTTTTCTACATTTTCAAACATTGATTCCAATTACAACACAGAATACAAAGTGTATAGTGTTCAATTTATATTTATTTCTGATTACAAATATTTGCACTGTAAAAACAAAGGAAATAGTATTTTTCAATTCAGCTAATACAAGTACTGTACTGCAATCTCTTCGTCATGAAACTGGAACTTACAATTGTAGAATTATGTACAAAAAATAACTGAATTCAAAAATAAAACAGTGTAAATCTTTACAGCCTTCTAGTCTACTCAGTCCTATTTCTTGTTCAGCCAATCACTTAGACAAACAAGTTTGTTTACATTTGCGGAAGATAATGCTGCTGGCTTCTTGTTCACCGTGTCACCTGAAAGTGAGAATAGGCATTCTCATGGCACTGTTGCAGCCTGGCGTCATAAGATATTTATGTGCCAGATGTGCTAAAGATTCATATGTCCCTTCATGCTTCAACCACCATTCCAGGGGACATATGTCCATGCCGATGACAGATTCTGCTTGATAAGAATCCAAAGCAGTGAGGACCGATGCATGTTCATTTTCATCCTCTGACTCAGATGCCATCAGCAGAAGGTTGATTTTGTTTTTTTGGTAGTTCAGGTTCTGTAGTTTCCGCGTCGGAATGTTGCTCTTTTAAGACTTCTGAACGCATGCTCCACACCTCGTCCCTCTGTTTTTGGAAGGCACTTCAGATTCTTAAACCTTGGGTTGAGTGCTGTAGCTATCTTTAGAAATCTCACTTTCGTACCTTCTTTATGTTTTGTCAAATCTGCAGTGGAAGTGTTCTTAAAATGAACAACGTGCTGGGTCATCATCCAAGACTACAATAACATGAAATATATGGCATAATATGTGTAAAACAGAGCTGGAGACATACAGTTCTCCCGCCAAGAGTTCAGTCGCAAATTTAATTAACACATTATTTTTTTTAACGAGCATCAGCATGGAATCATGTCCTCTGGAATGGTGGCTGAAGCATGAAGGGGCATATGAATGTTTAGCACATCTGGCACGTAAATGCCTTGCAATGCTGGCTACAAAAGTCCAATGCAGATGCCTGCTCTTACTTTCTGGTGATATTGTAAATAAGATGTGGGCAGCATTATCTCCCATAAATTTAAACAAACGTGTTTGTCTTAGTGATTGAACAAAACATAGGACTGAACGGACTTGTAGGCTCTAAAGTTTTGCGTTATTTTGTTTGAGTGCAGTTAAGTAACCAAAAAATTGACATTTGTAAGTTGCACGTTCATGATGGAGATTGCACTACAGTACTTGTATGAGGTGAATTGAAAAATACTATTTCTTTTGTTTATCATTTTACAGTGCACATATTTGTAATAAAAATAATATAAAGTGAGCACTGTACACTTTCTATTCTGTGTTATAATAGAAATCAATATATGTGAAAATGTAGAAAAACATACAAAATATTTAATGTATTTCAGTTAGTATTCTATTAAGTGCTATTAATCGTGATTAATTTTTAAAATCATGATTAGTTTTTTTGAGTTAATTGCCTGAGTTAACTGCGATTAATTGACAGACCTAATTATTAACATGATATTCCCCTCACTTTACAATCCTCATGGAGAGTAGGAGTAGATAAGTTGTGTTTTATATAAGATTTTGCAAGTGTGCCCAGTCACAAAAATGTCAACAAGAATAATAATTTTACCCAAATTTAATGTTATTTTGACAAGATACCTGCAAGAGATGTGTTTAAAAAAAAATATTGGTAATGTTTTGAAAATTCTTCTAACAGTGTTTTGCCACATCAAAGCTTCAAAACAATTCTAGAAATTTCAAATTAATTTTACTTTAAAATACTTCGGCAAAATCTAGTGCATGGGACAGTAAAAGTTATTTTCTCATGGAACATGCATAGCAGAATGGCACATATGCTCCATTGGCTTTAAAACTTGCCAGTGGAGTCCAAAAGTGTTCTTCCTTTTAAAAAAAAGAAAGAAAAAAAAAAAGTCTTTTAGCCCTTTCATTTGTGTACAGATAAGGCAGGGATCAGCAACTTTTGGCATGCAGCCCACCAGGGTAAGCCTCCTGGCAGGCCAGGCCGGTTTCTTTACCTGCTGCGTCTACAGGCTCGGCCGATCGCGGCTCCCACTGGCTGTGGTTCGCCGCTCCAGGCCAATGTGGGCTGCGGGAAGCAGCGCGGGCCGAGGGATGTCTACACTGCAATTAAAAACCTATGTCTGGCCCGTGCCAGCTGACTCTTACTGGCGGTGCTTGGGGTCAGGGGTTGTTCAATTGCAGTGTAGAGGTTTAGGATTGGTCTGGAGCCCAGGCTCTAGGAGCCTTTGGTGTGGGAGGATCCGAGAGCTCAGGCTGCATCCTGAGTCCGAACGTCTATATGCAATTAAACAGCTCTTTAGCCTGAGCCCCTTAGTTCCAGACAGCTAGCATGGGTCAGCTGTGGGTTTTTAATGGAGTGTAGACATACCTATAGAGGTCACATCATGTCTCCTGCACTTCCTTCACAGTTTTGGTACAAAGTAGAGGAAGCTGCTGTAACTCTTAGAGGATTTTATCCATCCATGAAATTCTTTAATCTCATTACTGACCAAAACCAGGAGAAAGCTTTACCGATTTTTTTGTATAATTAGTATATGCTTCTGAAGTTCAGTACCCTTCAGTACCTATACTCTCAACCCTAACTCAAATATTACAAAAGTCTGGTTTGGTTTTTTGTTTTGTTTTGGTTTTTTTGGTTGTCTGAATTTATTTTATTAAGGTGGAACTGTCGCATAACAAGCAGTATGCTCCCAAGAGTGAAATGATTGCTCAGGCTGACCTGTTTCTCTTGACTCAAGGAAGTGTGTGTGTGGGTTTTATTTTTAAAGACAATGTTGTTTTGCTATAAAAATATTGAAAAGTTGTCAGTCTTCAGTGAATGATTGTCCGTCCTGGAGCCAAGGGAATAGTTATTTTCTCAGTTTTGTGAGCTCGAAATCTGTAAGAGGGTTCAGCTTTGTGTTGCCATATAACAAGGGTGATGAAGTCAGGAGTTATTGCAGAGACTGATTAATATATAACCGTGTAAGGCATCAGTCCCCAGTTATGTTAACTTCCATGAATTTAAATGTTTTTTTTCAAAATACATTCATATTTTGCTAGTTTATGCTGCTCTATTGGATCATATTATTACGTATATAATTATAATATCAAAAATTAGGATAGTAAAGATTCATTTGATATGTCCATGGAACACTCTTTATCTTCCTCATTTTCACTTTTCTTCATGTTTGTATGAGACTACCTTCCTTTTTTCGTTCAGTTTTATATTTTATTATGGAGGTATTGGTAGCAACTGTATATTTAAGGTTCTACTGAGACTTGCAGTTGTGATTGGGATTAATTATCTTTATGTAATACAAATGTACACCAGCATCCATCTCGTGACACTTATACTTATGGTAAAGACTCTCCAACACCTCTCCTCTCCCCGGCAGGCAAATTTGACTTAAATCTATTCAGCTGCTTAGGAGTTACGGGCAGTTAGAATAACTCTTCTTTGACATGTAGCTGTGCAGCCTGTTTCCTTCAGATCCTTCTAGCTAAAAAATACCTTGGTTATAACATCCTATGCTTACTATGTAGGTGGAGTTAAACTAAATGTAAGACTTGTGGCAGTGTTTTATTAAATACTTCTGTTATTAATTTTGTTTGTCATAACTTATTTATGCCAAGGAATGCTGCTGCCTTCATAAAACCACCAGTCTACTACCACTTTCCTTACCCCCTTAGTCTTCTGCAACCCCATTGGGGTTCGACAAAAGGAATCCTTTTCTTAGGGGCCTGGCAAGAACTGCCATATCCAGGCTGCTCTCTGGCGTATCCCAGTAGGTCTGCCAGCTGGACGGTATTCCCTGTTAGTACAGGTATATGAAGGGATTCTTAGTTTGCTTTTACAGCAAGCCTCTTCCTCTCCCTGCTCTCTCTCTGGTGTTGGGATGTGGCAATAGGGAAGCGGGGACTTGCAGCAAAACTTGTTTGGGAAGCAAAATTGTGTCTCCATTTGAGAGGCAATTTCTGTGTCCGACTAGCTTTCCCAGGTCACTTTTTTGGCCTCCCTAGCACTGGGTAATCACTAAAACACAGTAAGCTCCTCATCCTGGTTCTCTGCACTGTAGTCAGAATGCTGTCCCCATGCCCTTCTATCCATTTTAAAAAAGTAATACCTTTAAGATATAAAAATGTCCAGTTTTAAACTTTGTTATCAAACATATAACTTTCAACTAAATATCCTCCTTCAAGGGTGTTTCAGCCTGGCTCCCATGCTAGGACTGTATGCTCCATTGCCCACCTTGTGTTCCCATGCAAAAGCATAAAAGGCAGGGCAACCACATTTTCCGCTCAGTTTCTTCTTAGAGCGTGTGGCAGCGAGAGGGAACCTGGCAAGTGTTTTACCTGCTGGTCATCCTTGTTATTCTGGTGAAGATCTCCCTCTTTCTCATATAATATCTGAAATAAAAGAACTAACAAAAGAAGAAGGAAAAAGGATAGAGGAGATAGTTGTACATACCCCTTTCTATGCCCCGTACAGTGGAGAACCATCATGGTGAACTGTAAGCTTTCAGGGTTTAGGGCTCTACCCAGCCTGCAGCAGAATCATTCCTCTTATCAACAGGCATAGCCAATGTAAATGTTCTGTTCAAATAAGTTCTTTTCTGTTCGAGGAAGACAAGCATTTCTGATAAATGTGCAGTGTGCAAATCATTCACATAGAGGACTTTCAAGTCAAGGGAGACGCAATCCAATTTCATCTGCTCCAGCAGTTTTATGCATTTTGTCCAGCTCAGAGCAGGGAGTCCTCCCCACTAGTTTTCACAGATGACTTCAGAGCAAGTGTAGGAGACCCTGCTACAGAGCACTGATCCAGCACAGGCATGGCAGGACACAAGTAGGAGGGTACCCAATTTGTATGTCATGGTGGCTCGACATCATTGCATGTGTCCCATAGATAGTTCACTTTGTATAGATCCAGAAAGAGGAAGAGATCGGTCTTTTCTGTGGTTATCACTGCCTAGAACACTGACAATGGGGACAGAGCAGCCAGACTCTTAATTGTTTCGAGACAGAGCTGTCTAACCAGCGCCAGCGGCTGATGATTTCATGGAGAGAGGTGGGCAAACTGTGGCCCATGGGCCACATCCAGCCTGCGGGACCGTCCTGCCCGGACCCTGAGCTCCAGGCCGGGGAGGCTAGTACCCGGCCCCTTTCCTGCTGTTCCCCCTCCCCTGCAGCCTCAGCGCGCTGTGCCGCAAGCGCTCTGGCCCGCCACTCCTGTCGGGCAGCGCGGCGGCGTGGTAAGGGGGCAGGGAGTAGGGGGCTCCAGGGGGCAGTCAGGGGACAGGGAGGAGGGGACAGTTCAATGGGGGGGGGCTGGATAGGCATGGGAGTCCTGGGGGGCCTGTTAGGGGGTGGTGGTGTGGATAGGGGTCAGGGAAGTCAGGGGACAGGGAGCAGAGGGTGTTGGATAGGCGTGGGAGTCCCAGGGTGCCTGTCAGGGGGCGGGGGTGTGGATGGGGTTGGGGCAGTCGGGGGACAGGGAGAAGGGGCGGTTGGATAGGGGGTGGGTTCCCCGGGGGTGGTTAGGGCGCGGGTCCTGGGAGGGGGTGGTCAGGGGACAAGGAGCAGGGGGGATTGGATGAGTCGGGGCAGTCAGTGGTCAGGAAATGGAAGGGGGAGGATAGGGGCTGGGGGCCAGACTGTTTGGGGAGACACAGCCTTCCCTACCCGGCCCTCCATATAGTTTTGCAACCCTGATGTGGCCCTCCAGCCAAAAAGCTTGCCCATCCCTGACCTAGGATCTCCTAATACGTATTTCCCGAGACTCTGGATATTTAGATGGTGGTTGTCTATGAATAGTCACACAAACTGTGATATCCTGGCTACATCAGTCCCCTGCCAGCATTGATTTCCCCATTAGCAAAGGCAAACAGGAATTGGCCAAAGCCCTTTAGCAAACTCCATCCACTGTTCAGCTGACCTCCAACATGGCAGAGAAACATGACCAAGTGCCCCAGCTAAATTCAGAACACTTCTCTTCCCACCCAGTGCCTCAGGTCATTAGTAGTCACAATGGTACAAGAGAAACCCTAGTCAGTGAAAGGTACATGTACACCCAGGGACAAAGGAACCCAAAAGTTGAATCTCTTTGGGGGCAAAGCTGATTGATTGGCCTCACTGCAACTATAGGTGGCAAGTTATCAAGCATTATTTGCCAAGTAACATGTCCTGACAAGGAGGAGGTCAACTTACTTTTTGTCCAAGCTGCCTGATGATGGTAGGGAGGAGATAAAGGAAATTATATTCATGGCCAGATGGTTGCCAAGGCAGCCTAGGATATGGTTGTAAGATTGGTGGCTGTGACCATGTAATCCTGAGATGAGCCTTCGGAGCTCCACCAGAGGCGCAACTCGTCAAAGAGATGGAGCTTTTCAGTTTGAAGGCTGACAAAGCACTTCACCCTCTTGAAGAACATGAGGGCTATCCTGAGATCCATTGAGGGATTGACACACCATCCCCTACTGAAAGCCCTACAAGTATCAGCCTTGACAGGGGCAATGGGCTCATGCTGACTCTTAGGGCAGACATAATCAAAATGGTCATGGTGCCAAAGGAGACAATCATCCTCTGCTTCCCTTGTCACCCTGGTCAGCCAGACAGCAAATTTGGTGGGAATGTCAGGAGCCACATCAGAGCTGATCATCACAGCCACAGCTATTACCTTATGAACATACCTCTCAGTGGTAGGCCACGTGCTGGCATTCATTTACGTGAAGCTGCTTGTCAAACTTTGCCTTCAAACTCTCCAACTCAGGCTAAGGAATGTCTGTTCTTCACTGAAAATGTGATAAGAAACAAAGGTCATAGTACCATGTCATGTTACCACAGAAACCTGATACCCAAACAACATGGGATTACACACAACCATTCTAGAGTCCAGAGCCACCGGGGTAGCTTGTACAATATTCCTGCCTATCCTCCAATGGGATGCTCATCCTTCTGCCTGGAGGACATCAACTTCTGGAAATAGTGTGACATGATTGGCCCTTTACTTTCCAGGAATCAACAAGTGAGCAGATTTCCTGAGCACATGGTCCCTGTACACATCCTTCATGGAAATGATATTCTATCAGTGGGGTACATGGAAGACTACTTTGTCAGAAAGGACAATGCAAAATGTTAAAACTTTTGCTCAAGAGGGTCCATGGTTGCTACTGCATGACTCTCTTACAGTGGAACAAAGAATTCATATACATCTTTCTTCTGATTACTAGGGTGATTTCTGAACTCAAGTAACAAAGCTATGATCATTCTGGTATCTCTGTAGTGGGTGAGGCAGTTCGGGCTGACAGATCTGCTTTAGATGTCCATTTAACCTCTGATCCAGCCCCCACACTTTCTGGATGTGATCTCATAACATCACAGCCAGAAACTCCATCTAGACCCAAAGTCACTGCACCCGACAGTGTGGCCGCTGTTTGGCTAAGAACAGTGGACAGACTGCTCCTGTCAGGTGCAGGAAATTGCAATATGTCCCACATTACCCAGGGTCTTGAAAATGTCTGCAGAAAGGGAGATCCACTCACATACATTTTTTAAGGTCTTTTGGAGCAAGATTTCCCTCCCATAGACGTAGGCCAAATAGAGTTAAAGTTTTGGTGCTAAATAATACTGGGAAACTGCCATTGAAAAGCTTTAACTTAGAGTTGTAGTGTCTCAGCTAAAAGAAAAGGAGTACTTGTGGCACCTTAGAGACTAACCAATTTATTTGAGCATAAGCTTTCGTGAGCTACAGCTCACTTATTTCCACACCACTCAAATGGTTTAAAAAAAACACACACAAATCTTAAGTTAAAGCAACATGAACATAATAGAGTGTGAATCTTCATTGCCACGCTCAGCCACACCAGCATATGAATTATGTCTCTATCACATTTCCAATTAAACAATGTCCTTATTCTCATCATACACATACAAGAAATGAAAATCACATTGCAATGGACAGCCTTAACTATAACCTATTATGAAGAACATGCTATCTCTGTGTATGTGAAAGTGAATATGATATTTGTGTGATTTTGTTAGCAATAGAGTTGGTAAATTTTTTAAATGTTAAATTTTGGCCATTTTTTTCATTGCATTCAAATTTTGATATGGAAATACCCCTGAGAATTTCAATGAGCGTGACTGTGCACAATGTTTTTGTTACTTTTCCATTTCCTGTTTTTGATCAGTTTTAGTCAAGGACAATCACATTTAACATCACATTATCCGGTTGTGATTAACCCTTTGTCATGTTCTAACATAACATCCGGTTGTGATTAACCCTATTCAAACATCTAACATAACCTCTAATCATAACATCCGGTTGTGATTAACCCTATTCAAAGTCATGTTCTAACATAAACTGATTTTCTAATGAATGCATAGGCTTAAGTGTGCCTCCTTTTAGCAATGATTTTACTTTGCAACTTTTCTTGGGACCTCCTGAAAAGCAATATGTGCAACTTCTACAGTATAGCTAGGCAGAAATATACATTCAGATAACTTCAGTTTCTGGTAAATAATCTTTCTGTCATCTTAACAGCCACAGCATTGGACTCATACTCTGTGATGTATTTTTTTTTTTAATTTAAAATATCACAGTTTGTCAGTGATTCTCTCTCTTTGTCTCTCTGTCTCTCATAGATTAATTAGAATGATCAAGGAAAAGTGTATTTGATCGTATTTATTTATTTGGGTTAGTTAATTCTTCTGGGTAGCTGCAAAATAAACAGATTTAAACATATCCACGTGTACTGCTACCTTCAGAGGTTTAAGTAATACAACAGGATTATCATTGACATTAGATCAGTATTAAACTTTATGCCTCAGGTGTGGAATGGTATTCTGTGTTAGCATAGTGAGGAATCTGAAGAGTGTTTCTAGGACTGAATTAAAGACAAAAAGACTATGACTTGTAAAGATGCTTCGCATATTAATGTCTTTCATTCTGTGTGATTATATTTGAGGTTTTTGGAGATGTGTGACTTACATTGTTGCCAACTTTCATTTTATAACAAGTACTTTTGAAAACCTTTTTTTTTTATGTATCAGAATATGCCAACACTTCCCTGTTGTTCTATCTTCAGAACATATGTTAGACACATTATATTGATAGGAGAGATTGTCAAAAGAAATATTTTTTTTAAATAAGTTTATATATGTTATGAGCTTCACGTATATAGTATAATTGGAAATACACTTTCATCTTCTGTTTTATTATGGTTCTGTTCCAGGATGTGACTTAAAATATAACCTTTTATTTAGTTTTATTTTTCTTAATCAAGATAAGATCAGTAATTAAAGGAGGAAGTCTGCAAATCCATCAAATTAATATCTTAATATCAATCTTCCCACAATCACTACATTGTATCTATGCATAACTTTAAAGCTTCATATTTGATGTTTTATTGACTACCCTCACTTATTAATAATGTCTGGATAAGTTAAGTAAAAAATAATTTCATAAAGAAGTGTTCCAGGAAACCTATATGGTGAAAAATCCTGGTCTGTTTTAAAACAGTGGATGGACAAAAGTAGTAGTTTCAGTAATAGCTGGCATTTTGTATACCATCTTTCATCCAAAGATCTCAAATCATAATAACTTTTAAAACTGGAAGTACATGAATAACTGTATCTGTTTGGGGCTCTGGGCAGCAGTGCAAAAAAGGCAGAAGTCATTCTGCAGTGAAAGATCACATCCTTAACAAATAATACACAATCATTCTGGAAAGAGTTTGGTGAATCCTCTACTCAGTGTAAATCACTGGTGAATTTTAGATAGACAGACTGTAATTTCTCATTGGTATTTTTCTGTACACAAGGATAATAGCCTTAATCCAATGGAATTGTCATGAGAGTTATAACAAATCAGCATTCTTGCTTGCAATCCAAAATAAAGTTGTTTTGTTCCATTGTAAATTCCTGGCTTTAGTCTGTGTAAGCAAGAGCCATATCATTTAACAAAAAGCAAATTAACAAAACATCTTACAAAATCATTAATGTGTTTTGAATTGAATCCCTAAGGCATTTCCAAATTCTGTAGCATGAGAAAATCCTCTTCATGCTATCCCAGTCCATTTGTGTACTCATTGCCATGATGACAATATTTTGAGTAAGAGCTTCACTGAAATCATTAATCATATTTACTTATTAAATCAGTGATTTTTGGAATCCAGTACCTTGGTATTAATTTCTTCAAGTTTATAAGAATGATCATTAATCAATTTCCTCTCAAGAAAAAAGGATATTGCATATCAAAATGCATTTTTAGGTGTTTGATTATGAAGATAGACTCTGGACCATATCTCTCAGAAAATTACCTCTACTTCCATGAACTTCCTGGGCTTCAGAGCTGCAAGAGATGTAACTTCTTCTAGAAGGAATTATCGATGTAATGTAGGATTAGATGTTCGTTCTCTCCCCCCCTTCCAGGGGTAAAGTATCTTACTTAGCCCTCAGTAACCATATATGATTAATTAGTATATTTTGGAATGACCTGTTAAACATACTCAATGAATCCCCATTACTGCAACTCAGTTTGTTCCCCAGGCTGCCGGAGGGTTAATTAACTGGAAAGATTTAAAGGGGGCAGGGCCTGACATTATTCAAACTTCTCCATGGTTAACATTTCAGATGTCAATAAGAGACTTGAAGAAAAAAACGATGCAGCTCAAAAATTATCTTGTTACCGCTCTCAAAATTTGTATGCAGGCAAAACTGGCAATCAGCATGGTGCAGATTGTCTGATTGGAGATTAAACTCCAAGCCAGGAGGTCTCTGTGTACCCAGACTTGTATAGGATGTTTATTCCAGCCCCAAAGAATAGTCCCATAAAATGAGAACTGTTAATACAGTACCAACTTTTCCATGAACTTGGACCTTCCAAGCTCCCATAGCTCCATAAATACCTGTATCTGATGTGTGTGCACATGCGCTTGGAACCTTCCAGCTTCCATAGCTCCATAAATAATGGCAACTGTGTGTGTGTTTGTGTGCACACGTGCATAGCTCCATAAATACCTGTATTTGGGGTGTGTTTTAGTTATCCTGTAGAGGAGCCTTGGTTTTCTGTAGTAGTTGCTGACTCAAAATGATGCAGATATTTTAAACTGAAAATGGGTCTTAATAATAAATGAGCATTTGTGCTGCAGTCTGAGTGTGTGCAAACAGAGGTATAATAAACAGCAGAAATAATTTTATCATCACACATCTGCTATTTGTTCTAAATGTAATCCCAGCAGGATTACTCTTTTGCTTGTTCAGTCTGTTTGATTCTAACACCATTTTCGCTGTCTGGAGATGGTTTATCATTTTACTTCTAAAGCAAATTGAACCAGTAACAAAAAAAAAGAAGATAATTAGTACCAAAGTTTATGTAATTTTCATAAGTAGATGTAGTTAATCATAAACCTGAGTAAAAATAATTTGGAAATGAATACACTTTATTGGGAAATAAAAACATGATTATCACACAAGGTAAATAGAAGTATAACAATTGTATTTGAAGAGGCTTTTTTCTTTTATTAGTACAATAGCAAATTTAACTTTGTATCTCAGTTAATACCTTGAATATCTTTAAACAGTTAACTTGGAGTGGGGAGGGATGAACACAAAACAACTTCCTGATGATTAGATGAGACTATATTTGGTTATAGTATGTCTTATTAAAACAGTTCTGGATATTTTAGAAAAGATGTTAAAAAAAAAAGTAGTGTCTTTCATGGGTATGTGATATTAGTTGCCAGATTGTAGACTTGATCTTCATCTGAGGTAAAGGAGGGAAGAAAAAATGAAACCACCTTCTTTTGAGCTTCATTGGGCATCAGATCATCTTTCACTAGTCCTTGTAAAATAGTCTTTACAAGGAAATCTGACCACTTCAACCCTTTTTTTCCCATGGTCCCCCCTTCTCCAACTAAACTTTTCACCTTCACCTTTGAAGCCCTATATATCCTTGCCCCTCCTTACTCAACCTTCTCTCTTGTTTTGTTGTTCCCTGTCCTCTTCCTTCAGTAAGTGACCTACCTGTCCCACAAGTGTCTTTCATTCTGCTCTTCACTCAAGGAACACCTTTCCTGAGCTACTCCGCGCGGAAGGATTTAAATGAAGACTCACTTCTGTTATGATGTCTATCCCTGAGTTTAGATAACTAACTTTGCAACTCTAAAATAATCAAGAAATGGGCAGCTGTCTTGTTAGTTCTGTGTTCCTGCTGTCACCCTGGACGCTCTGTTTGTACGTTGTGTTCCTTTCTCCCATCATTTGCTTTCTATAATATTAGGGCTCTGTGCATGATTTGTCTGTATAGCACTTAACTCTACCATATTATTAATACACTGTAATACATTTTATTAGCTGCAGTGGCATTCCAGACCATTTGGAAACATACATGATTAAAAAGTTTAATATTAAATATTATAATAAAATACTCCTAAATTACTTTTTATCCATATTTCATAAATAAGTAGACACAAAAGTAGCAAAACACAGATTTCTACAACCTTTGGTTTTAAAACAAAATTCTTGGCTGGGTAAACTTAAAAAAAAAAAAAAAAAAAAAAGTTGTGAGCCTGTTTGTTTTCTGCTTGTTTTCAACACATTTTAACATTACTGCAGTTGAAGCACAGTTAGTTACCTTGTTAATGTATTTGTGACTGATAAAATCAGCTTTGAAACAACAACCACAAGACTTCCCCCTTGGAGAAATAATGTGTGCATATGTCTGTGTACGAAGCAACTTGAGTGCATTTATGTCTGCTTACTTTGTTCCCTGCAGCTCTTTTTAAATATAGTATTTTCCATGTTGCATTGGATTATGCAAGTAAAATAGAAGACCTTGAAATGCACACTTACTAAACTACATTAACTGTGTCAGTGCTTTGTTTTTGAAAAGGGAAATGAATTATGGAGGAGCATTTTGACAGTTGCAACCATTAAAAGACATTGACTGAAAGATTCTGAGACACTGTCAGTTCCCTGAAATGCTATGTGTAAATTAAATTTAAATTGTATCTTCTTTTAAAGGGAAAATGAAAGTAATAATGGGCAAAATGACTTTTCCCCAAAGTCACAAAAATTAAATTTCTTTGTGCTTCCTTGGATATTTAATTTGTGAGAATTTATTATATAGAAAAAACAAATAGAGGTAATTATTACTTAAGCATCAAATAGAGCAAAGGCTTCATGACAATGTGTTGGGGCAAATTTCCATTTTCACTTTTATTTCATGGGAACGTGTATCTTGATCGATGTGTGCATTCAATTCAAGTGCATTTTTTCCTATGAAGAAATAAGGAAAGGACAAAGATTTGTTCTTCAGAACTGTGAAAACTAGACTGGAACTGGTCACATAATATTCTATTTATTTCTATTTTTTTCTTACAGCACTGACACTTTACCAGCTCTGCTTTTAATTCATGTAAGCTTATAACTGGTATTGAAGGGGTTGTACTATATAATCAATACAAAACTTTCCTAGTATTCTATCCAAACTCAGTTAGTGTGAGGTTTTGCGTCATTTGAGTCACAACTGCCAACTATTGATCCTGTATCTGAAGGTTTTAGGCATTGTGTTCACATGTATAAAACAAATGTCTTGGCAAAATAATGTTTTTTGAAAACTATGTACAGTATGCTTTTAGAATCTGTGACTAACAGGTATGTTGCAGATCTCGGAGCTAGAATAAAGAGCAGGTGTGGTATTGTGTGCAGTCTTTGCCAGGGCTTTCCTTAAAAAAGAAATCAAGCGTGTTTCTCCTTAGCAAGGTCTATGGACAGAACCAGCATGAGAAAAAGAAATCATAATGTTAAAAAGCAAAACAACCATAAGAACACTACTTAATTCTAGATGGCATAGGCACAGTGATGGTTATGCCATTCTAAAATGAGTTTGACAAAATAGGGTCTTTCGCAGTTTAAACACAATTTATGTACAATATGATGGACTTAATCATGGAGAGCCCAAATCTGTTCTTCTACAAGTAGCATGGCTCAGTGAGTTGAAATGAGATGAGAAAGAACAGTTAGGTTTTGGTAAGAAAGTAAGGGCATTATAGTTCAATACCTTCACTTAACTAACCTTTAAGTGTGCAATTAACATTTAAGGAAAATAAAGTTTGGGGAATGCTGTAGGAAAATTGCCAAAATGTGGAAAGTAGTTAAGTTCTCCGTTCTATGAACAGGAATAATTTTACATCCCACTTCTGAGATACCATAAAGTGAAAGCTATAATGCATGAAAGATTGTATTCTACTGTTACAGTGGTGTCACAGACACATCTATACCGAAGTTTTCCATTTAAAAACCTTTAGTTGTAGCAGCCTTACAAAATTACAGTAGGCTGAAACATGAGTAGTGAGCTACCGGTCAGAGATACAATTTTTGTAATTTGAATTCCAACATATATTCAATGATGAAAGTGATTTTTTAACATAAATATATGGAAATACATGTCGACCACAGTTTGGGTCAGCAAGCAGCTGATGTTGCTTAACTGTGATGGAGACTGTAATAAGTCCTATAAGTTTTAGCAAGGACATTTGAACTGCGTCCACTTCCCAGAGGAGTCTGTACATCAGTAAGATAGTGTAATGTTAGCTTGTGAGAATGTCTTGCATTTAGTTAGGGTATGCATTACTTTTATCCCTTTCTGCTCCGGCTTCCCTTCTGTAGGTCTGGAAAGCATCCTTAAATGTATTCAGCCTTTTTCTGCAATGTAGTCTATTAGATAGCAGATTCTGGAACTCAGCAAAGGCAGTCCAGGTGGACTAGACTGTATGTATGCTATCTGAAACAGCTTTGTAAAGGTGTAGGGGGAAAAAATGGGTCCTTAAGCATTCATCACAAGGGATCCTATAAAATCCTTATGCTACTCTAGAGCTGATTCAGATATTATCTTCTGCCATCAGTGCTCCAGTTTTCTGTCTTCCCAGTTTGCCTACCATAAGTCATCGGTGAGCAATGGCGATCTGTGGCGGCAAGGCAGAGGGAAGGACAGCCACTAGGAACTAGTGTATTGATGAGTGTGTACAATAGTAGTACACATGTTCTATCAGCCTGGCAACATTCTGATCCAGCTGGACACCTGTGTTTAACAGGAAACCTAAGATCCTTGAGTCTCTTAGAGCAGATAAGTATATCCTGCTCAATTTAAAAAAAAAAAAAAGCTAGTCTTTTCTTTTTACATATGACAAAGAAAAAACTGTGCAAGAATAAATTTTAAATATATTGATTTAACTATAAAATTAGGGATTTCTGTACACCTGTACTACCCAAAGTATATTTATTTAAAATAAAGCAATGAAGAGGGGCATGCAAATTAGGCCTGTCCTTTTGCCAGAGTTCAGTTGGTTATATGATACATGCAGCATTTTCTTTGTGTATAGTGAGATGAGCTTATGAACCAATTTTACATCTTGCTTAGCATTATCAGAGGAGAAGAGGTTGAAAAGTTATGCTTAATAGCTAAAGCCCCAGAGACTTATGCAGTTTTGGAATGGTTTCCATTTCTGTGTAAATGTCTTTCAAGTGATGACTGCAGACTGCTTTTGTGGATAAGGCCCAGAGTTATTTTGGGAAGTAAAATTTTGCTTTCTGTGTGGGTGGGAAGGAAGATAATACTCCTTATTTATAATTTAATGAGGAAGATGAAACCACAGGGGCAAAAAAAAAGTTGGCAGCCAATGACTAATACTTGAATGTGTTGGTGCCAGTGGTTCAGAGATCACAGCACTAACTCCTTAATACTGGAAAATCATGATTCCTGTCACAGAGGCTGTTTAGTGGAGATGCTGACATCTGTATAAACCCATCTAACTTACTGATTTGTTGTGTTACTTGTACGTTAAGAGATCAATGTTTGCATGCACTGGAAATAGCCAAATGGGGAAAAAATAGGGGGTCTCACAATATTCCCTTAATTATCAAGTCATCTAACAAACTACAAACATCGTATAATACAAAATGTTTAACAAATGCTCATTAAAATCACAGCAATTGGCAGAATATGAAGGTAATGTAATATGCTTTTTTATTTCTTTGGTTCCAGAATTTGGTGAAGAATCTTCCTGAACAGAAAGAACTCAGTGCCTTAGCGCAGTTAAAGCATGAATATGATGATCTCTGTGAGCCAGAACAGTTTGGAGTTGTGGTATGTATTCGACTAATATTCAGCCAGGGGTTGTCATTTATAAGATACATTAAAAGGAAAAACATTTAAATAGTGTATTGATTTTTTTTCATTACTGTTAATACATGTTTTTCAGACTGCACAGATTGTGGACCACTGTCTGTCTGTCTCTCATTTATTTAGCACAATAGTGGCAAAAATCAGGAAATTAAGGTTCTTATGGAATAGAATCCCTACAGGTACTTGACAGAGCCTACTCTATACTGTACCATTGAAAGGAACAGTGATGTATAATTAACGGCCACTTTCTATAAAAGTCATTTCTATGACAAATCAAATCTCTTTGCTGATTGACAGGGGAGTGCTGTTGATAAATAATAGAGCAGAAGAGGTATATTTTAGGACTTCTTAAGTATTCATTTATGCAGAGTCATCGACTGATGATTTTTTTCACCCATTTGTTGTTTGTACTTAATATCTAAGAGACTGCATTGGCAATTGAAAGAGTTAGCCTATGTATTATTTCTCAGTTCAGATATTCCTCCCTCACCTTGCAATAAAAAATTAGGCTATTTATGCTCATATATTTGTAACATATATCATTTTGCTACTAAAAGGAGTGGAACTTGAGAAAAGATGCAAGATATCTTATTAAGAAGAATCAATAAATTTAGAGTTTATTATAAACTTTGTTTATTCAGATAAATTGTGGACCTGACTACAAAACCTAGTAAAACCTCTGCATTTGGGAAAATTTCAGATCTGGATCCAAATTCTGGGCTAGATTCTGATGATACTCATGTTGAGTTGCAGCACTTGTCTCCAAAAAGTAGTCCCTATTCAGAGACAAAGTATGACCAAAATAAGAAAATCAAAATGTGTCCATTTGTGACTAGGACTTATCTCTAAATCAAATGTTCCAATATAGCATAAGTTACGTAGTAAAGTCTAAGTTCCAAAAGTACTATCCAGAAGTGTTTTGTAAAAAGTGTGTAGTTCAATTGCTATATATGCAGTAAATCAGATTGTCACAAAAATAACTGCAATTTTGGCTAGAGATCGTACTCTCTCTTGGGAAAAAGGTTATAAGCAGATACCCATTAGAACAGGGGTTCTTAAATTTCATTAAACTGCGGCCCCTCTTCTGACAATAAAGTTATCACATGACCCCTGGAGAGGGGGCGGGGGGGGGGGCGGAGCCCAAGCCCTGCCACCCCAGGTTGTGGGTGAGAGGGGGCTGTAGCCTAAGCACCATTGCCCCAGGTGGGGCTGGAGCTCCGGCTTCAGCTTCAGACCTGAATCCCAGCAAATCTAATGCTGGCCCTGGTGACCCAGTCAAATGGGCTCGCAACCCACTTTGGGGTCCTGACCCACAGTTTGGAAACCGCTGCATTAGAAGTTCAGTTTGGGCACCCAGTTTGACTGCACAAAATATAAGTAAGTCAGTCCTTACAACGCTTCTCAGATGTTGAGGCAAAGGAAAAACGTTTGGCCTGATCAGATATGGCTTTTTTAAATATAGGAACTGGAAAATGAAAGGTTTAGTGATTTTTCATATATTTTCTAGCTTTTTAATGAATGGCCTAGTTCTACAATGTCGTCCCTTTTGGAGAGACCAATTTATACAGGAGCAACTTCAAAGGTAATCTGGGGAGGGGGTTCAGGAGGACCCTGTGGTTGGAGGAGAGGAGAAGAGAGGTAAAGGTAACAGAGAGTAACATACAACCTCAAGAAAAGAATTAGTTCAGGTTGATTCTGTTGTTCTATTTATCAGTGTCTGAAGGCATACTTTTCAAAAAGTAGGTCAATTGTTTTGAGACACACCTTACTATAGCTAAGTAGTTTGCTAGGTTTTTTTACAGGCTAAAAAAAAAAAAGGCCCTGGTTGCTCCTTTTCTGTGCAAAAGTATATAAAAGGGAACTATTTAATGCAAAACCTTTAAGTTCCAGTGGCAACACAGAAAAAGTCATCCAACAGTTTCCATGAAGTCTTCTCTAAGGATCTTCTGTCTCTCCTAAATTATTTTCAGTTTGTAAGCCACACATTCCACCTTGATATGTTTAATGTGTTAAAGCTCCCATACTTTCACCACAGGAGGATGTAGGCTCCCTTTGGAGTCACTGTCATTTGTGTGTGTGTTTGTGTGTGTACTGGTTTTTTTTTAATCAACCCATGTTTATCATAGAGGTAGATTCTGTTTAAAATCAGAAACATTCTTCCCTCAGAAGCTGTGTCCTTGAGTCTGCTTCATTCCAGGCCCTGCTGGTCCTGGGATGAGCCATAAATAAAGCTACGTTTTAGTCATGGGTATATTTAGTAAAAGTTATGGACAGGTCATGGGCAGTAAACGAAGTTTCATGGCCTCTGACCTGTCCATGACTTGTACTGTATACCCCTAACTAAAACTTGGTCCTGGGGGCTGCAGGTGCTCTTCTGGGGCAGGCGGGTGGTAGTGGGCGGCCTGTGACTCGTGCTGGTAGGGATTGGGGGCATGGAGCAGGCAGCGGTGCATGGCCCGGCGCCCCTACTGGTGGTGGCGTGGTGGGGAGTGTTGGCGGGACTGCCAGGCTCCCTATCCAGCTCCGTGTGTCCCTTCAGCTCCTAGGAGGAGGGAAGGTTGGGGGGCTCTGCATTCTGCCCTCGCCACGAGTTCTGGCTCCATAGCTGTGGTTCCCGGCTGATGGGAGCTGCAGGGGCAGAGCACATAGCTCCCTGGCCCCTCTGCCTAGAAGCTGCATGGACATGCTGGCCGCTTCCAGGGAGAGCCCTCCCCTCCCCCCCCCCCCCACTAGGTAAGTGCCACCGTGCTCTCCAACCCAGCCCTGATCCCCCTCCCACACCTAAACTGCTGCCAAGTATTTGAGCAGCCCCTGAGCTGGCTGCACCGGCCACTGCAACAGTCACAGACGTCACGGAAAGTCACAAAATCTATAACCTCTGTGACAGACACCCAGTCTTAGCTGTAAATAAGTTTTGAATTAATACAGCCTTATTATAAATTAGGCTGTTCTTTATATTCACTCATCTAGCTGCAATAAGGGAAGTGTGTGTTTGTGTCTGTATGTGCATATATACATTTATATATACACATAGATTTAATATAATATAACATAGTTTGCTAGCAGTGTGCTTTCTACTACATCTGACAAATTTCTGATATCTTTTCTTACCCTTCTTGTGATTTCAAGAAAGCTCATCATTCTTGGTATTCAGTTATCTGGAATCCCCTGCAACCTGACTTTGGTAACAGACCTTATCACTGTATCCTTTCCCCCCTAAACTCTAGGCTTTTTTTTCTTTCTTAATCTTGTGTGTTCCTTGTCCTCTGTCAGCTATGGATATGAGTTTTCTCACAGCTGCCTGCATTTTAATAATTTGGTTTATTAAATCAAAAATAATTTACCCTTTTCTCTTCAAGGTGTTATTGGTTTGTGGTTGTGGCCAACAACTGTTATCTGTGCTAAATAAATTTAATAGTAAAGATATAAACTGGAGAAATCTGATTGGAATAACATTAGTTAAAGCTATGTTTCGCTTTCCTCGCCAATCAGCAAAATGAAAGGAAAAAAAAATTGTGTGATTTCACTAATAATAATTAGAATTTACATTCGGTGTAGTAACTATCATTGGTCAAAATGAAAATGGAAAAAAAATAATGTTGATATGATCACAAAAGCCACAAAGTGTTTGAAGACACAGATTACTTTTCAGATCCAGTAGTTGGTTTACCTTTTAAAACCAGATAGGTAGATTAATATTGACATACGCAAGTAAAACATGATACTGAAAATGAAGTTAAATGCATTGCTAGTGTATTAGTGACATATCATGGATCTGAAAAGCTGGTTGTAACGTATTAGAGGTTGTATTAGTTGATGCAACCTATTTTTAATTACATGCTCATTTTTTGTTATTTTTACTTAATAACATGCCATATATTCATCCTGTCTTGGATGATGATAGTCATGACCTTGACAGATTGCATAAAGATAACATAGCTTTTATATTCTGTGTCTTGATACAGTGTATCTTGACTGGTATGAAATTTATTGTTTACAAATTGGACTGGATTGCCAACATAAATGACAATGTAACTCACATTATTTTTTGTTCTAAAAAGCGGCAATTAGGTTAGTTCTCAGGCTTACATTTTTTATTAGGTTTGATAATGTCAACAGATATTTAAGTAACCCAATGACAGGCACTGTAATGCTGTAGTGCTAAACTGTCCTCCGTGAATTTTTAATGTTCTTGTACTGAGAGGAAAGTTTACTTACTCTTATGGCAACATCCAAGTTAGAAGAGAATCCTAGAGTAACATCATTTTAATTCACAGTTGTCAGTTATGAGTATTTGCTCTTTGTGCATTCATGAGGTGTTTAGCTGCTGTTGTAGTGCATTTGATGTATGCCATTTCTGCAAAGATGTACTTGGAATAGTTATCTTATTTTGTCATGATGTAATCAGAAAAAAGTTCAGGGTGTTGCTAAGGTTATTGACCATATAAAGTGATGTTTTGGGTGAGAGGATTTCCCAAACAATATGCCATTTGATATAAACTGATACAAATTCTGCTGTTATACTCGGGTAAATCTGGAGTAACTCAACTGGGATGATGGGAGTTGCTGTGGATTTATACCATTATGAAAGCAGAATTTAGCTTCCTGCTTTTATGAATTGTATGCTTTCTGAAATTTCACTTATTATTATTATTATTCCAAAAATCATTCTCATGCCCCTTGGTTTTTTTGTATGACAGTGTGGTCAATTTACCTTTGACTCAATCTATCAACCTTTCATTCAAATACTCTTAATTGTTAGTAATTTCTTTCGCATAAAATCCTACTTACCCCTAAGTGCTATTGAAAAAACTCTACCCATCTTATTCTGGTTGTCTTTACGTAGCTGTGTTTCTGCATTTGTCTCCACACCTCTAGTATCGGGACATTACAGTTAAACTTTCAAGTATCTTGTTTTTCATTAAAATAAAAAAAGTCCAAACTTTGTTCTGTTGTCCACCATACATTTTAGTAGTGTAAATATTACTACAATTCTGGTTTCATGTCAGTGTGAATCCCAGTGTAGGTGTACAAGTGCACAAGATCAAATTCTTTTGACCAAGAATGTCCATCAGGACTGTTTATCCTGTTTCTTTATGCTCCCCAACGAAGACATAAAGGGTAGGGTGGCCAAGACCCATCCTCATCTCTCACTTATGGTAGCAAATTGGAACCTGTGTCCAATATGATTAGATTTTAACATTTGTAAACTCTTCAAAAAAACAAAACAAATCCCCCACCCCAAACTGACACCACCTTGAATCTTCTGAAAACCTTCAGGACAATCCTAAGTCTTGAATAAATCAGTACCTGAAACTGATTTAAGTGGCTATTTGATCAAGATCTGTGAAGAGAACTCCCTGTACAAGACCACCTCCCAAGAGGAGCAGCCATAAGCTGCACTGGAGCAATCTTTGACACCAAGATGTCCATGGTGCTGGCACAGACTTCAGCACCAAAAGCATCCTACCCGTCGACGGCACCCATGGAGGATGTGTACTCCTCCTTACTATCATCTTTTTCCCAGTGTCTAACAGAATAAGATCCGATAGTGCTGTGGAGACAACTGAGTATAGGCCTGGCTTGACGTGACAAGGGTGAGGCCTCATTTCTTGGGAGAAAGAATTAGGAAGTTAAATGAATTAGTGAGTTGGAAACAGGATGTCTGTACTAGCTAAGATGGGGGTGGGGGGGACACCCAGGGAATCATTTTCAATGGACTTTATAACAATGGCTAAAATAATCCTGGAACGTAAAATGAGGTTGTGACACCCTGGCACCCCCTTATTCACCACTAGCATATAATAAGGATATGTTTTGCACAAAGTATCCCTTGTCAGGTATCATTCTAAAAATCTTGATCTGCTAGACATTAATATTTCTTTGGATTGTATATGCTATCATCATATGTGAAGTTATGAAGTTTGGCTATACATGTAGTGAGGTTGAAAACACCCACAAGCAGCCTTTCAGGTACAACAGTAAAAAGATCAAACAACGTTAATGGCTTATTGAGGCAACACACACAAGCACAAGGATCACCCCAGGAACTGTGTACAATAGAAACCTCTCTGAGATAGCACTACACAGAGGGAACTGTTTGATGCAGGTCAGAACAAAAGAGCTTTCCAGCAAGTGGGAAGAAGATATAAAAGCGGGGAATGACATCATGGTGGTATCTCACTCTTCCTACAACAACATACCTGGAAACACCTGAGGAGCAAAGACTGAACTGGAGGAAGTGATGGTCCCAGGCTGAAGGGATTTCTAGCCTGCATATGAAAACCTGTGAAACCCAAGCTGCAAAGGAAAGGCAACTTGGGCCTTAAGAATCTGCCAGCCTGTTTATCACTCAGAGTGAGAATTTGCTAATTCATATCCTACCTATCTAATATGTTAAACTCAGTTTGCAGTTGTGTTTATTTACTAGGTAATTTGCTTTGATCTGTTAGCTGTCACTTATAATCACTTAAAATCTATCTTTTATAGTTATTAAACTTATTTTATGTTTTAATTCAAACAAGTGTGTGTTTGACTGAGGTGTCTGGGGAAAATCTCAGCTTGGTTGCCATAAGTGTGCATGGTCCTCTTCACATTGAGGGAGAGATGGACCAGGTATTAAACCCATATACTGGCCAGATTTGACCAGAGCAGGATGGTACTGCTCTGGGGTCCTAGGATTGGAGGCTGGTGATTAGAGAGCCTGCATGTAACTGCAGCTGTGTGTGTCTCTATCAGTGAGAATGCTGGTGAAAGTGCAAGCTTGGAGGACCTTGCAACTTGTCCCAGCAACACAGTGTGAGAGGGGAGCCCAGGCTGGTGGGTCAGAGGGCTCAGTGGTATCCCAGTTCCAGGTTACAACTCAGGGGGTAAGAGTGAATCATGCATGGACAATGGGGTACAGGGATTGGTTCCTACAATGTGACCAATCCCCAAACATGTGATGCAACATATAGTAGATGCAATGTCATGTGAAGCTGTATATAAAGGAAGAAGTTTGTTCTGTAATTTTGGATGTGTGGTACACCCTGTACTCCCCCACACTCTTTGTGTCTTATTAACTCAGCATAGCTTTGCTGTATGCCAGATTAAGGAACCTGAGTGAAGAGAGTGGAGTTGGACTGAATTCTTAGGGAACCTAGTGGAAGAGGCCTTGGGGGAACCCCAACTTTGAGAACCTCCACAGAGCCCTCTGGCTCATCAAGATTGGCACAGTCCAGTTTGAAATGCACCAGCCACCCATATACATACAGGATGCCACCTTGGCCCTACTGAGGTATTCGGGTCCACACATTCAGGTTTGAAGGAGCTGATCCTCGTCATTAAGGAAAAGGAAATGGTGTCCCTCCTCGGTGGCTTCCCTGGAATATGAGGAAGAGTGGGACCCAGAAGTGTAGCCACATCATTCTGCTCCCTCACCTCCCAAGGACCTCTTATAATGGTCACCAGATGAAGTGGTGACCTCATCAATGATTCTGGGAGATTTCAGTGCATTTTGAGAGTTCTTCGTGCAGATGGATAATAGTGTGGAGGCGCTGAGACTTTAATCATCTAAAAAAAATTCCTCCACTCTTTCTGCTGTTGTCCCTGCTAGAATTGTCTTCTCCATAAATGAGGGAGTATTCATCTTTGTAAGAGCTTTGTGGCAGACGCTGGCCACTATTGTCAACATTCAGAACATTTACCAGGTGCCCCTTTTGGAGTTTGGCAGTTGGAGTACTTTTATAAGCATCCAAACTTGGATCATTGCTTGTCTCAGCTGTCCAAGAAAAAAAAACATGCTTAGACAAGAATACACCAAAGAATAAAACCTTTTTAGACCTGTTAGAGAGAAAATCATACTTGTCAGAATCACTCTGATTGCAAATGGCCAACTACCAAGCCCTACTGGACAAATCTGACTTTATAACATACGACAGAGAAACACCCTTTGTTAATAGCCTCTAATCAGAACAAAGAGGAGCCCAAAGACATGAAAAAAGGGCCAGCTGCTGGCAAAAAATGTCCTTGGAAGCAGCAATGAATACATCGGACACTGCGACCAAGTCTGTGTGAAAAGCGTTATGGCACCAAGGTTTGGGTATCTCTCACAAATACAAGCTGTGGCTGAGGACTTGCTGAACAGCTCCAAGCCCTCAAAAAAGTGAGAGGACTGACAAACCTGTACATTTGCTGAAATATTGCAAAGTGACTTTACTCTCTCTAGGAATCTGTACCACTCTGGCCTAACATAAACCATACTGCCATCAACCATAACATCAACTGAGACAGTGCATGCTGTCTTACCACCGGAAACCTGAATACCAGGCCAAGAAACACCGCAAGTACAGCAGTGAATGTCAACCTTCCTCAGCCTCTGCAAACACACTCCTTTGATGTGTCAGCAGAATGGATGTGACATTCAAGAGCTGCACCAGCAGTCTGCAGAGTATGTTCTTTAGAAGCCACCTTGCATTATTTCTTAGTGTATTGCTGGACTTTACAGCCAGTAAATGGGAACTGGACTTACAATGCTTGTGGCTATACCATCCAGTTCCTTTCCCCACCCTTTACTAACATCTTTCCCCCTTCCTCCTTCAGGGCATTCTCACAAGATCTTGTTGCAAACAGAAGTGACCTGGTTGTTCCATTTAAGAGCCTTAGAGGTGGTCTTCCAAGAACACAGGAGAAGAGGGAGGGTTGCAGCCCCACCTTTATGGCCTTGAGCTGGGTCATGAGGGGGCTCAGGGCTCATATGTGGCCCTGATGGACTCTACTGGTCAAAATAATCAGGTCTCATGTGCACGAGGTTTATGTGAATGTACAATGTCTCAAAAACCCAAAGTTAGTGTAGGATAATTGTTTTCTTTATGTTCACTGCTGCACCTTTGTTCTAGGAAATATGTTCAAAGAGCGCCAGAGAGAATTAAAAAGGCACAGTATAACAGCTTAGTAGCAAAAATATTTTTTTACTTATAATGTTCCTAGTCTTGATTATGCATTGATGTAGTGTAATGGTTTATATTTCCGAACACTGAAATTCTGAAACTTCAAATAGAAAATGCATCAAAATTTGTTAAAATGAAGAATTTTCTCATCTGTAATCAGATAAGGAGGTTCCTTTTTAGGGTGTTTTATTTTCCCATTCGATTAGTGACCTGAGTGGACAGACTAGACTCCAGGGAGTCTTGGATTAATGATAATCTGAATGCTGTTGTTAGGAAGAACATGTTAAAAAGTAAATACAGGAGGACAGACAAGCTAAAATAAAGATAGATTTTTTTAATATGTGTATACCTATTTCTATATACAAATTAGGTATGTTAATTATTAATAAGGTTTTAATTTACTAATCAATATACCCATCAAACTTAATAAAGGTCAGAATTAAATGTTTAAAATTCATTTAGAAAAGGAATATTTTGTAATTAGGCTACTTATTATAACAGACTAATAAGCTTAATATTAATCTTCTTTGTGAATGGAAATATGATGCTCCAATTTTCATTTAGATGAAGTATTACGATCAATTATATATTCAAATTAAATATCTGGACAGTTTTGAAGTTATATCCCAGGACTAAATAGTTTCACGTTTAATAGGAATCAACTTAATGATGTTCAAGTACAATGGGGAAAATATATTTGTTGGCCCAACGCTATTACATATTGAGAAAAAAGTTGTGTCCCTTAATAAGCAGAGCATCATCTTCTCTGACATGGGTGGCATGCCCCTCTAAAGGCGGGAGGGTTGGAGCTAGTCAGCCCTGGTCAATCATCAGACTGTGATACAGCATGGGCAGAGGGCAGCAGAAGAGTGGTAGAGGGGAGATATGTAAGCCCCAGGATGATGAGAGCCTTATTGCCTGTAGAGAGAAGAGAGGTTGCTATACATTAATTAGAGCACCTGAAGCGAATTAGAGCACCTGAAGCCAGTCACCTGATAAAAACCCTCTGCTTCAATCAGATGGGGAGGAGTTAAAGCAGAGTGGTTTGGTGTTGGAGCAGAGGAGAGTTTGGAGAAGTGCTGTGGCAGGCTAGAACACCAAGACCCTAGGTAAAGGGAAACCCGGTTTGTGCAGAGAGAGGGCAGAAAGCCCCACAAGCTGAAGGACCATTGAGGGAAGTAGCCCAGGGGAAGGAATCACTAGTTCAAGTGGTTTGTTGCTATCCCTAGGGCCCCTGGGCTGGGACCTGGAGTAGAGGGTGGGCCCGGGCAGGGCCGGCTGTACAGTTTTTGCTGCCCCAAGCAGTGGAAAAAAAACTGCCGCCGCGGCCGGCAAAAGGGAGAAGCTGCCGCCGATTTGCTGCCGTGGCCGGCGGAACAGAGAAGCTGCCACCGAATTGCTGGCAGGACAGACGGGCTGCTGCTGAATTGCCGCCACCGCGAAAACACTGCTGCCCCTTTCTAACTGCCGCCCCAAGCACCTGCTTGGAACACTGGTGCCTGGAGCCGGCCCTGGGCCCCGGTTCCTCCCTCTCCACTCCTGTTCTTTGGTATACTAGTGGGACAGTTGATAACCCAGACCAGGGCAAGAAACGGAGCCCTGAACCCCACCCACAAGAAGAGAAAGCACAGGACCCATCATAGTAGTGCCGGCAATTTGCCAAAAAGACCTAGCTGGGAAAGTAGTGAGTGATCATAAAAAAATAATTGCCTTAAATGAGGGGTGACTGCAGGAAGAAGCTGCAGGAAGGGACAGTCTCCTGCAGTAATCACTGATGAAGGAAGACTCCAGGTGGTCAGCCCTTCCTGTCATGGCTGGGTAGAAAGCACCAGCTGGAAGCTTTGTTTGCCTTTTGTGAGTTTGTGGTCATTTTGGACAATGAATGAAGCCAAGAAAGAGGGACTAAAGAGGGACTAAGGTGTGGCTGCTATCTCTCCAGGCTGGTGAGGAAGCAGTGTTTTATACAAAGTACAATATGCAAATTTAAGATATTTTAACATTTTAATTGATTCGGGTGTGGCTGCATCCAAAGGACTGACACTGGTGTCTCATATATTACCACTTTAAGGATACTGGTACTACCAAGGTTACTGTCTGTTTCATTTTGTTTTTGTTTGGTAGGGCGCCGGGGAGATTTATCAGAATGTTAAAGTAGCACTTGGTGTTGAAAGTTAGGCCACATTTTAGGTATGAGGAATATACTTATAGCAGCATAGCTACACTGGCATAACCCTGTAGTGTACAGCAATGGATGGGTTTTTTTGTGGCTGCAGGAATAATAGCTCTATGAGTGAAGGTAGCTAGGTTGATGGAAGTATTCTTCAGTGACTTGGCTGCATTTACACTGGGGCTTAGGTCAGAATATCTACGGTGCTCAAGAGGTGTGGATTTTTATATCCCTAAGCTCTGTGGCTATATCAAACTAAATTTTCAGTGTAGATCAGGTTATGTGCACATGGATAGCTACCAGCAATGATATGTTTCATCCCCTGTATGCGGCCCACCCTTGTCTTGCAGAGCTTTAATGCATCCATTTATTCCACAGATCCACCTTTGTCCCAGCCCCTGGGAGAGTTGTATTCCTCTCCCATGTGCTCCTATAGAGTCCCATTGTCCTCTTCATGCTGTTCGTACAGGCATAATCTGAAGGACAGGAGACACTGCACGTGTGGTTTAATTAGGTTGCAACTTCATTCCTAAAAATCTGGGAGTATCCAGCAGATAAAAGTGTACAGTGCTGGTGATTCCCTAATTATTTACATATGACTGGGAGAGGGGCTGCTCTCAGCTGTCCCCCTTTACTCATCCTCGTCCCCAGCCAACCTGCTGCTGGAACCCTTTGTCACCAGGGGCAGATTAAGGTTTTGTGGGATCCATGGACCAGAGCAAATGGGAGGCCCTTCCCATACCTTCCGCTTACAGTCCCCTCCATCCCCCCACTCCTGCTGGTGAAATGGGGTTGGGGCATGGGGGCTTGCCCCGTTCCACCTGGAGCTCCTTCCGGGGAGTGGGGTCAGGTCGCGGGGCTTCGTCTGCTCTGCCCACCCGCCCAGTGCTCTGCCCACCCAGCAAGTACCTGCTCCCACTCCCTGGCTGGAGCACTGCGGGGATGGAATGGAGCAAGCCCCTGCACCCCGACCCTGTGCCCCAGCTGGAACGCCAGGCAGACAGAGTGGTTCAGAGTACTCGGACGCTCTTTTTTTCCGGGGCCCTCAATTGGCTGGCGCCCCTGGGCACAGGCCCCATTGGCCAAGTGGCTAATTCACCACTGTCTGGAGTTACTCATGACCATGAGTGCCTCAGAGCAGATTGTCAAAAACAGAGCAGACACCCCAAACTGGTGGTGTGTTCTGTAATTAGATTTCACCAATGTAGAACCAAATGTAAATTCCTAAAATGCGACAATAGCCTTATATTGGAGTCACAGAGAGTTCGCTTAGACTCTCCAGTCTATCTTGCCACCCAGACAATCTGGATTTAGTGTTAAATGGCCATTTATACCAAAAATCACAAATATTTCAGATTACTCCCATTCCCAAGAGACCAGTCACTCACCCAGGTCAAGTTGCATTCTAGATCTCATACCAAAGACAGCGCTGGTAGCCAATTGTATAGTAAACTGAATATAGGTTATTAACTCGGAAAAGGAAATGAGTTATTGGGAAATTAAAGCAGGTAAAATACACATACAGGTGAGTCACAGTCTATAATTTCTAATGGTGGTGGAGTTGTAGTAATCTATTAGTTTCCCAAAAGTCTCCAAGGGCTACCCAAAATAATTCTGGGAATCTCTGTCTTCTTGTTGCATCATTCTGCCCTCTTAGAATCTAAACAGTCCAGACACGGATGATTTTTCCCTGAATCCATACTGATAGCTTCTTCTCACAGAAAACAAGCTGACAGGGTCACCACCTATGCTGGCTCTTTCTTTGATGGGTGGAGAGAGAGGAGCACATTTAGAGTCTTTGGTATTTGTGTGTGACGATCACTTTTCTTCAGATGTGCACAAATTAGCACTTTCCTGCTGAAGTTTTTCATTTCCATTACACAAGGCTTCTTTCTCGTTTGATGGGTTATTTAGTTACAGGGGTATATGCAATGTAAGTGTTTGCTATTACATTATAACAGGATACAGATAAGTGAAAACAATGCGTGTAAGTTTAAACACCAAATACATTCTTATACATATAACAATCATTTTGATCTGTTCTAATACACAGGTGAATTGGCCTGGAGCTTTGGTGTGAGCTGGCATTTGGTCTGCCAGCATCACACCCTTGAATGAGGGTTAAGGGGGACTGTAAAGGAGGTGGGTTGATTCTCTGCCATACCAGTTATAGGTGCCACGAACTCCTGCTCCCCGTCCTCCCCGTTTCTGATCCTGTAAGGAATGCCTCCTTTAAATCCTTTACCAATCCATTTTATATGGTCACCATATCCCTTCCCTATGAAATACCTGGACATTCACCACAAGGAGCTGTCAGTAATTAGCTGGGCTGGCTCCCCGCCCCCTTCTCCCTCCTAATATCTAGCAGTGGTCCCAGACACCTACTAATGCCATCTTTGATGTCTGCCAAAAACATGACAGCTCCAAGTCTGACAAATTATCATACCTGAATAGTTCTGGTGCTGTGTCCACATGAGAAATTGCTGATGCCCCTCTGCTGCCTATTAAATATGTCCACCTCCCTTTTACATACTAACCAGTCTCCTCCATCTGAGAGGCTTCACAGTTGCCCGCCACACCCTGCATTGCAACATGTCTGACCTAATAATTTTTACTCCTGGGGAAAAAAGTTCCAGGATCTGCCAGAAGTCCTCTTACTCACCTACCATATTCATCTCTAGTGGTGTGTGTGTGTGTGTGTGTGTATGGTGACAGAATGAGAGAGATTTGGAAGAAATGCTCTTTGCCATTCTTATAAGTGAGAGGCGGGCAAACTACGGCCCACGGGCCAGATTTGGCCCCTCAGGGCTTTGGATCCGGCCCGCAGGATTGCCAGCCCCGCGCCGCTTCCGGAAGTGGCCAGCACCACGTCCCTGGCAGGGTGGGCGTGGAGGGGGAGGGGGAGGGGAGGGGCCAGAGGGCTCCACGCACTGCCCTTGCCTGTGGCTACCTCCCGCGAAGCTCCCATTGGCCGGGAATGGGGAACCGTGGCCAATGGGAGCTTTGGGGGAGGCTTGACTCTAGGTACCTCCCCCGAAACTCCCATTGCTCGGGAACTGGAAATCACGGCCAATGATAGCTTCAGGGGAGGTACCCACAGGCAAGGACAGCGCGCGGAGCCCTCTGCCCCCTCACCGCCATGGGCCGCAGGGACATGGTGCTGGCCACTTCCCGGAGCGGCGCCGCGCGGGGCCAGGGCAGGTAGGGAGCCACTCCCTCTCCGGAGCTGCTCCAGATAAGTGGTGCTGGGCCAGAGCCCGAACCCCTCCTGCTCCCCGCCCTCCAACTCCCTGCCCTGAGCCCCATGCCTGCACCCCAACACCCTGCCTTGAGCCCCCTCCCATACTTCACACTCCCTGCATCACTGCCCTGAGCACCCTCCCGCACTGTGCACCCCCTCCGGAATCCAACCCCCTTCCCTGAGGCCCCTCATACACCCTGCATCCCCTTGCCAGGAGCCCCTTCCTGCACACCACACTCCCTCCTGCACCCCTACTCCTTGCCCCAGCCCTACATTCATGGCCCTGCAAGCAATTTCCCCACCCAGATGTGGCCCCTGGGCCAAAAAGTTTGCCCACCCCTGTTATAAATAGTGAAATGTAAAGAACATAATACATAAGCAAAAGCATCCCTAACTCTGTGGGGAAATAACCCTTTTGTAACTGCTCTCACTAAAGCCATCATGACATATTTTAAATATAGTATAGATCAACTAAAGAAATGACTCTTTTGATGGTATTTTGATAGACAACGACCTCATAACAAATAAATCCACAGCGTAATACAATATCATGATCAATGGTCCAACACTATTTTATGGAATGAATTATAAAAACAAAGAATTCAAGTCAGCTAAAATGCTGCGATGAATCATTCTTGACAAATGTTGCTCATTTCAATCAAACTCAAATCACTGTAGTGCTGTTTTGTGATCTGTAGCTTTTAATCATTTTATCTTTGTATGCTATTATTCTTCTACACCAAATAATACATACCTTCTAAACAAGGCCAGCTAGTGATATTGAGCAGTCTAGAGAGACTGCTTCCCTTAGGCACCTATATACCTACCAATGGATCATATGGGTGGGTCCTTGCCTGTGGATTAGCTGGACCTTAGTTGCATGGTATGGAGCCCATCACAAGACCTGCTGGTAATTCCTTCCGATGACTCATCAAGTTCTCTGGCTCAGGGATAGCTCATCAGCCTTATGCAGTATTGTTGTAGCTGTGTTGTCAGACTCAGGCTACCAGGTAACTGAGGGATGACTCATCAGGTCTAAAGAGGATCTGAGGTAACTCCTGGTTAGGTAGGCTCAGAGGTATCACACAGGTATAAGAGAGAGTGGGAGGAATAGTTCAGAGGCTTTCTGTGTCAATGACCCAAGATCCAGGCTTTCCATATCCACTTTAAGTAGCAACCAAACCTTCCTTTCAGGTGGAAGAATGTAGTGGAAAGTCACAGGTTTAAACTTTGAGTTTTATGAGGATGATGACTTCTTCTACGGACTATTCCACAGCAAGGATTTGGATCCTACTATAACTAACATACATTAGTGGTAGCAATGTTGTAACCCTTATACCTTCTGGGTGTGGTGTTCTGCCTCATCTAGTGACATTGAGACCACTTAGAGAGTCATTAGTGAGTCTGCTCTGCAGCCTTAGCTAAAGTGGCTTTTAGCTCATGCAGTAGAGGCTCATGCTCTAAGCTCCAGAGGTCCCAGGTTCGATCCTGCCCGCTGAGGACCGGGGTCTGTTGGCATTACAATGTCATTGAGAACTTAACATTAGGAATTATAATATATTAATTAAATTCTGCCAATTATAAATTACCTAAAGTTCTTGCTGGCCTCTCAGCAGATGCTTGTTGGATTACTCTCAGAAGCATAACTCTTCTAATAACTTTTTTTTTTTTAAATCCTTACTATTACTACTCTGGATATTCTTGTTAGCCATATAAATGTCAAAAAAGCTCTTGGCCTCAATTTTGTGACAATCAATTCCATATGTAAATGTCTCTAATGCAGAGGTCCCCAAACTGTATAGCACTCCTCTCTAGGGGGTGTGGAGACATAAGGGGAGGGCAGGGGGGGCTTGGGCCAGTCCCATGTGGGCAGGGATGGAGTGCCACCCAGCCTCTCAATGCCCCCAGCTCTGCTCCGGTCCCTCCCCCAGCTGCATCCCCAGCTTCTGGCCCTGCACTTGGCCCTGTCCCCAGCCTCAGTGTATCTCTTCTCCTGGCCCTGTACCATCCCCCAGCCTTTGCTGCTGGCTGCAGTTCCGTTCCTGGCCTGGGGTGGTAGTGTAGCCGCACTTGGCTGCTCTGCTTCCAGCCTTTGCCCCCTCACTCCCGGCCGTGTCCCCCCTCAGTTGCAGTCCCGCTCCTGGCCCTGGCTCGGGGAGGAGATGGAAGGGGGGCACAGACGGGCATAAGGGGGGGGGCACAACCCTGAAAAGTTTGGGCACTGCTGCTCTAATATGTCTCACGTATTAAGATCTCTAAAAAGATTTGCAGTAACTCTCTCAATCAGTCAATAAAGTTATTTAAAACAACTTTTTTATGTGTTGCTATTTTAATCATCACAATTTACACTAATGTTTTAATAGTCCATTTGGAAGGTAAGAGAAAGTGTTAGATTATTTGTGATAGATAAGAAAGGCAAGGACATTTTTTGGCAGTAAGCCATAAATCTAGCAAAATTGATCGGGGGGATTACGTTATTGAATCACTAACGAGTATATTCCTGAAGGTGTAGTGCATGACTGATTCCTTCCAGACTAGCTGCAGTGTTTGGAGGTATTATGAATGATTGCTTTGCAACGTGAACAACTGTAGCTATTGAGAAATATCCAAAGTGTAAAGATGGTGGTATCTTAGTTAACTGTTTTTTTAAAGAAATGCATCAAAAGGACAACAGACTGAAATCCAAATGTTTAATTGTGTACCACTTGTATCCAAGTAGTTAAGGGAATAGAAAGAATGGAGCTAGTCTGTGTCCTGGCTGGATATTTCTCTGAAGTCTTTTTGCACAAATCTTTGCTCTTGCTTCAAGGGTCTCAAAGTACCAGAATTTTGTGTAACTCTCCTCAGGAGAGTAGGCAACATAATCTGAGGCCAGTTCAGAGGGAGTTATATAGTTCATCATAGACTCAAGCAGAAAGCTCCGCCCCTTCCTCTGCCAATTTTCATCATCATTTGCTGTGATACATTGATTATATAGCTCTTTCTGGAGCATTCTGTGGTGGGGGTAAGTTTGAAAGGTCCCAGCAAGAAGAGTAGTACCTATTAGATTCTGGGGCGAAATTATTCTTGGTAGTCACTCTTCGATAGTATTAGTGAGGCCCAAATTGTCATGCATAGTTAGTAACAACTATTAAGACCACAGCTCAAGGTAGTATTGCCTACAGTTATTAGGAGAAATGACAAGTAATCCATTTTAGATCTCAGTTTATTAAAAACAAACAAAAAATCCCAATCAAAACAACAAACAAACAAAAAAAACCACCTCATATGTTCACAAGATCTCAGATCTTGGCTCCAGGGAGAAGGCCAGCTTGTGCAACTGAGACCTCAACTGAGAGAAGCGATCAGGAAAAAAAAAAACCACACACAAACCTGTGAATGTGATGGATATAGCTCTCCTTCAGCTAATACAAAAATCATTTACAAATGAGCTGCTGTTCCATCACTGTTCGTCTTCCTCCATGATTAATTTACTTTTTTTTAACCTCTGTTGGCATACATTTTAGACGTTTGAGATTTAGTCTAGGTAAGACAAGATTATATGACTGTGCCTGACTGACCAGGGCAGACAGTTTCAGTAGAGTCTTATGGGGATTGATGAACATTTTGCAGAACTTCATGTTCAGTTATTAGTCACATTATTGCTGCAGGAAGAAAGAGGGAGAAATTAATTTTCGTCTGAAGAGGCAACTTAAGAGTAACCCAACCAAGTATTAATTAAAAAAAAATATTAAAGGAATTTTACATTCACATTTGGAATTCTTTGCCCCAAGATTGAAGCCAAGAGATTACTTTTTTTTAATCCTGTATTGGACATTTATGTGGCTAACAAGAATATCCAGAGTAGTTATAGTGAGGATTTTTTTTTTTTTTAAATAGCTTTTTAGAAGAGTTACGCTTCTGGGCATAAGCCAACATGTGAATGTTGGGAGGTTAGCAAGAACTTTTCTTATTGCACGTTATTCCATAATCACCCTTTGCTGGGTGATTCTTGCATATTTTTCTGAACCATTTGGTACTGAGGTCAAGGACAGGATACTTTACTAAGCTAACCACTGGTCTGATGAAAGTATGGCAATATTTATGTTCAATTGGCATGCAAAATTATCTGAATCTAATGGGAATTTACTAGCTGCAGACTCTTTCTCAGTGTTTGCTGCACATTGTGTTTAAGTGGCTAAATGCTGGTTTTATGTACAGTGTTGGAGTTATTTTTATCACAGGAAATAGAACTAATGAGCACTATATAAATAGCTATTGGACATATACAGTGTAAAACCAAACCTGATAACACAAGAAGCACTGTTGAAGAGAAATCTGTATGCAGTGCTTTAAAATGTATGCAGTACATAAAAGTGAGCTCATATGACTTTATTATAACGTAATTGCTTAACATGAACATTTTAAAAGGGATTTGAAACTTTTTATATACAATATTTCATCTCTGTTATAAAATGTAAGATAATTTTCTAATGTTATTTTAAAATGTAACAAGTGCAAAAGTAAGAGGTAGTTTTAGAATGTTAAGCACCATAATAATAGGTAATTTCTCTGGAACTGTGACGTCAGTGACAGAATGTTAGTGACAGTGAGAATCTTATTTAATCTGTAGTTTTTAGCATTCCATGTATCTGGTTTTCATCTACTTCACCTTGAGGAAGTATTTTGGCAGAATGCACAATGCTGGTTGCCAGTGATTTTTGCAATTTACCTAAATAAAACTCTCCAATTCTAGAAAATGTTTTATTAATATTAAATAGGTTGTTGCAATTGGTTAAACTGAAATTGACATTGTTCTGGGAAAAGCTCTTATATTTGGAGATACACATTACTTGAAACAATGAGAATGCAGTTGTACTGTATGACTTTATGTTGGAAAGAGACAATATTGTTTATAAAATTGAGGTACATTGGATGAAAAGCTTTTTGTTCTGTTTGTCTGTATTCTCACTTAGCATTCTTTATCTTGCAGATGAGCTCAGTGAAAATGTTACGGCCTCGCCTCAATGGCATCCTTTTCAAGCTTATGTTTGAGGAACATGTAAACAACATCAGACCTGGCATGATGGCAGTAACGCTAGCCTGTGAGGAGTTGAAGAAGAGTGAGAGCTTTAATAGGTGGTTAGAGCTAGTGTTGTTGGTTGGAAACTACATGAATTCAGGCTCAAGAAATGCCCAATCGCTGGGGTTTAACATCAGCTTTCTTTGCAAGGTAAGGTTAAACTATAACAACTTTTATTATTTTATAAGTGCAGAGATTCTGTGCAATGCTGCTCTAAACATACAACTGAGAGTGCACCACCATGTGAGAATCCCCAGCTGGTACTCAGCCAATGTAGCCAACTCAATATTACCCCATTTATGATAAAGGGTCTGTGTGCCCAAAGGCTGAAGGAAGGGATATTGCTGGAGATTTCCTGTCTTATGCTGATCCTTAATCAGTGTAACCACTCCTTGGAGGAAGTTACAAAATCATATACATTAGAACAGAGCTAAACCTGCTCTGATACTTACTAGAGGTTTCTCACAAGCTCCAGGTGCCCCAAAGATTTAGGTAAAACAAATGTATTGCATAGTTGATTGGGCTCAGAGATCACTCCAGAATGTTATCTACAAAGGCCTATAGGGGTGGGAGGAATAAAAGCATGGCTGTTATCATCTGGGTATATCATATGTAACCAGTTCCCTGCCAGTCATAGATTTCAAGGCCAGAAAGGACTCTGTAGTATAGGCCATAGAATTTTCCCGAAATAATTCCTAATACTTTGGTTCAATTTCAGTTGTCAGGTTTATTGTGCCAGTGCTGGGTGATACTGCTGACCTGTGATACATTGGAGGTCAGGCCAGGGATATGTGTAGACCTGGGGGTATGCAGAGGTCTTTAAGGGGATACTCAAATCATCTAGATCATTGTTTCTCAACCTAGTGGTTGCAGCCCCGGGATCACAAGTGGAGGACCAGCATTTGGGGGTGGCAAGCAGGGCAATTGCTCAGGTCCCATGCCATCAGGGGCCTCGGAAAGCTAAGTTACATGTCGCCTGGGGCTCGGGCTTCAGACAAGGCTCAGAAGTGACAAACAGGCCCAAGTAGCACAGTGAAATGTAAGTACACTATTTATATTCCAATTGATTTATTTTATAATTCTATGGTAAAAATGAGAAAGTAAGCAATTTTTCAGTCCTAGTGTGCTGTGACACTTTTATGTCTGATTTTGTATGCAAGTAATTTTTAAGTGAGGTGAAATTTGGGGTACACAGGACAAATCAGACTCCTGAATGGGGTACAATAGTCTGGAAAGGTGGAGAACCACTGGGCTAGATGATCTGGGTGGTCCCTTCTGCCTTTAAACTCTGACTCTGTTTTAGAGAGAAATCAGCAGAAATATTAAATAGTTCCAGTGTAAAAAGGGAACATACATCAGTCGTCTTTGGGTGTACTGAAAAATATGTTTGTGATTACAGATGGGTTCCTTATGCTTCAATCTGTAACCATCCTATATTTAACTAAGATTGTGTGACTGCAAAACTGCAGGCACAAAGAAACCTTCAAAAGCTATGGTTTTAATGTAATTGAATTTGGTTATGTCCATAGTAAGTACATGCAAGACATAGCTAATCTGAATCACTTTGCAAGATCCAGTTTTATGTGGATTTTAAAACAGGGCAAAAATGGCAGATTATTAAATCACTGATAAATACATGTTTTAAAACTGGTTAGCACTTAAATCTTGTATATGCACAGTCATGCAGATGGATGAAGTACGGATTAACCTGGTTTAACTAAGTACATAATGTACATTGCAGTAAATTTGGAACATGGGGAATTGGGCACAGGACTCCTGTTACTGTTACCAAGTGTTCCATGGCTAGTTTCCTGAGCACTGTTCTGATTTTTTTCACTTTTTTGCAGTTCTGCTTCCTCCTCACCATCACACACACATAAGTAGAGGATGTAATACTTGTAACCAATTAAGTTTGTTTGGTCTTCTCTGCAGTCTTTGGCTGACAGTTGGCTTGTGCATGAAACTATGCTAGCTGTTGCATGCTTTGGCTGCAGCAGTTGAATGCTTTAACATGCATTGGAATGTGTGGCATTTTGCTTACATATGCGAAAACACTGTAATTGATTTTGGGGAGCGATGTAGCAGAAACTGTGTATACCCTAGGACATGCCAGGCAACACATTGTGGCTCTTATTAAAAGGAGGGGTGTCATGATGCAGAAGAAAAGGATACAACTTTTGCATGACAGGGAGATGCAGAGTGGTTTAAGGGGTGTGGTGCTCATGCAACTGAGGTTGCTATCTACCAAGTCAACTGCTGCCTGTCTGAGCTTGTGAGGAAGCTGTTGTTTTTGACGGTGTGTCCTACTCTTGTGGCGACCCTAATGAGAGGATAAGAGAAACTAATTTTGACCAGCCTTAAATTCATCAGATTAGACGTCAACAATCAAAGTGTTGTGTGTGTGTGTGTAAGTAAATTGCTTTTCTTTCCACCTTATTGTTTGCCACCATCATGGTTGTCAAATTTCCCCCAGATCATAGGTGACTCTTGAGCTTTTGGAGGAAAATAATGTGGGGAAGGATTTGATGTAGGTGTTTTTATACTATAGCTGTAATGGAACTGTCAACCCCCCCCCCCCCCCCCCCCCCCAGTAATGTCTTTGGTCAATGCTGCCCCTTTAAAATATTTCCCTGCCTGATTGAATGTCAATCAAGGAAGATTTCCTCTTCCATCTTGTCCTCGTTTTAGGATGACTGGTTCAAGCTTGTTCTTAAGCAAACTCATATTATTTAAACCAGGGTCGATACCAAGGGTGAAGTACTTCCTTGAAACAGAGAGCAGCCTTCATAATTGCGCAGGCAAGTAGGCCTGCAGGGCTTCAGTGTGCATGCAGATATGGAGGCTGCTTTATGGTAAGGAGAGGGTCCTTAGTTAATACTTCGGGCATTCTTCCGGTAGGTGTTCTTGTTCTAGTGACTTACAGTGCAAACTGGGGATATAAATATAAACAAGCAACCTCAAGTCTTGAGAACTGTTTATTTGCCAAAGTCTTGATAATCCCAAAGTATGACTTTATCAGATTGTTTTAAAGTTAAAAGCTTTCAGTTCTGAACCCTCCCTCACCACCTCCACCCTCCCCCCAAAAAACCAAATTAAAACAGGAATAATTTAGACTTGATTTTTTTTTAAAGTTTGGCAAACATCTTGTTTTTTTCTTTTGTGTGTTATGCTAATTTAGACACCCAGTGTGTCTAGATATGAAGTTGTTAATCTTTTACCATATATTTTTTTAGTTAAAATCTTTTCTCCTGTACTGGACCTTGCTTATTTATGTAAATTGACTCCTTTGGAATAAAGGGAATAAATAACCTGTACAAAAATTAAAAGGGTTAACATTAATCTCACGGAAGACTTTTATAGCAACTTCATATGTTTTGGTGATAGCCTTTCTGTCATCTACCTCTCAAATAAAAGTTTTGCCACACAACACTGATCTGACATCTTTCACTAGAGGTAGACTCAAAGGATTCAGCACAAAGATTTTGCCAACTTCAGATAAAATAAAAACAATCTGCTGGGAAATACTATCATGTAGTAATAGCAGTTTTAAAGAGAGAGAGAGAAGACTGAAGTTTTTTAAATCAAATACGGCTTTCACTTTTCAGTAGAATTTTCATCTAGTCGGAAATTCATGCTTTAAGCAGGAAACGACTTGTCCTTAATATGTGAGGAAGACTATGCATGCATAGTATTCCTGCACAATGTAGATACAGAAAGGTAATTCTTAGAGTTCAGGTAATATGTTTATGAATAGCTGTCAACATAAATCTCTCCGATGCTGACATAGTACATGTAAATTGACTAATGTTGTAAATTGTATTCTACTGAATTAAATAACTGTTGAAGCATAGCTAATTACGGTTGCAGCTACTTTCCAGTTACTATATCTGAGGTATAATTGCTTCTTTTTAGTTGGACTGTTCCATACTAAACTTTTTTTTTTCTTTTTTTAGGACTGCTATTTCCATTTAAATTATTTTAAAACTAATTTTCTCTTTGGTAGATTTGGAAAGAAAGTAATAAACTGTTCTATGTAATAATCTAGGTTGTAATAAGGTGTTTACTTTGGTGGTGGTTGCAGAATATATCAAATGTCCTTTGTTATTGGTTGATGTCAAAAATTAAACTAGTTACCATACACAATCATTGGAATAAAAACCCAAGAGATGGCTAAACCAAAAATGTTCATTATGCCAAAGGTGTCATTAATTCATAGCTAAAAGTATTACTTTCACCGTAGAATATTAATTGAGAGCAGTACATTTTCGCTATGTGATACACCAAACTAGCATGTGCTTAACTGAAAGAAAATTAATGGAAGTGAAGATGAGTTTTCCATGATAGAGTGCCCTATGGATGTCTGTTAGTTATTACAGAAACAACAGATAGTGATGCTAGAGATAAGGGTCATTGTGCCATTTCCATTGTAGACTCCTTTTTTCAGCACTTTACATCTTGGCCATTCTAATTTACATTGGGTAAAAAAAATCATACAGTAGTCAGACAAAAAGTATTTTTCCTTGTAAAATATCGTTGAATTGTGTTGTTTTTAGTAACTTTTTGATTCCTTAAGATATTTTTTGACTGAAACTTTTACTTGTACTTTAGTAATCCTTAGATACTTGATTCTTAGTATTAACTCTAAGTCTCATTTACTTCCTTTTAAAAATGAGATATTTATGTTTGAGAAATGACTTTTTGCAGTATTTTAACTTCATAATTTTGTTTTGTTCCCTAGGTAACTTTGTTTTATTGCAAGTTATTAACAGTAATAATGGCTACACGTTGTTTGCTAAGAATCCAGTTTCTGGTAGATAACAATGAAAGTCTCCTATTCAATTTGTACCTAAATTTCACTGATACTGTATCGGTTCACATGGAGGGATTATAAACACGATACAATATTAGTGGATTTTACTTCCCTCTCCCTCCTCCCCACCCCCAGTGCTTGTTTGTAACAGAACTACTCTTTATCCATAGTGGTTCATGACACAAACTATGCTGCTTTGCCCTCATGGTGCATCTAAGACCTCTTCTGAGGCAGCTTCTCTCAGAGTTTACAGGATACTTCAGTCTTCACGCCCACTGTGTCCTTTGTCTTCATTTTGATTTTGGCAACCTGTGGGCCAGTTGTTTTTTCCCACTTCATTGTGTATAATACATTTGCATTTCTGTTGTAATGGCTCCAAAGTGATCTAAGAAATTGAACAATGTCAGCTGGTGACTTTTTCTTTTATAAAAACGCATTAAATATGATTCCTAGCTTTAAATGTAAAATTTAGTTTATCAACCTTATTACAACAGTCCAGGCAAGTTCGTGTTTTAAGGTTACCAGCTAATATTTGTCTCATGTTGAAATGTAGTTAATTACAATTCAAGACCCCTACAATTCCTAAGCAAAATGGGTATGTGTTGGATGTATTTGATTTGTTCAGTGTGTGTGATGCTTGACCTTCATTTTAAATGTTATTTTATTCCAGTTAATAGAATCTTCTTATTCCTAAGACATTCAATAATTCACTGTACTATTAGAAGAATGTTTCACAAATGAAATACCTCACTTGTCCTTTGATGTTACATTTGAATTTATTAGTTTCATCTGACTTTGTTTTTTCTCCCTATTTCTTGTTTTTATTGTTATGGAAAAGCAGAACACAGGTAAACTAATATCTGTAATCAGTAATCACAAGTTATTCTATTGGCCAGTATTACGTGGCCTTCAGTTTTGTTTCATGCCATCCAGAGGAATACAGAAGCCAGCAATTCCATAGAAAGCAACTTAAATATGTGAAATACAGAAGCCAGCAATTCCATAGAAAGCAACTTAAATATGTGAAATATCGTATGTCACTATGATTTGCTTGGATTCCTTGAGCTTGCTGGTACTTTCCTCCTTTGAGAACTCCAGGGGAATCTTTGCTTTCTCTTTACAAGGAACTTGACCATCTTTCACTTTCCGAGTTTCATTGGAGGAAACTGTTAGGCTTTTTTTCAGTTGGGTAGAGTGCACATATTATGTAATGAGTAAGTTTTAAACTTTATACCTGTTCCATATAGTTAGTTTTTTAAAAACACCGTTTTTTTTAAAATGGCAGATCATCAATGGTATGAGTCACAATCTGTACGTGGCATTTGCATGAGCTCTGTTGCAGGGTTAGATTAGAAGTAGGCTGTGATAATTTGCAGCCAATGTAAGAAACACATTTCTTCCATTATTAATTTTTTAAGCACTGCAAGCTGGAAAACTGACAACTTTCACCAGCTTTAAAATAAATAAATACAGAAATGAATATGCTTTTTTCACATTTGTTTTCTCAGAGCCTATTTACTTTTGTTTAGATATGATAACATCACACATCAAGATTTAATTATAAATCTCAGTTTATAGTGTAATATATTTTCTATAGAACAATGCTTTATTAATATGATTGCCTTTTGGCTATTAGATTTACTTACACACGCACAAACACACGTTATTAAAATAAATGTTGAGGAAAGAAAGATAACCAGGCAATACTCACAGTAAGTTTGATTTCTTCCCTTTGGAAAATTTCTCTTTAAAATAATGGAATTTTCACTCTGGATTTGGGGGGGAAGCTATAAAATACTGAGAAAGAGGCCCATTTGCTAGCGAATCTGTTCAATGTGTGTGTGTATATAAAAACTGACATGGGTGAGCTACTTCCTATAAAGAGCTATCAGTGTAATGAATGGAGAAGGGGAAGGGTGGGAGGGGACAAAGCCCCTTGTTCCAGCTAGGGGGAAGCATCCACCTGCTGAGAGATGGGCAGTGAATTAAAGTTTTGGCTGTTACCAGCTTCCTGAATAGGGTACTGGTCCCACAAAGTTTGTTTGCATCATACTGATTAATTGTTTTATTAGTCACTACGAAGGCTACACTGGGGAGAGTTTATTTTTAGTACAAATGCGGATATTCCCATTTTCATATGAAGGGATACATTTTGACTCTTGGTTTAACTGGACTTCTGTTTTAGTTCCCGTCATTTGAAAGGTGGCCATATAGCGACTGTGCTTTAAGTGCATTTTATTTCCTTTTTTGGTTTATGGATTATACCAAAATAAAAACAGTTACATGAACTGTGTCTGCATTACATAAATATGCAGTAGATGTAGACATAGATTGTCCTAAACAAGAAAAAAGATGTAAAGAAACCTTCCTTTTTTGGTAAAACCACTGACAGGAGGTGACGAGTCTCAGGTTTGCAAGAAAAGAACAAATGTTGATGAGTCCCCATATATCATAGGTGGCAATAAATAATTTCAACATTGGAACAGACAAAGAAGAAAAATATGGTTTATGGTCTAGCTGTAAGCTTTACTTGGTTCACCACAAAGCCTCTTTCCATAGAGAATTTGAGATCAGATTAACCCAGCTGGTTTAGTATTCTATGGTCTCGTGAATTCATTTTCTCAGTCTAATCTATGCCTGATTTTATGATTCTCAAAGTATGGGAAAGCTGACAAGATAAAGAACATTTTGTGTATATAATTAGTCACGTAGAAAACAGGGTTTTTTTATTCTCTAAGAGCTCTCATCTGGAGAGACTTTGGCCTTTTGTGAATGGAATTTAGAAAGAATCTAACAGTGTGACCTTTCCACCTAGTTTTTATACTATATTTTTCCCCAATATAGAGATGTTGCCAGTGGGTCAGTCTTCAGATCTGACAAAAGGCAATGGACACAAATACAAAAGCAAGTGGGAAGTGTAGGAAAGCAGGAGGAACCAGGCAAGCATATTAAGTTGAAAATGTAGACTATGTTTAAAAGTTATTAATGTCTTAATGGTTGGACAGTAATTCAAGCCATCACTTACTAGATAAGCCTCCACACGTGGTAAGAGAGTCTGAAGTTAATAGCCTTAGAAAAAATAAAATGTTTTAAAATTTATTCAGCATATTTCTTTAACTATGTGGAAAATTTACCAGACTTACAAAGGGGAGTTAGGTGTCCAATTTCTATTGAAAATCATTGTTGTTTGAGAACCTAACTCTCATTTGTGGTTTGGAAAAATAGTCTGGCAAGTGTGTTAAGTCATGAAGAGAAGAGATGTAGAAGATAGAAGTACAGTGGTTTGGATTGCTTCAGCTGTATATTTCCGCTATTTCCAACTGTGTATGTGTAATCTTTGCCATAGGTTTCTAGACCTTAAAACTGTAGGTTTTATATTTAAACTACAATATTATTTTAAGGTGTGTTCCAAAATGGTTATGTGTATGTGGGCTCAATTGTAGCACCATTTTCAGTTAGGTTTTTATTGGACTACAGGATTTTTGCCAGAAAAGTTTCCCTCTTTCTATCTGAGTTCCTACAGATAGTTAATTTGATAGTGAATGTCTCTGGCATGTCTTATTGTCTATTGATTACACAAATATTCTTTTCAGATATTGGCAAGCAATGGAGCTTTTCCTTTTGGTCCACGGTTTGATGATATGCAGTAGAACAAGAGACATTGCAAACAGTGGCAATCTTGTAGGGATTAAGAATTGGAGTCATTACACTTTTTTTTAAAAATTGTGGCATGTGTTATGTGTAGTAAATTGTGGTATGTGTTCAACCGAGTTAGATGGAAGGTTTATACAGAATGATAAACAAACGTTAAGAGCTTGGTTTCTTTAAGTTGACACAAGTGAAAATCAGGTTTATCGTCACTGAAGTTATGCAGGTATAAAACTCTGTGACTTGTTGAATTTCATGAAGTAATTACATAATTGAAATGTATATGTCTGTACAAAGTTTCTTAGATCCCACCTGCAGGTTTCTGAAGGATGGGTTCTCAGAACTTTCTTCCATAAATGTTTTGCATATATTCCACTAGTCTTACCACTTGATTTTATTGGAAAAAAATCATCGATGTTGTGTGTGTGTGTAAATATTCGAAGTAATAGTATGGATCTTAAATTTAAACATTCAGCATGAAGAAACCGTACATTTAGAGGTTAGAATATTAAATAGGAGCAGGTTAAATCATGGATAAGAATCTGTGATGTATTACCTAAATGGATATGATTTAGGGAAAGTTAACTGATTTCCCTGTAAGTCTGCTGAGGAAGTTGGATAACTTAGTTAAGTGGGACTTCATGTCTCTATATTGAATAAAGACTAAAAAAAAACAACTTTAGATTTGTCTGTCAGTCTGTTAAACAGCTGTAAATATAGAACAATGCAGTTTGTGTTTTTGTAAAGTACTTACATGTGATGGGCCAAAATTTTTGTGACTGTATGGACAAATGCATAACTCTCAGTAGGACATAACATACAGATATATAAAAGAACATTTAGCTTAATGCTGGATAATGACTGGGTATCGTATTTAATAGACAAATCTTCCAATAAAACATCATTCTTTTTCGAGAGCTGTCCATGTGGGTGCTCCACTCTAGGTGTTGGTGTGTCCCTGTGCCTTCGCTTGGAGATTTTTACAGTAGTACTTGTACAGGTTGCGCACATGCAGAGCTTGCCCCCCCCCCCCTCCCCGAGTGTACCTTCATAGTACTCGTGCACGACCGGTCTCAGTTCCTTCTCTACCGTCCCCGGCCTGAGACGGAACTCAGAAGACTCGTTAGAAAACTTTTTCTCCCTTGTTACTCTTACCCTTTTAGATAGTTACTTTGTTACCACTAGTGTTAGTTATTAGTGTTACCAGTAGTGGGTGTTAGTTTCTCTCTCAAAAATTCTCTTAGTTCCTGTCAGTGCACCCACTTCGGACATGCCTGGCTCCCCAGGCTTTAAGCACTGCTGTAATTGTAAGGATGCCATCCTTCTATCTGATGGCCATTCAAAATGCATAAAATGTTTGGGGGAGTCCCACATCCCCCCAAAATGTGCCCACTGCAGCAAACTTAAGTTTAGAGCACGAAAGGACAGGGAGTTGAGGCTAAAGCTGCTCCTGTTGCAAAAATCCTTACGGTCAGCTTCAGACCCAGGCGCTGATTCCGGCTCTGCTCCACACCACAGCCCACCGCCTCTAAGAAGACGAAGAAAACTTCAAAAAAAAAAAAATCACCTTCTGTCACCCGCAAAGCAAACTTCGCGGGAGAAGGCTTCTTCCGGCAGGTCTACCACCTCCCTCCCAGCACTCCACCGGCTGAGCACTTTTGACATACCAGGCTCCTCTGGCGCCGCGCGAAACCTGCCTGCGGCTGCGGGGGTAGTGCGAAGCTCCAGTGCCGAGGCTTCAGGCTTCCAGTTGCCTGCCTCTCAGTTGGCACCTTTCGGCACCGTGGTGGAAGTGGTGCCGACACATGCAGATGTGGTGCCGCCTCCTCCCCCCCCCCTCCCCCCCCGCAGGCTATCACCGCTGCACCGGCACCGACACCCGCTGAGCTGGCCGTCAGTGAAACAACTTTAAAGACACCGGTGCAGAGGAACTTTTCGTTGCAGCAGATTCCTCTCACACAGCCCTCGCCTCACAGAGGAGCTTCAGCACCCCAATTTACGCAGTCAAATGACCTGCTTTTGTCACCCATTCTGCAGTCACCCTTACTGAATGTCTACTTCTCGCCAAATGCTCAGCCAGGGTCTGAACAGCCTTCCTCCAGTGAGGAGGAAGCTGGTTTCCAGGAGCATTTTTCACCATATGAAGTCTCTCATCCTCAGACCCCAATTAATACAGGTCATAGAAACAGCACCTCTTCCTACTCTCAGGATCCTGCCCCATGGTGTGTAAACCTGTGGATGGCACCACCTATGCCCTTCCCACCACAGTGGCAATATTGGGCCCTGTGGACATCCTGTCCTCGAGACCACACTCGCTATGCCACCTCAGCCAAGCCCAACACCAGCCTGGCACCACAAGCTCACAAACCTGCCACTGATGCCAGTCACCAGACAGCACCATCACAAGTGCAGAATCAGGCACGACCTGTCTCTAACCCAGCAGACCCAGTTATGCCTGACAAAGCCGTGCTTCCTCCTCCCCCCATCATCTTTAGATGACTTCAAAATTTCAAGACCTTTTCAAAAGAGTGGCCAGTGAATTAAGAAAAGGAGTACTTGTGGCACCTTAGAGACTAACCAATTTATTTGAGCATAAGCTTTCGTGAGCTACAGCTCACTTTGAAGCTGCTGACCTTCTTTCCTAAACCACATGCAAACTCTTTTGAATCCACAATGCATACGTTAGATGTACGCAGGACTTTGTCCTTGTATTTGGATAGAACCAAGCCCTTTAGGAACTCTTCTAGACTTTTTGTCTCCATTACGGAGTAATCCAGAGGGACACCTATTTTGACCCAGAGACTTTCAAAATGGATTTCTGACTGTATCCGATTCCGTTACCATATACGGAAAGTTATGCCTCCAGCAGACATCAGAACTCACTCCACTAGATTAATGGCTACCTCCGTGGCTTTTCTACGCAAAGTTCCCCTGACTGACATCTGTAAAGCAGCCACTTGGTCTTCTGAACACACTTTTGTTAAGCTCTATGCCCTTTCTCAGGGCCCCCTCTCAGATACATGATTAGGCAGAGCTGTTTTATCTACTGCATTTCCACCCAATCGGAAGTCCCTACCTCTTCGAGATACACCCCTTTTAAGTCACCTGGAGTGGAGCACCCACAGGGACAGCTCTCGAAGAAGAGGAGGAGGTTACTCACCCTGTGCAGTAACTGATGGTCTTGGAGGCGAGTATCCCTGTGGGTGCTCCACTACCCACCCTTCTCCCCTCTACTTCGGAGTTGGGGTAGCCTTCATTGTAGAGAAGGAACTGAGGAGACCAGTCGCATACGCGTACTATTAAGGTATGCTCAGAGTGGGGGGGCAAGCTCTGTGCGTGCACGACTGGTACGAGTACTGCTGTAAAAATATCCAAGCGAAGGCGCAAGGACGCACCAACACCAGGAGTGGAGCACCCACAGGGACACTCATCTCGAACAACGTCAGTTACTGCAGAGGGTGAGTAACCTCCTCCTATGCATTCTTAAGTATACATTCTTAACATAAATTAATATTCAAGTGTAGTACTTATCAGTTGTTGGACTTTTGTTCAACAGTAATACGAAGATTTAGAAAAACTGCAAGAAAAGGCCTCCAAGAGGAAGACATCTTCCTACTATAAATTACATTTTGTTGAACTAGAGTCAGTCCCAGTCATGGAGAATCCGGAAAAGCATTTTTGATGACAGATTTAGAAGTAAACCCAGAAGAGCATGTGTTAAACCTGTCTGGTCGTAGCTACAAAGCTAATGTCTTTATGGTAATTACAAATCCTTAAAAATACATTATCTTTCTGGATGTTATATTGCAATGTGTGGTGTTATTGAAGAAAGCAATGATTTGTAAACAACCCTTGGCAGAGAGCACAGAACTTAATTTTGTTTAAATAAAGGAGACCAGCATTAGAATGCATGTACTGTAGCAAGACTGGCAAGCAATAGTAGCTGTTTTGATCTATGCACTGGAGTGTTCATGATTGCTTAAGTATTAACTGTTCTGTGGATATACAAATATGATAGAGAAAGAAGCAACAACTAGAGAAAAGAAGATAATGCACTAGAATAACTAAAGGTGAAACTTCTGAATATGTTGGTGGGTTTGACAATTTTGCACCAATAAACCAAGGACTACTCTTTACCATGTTGCAATAAATATTAACTTTTTGCTATGACAAGAAGACACTTAGGGTTGTGCGACGTTGCCATGGTAAAAATCTATTTCATTGAAGGGGGGAAGAGGGGGGAAGGAGGGTTATTTTTAGGCTTGCAGAAAGTTCAGATTCTGTTTTTGTTCTGCTCTGAATCAGTGGAGTGAGGTACAGCAGGAATCATTCCATCTGTAACAGAGCTTTCTTAGTCAATGCTTCTTTCACCTCAGCTGCTTACTGTGTTCACTCTATATGGCAGATGTTAATTATTACATTTTTGTATATTATAGATGATTCAAAGCCACAGTGTTTGTATCCAGCTCCAGAACACCTCTTAAGTTTGGGCCAAAACTATACTGTATATATAAATAGTTATAAAACATACTAGTAAACATTTAAGGTAGGATTTTCAAAATTGCCTAAATGGTTTAGGAGTATAAATCTTGTAAATCAGTGGGACCTGTGTTTGTAATTCATAGGTGGATTGAAACCCCCACCCTGAGAAAATGCTAATTTTAATCAATAAACACATAGTGCATGTACTTTATAGAGGGGTCTTGAATTTTAATATTTTTAAGACTATTTTGTGAGATTAAAAACACATTCCCACACCTCCAAAGGAACTATGTCTCTGCTTTCTGAACCAATCCTCAGAAAATGGGGGTTTATTGAACTCTTGCATCAACTACATTTGAGAGCTCTACTTCTAGGGTCAAAGTGAAGGAAACAACCGCCAATACTCTCCGCTACCTGCCCATTCCCATACCATGTCCCTGCTGTCATCATTTCACATCTGTTCCTCAATTTTCTTCCACTTTTAGTCTGTATGCTTTTCTGTTTTTATCTTCTCTCCCTTCTTCCACTTATCTGTTCCCCTCTGTTCTTCTCTTCCCCTCATTCTGTTTTTTTATCTACCTTGTGAACTTACAGCTTCCCACCCTGCAAAATTTGAGGTGTGTAAGAACTTCCTGGATATCTTTCCAGACTGTTGCATCTTGCAATACCTCTAATTATTGCTACACTTTTTGGTATGCCTGATATAACACATATCTGGCAGAGCTGGGGACAAGTGTTGGAGTGGTAGCGTTGGTGATGTTGGAACACCATGAATAAAACTTCCCAGCACGTGATTAAGACCTCTTTTTGTTGAAGGGGAGGGGAAAGATAGACTTTGAGTAGTGTAGTCTCTTTAGAACTAAGTATTAGAGGGCCTCGTTACAGCTTTGGTACCAAACAACTTTGTGGTATGCGGTGGTATAAAAACAAATATATATATGTGTGTGTGTGTGTGTGTGTGTGTGTATATGTATATGGGGTAGGGGGTGAGAGGGAAACTGTTATATTAGGGCAAGACTGTGGTCCCCCTTAGTCAAATTGGTGAGCAGTTACTCTCAAGTAGTGCCTTTGACATTGATCACTGATGTGAGTAAGGAGTTCATAATTTGGTCCCTCCTTAAGTAATAAGCCTGCTTTGTGCACTACATAAAGCATTAATTTGTGTTTTATACCAATTTCCTGAATCTCTCATATTGGTTTTGTTCACACTATAATTAGATTTCTCTTAGTTTGTTTTTTTTCCCCCTAGAAAACTGCAGGAAAGTTTAGCATTTTCTTATCTCTCTCTTTACAAGAAAGCAAAATTGTTTTCTTTGAATACTTAAACATTTTAAACGGGAAATCTCATTCTGTTACTACTTTGAGTTTTTCAGTGCAATTTACACATTTCTGCATATAAAGAAGTACTTAATTGGCAGTTTTGTACTTAATATGTTACCTAAAGATGTCAAATGTATTTTTTTCCTGTCTGCACTATGTATTTTTGTTGAATGCAAACTGAAAAGCACATGAGTGACAAGTTAGTTCTGCCAGAGCAATTATGCAGTATTTAAAACAATTCTGAAACTTGACTTATTGTATATTTATTCGTACTGCAAATGCAGAAATATAATGTGCAAAGTACAGTATCTATTCTAGTTTTAAAAAACATCGGACAAAATATCTTAAGGCCACTGGACGGACAGATATATTTTATAACTGCACTGTGGAATCTTAGGAATTAGAGATAAAAACAATCCATGTGGTGCTCTAGAGTCCTTCACAGTGCAGAATTGTTTCTTAAAGTACGTTTCTTCATAATAACTTGTCTAGCACACTTCTAGATGACTGAACCCATGGGACTTCCACCACTGTCCTTGCAAGAACATTTTTACCATTTAATGTAAAGAGTGCCTACTGTTTCAAATCAGTTATAGATAGATACCTACAAAGAATAAGGGGAAAATTGTGTGTGTGTGTGTGTGTATGCACACATATGCATACTATGTTTAGAGGAACAATACAGATGGTTTGTCTTTTCTTTTTGTTTTTAAAATCAGATGGCAACTATTGCATAGTCTTACTTGGTATAATCATGGAGCTGATAATGACATATTTCAGTTTATGGAATATTATTAAAACTTCTGTATGTAGTTTGTTGTGTCTTAAAGAGAGGTTGATCTTAAAATCTGACCATTTGTGTACAATACTATTATGAAAGCACAGTAATCCTTTATCGTAAATGTTGTTGATCTTTACAGTGGGGTCTATTATAATCTTCTGGATTTGCACAGTATTGAGCGTTGAGTTGCTCCGTTATAGGAATTTTTTTGTGATTGAGTTAGATTTAACAAATAGGGAGGAATTAACATTGCCTGTTATAACTTTCATTGCCCTTTTAAGAGATGAAAGTGTTAAAAAATAGTTAAATAAAACACATTAACAAAACCTATTACACTGTGAAATAACAGATGAGTTTGATTGTCTAAGAAGGAACAGATGCTAGGAATTAAGGAGCTAGGAGGGGTTGGGGTCAGACAAAATAGTATATACAGAAGAAGAGACCTGGGAACTGGCATGCAGGTAGTTAGCACATTTGAGTTGCAGAGTAGACAAATTCCATACAGAGTGAGAAGCGGGAGGAGTGAACTGTTTACTATTGGTTTAAACCAGAAGTGAGACGAATGATTCTGCCACTGGAAGTACCGCACTACACCTGAGAGGTGCAATATTTTAGGAGTAGATTTCTTCTGTCATCCCCAGTCTGCAGTGCATGAGTAGATGTGGGCAGTGTAAAAGCTGTGTGAGTGTGTAAAGTGGGGGTGGGGTTCTGAGAGACAGAACAAAGGCCCAGCAGTTGGAAAGACAGGATAAAGCAGAGATGCCTTGTGTGGACTGCTCTTATAGGCTACTTGGAGAGAGATGAGATGGAGGATTCAAATGGAGAGGCCAAAGCAGCCAGCAGAGATGGTGTACTTCTGAGCTTTTATTTTGAACAACTGATTTCTGATTCTTCTAGCCAGATAACCCTTACCTATTATCTGAGAAACTTCCACAGAACTTCACAAAGCAAAATAAGTATAAATCAACACTCCTCCACTGAAGATTACTTTAAGACTTACCCTTATCAACAGATGGCAAGAAAGTGGATGAAGGAACTAAAGGCCTTTATTGTTAATTCTTTTGGTAAAAAGTATTAGCCCATAATCAATTTTCCAACTGTCACAACTGGTCAATGCAGACTGTATAAAGCCTAAGGAAGGTGTTTAGCTATCCTGGTCTGGTGGTTATTGATAATGCAGACTTCACACTCTCTTGGTAAGTAGCCTATAAAACCTTTGGTAATTATCCAATAAAACTATCTGATACAGCTGACAATCAGTTTTACCTCTTGTAGGCAACTGTTAAAGTCACATATTTAAAAAGTGGAAGGTTTAGCTGTCATCTCCATTGTCAAGTGATTATTCTTCAGTGGGAATGAGGCATTGGAAATGGGACTCATCCTCTGGCAATATAATTAAACCATACCCACAAACTACAAAGTGAACAAATGAAGTGTCTGTACTTCAGTGCATACCCCTGTCATCTGTTGATCACTGCCATTCGCTTAGGGGGGAAAAAAAAGGCTATGCTAGGATGTTAGAGGAACATAGTTGAAGACCAGACGGTGAACCTTCCCTGGAGTGCCTAGTCGGGTCTCTGATCTTCAGCTGTTGCTTGTCTCTTTGTAAGGATCCTTGACTCACTCCTTTCTGAATGGGTTTAAAGGCGTACAGTTCTCCCTCTCCCCACCATACGTTGTGATATCCACAGCAAGACAGTATGCCTTACAACCAGCACCTGTGCTTGCTTGCTTTCTGAGGATAATGTCAGTGGTTTTTACCAGTAATCTCACAAGTTTTCTGAAGCAAGCACATTTATTCTTAGGGCAAAAGTATTACAGAGAAAACATTTAAAAAGTGATAAATGACCCTAATGCACAGTAAAAGCTTACAGTTGGTCACCCCTACCTCCAACATCAGGCTCTGGTAGGTGTCAGTCTTTCAGAACCTTCAAATGGGTTTGCTACCTTGGATACTAATTCTTGTCAGATTTCAGATCAAGAATAAGACCCATTTGGGATAATCCAGGCATTTTTTTTTTTTTTTTTTGGTCTGGTCTCCTATAACAGATTGTCACAAATCAATGGCCCTCTTCTCTGGCTGAAGCTTCAAAAGGCTGTGTTTTTGCATAACCAGTGTTGGGAAATCTGCATTTATCAGCCCCTGGTGATTCTAGATTTCTTAGGACCCCTCTCCCCCAGTGAGACAGGAACACACAAACAAAACACATCACCTGTTTTGATACAAAGGTGGATAAATATTCTATTGCTCATATTGTTTGGTCCGTGTCAATATATTGCTTTTTGGTTTTTTTGTGTGTTAAACGTAAAATACAATATGATTCCCAAAGGTGCTGCATGCAGTTGTAATGTGTGTCACAATTCCTTTCTCCTGTATTGGGATAACAGTCCTATAGAGGACACTTAGAGACAGAGCGAAACACAGAGTGTTGATGAAGATCGGAATGGTTATGGTAACATCTCCAGTTAACGATAAATGCACCTGACCATCGTGGCTACAACTGAAAATTGTTTGGCTCTTGAGGCAAAGCTCTTGACTTTTATAGTGGATCTGCAAAGGGGAAAAAATCTGAGAATTCTGTTTACAGCCTTTTCTACTTTTATGTGAGTTTGTTATGAAATGCTCATTCTCCTTACATTCACTTTGTAATGCCACTGTGTGTGTATGTACACACGTGCACACATACACTGTAGGGAGAGAGCATGTATGTATATGTTGGTTAAAACTTTAAATATTGTATTACTGATCAGACAGTTGGAGGTATCTTTCAGAAGCAATCCTGTAGCTAACATGGCAGGTGGAAGTATGCAAGAACTATAGAATCATGCACTAATTGTAGTATTTAATATTAGCAAAGTGCTTCAGTTATGTGTAATCAATAGGTCTACATGCATGTACTTATATATTTTCCGGGCTACTGGCCATTACCTTAAAAAAAAAAAAAAAAAAAAAAAAAAAAGGTATAACTTTGTGTTTACTTAAATACACTGGAAAAGATATGGTATTGCAAAATAAATAGGATACTTGCAAAAGCAAATCTTAAGTTTGCTCTCCATTCCAAATCCTATAGACAATGGGAGTTGTTAATGGGCAAAGGCATCAGGATTGGGGCCTTTATGGAGAAAATCATTAAAAAATGAAACGTTTATAAACACAATGTGTTGTGTTCTGACAGTCAGTTTGTTCAAAAATGTTTAATGCTAACCACGTAAGTTCAATAGTAGTAGTGATGGAGTTTGTTTAGTGAGGGTTTGGATGGCAATAGATGCTTTGGGGACAGTTACGGTGAATTTCTCTACTTGATTGATGGCTCCAATATCCAGATGAATCGTATCTTGAGAAGTGGGGAGAGGACGTAGATTCTTGAGCTCTCAGCATGCAGTATTTAAAGGTTAAAACAAAAGGCAAATGTGAGAAATATTTTTGAGTAGCATTACCTCAGAAAATGGCATCTTTTTCTTTATTGTTGACCCATATATTAATATGTACTTTTGTAAATCTTAAATTACATACAACCCTGATTTATGGACATTAATGCAGTAATCTTAGTCTGTTTTATTGAATAGAAAAAGGCTTTGATTTGTTCGTGCTTAAATATTGCCCTGTGGTTACACTTAAGTAGTTGTTTCTCTAACCTCCTTTGCCAGGTGCCCATTTTTATTTTATGTATCTATATGTACATAACGGTCGCGTTTTTCTTCTGTCATGTTCAGGAATTATTTTTTCTTGTTTTTGCAATCATCCTTTTTGGGTGGGGTTGCCAATTTTGTTTGCACATATTCCTGGAGGTTTCATCACACGATGTAATGTTTAATTAAAGATTAATCTTTAATTCTTCTTTGAGAGGTGTCCCTGTGTGTGCTCCACTCCAGGTGTTGGTATATCCCTGTATCTTCGTTTGGAGATTTTTACAGCAGTACTCGTACCGGTTGCAGACGCGCAGAGCCTGCCCCCCTGCTCTGAGCGTACCTTAATAGTACGCATGTGTGACCGGTCTCCTTGGTTCCTTCTCTGACATCCACGGCCTGAGACAGAGCTCAGCAGACTTGTAAGAGACTTTCTCTCCCTTCATTCACATACCTTCCCTGTTAGTTTGTTTGTTACCAGTAGTACTTAGATACCACTTTTCCTGTCTTTTTCTCTCTAAAACAAAAAAAGAAATAAAAATAAAAATTTCTTTGTTCTTGTCAGTGGCGGCTGCTTCCGATATGCCTGGCTCCCCAGGCTTTAAGCACTGCTCTAACTGCAGTGATGCCATCCCTATTACAGATGGCCATTCACAATGTATAAAATGTTTGGTGGACTCCCACGTCCCCCCAAAATGTGCCCACTGCAGCAAGCTTAAATCCAGGGCATGTAAGGACAGGGAGCTGAGATTAAAACTGCTCCTCCTTCAGAAATCTTTAGGGTCAGCTTCACACCCAGTCGCCGACTCCGTAGCCACCCTGCCTCAAAGAAAGACAAAAAGATTTTAAAAAAACCCGGCACCCTCTCTCACCTGCAAAGAGTTCTTTGTGGGGCAAGACTTCTCCGGGCAGGTCTACAGCCTCCCTCCCTGTGCTTCCCCGGCTGAGCACTTTTGACGTGTCGGCTCCTATGGCGCCACATGAAACCTGCCTGAGCTGCGGCTGTAGCACAAAGCTCCGGTGCCGAGGCTTCAGGCTTCCAGTTGCCTGCCTCTCTCGTGGCATCGTTCGGCACCATGACGGAAGCGGTGCCGACGCATGTTGACGTGCCTGACACACACAACCCCCTCCCTCCCCCGCAGGCTATTCCTGCTCTCCCAGCCCATCTTCCGCTGAGCTGACTGGCAATGCTCAGGACACGGTTGCAGAGGAACCTTTCTTCACAGCAGATTCCTCTCGCACAGCCCTCACCTCACAGAGGAGCTCCAGCACCCCAATTTACACAGTCAAGGGACCTGCTGGTGTCACCAATCCTGCAGTCACCCCTGTTTAATGCCTGCTTCTCTCCAAATGCTCAGTCAGGGTCCGGACAGCCTTCCTCCAGTGATGAGGAAGCTGGACTTCAGGGTGAGTTTTCACCATATCAAATCTCCCATCCTCAGACCCCAATCAATAGAGGTCATAGAAAAATTACCTCGTCCTACTTTCAGGATCCTGCCCTGTGGTGTGTAAACCCCTGGATGGCACCACCCATACCCTTCCCACCACAGTGGCAATATTGGGCTCCATGGGCATCTTATCCTTGAGACCACACTCTCTGTCACCACAGCCAGGAGTGACACCTGCCCGCCACCGCCAGCTGACGAACCTGCCACTGATGTAAGGGACCAGGCAGCACCGTCACAACTGCAGGATCAGTCACGACCTGCCTCGAACCCAGCAGACCCGGTTGTTACGCCTGGTGAAGCCCTACTTCCTCTTCCCCCATCATCTTTGGACAACTTCTCAAAAGAGTTGCCAGTGAGTTAAGAATTAGCTTGGAGAAGGCTCCTGAACAGCAGCATCAGTTAACGGACGTCCTGCAGCCCTCTCCTTTTAGGATTGCATTACCAATCAACCCAGCCCTTTTGAAACCTGCTAAGACCATCTGGAAGACTTCCACTGCAAGCCTACCTACCTGTAAGCGAGCGGACCGCAAGTACTTCATTTCTTCCAAGGGGTCTGAATTCCTTTTCACTCACCAGTGCCAAACTCGGTGGCAGTAGACACAGTCAACCAAAAGAACGAGCATCAGTTTCCCCACTCCACCCCATCTGACAAGGACAGGAAGCGATTAGATCTGCTCGGACGTAAAGTATACGCATCTTCTATGTTACAATTTCACATTGCTAATCATACTGCCTTTCTGGCAAAATTTGACCACAAAAATTACAACAAATTCGTGGACTTTATTGATGACGTTCCGGAAGAAAAGAAACAACAATTTACGGCTCTAGGTTCTGAGGGACAAATCATCTCACATTTCGCTCTTCAAGCGGACCTCGTTGCAGCCAATACTGCAGTAAGATCTACTGCTACAGAAGTTGTCATGCACCGAGGTTCATGGCTCTCCTCCTCTTCCTTTCCTCGAGAGGTCCAGAATACTATCGAAGATCTTCCCTTCGATGGCGACAAACTCTTTGCCTCCATGATGAATGACGTACTTCATTCAATGAAGGACTCAAGGGTAACTCTCCGGTCCCTAGGGATTCAAACCCCTACAACCAGAAGGTGACAATATAGACATCAACCTTACCAGCGCCCACAGTACCCCACATACACCCAGCAATTCCATAGGTCACATGAGCAACAACAAACAGCAATACCAGAGACCCAGATACCAGGATCACTGCCCCAATTCCTTGGCAGCATCTCAGTCCCCTCCAACTAATAAGCAGATTTGAAGCCTTAGTCGGGTGTATAGAAAACAACGTTCCCACTTCAGTGCTTACACCCTATGTCCCTATTTTTGGACACCACCTGTGGCCATTCTCCCATCAATGGCAAAACATTACCACCGACAAGTGGGTTATAGAGGTCGTCACAATTGGCTATTCCATCCCTTTCATATCCTTGCCTCCTACCCATCCACCCTCCCCATCCCTCTTCAGGGACCCCTCTCATGAGCAACTGCTCCTCCAAGAAGTACAACACCTTCTTCTATTGGGAGCAGTGGAACTTGTGCCCAAAGAACACAGAGGGGAAAGGGTTTTATTCCCATTATTTCTTAACCGAAAAGAAGTCCGGGGGATGGCGACCAATCCTTGACCTCAGGCGGCTCAACAAATTTAGTAAAAAACAAAAGTTCAAAATGGTTACCCTCACCACCATAATCCCAGGGCTGGAGAAGGGCGATTCGTTTTCAGCTCTCAACCTACAGGATGCCTATTTTCATGTGACTATACATGCGACCCACAAACGTTTCCTTCGTTTTACCCATGGCTTAACCCATTTTCAATACAGGGTGCTACCCTTTGGCCTATCCAGCGCCCCAAATGTTTTTTACAAGCTCCTAGCTGTAGTCACTGCCTACCTCAGGAGACAAGGGGTCATAATATTTCCTTACCTCAACGATTGTCTTTTCAAAGTCGCAACGCTCGACAAAGTGCTTCGATTCATGCAGCTCACCGTCGCTTGCTTCCTATCCGTCGGCCTACAAATAAACAGAAACAAATGCATGTTATCTCTGACCCAGCACCTGGAGTTTGTAGCAGCACACCTTGATTCCTGGACGGGATTAGCATCTCTCCCGCCCGACCGCTTCAACACCATAAAAGTACTGGCCACGAAACTTCACAACAGTCCTCAGGTCACTGCTCTAGACTGTCTACGACAATTGGGTCACATGGCCTCGTGGACTTTTGTGGTCAAAAATGCAGAACTACACATGAGGTGTTTGCAAATTTGGTTGGCCACGATTTACAGACTGAATGTACACCCTCTAAACAAGCTTCTATTCATACCTTTCAGAGTCAAAGACTGTCTCCTATGGTGGACAGTTCCTTCCAACCTCTGCTCTGGAGTCCCCTTTCTTCGGGTTGCTCCATCCCTTATAATGACTACCGATGCATCCCTCACAGGGTGGGGTGTGCACACGTCCCACCATGCAGCACAAGGGCTATGGTCTCCAACTGAAACCTCCCTACACATAAACGTCCTAGAGCTTCGAGCCATACGCAACGCCTGCCATCACTTCCTACCATTGATCCAGAACCAACATGTACGGATAATGACAGACAACATTGCCTGCATGTTCTATGTGAACAGGCAGGGAGGAGATCACTCTCACTTGCTTTGCACAGAAGCTATGAAACTCTGGAACTGATGCCTTGCAAACAATATCTGGGTATCAGCTGCCTACCTTCCCGGGGCTATGAATACCACAGCAGACAAATTAAGCAGGTGCTTTCCCTGGGACCATGAATGGGAGATAAATGACACAGTCATCCGCAGCATATTCTGCATTTGGGGCTACCCAACCATAGACCTTTTTGCAACTGCAAAAAACACGAAATGTCCCGAATTCAGAGCGGGACTGGGCAAACATTCCCTGGGAGATGCATTCATGATCTTATGGGACCAGGACTTAGTACATGCATTTCCCCTGATACCTGTTCTCCACAGAGTTCTGACAAAGATATGAACAGATGGTGCCACGGTAATTCTGATTGCCCCATCGTGGCCTAGACAACCGTGGTTTCTGTTCCTCAACAGAATGTCAATTCCCCCACCAATTTTGTTGCCCCTCACTCCAAACCACCACTCACCTCGAAGAACATCAGTTACTGCTCTTGCTTCAGACTCCAGGACAATCCTGGAGGGTTGGCAACCATAATTTTGGTCCCTGATTTTATTATATTTGTCATCTAATCCAAAACAGTGCACACAATCATAACTAGTTTTGTACAAGTTTAAACTGCTGGAAATTTGGCTGAGAAGGCTTGGGGCCCTCATCTTGCAAACACTTAGGCATGTGCATATCTTTAGTAATGCAAGTAGTTCCATAGAGTCAGTGAGATTAGTCACTAAAATAAATTTATACATAGAAGTAGTTGCAGAATTGAGGCCTACATTATTTAAGAGTTAGTTTAAAGGTAAACTACAAAGCTTCAACAAAATCTCTCCTAAACTCAGAAATAGCTTTTGGTGTGTTTTTTTAATCCTTTCCTACCTCTACAGGAAAATTCTATGTAACTCGTATGTAACTCATCCTCAAGCAGTTGTCTGTATTTTTTCATATGGTGTTAACTCTTCTCTTTTGTCTACAGCTGTTGCATAGACTCTTCATTGCAAATTTGAAAGAATTTAGATTTCTGTAACAGCCTCTACTGGGGCTACTGCTACATAGTAGGAAGAGAAAAAAATAAAATCCTCTTCAAAGAGGTGCACGTCATCACCAGAGTAGTAGTACTTTGTGTCTCGGAGAGCAGGAAGAGAAGTTGCCAGCGTATCTAGCGGGTAGGGAAGAAATCAAGATGCACTGAAGCATTGGGGGGGAAGGGTGAGAAATGTGACAGACGGAAATGAAGAGCAAATTTTTCAATTTATTTTGAATATCGTAGGAGGTTGTTCTTCATTTCCTTCTCTCTGTCACATTTCCTCCTCTTCCCCTGCAAATGATGCCCTGCATCTTGGTTTTCCCCAATTCCTCTATGAAATTGTATAGGTAGGTTTACAAATTCTTTAGAAAGAATGTTTGATGTGTAAGTTGTTAAATTGTGTGATGTGTTTTACTCACACAGGCCGTGAAAGGGTTAATATGGGCCTGAAAGGCTGGGTTAACCTGCCTCATTATATCAGGAGAGCTACAGGCCTAATTGGAAATAAAGCCCAGCTGGGGGAGAGCAGGGCTTGTTTCCCTAAAGAGTTGGGTAAGCATCTGTAGAGGAAAAACAAAAAATGGAGGAGAGGATGTGGGGAGTTACCTGTGTCTCTGAGAAGCAGCCTGAAGGAAGCCTGAGAATGAGGAAGGAGATAAGAGCAGAAATGCTTTCCCGGGGCAAGCTGGAGGACAAGCTGGAACGATGCTGTTCTGGTGGGTCCCAATTGAGAGTGCCAATTCAGGACAAATTGCTTAAAGCAGGGCAGTTACAGCCCAAGGCTGGGGTTCCTTTGCTATTAAGGCACACCAAACCAGCCACAACAGAGAGGACTTCAGTTTTACCCCACTGGCTAACCACAAGTCACACAAGCAATTCCCTTAGACACTCCAGTTTTCCAGTATCACCTCAATGCCACTCGTTATGGGGATGAATGGTTATGAAAACCTACACCCCAGTAAAAGAAAAAAGGACCAAACCCCAGACCTAGGTCAATATACAAATAAGATCTTACCCACAAATCACACTGTTTCCACTTCTTCAGAATCTAAAATCTCAAGGTTTATTCATAAAAGGAAAAAGATATAGATGAGAGCTAGAATTGCTTAAATGGAATCAATTACATCCAGTAATAGCAAAGTTCTTGGTTCAGGCTTGTAGCAGTGATAGAATAAACTGCAGATTCAAATCAAGTCTCTGGAGTACATCCACAGCTGGGATGGGTCATTCAGTCCTTTGTTCGAAGCTTCAGTGTAGCAAAGTTCCTCCAGAGGTATGAAGCCGGATTGAAGATAAGATGGAGATGAGGCAGCTGCCTTTTATAGTCTCCTCCAGGTGTAAGAACACCTCTTTGTTTTTACTGTGGAAAATTACCACAAAATGGAGTTTGGAGTCACATGGCTACAGGTGGTAGCCATTGCCCATATGCTCTCTTGAATGTCTTCAGGAAGACTTCTTATGTGGATTGGAGTCTCCCAAGGTCTATTGTCAGTTAAGTGTTTCTTGATTGGGCACTTAACGTGTAAATTCCTTTTTCAAGAAGCTGACCAAATGCTTTACTAAGGCTACTTTAGAATTAAAACACATTGATATACAAGTACATAGCCAATATTCAGAACTTCAGCTACAAAAAATGGTACACACGCACACACAGGTAGCATAATCATAATTAGCAAATCATAACCTTTTCCATAGACACCTTACATGACAACCTTTGTACAATATTTGCTGCAAATATATAACTGTAGTTGCACCAATGATCTATACAGTCACAGGTTACGTCAGTAATGTCACACAAGCTGAATGTGTGAGGAGTAGTGGGCCTGTCCCTGGATTGTTGTGTGGATTGAGGAACAGAAGGACAGTCTAAAGCACCAGAGGCATGCTTCTGACAAGATGGTTGCCAGCTGTGAGACCGTTTGGGTTGAAGGTGTGGCTGTGCTTATATTTATGTTGGATTTTTGGAAAAAGACTCTGAGTCCACAGAAGGGGCTGAACACTGTATAGTGGTCTGGCTAGAGGGCAAAGTCACTCTTATGTTCAGCAAAGTCCAAATGAATGTGGGGGAAACTGAGATAAAAGGTGCTTCAATGATACATCCAACCAGAAGGAGGGGGCATGCTGAGTTGACAACTTTGCTACAAGTTGTGTAGAGAAAATTCTATATAACACATTTGTTTTCATCGCTATTCAATTGTATAGTCTCTCTTGCCATCCTCCACCCTCACCCAACTGTCCCTATCAGGCATTTAGGATAGAGATGTTTTAAGTTACTTGACTTTTAGAAAGTTATTTTTCTCTTCTATTAAATCCTTTGACAGCTCTCGGTTTACTAAAGACATTTCAGAAAGCTCATTTTACATAAACATTTACATAAGCACTGATAGTAGAGGTGGCATGCAAACCATGTACTTATCTCCCAGTCTCCCATATTTATGTAGTTGGATGAAGAATAGACATTTAGTAGCAAAGAATATTTGAAAAACTAAGTTCATTTAAAGATACAGCCAACTAGAAATCTAGTCAATTAAATATATAGATATAGATCTCTCTCTCTCTCTCACTCTCACACACACACACACACACACACACTCTCTCTCTCTCTCTCTCTCTCTCTCTCTCTCTCTCTCTCTTTTTCTGGTGCTGAACTTGCCATTTTGTGTATTTTTGAAATCATAGTTCCATAATGTTTTTTTTACCTCCCCCCTGCTGATATGTAAAAGACCCACATAAATGTATGGGAAAGTGACTGACCATGGTGGGGAAACAATGAAACTTACTATTCATAAGTGCTGTCAAATACACAAAGTAAAAATATCTTGTGCTTTGGATAGTTTATCTTCAGTCTTCCAGTTACAGTATTTTTAGGTGTCATTTGTAACAATGGTAGGTAAAAAATTTTCAGAATGAAGTTTGCTTTTCAAGTTGACATTTGCTTCAATCTCTATGCTCCCAAATAGCCAAACCAAAAAGCAGATCCTCTAAAGCTTTTTACAGATGGCTGTGGCATGATGTATGGCTTCAAAACTCAACCAGAATGTTACACATAAAGGAAGATTTATCTCTTTCTGAGGCATAGACCTGAAGACTGGAGAGTTCAGAAACTAGATGATTGGTATGTCCATGCCACAAGTTTTATGTTCTGTTTGTATGAGATTTTAAATCATTTAAATCATTGACGTTTTTGACAATGTATCTATTACTATTGATTTTCCAATTTTGTGCTTTGCCGTTCAACTGAAAGTTGTTCTTAATAAATTCCTATTAAGCATTGTGTTGCTCTAGTGAAATGTATCAATTATACTATGCACACAAAGATCTCTTTCATAAATCTGAGCAAATTTAGAAAAAATCACCGTATTATGAAAAATAACTTTGTCATAAAAATCAGTTATCCATATTTAAACTTGATAGCATTTAACCAGCAACTTCTTCTTTAGCTATAAATGAACTCGGAAAAACTGCACCAAACTAGAACTGCATTAAATTAGTAAAGTGCATTGCAAGCCCTGTATAAACAAGTGCCGCTGTGTTAAGATTTTAATACTCTTGCACCATTTCATAAAGTTATTAAAGATGAGGGAGATAGCATTGATTTTATTACACTGTGAGATCAGTTACTTACTGGCCAAATGAAAATTACAATTAAAATTGCAATATGTTATATTAATTGGTGGTATATTAGCAGTTCTGATAGTGTAGTATTATCATTTCCGTTCTTCAATTCTTTAATAATTTAATGATTCAGACTGACACATTTGCATAACTTTAAAAAATATTTCCAAACTGTAAAACTGTATTTATTTAAATGCATATTGAACTTAGTCTCACTTTTATTTCTTTCAATTTACTACATTTGAAACAATACTTACCTTGTAAGCATTTCTGCCAAATTACATGCTAATGTGGGAGAAAGGGAGACTGGAATGACCAATCCTGATGGTGTTTGAGCATGAAGCAGAGTGGATTTGAATAGGATTCTTGCTTACTGCCTGGGGTGTAGGTGTGGAGCTGTTTGGAAAACAAGGACCTTATGTAAATGAATCCTCTCTTTTCCTGCGCACGCAATGAAGACTTCCAAGATTTCCTTTTATCCCTGGATTTTGCCCATGGGGGGCAGTATGTGTGATATTTTTATCATGAAATAATGAAAGACTTATATAGGAAATTGCATACAAAGAAGTACATTAAAAGATAATGTTATGGCTGCAAGGTAGAAAATGCCTGAATTAAAGCTAAATGTGTTACCTTAATTTGATCTCCTTGGGAATACCCTTTATTAGAGGTTTAATTACATGATCATATATTATTTATTCTACGAGAGTCATGCTCTATTTAGTGCTGTCATAAATATAAAGGGAAGGGTAAACCCCTTTAAAATCCCTCCTGGCAGGAGGAAATCTCCTCTCACCTGTAAAGGGTTAAGAAGCTAAAGGTAACCTCGCTGGCACCTGACCAAAATGACCAATGAGGAGACAAGATACTTTCAAAAGCTGGGAGGAGGGAGAGAAACAAAGGGTATGTGTGTCTGTCTATATTCTGTCTTTGCCGGGGATAGACCAGGAATGAAGCCTTAGAACTTTTAGTAAGTAATCTAGCTAGGTACGTGTTAGATTATGATTTCTTTAAATGGCTGAGAAGAGTATTGTGCTGAATAGAATAACTATTTCTGTCTGTGTATCTTTTTTGTAACTTAAGGTTTTTGCCTAGAGGGGTGCTCTATGTTTTGAATCTAATTACCCTGTAAGGTATCTACCATCCTGATTTTACAGGGGGAATTTTTTTTTTATTTCTATTTACTTCTATTTCTATTAAAAGTCTTTTTGTAAGAAAACTGAATGCTTTTTCATTGTTCTCAGATCCAAGGGTTTGGGTCTGTGGTCACCTATGCAAATTGGTGAGGCTTTTTATCCAACATTTCCCTGAAAAGGGGGGTGCAAGTGTTGGGAGGATTGTTTATTGTTCTTAAGATCCAAGGGTCTGGGTCTGTAGTCACCTAGGCAAATTGGTGAGGCTTTTTACCAAACCTTGTCCAGGAAGTGGGATGCAAGGTTGTGGGAAGTATTTTGGGGGGAAAGACGTGTCCAAACAGCTCTTCCCCAGTAACCAGTATTTGTTTGGTGGTGGTAGCGGCCAATCCAAGGACAAAGGGTGGAATATTTTGTACCTTGGGGAAGTTTTGACCTAAGCTGGTAAAGATAAGCTTAGGAGGTTTTTCTTTCATGCAGGTCCCCACATCTGTTCCCTAGAGTTCAGAGTGGGGGAGGAACCTTGACAAGTGCATAGTCTAATGATGACTAAAGTAGAAGGTTGCAAGAACAGAAAGGATGTTTTCTTGTGTTAAAGACACTGGGCTGGGACACAACAGAGGCATGTTCTATTCTTGGCTTTGCCACAGACTACCTATGAGATAGTGGGCAACACCATTACAATGCACCTATGCAACAAGGATAAAATAAGGTTGCCAGGGCAACCTTAGTTCTGGCTTTCACTTACTTTTGAGTGCTTGACTTAGGAACCTTCACTTTCTGTTAAGTCATTTTTGCATGCAATTTCCTACATCTCTCTAAAAAGGAATTAAAAAACAAACCCCAAAACCATAATTACCCCTATGTGGGCTATCAACAGAGTTGGAACCCAGAATGTTTAGGCTAAAGGTGTAATTGGTAGCAGGTACTGTGGTATTACTCTCTGTAGATGATGAAGTTTAAGGCCAGAAGGGACCGCCAGATTATCTAGTCTGAACTCCTGTATATCACAGGCCACCAACACCACACGCACCTAAACCCCACAACGAAAATTAGACTAAAGTATTACAGCCCACAGGTGACTAGGCTATTTAGAGAACAGGAGACACTGAGGTGTCCCAGTGCCCGGAGTAGGATTGCCAACTTTCTATTCACACAAAATCTAATCCATTTGCCCTGCCCCACCCCTCCTCTGAGGCCCCACCCTCCGTTTACTCAGTCCCCTCCTCCCTCTGTTGCTTGCTCTCCCCACCCTCACTGACTCTCTCATTTTTACCTGGCTGGCTCGGGATTGGTGTGTGGGAGGGGGTGAGGGGTTTGGGTTGCAGGAGGGTGTTCTGGGCTGGGACCGAGTGGTGCGGAGGACAGGAGGGGGATCAGGGCTGGGGCAGGGAGTTGGGACACAGGAAGGGTCAGGGGTGCAGGCTCCGGGCGGCTATTACCTCAGGCGGCTCCTGGAAGCAGCAGCATGTCCCCTCTCCAGCTCCTAGGCGGACGGGCTGCAGTTCTCGGCCAGTGGGAGCTGCAGAATCGGCACTTGGGGCAGGTGCAGCGTGCAATGTGGAACCCCCTGGCTGCCCCTACACATAGGAGCCAAATGGGGGACATGCTGCTGCTTCCGGGGGCTGCGCGGAGCCAGGGCAGGCAGGGAGCCTGCGTTAGCCTCACTGTGCTGCTGATCAGACTTTTAATGGCCCGGTCAGCAGTGGTGACCGGAGCCACCAGGGTCCCTTTTCGACTGGGCATTTTGGTCATAAACTGGACACCTGGCAACTCTAGCCCAGAAGCATCCATTAGATGGGATGCAACACACTTTGCCAGTTTTGTGCTCAGCTTTTTTTATGCAGCATCAGTATTTTGATAATTGGCTATCCTGGTTTCTCCTCCTGGCTATGGAAGGGAGTGTTTTTTAATGTTTAAAGATAGCACAGCCGAGCACATGCATTCAGAAAGGGAAAGGAGTAATTAGGGGCTCCCCTTTATGAACTGCAGCATACCACCACTATCCTGTTTGATGAGCAAATTCTGCCAGCTAATGCTTTGCCTACTACTCATCTGTTTTCTCCCGTGTTCCCATGCGGGAACATTTTGGATGCATCCCTTGCGTTCCCAGCAATGCTTGGAGTCAAAACCTGGAGGACACTAATGGGGGCTCTGATAGTGGAGGGACAGTTCTTACTCCCGCCGACTCCACTGCATGGCCACATAAGCCCTAGGAACAATTTGGCTCTAATGATGTGTTACTAAAGTGTGTTTTCATATGGTTGTTTTGGGGTTTTTTTTTTACTTCCCTTGAAATAAGATCAGCTTTACTGACTTTATTTCAATAGGTATTTGTTCTAATGTTAATGTGCTGTAAATCTGCCTCGAAGTAGTTCTCTACAGTGAGAAGTGTAAAGAGAATGAGAAAAAAATAATCTTCTCATCTGCCACTATTTTCCTTGTCTGTCATCTTTAAAAAAATCAGTGTTATATTTCAGATGTAGCTTTTATCTTATAGCCCAAATAAGACATTTCTCAGTTTGAGAAGACAGTGACTAAATCTCAGGTGTCCATGCTTTTTCAACAAATACCTATCTGCTCAGAAAAACACTTACATTGATTCTTGACTTACACAGTCTTTTCTCCATTCATTGGCTATTTAACATAGTGCAGCATAAATCTGTGGCTCATTTTTAAATGTATTTGTTCATCTAAAACTTGCACCCTAGCGAGCCCTACCTTGTTCAGTGTGCAGTTCATCACTGTGCAAAAGGCCATCCCAAGATTGTGGAATGTCAGTGAGTGGACTTAATTTGTGATTAGGACTTATGTCTTTATTGTGTGCAATGATTTAATTTCACCCTCAGAGCATTCGTAGTGTGTCCAAAGAATCCGGCATGCTCATTCTGTATTTGTGTGTGTGTGTGCGGCCACGTGCATGTCACACAACCTACGTTAAATCTGAATCTTGGTAGGAGAATCAGAAGTAAGTGTTGTGTACTACAGACTTACAAAGTGTGAATCTCAAAGCATTATAACATGGCCAAATCAAAACCAGTTTTTACTGGAACATTCAAAAAGTATCTCTCATCCATGATGATCAGTTTCCAGCCAAATTCCTACTTTGACTTTAAAACCATATATTACTAATATTGCACTAGAGCAGTGGGATAGGGAGGTCATAGATTGTATTTTATTTAAACTCAACTCAAAAATGGCTGTACTATTTGTTTCTGATCAGGGGTCAAAAATCACGCTCCGACAAAGTCTATGACAAAGACAAGACTTTGAAAATTTCAGCCTAAGAGATTAAAAGTTCTGAGAGACTGAAAACAGGCCTTAGAATGGAAACTATTAGGAAACTTCATGTTACTAATGTCCCAGTCATACTGATCATTACTTGTTTAGACAATGCTTGATTAATTGTCACTGAATGTAAATGACTGTTTTTTTATTATTGCTTGCCTGTTGCTGGTAATCAGTTGGATTATCTGTAGTTCAGGCTATGATTTAGTTATGGAGGTTGTGGAAGTCACAGAATCAGTGACTTCCAGTGACCTCCAGGACTTCAGCCTGCGGTGGTTGGGAGCTGCAGGGTCCCTACAGTCTGTGGGGACAGGGAGCTGTGGGGTACCCCCAGTGTCTCTGGCAGCCCCCCGGAACTCCAAGCTGCCATTGGTTGTGGGGTACCCCATAGCTCCCGGCTGCCATGGGTGGTGGGGGAACCCCGAGCTCCTGGCCCTCCATGTGGCGGGGGTACCCAGCAGCAGCAAGGAACCCACGGAGCTGCAGGTGTCAGGGGTATCTCACAGCCCCCAGCTGCTACAGGCAGCTCCTAGCCCCTGCATAGCTGCCCCACTTGAGGCCATGTGAGGATCTGCACTTCCCTATTTTGTTAGGGATATTTTTAGTAAAAGTCACGGACAGGTTACAGCTTCCATGATTTTTTCTTTTTTGCCCGTGACCTGTCCGTGACTTTTACTAAATATCCAAGACAAAATCTTAGCCATACCTCTGAAGCCTAAAACATAACACTAAAGATAATGGCGACAATGGCATAAATGTACCCATTGTGGAACACCTGTCAGTCGAGTTCCACTGGGGATTAATTCAGCCAAGTTAGATGTTTTTCCTATGTAGGACTTCAGGACTGAGTTTCATGTTGTTTTATTTTGTGGGTCTTAACTTGTTAAATAGTAAAAATTATAAAGGAAAACCCACCTGAAAATAATATTCGTTTGATATGTTCTTAGCTCTATTACCTAACTGTTATAAATACCTTGAAGACGGTGCATTAAATAAAGATATTATTTAGTGAGCCCAGTATACAGTGCAAAAGGCAAAGATTAACTTCATTAAATCAGTCTTCTCACTGTTTCCATCTGAGCAGCAGGAGTGCCTAGACAAGTAGATTTCACTGCATGCTTTCTCTTTTGTTGTCATTGACAATCCTTAAACTATATTTGGTCAGCCCAATAACACTTAACAGAATTCAGTTGATCAGCTTTGTGACACACAGTACTGTCCAAGATTTTTAACAGTATGAGAATATAGTAAGGTGTTTAAGTAGTCCAGTAAAATACCAACACAGACTTAGTATAGTATTTTTATTCGTGCCACAGAACACAGCTCTGATAGTCTGAAGGGAAGATAAATTTTTGGCTATTTGAATTAACTCAGTTTTACCTACTCTGTGATGATGCAACACTGAAAAATAAACCTTTCTTTTCTTGTTAAATCCTTTGAAGAAATAATTAAACTTAGTTTACTTTTTAAATTTAGTGGCTATGGAACTGAATTTAGGTGTTTTTTGTTTTTTTCTTTTTAAAGAAATTGGGTGGGAGGGGACTTTTGTGGAGATGGTGCAGTAATACATTAAGACCTGATTTATACTGCATACCATTACTGAACATTTTTTGGTCTTTAGTAACCAAATCAGTATGAATTAAATTGCTTTCTAATTGCCTCAATATCCTATATTTTTAAAAACCTGTTTATGGAGTGTACTCATTCTTAACAGGGTAAATCCTTAAAGCTGAAAGGCCTGCATTAAAATGAACATCAGCGGGGCAAACCTGTCATCTGAGGATTATAGAATTATAACTTCTAACAATTTACAGAATGAGACAACAAACTGGAGATTTTGTGCACATATTTATGTATTCTTTTAAAATAAATCCTTGATTTCATTTGCAGGATATGCTGTAGCTTAGTCTGTATTAGACAAAGCACTAGATGTCAAGGTGGGTTAAAAAGCATTTACAAATTCATCTGTGATAGTAATGCTCATCGATGAAAAAGTCTCTGAAAATAATTATGTGCAGTCTGTATCTGCATTATTCTGTGCTGTTAGTATCCTTGCAAGCAAGTAATAATTACATCCTCTATATCGGCCAAATCTAAAATGAATACACACAAACACTTTTGAGTTATACCTGTATGGGTGGGAGACGTAGAGACGAGGTAGGTGACACTATCTTTCATTGGATCAACTTCTGGTGGTGAGAGAGACAAACTTTCAAGCTTACACAGAGCTCTTATTCAGGTCTGAGAAGTGTACTTAGTGTGTCACAGCTAAATAGAAGGTGGAACAGACTGTGTAGCATAAGTATTTGTAGTTGTATGTAGTGGTCAGAGGGTTATAGATTGTGAGACCTCTGGATGATGTTTTGTTTTGTTGCATTTTTAGAGGAAGTAGATACCACTGTTATGTTTTGCTTCCCTTTTCTTCACATTGTGGAGTTAACCAAATTTTGCCATCTGAAATGGAATCCTTCATTGTTGGGTGGGATACAGAAACTCTGAGCTGAGACTTAAATGCATCATCTGATGATTCCCTTTGATCCACAGGGTTCTTCGTTAGACACCCAAACACATACACATGGGAATTAGCATAGGGGTTGGCCCCAAAATCAGTGGTTATCTGCAAATTTGTCAGAACCCATGTATCTTAGCAGTGCCACAACTTTCCCATGATTCTTGCTGTCCGTAAGTTTCTTTCAATGGGGAGTGATTCAGACCGGGCAAGGAGCCCCCATATATGGTTGGTGGTGGAACAGTGGAATGGAGAGAGGCCATGTTCCCATTTGTTCTCATTGAGTCTGAAGAATCTCCAGCAAGCTCCTGTAGAGACATTTCCATGGGAGAGCAGAAAGCATGATGAGATATTGAAACTACTCCCTCTCTCATTCTCCTGCTAGCCAGCCAGTCTGGATCTCCTGGGCTTTTCACCTCTCTTTTTGCAGAAAAGGGTGGGGGATTGGGAGGGGGCTGTTTAGTTCTTAATTTCAAACGTTCTGTGAAAGACCAACCAAATAGGTTATGAAACACTAATATAATTCCACCTTGATTGATTTATTATGTATTGGATTTTGCTTAAATGAGTAATTGGGATTTATGATGGGAAGAAGCTCCATTAACCTCTCCCTTGAAAGCTTAAAAGAGCAAACATAGATTAGGGGGCACTGTATCCCAGAATACATGCAGCAGAGGGATTGCTTTAGAAGTTGGAATTCATTTAGAAAGGTGAATTGAATAACTTACTCAATTTCTAACAATATTTTAACTTCTAGACTAACAATGTTTCAACATTCAGTCCTCCCCTTAGTGTGGACCATCTCTGCACTTCATACTGAGCATAACTGACATTGAAACGGATGTGCAGAACCACGCATCTCTGTATTCTGAAAAAAAAAAAAAAATTAAAGATTTATGGAGTTTGGATTTTTCAAATATTTCAGATCTTTTATATGATTAACATTGTTTTAGAAACCACACTAAGGTTAATTTTAAAATAAATGATTTTGAGGATCATAGCAATTTTTAGTTTCATTCACAAGTTGGAAATGTAGATAACTTTCACTAAAATCTTTAATTAAGTGAATTAAAATAAATCTTAAAGTAGATTTAAGAAAACAGTTTCATAAAGCTAAATAATGTATTCTTTCCTTATGTCTTTACTCTGCTCTTATCTTTGCAGATTAGAGATACTAAATCATCAAATCAAAAAACAACACTCTTGCATTTTCTGGCTGAAATCTGTGAAGAGAATTATCGGGACATCTTAAAATTCACAGATGAACTGGAACATGTTGAGAGTGCAAGCAAAGGTAAGCATGTAGAGAATATATCTAGAGTAGTTTTTATCTGTATTGGTATGGAATGCTCTCAGATCATTTAATTTTAGATTGTAGTATTATGTAACCTCTAAGCATTAATAATCCTCATGGATTTTTCTTCTTCTGGTTGTTTATTGACCTGGGAAAAGGTACAGGGAGTGGTTGCTTTTAAGGGGAGTGAGGTAACACAGCACATTACAGTGAAGTACTTTGAACTTCACACAAGGAGTTTTATAACATCAGCATCCCAATAATTTTCAGCTCCCCATTAATGGTTTTAAAGACCTGCTTTATTGTTCATATATATAATCACAACATACACAATCAAAAAGTCAGATCTCCTTAAATCATTATTATCTAATTCAAATTGCAAGGAAACCAAGACATCTTAATTTTACAGGACAGTTAGTCAAGTCCTCAGAAGTATAAAAATTCCTTAAATTAGTAGTCATTGGACATTTTGAAGGATTTTTCCAGGACTGTTTGGATAGATGATGACTGGGGGTTTGAAACCAAAACGCAGTTTTACTGGTCAGGTCTTTACCCATGTATTCATTCACATTGTCAGCTTTGTAGTGTCTTGTGTTTTTTAATCAGACAAATACTGCCTATGTTTTTGAATGCTAACTTTATTGATCAACAAGTAACAGCAAAACACTTCAGTCTCTGCTCAGAGGTAACTACTATAAGTGGTGTTACACATTTACAGATATTTTGTTCCATATTACAAGCCTGTGATTTTTGATGTTATAATCAAGGAAACAATAGACTTAGTACAGAGTAATTTTTTTTCTTGTATTTTGCATTGTTCAGTATTATCAAATGAATAAGAAACTGTGCTTCAAAAAGGTACCGGAATAAAAAAAGGTTGAGGTTATGCTCTCTATCATTTTCCCAGTAAAACAGATAAAAATAGAGGTCGCTTGTTGTTTGTACAATTTATTTAATTAAAAAACAATTTCTACTGGAACTAAATTAAAAAAGCTCATATTTAGTCCAGCGTCTTTAAACAATTTATCTTTACAAAACCTAAATGTTAGGTCACTTGCCTGGTTTTAAAAAGGCAAAATCTTCCTGAAAGATCTCTTGCACCCTTTAAATACTGGGTTAAATTCTGAGGTGCTGTAATCAGTGGAAGTTTGCTTGAGAAAAAACTGAGTCAGGAACTCAGAGCCTGACCCTTACTGAATCTGTCTTATATGTTAATACCCAACATTATCATAATTTAACATGAAAACTATTCCAACCGTTAACTAAGGAGCATTTAAAACTGTAAGCTGCCACTGTGGAGCCCAATTCTGCAAATCTTTCTGCATTTATGTAATGTAACTCATATCTGTCAGTGCTGGTAAGAGTGGACCATAACGTTGTGCTAAAAACAAATATTCAAGAAATCTTCATGAGGCTAAGTCTCAATGAATGTCATTTAGGACTTTAAGTTACTTTTGGAAATTTTACACTTTATCCCAATATTTGGCAGAGAATAAAAGCCACCTCTAATTCTTTTTCACACAGTAGGTATTAAACTGCCATCACTTAATATTATTTTAAAGTTGTTTAGGTGGTATCAAAAGTTTGATCTGTTTAAAGTGTGGGGAATGAATGGGCTTTTTTTCTTATTTCAAATATCAGTGTGGTAAATGTGGGTAAACAGTGATGTATTAATGGTGACAATTGGTGAGCATGTACCTTTCTAGGCACAAGTCCTTCTAAAGAAATTAAAGATCCCAATTAAAATACTAATGTCACAGTCATAGGGTCAGTTGTGCTTTAGGCCTCTTTTAGTTCCTGTCAAGTACATAGGTTTTGCTACTCTCCCCCCTTACTGCCAACAGGCCCAACTCTCTTCACAGTGGTGTTCTGGCAGCACTGTGCTACACACACACACATCTCCCCCATAGCTCAAGGGCAGGGTTAGAGGTCTGATTATAGTGACTCAAAAACAGCATCTTCAAACAAAGTATGATTTATTCATGGAAAGATACACAGTATGCAGAGTAAAGGTACAAAACCAATAAAGGTTTATGCTCATATTTCTCTTTGCCTAAACCTTAATCTTTCCTTGCAAGCTTTGGTACATTCTATTCAGTGCAACTACCTCCATCTCAGGGCTGGTGATAGAGAGCCTGTTTGCTTCAGTTCCTGTGTATCTTCCTCAGTGTGTCTCTGTCAGCCCCTAAGACAGCCTCTGACAGCCCACTCAAGTTCCTCACCCCATCCCCTCACGCTTCTTACCTAGACCCGCATCATTACGATTTTAGTAACCCCTTGGATCCAAGGTTTCTGGAAAGAGAAATTGCCAGCCTGGTTGGAGTCAGGTAGGGTCATTCCCCAATTTATAGCTTCCGTATTGTTTCCTTAAGGATCCTTGGTACCTTCTAGACTCTACCTTATCTTTGCCAATATTTTGTTCCCTTCTTAACAGCCTTTTTTGATTGAACTCCTTGCAGTCAGGCAGAATAATAGCAAAGTGATAAAATGAAGTGCCTAAAATATTTATTAAAAAAAAAAACACATAATTCCCTCGTTTGCCACAATAAGCAAAATAAAGCTAAACATAAAACATAGTTTGCCATACCAAAAGCCCTCTGAAGTGTAAATGATCTGATCAGGTACACTCACAATAATAGTGCTTCTTCCATCTTTATTCTGTTCTTTTGTTTACTTAAATTGGGTCTTGCACTGGTTAGTCTCAACATTTCCCTCTCCTCCCCTGCAGTAAAATTGTTTGTTCTTGTATGCATGTGTTAAATTTCAAGATAAAAATATTTCCTTTGTCTGTATGTTCACATTGTCATATTAATAATTTGTCTCCTTTCATTGTTATGGATGTGTGAACTTTGATTCTTTCTTATATCTTATTAGTGCTGCCTGTTAACTTAAGAGTTTTATTATTGGCCATTCTGTCACTTTTTAATATTTTTTGCCCTTAATTCTTGGCTGTACAATTTATCATACAAAACTTGTTTAAAACCTGCATGAGACCAGATTTGCAGTCTCACTTTGAGTACAATCTCTACTACACTTGGAAATTGCCAAGTAGTTATTGATATCCATAGATCTCCAGTACCGATCTTGCCACGCAATCACTGAATATGTTCTGCACTTAAAGGAAATAAGTAGTTAGTGAGTGTCAAGAGTTTGTTAAAGAGATGTATTTTTTTTTTATTCCCCCTTTTGTTTTGGAAACAACTTCCCAAGTTCTTTCTGGAGATATCATATTTATGCTGATTTTTTGTTTGTTTCTAAATATGTGGCTGTTTATGTAAGAACTTGGCAACAGGTTTCTCCAAATATGTCACGTGGAAACCCCCAATTGTTAAATTTTCATTAGTGATTGTGTCGTACAAAAGTCTTAGCATTTTGTAAAGTATTGAAGGGTTACTATAAAAAAAAAATGTACCATGGCCCTAAATATTAGTTTCTGGTGTAAGTATTTAACTAAACATGAGTTAGATCAGGAGAGAACTTGATCCTTCACTCTATCTTACGCATTTGAGAAAACCCCACCAAAAAAACAGTACATGAAATGGGCATGGTCAAATAGTATAAATTCCCAATTTGATTTACTTTAAAATTATTATATTCTGATAATGAAAATTACTTTTTGAGAAATTATATATATATACACACAATAGAGTCAATAGCAACATCATCTATATGACCGTATATAATTTGGCTGTGCTGCTGTACAGTCTGTCTGCCATAATTCTGTTCATCCGTCCACCAAAAATGTTAAAAGTTAATTAAATCTTTACAACATTAGTGGTTCTCATGACAAACAATGTGGAGTTGTGAAATAATGTTGGCTTGATTTGTATAAGAAATACTGTTTTCAATAAGAAATAAAAATTAAAAGCTGAAAACTTAGATGACCCTGTATTTTAAAAACCCTTTTTGTTTTATTGCCAGCCTCTGTGGCCTTTATAATGGATTGGTCTATCTGTCTCTTTAACTATTTATTATATGTATTATAGTTAAACTTAATATACTTCACAAAAATTAATTTAGAGCTAATACAATGTCTGGTTTGAGAGCACTGATTGTGTAAGGTTTCCAATACCACTGTATTCAAATGTATTAACCCTGGCCCATAGGGACCATCCTTAGGGCTTTTAACGATTATAGAGTAATTCATTCTCCATATTTCATATAAACCTTGACATCTAATGACTATACTGGAAGAATTCCAGTTATTCACAAGTCGGTTGTGGGCATATGTTAGGAAATGTACTGGAACCCAAAATTCACTACTTAATAAATGTGCATAGGGACACAGGAATTACCATACTGGATCAGAACCAAGCGGTCTGTTTGGTCCATGACCTTGTCTCTGAGCATGGCCAGCACTTGATGCTTTAGAGAGGGGATTAAGAAATCATTTAGTAGGCCGCCACCTCCCCCCCTGCCCCTCTCTCACTTTAGAACTCATCTTAATCTTTAATAGCTAAAGATTGGCTAAAACCAGGGGTTCTCAAAATGGGGGTCGGGACCCCTTAGGGGGTCATGAGGTTATTACATAGGAGGGGTCGTGAGCTGTCAGCCTCCACTCCAAACCCCGCTTTGCCTCCAGCATTTATAATGGTGTTAAATATGTAAAAAAGTGTTTTTAATTCATAAGGTGGGGTCGCACTCAGAGGGGTGCTATGTGAAAGGGGTCACCAGTACAAAAGTTTGAGAACCACTGGCTTATACCTTGCATGAGGGTCAATATTCCTTCCAGAATTTGTTAGCATTAACTATAGTAACTCTGGATATTCTTGTTATCCAATTGCTTTTTGAATTTTCCTAAACTTTTGGTCCCAACACCATCCTGCTTCCTGTGGTAGTGAATTTCATAGTTGTGTTTTGTGAAAACATATTTCCTTGTATCAGTTTTTAAATTGCCATCTTTTCTATTCATTGAATGTCCCCTTGTTTTTGCATATGGGACACTGAGATCAGAATTTCTTGATCTACCTTCTCTATTTATTCTATATTTTATTCATTATTAATTCATTCATTATTTTATCATATCCTCTGTTATTTGAGTCCTAAACAATCACTATCTTTTTTTCTTTCCATGTGAGAGTTCATACTCCTAATAATTCTGGTTGTCCTTGCGTAAACCCCTTTAATTTTGCAATACAATATGTAAGTATTCTTAAACAGTTACCTTAGTCTTACAGAATCAAAAGCTGCTGTCGTGGGTTTTGAATTAAATACTTTTTGGCCATTCAGATATTTAAACTGACATCTGCCAAAGGCAGTGTCTCCTGTATACTAAACTTTTAGAATCCATGATAAATATGGTCCATACTCTTGGAAGATCAGGAATTTATGTCGTAAAAATTAGTCACAGTACACAGCAAATATCATGAAAACTGCCTCGTGGGTTGTATTCATATTGCTTCAGGGGAAATATTGCATACATTTCTTTACTTCAGTAGTGTGCAAGCTGATAGCCCAGAAAGCTTCCAACTAAACTTGTCAGTGTCCATATTAACTCTCCTATTAAAGAAAACACACACACTCACTCACTTTCCACAATCCTGGATAGGCAAAGTGATTTTTAAACAAATACAGTAGGCAGTGTTCTATGTACTAACGCAACCTAGCCAATAGAATCATAGAATGTCAGGGTTGGAAGGGACCTCAGGAGGTCATCTAGTCCAACCACCTGCTCAAAGCAGGACCAGTCCCCAACTAAATCGTCCCAGCCAGGGCTTTGTCAAGCCTGATCTTAAAAATCTCAAAGGAAGGAGATTCCACCACCACCCTAGGTAACGCATTCCAGTGCTTCACCACCCTCCTAGTGAAAAAGTTTTTCCTAATATCCAACCTAGACCTCCCCCACTGCAACTTGAGACCATTAGTCCTTGTTGTGTCATCTGCTACCACTGAGAACAGTCTAGATCCATCCTCTTTGGAACCCCCTTTCAGGTAGCTGAAAGCAGCTATCAAATCCCCCCTCATTCTTCTCTTCCACAGACTAAACAATCCCAGTTCCCTCAGCCTCTCCTCATAAGTTATGTGCTCCATCCCCCTAATCATTTTTGTTGCCCTCTGCTGGGCGCTTTCCAATTTTTCCACATGCTTCTTGTAGTGTGGGGCCCACTACTGGACACGCTACTCCAGATGAGGCCTCACCAATGTGGAATAGAGGGGAACGATCGCATCCTTCAATCTTCTGGCAATGTCCCTACTTATACAGCCCAAAATGCTGTTCACCTTCTTGGCAACAAGGCACACTGTTGACTCATATCCAGCTTCCCATCCACTTTAACCACTAGATCCTTTTCTGCAGAACTGTTGCCTAGCCATTCGGTCCCTAGCCTGTAGCGGTGCATGGGATTCTTCCGTCCTAAGTGCAGGACTCTGCACTTGTCCTTGTTGAACCTCATCAGATTTCTTTTGGCCCAATCCTCTAATTTGTCTAGGTCCGTCTGTATCCTATCCTTACCCTCCAGCATATCTACCACTCCTCCAGATCATTAATGAAGATATTGAACAAAACCGGCCCCAGTACTGACCCTTGGGGCACTCCGCTTGATACCAGCTGCCAACTAGACATGGAGCCATTAATCATTACCCGTTGAGCCCAATGATCTAGCCAGCTTTCTATCCACCTTACAGTCTGTTCATCCAGCCCAATACTTCTTTAACTTGCTGGCAAGAATACTGTGGGAGACGGTATCAAAAGCTTTGCTAAAGTCAAGGAATAGTTTACCATTTTCTTACAGCAGTGTTCATTTTACTATAGTCTGCTGTTAATTGTTTGCAACTTTTTTGCATCAATTACAGATTCTAATAAAATGTGAAAAATGCTGCCATAGGAAGCTACCAATTTTGTATTATGAATTCAGAACTTGTACTGTAGTTACAAGGAAACCAAAGGAGAGTTAAATTTTTGACTAATGTCTTGCACTTTTTTTGCATACAAAAGATGAGTCTTACAACAAAAATCTGTTTGGGCTGAGTTTCTAAATCTGCAAATGAGGGTTTAGGAAAGGGCTAAGGGAGTCTTATCTATAACTACTAGCACATTTAATATGCTGTATATGCATTTCACTTACTAATATTAGTCATGTTATGTAACAATTACACATTAGATTGACTAAGAATAGCCACCTCTTTCAAAATTCATTGTGTTTGATGCAAAAAACATGTTTTATTCATAAATGATCATTTTGTTTTCTTCCTTCTGCATATGCTGTGCCTATATTGAGACAACAATTTTCTGTGGGGAGTTCTGCTTAAAACTCTTGGCCCAGTGTATCCCCCTTTGATCTGTTCTGTACTAAGTGTAGTGTAGAAGAAAAAATATGGTTACAGTGTATAGTGCATTTTAATTAAGTACATTTGATTATGTGTTTAGTGCTAGTTGTTGGAAAAGTAGAAGAACTACAGCTTTTGTCTGTTTGAGAAAGCTAATTAGGGGCATGCTGGGAAGAGCACCCGCTCTGTGAGGTTCAAACAATATGTTTGTGCATCAGTTTCTGTTCAGCTTTCATCTTCATGTATACATCACACCTCTGCACAGCACTGATCCCCTGAGGTGCACAAATGCAGATGAAATAGAAGTAAGAACAGGTCCATGATTCATCTTCGTCTGCATACTATGCACAGTCTGTGTGGCACAATAATATGAAAAAGTGAAAGAGAAGACTTTCTGCAGTCAGGGTGGTGGGACAACGTTTTTGGAAGGTGATGGGTACTAATGGTATTTCAACATTATTAAAACTGTTCTCTCAAATTTGTGAAACCATGTTATTCTGATTTTTATTTATTTATTTATTTAAGTATGGAAGTCACAGATAAATGCTTATAAAAGACTTCTTTGAAAAGGTGCTTGAAACATTCCACATCCACTGAAATTCTCTTGTGTTTCTTCCAGTAGCTCCTGAAACCTTCCGATTTTTCTTGATTGTTCTTATCATCCTATGGTGATTTATCTGCATTCTCTCATATCCCACTGACAGTGTTTAAGATCATTATTGAAATACAGCATCTTATCCTGTACCTGCATTCCTTAGGACAGGATCAATGTCAATGTGCTCGAGGGCCAGCAAGCACAGGTAGTTTATAATGCTTTTTGCCCTGTACATTCTGAGTTTTGTGAACAAAATGTTAACTTCTTACCAATTGCCTGTGGTGCTTTTGAGGGATTTCCTTAAGGTATTGGCAGAGGACATGAAAAGGCTTTTTTGATGTACAGTAGAACCTCAGAGTTACAAACACCTTGGGAATGGCGGTTCTTGATAACAACAACATTTTCTCAAGTTTGGACATCTTGAGAGGTCATTCTTGGCATACTCTATTTAAAATATGGTTATACAGGGCTCTGCTGGGCTCCTCAGGCTTTTCTCCTTCTAACTAGGGTTTGGATACATCCATTGTGATACTTTGTTGGGTTAACTGGAGTGTGTGGGGTTAATCGCTATCACCTACTTATAGCATGAAGGAGTCTTGTCTGTGCCCACTGGGGATACTTCTCCCGGAGCTACTGGCTCCAGGCGACACAAGCATTCCACTCTGGGTTACTGTAAGCCCCTCTCTCACCCTCTACAGGGGAGCAATTTACACACAATGCTTTGTTACACTTGAGTGCCCAATCCCTTTTGTTCTGGTTACCAGCAATATATGCCAATCCACTGTTTCCCTGGAAAAACCACACACTAGTTTACCAATGTCCCCTCAATTCAACACTCTTTGACACAAGCACTTGATTGTGTCTGTAGTAAAAAACAAATACAAGTATATTTAACACAGCTTAAGATAAAGATCCAAAATAGATGAACGTGAAAGGATTGGAAAACAAAGTTACAGATAAAAGAAAAAATATAAAAATCAATCTATAGCCTGGACTTATTGACAAATTCCTTCCCAGACCAGTACAGAGCTCACCCAAAGGTCAATCCTTACAGCATATGTCCAGTCCAGACAACATTCTGTGAGATGCTCGTGCTGATAGACCATCACCTCCATAATGGATACCGTTGTCCCCTTTCTTCTTCTGTTAGACAGTCCAAGACTTTTTTGTCTCATTTTATAATAAGAGCATTAGATTTTAACTTCAGCTGAGCCCTGAATAGCGTCTCCTATTCAGAGAGTTTCCTTGGGGTTCTTTTATCTTCATAAATACTCAGGTCTGCGTGGTATTTAATGCAGTATAGTGATGTCTAACTGAGTTTGCATAGAGCTTTGAACAATAGCTTTAGGAATCTTGATGAAGAACCAAGAACACCCAGTGGCAATAATTGTAAAGTTAACATTGTTAACTATTACTCTTTTGATCAAATAATGTGAAAAAGCAAGGAGAGAAATAACCTTCTGAAGACATGTACAATTTACTGTGAAGGATAGTTCAGAGCATTGCCTTGAATGGGTGGCACTTAGTAGATATTACCACTTTTCTGATACTATAGTTAGTATTTGATACTATAGTATTTCTGATTTCTGTAGTAAAGAACAGAATTATCAGAGACATAGATGAACATGATATGTTGGGAAGAGTCAAAACTGCTTTTGTAAAGGAAAACCATGTCTCATCAACCAATTAGAATTCTTTGGGTCAGCAAACACGTGGACAAGGGCGATCGAGTGGATATAGTTTATATTTTGGACTTTCTGAAAGCTTTTGACAGTGTCCCTCATCAAAGACTTTTAAGCAAAGTAAAGCAAAGTCATGGGATTAGAGGGACGGTCCTCTCATGGATCAGTGACCAGTTAAAAGATAGGAAACAAAGGTTAAGAATAAACCATTTTCACAGTTGAGACAAGTAAATAGTGAATAGATTAAAAACACACAGATTAAGAACAAGAAGATTAAGACTAGCATCAGAACACACGAACATGTAATAAATTAAAGGACAGTACATTTAGGACAAATAAATGAACTACTAATTACACTGTGTATAGTAAACGTGTGCAGTTGTCTGCCACAGGAGGTAATTCAGACACATGCTGTAGCTGGATTTTCAGAAGGGTAGGATAATTCCATGACCACTAAAACATGTAGCCATGCAAGGTGAGACAACGAGGGTCGTCAAACATCAGAACATATATTGATTACCTGCCAGGAACAGGGATTGATGATTTGCATTTTATGAATTTTGAGATTGGGAAGCTTTTTCAGATTTTGCGTCAGGGATGTGAAGCCCAAAGCTTGTGCAGCAGAAAGCTGAGAGGACCCCTATGCAAATCTAGCTTTCTAGAATATTTGGAATGTTGTTGTAATGTTATGTTTAATTGTCCAATCACAAGAATAAAAATTGCCACATTTACAGTAATAGATACTATATGTTATAGATATTAGAGTAGTAGTAGTAGTCCTATTAACAAGGGATGTCAATTATGATTCTAGCAGCATACTCAAAATTGCTTCTGTAAAGGTGAAATAATTCCTCTCTCCCAGGCCCCTTTCTTGTTTCTGGCATGAGTATGGAAAGGGTAAAATTAACTCTTGCCCAGAAGAACTTATGCCAACACTATATGTCACTTAATTTCCATAGAGGAAGTTGTTCAAAACAACCCTGTGTATCCTTTTTTACCCCATAGGAGGGATTCGGACTCACTCCAAATACACCATCATGGAAGTAGTTTTGAGGCTGACCGGGCTAGAAGAATGACCATGTAAAAAGTTGGGGTATCAGTTTAGAGCATTTTTTTTTTAACTTGGCTTTGTTTCAAATTAGACCATAACCAAAGTTTTCAGAATTTCCCTCAGGGCCCTGCCTGTGATTTGATGCAAGTTCATTAAACACGAGATGTTTTTGCAAAACATGTTAGGTTCAGTGACTCTGCATTTTCTGATTAAACAGAATTTTGTAGGACCAATTCTGACCAGATCTATAGGGCCATGAGATTCATGACTGTATGGATACAGTGCCTCAAAACCCCTGAATTGGGGCAGTAAATCTGTAGGCTGGAGTATCTAGGAGAAGGCTGCATAGCAACCCCATCACCTAGCAGGGCTGAAATGCAGCTCTGTGCACACAGATTGATTGGGATTCGTGTAGATAGGACAAGATGATTAATTTCACCTTTAATTAATAATGAAAAAAATCTAACAGTGTGTTGTGTGTGGCAGCCACATATATGTTAGCTACATGATGATAGCCTCTGAGTGCTGTGTTTTACAATTATGATGACCTATAATGCATTGGCATTATAAACATTTTTGAGAAAAACTCCAAAATATCTCTTACAACCTTTTTTAATTAGTTAAACTGTAGAATAAAATAACAGTTAAATTATGACGTTATTGGACAATTAAACCATTGATAACTACCTTAAATTAATCTTTCTCTTTTGCACTAATACCTAAAATTATCACCCCAAAAGAAGTGTACATTGAGGGATGTCTTTTCAGAGTTAGCCTTTAAAGCATGGCAGTTACCTTCTAAAATAATGAGTAATTTATCTCATTATTATTGCTGTTGTTCAGAATCTACAGTCTTCCCATGTACTTCCTTGCACGTAATGAAGGAAATACCTTGGTCATTGCAAATGCCTGTGTTATCTAACTACAAATGCTAGTCATCTAAGTCCCCATGTTTCAATCAACTCCTGGTGATTGACCTCCATACCCGACCTCAGTGGGGCTTCATGTGGGTACAGGGATTTTCTCCCCACAACATTTGCTGTGGCATCAAGGCTTAAAGCGATTTTCTGGTTTTTAAGGGCTATCTTGTGTGTGGTTTAAATATTTGTGTGTATGTGTACAGGTATATGTTAAAATAACATGTGGCTGGTGGCATTTATTCATGTTCTGTTGTTTGTGATGTATAAAGAGCATACACCAGGTTGCCATTTGTAGTAGGAAGAGATTTCACTCTTCACCATAATTGATTGCCTTTTTAATTCCTGTATTATCAGGATATTTGTGATGGCCTTTTGTAGAGGTACACCGTTGTCTGTAGTAATACGTGTTTTTATATCTAAGCAGATGCATTGATAGCCACAAACTTCCTGGGAACTAGAAGCACAGACAGTAGTCTCACTTTCACTCTACCTAGTAAAAGTATTAGCCCTCTGGTCATCTTTTCCATTTGGCAATTCCTTATCAAAACCTCAACTGCTATTCATATATAGTATATTTAGGGTTGAATTTTAAGCTTAGAACAAGTGTTTTGCTGTAGTTTATTATCTTTTATGTTGAAAATGTTTTTGATACACCCGTGTAATTTATTTTCTAGAGATTAATTTTTAAGATTAATCTATCGTTTCTTTATAAAAATTCTCTTTACAAAGGTTTACTGGTTTACTAGACATGTTTGATAAATCCTGTATTGGTTTTCTCCTGTGGCTAACACTTTTACTTGCAGCTTTGTGGATTTTTACAGTTTGATTTAAAACCTCTAGTGTTTTATAGGTCGGCTTGAGGGATTAAACCAAAAAGGGTTAGTAAAGTTTAATTAAAACCATTGCACTGATAGAAAAAAGCATATTAATGGATGTGAAGTCACTATTAATCCGAAGGTTTTGCATAAATCTGAAATGGGTTTCACTTCAGTTAAATTTCTTCCATTCTACAAGATAAAAGCTGGTTAAGTTTCCTATAAACAGCATTAACTTCTTATAAACAGCATAAATTATTGTAAATTTTAATGACCAAAACCACATTTGAGCTGTTCTATACTTTGACTTGCAAAGCAGATTTTTTTTGGCAGAATGAATGGTATTTGTACAACTTGCTTCAACCATTGCCTGCTGTAATTTTTGTTTAAACGTAATTGGTCATCTGTTCCATCATGTGTGACTTTTCATTGTCCCAGACTAGTTAGCATGATTTGTGTGCAAGAGGATACTTTTACACTCTCCCCAAAAATCCTGGCTTTGGTGTGATCTTTTTGTAATTTAATGGGTGCTTTTTTTTTGTTTGTTTTTTATCATTTAGTGAGATTCTGAGTAATAGAATGACTTCAAATATAAAATCATTCAGATCACTCAACCGCACATACTAATTGGAGGAGTGGAACTTGTGTGAATTTCAAATAAGAGCTAAGGGATCATCTTTTTGATGATGTAAAACAGCAGTAGTTGTCATGGCCTAATACTTTAGATTTGTCCTTGCTGTTTTTAGATGGGTAACCATGCCACAGATTGAGCTACACATAAAACCTAACTGCATAAAAATACGTACAGGATTTCCTACCTTTGACTTTCTTCCTTGCTAATCACAAGTGGATGTAGTATATTTTTCTCTGTCCTAAGCAAAATAAAAGAAATAAGGCTCAATTGTTTTAATAGCACAGAAATAATATTCTTTCAGAAGAGAGAAATCAAGATTAGGAAAAAAAATAAACAGAATTCACTTATTTAAAGACTAAACTAACAATAAAACATGAGTTGAACAGAAATTAGATTTTAATATGAAAAAGGTCAGCAGGATTAGGAGAGCAAGTCATGCATTTCCTAAAATCTCCAATAATCTGCTGTTAGCTGGTAGCAAAATTCTTGATCTTTTTAAAGTTGGAAAACCTACCTCAAGATTTTTGAAAAACAAAAACAAACTAAGAAGCAGTTTTGTACACCTTTTCTGGGAAATATAAACAGGAGTCAAAATAACTAATCACTGAGAGATTATTCAATTTGTGTTGTTTGAGCAGGAAATAGGACTTCATAGAAACTTACTTTGACATTTGCATATCATTTTGCATTTTTTGGAGACAAGATATGTCATGTGGTAAGAAATTATAGGCCAGTGACAAGCCGGATGCTTTTCCCGTTCAGTTCCAGAAATGAACAATTAAGTTTTTGAAAAGATATAGTTTTTTTTGTACTAAAAAAATATTTTAGAGCCAGATGGCCTGCATCATACACACTTTCAACTTTAACTCTTTATTTAACTTCCCATTTCTTAAAATGAACATCAAAAATTTAAATTGTGTTGGTGTATGAGGACTACAGCGAGGAGCCTTGATCTAGATGAACCTAGATCTTTGGGGTTGTCATAGTGAGGTTTCTCTATGAACAAATCTATTGGAAATGTAGAGGGGTGAATGTTATGTCTGGTGGGATATGAGAGTAGTGAATGGTGCAGAGGTCTTTATATTCATATAAAACTTTGAGCATTTAAAATGTAGATTCAAATTTTTAAATGTTTTAAAGCTTAATGTGGAAAAATAGATTCATGCTCCTCTTCCACGTCTGCTATTCCTTTTTCCTTTTAGCTGCTTCCAAGTTCTCTCTCTCTTGCCCCTGTGCCATATCCCCGCTGTAACCAGTTCCAAGATCAGACCCCATATTCTCATCCACTCCACTACCCTCATTCCATTATCGCCTTACTATGTCCCTTCCTAAACTCCTTTTCCTTCACATTTTCTCTATCTTAATGTTTGTGAGCTATCGTAAGGTAAAAACACAGTGAAGACCAGACGCTTCAGTTTTAAAACCCTCTTCGGAGGGGCTAGAGGGCTGTTTACCTTGTGGTTTACTTCGCAATAAAACGAATGTGCCTGGTCTTCACTATGTTTTTTTTACCTCAGGGTGTATCATGCATGTTAGTTTTCATGAGGTCAAAAATGCACTTTCTAGCAGTGAAGACAAGTCCTGATTACGCAAGAGACTTACCGATCTATGGAAAAACCACGCCTGAATGCAGTTTCCTCTGGGAGAGTCCTCACCAGTGATTGGCGTCTTTTGGTCAGAGTCCTTTGGCAGGAGGTGGGCACTGGGTTTGGAGGGGCAAGTAGGTTCTTCCACTCCTCCTGCTCAGCTTTCTGCTTCTGGTCATGGTCTGCCTCATTGCTCGGAAATCATGTCTGTCTTTTTTTTCCCCCTTCTTTCTTTTTAAGAAAGTCTGTAACACCTCTCCTTCCCTTGGGGCTTGGCGGAGAGTCATTACAAGTTAGAGGCTCTGCCAGTATCTATCATTGTTCCACAAAGATAGAGCTGCTGAAGACACCTTGATGGCCTGGTTACACGTTTCCAGACATAGTATTTTTGCTACATTCAGGGACCTTGCTAACAAATTGATGTTCTAATTAACAAGAACTGTTAAAAATCTTAAATAGTATTATGCAAAACAAAAAATTTCACAAGTTTACATGGACAGATTCTCTAAACTGTCACAATATACAGATGAGTTAATTTGGATGAATGGGAGCTAACTACTTCCGCCAAGAGAAGACGAATAGTTTTGTTTTCTGCATCTCCAAGTGTATTTCTCTTTTGGCATGTTAGATTCCAGGGAAACTTTTACCTTTCTGTGAAATGGTCATAATGGAAGAATTCTAAACATTTCTAGTGAAAACATAAAGGTCATATTAAGTAATAAAAAGATTTCTTGGTTTGGTGAGTATCGTGATGAATCGGGTGTTTGGTCACTAAATCTTGACCTGAAGTCTACGTAACTCTTTTGGAGCAAGGACAGTCTCTTGGTTCTGTGTATGGACAGCACCTAGCACAACGGGTCCTGGCCAATAATTGGAATTCTTAGGCATTATTGCAATACAAATAATAATAGTGTTTTCTGTAGCTCAGTGACAACTTTACAGTAGGTTATCTGTTCCCCTTTAGCTTTTTGTTTCATAGAATCATAGAATATCAGGGCTGGAAGGGACCTCAGGAGGTCATCTAGTCCAACACCCTGCTCAAAGCAGGACCGATCCCCAATTAAATCATCCCAGCCAGAGCTTTGTCAAGCCTGACCTTAAAAACTTATAAGGAAGGAGATTCCACCACCTCCCTAGGTAACGCATTCCAGTGTTTCACCACCCTCCTAGTGAAAAAGTTTTTCCTAATATCCAACCTAAATCTCCCCCACTGCAACTTGAGACCATTACTCCTTGTCCTATCCTCTGCTACCACTGAGAATAGCCTAGATCCATCCTCTTTGGAACCACCTTTCAGGTAGTTGAAAGCAACTATCAAATCTCCCCTCATTCTTCTCTTCTGTAGACTAAACAATCCCAGTTCCCTCAGCCTCTCCTCGTAAGTCATGTGTTCCAGTCCCCTAATCATTTTTGTTGCCCCTCCGCTGGACTCTCTCCAATTTTTCCACATCCTTCTTGTAGTGTGGGGCCCAAAACTGGACACAGTACTCCAGATGAGGCCTCACCAATGTCAAATAGAGGGGAACAATCACGTCCTTCAATCTGCTCGCTATGCCCCTACTTATACATCCCAAAATGCCATTGGCCTTCTTGGCTACAAGGGCACACTGTTGACTCATGTCCAGCTTCTCGTCCACTGTAACCCTTAGGTCCTTTTCTGCAGAACTGCTGCCTAGCCATTCGGTCCCTAGTCTGTAGCGGTGCATGGGATTCTTCCGTCCTAAGTGCAGGACTCTGCACTTGTCCTTGTTGAACCTCATCAGATTTCTTTTGGCCCAATCCTCCAATTTGTCTAGGTCCCTCCGTATCCTATCCCTACCCTCCAGCGTATCTACCACTCCTCTCAGTTTAGTGTCGTCTGCAAACTTGCTGAGGGTGCAATCCACTCCATCCTCCAGATCATTAATGAAGATATTGAACAAAACCGGCCCCAGGACCGACCCTTGGGGCACTCCGCTTGATACTGGCTGCCAACTAGACATGGAGCCATTGATCACTACCCGTTGAGCCCGACGATCTAGCCAATTTTCTACCCACCTTATAGTGCATTCATCCAGCCCATACTTCTTTAACTTGCTGACAAGAATACTGTGGGAGACAGTGTCAAAAGCTTTGCTAAAGTCAAGGAACACCACGTCCACTGCTTTCCCTTCATCCACAGAGCCAGTTATCTCGTCATAGAAGGCAATTAGATTAGTCAGGCATGACTTGCCCTTGGTGAATCCATGCTGACTGTTCCTGATCACTTTCCTCTCATCTAAGTGCTTCAGAATTGATTCCTTGAGGACCTGCTCCATGATTTTTCCAGGGACTGAGGTGAGGGTAACTGGCCTGTAGTTCCCAGGATCCTCCTCCTTCCGTTTTTTAAAGATGGGTACTACATTCACCTTTTTCCAGTCATCCGGGACTTCCCCGGATCGCCATGAGTTTTCAAAGATAATGGGTGATAGCTCTGCAATCACATCCGCCAACTCCTTTAGCACTCCCGGATGCAATGCAAAAGGACAAAGAGATTTTATTTATTGATTTATTTATCTTATTATTTTAAGTTTATGATGATTTTCTTGTCAAGACTTAATGGTAAGCATTTGACAGTCATAGTTCTTTGATTGTCTTTGAATAGTAGAAAAGTGAGACAAACTGCATACCACAACGTGTGTCTCAATGGAACATTCTGAATAACTGAAGAGTAATCAAGGACACATTGTCAATGTAGTGATGCTATGAATTCCTGGAGTAAATGTTAGTGGTCTTCATTGCATCTTTGTTTATAAATGTGAGCAAAGCAGTGCTATGGTTATTCATAAATTTATGCTTTCACAGTATTGGAATCAAAGTGCAGATGCCTGATCCCCAGCAGTTCTCAAACCGTGGGTCAGGACCCCAAAGTGGGTTGCGACCCCATTTCAGTGGGGTAACCAAGGCTGGCCTAGACTTGCTGGGTCCCAGGACCAAAGCCCGAGAGCTTCAGCCCTGGGCGTCTGGACTCAGGTTACAGGCCCGCTGCCTGGGGCTGAAGCCTTTGGGCTTCCGCTTTGCCTCCCCCCCACCACCCCGGGCTCGGGCGGGCGGGCTCAGGCTTCAGTCCCCCATCCTGGGGTCACATAGTAATTTTTATTGTCCAAAGGGGGTCGCGGTGCAATGAAGTTTGAGAATCCCTGAGATAAACTAATCAAAATCTAAGATTTTAAATTTAACCTTCCTTAGGAAAAACTCATTTTCTGTAGGCTAACTGGTTTCCAGTGAAATGTTTTTTTTACAGCTTACAATAAAAACTACAGCACATGCATACAAAGTTTGATGGGTTTTGTTTTGTTTGTAGTATCAAAAGAAATAATGTTCATATTTCTATTTTGATTTCTCTATTGTCTTTCTTTATATTGTTATTGAAATCCAAAAAAATGACACATACAGTGAAGAAAAAACACTGTTCAGAAATGCAGTTCTTGCAAAGTTATGACTTAGCCTGTGTAGAAAATGACTGCACCACAACTAAACGGGGGCAGAATTTGTCTGGGCTTATGCAAAGAAGGGCAGCTCTGCTTTGTGGTTGTGGGGGCGGAGAGGAGAAGAAGGAGGTCAGAAACTGCTGTAAAAGGTGCTTGGTGGTCAGCATTGCAGCAGTGGCTCAACCCTACCCCCACAAACATACATAAAGGCACAAAACCTGAGTGGGGCAAGTCTCTGTCTAAGCAGTGAGGGGAGGGGGTTCGGGGACTCCTATGATTGGTACGGCAGGAAACCAACACCTTCCCCCTCACCCTCCTTTCTCATAACCCTCCTTAACCCTCTTACAAGTCTGGTGGATGGTAAGGTCCAAGCCATGGGTCGGCTGGGAGACCTGGATGGAAACAAAGGGAGGCTGGTGGAAGCCCCAAGGATTGATTTGAATAAGCATGGATTTGCCTGCACTGTACACTTGATCTGCCGGGTAGTCCCAGACATCTATATAATAAAGTTGTGGCATGATTAAAACCCATAACAAGTCTCCTGTCCTTCTTGCGGTATACCCAGACAATGAGGCAAGTTTATCTTTTCCCTTTGAGGATTTAGAGTGTATTTCTTCACACACAAATATCTTCCGTCTTCTCCCCTCCCTGTGTTTTCAATTAGTAAATATTATCTGAATTTGTGTCTGTTTGGTTGTGGTGCTTTAGGGTTCAATCCAGACCAGTAAGAGGTTGTCACCACCTGCTCTGCAACTTTGGGTACCTTAAATGCTATGCTGCTGTGGCTCACAGCCCTCATACCAGCAGCCAGCCACACAAGCATACAGGTCACAGTCTGGCTTTCACCAGCCAGTTACTTTTTGCAGAATGACCCCAAAACCCTCCCAGTCCCAAATTTTGCCAAAACTATCTACCAATGTGACAATAGGCTGAGGTTCCAGAATTGAGAGTTAATGCGTTACCCTCTCAGGCCCAGCAAGTGAGAGTTTTGCAATTGCTAAGCTGTGTGACAAACGTCCTGACACAAGAGCTTATCTGCCTTGTTAGCAAACTCTTCAAGAGATGTCTGTCTGCAGTATCCAGCCCTCTCCTGGAACACTCACAGAAATTATTCAGTTTTATTGCTCCTTTAAAGAGGCAATACACTGTAGCTCATTAATTTAATTGCTCTTATTTTAATCACAACCTTAAATTGGTTTACAGTAAAAGTAAAGCAAGTGTATTTAACAAAAGGACATAGCATTAAGTGATACCAAGTATAAGGAATAAAGATAAAAAGGGTTACAAGCAAACAAAAGTAAAACTATATTTCTCAGACAAAAATTTAATTTCTGCCATTTACAATCTTTGTCTCAGCAGATTTCTCATCTAAATTCAATTCCGAGAGACTTCAATCCCCTTGGTTGAAGGATCTAACATTCTGTGATTTCTTGATCTCTGAACCCTTTAATCTACAAGTATTGGATAACTCTGGGGTTCTCTCCCCTTTCTTTTTTAGTCCAGTAAACCTTTGAAATTTATTCTTTGGAAAGTAAGCCTGGCCCAAGCTTCTCTCTCAGCAAACGTTTTTAACAGAGGCTCTCTGTGCCAATCCTGCAAAGACATGCTGCTTAGTACTGTATTGTGTTCCAAAGACTTATGTGGGGCTACTCATGATAGTAAGCGCTGCAGCTGTTAATTCCAAATTGGGCTATTAGAGTGAATTTCACTCTGTGCTGAGTTACAGCACAAGGCCTGAGTCTTCAAAACAGTGTTTAATTGTGACTTAAGTGGTTCACACACCTAATGCTGGTACTCTGCACAGACATTAATTTTACCCTTTAACTATTCTAACTGTGATAATCCAGCCCCAAACTACTTATATACAAAGTGTATTTTTACTCAACCAAGCAAAGAAAGTCCACATCTTGTTCTTTGTCACAATCTCTGGAAAATGATTATCTATCTTACCTATAATTTTATATGATCTAAAATGCATAGTATCTTCATAAGTCTTTTGTAGAATAGCTGAATCTCTTTCTCCGGTATTTCTAAGCTGGATTGCACATTATGTTTTTCAGTATTGTATATGTAATAAGTTTTAACTAAGGAAAAAGAAGACTGTATCAAATTCTTTTGCTTCCCATGCAGTTATTTTCTATCCCAAAACATGAATACTTGGAACTATGTCGTTACTAGTATCCATCATTGGAGTTATGGCAATTTATACCGGCTGAAGGTCTGCCCTTTAAGGACATTGTAAATTGGAGGATATTTTAAACTTTTGGAAAGCATGCAATTCTTAAGATATTTATTCAAATGTAAATGTTATGATTGCAGTATGCTGTTCTGTTTGTTTTTGCATACTATGAAAATAAGGATACGTGGATAGTACTAAGGTTGAGTTGTTAAATAATTTAAAAAACTGCTTTGATCATCGTGTTTGGATAGTGTACTGCATTATGTAATACAATGTAATGTAGTAGGAGGAATTTTCATGCTAATTGCTTAACTATTACAGAAAATACCTGGCTCATTACTGTTAGTGAGAACACTAAAAAAGTTTATTGAATTTGCAAACGTTTTTTCCTTCCTCTGTTACCATTTTAACAGTATGCAGAACACAAAAAAGATGCTGCCTGAAGGTATAAGTAAGTTATGCAGTTATTTTGTACATGAGTGCTGGAACAATTTTTATAGTGGGGGTGCTGACAGCTATTGAACCAAACTATAAACCCTGTATATGATGGAAACCACTTCAAGCCAGGGGGAGCAGCAGCACCCCAAGTTCCAGCTCCTATGACTTTCTGTGATTTATCTTTTGCCATGTCACTCAACATGCAAAATAATTATCCTGGTTTGCGATACAGATACACTTAACTGTGTTTCTAGTGAGTTGGTTTTGTTTAATAAGCTATCAGGAGGCTATGGTGGTTCAAGGGCACAGTGATTTTCTGCCTCTTTAAACTACAGATTTTTTAAACTAATTAAACTACTCTCAAAAACAGCTATGAAATTTGTAGAGACTTAAGTATGCACACTATTAGAAAAACCTTACGTCAGACAGACCCACTGGACTAAATTTAATTTTGGCATAATTCAATTGACGTTATCAAAGTCTTGGTCCTTGAAAGTTATATTGTCATAGCTACATAGGTCAGGGTGTGTGTGGTTCTCCAAGCACTTTTGCAAATAATTCTTAAGGCAAACTTTGTCATGTTGCTCTTTGAAAACAGAGATCCTTCTGTGTTAGGGATTTGAAACACTTTAAAGTAGATCTTGCCACAGACTTTTTCCCCCACTTGAGAAGGGGTCTACTCTTCTTGACTGTAACATGCATTACTGCAAATTCCTACCTTCCTTTACAGTCCTGGGCTTTTGGAAAGGACTGAAAGGCAGGGAGAGTCTGTGTTTCTTAAGGGAGCACTGTTATATGGTCTGCTTCAAGCTTTATTTCATTAATTTTGTGTGGGCTCTGTATGTAAAATTAACACCTAGTACTTGGAATAGCTAAATGTCTATATTAACATGTAAAATGGGTAGAGATTGCGGTTTGTCTAAAAATTATAATGATTAAACATGTTGCGTAGCTGTAGTAAAGATACACTGTTTTGAAGTAAATATATAGAATCAAATATTCTAGCTCTTCCTTGTCATGCAAGACATTCAGCATTCATTGCATCCTTGCATAAAATGAAGGGCAAGAATCTATGGAAGAATGTGATATGAAACCTGTGCTAAATGTTCTGTGTGGTATGGACCTGAGCTGTTTAACTGTCAGGACATTTTGGTAGGGGGAGCTGGAGTAACATGGCTTGTACACGTATACACTGCTCCAATGGCCCAAACCCACATGTAAGAAGCAGCAGCATAGTGCATGCACTCCTTGTTCCCAAACTTCTGGAGTAGTAGCACAGTGTCCCCACACCTATTAAGGCAGGATACATCTTGAGGATTCCATTCCTTAAGCTCCACACCAGTTTCGCTGAGTGTTAAGTTGATTTAGACAGACTGTGTGTCTATTCAATGATTTGGTACTTTCTTACAGAATGATGAGGCATGAGAGAGATCTTGTCAGGGGCTACTGAAAGACAGAGAAGGTGGATTAGGCTAAGATGCTTGTTTTGAGAGGTTGTGGGTATCTGTGTACAGTGACAGGTTGGGAAATCAGCTATATTATTTGCCCTCCAATACCCTACCTCTTCGCAGCTTGCAGTTATTCACTTTTCCAGTCAAGTAAATCTTTACATCGAAAAGGAACGGTGTTACTAATTTGTAATTCTCAAATCTTTGTTGGGAAAAGCGTTCTTGTGTTACAGGAATAACATTTAATTTTCAAAAAAAGAAAAGGAGTACTTGTGGCACCTTAGAGACTAACCAATTTATTTGAGCATAAGCTTTCGTGAGCTACAGCTGTAGCTCAGGAAAGCTTATGCTCAGATAAATTGGTTAGTCTCTAAGGTGCCACAAGTACTCCTTTTCTTTTTGCGAATACAGACTAACAGGGCTGCTACTCTGAAACCTGACATTTAATTTTCAGTGTGGGGTCTTCTGAGATTTTTACAGTTGTCAGTTAAAATTGCCTAAACAGACACAGGGGTTACAAAGGTATTTCCACCTCTCTTTCTGAAAATGTACGAATGTAATATACTTATTTCAAAACCCTTAGATCTGCACATATAACACAATAAACTTTTTTGTATTTGTTTGGCCATGGGAGATAGAGTTCAGTTCATTATTGATTTAAAAGCAGTTACGTATGGGATGTTTGTCTCACGGGTAATAATTTGGAGGCCTCAGCCTGTTCCTAGTGGATAACTATTCCCATTAAAAATAAAATAAAATTCAAATCTATAATAAACATCCCCTTGCTAGCGGACGTAAAGCCAAAAAAAAAAAAAAAAAAAGCAAAGGATTTAATTTTCATTGAGACCAAATTTTCCCCTTACACCCAGAAGTAATCCTTCCATTCAAAGGGGGCGAGGGGGCATATTGATGGGACAGTGTAAGGAAGCTATTGTTCATGCTGCACTTATTTGTGGATAAGTAGAAAAGATTTCATTTTACCGGGTTGTCGTCATGTCACCTTTCATTAGAGCAGGTAGTCAGTGATTTAAAATGCTCCATATTTTTGTTTACTTATTCTGGTTGTCTCACTGACATCTACTGTTGTAAATTGTAGCAGCTCTGTTTTAAGTCACTGAAGCTGTAACGACTGCCTATTGTGCTGATCAATATTGTCTCATTGTTTCCTTGTACTCTGTCTCTAAATCTGTCTGTATCTCTGTTGTTTTTTGTCTTATGCTTAGATTGTAAAGTCCTTTTGGATAGGGACCATCTTTTTGACCTGTGTTTGTACAGTGCCTAACACAATAAGGTCCTGGTCTGTGAATGGAGCTCCTTGGCACTCTGATAAAAAAAAAAAAAAAAAAAAATTAAGTCACCTGATCTTTTTATACCGGCAGAAAATTTGGACCATATTAACCAATGTAAGTTCCCCCTTTGTGACATAATACAAAATCTGATTGAGTCTTGTGATATTTCAGTGTGGATGGTGAAAGTCTGAGAAGATCAGGGGTTTTGTTTTGTTTTAAATTGTCCCCTCAAAGGGGGGAAAAAAACAACCTTAAGAATACAAAGATATTAAAGTTCTTGAAAAGCCCCATTTCACCATTAAGGATGCTAATGATATACACTATATTCTATATGAAACTTTGAATATGATTGGAACCAATGAGGGATGTTTTTACATGCTTATTATGTATACTATCTTCGACTAAAAATTTCCAGGTACTTTGTGTGATAGGGCAATTTCCTGCAATATCTTTCAAAGATCTTATTTGAATTAAACGTATGCATTATTCTGGGATGGGATAGCATGTAACCCCTCTAGGGCAAGATGTGACAGGCCTGATAACTGGGACTTCAGAGGACTATAATGAAGATGTGCCAGACAACTATGGAGTTTTGGGATAAGTAAAATCCTGGGCAAATTTCCCAACTCTGGTTATGCAAAACCCCAACCTTTTGAAGCTACACCTTGAGGAGAGGGTCATTGTCTCCTGATTACTTGTTACAGAAGGCCAACATCAAAGGCCCATGCTATATGATGAAACAGCTGATTGCCCAGCCTTTATGCTGGGCCTTTGATCTGGTTCTGGATCGGAGATGCGTAAACTTGTAACCACTGGGAAAACTCAGTTTGGGGTTTTGAAGGTCTAAAACTCACCAGAGCTCTAAGTTGGGAGTAGGGGGTAATTTCTGGTAATCTTTTTAACCTGGTGTAGTTTTTTATTGTGTTAATGTTTTCCCTGCAGTGCTTTGAGCTTCAAGAATAAATTAACTTGCTTAGAAGGAACAGTGTAGTAAATAACTGTGAGAAACATGCCGGTAACGGTCATCAGAGAGAAAGCAAAGCGCAGGCGCTGGCCTGATTAGATAGTCTGGCTTGCTGGAGATATAACAGTGTAAGGCAGGGAGCTCTGCAATCTTAAAAATCCCTGGTCAAAGGAGGGAGTGAGACACCAATCTCTGCCCAAGAAAGGTGATGGCTGGGAACCAGCAGCCTAAAGTGGGTGCCCTTGGTGGATCATAGATCGGCAATACGGTGCAGTTGCCGTGAAACTGTTGCATTTAGTATTGTACAATGAATTATATTCTCTTCATTATTTCTGAACTCATATACATTCATTTTTCTTTTTAATTGTATGTGTATAGTGAAGTCAAAGTAATTGTAACCATTTAGAATTAACACTTTTGCAGAAGTGATAGTCTTGCAAAACAGATAATGAGAATTAAATCTATGGCTACGTCTGCATTCAGTAGTTAATCGTGTAGACAGCTACACTGCCTCTCATTCCCACCATGCAGGTGAAAAGCAGTGGCTGTGAGTTTAGTACTGGTAGAACTATGCAATCCTTTGCAAATATAAATTAAATAATAATTATAACCGTTGTGGGTTACATATTCTTATCACATTTTGTCAGCTGGCAAAACTGAGACAGAGAGAGGTTAAATCACTAGCTCAGGGCCACACAAAGTGAGCACTAGAGCACATATTAAACATCAGAGTACTAGGACAGACAACACACCTCATGTAACCGTGACAAATCTTTAAAGACTAAGAGATTCTTGATAAGAATTCTGAAACTTTAGGAGAAGTGCTAACTCTAGCTTTAATACTGCTGGGAATTCAGCATCCCAGTTCTAGAATTCAGGCTGAGGAGAAAAAGCCACTGGAGGAGAAAATATGCTACTTAAGCCTACTCAGATGTTGTCAGATAGGTACAGTTATAGTAGAAAATAACCACTCATTTGGACACACTGATTCTTATAAATACTAATATTAATTCTAAGTCCATAGCTGGCAGCTGTAATTCCAGTTTTAGCAATGGACAGGAATTCTTTCAAAACAAAACTCCCCCTCACCTTTTACTTCAAAACTCCTCCTTTGGCTTTGCCTGTAGATCAAGAATGGCGGCTGAAAACAATCTCAGTTCTACACTTACAGCCTCTATAATGTATTGATTCTGGGACAGTGAGGAGGGAGAGGAATTGTGATCCCTTAATACCAATGAGGCATATTTTGCTTGTGGTAACTAAGGAATTCAGGTGTAGAGAGGCTAATAAACGTTGCCAGTGGCAATCTAGAAACACTTCACCACCATGTTTGTGCTAAAATCTGAATGTTTATGTTTAAGTAACAAAAGACATATCCAAAATGTAAGCTCCAATTGTGAATATGGATGAAGGTTAACAATCCTCTGGATGAAGTGAGACTTACTCTGAGATAGGTTCTCTCTGAAGGAGATTTTTGTCCTATATAGCTGAGGCAAATTCCTAGGAACAGGAAAAGTGTTTGCTGACTCCTTTATGGAATTTAACTGGGAAGACCCAGATGTCCATCCTGATAAAGACAGGGCTATGAAAGGAGTCATAGGAGCTTTGCCAAAAGAGATCAGTCAGAGAACAACTGGGATGAGGAGAAAGAGTTCAGATAGGAGAAGCATTGCATTGAGAAGCTGCTAGTAACAAGCTACTGTTGTTAAACCACTAGGATTTCTGGTTTTGGATTGGGTTATGGTGACTCTTTAGACCAGGAGTCTCAAAGTCCCAGCCCGGGGGCCATCTGTGGCCTGAGAACCTCCCCACTACGGCCCGTGGAAACTTTTTAAAGAAGTTCTTTCATCCGGCCCTCATGGCTGCTGGCTGGCGGGGGAGGGGATCAGGCAGGAGAGATTCACATGCCCCTTCCCACAATGTTGCTCTATCCTGCTGCTTATGGGACCTTCCCAAGGGTTGCACTCGGCAATGTGCCATTCACCTCGGGCGCTCCGCTCCCTGCAAGCGATTCCCTATCCCTGCTGTTACCGGTGGAGTGACCCATGCAGCTACACTGCTGGTTGTCTGCTACAGGAGCTGAACCCCGCAGCTCCCATTGGCTGGGAAGGAAAGGGACAGAGATACCATCACTAGTTGCTGGGCAGAGTCAGCCATGGAGGCAGCATCACTAGTCGCCGGACAGAGTCAGCCAGGGCGGCATGAGGCCAAGGGAGTGAGGGAAAAGGGTTGGAAACCATCTTGGAGGTGGTGTGAACACCATCTTCAGTGACCTTATTGGCCCGCTGGGAGGATTTGAGGACTGCCACTGGCCCAAAGATAAATTGAGTTTGAGACCCCTGCTTTAGACCAGTGGTGTCACCTCCAACTATAAGTTAAAAAACCTCAAGAGACCATCATCAGAACTGGAGCAGAATCTTTGACCTGCTCAAGCAGTGCATACACTTTTGCATGAGTAGGAATCTCCAACATAGCATCTGTGAAGGAGATGTGTTATAGCCCAGGGCTTACCTACCACAGGGAAGGATGCTGATTTCCATCCAACACCCTCAACTCATGTTTCATATAGAAACATAGATCTACTTTGGATCAGACGAGTATTCCACTTATCATAATCCAGTACACTGTCTCAGAGTGACCAGTACTTCATGTTTCAAAGAGAGGTGCCAGAAATCGCAAAGTTGACAATTATGGAATAGCTTGCCCATAATGGATTTTTCTTTTTAACTCTGCTAGATTGGTTAATGCTGGAAACATAAAAGTGCACGTCTCTCTCTCTCTCTCTCTTCCTAAATCAGACCTAAAGTAATTGTAAATGCTCTCATTAGCTATATAAAAGTCTAATCTTACTGTAAATCATTTAATAATCCTGGTCTTAACATCTAGCAGCAATACATTCCACGGGCTACTTATGTATTGTATGGCCTTTGATCAATTTTAAACGTGCTGCCTTTCAAACAATTTCAGTCTGTTCTTGAGTTGTGAGGTTAAACAAAAAATTCTCCTTTAACTTGTCTATACCATTGTTTGTTACGTGTTCCCTCTAAACGGTCCCAACTCTCTTCAGTCTTTCTTCATACAGAAGTCTCTCCATGACTATAATAATTTTGTGTTTCCCCTCTCTGAAAGTCACCTTTTTCTTCTGCATGTTTTAGATAAGGTAACTAGAACAGGACACAATATTCCAGTACTCCTCTGTGGGAGTAACACAGATGTGTGCAGGAGTGGCAAACTTCACCCATAGAGAATGGGGATTTTAGGGAACTATAGCATGGATGTTTTAACAGCAGTACTGTTGTTGTTGGGACAATCTTTTATTGTTCTGCTCTTCCTCCACTCCCTCTGTACAGGATCTCTGAGGCATGTATTAGAGTAGGTAACCTTAATTGACCTGTTCTCGCTGGTTCGTGTGTGTAAAACGTATTTATTAGTTCCAGAGAGAGTAGTAACCCTTCTAGTAGAAAGATTTAGCTTTGTTTTGAATCTATAGTTTCGTTGATGAATTTTGCTGTTTGAGTCTAGCTGTTTTATTGACTGTTTACTGTCCTGCTGTACTTATATTGCAACACTCCACGAAATGTGAGAGGAAAAAAGAACAGTCAAATAAAGAACTTCTACAAATAAAAGTTCAGCTATCAATCAAAAATAGAAGAAGAAATACATTTAAGAAAATGTGATAGAAATGTAGTTCTACAGAGATCTAGATATCTTATATGCCAGGGATTTTAATGATATGATACACACATTTCTAAGGAGCCTCTCAGCGCGGTATCACTAACACTGATAATTTTGAAGAAATCCTGACTTAAGGGCTTGTGATGGGAGGAGCAAGGAGACTCTCCTCATCCTCAACCAAAACAATACTCACTGATTTAAAAAAAAAAAAAAAAAAAAGAAGCACGGCAGAAGACAATAAGGGGAAAGCGAAATAAAGAGGCGAGTCTTTATACTTCCTTACATATAGGAGGTAAAATTTGGACTCATTTAGATTTTAGATTTCAGAGTAACAGCCATGTTAGTCTGTATTCGCAAAAAGAAAAGGAGTACTTGTGGCACCTTAGAGACTAACCAATTTATTTGAGCATAAGCTTTCCTGAGCTACAGCTCACTTCATCGGATGCTGTAGCTCACGAAAGCTCATGCTCAAATAAATTGGTTAGTCTCTAAGGTGCCACAAGTACTCCTTTTCTTTTTAGATTTTAGAGATCACCGAAGAGAGCAAACTCCACAACCAAGGGCCATACACAGAAAATGCCTTATCCTTATCAATGTAAATAAAGCTCTGGAAATCCATATTTAAATGTTGCTGTTTAACACACATTAGTATGCCCATAAGTAAAAATAGCTCTGTTTATGGTGACACCACCAATTTGATCATCTCTTAAGCATGAGAAATCCTTTTAGTTTACCCCATCACCATTGCTGAGATGTACCAAGATAACTGTCACATACACACTAAGTGAATGTGATTTAAAAAAATAAATACACTTACATTTGCTCAGCAATGAGTTTTCTAAAAGACAAAACAAAATAAAAAATACCCAGAGTATTCCTTATTTTTTTCTACACACAATGCCTGAAAAGAGAGTTATTCACACTACCAATTCACAATTCCTGCTCTAAATGAAATCAATGGAAGTTTTGCCATTTACATCAATATGCAATAGATTAGACCCTAAATGGCAGTATTTCCATTTTTTTTAAAGTATAGATGGCATTGCAAAGTATTAAAGGCTAAAACAATCAACTTCTGCCCTCAGGTGCATGTGTGCAAGTGAAGGCATCATTTGGCCCACTAAGGTTTAGAGGAACAGAAGGGCAGAAAAATGCATTTTAAAAATATTTTTCTAAAACCCTTTTTATAATTCAAAGAGATATAAATTATTTTCTAGATTCACGGAGAAGGGCTGCAGAGTCCGTTGGTTTATTAATTCTATGCCTAGTTACTACCCTGAAACAATTTTAACAGCTGAGTAACGAACCCCCTGAAAAGAGGGTTTAATAACAAGAATTCTGGCAAGTTTAACTAGAAGGCTTGAATGGCATCACTATAATAATATCCTTTGTTGTTGTGGTTGTCTAAATCATAAAAAGTGAGAGCCAAAGGCGATGAGTAGCTCAGTATATTTAAGCTGTTTTCTCCACATTCCAAATCTTTTATTTTTTTTATTCCTTTCAAACTAATGCCTGATAACTTTTCAGGGAGTTATATTTTACACAAAAACACAGTATATATTAATATCTCTACAGGACTCCTTACAAAACAGGATTCTTCCCCCTCCCCCCCCCCCCCCCTTTAGCTTGTGAAACTGCTGATGAAACTTCCATGAAATAAATGTTATTTTTGTATGACCGTGTTTTGCATTTTCAAGATCCCTGGGAATGGACTCGTTCAATGAATTAGGAGAAATAATGAGAGTCCCAGTGAATTCTGATGAGAGAGCCTGTAGAATTGAATCTGCATTAAAATTGTCAGTGTAAAACTAAAGAGGATAATATTGTTCCACAACAGTTTTAATTAGCACTTCAGTTTTTCTGAATGTCTGAGTGGTTTTTTTTTCCCCTTCACTGAAAATCACAACGAAACAGAGGGAACAGAAGAACACTTGAATTCAAAAAGCCCCAGCATTAAGCAACAGTGACAGCACCGCTTTTTTCTTTGTTTTAATGAAGACGTTACAACGCTCAGCCACTCAGAGTGAGTGAGGCACGCAGTAGTGCATCGGGGTGGTCGGCAATGAGCGCGGCAGTGAAGAATAAAGCCAACAAACAGTGAAATTACTTTGTCTGCCAAGATGTTTCCCTCCAGTTCAGGTTGTGTGTGTGTATATATGCAATCCCAGTATCTGAAGGAGAATTGGTTGAAACCAATTCAGTTAAACAAAAGTCAACTTGGTGTTGAATCCTCCATGCTTCTTGAAAAAAGTATAGCCATCATTACAAGGCTCAATGTTTAAAAATAATAGAGATTAAGCCATATACCTGGATTCAGTGACAGTTCTATGGTTTAAGACTGGTAGCTTTACCTGGAAAAATGGAATTCTGAAGGAAATAATTTCTAAGGTTCTTTTCTTTACCTTTCTTTGCTTTACTTGTGTTTCTCTCTCTCTCTCTCTCTGTGTATTTAAGGTTATTAAAAATACTTAGGTTGGAAGAAGTGTGGAACAACTATGGAATCCACCATGAACAGCACTTTGCAGACCTAACTAACCTGTTGAGTATCCACGGTGATAAACACTATGGGAGGGAGGGAGAAAGGGAAATAGAGAAAGGAAGAGACAGTTGGCTTTCCATTTCCAGTTTTCAAAACAAATGAAATATTCTGAAGAGAAAGCTGATAGATACATTTGACACTTGTATTGACCTTTAATATTTCCCATTCTTAGTCTGATACACGGACCAACATCATGTAAGTATGCATATAAATAAAGAACTTATTGGTAGATGAATAGGGGATGGGAGAAATGAAAGACCAAAACTATTTATTTTGTAGCTTTTCCTCTCCTCAGGGGAGGAATAATGCTTTTTAGTAATATATATTGTAGAAATACTTCAGTATCAACCAGAAGAAAAAAAAAAGTTTCAGATAAAGACAGGACTTATTATATTCACTGCTTGCTTCATTAAAATCATTTGCTGCATTTCGAAGGTGGGAGAAGTTTTATATCAGCTTCACAAACCTGTCAAAGTTTAATAGCTCAGGCTGAAAAATCCAATAACTTTCTCTTTACCATGATCACAGAACTTTTTAAAGTCTGATTTACATAGATATTTTATGGGTGTGTGTGTGTGTGTGTTCTAACTCTGATCTTTATAAGAGGATGTATGACCTGATTTTCACAAGAGCTGAACAAATGTGTCTCTGATGTAAATCAATTGAGGTTTGGGTGTTGATTACTTTTGAAAGCGAGGTTATAAGATTAGGGCTTTATGTTCAAAGTAGGAGAAGCAAGGAAAATGAAAACATAGGGGGTAGGGCAAAAAAAAACCAAAAAACCCCAAGAAACCAAGGTCAAAGGTGTAGATAAGAATTTTCAGTCAGATGTTTTCTTTATAAATTACTGCTACTAGATTTGATAACCCCAACAGCCAACACCCTTCACCCCACCCTCAAACAAATAACCATGAATTTCCCAACTTCCCAATGGTACTGACTGAATATACTACTACAATACAAAAGTCAACTTGGAGTTGAATCCTGCGTGCTTCTTGAAAAATGTATTGCCATTTTTTACCATTTTAATTTCTCCATACATGATCCTGGTCATCCTCTCTTCAACAACCAAAGCCTAACCTCTGCCTCCACTCATGCCTCCGCCCCTCCCTGCTCCTATTGGATGCCTCTGCAAATCCCTGCCCTGGCCCCGCCTTCTCCCCCAAGCGCACTGCGCTAAACAGCTGTTTCACGGAGCAAGCGCTGGGAGGTAGGGAGGAGAAGCAGGACCCAGCAGCGTGCTCAGGGGAGGAGGAGGGGGAGGCAGAGGTGAGCTGGGGCAGGGTGGGGAGATGCTGATGGGTGCAGAGCACCCACCAATTTTTCCCCCTGGGTGTTCCACTTTGGTAGACTTTTAAAGTTTAACATTTACAACTAAAAGTTTTCCATAGTAAAACAGATAGGAAAATCTGTTCAAGTTTTCTTTAGTTATAAAATCAATACATAAACCGCTGAACACAGAATATATTGTAATCATGTATTAGTTTGAATTGACAAGACATTTCTACAGGCATAAAATTGTGTGTTGAAAAAAAATGTAAATACAAGTTAATTCAAATACTTCCACTCAAAAAAATCTATGCCCTACACATTAATATGCATATATATAGGATGAGAGATTCTGCAATCTGTTACACCAGTTTCATGTTGGTATGACAGCACTGAAATCAGTGGCATTACACCATCAAAACTGGTGTAATGGAGTGGGGAACGAGGCCCTTAACGTTTAAAATGTATGTTGAATACAGCACACACAGACTACTCTTTTCCAATATTCAGCTTCATGATCGCCTCTTCTCCTCTTTTACACAGAATTCTGGTATGTAAGTTTTCTGATGAACTTCAGGGATGTGGATGTGCACAAATATATTATTAAGAAAGGTAAAGTTAAATTAAAAAACGTGCTAAGATTTCAGGAATACAAGCCATGAGCTTGAGGGGAAGATGTAGTCAATTTTTTTTTTATTTAAATAAGAATTCATTTTTTTTCCTCCTTCTCTCTAGTTGGTTGTAAATATTCTTAAAATTTTGAAAATATATTTTTTATCAATTTTGAACTTTTTACCATTTAGCAGACAGTTTTCTCTGTATGTGCCTTGTGGAAGTATATGTAAACATAGCTCATCTCTTTTTATTTCTGATTGTGTTCTGAGAAATTGAATGTCAAGAGGGTTCTTAGACTAGAATTTCCAATTAAGTTGCGCTCCTTTTGCTGGTTGGCTGCTTGACTGGCTGTCTGTGCAAGCAGAAGAGCATATAGTAGTATAGATCAGAGGTGGGCAAACTACAGCCTGTGGGACCATCCTGCCCGGCCCCTGAGTTCCTGGCCGGGGAGGCTAGCTTCTGGCCTCTCCCCCGCTGTCACCCCTTCCCCTGCAGCCACGCCGGCGGTGCAGCTGGCTCTGTTCAGGCAGTGTGGCTTCCAGTCCTGCCTCTCTGAGTGGCATGGTAAGGGGATGGGGAGGCTGGATAAGGGGCAGAGGGTCCTGGGGGGCAGTCAGAGGACAGGGGGCAGGGGGTGGTTGGATGGGGCAGAGGGTCTGGGGGGGGCAGTCAGGGCGGGGTGGATAGATTTGGGAGTGCCAGGGTGGCCGGGCAGGGGTGTGGATAGGGGTTGGGGCAGTCAGGGGACAGGGAGCAGGGGGGTCGGATGGGGGTGGGGTCCTGGGGAGGCGGTTAGGGGCAGAAGGTCCTTGGAGGGGGCAGTCAGGGGACAGGTAGTGGAGGGGGAGGTTGGATAGGGGGTGGGGTCCCGGGAGAGGGCAGTCAGGGGAAAAGGAGCAGGGAGTGGCGGGGCGGGGCAGGGTTGGATGAGTCAGGGGTTCTGAGGGGGGCGGATAGGGGGCGGAGGGCCAGGCTGTTTGGGGAGGCACAGCCTTCCCTACCCGGTCCTCCATACAGTTTCACAACCCCGCATGTGGCCCTCGGGCCAAAAAGTTTGCCCACCCCTCGTATAGATTCTATATAAACAAGATAACAGTTGGCATCTAAGTTACTTAACAGCATCCCTTTAAGCTTTTCAGTTACAGGACTATGAAAATAACTGCTAAATTAAAGTTTGAGCTGCTGTAACCTATGGATTATATTTTTTGGGCCCCATGTTCATCCTTTTGTTGTTCAAGCACAAATGATTAGTGGCAAAAGGAATAATGTAATGGTGTAAACAAGGTTCTTATTGTGCTATTTGTTGTGCTAATAGCACAATGCACTTTATATACTATTACTACCGATAAAGTAAATATAATACAATAGCTATGGCCAAAGTTCTTGGGAAGACCAAAAACAAAATTATTTTTTGGTGTTTGCACGAAGAAACTTCTTGTTGCCCAGCTAATAGTGGGAGTGGTTAATTGTTTTGATAAACCTTTCCTTTTAAAGCCTCTAGTAATTTTCAGTAATTATTTGGGCCAGGAAGTCAACATACGCCACAATCAGAAAGGCGATGTTATATGTCAGTGAAACATGGTTGCTGACGAACATCAACTGCCTCTCACACAGAGGGCAATCGAACGAATATTTTTGGGCATTTCGCTCCTCGATCACATCCCCAGTGAAATAATTAGGCAGCAGTCTGGAGTGCGAGATGTTGTTGAAAGCAGGCTCAGCAAAATGCAGTGGGCGGGACGTGTGGCCCGACTCAGTGACAACAGATGGACCGTAGCTCTATCCGAGTGGTATCCGTGAGAACAGAAATGGCCACGCGGTCGGCCTCCCAAGAGGTGGGATGATTTCCTAACAAGGAGATATGGACAAACATGGCGAAGGATGGCCAGAGCGAGAGAGGATTGGAAGATGTGTTGTGATCGGCTCAGTCTCAACTGATGAAGGACCAACAGTCTACGCAGTAATTTTCAGCTTGCCAGTGTTAAAAAAAAAAAAAAAAAAAAAAAAAAAAAAAAAAAAAGCTGTCTACGTATTCTTCATTTGAGTTGAATTACCTTAATCCAACTTAGATCTGCATAGAATGATGAGAGTTACTGGGGGGAGGTGTGTTTCAGGTTAAAAACAGCAGCTGAATACAATTGCATTGAGGCTTTACTTAGGTTTGTTTCTATTATATCATGTTGTTTGACCCGTATGAACATTATGGCAAAGAGTATTATGCACTCTGGATCTTAATTTTATTGAAAAGCTTACAAAATAGAGCAAGTTTCGTAAAACGTAGCATTTTTAAAGTTTTCCCTGCTGTCTTCACTATGTGGTATCATAATCTAGAGTTGATAAATCTGATCAAAATAATTTTAATATTTCAGTCCTTACGGCAAGAAGTTTAGATATGATTTTTAAATTCTAGGCAGTCAGTAATGATGGATGATTTAAAAATGTTTGGTACAGTTGCATTTTGATCTACATCTGCATACTGCTGCCCTTTTTCATCCAAAAGTGTTTATTGATTTCTGGGAGAGTTTTGCATAATTTAGGTTGAGAGAGTAAGGAATCTAGTGAATGTTTAAAAAAAATGCAATAAAACCCTTGAATTAAAATTACTGTAGTACTTGGTTGGATTTGTTTGTTTATTGTTTTGTTTTGGTTTTGGTGCTACAGAATTAAGTAATAGTCTTAAATGAGTCAAAAAGAAAAGGAGGACTTGTGGCACCTTAGAGACTAACAAATGTATTTGAGCATAAGCTTTCGTGAGCTACAGCTCACTTCATCAGATGCGTTCAGTGGAAAATACAGTGGGGAGATTTATATACACAGAGAACGTAAAACAATGGGTGTTACCATACACACTGTAACGAGAGTGATCAGGTAAGGTGAGCTATTACCAGCGGGAGAGCTGGTGTGGGGGGAGGAAACACCTTTTGTAGTGATAATGAAGGTGAGCCATTTCCAGCGGTTGACAAGAACATCTGAGGAACAGCGGGGGGCGGGGAATAAACATGGGGAAATAGTTTTACTTTGTGTAATGACCCATCCACTCCCAGTCTCTATTCAAGCCTAAGTTAATTGTATCCAGTTAGCAAATTAATTCCAATTCAGCAGTCTCTCGTTGAAGTCTGTTTTTGAAGTTTTTTTTTTGTTGAAGAATTGCCACTTTTAGGTCTGTAATCGAGTAACCAAAGAGACTGAAGTGTTCTCCGACTGGTTTTTGAATGTTATAATTCTTGACGTCTGATTTTTGTCCATTTATTCTTTTACGTAGAGACTGTCCAGTTTGGCCAATGTACATGGCAGAGGGGCATTGCTGGCACATGATGGCGTATATCACATTGGTAGATGTGCAGGTGAACGAGCCTCTGATCGTGTGGCTGATGTGATTAGGCCCTATGATGGTGTCCCCTGAATAGATATGTGGACACAGTTGGCAACGGGCTTTGTTGCAAGGATAGGTTCCTGGGTTAGTGGTTCTGTTGTGTGGTTTGTGGTTGCTGGTGAGTATTTGCTTCAGGTTGGGGGGCTGTCTGTAAGCAAGGACAGGCCTGTCTCCCAAGATTTGTCAGAGTGATGGGTCGTCCTTCAGGACAGGTTGTAGATCCTTGATGATGCGTTGGAGAGGTTTTAGTTGGGCGCTGAAGGTGATGGCTAGTGGCGTTCTGTTATTTTCTTTGTTGGACCTGTCCTGTAGTAGGTAACTTCTGGCTACTCTTCTGGCTCTGTCAATCTATTTCTTCACTTCAGCAGGTGGGTATTGTAGTTGTAAGAACGCTTGATAAAGATCTTGTAGGTGTTTGTCTCTGTCTGAGGGGTTGGAGCAAATGTGGTTGTATCGTAGAGCTTGGCTGTAGACAATGGATCGTGTGGTGTGGTGTGGTCTGGATGAAAGCTGGAAGCATGTAGGTAGGAGTAGCGGTCAGTAGGTTTCCGGTATAGGGTGGTGTTTATGTGACCATCGCTTATTAGCACCGTATTGTCCAGGAAGTGGATCTCTTGTGTGGTCTGGTCCAGGCTGAGGTTGATGGTGGGATGGAAATTGTTGAAATCATGGTGGAATTCCTCAAGGGCTTCTTTTCCATGGGTCCAGATGATGAAGATGTCGTCAGTGTAGCGCAAGTAGAGTAGGGGCATTAGGGGACGAGAGCTGAGGAAGTGTTCTAAGTCAGCCATAAAAACGTTGGCATACTGTGTGGCCATGCGGGTACCCATAGCAGTGCCGCTGATTTGAAGGTATACATTGTCCCCAAATGTGAAATAGTTATGAGTGAGGACAAAGTCACAAAGTTCAGCCACCAGGTTTGCCGTGACATTATCAGGGATGCTGTTCCTGACAGCTTGTAGTCCATCTTTGTGTGGAATGTTGGTACAGAGGGCTTCTACATCCATAGTGACTAGGATGGTGTTTTCAGGAAGAGCACCGATGGATTGTAGTTTCCTCAGGAAATCAGTGGTGTCTCAAAGATAGCTGGGAGTGCTGGTAGCGTAGGGCCTGAGGAGGGAGTCTACATAGCCACACAATCCTGCTGTCAGGGTGCCAATGCCTCAGATGATGGGGGGTCCAGGATTTCCAGCCTTATGGATCTTGGGTAGCAGATAGAATACCCCAGGTCGCGGTTCCAGGGGTGTGTCTGTGCAGATTTGTTCTTGTGCTTTTTCAGGGAGTTTCTTGAGCAAATGGTGTAGTTTCTTTTGGTAACCCTCAGTGGGATCAGAGGGTAATGGCATGTAGAAAGTGGTGTTAGAGAGCTGCCTAGTAGCCTCTTGTTCATATTCCGACCTATTCATGATGACGACAGCACCTCCTTTGTCAGCCTTTTTGATTATGTCAGAGTTGTTTCTGAGGCTGTGGATGGCATTGTGTTCTGCACGGCTGAGGTTGTGGGGCAAGTGATGCTGCTTTTCCACAATTTCAGCCCGTGCATGTTGGCGGAAGCACTCTATGTAGAAGTCCAGTCTGTTGTTTCGACCTTCAGGAGGAGTCCATCCAGAATCCTTCTTTTTGTAGTCTTGGTAGGAAGGTCTCTGTGGGTTAGTATGTTGTTCAGAGGTGTGTTGGAAATATTCTCTGAGTCGGAGACGTCGAAAATAGGATTCTAGGTCACCACAGAACTGTATCATGTTCGTGGGGGTGGAGGGGCAGAAGGAGAGGCCCCAAGATAAGACAGATTCTTCTGCTGGGCTAAGAGTATAGTTGGATAGATTAACAATATTGTTGGGTGGGTTAAGGGAACCACTGTTGTGGCCCCTTGTGGCATGTAGTAGTTTAGATAGTTTACTGTCCTTTTTCTTTTGTAGAGAAGCAAAGTGTGTGTTGTAAATGGCTTGTCTAGTTTTTGTAAAATCCAGCCACGAAGAAATTTGTGTGGAAGGTTGGTTTTTTATGAGAGTATCCAGTATCCATTCTTAATCTTTCCCTGTTAGCTGTAGAGGATGTTGATCAGGTGGTTCCGCTGTTTCTTTGAGAGCATGTGGCACAAGCTGTCAGCATCGTCCGTGTGGTATGTAGATTGTAATGTTTCAGAGCAACAGCCGTGTTAGTCTGTGTCCGCAAAAAGAAAAGGAGGGCTTGTGGCACCTTAGAGACTAACAAATTTATTTGAGCATAAGCTTTCGTGAGTTACAGCTCACTTCATCGGATGCATTCAGTGGAAAATAAACTGGGGGGAGATTTATGTACACAGATCATTGTAAATGGCAAAGGAACAAAAATATACCCTTTTGTCTTAGGGCTTTTAATATTTTTTTTAAAAAATTACTGAAATTTGCTGTGTGGCTTCACGATTGTAAGAAAGAACAGAAGTTGGGCTTGTATTTCAGTTTGACAAGGAAGAATCCATCTCAGAGAGGCAAACGTTCATTCCCTTTACATCTGTGGAATATGTTCTTCTTGCATGTTCCTTCCAAAAAATATTAAAAGTTCCTGGGTTTTTTCTTAGTTTTCATTGGCTGACCGAAGTACACGGTGGCCTGTTCTGATTTTGTACTGTTTCTGGAAATCCAGGCAATTTGTGCATGGTTGGGGGGAGGGCAGGTGGAATTAAAATTAGAAAAGAGCTAATAAAGTACCTAGTTCATCCCCCTGCCAGTGCAATTCCCCCCCTAACCCCCCCAAATCTCTGTAGTGCTTTGCTAGTCTAGTTTAAGTGTTGAATGTGATCAGCATTCAGCCACTTCCCTTGGAAACACACACAGCTTCTTGTTTTAGTTCAGTCAGTGAATTTGTATTAGAGCTACAGAACTCTGTCTCAGGCAGATGACAACCTAGAGAGTTACATCAATGAAATTCCAGCAGTCCACCAAACTACCTGGAAGCTGTTAGCATACCACATCCGAGTCCAGTCCTGCACTGCCCTACACAACTGGTTTCATAAAAAATTCAAGTCGTTGATTTAAAATCAGCAAAGCCCTAAATGTTCCTATATTACAGTTATGTGACGGATTGCCTTTTCCCCCCATGTCACATTACAAGATGTAAAATCTGCTGTTGGTTCCAAGTTTTAACCTTGCCATCTTCAGCAACTGGGCATTTTTAGTGGAGAGTCCATGTTTTTGATATCTACTTCTGCTAGATGTCCAGCTGAGCCTGAATTTAGCCATCTTAAATTTGGTCAGGCTTTGGATCAACATTATTGATGACAGGGAATAGATATTTTTGTTAGTAAATAGGCAGATTTATTATTTTGATGTGGATTGTTTGCTTTTATTGATTTATGACATCTGGGTGATTGTGATGGGCATGGGCCTCAGTGTGACTGTCTAAGTAGATGGCATGTAGCTTTAGACCTGACTGTGGGATGGAAAGACTTAATGAAAATTATAGCATTATTACCTTCAGGCCCAATCTTCTGTGCTACGTTAATTTTTTCTCCTGTAGAAATTGTATATTTGTTTAGAGGGTAAGGGAGGGGCATTGCAAATATTATTAGGTCAGTACTGAAACCCACTGAGGATCAGTTGTTTGACTATTTAGGATTTTGTTTTCAATGTGTTTTGCAATCAATTGAAAATGCTAAATTAAATATACACATGAAAGAATTTTGGATGGTGGCATTGTTTTGGAACGCATTAGGCTTGGGTGTTTGGATGGGGACATTTCTGGATACTGTTGTAGTGTGTGTATGGTTTCTAACTAGTTTTTTCCTGTTTACCCTGATAATCTTTATTTGGACACTTGGCTATTGCCCTTTAATAACTGCCCTGGATTCTGAAGTATGTTCAGCAACATTGTTTCACACTCTATGTAGGGAGACCACGGAGCAATGATTTCTGGGGACTTGATCTATTCTGTTCCTTGGGTAGTGAACAGGGGAAAACAAGACAGAAAAAGATTGTGCAGATTAAGCATAAACTTGGACTGAGACATTTTTTGTTGGTCCTATTGATTTTGCTCCCTGTTTCCTCTAGGGAATATAGTGTGTGTGCTTAGAGTTGGCCCTGGGAGTTTTAATGACTTTAGTGATGCACTGATTTTCGATTAAACCTTTGATCAGTTATAACTGGAGATCTTTAGTGAAGTAGGATGTGCCAGGAATGCACAAAGGGGATTTTTTTGTTTTTCCTACTGAACACCCCATTGCGGTTGGGGAGTCACTTATCACAAACTGAGCAGTAGTTCGCCTTACCTTTTAGCTCTGTAGGAGCATAAATTATTTATTTAAAGTATCAGAGGGGTAGCTGTGTTAGTCTGTATCCACAAAAACAACGAGGAGTCCGGTGGAACCTTAAAGACTAACAGATCACGTACAGCCCCCAGCTAAAACCTCTCCAGCACATCATAAATGATCTACAACCTATCCCGGAAAATGATCCCTCACAACCTATCCCTTGGGAGCCAGGCCAGTCTTCGCTTACAGACAGCCCCCAACCTGAAACAAATACTCACCAGCAACTACACACCACAGAAACACTAACCCAGGAACCAATCCCTGTAACAAACCCCGTTGCCTACTCTGTCCCGATATCTACTCTAGCGACACCATCAGAGGACCCAACCACATCAGCCACACCATCAGGGGCTCATTCACCTGTACATCTACTATTGTGATATGTGTCAGCAATGCCCCTCTGCCATGTACATTGGCCAAACCGGACAGTTTCTATGTAAAAGAATAAATGGACACAAATCGGACATCAGGAATGGTAACATTCAAAAGCCAGTAGGAGAACACTTCAATCTCCTTGGACATTCTATCACAGATTTAAAAGTAGCCATACTTCAACCAAAAAACTTCAAAAACAGACTTCAAAGAGAAACTGCAGAGATACAATTCATTTGCAAATTTAATACCATTAATTTGGGCTTGAATAGGGACTGGGAGTGGCTGGCTCACTACAAAAGCAATTTTCCCTCACTTACTATTGACACCTCTTCATCAGTTATTGGGAGTGGACCACATCCACACTGATTGAATTGGTCCTGTCAGCATTGGTTCTCCACTTGTAAGGTAACTCCCTTCTCTTCATGTGTCAGTATATTTATGCCTGCATCTGTAATTTTCACTCCATGCATCTGAAGAAGTGACTTTTTTACCCACGAAAGCTTATGCCCAAATAAATCTGTTAGTCTTTAACGTGCTACTGGACTCTTTGTTGTTTTTATTTATTTAAAAAATCCTCATATTTGTTTCTAATTTATAAATGTTAATTTTGAAAGGAAAACATGGTTTTATAGTAAATATTCAGTGAGATTTCATAACAAACTGAACATTTTATCATAATCTCAGTTAGTTTATGTATATACCATTTCAATAAAATAGTATCCCAGGAGAGTACAATGCACAGTATGTCACAAATAATATATGTTTGGACTTACAACTGGGTATATTTTTTTAATCGTGATTATTTTTTGAGTTAATCGTATGAATTAACTGCAATTAATCGACAGCCCTAAATATAACCAAAGAAATCCAGAGTTAAGGCTATATAGTTCATATATATTACATGATCATGTGATATCATAGAATTCTATGATTCTATGATATCACATGATCATGTAATATATATGAACTATATAGCCTTAACTCTGGATTTCTTTGGTTATATTTAGGGCTTTCGATTAATTGCAGTTAATTCATACGATTAACTCAAAAAATAATCACGATTAAAAAAATTAATTGTGACTAATCGGTTGCGATGAATCAGTTCATTAATTGCACTGTTAAACAATTGACTATTGAAATGTATTAAATATTTTTGCATGCTTTTCTACATTTTCAAATATCTTTATTTCAATTACAACATCGAATACAAAGTGTACATTGCTCACTTTATATTTTCATTACCAATATTTGCACTGTAAAAATGATAAACGAAATAGTATTTTTCAGTTCACCTCATACAGGTACTATAGTGCAATTTCTTTATTACAAAAGTGCAATTTACAAATATAGATTTTTTTTTGGTTACGTAACTGCACTCCAAAACAAAATAATGTAAAACTTGAGAGCCTGCAAGTCCACGCAGTCCTACTTCTTATTCAGCCAGTCGCTAAGACAATCAAGTTTGTTTACTTGTTTACAGGAGATAATGCCTACACTTCTTAATTACAATGTGACCTGAAAGTGAGAACAGGCTTTCTCATGACACTTTTGTAGCCGGCTTTGCAAGGTATTTACATGCCAGATATGCTAAACATTCATATGCCCCTTTATGCTTCAGCCACCGTTCCAGAGGACATGCTTCCATGCTTATGACGCTCATTAAAAAAAATAAAGCATTAATTAAATTTGTGACTGAAGTCCTTGGGGGAGAATTGTATGTCTACTGCTCTGTTTTATCCGTGTTCTGCCATATATTTCATGTTATAGCAGTCTCGGATGGTGACCCAGCACATGTTCGTTTTAAGAGCATTTTCCCTGCGGATTTGACAAAATGCAAAGAAAGTACCAGTGTGAGATTTTTAAGGTTAGCTACAGCACTCGACCTAAGGTTTAAGAATCTGAAGTGCCTTCCAAAATCTGAGAAGGATGAGGTGTGGAGCATGCTTTTAGAAGTCTTAAAAGAGCAACACTCTGATGTGGAAACTGCAGAACCCAAACCAGAAAAAAATATCAACCTTCTGCTGGGGGCATCTGACTTGGATGATGAAAATAAATATGCGTCGGTCCGCACTGCTTTGGATTTTTATAGAGCAAAACCCGTCATCAGCATGGACACATGGTTGTTGAAGCATGAAGGGACATGAATCTTTGGCACATCTGGCACGTAAATATCTTGTGACACTGGGTACAACAGGGCCACATGAACGCCTGTTCTCACTTTCAGGTGACATTGTAAACAAGAAGCTGGCAGCATTATCTCATGCAAATGTAAACAAACTTGTTTGAGTGATTGGCTAACCAAGAAGTAGGACTGAGTGGACTCATAGGCTCTAAAGTTTTCCATTATGTTATTTTTTAATGCAGTTATTTTTGTACATAATTTTACATTTGTTATTTCAACTTTCATGATAGATTTCACTACAGTACCTGTATTAGGTGAATTGAAAAATACTTTTTTTTTGTTTTTTACAGTGCAAATATTTGTAATAAAAATAAATATAAAGTGAGCAACTGTACACTATATTTGAAAATGTAGAAAACATCCAAAATATTTAAATAAATGATATTCTGTAATTGTTTAATAGTGTAATTAATTGCACAATTAATCATTATTTTTAATCATGTGGTTGCATAATTAATCACGATTATTTTTAATCACATGATTAATTGCACAGTTAATCACGATTATTTTTAATCACTTGACAGCCCTAGCTTTATTACTTTAAAATTTTAGCCTTTATGTTGCATTAACATAGTTCTTTGCTTTTAATAGATATCCCTTTTTATGTAACTTTTTTTTTTGGCTGAAGCTAAACATGAAGAAGGTTTGTGCATTAATAATACATGAAATGTAACAAGGAAGATATTTATTCCTTTTTAACGAATCTCAGCTGGAATGGCAAAGGCTTTTTTATGGTTTCTGGGTGAGAAACACTATTTCTTTCTAACCAAAAAATGAATTTCCTTTAAGTTGCCTTAGGTAAATTTAAGATTGTCAGTTCCTAGCCAAAGCAGTGAATTGAATTTATAAGTGTGACTCCCTTTCCTACTAGTTTGCTTGAGGATTTTAGACAAATTCACTTTACTTGTCAGATAATGCTTGCTACTTATCTTCTCATTCTAGGGGAAAAAATACTCTTTATCTATACTTGGCTGTTCTCTCTTTTCCTCCCTGCTAATGGTTTTGAATGTTCAGGTCTGAAAAAAATGGTTTTCTTATACTTGTAATAGTATCTCTGCCTTTCACATTATACATTATAAATAGGATTTATTTCTGTTTTATGGAGACTCTGACATACCAGAAGAATACTGAAGACCTAGTATACTCTGTGATAAACTGGAAACTTGGCTAAACTATGTAGCAAGCCCTCCTAGATTTTGCAGTAGAGTAGAAATTCTCACAGCTCAGGTAAACTCAGAAATTGACATTTTTACTAAACTGAATTTGAAAATTCATAATACTGTCAAATCACAATATTTTTTCAGTGAGTGTATTCATCTAAATTAAATGTAATTGACTTTGCCCTTTAATTTTCAATTGTCACTGTTTGTATGGACAGCCTACAAATGTGCTGTGGAAGTTGTCAGGAGGAAAATCTGTCATGTTTGGTTTCTGCTTGGGGCAGGTGATTCTTTTGGTGCTAGACAAACCATGGGAGATGATTTGACATTTAAATTGTTATTGTTAGGGTTGTGCGGTTTTTGTTTGTTTGACATTGCACTCCATTGGGATGAGCAGCTCAATCTTGCATTGGTTGATATTCAAGACTTAATTGGTTACACCTGGTTCATGTTCTTAAGTCTTTCTTCATAGTCATATGTTGTCATTCTAAATGAAATCTTACGTGCAGAAGAACATTGTTGTTATACCCATAATCCGTAGCAAATTCTGGATCCTATCTATATAGAAATACAGTTGGTGATGTTAAAATACTGTTTTCAAGAACCAGTCCTGCAAATTGCTTTAGTTTAGTTTACAATTTTAGTTTAGTTTACAATTGTGCTGGCTCCGATGGCTGGATTATATATTTTTAAACAAGGTGTTGAAAAACATTCTTCAAATGTTACAATGTTGACAGCCATTTCAAACAGTTATACCCCAGCGACTCTAGCCAGCACATATGTTGCACATTTTCAACATTGTTCTTGAAAATAGTTAACCTAGCACATTTTGTAGTATACATAGGGCGTTATTTATACAATAGGAATACACAGTCCCTTATTACAAAAATGAGTCATTATGCTGCTGTGTAGAGACTCCATAATTAAATTTGTAAACCTTTAAAAGCCTGGACCCCTCCTTTTGGTTTTTAGCATTTATTCCTTTAATCTAGTCAAATTCCCTTACCATTTACCTAGCACTATCCAATTTGTTGCTGCATTTTTTTCATTTCCATTTTACCCTGTCCCCTGGTTGTCATTGTTGTTTGTTTTAAATAGGACAGTGGTAGTTTTGTTCATTTTCTAAAATAGGCAATGGCATTTTTTCCCCCTTTTCTCTAAATCCAACCCAGAGCAGCACAATAGGGAAGACTTCCTTTAAATTTATTTTGTGGCTCAGCAAGTAAGATTTCCCGCGCAGTAAATGGAGAATAAGTATGGTTAAGATGGCAGAGCTAAGCTCAGTGATGGGGCAGTAACTATTTCCAGGCTTTCTGGTGTACTCTAAACATCTTTAAAGGGAAAACATCTTTTACAACCAACCAGTACAGTGTTTTAATTGGTTAACTTTCATTTGATTTTTTTAAAATATCTAGAACATTATTTTTCAATGGTAGCATAAGAATGGCCATACTGGGTCAGACCAAAGGTCCATCCAGCCCAGTTTCCTGTCTACCAACAGTGGCCAATGCCAGGTGCCCCAGAGGGAGTGAACCTAACAGGTAATGATTAAGTGATCTCTCTCCTGCCATCCATCTCCACTCTCTGACAAACAGAGGCTAGAGACGCCATTCTTTGCCCATCCTGGCTAATAGCCATTAATGGACTTAACCTCCATGAATTTATCCAGTTCTCTTTTAAACCCTGTTATAGTCCTAGCCTTCACAACCTCCTCAGGCAAGAAGTTCCACAGGTTTATTTGTTTTAAACCTGCTGCCACATTAAATTTCATTTGCCATTTTGTTGCCACTTCGTTTTGTGATATCTTTTTGAAGTTCTTCACAGTCTGCTTTGATCTTGACTATCTTGAGCAGTTTTGTATCATCTGCAAACTTTGCCACCTCACTGTTTACCCCTTTCTCCAGATGATTTATGAATAGGTTGAATAGGATTGGTCCTAGGACTGACCCTTGGGAACACCACTAGTTACCCCTCTCCATTCTGAAAATTTACCATTTATTCCTGCCCTTTGTTCCCTGTCTTTTAACCAGTTCTCAATCCACGAAAGGATCATCCCTCTTATCCCATGACAACTTAATTTACATAAAAGCCTTTGATGAGGGACCTTGTCAAAGGCTTTCTGGAAATCTAAATACACTATGTCCACTGTCTCCCCCTTGTCCACATGTTTGTTGACCCCCTCAAAGAACTCTAATAGATTAGTAAGATACGATCTCCCTTTACAGAAACCGTGTTGACTTTTGTGCAACAATTTATGTTCTTCTATGTGTCTGACAATTTTATTCTTTACTATTGTTTCAACTAATTTGCCCAATACTGAACTTAGATTTACCGGGTCTGTAATTGCCAGGATCACCTCTAGAGACCTTCTTAAATATTGGTGTTACATTAGCTATCTTCCAGTCATTGGGTACAGTAGCTGACTTAAAGGGCAGGATACAAACCATCGTTAATAGTTCCGCAGTTTCACATTGGAGTTCTTTCAGAACTCTTGGTGAGTGACATCTGGTCCTGGTGACTTGTTACTTTTAAGTTTCTCGATTAATTCCAAAACCTCCTCTTGTGACACTTCAATCTGTGACAATTCCTCAGATTTGTCACCTACAAAAGACGGCTCAGGTTTGGGAATCTCCCTAACATCCTCAGCCTTGAAGACTGAAGCAAAGAATTAATTTAGTTTATCTGCGATGACTTTATCGTCTTTAAGTGCTCCTTTTGTATCTCGATTGTCCAGAAGCCCCATTGGTTGTTTAACAGGCTTCCTGCTTCTGATGTACTTAAAAAACATTTTGTTGTTACCTTTTGAGTTTTTTGCTAGCTGTTCTTCAAACTCCTTTTTAGCGTTTCTTATTACATTGAATTTGTTTATGCTCCTTTCTATTTACCTCACTAGTATTTGACATCCACTTTTTAAAAGATGCCTTTTTATCTCTCACTACTTCTTTTACATGGTTGTGAAGCCACGGTGTCTCTTTTTTAGTTTAGTTAGCTATCTGTTTACAAACTTAATTTTGTCTGAGAGTATGGTAAAAAAACAAAACAGGCAAAGAGAAAAACTGTGGGAGTGAATATTATTGTCATGATATACTATTATGTAGTTAGATAAAGCAAAATCAGTAACTTTGAAATGGAGTATCATATAAACGTCTGTGAAAAGTAGTACATTTTAATAATGTGTGATTGATTTGCTCTGGTTTAAAGTGCTTTATCTTAGACATACCCTATAAGTCAAATGGCATTGGATATTGGATATCACTACTGAAAAAAGAACATAAAGAGATATGCATGTTTCTAGCTGTACGTCACACTATTGCTTATTAATGCAATGCCTACCAATCAAGTGATTCTATGATGTATACTGACTCATGATATAATGTTCGATTATGGTAGTATTCAGATGAGCAAACGGATTGAGAATAGTTAATCAACAAGGAAAGTGGCTTCAAGCAACCTAATATTTTTTTTGTGAAATTCCTGTAAAAGGGAAGCCGTAATCATCTCTAAAATGTATGTTAAGGTAAATAATGTTTCAGAACATACGTACAGAGTGTTTGGGTATTCAACTTGAAGTAATACGTAGATGCAGATACAGAGTAATACAAAGAGTGATTTCATACCTGATCTGGAAATCAGAAAAAGAAGGTGGGTAAGGTAATGTTTGTATTGGACCAACTTCTACTGGCAAGAGAGATAAGCTTTTGTGCATACATAGGTTCTGAAGAAGAGCTCCGTGTATGCTTGAAAGCTTGTCTCTCTTGCCAAAAGAAGATGGTCCAATAAAAGATATTACCTCACCCACCTTGTGTCTCTAATATCCTGGGACTAGCACAGCTACAACAACAACACTGAATATACGATTTGGAAATGGTGATCAATAACCCTGGTGTTGCAGATTAAATAAATTCACAAGATTGAGAGCAACTGCAATAATATCTTGGATTAATACAACATGGGAAGGGGGAAATGTAGGGAGCATTTTCTCCATTTTATGCCCCACTTAAAGGACAGTTATAAAGATTGCTTCCTTAATATGTACCCATTGGTGAGGAGTGGAATGTTTCACCACCTTAGAGGACAGTGTAATTTGTGCACTGACCCTTTTGTATCAGAGAACTCATTGAGGGATTTACATGTGTGAGGTACAAATTCCTTCTGGAGCTCCTCTTGTGGTGTTGTGCCTTTAAACGCATCTACAAATGGATAAGCTATAAGCAGGCAGAGTGCCAAATGTTGCATCTGATATGTCTTCCTCATGCTATGAATAATCAAGTAAAATACTAATGTAAATTCCAAAATATTAGATTATTTTTGCAGAACTTTTAGGTAATCATTTAGTGCTAGCATATAAGTGAGGTCTCTATAAAGATAAACAGGCCATACTAAAAGGTTGATTCCAGATAATTTTCACTTCTTCAGCACCTTCCATTGGAGTACATCAAAGCATTTTACTGGTACTAATAAATTGAGCTGCACTACTGCTCCATTAATTAGTTAATTATTATTTCAGAAGGGGTAACTGAAACAGAGAGGCTAAAGGACATAAAAATGGCACGGTTCTTCTCCCCTCCCCTTTATAATGTATATGAATGAGGCCTGAAAATCTTTCCCCTCACTTTAAATCTTGGCAAATTAAGAGTAAAGCATATCAAGTTTTATCTTTTCTGTTTTTGCTGGAGAAATGTAATGAAATTTTTCTTGGACTTTAATAGTTGAGTCTGAATGTTTCACAAACAGATGTTTTCTCTCGTGCATTTGTTAGGCATTGAGTTAAAGATATTTACAAAAGCAAGAAAACAAACAAATATTTTTAATAGTTTGAATAGAAGCCCCTTCCCCTTTAAGCTTCCTTGGTATTGCACTTGATGTTGTTATTCTCCTTGCTGTGCCGTTATTATTTATATTACTTTGTAAGAAAAAAAATGTGTCCGCTAGACCCGGAATTCTAATTTGTAGAAAGAAGAGGGGAAAACATGACTTTAAGACTTCCTTGTACATCAAAAAGAAATAAAACAAGGTACAGCCCTTTTTTTCTCCTTGTCAGGAGACTTGGCCGAGGACATGTGGAAAGTCAATGTTAGAGCCAAGAAAATATTACACATCTCCAACTCTCTGAATATTTACAAAATACCTTTAAATACTGTGCCTAAGAAATGAAGCCTCATTTTTCTCCTCAAGAACAACAAATGCTGGCTTTTCTTTTCATACATGATGCCAGCTAAGAATAGTCGTGTGTTGATGGCTGACTAACAAATGACATTATTTGTAACACCGATATCAGGCACTGGCCTAAGTGGTTACTAATTAACATCCTTGGATTAAAATGCTGCTCCTTTGGCATTAGAATTGTCAGTTTATTTTTATATTTCCACCAGTGATTTACACAGTATCCAAGTGATGCAGCCAAGGAATTGGAGACAACTGCTTATGATTAGGACAGCCAGTTGCTAGAGGCTTCTCTAGAAAGTGCATTTTAAGCATTTGACAGGATTGAGAAGATTAGTTCCATATGAACTAAAAATAATCTTAAAGACTGTAATTAAGGTATGCTTAAAGGGTAGCTACTTTTGGGGGTGCATAACGCAGATGTATATTACCTGACAAAATGTTCTGGTTGGGGCTTATTTGGGAATCATTCTTCTACTATATACAGAAGACTTGGTTCAACCATCCATCACCGAATTATTCCAAAAATGTCACAGTCTGCACTGCAAACAGCAAGATTGTGTGTATTCTTTTGCTGATTTACAAATAGCTTCCTTATCCCTGTAGCTATGAATGGACAAAAGTTAGTAGCTCATGTGATTACATTCTTCTGTCATACTGTAGTGAAGCATTCTTTGTGAATTCCTGCTGTTTGTTGCATAGGAGTACTTCAGGGTATGGAGAGTGCAAAACTGCAATGCACAATGAAGAGTTACAAACCAAGGCTGCCTACTGTGGTGGCTGGTGCTCTGTGTGCCCTAGGTAGCATGGTCTGTCTAGAGGGGTTGTCTTGATAGCTAGTGCGTACGTTGCATGTGGCATGACATTCTAGCCAGAAGTTGCTTTACGCTATACTTTTTGAGATCAACACCAAAATGTGCCCAAAGTCAATGACAACACTACTCCAGTACTCAGTCTCCATCTTCCTTAATTAAAGGGTGCACATTGAGGAGGAGAAATTAGAAGGTTGACATTAGAGAGGATGTAGGGGCAGAAAAAGAGATGGAATCTCTGATTAACATCTGAATGACTGCAAAGAGTGTTGGTTGTGGAGGGAGATGTAAATAACATTTGTCTGCACCACATTAGCAAAATTTTGCCCAGTGTGTGTAAATAACTGATTGGACGCTACATAAAGTCTAGGATACATTAATATAATTCATGACATGAAGCACAGCGTAGTTGCTACTGTTTATATTGCATATAAATGTTTTATGGCCATACCGTGTGGAGGAGATAGGAGTATGGAGAAAGAGAGTGAATTAGAATCAAGTGGCCTCATTCTCAGAGCACCGACTGCTCTCTCACACTTAGTAAGAGCTGTTGATTCTCACCATCTTTGAAAATTAGGCCACATTTATTAAGGGCCTAACTATGGATTTTGGTGCATAATTTTAGGTGGCCAAGTTTGAAGATGTTAGTCTATTGAAGACCACATTGGCATTACCCCAGAAATTCATTTTTTCCTTATGAAAAGAAGTTCATCTTTCTGGGGAATTAACATGTCATGTAAGAATCAGCTATTCAGTTTCCTGGAGATAAACATTCAGTGACGTTTATTTCACTGCTTTTGGGAAAAAATACTGTTAATTCCCTATGCATAAGTTGATCATATTACAGTATCTAATATCCTGATGCAGAATTAGGAAAAATGTGCATACATATGCAATCCTTGTGCATGGTGCAATCCTGACATCACAGGTCAAACTGGGAGAGAGCAGATTCCATATTTAATGTTCATGGTCTGAAATGTAACATCAGGACTTCATTCTCCCCTCAATCCACAGTGGATCTCTCTCCAATATCAGTGGGAGATTTGCACAAAGATCAAGGGGAGAACACAGCCTACATATAGTAACTAGATGTTTGTGAACTATTTAATAAATACCTTATTTTCCTATTCAGTAAGGAAATCTGTTCCTGTTAGTCAACTGCTGATTCTGCCTTTTGTTTCTCTTTCTTTCCTATCTTCCTCTCACTCTTCTCTTTTCTTGCACATATCTTGTTTTCCCTTCTGCTTTTCTTTCCCTGAAACAACTGCTAATCTGTTTACACTCTGTTCGTGTTTGGAAAGTAAACTTTGCAGCCATGAAGGCTAGAAATTTCATTTTTAAATGACAGCTTAGATTCTGCTGCATCTGTCTGTCTTGTAGGCTGCATAAATAGATCCAGTGGGGTGAATTTGGCACACGAGCAGCATATTTGACACCCTGCATGAAAATGTGAGCAGCTCAGTGCAGGAACTGTCCTTGAATTTCACACATAGTGGGCAGTGCCACAAATAATGTTTAGATGGTTCTCTTCAATTCAGGGACTGTCTTATGTGTTTGTACAGTGTCTAGCACAGTGGGGTCCTGATCCATGATCAGAGTCTCTAGGCATTACTTCAGTATAAATAACAGTAATAATATATTTAAAATAAGAACATCTTGAATGTGGATTGTGGATGTGAATTTCTGATGACAGATTTTCTTAACAAAGATCAGTATTGTACGAAATAATGTGATAGTTGTTTATCATATTGTATCAGATTTTGAAAACATTATTTTAAAAATGGAACTGAGGTGCTGGAGACAGATTTCTTTTAACACCGTTTCTGTGACCGGCGAGTTTCAAGCTGGATATTACTGATTACTGTGAAATGCAAATGGTGCTATTTTGTTTTACAGCTATCATTAAAAAATGTCTTGTATTCATTAAGATAAATATGTGCTGCATGGGTAACAAAATTGAGAGAGAGAATGGAAATTATGTGTACAATAAAAGCTCAACCCAGCAGAAATTAGTGAATGTATCTTTTCACTAACAGGGCAAAAAAAGTTACTGTTCTCAGATTTTTCTGCATGTGTAAAATTTTAAAATGCCTTGATTTAAAATTTAATTTAGTGGTCCATATTGGGGTCTAATCAATTAGGTAATTTGAATAGAAAATGGAAATGGCCAAAATTGTTAAACTTCGAGTGGCAACTGTGAATAAGTAACTTGAGTCAAGGTAATCTCAGAGATTTTTTTATTCAAGGATGCATTTACAAATAAACTATTACTGTTTCATGTATTAGAACACCATTTTAATATATATTTGATTATAATATAGTGTCTAGTAAGGTATTTGTCTTCAAGGATGTGTAATTTACTTGTGTCTTCAGCTCTATGAACACGTTAATAACTTTCAATCACACGTGTAAAGATGCAAATTGTATTTTATTTATTTTTCCTGTACTTGGTTTTTTTCCTCTGAAAGCTTCCTTTCTCTTTTAACACATGTGGGCAATATAGCTATACAAATTTGAGCAAATTGATTTTAAGGGAGCAAGGAGTGTTCTTCCATGTTCCTATTACACCTCTACCCTGATATAACACAAATTTGGATATAACACAGTAAAGCAGGGCTCCGTGGGGGCGGAGCTGCCCACTCCAGTGGATCAAAGCAAGTTCGATATAACGCGGTTTCACCTATCATAGAATATCAGAGTTGGAAGGGACCTCAGGAGATCATCTTGTCCAACCCCCTGCTCAAAGCAGGACCAATCCCTACTTTTTGCCCCAGATCCCTAAATGGCCCCCTCAGGGATTGAACTCACAACCCTGGGTTTAGCAGGCCAATGCTCAAACCACTGAGCTATCCCTCCCCCCCAATATAATATAATGCGGTAAGATTTTTTGGCTCCCGAGGACAGCGTTATATTGGGGTAGAGGTGTATATATTTCTTTAGTGTGGTGCTTGTGAGCCTTTTCTGATTTCACATATAGCTTTGTGGTGCTCATCATAATTTCAGATGAATACCATGGTACTAACCTTGTTGGCATTAAAACTCCTGGAGTACTTTTAATAAGAGATTCGGTATTAACCCCAGTGTCATAGGCAAATTCCATTTTGGGTAAAAATAGTATATGTTGCTTCCTAAACATTGCAATTTCAATTGGGTACATAACCCTTTACATCTGTCCCTTGTCATGTTGCTGGAGCAGAATGGGAGCTAAATTCTATGCCAGGGTGTTTCAGCCCACAATTAGTTGATGACTAAATATGCAGATTATCATGCTGCTACAAAGTCTTTCAGAATAAAATATGCTGTAAAAATGCATATAGTATAGTGTCGTATAAGGTTACTGTTATCCAATTTATAGTATGTGGCCAGACTACTATCCTCTAAAGCATGCCCACTGTCTTCCATGGAGTACTCTTCAGGCAAGCATTCTGCCCGTGTGCTATCATTTTGCAAGGTTGAGGCCTGATACCATCGACCAAAGAATGAGCTTCAGTTTAGACTTTTCCATCTGAAATCTAATCGGATCTGAAATCATAACTGGATCCGTGTTTATGTGTCAAATGCAAAAATAACTGATAAACCTAATGGGTAAGGTTCGCAGGTGTGTCCAAACTTGCCTCAGATGCATCATGAAGGAGCCATCAGGGACTTGGTTATGGCGCCTGGTTCCCAACTAGCATGATGGCAGTGCAGTTTAGAGCTAGAGGAGGACAGTTGGGTAGGCATGGTCCCTTTCCACAAGAGCTTACCATCTAGGAATCAGGCAACATATGACGGTGGGGAGGGGAGGATAAAACTACTTTTTTTTTTCCGATTTACTTTTGATCAATATAAATAATTATCCAATACACTGTTATCCAAAAAAAAATGGATAAAAAGAACATTTATGAAGTTTGCTAAGTCAATCACTCAAAAGTTAGGAAATTCCTACAGGCAACTGTCCTTGACTACACAAACCTGTTTGCTATTCAGAGAAGCAATGAAGCAATCAAATGTTTTACTGTCTTTCTGAAGGGCTACAAGTTCATGTTTATTCTCAAAGTTTGAAGGAGTTATTCTCAGTTTGTCTAAAATGATTTTGAAATAATTTGAAATATATATTACAAAAATTAGAGCATAATTGCTCTCAACAGCCATGTTGTTGATTATTGAGCATCATTAGCAGTATGAGAACTCCAGTACAAGAAACTGCAGATTAGTTTTCATTCTGTTACAACAATCAGAAGAGAAATTGTATGCTGAAAATTCGACTCCATTCTGTTTGGTGGTTTTCACAGTAACATGGAAATAATCGATTGACGTTACAATGGTCGGTATTAAAAAGTCAACATTTAGGGTGTGAATTTAAAGCAGGTTAAAGCTGATTAACTCCATGTATGGAAACTCTTATTCTGGAATTATGCTTTATTTTGAACTAGCTTAATCCACCTAATTCAAATATAGGAAAATATGATGGTATTACAGTTTCCATGGTGTGGCAATGGTTAGAAAATGTTGTTAATAGTGATTGTACTAAAATGTAATGTCAAAACATGATTAAATTTCCATAATATACAGTGCAAATTACTGCACTACTATTTTGTCTCTAGAAAATCTAGAATTTAGCGGTATCTAGTCTCCTATAGACTGAGTCTATCAAAAATCTATTGCACTGTTCAGTTGAAAACATACTTCAGAGAGGTAGAGAACTAGAAAAACATTTTTGTTTTGATTAAACATTTTGTGGGGTGATTAAGATTATACAGAAGCAATTTGAGTTAAATTGGTAGCTATCTATTTACGAACAATGGGTAAAGGAAGACGTACAGCCAGGAAAATGTACATTCAGATTCTAAAACTGTGTGCCTATTCTTCTTCTTTGTGCCCCACCATAGGTATTGTAAAGGTGTCTAAAAAGTGTATAATCTTCTTTGGTACATGTCCTCCAGTAAAATACGTAGTCAGAAAGGAATGGGTCATGACAGGTTACCACCTTAGTTCTGAATTTTCTGTGTCTTAATGGTGGTTTATTGTTCATATAATTGTCTTCACAACTGAGTGTTGGATACATTAGAAGAGAAAACAGAAACTTGTTGTTTGCTACATTTTGATTCTTCACTGGAAAAATACCAAAGACACTGTGGTGCTAGGCATAGCATATAAACCTCTTGAGAACGATAGCTCTTGTGTGTTTTTGCATCAGAGCTAAAAAGAGTATGAAAGCCACTAATGAAGTGGAAGACTAATATTTTCTGAGCTTCTGTGACTGAATGTAGGAGTCTAAACTATTAAGGAAAGAGAGACAGACTGTTCAGAAAAAGAAAAGGAGTACTTGTGGCACCTTAGAGACTAACCAATTTATCCGATGAAGTGAGCTATAGCTCACGAAAGCTCATGCTCAAATAAATTGGTTAGTCTCTAAGGTGCCACAAGTACTCCTTTTCTTTTTGTGAATACAGACTAACACTGCTGTTACTCTGAAACCTGTTCAGAAAAAGCTAATCAGTATGTTTCTGGAATTGCACTGCGGTGGGGGAAATCAGGGAGCCAAGGAAGCATAATACCACTATTATATTTATTTGAGCATAAGCTTTCGTGTGCTACAGCTCACTTCATCGGATGCATGCTCAAATAAATTTGTTAGTCTCTAAAGTGCCACAAGTCCTCCTTTTCTTTTTGCGAATACAGACTAACACAGCTGCTACTCTGAAACCTACCACTATTATAGTAAATGCTACCTGCTAACTTCCTCTATCATAGTTCCCCTTATCTTAACATGTGTATCCATCAGCTCCAGAAATAGTCTGTCAAGACAAGTATTGCACTTACAGCTTAAAGAACAATCTTCTAATTTATAACTCACATTAAAAGTGTCAGCTTTTTTCTTTTTAATTTTTGCCATTGTGAGTGTTCCAAACGATGCTGTGCCTGTGCAGTACATGCTCGCCTTCGTTATACAATTAAATTAGGTTGTCAACCTGCTTTTAATTATTGGTTTGTCTCTTGCTTTAGTAAAGTAAATTAAAGGTGCATTTGTCTTGACAGAAAGCTGTGGCCTTATTTTCCTTGTGTTTTCACTAAGTTGTCCTACTTACAAGCAGTATCATTTAATAAAGTCATTGATTGCATTCCATTTGGCTGCCTTTACTGTACTGCAGGAGTGGTCATTTACTTAGCTACTTGTGTTGTACTGGCACAAAGTGAATGGAATAGGCATTGGCTTGATGAATTTAATAGTCCTTTGTTGTACGGTATGTTGCAATTCCAAATCTGTCTCCAGCAAAAGGGAGTCTTGCTTGTGGTAACTGTTTGTCATCTCCCTAATATTACCAGCCTTCAGCCATTCAAGCACCTTCCTTTGGGCTATGCCAGCCCTAACTTTGCTTTGTAAATACACAAAAGGTTAACCCCAGACCCTTTGAATTGTTCTCCTGTGATATCCAGCCTCTGACTCTGAGTACTCTCAGAAATTCCAGATCCTTTTCACACAGCGGTGCCATGTACCCCACTTTAAATCGTTGCTCCTGTAAACCACACAGCACTTGTGAGTGCTAGTTATAAAACAAAAATAGGTTTATTTAAGAATAAAGATTTAACTAGAGAAGAGAGTGCAGTGGCAGTAAATGGTTATAACAGAATCATAAAATGTGAACTTGGGTCTGCACTTATCAATAGCTACTCTATAAAGTAAGTTTTCCCCACAAAGTCCAGTCTGCTGCAGAGCTGGCTGGTTTCACGAGAACCACGATCTAAATGTTCATGAAAGCCCCATGTTCCTGAAGGGGTTTCCTCAGTGAATGAATACAGAGTGCATATACATACACTTTGTTATATTGAAACAGTGTTTTGTCCATCTTTATAGCCAGGGCAGTCTCCTCCTGGCTCTTTTGTTCGTTTTCACCTCCAAATGGTTTTAATCATTTGCAGTTGTCTTTGATTATTTTCTGTAGACTGTTCTGGATTGTGGTCATTGTAGACAACAGAACCTTGCATAACCTCGTCAGCTGACTAGGGACGGGTTACAGCTCCCATTTGATTGAATGGGTCATCACCAGGACACATTACACCTGGTCACTATTTTTTATTCAAAGTCCATAAAGCATATTTTCACTATAAATACATATCTGTATATATGTCTTGCAATGATGGACTCTTTACAAATGATGACCTTTCTGTAAATACCTTGCATGTAACTCTATGAAAAAATATCCTGTAAAACAAGTGTTTGGTGCAGTGAGTTTGTCAGGTCTAAAGTGAGAGTTGTTTGCAAGGAACAGGGAACCCTTTGAAAAGGAACCTGTGAGTATGTCAGCACAGCATTGTAAGCCTGCGGTTAATGGGACTCATGTCAGGGAACCCTGGGCTTGAGTGTTTACACTGCATTTTTACCCTAGGATAAGGATTTTCTGTCCAGTGCTCAAACCTAGGGGTCTGGCGTTCACACTGCAGTGCACAGACCTGAGTCAAAGTAACCCTATCCTGGAGTGCCTAGTTTCCCCCCCTCCCCCAGTGTTGACAGTCTATTCTTAGAAATGTGTTGCGCTGTGGGAAAACTCTACTGCTCACCCTGTTTCCTAACTGTGACTGTGCTATTGATGGGACTCAGGTGCCCATAAGGAGCACATGAGTACATAAACTGCATGATTAGCTCCTTTGGTGGCTGTCTCAGTAGAATGACTGCAGTTTGAGAAGGCTTTGTACTGAACTACCATCTAATCTGCAAATTGGGTTCTCCACCTCTGGGCTGAGTCACATTGGCAGGGAAATGCCCATGTGCACCTGTACTGAGGATAGTTAGCACATCAGTTTCCAGGGCTGTCAAACTATTACAATGAAACTTTGCTATTCTTAACTTTTAAATGGGATGTTCAATGAGGGGGTTTTGTTGGTTTGGCTTTTTTATTTATTTAATTTTGTCTGTTTTTTTCAGAGGAAAAACACACACACACACCCTGGCTGCTGCCGACTGTGGAGCAGTGAAGTGCCTCCCCAGGGTTTGGGGGTGCAGTGTGCTCCAGCACCTCCCAGGGATTCCTTGTCCCTGCCCCTGCCACACCCCAGGAGGCAGGGATAAAGGATCCTCAGGAGGCTATGGGAAAGTTTTGGGGCTGGCTCCCACTCACTGCGTTCACAGTGCACGCTGCCCAGGCACCTCCACGCACACAACCCCAGGGAGGGCAATGGGGACCAGAGAGTGGAGCAGGGACCAAGTGGATGCCCTGTAGGGAGGGGGAGCAGCCAGGATATTGGAGGATCATCTCTCCCCCAGCCATGCTGAGTTGGGAGCTCTGCCACTTACCTTCCCTGCAGGGCAGCTGCGTAGTCCTCACTGTGCTCTTTGACCTTTGCTCCCGGGCTCCCTTTCCCACCCTGGGCTTGCATGTGCTCTCTTTGCAAAAAAAGCTTCCTCTAATCCATCTCCATTGAGAACCCTGCAGGCTGTGTGATAGTGTGCTTGAAGACTGGTATTCAGCAGACAATAAGTTAACACTGATCTGAACTGCTGCCGTTTCCAAAGGGAGGTGTCACTTCCATTTGCATTAGACTGCACTACAGATTGTTGGCAGAAAGAGGATGAGGACTAAGGAAGTTGCCCCAAGGAACTCTGGGATACATCTGGAGGACTTCTCGACCCAAGCCAAGCTGGGGCTGTGTGCACACAAGAAAGCCATAGGGCTCAGACCCTACATCCCAGCTTAACCCTGGCTCAGATCCTCCAATCCTGCAGGGTCCTGGGACCCTAAGCTCAAGCTCTAGGTCAACACAACTGATGTGCAGACAGAACCAGGGTTGGGCTTGAGCCCAGGCTTTTATTGTTGTGTGGATGTACCATCTGTGTAACAAAGACCCAGGGTTGAATCCCTGTTCTGGAGCAAGGACTTGAACCCAGGTCTCTCACATCAGAGGAGAGTGTCCTAGCCACCAAGCTATAGGGTATTCTGGGGTGGGTCCCTCACTTCCTTATGGTAATAGACTCAAAGGTCCAATCTATTTCACTTAACAAAGAGAAGGTGAGGGAGTGTCTTGATTACAGTCTATAATTATATTTAAGAATGGGCTCTTCAATCTAGCACAGAAAGGCATGTTACAGTCCAATGGCTGAAAGTTGAAACTAGACAAATTCAGATGGGAAATAGCGTACTAGCTAGTGTGAGCCCTGCTACCACAAACCAGCCTACTAAGGATGGGAAACTCAGTCCCAGCTGCAGTACAGACATGCCCCAATTTTCTAGTTGAGGGAACATGTTATTATTTATACGAAGTGGAACAGATGAGATTAAGAGATACCCATCACAGAATACCCTTTAGCCTAGTGGTTATGACAATCACCTATACTGTGGGAGACCCATGTTCAAATTTTTGCTCTGAATAAGCACGTCCTGGATGAGTGCCCTAACTACTGGGTATAAAGTCAGTGCTGCCACCACCCGCTCCTCAGGAATGGTGGCTGAGTCCTCTTGTGGATTTATCAACTTCACCCTTCTCCTCTTCCCTCCCCCTTCCCCCAAAAAACCAAAAACGCCAAACTACTATTTGGTGAATTCAGCTTGAATTCACAAATAAACTTCAGGTAACCTGAAGCTGCATTGTAAACAAATCAGCTATTTCCCTGAAAAAATTCACCAAACTCTTCTAATAACTCCACCTTTGATTGTGCCTGGTCCATGGAACGTCAGGTTCTACAATCAAGTTCCAGATAAAATATAGCAATTTAAAACACTGGCTTTTTAAAGGTACTTACTAGTGGTGTTGGAAAGACAATCACCTTGCTTCATTATTTATTTATTTATTTATTTATTTTTAGTAACAGTGTTCCCAATAATGCCAACTTGGATATCCACCACCATTAGTATGCTATATTTAAACACCTGTGATTAATTCATATTACTGTAGTGTGTGTGTGTGTGTGTAAAAATTGTATCTTGCTTTTCCATAGCATACAAGTTTAAATAAAAATCGATCATATATTGGCAGTAAAACATCCTGCCTCTCAAATATGATTTTTTAAAATCAACTATAAATTGATAACAGTGAGGAACAACCATAATTTAAAGGTCTGATTGTTTACGCAACATTGCTTGCCATAGTATAGGAGGACATTCAATTCCTTTAGTACGCTTTTTGTTGAAATAGTGTGGGTGTGTTGCAAAGATTTACAGCTGCATGAAACAGTTTACAAATTTGTTTTCTTAGCTGATTAACAAAATGATGTTTGGTGTCTAATGCTGACATCAGATTAAAAAACAGAGATGCCATTATAAAATGATTGCATGCTGGAAATATAGGAAATTGTCCCTTAGGCAAAGAAATATTTGGAAGTTTCCTTCTGTTTCATTCTACAATAATATGCTGATATGGAAGGAAATAATTGCCTCTAAAGCTTGACCATATAATCATAACAGTCTTAATTTAAGGGTCATGATTTTCACCGGTGTAGACATCCACATCTCTTCCTGTCTTAAATAAGAGATATAGGTGCTCATCCTTTCCAAACATCAGGCTCATTGGATGGAAGGGCTTTTTCAATTTACATTTAGCTCTACGGATTTATTGTGGTAAAGGAGCAGTTAGTTCCTTCTTTTTTTCTCATTCTTTGAGCTGTTGTAATATGTTTACTACTTAAGAGAGTTTTCTGGCATATGACTATATAACAGACGCCTAAACATTTTGAATGGAGATGTGGTCCCCTTTGGAAATCTTAGACATAGTCGGCTGACCCCAAGGGGTCTGCGGACCACAGATTGAAAACCAGTGTTCTATGGTAACGACAACCTTTTGTGGACCCCTTAAACATAGTCTGCAGATCCCCCAGAGGGTTGAAAACCACCCTATATAATGTTATGTCACAGACAATGGGCCATTTTGTCTACTTCTCTATGAACTACAAAGGAGAAAAAAGCAGCAGCAATTCAACTCTACTTCTCCCAAAACTATCTGAGGGAGACATCATTCCCCACTTCTTGCCTTGCACTTCCACTGCCATCTTTGCAACTAAGCCAATGGAAGTTTCTCCAGACAAGTACCATGTAGTAGCGGCTCTGTGGGTTTGGGGAGGAGTGACTAGCTAGTGAAGGTGAAGCTGTGAACAGCTTCTTCATGTGACATTGTGATCTATGAAGCTTGTGAAATCTCTGTAGGGATTTAAAGCTGCTCCTTTCGGTATTAAGTCACAATTACTTTTAGAGTCCTTGGGTATGCCAGAAGCAATAGCAAGGAGCTGATGGCTGTCTTGTACCATTCTGCAAGTATGGAAAGAGGCTTGTGAAGCTGTTAAGAGGGGCTAGCCTATTGAATGAGTGCTACAAAATCCATGAAATTTCTTTTGAGCTCTGCTGAGGCCTATGTGACCAAATGATGCTCTTGGCCACTGCCACAGACTCAAAATTTCCCCTCCAAGGGGGTGTGTGTGTCAGGAATTCTTTAATGAGTCATTCCAAGCTCCCCAAGTGGTTGTTTCCCCAGGAAGAGGATATTTAGACTGTTTCAAATTTTCTGAGTAAATTTAGAGGTGATATTATTTACTTTATAAGTATTACTGTGTGTTCAAATATTGGAAGGGACATCCAGAGCACGAGATAGACAGTCCTAATATATGTATGTTTTAAACATTTAAAAAAATATCAGCTGTTCTGTCCTTGATTCTAGATGCTGTAGATACAAATATAAAATATCAGCACATAAGAAGCAACCAGTGACTTCTTCAGCAATCCTAAGTATCTGCAAGTGTCTTCTCAGCCCATAGGCAAGGGACCTGATGATTTGACCCCTTTCTGCCCTGGCAGCAAACTACAGTAACTCCTTGACTTACTACCTGATGGAAGGAAAGAGTGGATCTCCCAGTCCTTCCTTATTTCCACTACTTTCAATCAGTTACAGATTATTTTCCCATGCTCCAGTGCTTGTGCATCTCATCATATTTTCTACAGATAATCTTTTAGAACTGATGCATATGAGCACTATACTAAGTGGTTCTTAGAACACGAGCCTGGTGATTGGGGTTTTGTGCATGTGTAGGGGGATGGGTATTTGGCTGAATTTCAAGTGAATTCTCCCTTCATTGAGATGAGTTTATTAAATAGGTTTAAAATTGTATTTATTTTGCTTTTTCTAGAAGTTGAATTTTAAATGTTTTAAGTAAGGAGAGGAAGTCTAAAGTATCTTTCAAAATGTATCCCAATTTTTAATAGAAAGTCATGAGTGGAAATACTTTGCATATTCTTTTTCTGCTCCTTCTTTTCCATTCATCTATTATTTTTTCAATGGAACAAGAAAATCTACTTTTGTCACTTTATGGCCGCTATAGAATGTTGTTGGGTTTTTTAACACAATTTCAGTTATAGTATCAGTGTAGTGGTGACCTGTTGTCATACCTTGCACGTGCATCCGAGCAAATGAGGAGACCGCAGCAGGGAGCAGAATGAAGGAGCAATAGGTCTATGGGGCAGTCGTTTTTACTTTGCTTTCTTCATGCACAGCAATATCATGAAAAAAACATATACCTACACATACGTGTAAGTCTAGAATTCCAAATCAGAGTTTAAATAACAATGATAACATTCTTTAGTTTTTTCCCTTGTATTTGAAGCCACCAAAATATCTCAGTAAAATAACTGCTAAATGTTGGTTTTGGCTTATTTTGCATATATCATGCAGAAGATTTTGAAATTACCGTAACTATTGTAAGTATGGGTTTTTTGGTGAGACTGTGTAACTGTTTCTGTATGTTCAGGCTGTCATCTTGATTTATTAATCATGTTTACAATTCATTTTTAAACCACGGTGAACACTTTTAAAAAAGCCAGAATAAAACTATATTTCTGAGAATGTAATTTTTTATCAGTTGTCTTTAGGGATTAATTGCTTAACGACTACCAACAAGCATTTATTTTACTCTTATGAACTCAGACATCCAGTTTCGTTAATCATGGCTACCTATTTTCTGTTCAACCACAGTGTATGTGCTTTCCCTTACTACTTTATAAGTGCAACATCTTAGAAAATCTTAGCTCACTGGTGTAGCTTAAGAAATCAACATCACAGTAATATAAATCCTGATCCCACGTGATAGCGCATGTGTTTTTTTGGCTTCATGTTATTCAACAAGACCTTTAAAAATACATTGATCTGCTGTCCTTATCACCCCTTCTAATCATCTTAATTATGTGTTGTAGCTATTGATGATTCCTCTAACTTCTATGTCAAAATATAATTGTACACCATAAAAAGCTTCTCAAAAGCAACACCTCCTAGTTAAGGGAGTACTGTAGGACTGATGAAGTAGTATAAGGATCTACCCAAAGGAATAACAAATTTAAAATATTTACAGGAGATTGGAGCCTGTCTATTATGGGACATTATATAGCTGTAAAATGCGCAGTGTTTGCTTGAAACATCTCATCCTATTAGCAAATGATGATCCTTTTGGAAAAGGATTATGTAAATTCTGTTGACTTATTGGGGGTATACGGATATAGGGAATGTGGCTCTTGGATGAAAGAGGACCTAAGGTTTGGATTAAGCAGTCCTAAGGTACGACTCCTGGCAACAGCTAAGCCTGAGGAGAATGCTGAACAAAAGATACCCCAGGAGAGGGGTGAGTTTTTATTGATATGCAGTTTGCAGGCTTTATTATATTAGGTATAAACACACAAATACACAGTAAATCTTGTAAAAAATATTATTATGGTTCAGTTGTTGGGCCAGAAATATAAGTAAGAAAAAAGTGTGTCTCTGGACAAAATCCAGGTGGAAGATTGAGCTGACGGAGTTATTTGTGCCTGCATGAATGTCTAGAACCTACTCTAAACATGGCCATAAACTCTTCCTTATCCCATATGGAAGCAAGCACCAACATCTGTTGTGCAACAGGCTACCTGAAGAGCTAGCTTAACAGGTGACTTTTAGCTGTTCCATACCTATTTATGCTAGAGACCACATTGAGTGCAGTTCCAACGTTCTGAATGAAGTCACAGTTCCCAGGGCAGGTCTTTAGCTGTCTCCCATTTTGTTGGCAGTTTTACTGCCCCATAACTTCCTATGACTCTCAGCCTCCTCATAGGGTTTATTCCAGTTTCGAGGCTTTGGCAGCTGAACTGGCCAAAATAAATAGTGTGGCTGAAGTTGCAACATTCTTATTTTTTCCCAGCCATTCCTTGTTATTTCTTTGTTTTATGAGACCAACAAAACAGTGACACAGCTGTGATTCTTTGGCTCTTACTAATGCCCCTGCATTTAGATGCCCTGCCTCATATCCATCTTTTTTCAAGGTTAGTTTAAACCAATGTTTCCCAAACTTGAAAATCCCCCCCCGCCCTCCACCCACCGCCACACACATTTCAAGAAAAAGAAACTAAATGCACAAGACCTTTGCCCCTAGCCCCTGCTACTCAACAATCTGTTGTTTAAGGTCAATCTGTATTAATATATACATCTTCCACAGACCCCAACTTGTCTTTTGCACCCTCCTCACCTGTTTGGAAAATGGTGGTATCCAAGGGACACACTGTCACCTAGTGGACAGAGCACTGGACTGAGACCTGGGTTATATTTCCAGTTCTATCACTGGTCTGCTGCATGACCTTGGGGAAGTCACTTCACCTCCCTGTTTCTCAGATTTTACATCTCTGATGAGATCTAATGATGAAAAGCGCTATATGAGAGCGATGTGGTATTATTATTATTATTAATGTATTAATTATATTTTCGTACAATATTTCCTTTCTGTTCTTACGTGCTTGGATGAGCAGTGAAATAGGGAATGATATTGACATTTGAAATATCATTGACAGCTGACTGAGCACCCATTGAAGTGAATGGGGCAGGTCTCACCAGAGACCTATCCTTTTAGGCATTCTGTGAACATATGCAGATCTCTGTACTGGGTTACACTTCATATTTTGAAGGTTTTCTTCATAACTGTAATAGCCAGAGACCTCTGAAGAATCCGCAAATGAGATGTTTGTCTGTGTGAGCCCCTACAACCATAACTAGGACCCTACCAGTTTCACAGTCCATTTTGGTCAATTTCACAGTCATAGGATTTTAAAAATCGTAAATTTCATGATATCAGAAATTTAATCTGAAATTCCATGGTATTGTAACTGTAGGGGTCCTGACTCTAAAGGAGGAGGTGGTGGGGGGGGGGGTCACAAGGTTATTGTAGGGGGGTCGTGGTATTGCCACCCTTATTTCTGCGCTGCTGCTGGTGGCAGTGCTGCCTTCAGGGCTGAGTGGCTGGGGAGCGGTGGATGTTGGCCAGGAGCCCAGCTTTACAGGCAGTGCCGCTGCCAGCAGCAGCGCAGAAGTAAGGATGGAATGGTGTGGTATTGCCATCCTTACTTCTCTGCTGTTGCCTTCAGAGCTGGGCCTTCGGTTAGCAGCTGCCACTCTCTGTGTGCCCAGCTCTGAAGGGAACAACGCAGAAGTAAGGGTGGCATGGTATAGTATTGTCACCTTTACTTCTGTGCTGCTATTGGCAGGGTGCTGCCTTCAGAGCTGGGTTCCTGGCCAACAGCTCTGGCAGTGCAGAAGTAAGGTTGGCAATACCGTGACACCCCTGCCTACACTCCCCCAATAACCTTGCAGCTCCCCCACAACCCTTTTTGTGTCGGGACCCCCCGTTTGAGAAATGCTGGTCTTCCCCATGAGATCTGTATAGTAGAGGAGTAAAAGTACACAAAAGACCAGATTTCATGGGGGAGACCAGATTTCATGGTCCCTGACGTGTTTTTTGTGGCTGTGAATTTGGTAGGGCCCTTACCATAACCACACACTTTCTATTTGGGAAACACTGATTTTTAGCCACTGAGACAAAGCTCTGTCCTTGCCTCCGTGGGTCCCGCGTTTCCTGGTGGATTTCGCTAGCCTCAGAGGCTCACTGTGACCCTCCATGTAACCCTTCTTTCTCTAGAGACAAGGGTCACAGTCTACTGAGCCATTTTCATCATAAGCCAGCAAGGGAGGTGAGGAGAAGTTATCCTTCCCTGTGCCTGATATGGTGTGTACTACTCAGCCTCTCCAACAATGCAACTTCCTTCCACAGCCCCTGACATGCACACCCACCTGACTGACTGGGAGGCTTTTAACTAGTTTCAGCCAGCCCCTGATTGGCTTCAGGTGTCCCAATCAACCTAGCATTCTCCCTGCCTTCTGGAAAGTTCTTAATTGGCCCCAGGTGTCTTAATTGACCTGGAGCAGCTTCCATTTCACTTAACCTGGTACCAGGGATTTGTTTAGCCTCGAGCTAATATATCTATCTCCCACTACTTTTCTATAGCCATCTGGCCTTGCCCTGTCACACCACTTTAGCACAAGCTGTGGCAAAAATGGATCATCATGAGCAGTATACAATATCTGCTACCTTGAGAATATAATTGATTTATCCTTTTGTCATTTCCATCACAAAATATATTTATACACTTCATAGGGGATTTTTTGTGGGTTTTTTTTTATTTTCTATTACTAATGGTAGCTGATAAAAGATTCATACTGGTGTAGAGGTATTAGTGATTTTTTTATTTCTTTGTATTCTGCAGTCACACGCTTGAGCGGGGAAGACATACACACCCAAATATAGTATATTATTACTATATAAGTAGGTTTCCTTTTGCCATATATAATAACAATATTGTGAGAAACAAAACAAAAAGTGTTTTAAGTACTTAAGTGTACAGGCATCTGAATGTACTTTGGGTAAGATGATAATTTTATATTATAGCACAGCAAATCATAATAAAACACTCCAGGTGCATTGTCAATCATTGTCTTAGGTATTTGTTCATTTGCAAGTGTAAAGATTTAAAACATTCTTGAGAGGAGTTTGTGTAATCTGATTTTCTCCTCATCATCATCCTACTCCCAACCAAATGAAAAAGTCCCTAAATATTGCAGTGGGTGAAGCTGTTCTTTGTACAAAGAAAAGCTGCAGTGTTTTCCACCCCATACAGTTTAAATTGCTGAGGAAGATTTTACCAAACCTGTCACTTTGGTGGAAATGAAAAAGATTGTGCTTTCTGGCATGTTAAATTTAGTGCCTGCATCTATGAGTGTTCTTTCCATAATAGCATCTGAAGATTGGCATTTTGTGTCATATTCAAAAGCTAACATCATACTGAACGGTGACTTCCATCATTCTTGCAGGTTTCAGAGTTGTAGCTTTGTTAGTCTGTATCAGCAAAAACAACGAGGAGTACTTGTGGCATCTTAGAGATTAACAAATTTATTTGGTTTATAAGAGTGGGTTTTAGCCCACGAAAGCTTATGCCCAAATAAATTTGTTAGTCTCTAAGGTGCCACAAGTACTCCTCATTGTTTTTATCATTCTTTCAGTTTCCACAACTTGTAATGTTGAAATTTCTGAAACTACCTTAATGCCCTTGTGAATGCCTTAAACACAAGAACATTAGGCAGGGCCAGATTCAAGAATTTTGGGTCACTGTGCACTCCAACAATTGCCCCACTCCCCACCTTCCATAACTTGGGGGTGGGAGGTAGGTGGGAAGTCCTTGGGATTGGAAAGTGAGCCCACGCTGCAACTCACCCCACAGTAGTGCCTGTCCTTCAGGGCTGCCCCAGCTCCTCGCTCCGGCCCATTGACTCTGGCCACAGTATTCAGGCTGTGCAATTTCCCACTCCACCCCTTCCTAGACCTGGGTTGGAGGGTTTTTTTTATTTGCTGGAGGAGGGGCCTCGTAGTTTCTCCCCACCCTCAAGTTGGGGGCCCTGTGCAAGTGCACCTAGTGCAGTCCACATTGGTTATTCCAGGCCTGTCATTAGATAACTACATTTTTTGAGTAACGCTTATAAATGTACATGTATAACCACATTGACAGCCGCTCATGCCCCATTCAAATCAGTAATTCATGGTGTCCTGTCCCTCACACATACACACCCCATCAAAATGTCTTACCGTTCTGCTGTCTTAATTAGGGGACAGTGGAGAAGAAAGTTAGGGAGAATTTCAGTCTATGAAAGCAAATTTTCATTCATATTTTGTTGTTGGCAAATTCCAAAATAGAATTGCTAAGATACAGCAAACAAACAGCTTTTGATATAGTTTGATTGGTCTAATATTCCTGAGGATTAAATTTTATTATATATGACTTCATGGAATCTAGACTGTACTCAGCACAACTGTTTGCAGTGTTATCATTAACTAATCTTTATACTGAGATCTTTAAAAAGATGCCAAATATTTAAGCAATATTAAAGGATAAAAATGGTTTATTAAGAGACCCTTGAATCTTGAGCTAAACTTAATACAAATCACATTGTTTTACTAATTTCTCTGTTTGTAATCCACGTTGCACAATGGGGTGCAGATTCATGAATGGGCGTTCTAGGTACTATGACAATACAAATAATAATTAATAATCAACATTGCAATATTTGGTAGTTATCACTTTACTTTGGTCTCTCTCTCTCTCTCTTGTTAAAAACTGTCATGGGGCAGCTAATTCGTGAGTCAGCTGAGAAACACAGTTTGGTATGAAAGAAATACATTTGATATCATCTCTGCTAAATTATAGATCTATTTCATATAGTATTGAATTTTTATCACCTAAACAAGTCCTGAGATCCTGAGTCAGCTGCAAAATGCAGTAGTTCTGCTGGGCTTTGCAATGTGTTTCTGGTTTCCATTAAGGTAGTTATAAAGAGGTACTGTATTCCACTATAAAATATACAATGGATGGTATGTCTGTGCTTCAGTGGTACTCTGTGTTATGTGCAACATGCTGAATGATGTTACAAATCGGGCTGCTGTCACTGGATACAGTTGTGTTCATATTGGAAGTATGGAATGTACAATATAATGTTCAGTGATTATGTGATCTTACTGTAACACCGATCGACCCCAGTCACTGGCGGGCAGGATCAAACCTGGGACCTCTGGAGCTTAGCGCATGAGCCTCTACTGCATGAGCTAAAAACCAACTGCTTGTTAGCTAAGGCTGTAGAGCAGACTCAGTCTCTCTCTCTAAGTGATCTCATTGATACTAAATGGGACAGAACACCACACCCAGGAGGTGTGTGCATTACTTGTGTAACTATAATCATTGTTTCTTACCCATATCTCTCACTCATCTGAAGAGCAAATGACCAGCTAGCTTGCTGTCTTGTATTGGCTGGGTAGTGGATTGGGTGGCCTGTTTGTTTATCTTTCATTTTTTTCTTTATGCATTCATTTTAAACATATAATTAACAGAATAAATAAGTTCTTGTTTTTCATCTCAGCTACTTTTCATTTTCAGTCACTAAAAGCAATATTATTTATAATGGTAAAATAGTTTTTGTGCATTATGAATTTTAATATAACACATGAGCAACTATTGACAATTTCTTCATATTTAAACTAAGTCTAAAATTATTTCTTTGTTTATAGCTTAATATTAAAGTATTGAATGTGGGTCATAGAGACCAAAAGGTTCTTTTTTTAAAGAGACCTGTTCTGACAGTTGTACAAATCATGTAAATTATTTTGGTTTTGTTTCCCATTCTTTGTTTTTTTCTTTGTTTTCCAGTCCTGACTGCCTTCTAATTTGTGTGAAATGTTAGGTGATCTAAAGGCTATTCAGAATTTTGAAGCAAGCCAATTATGTCTGCATCACTTAAATAGATTTATAGCAATGAGCTATGGTGAGAGTGTCAGGTTTATGTGAATCATCTGAAGAACATTTCTTTCTCTGAAAAGACAATGGAGATTATTGTGTATGGCATGAATGTTGAGTATCTCACTGCAGTATAAGGATCATAGGATGGAGCTGGAGGACAATCTAGGTGGCCTTGATGTGCTTCTATTCAGCTAGGAAATACAAGATTGAGGCAGCTAAACCAACTCACTTAGCAATAGAAGTCTAAACCAGTTTTCAACTCCCTTTAATCCCCTGGGCTAATAGAGTTCTTTAAAAACAGAGTTAGGAGGAAACACCAATGTGAAAACGCTGTATAACAGCCCCTTCTTCTTCTCTTGAATGCTGGCTTTAAATGATTCTGAAAGGTTGTCTACGATTCTTTACACCTCTGGGAGTACGGTTCTCACTTCAACAAATTGAAAAGACCAGAAAGCTGTTACCTTTCAAAAAGCATAGAAATTCTGAAACCATGAGAGAAGTAGCACATTGGAAGCTTGCCCGTATATGTACGTGTTTTTCTTTCTCTATGTATAGTGTGTGGTTGTATAAATACACAGAAACGTGTGTGTGTGTGTATATATATAGAATATAATGTAATGTGCATGTAGTATATATACACATAGTATGTGCAGACATTTGTATGTGTTTCCCTACATAGGGACTGAGACAAATCACAGTAGCAGAATGACTCTGTAGGGAGTGTTTTTTAGCAGCAGAGAAGGGATGCAGAGAAAATGGAGACGGAGCTGGTTGGTTGCAGAGAAGAGCACTTCAACGGCAGGTGAAAGTATCCTGTGTAAAAAGAAAAGGAGTACTTGTGGCACCTTAGAGACTAACAAATTTATTTGAGCATAAGCTTTCATGAGGTACAGCTCACCTCATCGGATGCATGCAGTGGAAAATACAGCGTGCAGGACAGTTGCAGCAGACAGGTCTCAAGCTCCTGCCGAAGTGGGGGTTGGAGGTGGGGGTGTGCAATGTTTAAAGGCAAAATGAGGTAGTGTCTGTAAGACGGACTATAGCCTTATGCAGTACTAAGTTCCATTTTTCTAACAAGGTGGTTCTGAAATGAGCTATCACCAAATTGTAATTATTTTATTTTAAAATACAAGAAACAGAATTCATACTTGTAGAGTAGATTTACGCATGAACAACACATAATCATGGATATTTTATTTCCAAAATAGAAGACCTGACATGTCTCCTTAATAAGCAATTCCAGCTCATTTATTCAATCATGAAACAAATTAGAGGGATTGTTTTTTAGTTCACTGTTTTATTAAAGAATGAACTTGAAAAAAATGCATTTGAAACTCATGACAATTTTTTCTAATGTTTTGTAAATATTTTTGCATCTAAACTGGCATCTAGTATTTCAGATTTCATCATGGTTTGATGTAAATCTATTAAAAAGCAGCATGCTTAAAAAATCTGCCTCAACTACAGTGTGGTTATTACTGTCTCTTTACTAATCTTTCATGAAATTTACTGAAGTGATGTTGCTTTTACTTTTAGCCGAGCTACCCAGGATATATAATGATAAAATTTCTGTCTTGTGAAGGACTTTCACTCAGAGATCATTGAGAAAAATGTACCTATTCAACTCTATGTTCTCTTCATTGTGAAACGTGGTCTTCTATTAAACTTCTATTAATCCACAGATTAGAGGTAAAGCATGATGGAACAGTGTAAACATATTTCCCTATTAAAAAGAAAAGGAGTACTTGTGGCACCTTAGAGACTAACCAATTTATTTGAGCATAACTTTCGTGAGCTACAGCTCACTTCATCGGATGCATATTCCCTATTAAAGTGTCTCAACTGTTTTGGAGGGATCACCAGGTGTGACACGGACATTATGGTTAGGTCTCTGTGCCCTCTTACTCTACCCATCCCCCTACTAATGCTGCTAACAACGGTGACTGTTGCCTTGATCAGTTGTGATCTTATTTTGTGGGTTTTGGTGGGGTTTTTTTCCCCAGTATGAGTATGTTTTCTGGGGCTAGACTGAGGTATAGACTATCAACATTTTGTCTTTTTGCCATACTTATTTGGCAAGTTTGAACTTTGGACTTGTTGGTGAATAATTCTGTGTCTCATTGGTCCATTTGGCTAACCAGTTCTGCATACAACATTTCCTTTCAATAAATCATTAATATACATTTAAATCAATTTTATATTTTTGAAAAAGGAACTAGGTTTTTAAATTGTCAAAATATCTGAATTTGGGGATGGAAGAAAGCTGCTAGTAAGCATAAATTCCTTTTCAACATAAGGTCTGTGAAAGTGTGTGTTGTTGAGGATGGGTTCCCCCATGTAAGTTTTGAATAAAGACTTAGGTCCCATGTAGTTTGTGATTTTTCTTTCACTGTTCATATCACTAAACATAGAATGTGTCAGTTTCTTCAGTTGGTATTTTACATGAAAGCATGTTGGTGTTCATTTGAAATTTAACAAACCTATGCAAGTCTGGTGTTAGCAAATATCCATTGAAAGTGTGTGGAAAATATGTCAAGATAAACATAATTGAAATGCTATTTAATTGTATTAAAATATATTTAGCTTTAATAAAACCATACAAATCAAGAAATTAGGACTCTATCACACTCCTAAATCAGCCCTGAGCCAAAATATTGTGCCTCTTTTTGAAAGACATAAGGTTATAGCTAAATAGTGAGCTAAGTTAATTGTCTCTGTAACCTAGTCCCAGCCCAGAACATGTGTATGGTTCCTTAATTCTTGGACCATTTCCAGGATGTAATTTTCCAGTATGTAATAGGCAAGGAGACCTATTCTGTGAAACCACTGTAAATGATGGTCTTAAGTACAATTACCTTCACATATTTCTGTTTCACTTACATTAACAGATTGACTTGGTTTTAGGAGCTTAGGTGTTAATGTGTCTCCATGAGCTCAAGAAAGGCTAAGATTGATGCTTATAGTACATATTTTGCCACTGTTTGTAATGTCTTGTCTTTCAGGCCGAGTTGGCAGTGGTTTCATTTCACTACATCGTACGCTAATGGTACACCCTTTCCAATGCAATTTGTCACAAGCTTTTGGTGCATGATATTTAAGTGAAATCTCCTTATCCTACTCTGCAATCACCATAATTTGTGTGAAATTAAAAAAAAAATCATAGTTCTTGTCATGGGTTGTTCTTTGTTTTGTTTTTCTTTTAACTCAGGCTTTTCCTGTTTCTAGATTTTGAAAGTTTTGTATTTGCCCTGTTACAGTTTTCCAGTTTAGGTTTTTGTTTGCTTGTTTTTTTGTTTTAATCTGTACGTATTTTTGAAATCTGTATTAAAAATACTATATTATTCAGATAGCAATAAGACAATGATATATGAAATTAGCATTAGCCTTTGTAAGATGTGTAAGCATTTGTGGTGTCAAGAAGACTAGAAGCTAGTTCTGGATCATGATTGAGATCATGAGTTTCCAAGGTTCAACAGTTTCTATTCCACAGAGTGCCATTTTGTCCCAGATGATTGATAAAAGTCTCTTGCCTTATTCTGCATAGATTATAAAAAGGCTATCACTATCAAGAGCTTCCACAGATAACCGCTTCATTAAACATGATCCCAGATTGTCAGTTAATTTATTTCTTAGATGGAATGTCTCATTAAACTCTGATGAGGCTAGGAGCTGCTCAGAGTTAGACTTATAAAGCACTCTTATCTTAAAATTGTGCTCTGTCCCTGCTGGCAAAGTGATAGGACAGAACAGTGAAATCAATGCATAGTTCATTTTATCTTTGACAAACTGAAATATTGTTTTGCTGCAATAATCCCATGGGGTCGAGAGATTAAAATCTCTCACACAGTGGATCAGCAGTGTTTTACAAAGCCCTTTGTGTTTTTGTTTGTTTTTTGTTTTGTTTTCCATTTCTCCCTTCTACCTACAGAAGTAATTATTGTTTTTTTAGCTTTGGGGGATAACCTGTAACTGCTTAACTTAATAGCTCTATAATCAGTAGTACTTGCCATCCTATTTTTAAGCTACATTTTTCTTTGTAGTCAATGTATTGGGTAAGAAATCCTATAAAAACACCAAAGTCTGACATATTTAATATCTTGGTTTTAGAAAGGCTTAAAAAGCAAATGCAGTGGTAAAGAGAGTTCAAAAGACAATCTATTACTTGATTGTGCCTTTTTGAAATTACAGTTAAAAGCACTAGTTGTCATATTTTTCAGTAGCAGTTTTTGTAGTGGTGCATTTCGACAACAAGAAATCTAGATTCTAAAAGCCTTAAAGAAAAATAATTAAAAATCACTTAGTTATGGCCTTTCTCCTTTGTTTTCCAGATATGGATTGCAGAGGTAAAAAAGGTGTATATTATCATTGTCAAAAATAATAAGATGGCTTTTATAATACTACTTTGAATTTACACAAATGAAATGACCGATGTATAATACTGACAGAAGATGATTTTTCTGGAAGAAAAAATGAACTTGGGTCAGGTATTGAAAATGAGTCACTTTTTGCCAACAAGTTGACAAAAAAGGATGAGTAATAACATGAGGTGGGGATGTTAGTTCAGTCGCTGATGGCTTCTCTACACAGATATACTTAGGAAAGTTGAGACAGATCAGCTCAAGTTGTGAAGTAAGCCTGATCTATGCTTAAAATTTAGGTTAATTTAGCTCAGAGGTGTGAGAAGCCCACACCCCTGACACCATAGCTGTGCTGACCTAACCCCGAGTGTAGGCATAGCTAGTCCACGGAAGAAATGTGTGTTGACGTAGCTATCATCACTCTGGGAGCTGGTGTTCCGAGAGTGACAGAAGAGCCCCTTCCATCTCTAGAGGCTGTGTCTATACCTTGCAGTTATGCCAGCATAGCTACGGTATCATACCTATGCCCTTATAGTCCCCGTAGTGTAGATGTGGCCTTACGTGTGTTAAAACTCTGTGTGTATGTTCTCGTTCAGAAGTAAATTGACCTTAGTTGACTGTAGCTTAATCTTCCTCCAAGCAGGATATAATATAAAAATCCTAGGAACTGTTGTAGATCAATTAGAAGTCCAGAAGAGCTCATCTGGAATCTAAAACCTGAAGCCATGCCCTATGCTTGTACGCTTCGACTCTGCTATTAGTGATTCTGCTAAAGCAACAAATACCTTTACCAGAATCTCAGGTGGATGAGTTTGTCTGGTTTCACTTTGATTAAGGCTTGAAAACATCTGTAGGTCAACCAGCTGTAATATTTTCTATGGAGTGACATAGATATCATGCTTACTACTGACCTTCTATGTGGATATTAGTTATAATCTCACTCAAGTCTGACCTTTTCATGAGTTGAATGAATAAATCTAAAAAGTTCTCAGTTTTTATAAAGTTTACCTTTTCCAAAAACCCTGGTGTTTGCCTCAAGGCAGGAAGGAATATGATATACTATTTCTGCTGAGGGCACACCTGTGTTTGCTTCAGTTTGGCACTGGGATATACAAGAATAATTACAGGATATTAAATGAAAATATGTTAAACAGCAGCAGTTTTTCAGAATCCAAACTTTAGTAGTGCAGATCAAATTTGCATTCCTACAGACTGAGGTGTTTTTTTTTGTTTGTTTGTTTTGTGGTTTTGTTTTGTTTCGTTTTGTTTTTCCCCTGAGCTGTTCATCAAGCTCTTTTAAGAAGACTTCTATTTTCACTTTCCCTCAGGGTTAAGAAGTAAATTCATCATTAAAATATTCTCAGTGCATGGAGTTAGTTTTAATACTATCCAGACTTACAACTAAGCTAATTCACTCATTTTTCATCAAATTGCCTTTACTTATCAAAGCCATCTAAATACTGTTATTAGCTCTCATATTACTGAATCTTTGCTTTGCGTCAACTAATATGACACTCAGGCATGACAAACTTTGCTTTTCATTAAAAACAGGAAGGTTTACAGAGCTTTTGAATTTTTATTGTGTAAAAGAAAATATATCTAGTCAGAATGTCTGCATTCACCCTCTGTTAGAAAACAATTCTTAGTCTGGTGTGTTTTTTCTTAGACAAAATTATTAGCATCTCCCTGGATTCAATGACAAACTTGCTAATAATGGGACTGTATTGCAGTGGATATAGTGTGTAATAGAATGCTCAGGCTGGCTTACTTTCAAATACTTTCCCACTCTGGCTGGCACTTGACATTAACATGAAATTAACTGTTTCTAGCATTTATGAAGATTAAAGTAGCCTGCTAAACATTTATTGAACCTTTGTTCACACATACTCTGAACCACTGTTTTCTGCAAATTAAATAAGTGATAAGGATTTCTAATGACAAGGGAAGAAATAATATAGGTAGAATAGTCAAAAGAGGGGAAAAAAGAGATCACCTTCCATGTCGAAATGACACCATGCATCATGTTAAATGACTGCAGATCTCTATTTGTCATAAATAATAAACAAAATCATCATTTCATCAGTTACAAATTTAATTATGTATGATGAACAGAGCGTTGACTTTTTGTGATAGTCTCTGAATAAAGGGAATACTAATCAAACGAGATGATTATACCATTACTCCCTATCATGGAAAAGCATGTGCCATTACCCCCTCCCCCACACATATAACAAAACTTACTTACGGATATTTAATCTTCATTAAAAGACCTTAGCCTGGGAGAGATTTTGTTTTTGGAACTGAACTTAATCTCTCCGCCTCATAAATACCATCAGTTATAGGTAGACTTGGAAGGATTAGATTTTTATAGATAAATGTCAGTAATTGTTGATTTCACCATACATACAGAAACTGATGAAAAATATTTCCCTCAACTATAATCAACATTTATAGATAGAGTAAGAAAAATTCCGCTTGAGCACTTACTAGAGTTTGATTTAAGGTTATTCACTGTGTTATATTTTGACACGTTATGTTGATGGCCTCATAATTTTGTTCAACTGTGAAAATGTAAATAAAAAAAACACAAAAATGGTTAATTAAAGCCCCATAATTTTACATATCTGTGAAATTTAAATCAATCAATAATCTTAAAAAATTCTAGTTATAAAAATAGAAAATTGAATTCTGCCAAGCCTAGTTATAGGACTCCAAACACAGATACACGCATGCAAGACACTGTAGTTTACTCAACCTGAGGCACAAAAGTTTCATGTATCTCAACCACCCAGCCTTCTCATATTGTTAAATGGGAGGGTGATCCTCACTGATTCTGGGACAGGAAGCCTTGGTTGGTCACAATATGGAAGAAGGTTAAGAACCAATTTAATAAAGCTGTCTGGAGTTAGATATGTTTTTGTGTAATCATATAAGTTAGAGATAGAAAACACCACTATTTACACTAACCTTCGGGGAGAGGTAGATATGCTGGAGGGTAGGGATAGCGTCCAGAATGACCTAGACAAACTGGAGGATTGGGCCAAAATAAATCTGATGAGGTTCAACAAGGACAAGTGAAGAGACCTACACTTAGGAGGGAAGAATCCCATGTACTGCTACAGGCTGGGAACCAACTAGCTAAGCAGCTGTTCTGCAGAAAAGGACCTGGGGATTACAGTGGATGAGAAGCTGGTTATGAGTCAGTAGTGTGCCCTCGTTGCCAAGAAAGGCCAACGGCATGTTGGGCTGTATTAGTAGGAGCATTGCCAACAGATCGAGGGAAGTGATTATTCCCCTCTATTCAGAACTGGTGAAGCCACACCTGGAGTATTGTGTCCAGTTTTGGTCCCCCCACTACAAAAGGGATGTGGACAAATTGTAGAGAGTCCAGCGGAGGGCGATGAAAATGATTAGGGGGCTGGGGCATGTGACTACTTATGGGGAGAGGCTGAGGGAACAGGGGTTATTTAATCTGCAGAAGAGACGAGTGAGGGGGGATTTGATAGCAGTCTTCAAATACCTGAAGGGGGCTTTCAAAGAGGATAGAGCTAGGCTGTTCTCAGTGGTGGCAGATGACAGAACAAGAAGCAATGGTCTCAAGTTGCAGTGGGGGAGGTCTACGTTGGATATTAGAAAAAACTATTTCGCTAGGAGGGTGGTGAAGCACTGGAATGGGTTACCTAGGGAGGTGGTGGAATCTCCATCCTTAGAGGTTTTTAAGGCCCGGCTTGACAAAGCCTTGGCTGGGATGATTTAGCTGGTGTTGGTCCTGCTTTGAGCAGGGGGTTGGACTAGATGACCTCCTGAGGTCTCTTCCAACCCTAATCTTCTATGATTCTGTGACCATTTAGGTAATTGCTGGATTGTTCTCTGGTGTGTACATTAGTGATTTGTCTGGTACAGATTTCAATAATTCAAGCAGTGGGGCTTCTCTCACCTGTTTTGGGGGTCTATTCCATGGTTGAACTGATTTCACTATTCAGATTTTCTTTTCTTTTTTTCATCTTTTTCAATATGGTTTTTATTCTTGAATGTTGGCTGTATTTTTTTTTAATTGAACACAGTTACTGGCTATTGATAATGTAGTCTAATATTTCATATTGGATATGTTTTTACTAAGTTTTATGGTTATAATATGTTACAATAGAGAAGGCAATATAGCTAGTGCTATTCATAGAATCATAGAATATCAGGGTTGGAAGGGATCTCAGGAGGTCTAGTCCAACCCCCTGCTCAAAGCAGGACCAATCCCCAACTAAATCATCCCAGCCAGGGCTTTGTCAAGCCTCACCTTAAAAACCTCTAAGGATGGAGATTCCACCACCTCCCTAGGTAACCCATTCCAGTGCTTCACCGTATGTTATAATATAAAGTTGAACTTATGAAAATATCAGCCTTTTTTTAAAAAGTAAGTTTCTAGACATCATGGGTTGCAGAGAAAAGCTTGCAAACATGACCCAAGTACACATTAAAAGCTCAGATACCAGAAAGAAAAGACAAAGAACTGTGAAAACTTTGAGAACTCACTGTTTTTAAACCAATGTTTTGATTTTGTGGGGGCCTAACTTATGATCTGTGAATGCTTGGGAATGATAATACTGTTCTTCTTTGAGTGCTTGCTGATGTCTATTCCACATTAGGTGTGCGTGCATGCTCTGTGCACCCTTGTTAGAGATTTTTTCCCCTTCAGTGGTATTCGTTGGATCCGCTCTAAGTGCCACCTCATGCACCAGTATAACAGGCCGGTATCAAGTGGAGTGCCCCAAGGGTCAGTCCTTGGGCCGGTTTTGTTCAATATCTTCATAAATGATCTGGAGGATGGTGTGGATTGCACCCTCAGCAAGTTTGCAGATGACACTAAACTGGGAGGAGAGGTAGATATGCTGGAGGGTAGGGATAGGATACAGAGGGCGCTAGACAAATTAGAGGATTGGGCCAAAAGAAATCTGATGAGGTTCAACAAGGACAAGTGCAGAGTCCTGCACTTAGGACGGAAGAATCCCGTGCACCGCTACAGACTAGGGACCGAATGGCTCGGCAGCAGTTCTGCAGAAAAGGGCCTAGGGGTTACAGTGGACTAGAAGCTGGATATGAGTCAACAGTGTGCCCTTGTTGCCAAGAAGGCCAATGGCATTTTGGGCTGTATATGTAGGGGCATTGCCAGCAGATCGAGGGACGTGATCGTTCCCCTCTAGTTGGCGTTGGTGAGGCCTCATCATAATGTGTCCAGTTTTGGGCCCCACACTATAAGAAGGATGTGGAAAAATTGGAAAGAGTCCAGCGGAGGGCAACAAAAATGATTAGGGGACTGGAACACATGACTTATGAGGAGAGGCTGAGGGAACTGGGATTGTTTAGTCTGTGGAAGAGAAGAATGAGAGGGGATTTGATAGCTGCTTTCAACTACCTGAAAGGGGGTTCCAAAGAGGATGGATCTAGACTGTTCTCTGTGGTAGCTGATGACAGGACAAGGAGTAATGGTCTCAAGTTGCAGTGGGGGAGGTTTAGGTTGGATATTAGGAAAAACTTTTTCACTAGGAGGGTGGTGAAACACTGGAATGCGTTACGTAGGGAGGTGGTGGAATCGCCTTCCTTAGAAGTTTTTAAGGTCAGGCTTGACAAAGCCCTGGCTGAGATGATTTAGTTGTGGATTGGTCCTGCTTTGAGCAGGGGGTTGGACTAGATGACCTCCTGAGATCCCTTCCAACCCTGATATTCTATGATAAAAATCTCACTGTAGTAGTCTGTCTATGACGGGATCCCCGGGGTGCAGCGTGGGACTGAGGGACTGCTTAACTCTCCAGCCTGGTCTGTCTCTCACAATGCTTTGCTAGTGACAAGCAGCAAACCCCTCCAGGCGCTGTTATCACTCAGCACAACCGCATGTGGAGCCCCGCACCCAGCTAGATTGCATGAATGCTCCCAGAGCCACTCATGAATCACACGGAGAAAGTCATCAGCCGAATCCCGCCAGCCTTGTACCTCAGGAATATACTGTCTTGCACTGCTAAAGATGAGCAGTGCAAGTTTATTAATTGGTTCACCACTTCATCAGTGGAAACTGGATATACACCAACCTTTGTAAACCTGACCAGATTTACCAAACACTTCAGGCAAACTCACTAGTAAAGAAAACAGTAAAACAAGTTTATTGACGGCAAAAGTTAGATTTTAAGTGATTATGAGTGATTGGCAAAAATTCCAGAGTGGTTACCAAAAGAAAAGAAAATATAAGCATGCAGTGTAAACTCCTAACCCTATTAGACTGGACAACATCTAGATTAAGCAGTTTTTCTCACCCCGCTGGATATTACAGTTCATAGTACACAGGTTTCACCCTTGAAACCAGGGCCAGTCTCCTCTGTTAGTCTTCTGTCTTGCTGCTTGCAGCATAGGTGGGGACAGGAGAAAAGGCCAAGCATGGGGCTCCTGTGTTCCGTTTTATACCCTTAGTCCATGTGCTTGGAGAACACAAGGCCAGGCATGTCTGGGAGCATTGCTGAGTCCCCAGACAAGGTTGAGCTATGTCCTTGTTGTGACCTTCTTCAGAGGAGTCAGTTGTAGCTCCCTTACTGGACAATGGCTGTTGATTGTAGTTTGACACTTGCCCAGGCTTTGGTTACTTTCCTTGCTGTTGTCTCTGGGAAGCTAATATCTGGCTGATTCCCCCAACTTACAGCATGTTTTAGTGACAATCATACAACACAGTCTCATAATTTCATATACACTAATGATATACATATTTAGATAGAATGGTGAATTTCAGGAGATTGTACCCTTTCCCCAGTGCCTTACATGGCATGGATTATATAAATATCACAATTATATATAAATGAGGAATATAAGGGTTACAGGGTGCTCCCCAAGGTATAGAATGTCACAATGTCTATCATAACAAGTGTAAAGTGTCTTCCTGTTTTGAACTGATAATCTGGGGTATGAAATTGTTTCTACACCATCCTTTCTAACTCTCTGTGGACTACTTCATGCAGGAAGAACACTTATGAATTCTAGTAAATTACTTCTCTGGCCAAGGAAATTAGGTTTATGACCTTCCACGTATTCCAGGCACTCACAAGGATAAATAGGTCACTAAACAATCATCTGTTTAAAAAGTAAAGTATGAATTATTTGTGCATATATGACATAATGAAGAGAAAATTATAGTGTGACAAGAATACTTAATCTTTGTAATCAACAATGCCAATAAGTGAAGTACTAAAATAATGCATAGGTATTTCTGCTGTTGTCTCCATGAAGTTATTTTTCAGTAAGAAAATATTAATATCAGTATATGACCACTCTGTTTCCAATACTTTTAGCTATTTATAGCACAGTTTTTCCTCAAGTTCATCATTGCATTTGATTCATTAATGAAGTAGCTGATGGCTGTGGGATCTCTTGGGAAAGTTCCTTTGTTCTATGATCAGTCTTGAGGAAAATAGAGATCATTAAGCAAGTGTGGGTTAGTAGTATGTGGCAAGTGTGACTTTACATTTCACATGCTCTTTTCACTAAATGGTTGTCATGCTACTGTGAGGCCAAAAGAAAACTACTGAAAATTCCACTAAAATATGTGAGAATTCTTGCAGACAGCAGGAATTCTGCAGGGGCTTTCCTGGCTTCTTCCTCTGTTATGAACGTACCGCTTACCATGTTAAATATGTAAACAGGAGAAGAACTACAACACAGTTTACATGGAGTAAAACAACCGAAGAAATGGAGGAAGTGCACAAAATGAACAGACAACACAACCAAATAAAAATAACAATGAAAAACCAGAAAAAAAATTGGAGTCAACAAACAAGACAGAATATGCTATAACAGAACCATGACTAAGACCCAGAACTTCAGTCTTCACAATGTTATAAATAAAAGAGGGTTCATGGGAAGAAATATTCTACATGTACCATTTGAAAATGAAAATGTGTTTGTTAAGAGAGACAAGAGTGTGACAGAATATCTGCTTCTTCTGCCATGTGATTGGCTTACTCCGTGTACGGGTGGTGGTTAATCAGAAATTAAAGATGAGGAAATTGTCCTTTGAGCACATTGAGCTATCTTCTAGAGCCACATACTTAATTCATTTAGGGTGGCTGTCACCATCGTTTCCTGATAGCAACTCTCCATGATATGGGGCCGAATTGTTACAGCTCTTGGTTGTAATGCAAGAAACTGAAAGATTCTTGCTAGTGTTGTTTCATTTAAATTTTTGACCATGGCAGTTGGAAAGTGTTTAGCACAGTCCATGTTATTCCTCCTTTCATTTTTGTCTTCTGCTGCAGCTTCCTTTTTATTGCTGCTTCTTTCTGTGTCAGTTCTCAATACTCTGCTTTATCATCTTCCTCTCCATCTCTCCCACTCGGTTTCTGGAAATTAACAAGATGTGGTCCTTCAGTATGTGTATGTCATGCTAGTTTGTCCATCAGGCCTGCCTGCTGTGTACCCACATGTGTATAATACGATCTTATATATAAAATATAGTAAAAATTAAGTACCAGGTTTTAAAAATCAACATTTTTTTGCGGGGAAGGAACTCTACTCCGAGTCTCAGTAAAGCGTGTTTGTTAGGTGTGCCAGCCCATTATCAGTTGTTACCAGCCTTCATTCTGTAACATTATTTCCTTGGGGCACTCTCTACATAGGGTATGAGGAAATAAAAATGCAAGCTGAAAGAAATGTGCATTGTTTTGAGAGAGAGAGAGAGAGAGAGAGAGAGAGAAGCAGTTTGGCTTTGTTTTGCAATGATCACTAAATTCAGTTTGGCTTTTGAATAGGAAAAACAGAAATATAGCCCATTCCTCTTCTCAGCTAAAAATATGATTTTGTGCAACTGCATGGGTCACTAGATAGTTAGTGGGGAAAAATAAAGCCTTTGACCTGTAGGTAACCAGTTCTAATCTATGTGAAGTTAATAGCAATGGAAAGCTCTTACCTTTTCTTGGTGGTTGGATGGTTATGTTAAAAACCTGGAGGTCTGAGTTTGGTTCTTTGAAGACAGGTGTCTACTTTGCAAAAATCACTTCACAATTGGCACCATTCTTTGCAGACTTTGTATAGAAACCAGGTATTGAAGGGATATTTAGACTGAATGTTTGTGAAGCCTTAGCATTTATCCCTCAAGAACAGGATTGAGGCACATTATTAGGGGGGCTAAACATATTTGGTTGCTGTCCATTCATTCTCTGTGGGTAGAGAATAAGTTAGTAGCTAATTTTGAATCATGTGTTCTTTCATATCAGCATGTGGTACATAATTCTAAGACTATTGAATGCGGATGTAAGCATTATAAATAAATATAAAGGGGAAGAAGTAATTGTTAACTGTAACAAAGAATATTCATACATCCCTGAGCTGAAGACTTATTGTAACATAGAAGACAGAATGTTTATATTTCAGCATTGATTTTTTTCATTTAATTCACCAATGATTAAATTAATAGTCTGAAAAAAAATCATTGAAAATTACAGAGCACATAGAAAATTACAAAGGATGCAATAAAACTGAAAACGGAGGTCTTGGTAGCTTAGTAAAATCACTGTTGTGATTGTGTGTAGTAGGGGGCGGTTTCAGGCACAGATGGGAAAAAGCATACACAGTTTTTGCATCCTTTCATTGCAGAATGAACACTGGATGTAGGATACACATGTTCTTTGTCAAGGCACATTTGTAATGCAGAGGAATTATTCCTCCCTGACAAAACCCAGCTTGATTCTTGGTATACCATTGTTCAAGGAATTATTTCCTCTTCTGTGGGTGTTCAGAGAAGTACCATTCAGGCCTTATTCTTTGACTTCTGCTTTTTTCTCTCTCTTGCTCTCAGATCAGGAAGTCAAGGTGCATTTATACCTTTCAGTCATCCAGGATTCAGAAAAAGTTCACTCTGATAACATGTTTCTCATTTTTGAAGTGAGTCATTATCAGGAGGCTGTGAATTTCAAATAGAAAAAAAGACAATTGCTGCCTTTTTTCCTGGTATTCAGTCCAGGTCTTGAAGGTCATAAATAATGCAATATCTTTGGGGAAAGTTGTCTATGTACATGTAAGTTCTGTGTTTCCATTTGCTCCATTAGCACACCTATAACAAAACTACATTGTGAAGGTTTCAGAGTCTAGTATGACCAAAGCTGCCCTCCTCCTTCTCCACACACACACACACTCCAGAAAGACCCCCGGTGCACCCAGGTTGTATGTGTATATAGAGAGATACTCTACTTCACTAGCTAGACTTGGGTTGTTCTGTGCCTACAGTGTAAGGATATCTGTTAGTTCTGATGCCCTCTCTTCAAGGTATTGTGCCTTATTTATGCTATTCCAAATGAATTTAGCCCCTTGCTTTTTGCAAACATAGGCCAAAGATTATTTTTTAAGAAGGTTCTAAGCCTTAGAGTTGCTAAGAAAACCTTCCAAATGTGAACAGATTGAGTGTTGTCTTCCCAACAGAGAGAAAACAGAGAGACTAAAAGAATGGGTACAATTTTGCTGTCACTTACACAAAAGTAAATCTGGAATAATTCAGATGAAGTCCTAGAAGTTACTCTAGAATTCTCTTTACTGTGAGAGCAGTGTGTGACCCAGTAGTTTTAAGACTTGTTTACTTTAATGGGATATTAACAGAGGCTTAGTGATGATTTAAATGTCAACATTGTTAATTATTCCCCTTCCAATCATTTGAGCAGAAACTCTCTGAAAATGCAGCTACAGTTATTGCTGGATGCAGTGGTGGATACTGGCACAAGGGTCAGCTGGTTACTATTAAGTCTTTCTGAAGATAGGATCTAAGTTCAAACCTAATTCCAAAATGCCTCATCACTTCTTTTCTTTCCTCCCCATAAGATAGAAGAAAATAGGAACTTCTCTCTGTATCTCATTCCCAAAGCATCAACCACCTCCTAAGAGTTAAATACTTAAGCAGCCTCTCAGGCTTTCCTGGATGTTTAAAAAACACACAAACAAACAAACAAACCACTCACCATTGGTCCAAAAACCAGTTGCCAAAACTTCTAGCTTTTTTTCCCTTTCCCATGTGATTATGCAATGTCAGCACAAATGTTTGTGTTGCATAAAATCAGTGTAATACAAAATTAATTAGGAGTATGGAACAGCTTCCGTATGAGGAGAGATTAATAAGACTGGGACTTTTCAGCTTGGAAAAGAGACGGCTAAGGGGAGATATGACGGAGCTCAATAAAATCGTGACCGGTGTAGAGAAAGTAAATAAGGAAGTGTTATTTACACCTTCTCATAACACAAGAATTAGGGGTCACCAAATGAAATTAATAGGCAGCAGGTTTAAAACAAACAAAAGGAAGTATTTCTTCACACAACGCACAGTCAATCTGTGGTACTCCTTGCCAGAGGATGTTATGAAGGCCACGACTATAACAGGATTCAAAAAAGAACTAGATAAGTTCATGGAGGATAGATCCATCGATGGCTATTAGCCAGGATGGGCAGGAATGGTATCCAGCCTCTGTTTGCCAGAAGCTGGGAATGAGCGACGGGGGATGGATCACTTGATGATTAGCTGTTTTATTCATTCCCTCTGGGGCACCTGGCATTGGCCACTGTCAGAAGACAGGATACTGGGCTAGATGGACCTTTGGTCTGACCCAATAGGGCCATTCTTATGTATGTATGTTAATATAAAATTACTCAGAACACACATACGTTGCTGTATCTCTTCCCCCCTTCCTTTGTTATTGCCTGATTGTAATCTTTGTGGTAGAGACCTTGTTGTTTTGTTTGTAAAGTGCAGTAAACTATTCCTCTGGAAATGTTCTTGCATGGCTTACAGCTAGTGGCAGTATAATAATGATACTGTGAAGAATGAAAGCACACTTCCTCTTAATATTCTCCTCCTCTACTGACCCAAACTATTCTCAAATACTGGTTGGTAGTGTGCTAGAGTACTGTCCTATCTCTCAGGCCACTGATGTGACTGATCGTGGAATGACAGAAGTTAGAGGTGGAGAGGACCTATCAGATCATCCTGTCCATCTCCTTGCAAATACATATCTCACTGCCTGAGTGTAAATATAAAGCAACATGTTTGTTTAATCATTTGGTGCAGGGATTTTTATAGAAAGCTCATTCTTAGTAGAATTGCTTCGAAGAAGAAATAGACATACTAGTAGCTGGGCATTTTATGGAGTCCTCCAGAATCAGTCTTTCGCTAACAGTCGTGTTGTTGTCATAAATGTACGTACTACTGTAATTCAGCAAATTTGAACATGGCCTGTTCACCTGTGTACGTTTCTATGTGTTTGGGGGATTCTCTCAGAAAGTAAGTGTTAAAATATTAAAAATTAGTTTCTGTTTGTTCTAGCATTTTGATAAATATTTTTCAAGAAAGAAAACAGTCTACTTTTTGTTGTAATTTTACTGTATGTCTTTAAACTAAAGTTCTGTTCCTGTAAAAAAAAAAAAAAAAAAAAAAAAAAATCCCCCACGCCCACCCAAAAAAGATTGTGTTGTTCAGTTGCTGCGTCCAAAGAATCTTCAGAGGATGTACAGAGTCAGCTAATTCGATGTTTCCAGCCATCTGGCTCTGTTACTTAAGGATATTAAGAGGAAATATATGATGGGGTATTATGAAAGTTTTATTGGCAGGCTTTGGAGGTAGCCACATAACTCACAAATAGTGAAGCCACAAGTGATTAATGCACATCATCTCCAGTGAGTGGCAGCAAAACTTTTTTATGCCACACCAGACCACCATTCATTTGGTAGAGGTAACATGTTTTGCAGAAAAAAGGCATTTTTTTATATATTTAAATGATCTTTACGTATTTGTATTTGAAATGTTTTTAATCTCTTTCTGGCAAAATCAAGCTACCGTAAATCCAACTGTCCAGGCTACACAGAGAAAAATAACTGATCAATTTTAGGAACCTCTAAAAATAACCTACAATAAAGTTTTCTCTTTTATATTGTAAATTTACTTTTATATCTCCTGTCTGCTGTACCAAGGGTAGCAACAGGACTCCTGGAATGTGGGATTTGGGGTTTTGCTCATGATGTAAAACTACAATTTCCATCCTTGATGGGCTGTGAAATGTCAGAACTTACATAAGATTGTTCCAGACTCATCTGTTCAAAAAAAAAAAAAAAAGAAAAAGAAAAAAAGAACCTGTAATTTTGAGAGGAAATTCCATATTGGGAGGAAGAGAAACTTTGTATGGCTATTTGTTTATTTGGGTGAGAGGTAGTTAATAGTTATCAGTAAAAAATCCCAGCATTTCTCCTGTCTCGTTCTTCCCTCCCCATGTTTCTATCATGTTTAATCTCAAAACCATAGTACTGTCAGAGAAGAGAGATTCTTTGACCATGGGAAATTTTCTCAATATGGAAGAGGACATTACTTTTCCTAGTAGTGGATCATATTCATCAGGCTACTGTATTACTCGTGACATCATGGAAGTTGGGAATTTTTTGATAGATGCATTTTAGAATAGGACTGCACTGTTTCATTTGGTCTTTCTGTGTGTGTATTTCAGCAGGATCTGTTGGACTCAGTGCAAAAAGAGCCAGCACCCTATTTAGCATGGGCTTGTTACTGTCTTGCTAGTGATATGCATGTGGTGGTGTGGCATCTTGTATAAGCCTTTAAGGGACAATGGAGTTTACAGCCAACAGAGCCTGGGTGCAGCTAAGGAGCACCCAGCCTTCCCCTTGAGTCTGCTTTCTCTCTGAGGGCTGTGAACATTGTATTGCCAGCAGTTACAAGTTATCAACACAGCTCTTCCTCATCAAGCATATTCATTCTTCAGGTAAAAGTATTACGTAGAAAACATATAAAAACATTAAATGTTCATGTATGCATGTTGAAAGTTTACCAAGTCTTTCCAACCCTTCTGCAAGGATTGGGGGCCCTCTCTTGGATAGAAGGTTCTGTTTGTTTGCTTGTTCAGAAAGAACAACTTCAAGTCCATTCAAATTCAGGCTGTTTTTATTCAAAAGTCCTTTCTTTGTCCATTTATCACTGGAGAATCCAGTTTGTACTAGTATATGTGAGCCTCCACAGGCAGTGATATGTCTCTGGGGTATGAGGTGGAGGGTTAAACTTGCCGATTTGCCTTAATATTTTTAGTTCCTGTAGGAGCCGTGGTGTTGAACACAGTCAGATATGAACCATTCACTTAAAACAATGGACCCCAAAGATACTGGGATTACAATATCTTTCACACTATATAGCAAACTAATTATGTGTCAAAGTATAGCTGAGCTCACCTAGTTGCCTACTAGTTGGGCTCTGTGCTGACTTGTGGAAGATCTATGTACAGTGTAGGCTCTGATTTATGCTTGCAGTAGCTTAGGAGTACTGTGGAGACAAGTGGCCTACCTGCTTGTGTAGTAATATAGAGGATTCCCCACATACAGTGGCCCCTCTAGCTTATGCTCTGGGAGGTAGTCCCACCCAGTTCTCCTTGGCTAGAAAGATGGTGTCCACGACATATGGGAAAAGGGTAACCATAATGACACTACAAAGTATTGTGATATGAATCCCTTTTTTCAGTCTTGCCAGTTATTAATGACTAATGTAGGTAAAATTATAAGATTTATTTTAAAAAAAATTCATGTCACTCACTAGCAGTTCAAATGATATCTTTACACTTGAATTAACTCCAAGGAAAGATTGAGATCATTCATACATATCTAACTATAATTTAGCTCAAAGATTTATCACCATTAAGGAAAGGATCAGATTAGAATAGGATTAGAAAGGATTCGAATAGTTTGGACTGAACAATGAAGGGATATCAGTAAAATGCAGTCTGGTTCTAATGATTCTACTGTTACTTTATAATTATGTGAAAGCAGAGTAAGCCACTTTACCTCCATTTTTCTTTAGCGAAGTTGAAATTGCTAATGTGATTTTCTGCCCCCCCCAGTCCACACCACCCCTGTCATGTCCCATAATTAAGGTTTAAATCACAACAGTCTACACTATCGTAAGAAGAAATTACACATTCCATTCACCGATGTTTGTGTGCAGTTATCACAATTAAGCAGTCTGTATTTAACCAGAGTCTACAGTATCTCCTGTGAAGAATCAGGTGTTTCTGGTGTGTTGCACAATACCAGCACATACTGTATATTTGGATTGCATATCAGTTAATAGTTTCAGATAAACTGCTTTTTGAGTATATATATCTCAGCTTGGGGCAATTATGTTACAGAATCTTTGTCAGCAACCATAACACGGACTTTGTTTGTTTGTTTGTTTTTGCAGAGTGACTATGGGTGAATTCTTTGATGATTTTTAATATTTTTGCCCACATAAGGGGGAAAAAAATGTGAATGGCAGGAGCCACAGGCAAAATTGGAATCTTTCAGACAAGTAGTAATAGTTTTATTGGATCTTTAACTTTAAGACAAGTTGTCACTGTTCTGGCAGCTGTGAAAGTAGGGAAGGAAGCAGCTGCCCTGAGCTGTCATTGGCCTTTCCCCTTTTCAGTGTTCAAATGCCAAGCGTCCTATTATTCCAAAATCTGCAGACCCGTGCAGACTACTGCATGGGTAGCCACCAAAGCTTCACAGGAGAGTTTAGTTTTCCCTGCAGCTATAACAATTTCTGCAGTAAGAGTGAGCTGATGTCTGATTTGCAGGGTGGGGATAACCAGTTACCAGACCCCCATTAATTTTATATTTACTAAGGGTAACATAACACCTGCTTCTAGAACCAACCCCAGAGAGGGGATTTTTAGCACTTGTCCTTACTTAGGATAAAACATTTATTGTAAATAAATGAATAAGCTTTCACTTAACCATTAAAATGGACTATACTGTTGAAATGCGTTGTTGATCCATAATCTTTTTTCTCGTTAACTTAACATCTGTTTAATTTCCTTTTCTCATTCTGGGTTATGCTATGGTATTAAAAATGGGACTGGGATTGAGAATTCAATCAATGAAAGATATTGGCAAATTTACTTGTTTTTTATTTGTTTCTATGCCTGTTTTTACACACTTAGGACACTGAGGCCTGCTGTACACAACACAGTTATTCAGGCATAGCTGTGTCAGCCAAGAGTGTAAAAACAATCACCCTCCCAGTTGACACAGCTCAAATGACAACAAAAAAACAATAAAACAGTTTCTCTCTCTCACACACACACCCACATACCCACCCTGAAGAGTTATTCTGTCCATTTAGCTGATGTCTCTTGGGAAGGAGGTATTGCTCTGCCAGCAAAAGGGTGTCTCCTGTCTGCATATGCAGCGTCTGTACTCGGGGGCTACACTGACATTAGACTCTGTAGTCTAGATATGGCTTAAGTAAATAGTAATAATAATGTTCTATTAGAGAGAAGGGCTGTTAAAACAGTGATTTGGTAGTAGGTTACAGTTGGTTTTCAGAAAAATAATTCTGTGGATACTCTGTTAATCTCCTAGGGATTTCTATCTATTGTATATATCCATTATACTTGATATAAAAAACACTCGTAAATAGACATGGTTTGGTTATTAGATGAAGTTGGGAATGCTTTTAAGCTGTTCTATTTTAATAGATTTCAGTGTTAGCAATTATCATTGATCTTGGCTTAATAGTTTAGGGTGTTTCACATCAGCTTATTTGTTGGTATATTATCAAATACTAGGGTTATTTTAAATAAATATTGTCAGAAACTAATGCACATCAACTGTATTGTTGGTTTACATTTAAAAAATCATATTCACCACTGAATCAGAATTACAGTATAATAATTTGAAAGAGAAATAGAAGGTAAATGTAGTAAAACATAGTCACCAAAGATGTAGGTGTTTGTTAAGATGCATGATGTAGAACTTAGGAGATCTATCTTTTTTTGTTCCTAATATACTTGAAAATTTTCTCTTTATTGTCCTTAACTCTATCAGTCATAGATTTTTTCCTTGTGTCCCTTTGCTTGCCTTATCAGTTATCTACAATTCCTAGCTTCTAGTTTGTATTCATTACTGTCAACTTCCTCTTTCTTCCATTTCTTATACATTAGAGAGAGAGAGAGAGAGGGTGTGCTGCCTTCACATATTCTCTAAACACGTTGGGTTTTTAACCAATGCAACCTTCTTCCTTGATTGTGGTTTTTGGGAATCTTGTAAAGTGTTCTTTAATAATTCCTAATTATCATTTAAATTTGTTCTGATTAAATTTTTCCTCCCAGCTGATTTAGCATAATTGTTTTCTGCTTTGTGATATTGGCCCTTTTAAAGCCCGCTTAAAGCTGTGTTCCTTGATGATTAAAAACCCAAATTTTAACATCCTATATTGAGAATTCCAGTGTCAGGAGGTTAATATATGGAAATGATCATAAGTGGAAATGATGCACTACCTAATGCCCAAGCATTGGGACAAATATGTAGATATTGCAATAGGAATTGGGATTTTGATTTTGTATTTGTTGGATGTTGTTTGTGATCACATTTTTAAACACACTCCTTAAAAATTACATAGATTTATGGTGAGTTTTCAGATCCACTAATAGAATTTAATATATGCATAAAAATAACATTTTGAAAACTTTTTTTAGTTTAATCAGCATTTACCTTGACCATATTAGTCAATATGTTGTTGCTTATTTAAGCTCATATTTTTATTAGGAAGCGATAGTATACTAGTGGAGAAAATAAAATTTGCTGTTTGCAGGTAGGCACATAGGAAGTCCTTGTTATTTTGAGAACAGCATTTGTTTTTATTTTATGAATAAAATCTTAAAATTAGAATGTGTTCAGATTGACACTTTAAATTATCCTAATGATTAATAAATTTAAAAAACATTAAACAAATATGAAACAAAACAGATTTATCTTGGTAAAACTGAGTTTTCCTTCAATATGCAGGGTAGATAATGTACTACAGAACTTGGAGCTTGTGAAATCAAGGAGGGATATGGTGTACGCAAAATCTGATTGGCAGACTAAAAGAAGAACTGAAGTTGTTTTTTTTTCTTTGCAAGTGGCCACTTTGGGGAGGGAGCAGTGACAGAATACTGGTTCAGTACTCACATATTTATGGCAAGGGCCACCTGTTCAAAGAAGTTCCATTTTGCTGCATGTACACAGTATCGTGCCTCTTTATTATTAACAAGCTTACTGACCCAAAACCTCCAAAGACTCTTATCAAATGCCCATGACCCATCACAAAGCCAATGAAAACATCTTCTTATTTGTCATCTTTCATAATACTTAAGTAGTAAATCCTTCACAATGATTTATTGATGAGTGGAAACAAGGAAAATGTACGTGCAGCATTATATATGTAAATATACATTTAATATGTATTTATTTAAAATAAAGACTCAAATACTTTTCCTAAACAGCAAGGGGTGGGTGGGTGCAAGCACATATGTACGCACATAATGAGAGAGCACGCACACGTGAGCTGAACTCGGATGAGACAGTGTTTTGTCAGAAAATGCCAGTTCATTGCATCTGAAATATTTCATGAAAAAGTATTGGATTTGACAAGGGCACACTCCCTGTTACTTGGCAGACTTGTGAGGACCCCAAGGTTTCAGGGTCCAGCTCTGAGGCAGATTACTGAATTCCTTAATGACATTCTCATTAAAAGTTCTTTCTGGGAAATGCTGTTTTGTTTTCATTAGCAGAACTGTCTGAAGTAATAATGAATAAGTTCACTTGGAAGTTATTTACATAAAGTACTGTTCTCATGTCACTGCCACAGACAGCTTCTCCTATTAGGGGTGAGAGAGAGCATCCTGCGACTGAATTTGTAGAGTGTCCAGTTTAATGCAACACTACATGCCACGGGATAGCCTGCTAGAAATCCAGCCCAGCACGCGAGCTAGTACAGCACCATTATGGATGCAGTTACATTGGTCTTGCATGGATAGGGTTTTGCTGTGGGGATGCTCCACCCATGTTAGTCCAGACTAACTGCATTGAAGATATGCTCACAAAGATTGGGGAATGACCTGCTTGGCTTCTGATGCTTTCAGAGCATTCAGAATCACCAAGCAATCAATAAGTACCTAAAGGTTGTTTACTTCATAAACAAAAGGCAGACATACTCCCCCACATAAAAGGAGAAGATTTCACCTCTGACATTTCTTTGTGTTTTTAAAAATGTCATTGAATGACACTGGTTTGGCTAGTCAAGGGACATCTTACACATTATCTACAAAATTGTCTTTTGTCCTGTGTGTCAAAAACTAAAATACTTCAATAAATCTAAAGAGTAAGTCTTTGCCATTGTACTTTTATCTTAGTTAATACATTTAGTTGAATAACGCAAGTGCTTTTGAATTTCGCTGTTACCTCTATCCATGAGCTGAGGCTTAAAATGTTGTCAGTTGAAGAAACAAAATTCAATTTGTTAGGATCTTAGGAATCAAAATATAAGGTTTTATCAATAGAACGCAGTTTCCATGCTTATGTGCTCTTAAGAGACACATTTCTACAAACCTCTGGCAATGTTTCCACTGTTTGGCTGTTTTTTTAGAAATATCCATATATTTGACTGTGACTTTTTCTTTAAATTCTGGCTGCTTGGAAGCTGTTATGATGTCATTGATTCATTTACAAACAGTTCCAAGCAAATCAGACTGCCTTTGGGATTTTGTGCAGAACCTACACATGCTAATTCAAATATGTTGTAATCTATTTCCACACATAATTAGCAGTGCTGTTAATGAAAGTTGAGCACTTATCAATGGAGGAGTACAACTCTTTCATGTGTAATGCATCCCTCAGACTTCCTGTCTAAAGATCCGTTAGTACTGATGATCATCTTGGCCTCAGACTTGAATCTGAACTGTTTTCTGAATTTTGTTTTTTAAAACCACTGAAAATTCTTCCCTTATTCTATATAACCTCCTAATGTTTTGGGGCCTATCTGACCCCAATGTGTGCAAAAATGTAAATGAAAATTGTCATGCCAAATCTGTGCTTCTTAAGTATTCTCAAACTAGGAGGGAGTTCAGTCTTTCCTCAGTGGTTCTGTCATCCTATCTGTTGTGGTTTCTGTGTCCTGGTAAAAAAAAGTAATGAAAAAGGTAATGGAGTCAGTTAGACCCTTCAGTGTCAGTGGTAAAAATGAAATATTACACTTCTAAGATCTTTGGGGTCTCCTGGACCCCAAACGCGTACCAAAATTTAAATAAAACATGACAGGCAAACCACTGCCTCTTCTTTCTTTACATATTCTCAAACTATGATGAGAACAACCTGTTATAATTGATTTAATCCGAATACCAGTTGTGGCTTTAGTGTAGTAAAAAAAGTCATTCCAATTTTATTGGGGTCAGTTTTACCCCCACGTTAATTATGAAGGTATTCTAGCATCAGATTGTTTTAATTTTGAGGCAGCAGTTATGATATGATTATATTAATATTTCAGTATTGTTATTATCTTCATCATTTCAGTGGTTTTTGTTTTTCAAAAAAAATGCACCAAAAGAGTCTTGGGAGTTTTTGAGACCCCAGATAGCATTTGCCACATGTATCATCACAATTGTCCAGCTAGTTGAGTTTCTTCGAACATAACACTCTCAACTTGATTTTCTGGGAAGCCTACGCTTGTTAGGAAGAGTTTTTAGGGAAGCCACAGTTGTCAGATCCATTTTCTGGCAAACCCATAGTCGCTGAGGTAAATACTCATTGTTGTGTAGAAAAGACTCTTGTTTGCTGGGGAAAAGATTCACTGTTTCATTGCACATGCACATGTCTGAATGAATATATTGTTTGAATTTTGTTGAATTGCACCTGGCATCAAAAATCTCTGAGTAAGAGATGAATATTTCTCAGGGACGTAGATACAGAAATGGTGAAACTACTATGTAAAAAGAATGACGAGTACTTGTGGCATCTTAGAGACTAACAAGTTTATTTGGGCATAAGCTTTTGTGGGCTAAAACCCACTTCATCAGATGCGTGGAGTGGAAAAAACAGTGGCAGGTATAAATACACAGTACGTGAAAAGATTAGTTTTTGTAGTGACCCCTCCACTCCCAGTCTTTATTTGTCCAGTTTGCAAATTAATTCCAGTTCTTCATTTTCTTGTTGGAGAAGTTTTTTGAAGTATTTTTTGTTGAAGAATTGCCACTTTTAAGTCTATTATTGAGTGTCCAGGGAGATTGAAGTGTTCTCCAACTGGTTTTTGGATGTTATAATTCTTGACACCTGATTTGTGTCCATTTATTCTCTTGCATAGAGACTGTCTGGTTTGGCCAATGTATATGGCAGAGGGGCATTGCTGGCACATGGCATATATCACATTGGTAGATGTGCAGGTGAACGAGCCCCGATGGTGTGGCTGATGTGGTTAGGTCCTATGATGGAGTCCCTTGAATAGATATGCGGACAGAGTTGGCAACGGGGTTGGTTGCAGGGATCCGTTGCCAACTCCATCCACATATCTGTGCCCCTCTGCCATGTACATTGGCCAAACTGGACATTCTCTATGCAAAAGAATAAATGGACACAAATCAGACATCAAGAATTATAACATTGAAAAACCAGTCGGAGAACACTTCAGTCTTCCTGGACACTCAATAACACACTTAAACGTGGCAATTCGTCAACAACAAAAACCTTCAAAAACAGACTTCAACGAGAAACTGCAGAACTGGAATTAATTTGCAAACTGGACACTGTCAAATTAGTCCTGAATAAAGACTGGGAGTGGATGGGTCACTACAAAAACTAATTTCCCCAAACTAATTTCCCCCTACTGTTACTCACACCTTCTTGTCAGCTGTTTGAAATGGGCCACCCTGATTACATTGGCCTCATTACCACTACAAAGTATTCTACTGTTGAGAATAGCCCACTTCCACCTTAACTGAATTGTCTCGTTAGCACTGACCTCCTACTTGCTAAGGCAACTCACGTCTTTTCATGTACTGTGTATTTATACCTGCCTAATGTATTTTCCACTCCATGCATCTGATGAAGTGGGTTTTAGCCCACGAAAGCTTATGCCCAGATAAATTTGTTAGTCTCTAAGTTGCCACAAGTACTCTTTGTTGTTTTTGCTGATACAAACTAACTTGGCTACCACTCTGAAACCTGTAAAAAGAATCTCTCTGGAGTGCCTCTGTAGCTGAGGGGTGGTCCTTCTCCATGCCTAATTTCCATCATGGTGTTGGACTGGTACAAGCCACAGTCTCTGATTCCTGATAGTGACCCCTACCTTATTAATGCAGGGTTTATACATCATGTCACACTGGTGCAGAAATAAAAACTTGCAGCCTTTCCTCAGGCTTCTGGGGAAGGAGCATCTAGCATGCTGGGTACTGATGTGTAGGGCCTAGGAAATGGGGAAGGAGTTACATCTGTTCCAGAGAACGAGACAAAAAACACATAAAAATGAGTGAAATGTAAAAACTTTGTATATTCAGAACATGGCATCTAGGTACCTCATTTGTTCAAAGTAGTAGGTTGTTTACTCCCACTTGGCTGCGTATGTACCTTTTATATTGTTGCTGTTACTATCTGTTTTCATTATCTAAACATGGGGTGAGTTAGACCCTGGCATCTGTAGAGTGTATAGCTTTTTAAAAATTTATTTGATCATGGTGTCAGTGAGACACCAACACAAGTACTGTGTAGTGTGCTTCTGAATCCAGGGAAGTTTTAACTTGTTCGTAGTTCACTAATTATAATAAAGTCACTTTTAAATGCATCCCATGTGGGTTTTCCCCCCCAATTTCAACATACTAAGATTTCCAAGACCCAGTAGGGAAGTAGTTAGATTTTTCATCTAATATGAGGATTAATTAAGCACAGAAACTCGTTATACTTTTTTGTCATTGTTAATTGGTTTTGTCTTGATACTTTTAAATTTCAAATGCAAAGGTAAAGGACTATTTATGCTAGGCAGTTATGCACTTAAATATTTTCAGAGTGCTGAATGCAGTTAAACTTTGTTTTCTGTTATGGTGCCAGTTTATTTACCAGCTCCTTTTCTCTTTACCAACAAAATAACCATTTCCATCTTTCTAATTTATTTTTCAGTTCCAGCATATTTTACTTCTGTGCTGCTTTCTCTGTATCCAAATATATCACGTTGCTGATAAAACCTATTACTGTTGTAATTCAAACAAGTTCTTCACTTACAACACAAATATCACTGTTTCTCTTCAGGCTCACCAAAAATGAATAAACTAATAAACTATTTGCATTGGGTGCAAAGGTCAGCCTGCATGGGTCATGTTTGCAAGACCTGGGCCTTACTACGTTGGCTGTGCTATTGCATCTTCTGCTCATCGAGTATCTCACCCTCCCCCCTCAATTAAAATAATAAATAAAAGAAGATAGATGCAGTATATTGGAATTTGATACTTATGACTTGTTGCCGCTTTAAATTGGCAGTAACTACACTAAGTTCCATGAAGTTACACCAATACGAAATGGGTTCAGATGAGAACAGGGTCAGTTTAATAGATTTTTGCTGTGTGTAGTGGATTTACATCTGCATCATTTTTTTCGCTGTCTGTGCCTCCACTGTGTGTGTGTGTGTGTGAGACTTTTCCTATCTTTTAGTTTAAAACCTTTTGATTTATTGTTTTTTAATCACACCGTTTTAAGTACAAAAAGAAAAGGAAAAAGATAAATCTATTCATAGTAAGTGTTCTGGGTGAGTCACTTGTGAAACAGCAAAACTTACCAATTTAATAAAAAATGAAAACCTGTGAAAAGGTGTCTAATGTATTACACCTATAGATCAACTGAGTCCCCTTATTAAAAGGAATTTTGGAAGCACAATCAGATAAACTGCAGGAAAGAACTACATAACTGTAGTTTTAAATGGCTTGGTACTGCATCTTGTATACAGTGATATGGTATAAGACATAAAACATTCAACAAAGAGACCTTGTAATCAATCAGTAGATATCTGCCTTAGAGTGAGACTACTCGTCTATAAAGCTGTCTCCACTGTCATTAAAAGCTTGCTAGTTTGTGTCAAAGACATTTCCTTTAAAATGAAAGCGGCAAAATTCTAGACACTCAGAAAGTAATGCTGAGGAAGGATCTGGCTGTGAAACAGTACACTAATATTAAAGGGCTAACCTTGGAAAATATGCTATTGTGATTTCTTGTCCAACCTCAGGGACTAATTTTTGTGAGCTCCACAGCAATATGTGGTGCACATCAGAAGGCAGATGACAGAATATGGTTCAAAAATGCATATTTTACTTGTAGAGATAGCACATACATATTTGTATTAAACCAAACCTAACTGTTTTGTATGATCAGAGAGGAAATTAAAGGAGGAAGTCAGTACTTCAGGATTTTTTAAATACAAATAGCAACCTGCTTTGTCAGTATTTCCTTCCTATACTGAATACATTTGGGTTTGCTGAGAGCATTCTCCCTTATAACCCTGCTTCACCTTCCATGTTTGTCCTCCTACTGGTACAATGGAAATAATTGTGATGTGGAATGTTCTAACCATATCAAATGGGGGGGATGAGGGAGAATGTGAAGGAGACACCTCTTGTGGAATCAGATCTCTTTAGTTAACAAACCTTCTAAAACAAATTACAAAAAAAAAAAAAAAAAAAAAGGGTTGAATTGGTTAAAGTTTAAAAAAAAATATATCTAAGCTTCCTCATTATGAAAGTCTCTCTTCACAGTTGTCCCTGCCAGTTTCTGGGCATCCTTAATTCCCAGTGAAGACAATAGTAGTTGAGGCACATTTCACAGGATTAGTCCCTAAGAAAAGCAACAAGTGCCAAGATATTGGTGGTGTGTTTTTTTTTGTTTGTTTGGTTTGGTTTTTAAACAAGACAAATCCTTTTTAAACTCCTCCAGTTAAAGATCAGTTACTGGCCTGCCACTTTAAAAGAAAAAAAAAAAAAGGAATACTCAACTGTGCGTGTTGAACATCAATTAATTTCTTATATTCCTATATTTGGTGTTTGATTCCTCCACCAGCCCCTTTTCTCTCTCTCCCCCTACAATGTCTGAAATTTCTGTGTATATTTTCTGGCAATTTCTCCACTCTGAGTTATGAAAGGACTCATGTCATTGTAGCAAGAGTACTTTGCTACCACAGTAGTATCATTCTACTGCTGAAATTCTGCTAAGAATTTGATTTTGCATATTCCATTCTAAAACCAATACAGCTGTGAAAGATTTAAAATTGCCAGCTAATACTGTAGTTCTATCCTTTTTTTTTTTTTCCCTTTTCTTTCTCTGTTGGGGATAGGGTAGATTTGATTTAAATTGATTTAAAACATGATTTAAATCACTAGTCTGGAAGACTCGATTTAATCATGGATTTCTACATAAAAGTGCATTCTTGTTGGTTGTTATAACCTTAATATATATTCTTCACAACGCAGAGATAGATGTAGGTTTCATTTTTAGAAAGTATACAGTATATATATTTTTAAAGTGATTTGTTTTGAAAACTTTTCAGATTAGTTTTACAGCTATATCAAAAAATGAATGATTGTTTGGTTATTTCATTTACCAAAGGTAATTGAACCAGATATTTATGAAGTCATTGGGAGGTAAACAATCTCCAATTCAAATATGAATTAATCATTATTATTTGGAGGATTTTCTTGCCATGCTGTATTAGAAGGAGAACATCACCAGACAGGCATTTAAATATTTTTATTTAACTAAAGCAACAAAGTTATGTATTCTGGATTTTTTTCTTCAACAGCAAACATATAATATTTTAACAAAACAAGCATTGGAATTTTTAAATTTAGTTAAACATTCAAGTTTTTAAAATAAGTTTGTTTTTGTTAACATTGTATTTAACTAAAATAATTACATGAAATTAAAAAAAAACCCAAAAATTAAATCGACTATGTCAGCCAGGTCAACATGAGAAATTTAAAATATTGGCTTCTGCAGCTAACTCAGTCGTCTTCACCTTCATTTTCGTGTTTGTTCATAATCTGAAAAAGAAAAACAAGCTTTTCTGCTTTTTCAGGTCCCAAATGATTTCTCAATTTGGAATAAATTAGTCCAAAGGAAGAAAATATTCTTTCTACACCAGCAGAAGAAGCTCCTGCTGTTAAAAGTGAGGTTATCACTTCAACAGTCTCTAAATCCAAGTGCTTAAGTGACTTCCACTAGTTCACTGGTGTGACTTTCTTTAAAACATCATCAGCAAACATATATTTCTTGAATGGTTCTTATTCCCAAACTGGGTCTCTTTTATGGCCTGCTGTCATTATAGGTTTTCCCTTCTAGTATGGTAGATCTCAATTCAATGAAGACTACACTCAGAAAGACCTCAAGACTTCTGGAATATGCTGCTCAAACAGTTTCACTTTTGTTTCTACTGCTGTTCCTCCCTTCTCACATTTATCTCCAGACTTCTTCTCCTTGTCCAGATCTATTCCGCCCCCAACAGTCTTCTGTTCATTGAACTTTTTTGAAACTTTGCACTTTTAGAGAGAGGTAAGGGATTGACTCTGTGTACACAAATCCGCAGAGGGACAATAGGGTTGTGGTCTGTTATTTCTCACCTCTATATTTTATTTATTTATTTATTTATTTATTTATTTATTTATAATCATTTTTGCTGTTAACAAGCATATTATCTCTGGAGACACAAATCCACTGTTTGAGAACTGCAAAACTAAGCATCTCTGATGGTATCTTCTAGACTGAGCACTGAGTCCCATTTGGTAGATAGAAAGATTAACGTAAATAATCTAAACAGAAGCCCCTGGAGCCCCATAGGATTGGGTCCCCTAATCCATGAACTATTGGAACTCATTTACAAAACTGTCCTTAAACATTACATGAATCTATTGTCTTGTACCATAGAATTAGAATTATAATCCCTATCCATGATGAGATATCTTTGAGCTATAATGTATCTTAATTAAAACTATCTTTAGATATGCTTTTTGAGGAAAAAAACTTTTATAAAAAAATCTGATTTAAATTAAAAAAAATGTTTTTTTATTATTTCATTTTTTAAAAAAATAATTGATTTTTATCCACCCTGGTTGAGGAATGTTCTTTATTTCACATGGAAGCATATTACAACCCACAGTTTGGAAGCCCTATACTTAGTGTCATAGCCATCCAAATTAGGGAAAAGTTAATTCTTTAGATCGTTGTCAGATGATATTCTTCAAAGATGCCGGTAGGAGTAGGAAAATATGGAGCATATAGCAAGTGAAAGGTAGAAAAGGATCCTGTAAGAACCAGGCTGGAGAAGGTGTAAAATGAATATGCAATACTAGCACATTTTTAATAGGGTACTCGAGAGAAGTCTTCAAGGAGAAGGACAGGAAAAAAGGTGTGAAGAATCTCAAGGATAATAAAGCCATAATTAATACAGTGTTTGAGGGTACATTGAGATATTACAGAATATTTTATTTTAAAATTAATATTATTGCTGTTTCACCATATGTTCTTTATTTGTATTTGTGTAAAGTGTCAATAGCTCCTAGTATCCAAATCTTTGTGGGTAGGTGTTAAAAAGTATTGAGGGCTTCCACAGATGTTGGTTTATAGAAATCAGTGTATTTCAATAAAAAGAAAAAATATTTGATCTTTTTCTATAATTTTCCCTTAAATCATTTATATAGCCAAGTACATGCATTAATAAGATAAAATCTCTTTGAACCTTAGTTTCTCTTTAATCTTCAAATTAGATTTAAAAGAATGAAATATTAGAATTTCCATCAATAAATTTAAATAGAAATAGATCCATTTGAACTAATGGCTGAATAAAATGGTGACATTCTCACATTTAACATGATGATTTGGTATATTATATTACACATTCTCACTTATTTTATGAAGGGTAGAATTTTTATGAGCAGTAATTCAGAAAAATGAGAGCCTGCTTTGTGGAATTATTCTCTTTACCTCAAGAATACTTCTACCGACATTGCTTTTCTTGGCATTGCTTTTCTTTAACATTTTTTCTTTAAATCAGAATTCCAGAAGTTTTTCTAATTCATTGTCTCATTATTTTTCTAAGTTTCAGCTCAAAATCTCAAGAGCAACCTTGATTCAATGGAACTTCAGATACAGCGTCTAGAAAACGACATAAAGATGTTCCCTAAATCAGAAGATGCACATGATAAATTTGTGGAAAAGATGACCATATCCTTTTTGCACTTCTGGTTTGATAATCTTAGTTTTTTTGTCTGTCTTATTAAATATTTACAATATTTGAAATTAACAGTTAGAAGTGTGTGTTGTTTCATGTTTATTATTTTGCATAGGGAAGAGCATATCAGAAAATTTTGAGTGTTTCTTCTCTGTGGCTAGCTTGTAGCATTTATAATCACACTTTTAAGAAGAAAGATGACACCATTCTCAAGGCTTCCCACTGAAGGAGCTGAATACCCAGGATCCTGTCGTAAACTGGAGAGAGTATATCTTTATATGATCCAAGAACAACTTTTAGATAGTGGTTGCATCACTTCAGGCTCAAAGAATATGGAAAGAAGGGTAGAAAATGGAAAATATATAGTGAGAAGTTTTGGCTGCAAAATTTTGGCTCATCAAGAAAACTTTAGTTTAAAGTATTAGAAGTTGCTGATAGTCATTGTCTGTTTTGATTTTTTTTGAAAGTTATAATTTTAGGAGAAAAGTGCCAGCTCTGGTAAGTATGATTAAATAGTCTGAACTGAAGATTGACTTATCATTTTATCTCTGTAGGGAATAAATACTGTGAATTCTTTATCTAAAAGTAACTAAAATAGACAGCTGTATGTCAGTCACTGTCTCAAGATTTAACTTCTGGTTGTTCCACCCTTCCACTCTTTCAAAAATTTTCACTTATGAAGTAGTTCAACTTTTGGTCAAGAGTAAAGAAATGTAAGTGCAAGAAGCTGACTGTTAAATTTATGTGGAACTGACTACATTTCCGTTGTGCTTAAAGGAAATTTTCAGTCGGTAATTTAATATACAAATCCACATATTTCTTTAAATGAGAAAATGTTTAATGTGTGTTTGCCTGTTCCTGACTCATGAGGTTTGTATATGTATTTATTTACAGAAGCTTGAGGGGCTGATAGAATGTAGCATGAGTATTCAACTTCCTCCATAGGAGAGGCCGTACACGTAGGTATGTTTGCCAGTGGGCTCACCTTAATGCATTTGGAGAAATCTGTTGAGCATGATCAGTGGACTAATGTAAAGTGGAGCGATCCTGCCAACTAGCATACTAATTTGTAAGGGAGTTAGAGAAAAGTCATTGTTCGGCCATGCTGGAAGAAGGACAGGAGACACTGGATTTAATTAGGCCACAACTTTATCCTTAAATATCTGGGAATACCCAGCAGATAAAACTATATAGTACAAGTAACTGCATAATCTTTTCAATATATTCTCAAGGGGCTTCTGTCAGCCCTCCCCCTTACCCATCGTGCTGCTGGGACCTCACCATCCAGCCTCTTGAATGAAGGTTTGGAGGGAGGGGAGTTTGGCTCCCTGCCATACCAGTCGTATGAGCCCTAAGCCCCCCTCCTCCCACCCCCTGGTTTCCACTCTTTTAAAGAATACATCCTTTAAATCCTTTACCAATCTATTTTCTCTGATTGCTGCTGCATCCCTTCCCTACAGAGTACCTGCACTGGACATCTGCCTCACATTTACATAATGAGTTTCAACATTATAGCCTAACTCCCGTTTCAAGTTTGCTCCAACAAAGCCCCCAAACCTGCTGAAGGGAAGGCAAAAAAAACCCCAGAAACCCCGCTTACCTTGGCCAATCTTGTGGTAAGAAAAAAATTCCTCCCAGTCCCCCAAGAAAGGAGCAGCTAGCACAGTGCTGCCCACAGCTGATCCTTACAGAACCCAGTATTTCACTACATTCATGGGTTGAAGGATTGGTGCTGCTCCACTTGGTCCAAGTAAAAGACTTTTCATGCACTGGCATGGACCTATATAATCCCTCACCCCTTTTCTGGTCACCTATGGGGGGACCTGGTTTGAAGCTGCACCAGAAAGTCACTCCCTGGCTCAATAGCCCTTAAAGCAAGTGGTACACACTTTTTCCAACAAGCCAGATTACAGCCCACACTGCGATGAGGTCCAGTGAGAGAGAGAGTCATAAGCTCTCAAGTGCTGTCTTCCCTACATGGACCATTAACAGTTTCTGGCTGGACCACAGGAAAGTAGTTCAGGGCTAATTTATATCAAAAACTTTCCTCTTGCTTTATGCATTGCCTTCCATCCCATTTGCTTCAGGGTTTCATAAGAAAACGGTCCTGAATATGGCCAGAATAATCTGTGTTACCAGAATATTTTGCATAACAGTTCTAAAGCTCCATCCTCCTACTTCATCTACTTTCCCAGGCTCCCTTCGTTAACCACAATCCAGTCTGCTCATTCAGTCAGCTTGTTTTGTGAACAGAGCATCCTTCAGGAGCTAGATCCACATTTAGTTTAGTTCACACTTGAGAAAAAAAGAATACCTTCTCTGCCTATTATAGGGAATCACTTGCAGTGTTTTAAGTCCTATTCTAAAGGATTTGAACAAAGGGCTCACCCCTGGGTTCCTCAGGGTGCAGGTGGCAGTTGTAGCTGCACTTAGGCTGTCAGAGTTTTCACGTAAATTCTAATCTTAGTTTCTCATTTCCTAGCAGCTTCTTGCATTTGACCACCTGTCAGATCCCCATGACCCTTTATTTAGGGCTTCTCTCTTTTATTTGAGATGGTTTTCTTGATTTCGAGGGTTTTCTTTATTTTCAAGGTAGTTGAAGGAGTTTCCTTCACCATCCTCAAGTTCAATATGTGGGGAAGAGCCAGTCAGATCAAATCCATCTGCAATGGTGATATTTAGGCTGGAAAGAGTGTAATTTCTTACCTGGTAATTCCATTGGTACACATGAGTTAAACCATTGCAGGACCATGTCCTTCAGTTCTCTGAGAAAATGTTGATGCTCTTGTTCTGTATGTATGTTTATAGTGCGGATCAGTTACTTAAATCTTTGAAATAGCTCACATAGGGTAAGTATGAGTGACGGTGGCTGGATCATATGAAAATGCTAAAATTCTGTTGCTTCCTTCCTGATTTTTTTAAAGAAATGGGACTCCTTCATCTGACTGCATTGGTAGAACCAGACTGCACAGAGGAATTAAAAGGTAAGAACAATTTCATTTTAATAGATCGCTGCTAACTTTTTCATGCTGCCCAAAATTCCGGGGCCTGACGAGTTTTCTATGGAAATTAAGGCTGGAGCTGTGAAACTGAACTAACGAAACTGCTTCACTTCATTGCACATCACCACACTTCTGATATGACAGCGAGATGCCATCCATGGCTCTTGGTAAATAAAAGAGGCATGTTAGGCAGTAGTAGGTGCCTGGCTACTTTATCATACTGTAACATTGAACAAATTTGATGACTTGACAAAATAGATAAGGCTGTAAGAAAAAAGCTGTTTCTGTCTAAGGATTTTTGTTTTCATAATTAATTGATGACCTGATAAATGGTTGATTTCTATTTTTAGAAAGGCAGTTCCAGTAAATTAAATTGTAGTACATGATCAAAATTGCTATTTCTTATCACCATTAAATACACCCTTTTATTTTATACTGAAATACTTTTTTTTTTAGACTCAGGAACAACACTGCTGCTTAAGAGAGACAAAAAGGAGGTCTTTCTGCTTCCCTTGTGTTTCTTCTATTTCTGTCAGCCCAGTGTAGAATTGTTTGGTTGCTGATGGCACACAGTGAAATTAGAAACTTGTGGAATTTCAGGGAGAGTGAGCTCAATGTGCTTTATAACTGCTTGTGCTTTTCAGAAAATGGATGACAAAAATGTCAGAACATTAATCATTCTCAGCAGAGGGAGCTCTGGGATGCACTTCCATGTATATATCGTAATTAAAGGTATTGTTTCCCTTTCCCTGTACACCAATACATAGAGGCTACTCAGTATCAATTGTAGCTGGAGCTGTCTTCAGTGAATATTAAATAAATATTGCATGATGCCGTACTAAGAGAAGAGGTCAGTTAATAGAGCACCCTATTCCCAACAGTGAAGCAAATTTTATGATGAGAAAATATTGACCCAGTTTTCATGTGCCTAAAAAAAAGAGAGAGAGAGAAGAGAAGTATGAAACAGGTCCAGGTATTGATTAGGCTTTAAGTGATGAAGAATGAATGTAAAGCTTACTTACAAAATTGAAATATATATTCTTGCTTTTCTTGTTCCCCCTTTAAACAATTTAATTCGTAATTTCATATAACCTGTTTTTTCTCTCTTTCTCTGTATGTTATGACTTCAGTGAGTAGTATTTCATGTACTGTAATCTGTAACTATCAGAGCGATTATCTCATGAAGCTGCATTCATATTTACACAAAGACATGGAAGAAGAGAGTAGTGATACAGTATTCCACAAACTGTTCAAAGCAAAAACATTGCAGAGAAATTTTATTCAGATAAACATGGTAGGCTGATTAAAATGTTAAATTAAACCTTTTTAATTTTAATTTATGTAGTTATTTTGTCTGTAGTCTTTAACTTGATATAAAATTTGAACTGTTATTTTAACACATTTTATTGACTAAAAATGTGAGGAATCATGGGGTCACATCTATCTGAATAGCAGATTTAGTGGAGAAGTTGCTGAAACTAAATGAAAAGAGAGCCTTTGATAGTAGAATTAGATTTGGTTTATTTTAGATTTGCTTTAGAACTCTGCACAGACTTGTTTTTAGATTGGTTGTTCTAGAAATATCAATGCAGCTCCATGTTCAGGAGTATATATATTTTCCCTGTATAATTGTTCAGAAATTTCAGTTTAAAATAGTAATAAAAGCACTCCAGGCAGTATAATTGTCAAGGTTCCTTCCTCACTCTGAACTCTAGGGTACAGATGTGGGGACCTGCATGAAAGACCCCGTAAGCTTATTCTTACCAGCTTAGGTTAAAAACTTCCCCAAGGTACAAACTTTGCCTTGTCCTTGAACCGTATGCTGCCACCACCAAGCGTGTTAACAAAGAACAGGAAGAGAGCCCACTTGGAGATGTCTTCCCCCAAAATATCCCCTCAAGCCATACACCCCCTTTCCTGGGGAAGGCTTGATAAAAATCCTCACCAATTTGTACAGGTGAACACAGACTCAAAGCCTTGGATCTTAAGAACAATGAAAAATCAATCAGGTTCTTAAAAGAAGAATTTTAATTAAAGAAAAGGTAAAAGAATCACCTCTGTAAAATCAGGATGGTAAATACCTTACAGGGTAATCAGATTCAAAACATTGAGAATCCCTGTAGGCAAAACCTTAAGTTACAAAAAGACACAAAAACAGGAATATACATTCCATTCAGCACAGCTTATTTTACCAGCCATCTTACAAAAGTAAATCTAACGCATTTCTAGCTAGATTACTTACTAACTTAACAGAAGTTCTGAAAAGCATTCCTGACCTGGTCCTGGCAAAATCATCACATAGACAGACAGACCCTTTGTCCTCCCTCCCCGCCCCCCCACAGCTTTGAAAGTATCTTGTCTCCTCATTGGTCATTTGGGGTCAGGTGCCAGCAAGGTTATCTTAGCTTCTTAACCCTTTACAGGTGAGGGTTTTTATAGAGGGATTTAAAATCAAGAGATTTTATAGCACTGTATACAGAAAGGTGGTTACCCTTCCCTTTATTTTTATGACAATAATTTTAGGGGATTATTACCTTTTTCAAGTGGTTAATCATTGTTCTTTTGCCTTAATGTGCATAGCAGACAGTATTGCTAGAAATAATGAGGTCTGAGTTGGAACTGTTAGGGTTATAAGGAGTAGACGCCTTGCAGAAGCAGACAGACTCTAGGCTATTTCTACTTCCACCTTGAGCAGTTTACTTTCTAGATTTTAAGGCCAGAAAGGGACTATTATGAACATCTAGTCTGTTCTCCTGCATAGTACATGCCAAAGAATGTCAACCAATCAATTCAGCATCAAATCCATAACTTCTGTTTGAGCAGTAACATATCTTTTCGAAAGGTCTTGATTAAAAGGTGTCAAGTAATGGAGAATCTGTCATGTGCCTGGGTAATTTGTTCCAAGGATTAATTACCTTCACTGTTAAAAATTGAATCTTATTTCTAGTCTGAATTTGTCTAACTTCAGTTTCCAGCCATAGGATCTCATTATGCCTTTTTCTGCTATATTAAAGATCTGTGTGCTGTCAGAAATGACTTCCCCATGTTGATACCTATAGACCATGATCAAGTCTCCTCCTAACCTTCTCTTGGATAAACTAAATAGATTAAATTTCTGTAGTCTGTACTGTGTTTTCTAGGTCTTGAATCATTTTTGTAACTCCTTTTTGAACCTTTCTAATATGTCAACATTCTTTTTGAAGTGTGGAGTTTAGAACTGGACACATTATCCCAGTAATAGTCTCACTAATGCCATATACAGAGGCCTAATACCACAGCTCTACTTGTACTTGATATTCCTATGTCTCATTGGCCCTATTAGTTACAGCATCATATTCAGTTAGCTACCATGACCTTAAGTCCTTTTCAGAGTCACTGCTTTCCAAGATACAGTCCCATCTTATAAGTGAGACTTCGATTTTTTGGTCCTAGATTTATAGAACTTCTTTTCCTTTCTTTTTTCCAGAGAGTCCTTTGCTTTACATAATGTTTATAGAAACAAAATACAGTGCCATTTATTAGCAGTCTGCTATAGTATAGCTACTATATAGCTCACTTCTCCTCAAGCAGGGAGAAGGCTGCAGCCACTGCACAGTCCCTCTGGCCTTCTTCATTTTTGGTGGTTAATCATCCCAACATTTTGAGAGCCGACCAAACCCAGGTTATTCCAGTACCTACCATCTTGTTTTTATTAACATATTTTCCCATGCCTAATAATTTTTGAATGGTCCAAACTAGATGCGAGCTGCACTTAAAATTTAGCTCAACATACAACTGTCAGGCAGGGGTATGAGAGAAACACAGCCCTGATACCATAGCTATGGCAACCTAACCCCTCCTTCCCCCCCCACATCTAGATGCTTCTATGCTTCTATGGCCATAGCTAACTTCGCTAGGGCCAGCGGCGTATTAACGCCTAGGCCGACAAATTTGCAGGGGCGGCAAATTTATAATAGCAGCCAGAGGCTGCTGCCTCTGGTGCTGGTTTGCGCCCTCTGCCCCCGGCCCTGCCCCAACTCCACCCCTTCCCCGCCCCCTCCCTGCCCCTTTTGGTCCCCTTTTCCTCCGCTCTGCCGCCGCCTCCTCTCCTGAGTGCACCGCATTCTGCCCCTTCCCCCCTCCTTCGCGAACCTGTTTCACGCACAAGCACTGGCAGGGAGCGGGGAGAAGCAGGACCCGGCGGCGCGCTCAGGGGAGGAGGTGGTGGCAGAGCGGAGGTGAGCTGAGGGGAAGGGGGGGGCAGCAATTACTTCTGTACCTAGGAGCGGCAAAATCATTAATCTGCCACTGGCTAGGGCAGGTAACAATTGTACACCAACAGAAAAGTCCTTCTGTCTGGCTCCATCTACATTACAGGGTTATGCTGGTATAGTCTCTGTGGTGTAGAGACAACCTTAGGCTTTTGAAGTTCATATTCATTGTTGTGAGGGGAGCATGGAAGGGGAAGTTTAATCCTTAGTTGATCTCACTGTATGGGCAAAGGCAGTTTTCCGCAAGACTTGTTAAAAAGATAGCACTATATCTGATTACATTGTGAAGGCAGTTCTTGGAAAAAGTAAGACAAATTTATTTATTAACCGTTAAAGCAAATGCAGATTATTGTACAATGCAGGAAAAATTCAAAGATGCATGCTGCCCCCTTCCCCTGAAAAGCACAATCTCTTGTTTTCAGTGCCTTTTTCTTATCATCAATCAGTGAGGGGGTTGTTTTGTTTGCGGGGATTGGAATTTGTTTCAGTGAGACATTCACAATAACATTCATATATGTTGTCCCAGATGATTGGCAAAGTCTCTTCTGTCTAGGGACATTGTTGATTAATCCAGCCATCAAGGGCCTAGTGGTAAAATCTGCAGCTGGCAGAGACAAGACTGGTAGTACTTGCAGGACCAGTTTCTTCCTGTTATAATAATTATACCAGGGAGGACTTTGTCCTGTAGTAAAGAAACCATCTGATACCATGTCTAGATCTTGGAATACTTTTGACCAAAGGTTTGCTAGTTCACAGTGCTTGTAGCTTGTGCTAGGAATTTCCTATTCTTTGTGGGCAAATCACTGTTTACCTTTTGGAAGGAGATGTGCTCATTTGTCCACAGAGAGAAGCACGATATAGTTAAAAAGCCAATGATTTCACACCATTACCATTGGCTTTTTAACTATATCTTGACTAATCAGACACGAGGTGCAAGTTAGTGAGAAAAGAGCCGGAACAGCTATTTCTAATAGTGATACTTGGTTTACTCATCTTACTATATTGCATTAAATCCACCTTTGACAAGTTATTTTTTTACTCTTTTATAAAGAGAAAAGATGGTCAAAATTTTTAATCCCAGGTCCAGCAAGTATTCTCACTAAATGCAAGCAGTAGTCATAAGAAATAATGTTATAAATATTCAGCATTATTATAGCTATCTTTTGTTGGACCAACTTCTGTTGGTGAGAGAGATAAGTTCTCTCACCAACAGAAGTTGGTCCAATAAAAGATATTTCCTCACACACCTTGTCTCTCTCAAGGCAGTAAATTGAAGTTGGGCTTGCTATCTTTATTTGGAGTCAGGGAACTGAGTTGGGAACTCAACCTTATTGTTTCCACTCGTTGTCATTTATCTTCCCCCGCCACCCCCCGTATTGAAAAAAAAAAGTTATAAAATAAACCTGTTAATTTCTTCATCCTAATCTACATTTATACTCTTCATAGAATTTCTTAATGTCATTTCTCTTCTTTACCTGCTAGTAAAACCTTTCAATAAAAAGTGGTGTTGTTATGCTTACATAATGGGTGCATGTTGATGGGGTGGGGGGGAATTTTTTCTCTGGTTGTCTTTAAGATCATTGCCTCTCTGACATTCAGAAAACCTCAATAAATAATTACTGCCACTCCAGGCAGGGAAGCCCAGTGCCAGGCTTTCTATTTTTGAGAGAGAGAGAGAGAGAGAGAGAGAGAGACTGGACTGGGTGTGTAGGAAAAGGAGTCACATCAATGAGAGTAGAGAAGGAAGGCTATGAATAGCAGTTTGATAACTTTAGAACAAACTGATCGTTTGGATTCTGTGGGTTAGCTTCCTCACACAGCTGTGTTACTGCACCTGTGTCCTGACGTACAACTAACTTACTGGTAGTTGCTTCAGCTGTAGACCTATCTTGAGCAGAGACCGTACATTTTGATACTGTGTGGTGGTTTTGTGATGTACACAAATGAAGACTAGGCTGAAATAACCAACCTCATTTGCACTGACAACCTACTTGCTAGGATTTGAGTTGAAAGATTCATGCATTTAAGTCATTCTGCCACATTTTTGTTACTTTTGAAGAATTGTATGTGGTGATATGTAGTATATAACAGTGTATGTGGTATGCAATAATGAGAAGAGAATTTTATTTCTTAAAAAATCTAGTTATATTGTAAGTAATGAACCTAATGAGATGTATCCAGAATGCAGCTCTCTTTTAATTTACGTATTTTTAAATCAATGAAGCCTTTCTTGTTTTATCTGTGGGTGGTTTCTATATTTCTAGTCACTGATACTGCATCTGTCACAGTATTAACTGAACACTAGACAAAAAACATTGTCACATACACAAATCACAAAGTTTTGGTGCTGCCTTTCAGTTGTCTCCATCCTGCCTACAAGTGATTACAGATCTATTTTTTATTAATATTGTCAGAGGAAGCTTGTAATTATGGGAATTATATTGCAAAGAGATGTCTTGAAAGGATTCTTGAAGGTGGTGATATCAGTAGCTCTAATCTCTCTCAGGAGGAATTCTACATTTGTGTTCTCGATGGTAGAAATGCTGTGTGCCTGGATCCCACTAGTCTCATTTATACTGTGGGCAGTTCATTGGTTCATGATAAATAAAGCGGTCATGGTTGTAAAATGAGAGGGAGGGAAAGTGTCAATCTATGAGAGTAGCCTAGACCATCTCACTGAGGGCCCAGTTAATCTGTGAAGGACCTTGAATTTGATCCATTATTGCATATGGAGATATTGTAGCAAGCAGAGCACATGGAGAATGTGTTTGTTTGCAATTGGCCTGAGTAGCTCTTCAGGTATTCTGTGACATGTTGTGTCATATGAAGCTTTAAGGCCACTACATTGATTCCAAGATACAGAGCCTTGAACTAGTCAGGCCTGGTGATCACAAATGCAGGTCTGTGTTCAATAGCATGACATGTACAATCTCCTACCCTGGCACAGACTGGAAAAAGAAGTTTGTAGTGGGTGCTGCTACTGTTTTTAGTTTGGTATGTAATATTAGCAGAGTGTGATGAATCTGAGAACTCTGTGTGCTATCTTAATGATTTAAGGATTAGATACACTCTGTTGAAGGCTGATATAATGTCTTTGAGGTGTTTCCCTATGACCATTAACTTCCTCCTTTCCAGAGTTTATTTGGATTTGGTGCATCAAAAGAAAAGCTGACCCATTAAGAGAGATCCAGGCCCCATACTGCCCTGTTACAATTTCAGCCTAGAACAGGAGAATTCTGGTGCTATTAGCTCTTAAGATTTATGGGAGCTGTAGGCCTGATAGCGAGGGATGTTGGAAGAGAATCTGTATATAAGAACTTTTATTTTGTCCAGTGTGGGAAACTTGAAAGGAATAAGATCTGTGGTTAAGTCTCTCAAGCTGAAGGGTCTGGGAAGAGGCCTAGATGGACAGCTGGGTAAAGTAGCCCAAGGAAGGGGTGAAATTTAACTAAACCATCTTAACTAACCATTGTCATAGCCTGAGAAGGGAATTTGGGGACTGTTGCAGAGTATAGGAAGTAGCACTGAGGGAACAAGAAGAAGTGGATGGCCTAGATAGCTTATTCTGAGTTCTACATCTTCGGGGGCGGGGGGGATAGCTTCACTGCAATGTAAGCAAAGGGTTAGTAGAATTTGAGTTAGCAGACCCTGACTTTGTTAATCTAGGTCTTGAGTGTCTACACTCATCTTTACTCTCAGGTTAGGATTTGCTGAACCCTGCCTCCCAACCTGGGGCTCCAGTGGCTATACTACATTATGCAAGTCTGAATCAAACCACCCATATCCCAGAATTCCTCATGCCTTGAGATAAACAACTCCTTCTCTTTTTAATCCTTCACCCACTCAGTAACCCGTTGTACACTAGTTGATCTTTGTGTCTACTTAAATGGTTCTTAAGTGGTGCAGGAACCTTGCTGTTACTGCTGTCCCCAGACCACTTTTGCACAAAGGTTCTGTAAGTCCATTCTCCACTGCATGAGATTGTCCTCTGAGGGCTTACTAATTAATTGTCCACCCATAAAAATAAAAGATCCAGGCATCTAAGAGCCCTGGGAGGGTCTGCAGAATCAGAGATGTTTTGGGGAAACCAGGAAACTTTGAAGATGCACAAAAGAGAGTGGAAAATAATTATCCCATTGTAAAGAAATGGACATATAGGCAAAATTCCTTTCATGTAATGTACCAGAGCAGTGATTTGTTATTTCTCTTTATTCTGATTTTCAAAGAGAGATGACATTTGCCAAAACAAAATACTATTTAAACAAAATTAAAACTTCCAGCATTTGGGTTTTTGCAATTTTTTGGCACCAATGACATAATTTCTGGCATTCAGCCATATGTCAAGGTCACCATTACTTAAGGTAGTGATAGTAAGCCTTGTTGTGTGGTAATAACAGCTGTATTCACAACATGAGTTTTATTGGTTCTTCGCATAACCTGTCTTGAGTGTAATGAGATCCATTTGAGAAACGACGTGTTGCCTTCTTTAAACGTTTTTGGCAATATGTGAAATGTCCACTCTGCATTAAACTGATAGGATGACTCCTATCAGAGAGTTATTTCATGTAGTCATCCAGCTTGGCACTGGAGAAAACCATGTACTGGGAGGCAAAAACTCAGTCTCCTGGTTGTCTGCCAGCTAAACGTTTTCTCCAGCATGAGGGCTCAAAGTGACTGAGCAGCCAGGCATCGTTAACACACGGACAAGGAATGCTGACAGAAAGTTAATGGCATTAACATACTGTCATCTGTTAGAACCTGTAGTCACCTTATAGCTTATTATGGAAAAATAATTGACTTAAAGAAATGTCATTTCAGAGAAGCACATACTCTTTTTCAGGCAGATTGAAATATGGGGTGTCCGTTGTTTCATAAGTGTGATGGGGTACCACCTGACATACTGGGATACCGCTGAGCCTGCCTGTTTCACCAGTCTGGGCTCCCTTACACTGTCCTGCTGAGCCAGGCCCTCAAGCCTCCTCCAGCAGACACACAGTTAGGGACACACCCAGTTGCAGAAAGGCAGAGACACTGAAATCAGCACTGCGTGGGAGGGTTTCAGCTAGGGAATTGCCCAGCACTCAAGTGCATACCCCCTCTGGAGTCTAAACCTAAAATTGTATTGTCTTGTGCTGCACAGAGAATTATACAGTGGAAGCTCATGAAATTTGCTCCCTCCCTCAATGTGGAGAACAGTATGCACAGCTTTTGTCATCCCCCCCGCAGTTATGAATTCCACAGACTGGTTGTAGAGAAAACAAAAACCGGTTTATTAGCTACAAAAGATAGATTTTAAGTGATTATAAGGGTTAGCAAAGAGATCAAAGCAGATTACCCAGCAAATAAAACAAAAAGCAATATAAGCTTAAAATACTAAAGAAACTGGCTACAAGTAGTAATTTCTCACCCTAAATGTTGTTTTAGGTAGATTGCAGAGGTTCTTGAAGGCAAACTGTTCTTGCTTGCACCTGAAAACTCCAGATATTTCTTTAATAGGCTAGACACCTTTCCAGCCTGGGCTCATTCCTTCTATACTCCCTCCCCTCCAACCCTTTGTTTCTTAGGGCTTGTTTACACTGGCAATGTACAGCGCTGCAACTTTCTTGCTTAGGGGTGTGAAAAACCACGCCCCTGAGCTCAGCAAGTTTCAGCACTGTAAAGCGCCAGTGTAGACCGTGCACCGGCGCTGGGAGCCGCACCTCTTGTGGAGGTGGTTTTTTTAGAGCGGTGGGAGAGCTCTCTCCCAGCGCTCTGCTGCAATCACACAAGCCGTGTTAAAGCACTGCCAGTGTAGACTAGCCCTTAGATGTTCACAACAGTCATGTTGGGTGGGGATTCAGTGAAGAATGACCACTGATTATGTCACTCCCCTGCCTGAAATAGGTTTTATATATGGTGGGAATCCTTTGTTTTCCAGGGTGGTTTCCCCTCCTCCCGCAGTGGAAAAATACTGGTATTCTATCATGGAGTCCAGTACCAGGGACATAATCACATGACCCTGCAGTGTCAAAGCAGCCATGAGTCAGAGGTTGTTTGTAGCATCCCAAGAAAGCTTCTGAGGGAGGTGGGAGATTAGCATTTTCAAAGAATAAATGGTCCACTGACTCGTTCCCAGTTAGCCTGCCACACTGATTGCATTCTGTCTGGTCTGCGTTCCCCAGATGCAAACACTTTTGTATTACAGATGTATGGTCAATAGTCCTAACTTTAGATACAAAAATGATACATTCTTACAAATAGGATAATCCTATTCAGTAAACCATAACCTTGTCAGTGATACCTCACATGACCTATATTGCATAAAATACTTTATGATTATGACACAATCATATCATTATATTACTTGAAAAAATATGGGAAGCAGTGTCAGATGTCACTTCAGAGGAGCCCATTCTCTTTTGCAGTCAGATTGAAATCTGGGGTGTCCAGTGCTTCGTGATTATCTGTATTAAATTCTGATCTTGTTCTGAACTACGGTCTTTTCAGAAATAAGCGAGAGGAGGCAGTTAGGTACTTCTGTGACCCCCATTTATGAAGCTGAGTTTATTTTAAACTTGTATTTCTGATATGGAGGTACCCCTTAGTACCTGGAGGTGGATGGGGTAATTGAAATAGCTCCAATTGTAGGTCTTTTTTATAAGTTAATGACAAAAGGATTATAATGAGCTTTTAGTTTATAGTATTTATCCAAAGATCTTTCCAGTAGCAGTCTACAAAGGTGACATTTTAAAATATGTTGATTGAAAAGCAAGTTCTGACCTAAAATGTGTCTTTGGGAAAATCACTGCTAGTTATCTAGAGAGAAACATTCTCTTTATAGTGCCCAATGAAAAGAGAATTTCTTATTGACGTTCATATGGGTTGTGTGAGTCTAATTGCCTATGAACAAAACTGAAAAATACCCTGCAACAGATCTTCGGTGGAAAGGATGAAAATCTTCATAATTATAGAATTTTTTTCAGACCTATTTGTTCTAAAACCTAGTTCTCTCATTTTAAAAAAATGAAACAAATAGCTTTCAGAATTCCCTTAAGTAGGGAGCAAAATTCTAATGGGAGTTTAAAAGTAGCTACTCACTGTTACCATGTACACTTCAAAGTTCTGTGGCGATTAACACTGCAACAGAAAAGAGTGGCTTGTAGACATAACACTGGTATCTTGTTATTCTGGTATAAATCCCGTGGTTTTGTTCGTTTTGTTTTTTTAAAGAGAGAGAGAGAGAAGAGAGACCCACTCAATATTTTTCATATGTTATTCCTTTCGTGTTGGGCTTTGATTTAAAATGCGGGTATTGAGACCTTTCTCTTGACAAATTCTGCTTACAACTAGAAAGCATAGATACAGCCTCCAAGAAGCGTATGTATTAGGATCTGTTACATCAGGGAATAAAGTCTTGTTCAGAGACGTTTGCCAGTGCATGGAAGGAAAGTGATACTGGATTGATGCCTTTAAAATTTAGCCTAGGAGATCACAGAATATGAGCTGTCCTTCATAAGAGTTACTTAAGAAATTGATACTCAAACAATGCTGTTAAGTGTTCTCTTGCCATTAGTCACAATGAAAAGTAGGACTTTCTTGCCATGCCAGTATAGGGAAAACTAAACAAATAATGCTACTAATGTCACGTATTGTCAATATTGCATGGAAATTAAAAGGAATTTAACATCAACTGGGGTTGAAAATTGCCATTTTTCCTAACAGGGGAAAGTAATGTGAGCCAAATTCTGCCCTCTGTGAAGCCCCATACAAGTGCATTGAAGTCAATGACTCCTGTGATCTCTTGATTTCAGTGGATTTTATAGGATTTAAATGATGGTAGAATTTGGCCCAGAATAAGGAATGCCACCTTTGAAAAAATTTCGAAGTTGTTGAAACCATCCTGAAGAAATGATGAACACTGTCACCACACAGTAATTAGTATTTATTAGGAGTGTTGGTAGTGTAGCATTTAAGGAGGATGTTCTTTTTGATACTGTGTTTCTGGGCTAAGCATTAATTTTATATCTTTTTTTATAATAGCTTAGTGTGAGTTCAGTTCTATCTACTGAATAAAATGTTCTATTTAGTTTGGATGCCTCTTGAGAATAACTTATATAAAAGTTGATAAATAGAAAGTAATTATATTGTTTTCCAAATTTCTGTGGTATGTAGCCGAGGAAAGTTTGTCCCCTTTAACTAAGGTCAATGGGCAAATACAGAAAAGTCAGCCTTCATATGCTGCTGAAACTTTAGTATGTCATAGTATTTCATAGAAATATGGAAAGGCTTGCAATAAAACTCAAATATTAATTTTGTAATGTGGACTTTCCATGTTCTCATTTTTTCTCTTGTTTATCCTGCTTTTGAAGTTTCTAATGGCAGGGAAAGGAAGTTAACCAGGTTTATAGAAAGGAAGTCTTGTTCACAGCTCCTTAGCCTCTTTGCTTCCTGGTAGGTGAAGACTTGATGACTGTCTTTCTCACAGGATGGGAGAAGAGGGAAATAGAAAGTTACTCATTGGTCATTCTATTTGCTGTATGTCCCTCTTCTCCCATCCTGAGAGAAAGACAGTCATCAAGTCTTGATCACATATAATTGAAAATTCTTTGTTGACATCTTCCCACCGAAACATATAACAGGAAGAGAAAACATTTAATAGCAACAACGAAAAATATGGCGTTACTATTAGGACTGTGCCAATATGTTTCTTGGCCCTATCTCCTCAGGCTAGCTATTTAATTTCATTATCCTAATCCTATAAGAGAGGAGCAGAGCAGGTGGAGATTGGATGTGAATTTAATTAGCTCTGAAGTTCTTACTACTCTCATGCTTCACCTCTGATTAGATTAATTTAGTTGTTCTGCTCAGCTGAGTAGGTGACTGGAGTAACAAAAGAGGATGTAGGCAGGGAATCACGGATTAGGAAGTCTAGCAGCCAGGAGTTAGGAGTGTGGTTGGGTGAGAATGAGAAGCAACTAGGAGACATAGTGGGGACAAAGATATGCTGTTAGAGGGAGTCAGTCACGGAACAGGAGGGGGTTGAAGAAAGAAAAACAAACAAAAAGTTAAAGTATGAATGAAGGAGAATGAAGAAACCAAACAAGACAGATGGGAGAGGGAAAGATGTGTGTTACAGGAAAAAGACTCAAAACAGAAGAGAGGAAACAATATGGACAAAAGAAGTGAGAAGTGCCAGAGAAGCTTATGACAAATGTGCTTAGGAGAAGGGTAGGAGATGTGGTGTGGGCAAGGGCATATTTGGTACGATGAGGGGATGCACAGACAAGCACAAGGCTTTCGCATCCTCCCGAACATATTTTGGTTTTGTCTTTCTATATTTTCCAGTAATCTGATATGGCCAGGACAGCAGGGGGTGGAGGGAATACTTACAGAATTCATTTGTAACTCGATATAAATGACAAAGTGTGCAATAAAAGACTATACTGAAAGATACCAACCATAAAAATTCTTCTTTTTTGAGTGAAGTCCCTTTGTGTATTCCACATGTGGGATACACACGCACACCATGCACCTGAGCCTGGAATTTTTTGCAAGCAATGTACATTGGACCACACATGCGCCATAGTTGTCCACGTGCTTTCATGGCCATTGCCTCACCAGTTGCTTCTTACCACCACATGGTCTACGTTGGAATCTTTCATGTCCTCAGCTCCTTTTTACTGCATCATTCCTGTAAGAATTGTACATAGTAAGTTTTTAGTAGTTTTAAATAGTATAGTGTAGCATAAATTATTAGATAGCTTTTTTTGTTTTCCACCACCCGGGGACTTTTTCCCTGAGAAGCCTGGGAAATGTCCAGGGTCCCTGCATTCAAAAACTGTGTTTTCTGCCCTTGCTCCTTTTCTGTGGGTGACCAATATCAACACTGTCTGGGTGAGGCTCCCATTTCTGCCAAGTGCAGCATCTTCCACTTCTCCCACCCCTCTGAACTCATGGAGCAGGATCAGGAACTGAAACTCAGAAAACAGCTCATGAAGAAGACCATGGAAGCCCCAATCAGATCTGGGCCCCCGTACATCAGCCTTGAAAAATGGACAGCACCCCTCAAAGCACGATCTTGGGAACAGAGGCTAATTCTGTTAAGCCTAAAGAGAAGGCTTTGCAGGGCAGTAAGAGGCACTCTCATAGACATAAGGACAAATTATCTATGTGTACGCCACTCCCCAAAAGAAGGGAAGAGCCAGCACACACGGGTACTAAAGTGTAAGGCTGACTAAATTTTCACAGATCCGATGATTCCAACACCAGTTCCAGTGGTGAAGATGTGAGAAAGACAGCTCCTGGTACTTCCATCCACTTTGGGAACCGGGGTAGTACCCATAGTGACACCAGTGGACTCTACTTGTGATTTGGGAATGTCTGAGACATATGTCTTCCCAGAAGACATTTTTGCTCTCCCCATCCGCATTGACTGCTCTTATTGGGTCTGTCTATATTCCAGTAGGTTGTAACACCGGAGGAAGAGTCTATCAGAGATTAAGTCATTCCCCCATTCCACCCACTTGCCTTAAATCACAACCATTGGTACCATCAGTACTACTGGTGATCAGAGATCTAGCTGTCTTTTCTTCTGATGATCTCGAGGCTCCGCAGGATTCTGCAACCTCAGACATAAGCCCTAGAAAGTCAGGGATTCCAACCGGACATGACTGGCGAATGGACAGGTGGTACCCTATGCCATGGGCTTCCCTCTGCTGGTGGATCCAACATATTGGCAATATTGGAAACCGTGGGAGCTCTGTGCCAGACCCCCCACAACCCTCCCCACCGATCCGTGCATCCGTTCTGCTTGCCATTGCCACCCATATACAACTGGCCCTGTTGGAGTATTCAGAGGAAGAAGGTGAACTGGTTGCGATGGTTCTCAGAGTTTTGGGAGCAATCTCATCACCGAAGAAGGTGGTCACTCCATCTTTTTCATGTCTGTCAGGTGACTTTAAATAATACCAAGAGCTCATGCACAAGGAAGTTGCAGAGCTACAAATCGAGCTAGAGAAAAGTTGCCCTCTCCATCAACAACCCAGCAAAGGTGGTATTTGGCACATGCCTGCTTGTTGTGCTTCTGCCCCTAAGATGGCCAAGAAGTGCTACTTTGTCCCATCCAAGAGGAGGAAAATTCTTGTATCTCACCCTCTGCCAAACTCCCTGGTAGTGCAGTCAACTACAGAGCGGTCCAAGAAACAGAACCCAAAGGCTACTCCATCTGATAAGGGACACAAGAGGCTTGATCTGAGAAGAAAGGTTGTCTCTTCCCCATCCCTGTAATTCAGGATCTCTAATTATCAGGCTCTCTGGGCCAAATAAGATTCCATCCCTTCTAGAGTTTAAGGACAAGCTCCCTAAAGAGGATAGAACCTGCTTCCATGCCTTGTGGATGAGGGCAAATTGGTGGCTGAAACTTCACTCCAAGCCATAGCTCTGGCTATTGGGAGATGGCTGTGGCCATTTTCATGAGGAGACTCTTGTGGTTGCAAACCTCAGGTTTCCCTAGAGAGGTGCAGAGTACCATCCAAGATCTACCCTTTGATACTATCAATACATTCCATGAGACAATGGAGGAGTTTCTCCACTCCTCAAAGACTTAATAACAACTCTTCATTCGCTGGACATTTATACCCTTGTCCCCAAGAAGAAGCGTTGTAGACAGGGATATAGAGGAAGATCACCACCTCAGCCCTTTTATCATCAACATCCTGAGGAGCCACCACACGAGAGAGAGAGAGGGTGTACAGACCCAGGAACCCAGCCTCTGCAACATCCATTCATACTGTAACTCCCAAGTGAAGAGTTTCTTGTCATGGGGCTGTCGAGACCCACATCCCTTTAATGGTGCCTTTTCATTCCCCTAATCAGATGTTTGGAGGCTGTCTTATCCAATTTGTCAAAGAAAGGAGGGCCCTAACTACAGACAAATGAGTATTAGAGGTTTTGACAGCTACCTAATCGAGTTTCTGACAACTCCTTCCTGCCAATCCCCTTCCCAATTCGTATTCAGGGACCACTCTCATGAGGAGATTTTATGACAGGCAGTGAACTTGCTAATCCCCAGAGGAGCCATAGAAAAGGTTCCAACTCAACACTATAAGGATTCTATTCTCCTTATTTCTTGATCCCCAGATGGAGGCCAATTCTCAAGCTATGTCAGTTAAACAAATTTATCCACAAATTAAAATTCTGCATGATATCCTTGGCATCAATAATTCCCTCATTGGAGTGGGGCACATGGTTTGTGCCTCTTGACATGAAAGATGCATATTTTCATATAGATATCCATCCAGCCCACAGGAGTTTCCTCAGGTTCCTCTTCAACCAAGACCATTACCAATTCAGAGGCCTTCCCTTTGGTCTGGCCACAGCGCCCAGGGCGTTTACAGAATTTTTTTTTTTTCAGTGGTGGCTATTGCATGACAAGAGAAGATTTTAGTCTTCCTGTACCTCAACAACTGTCTTCTCCTAGGCAACACCTGCAAGGCGTTTCATAGGGCAACTCAGGTTCTGTACGGCCTTTTACCTTCCCTAGGTTACTGCGTCAATAACAAAAAAAATCCATGTTGACCCCCACAAGGTCATGGGGTGATATTAGACTCGACTGCAGCAACAGCAGCATATCTACCTCCCAAAAGGTTTCAGGCCAAAAGCGTAATCATACGCCAGGTCACTATCAGAGCCAGGATGTCAGTGAGAACTTGCCTTTCCCTCCTTGGCAGCTATGTTGGTGGGAAAAGTTCTGCTGACATAGTGCTGTCCACACCAGCCCTTTTGTTAATGTAACTTATATCACTTGGGGGGTGTTTTTTCACACCCCTGAGCGACATAAGTTGTACTGACAAAAGTGGTAGAGTAGACAAACCCTTAGATAAACAAGCAAGGGGGAATGAGCTCTCTCTCTTTGTGCTTAGAGGCAGTCACCCTCTGGAATTGGTGTATCAAACATCACATAACCTTATCAGCAGCATACTTACCAAAATTGCCTAGCAGATACTTTTGCAGTAATCACAAGAGGGAGATTAATGATTCAGTTCTCACCAACGTCTTCATTTAGTGGGAATTGCCAGCCTTTCTCCTCACAAGCAAACAGGAAGCTTTCTTTGTACTGCACCAGAGTAGCTCTGGGCAGATTGGGAGATACCCTCCTGATGTTGTGAAAGGTCGCCTGGGGTATGCTTTCCCTCCAGTTCCTTTGATAGTACAGGTTCAATGGAAGATTTGCCAAGACAGAACTTGACTCATCCTCATCGCACCCAACTGATTGAGGCTGTTCTGCTTCGCAGATCTGCGGAAGATCTCAGTGCAACCATCCATGAACATCCCCACTTGCCGGACCTTCTGAAGCAACACAGGAGCATGGTTTCACAAACCAATTCAGGACCGCTGCAACTAAGAGCCCGGTTTTTAGAGGGCATCGGAGATAGAGTGCTCATGTTCCAACAGGATGCAAAGTATAAAAGATTCTACAAGAAGATGTTTCTCAGTTAAATGGAAGCGTATCTCCACTTGGGCTCATCAACACAATTTGTCTCTGGACTCCACTGGATATCTTACATTATCTTACATTATCTATGTACCCTTAAGTCTTTAGGTGTTGTATTCGGTTCCCTGCAGCTACATTTAGCAGCAGTCAGCACTTTGCATCCACCAGTGGATAACCAAACCATCTTCACATCCTGTCCCAACTAGATGTTTGAAGGGGATTCTGAGATCCTTTTTGCCTGTGGTGGTGATTGCACCTCAGTGGGACCTTTGTTTTGTTCTGTGGTATCTAAGACTCCTTTTGAGCTGCTGGCCACATGCTCTATGACTCATCTGTCCATGAAGCTATAATGTTGGCCAGAAGAATCAGTGAACTGGCAGTGCTTAAATCAGGCCCGCCATACAGGAAAGGTCTGACTACACTTCCTCCCCAGATTCATACCCAAGGTAGCTTCTGAGTTTCATGAGCCAGGTCATCCGCTTACCTGGGTTTTTTCCTAAACCACATGCCTCAGAAGAGGAAAGAAGACTGCATTTTCTGGACATGAGGAAGGCTTTGGCCTTTTATCTGCCAAGAATAAAGATTTTTAGAAAGACTCCTAAATTTTTTGTTTCTATGAGAGTGATCAAGAGTTCAACTTATGTTGGTGCAGAGACTTCTGAACCGGATCTTGGATTATATTATCCTTTGTTACCAACAATCTGGCATCCCCGCTGCCCCTCTCTTTATGCCATCAGTTGAGAGCACAAGGAGAGAGCTACAGAGCATGTGTGGGCCAAACAGTACTGCTTGCAAAAAAATTCCAGACTTAGGTGCATGGTGCACATTCATATCCCATGCGTGGAATATAGATAGGGACCACACATCTCAAAGAACCTCTAATTATGAATAAATAACCTCCATTAACATACACTTTTTTCTATGCATTACTTGATACAGAATTTCCTATCAATGTATTGTGCCATATCTATCATATGTGGGAGTAGCTGACAAAGCACCAGTGTAGTTGAACTCTACCAGGGCTGGGCTAAAGTTCCTTCACGCTCCCATGTGACTGGCTAAAATGCAGATAAATTATGAAAGACAGATTATTGAGATTTCATTGTCAAATATAGAGTGGGAGTATCATTCTGCTTGGGCTTTGCCTTTTGTCATGTACTGGAGAGCATAGTAATTCTCCACATACAATCCCATATTTTATTTAATATAGCTGATCAACCTCTGACTTTGTAAATTATAATTTCTAGATTCTATTTTATGATTGTGGGCGTTTTGTCTTTGTTGAAGTAGTACATTGCTATTCGTGATAGTGCCACTAAAAGAACTACTGCTGTGAAACATGTCCAGTATATTGCCTAGATGCTATGGAGATAGTTTCTTTAGAAATGGTTAAAAATAACTACGTAATAACAAATAATGCAATTATTACTTTTATGGCTCGGAGAGACCATTTCCAAGGCCATGCAGAACTCCAGCTGGTATAGAAATCAATTACAGATTATTGTTTTAAAATATTGTAAATATGCCAATCCAAGAACATTCAGAATAGCGTTGTTTTCTAAAGCAATATTGTCGCACAAAGAAATTACTGTAGGGGTTCTTAATAGTTCAGTAATAACCTTTCTGAAACCCTCTTAATTCTCATCTCCTGCTTGGTTAAATAGGAGGTGTTTATAATTTATACACAAGATGTACTTTAAAACATAATTGACAAAAAATATAGAGCTAATACAGAAGTGGAACACAAAATAGTTCAAGGTCTACAAAAAAGTCATATGTTCATTTAAAACATATTTTTATATATATAAATAAGGATGGCATTCCAGTTTTTTTAAATGCTGTAAACTACTGTGAACAGTGGGTAACTGGGTATTTTAAATCATGAAGACAAATCATTCAAATTAATTTATTTGTTGATCAATTAAATATAAGAATCTATAAAATTATAATAGCTTGGGGTGCCCTGATTTTTATACATTTACATGTATATTTTGCTTTTTGTTTATGCTAATGTAGTTGCAAATTGAATTCCTTAAGAAAGTGAAACTCCAGCTAGAAGTGTTACAGGTCATGTGACAGTGCCTAAGCACCAAGATTTAAACCTCATTTGTTACAGAAGAGAAAGAAAATACTGATATCTTTTTCCATCTTTCTCTTCTCATTTTTCAGTCAACCCAACCAAATCCCTCAAAGTTCTATACTGCCTATGGATTTTTTTCTTTATATATGTTATAGAATGGGATAGAAGAACTGCCTCATTCAGAATGTCAGAGAACAATTCCATCTTGTAGGAAGAGACGACAGATGTCAGACCTCACTAATCAACCCCATTTTGCTCCCCTAATCAGTGAGCCCATGGTAAAGGGTTTTTTTTCATGTCATTTTAACTTGTGTGTGTTATCTCACTGAAAAGTAAAAAAGCACTGACGTTGCTCGGACCTGGGGGACCCTACAGCATTCAGGTGCATATGAAAGCAGCGCATTTTATTTGAGTGTCAGTTCAGTCACAGTATATCTGCTTTTGAAACACAACTGTGGTGTGATAACCCTCTGAAAAGACAACTGCTTGTTTGTGTGTTATGTTATATTTGTATACGAATGTACATGATGAATTGTAGGTAACAAAACAATACTATTGAAGTTGAGTGTTCCGTCTTACACGGGTATGTGAAAAACGAAAATAAGCTCGTTGCCAGTTGAGCCCCACATAAACATGTGTTTAACAGTAGTTGTTTAAGACCATTTGTTAACGCTGGTATTTTCCGTAACCATGTTCTAGCATGATACAGTGTTTTGTGGACAGGCTTGTGGCCAGGACTTAATCCTGTTACAACCATATTCAAAACCATCTACTTGTTTAGACTTCCAGGTAGGGTAAAAACACAGAATAAGAGCCTCATCTTTGCTCCAGCCTCTTCATGTTGCTGTAACTTAAGCCACCTTGACTGCCTAAGTTACACTGGGGCTCTCTCCAGCCCCTGGAACAGCCCAGTATCAGGGTGGCATAAAGCCACCTTAGCCCCCTGCTCCCTTGGGTGGCAAGTTCTGTGCTGCAGCTCTTGGCGGCACAGGACAGAATCTCATCCATCTCTCCCAGTAACCACACAGGTTACAGACAAGGATAGGCAAAAGGGTTTTAAAAATATGTTGTGACTGCACTGTAGATGCGGCTTTCGTCTAGAATTTGGAGCTTGAGAGAGAACGATATGTAATGCCACAAAGAAAAAGCCAAGTCTTTGGTAACAATGCAGTATTGAGATTCCCTGAGAACTCCATGCACAAATAAATAAAATAAAATACCCATCTCATGATGAGTGAATGGGAAGCAGAATAGATGAGGACATAAATGATAGATAAAAGATTCCAGACAGTAACAGAAACTGAAAGAGGTTGCAATCCAGGAAACCAATATGCTTTAAATTGTTCCTGAGACACAGCAATACCTGCTTGAAAAGCTGTTTGTCAGAGAGAAGAACCACAGTGATTCAGTGAATTTAAAATTATTCAAGTTTAGAAAGAGTAAGCGACACTGCTAACACACATTCTTTGGGTGAAGCATGTCTGAGAGGAGATTCTGTTGTCCAATAGGAGGCATGAGGAAATAAGCTGAGGACAGAGGAAAAGCAATGGAAAGTTTTGGTGATGTGAGGTAGATTCTCACATTTCTTCCAAGAAAAAAGAGACTCTCAACTTGAGATCTAGTCAATTTAAAAAAAAGTGACATGTTCTGTATTTCACTTACCCATTCCTCAAGTCCGGTGCCAATTTTTAGTTTTATAAACACATTCCTCCTCAGCCCTCCGCCTTACTGTTGCTTGAGGAAGACCCTCAATAGGGGGACCTGACTGAAAATACAAGGGAAACAATGAAACTGGCAATACAGAAAGCATAGAGTAAACCATAACACTTCAGAATAAACTGTAATTTTTAAGTTGTTGTCATCTTAAAACTTTTAAATGTTCCAAAAGAAACATACTAGAGCAGTGTAATAGGGTCCTCTGCCCACCCCTCTTCCTGGGGCCCGCTGACTGCCCCAATAAAGCTCAGAGAGGCTTCCTGTTATGCAGCACCCGTGGCTTTATTTACACAAACAGTTCTCCCACCACCAGTGTTGACCTATTTACAAGGCTTACAGGGTTAGTTCCCTCTTTGGCTAGCAGTCAGCCCGCAGCCGGGAGACTGTCCATTCTCCTGGCAGCCCCTCTTCATACTGACTCCCAGCCCTTATAACTGCTGGCTTGTCAGGCCCACAGGTGGAGCCAATCCCCAGGCCAGGCATCACGCCTGTTACACCAGCCCCAATCTATTTCTCTTGATTTGGAGATGGCTGAGCAGGGGCTAATTAGGTGCTTTTGCAACAGCACCCTGCTACAAGCAGTAATCGTAGAAATGTAGGGCTGGTAAGGACCCCAAGAAGCCATTAAGTCCAGCCCCTTATGTTGAGGCAGGACCAAGTAAATCTAGACCATTCCTGACAGGTGTTTATCCAATCTCCTCTTAAAAATTTCCATTGATAGGGATTTTGCAGCCTCCCTGGGAAGTCCATTCCAGAGGTTAACTGTATAGGATAGATTTATCTAACCTAAACCTCCCTTGCTGCAGATTCAGCCCATTACTTCTTATCCTATCTTCAGTGAATATGGAGAACAATTTATCAGTGTCCTTTTTATAACCGTCCTTAATATATTTGAAGACTGATCAGGTCCCTCCTCAGTCTTCTTTTCTCAAGACTAAACATAACCATTTTTTTTATCCTTTCCTTATAGGTCAGGTTTTCTAAACCTTTTATTGTTTTTGTTGCTTTCCTCTGGCCTCTCTCCAGTTTATCCATATCTTCCCTGAAGTGTGTGGTGCCCAGAACTGGAGACAGTATCCTGCTGAAACCTCACCAATACTGAGTAGAACAGGACATTTACCTCCCATTGCATACGTACAACACTCCTTTTAATACATCCCAGAATGATATTAGCCTTTTTCGCAACTTTATTACATTGTTGACTTGTATTTGAATTTGAATCCTCTTCTCCCAAGATACCTGGGAGACACCCCTTCCTGGGTTAGTGTCATCTGCAAATTTTGTACGCATACTTTTCATTCCATAACCCACGTCAATAATGAATATATAGAATGGTACCAGACCCAGGACTGGTTCCTGTAGAACCTCAATAAATACACCTTCCCAGTTGGACAGTGAACCCTTGATAACTATTCTTCCAACCAGTTGTGCCTTCACCTTACAGTAATTACATCTAGACCACCTGTTCCTAGTATGTCATGTAGTACTGTCAAAAGCAAGATATATTTCATCTACTACTTGCCACTTCCCCCCCCGCCACCACCACCACCACCACCACTATCCCATAGGCCAGTTACCCTGTCAAAGAAGAAAATTGGGTTGGTTTGGTATGATTTGTACTTGACAAATCCATGTTGGCTATTCCTTATAACCACCTTATCCTTTAGGTCAGTGGTTTTCAAACTTTTTTTCTGGTGACCCAGTTGAAGAAAATTGTTATGACCCAGTGGAGCTGGGGCAGAGGGTTGAGGTGCGGGGGTGAGGCTGGAGATGAGGGTTTGGGGGTGCTGGCTTTTGGTGGGCTATGGGCTGGGGTGGGGGGTTGGGGTGCAGGAGGAGGTCAAGGCTCCAAGCTGGGGGTGCAGGCCCTGGGGTGGGGCTGGGGATGAGCAGCTTGGGGTGCAGGAGGAGGCTCCAAGTTTGGGGGTGCTCAGGTCTGGGGCAGGGGCTTGGGGTGTGGGAGGGGGTTAGGGCTCTGGGCTGGGGTGCAGGCTCTGGGCTGGGGCCAGGGATGAGAGGTTTGGGGTGCAGGAAGGGCTCCCAGTTTTGGGGGGGGCTCAGGGCTGGGGCAGAGGATTGGGGTGCAGGCTTACCTCTGGTGGCTCCCAGTCTGGTGGCTCCCATGTACTGTGCTGCACCCTGGAAGTGGCCAGCAGCAGGTGCAGCTCCTAGGCGGAGGCGCACAGGTACACACACACACACACACACAGAGTCCCATTGGCCGGGAGCCGGTGCTCGGGATGGGGTCAGCGCATGGAGTCCCTTGGCCCCGCGCCTCAGAGCCGCACCTGCTGCTGGCCGCTTCCAGGGCGCAGTGCGGTGTCAGAACAGGTAGGTACTAGCCTGCCTCAGCCGGGCAGCAGCGCCGACGGGACTTTTAACGGCCTGGTCAGCAGTGCTGACCAGAGCCACTACGACCCAGTGCCTGACATGCCGTGACGCAGTAGTAGGTCATGACCTGCAGTTTGAAAACCACTGCTTTAGGTGCTTACAAACTCATTGTTTAGTAATTGTTCCAGCATCTTTCCAGGTAAGTTAGGCTGACTTGTCTATAATTCCTCAGGTCTTCTTTGTACCTGCTTTTAAAGATAGGTACTATGTTTGCCCTTCTCAAGTCCTCTAGAACCTTACCCGTCCTCCATGAGTTCTCAAAGATCATTGCTAATGATTGCAAGATTGTGTCAGCTAGTTCCTTAAGTAACCTGGCCCTGCTGACTTGAATATATCTAATTTATCTAAATATTCTTTAACCTGTTCTTTCTCTGTTTGGGCTTGCTCCTTCCCTCTTATTATTTAATATTAGTTGTGTTGAGTATCTGGTAACCATTAACTTTTTCACTGAAGAGTGAATCAAAATAAGCATTAAACACTTAAGTTTTCTTGATATAATCAGTTATTAGCCCTCCTTCCCCTGCTAAATGGAGGACCGACACTTTTCTTCACCTTTTTCTTGCTCCTAATGTGAACCTCTTCTTATTGCCTTTTATGTCTCTGGATACGTGTAACTCGTTTTGTGCCTTAGCCTTTCTAATTTTGTCCCTAAATTCTTGTGCTATTTGTAGTCCTCGCTTGATGTGAGTAATTAGACTTGAGGGAGGCCTCACTTCTTGGGAGAGAGAATTAGGAAGGTAAATGGGTCAGCAGGCTGGAAAAGAATGTCTGTACTAGCTAAGATAAGGGGGAACCACTAAGGAACCATTTCCAATGGAAAAGAGAATAATACATAAGATAAGTTGTGGACATAAAGGTGTACATGAACAGTGCGTGAACTGAGCATGCTCTACAGATACTGGTTTCTACAAAACATGTGATGCAATGAATAGTAAATGCAAGGTAATGTGTAAATGTATATAAAGGAAGACATTACTGTGTAACTTTGACGTGTGGTATAAGAACATTTATACAGGGTCAGACTAAAGGTCCATCTAGCCCAGTATCCTGTCTTCCGACAGTGGCCAGTGCGAGGTGCCCCAGAAGGAATGAACTGAACAGGTAATCATCAGGTGATCCATCCCCTGTCACTCATTCCCAGCTTCTGGCAAACAGAGGCTAGGAACACCATTCCTGCCCATCCTGACTAATAGCCATTGATGGACCTACCCTCCATGAAGTTATCTAGTTCTTTTTTTAACCCTGTTATAGTCTTGGCCTTCACAACATCGTCTGGCAAAGAGTTCCACAGACCGCGTTGTGTGAAGAAATATTTCCTCTGGTTTGTTTTAAACCTGCTTCCTATTAATTTCATTTGGTGACCCCTAGTTCTTGTGTTATGAGAAGGAGTAAATAACACTTCCTTATTTACTTTCTCCACACCAGTCATGATTTTATAGACCTCTATCATGTCCCCCATTAATCGTCTCTTTTCCAAGCTGAAAAGTCCCAATCTAACTAATCTCTCCTCATAGGGCAACGGTTCCGTACACCTAATAATTTTTGTTGCCTTTTTTTAATCCTTTTCCAATATATCTTTTTTGAGATGGGGTGACCACATCTGCACACAGTATTCAACATGTGGGTGTATCATGGATTTCTACAGAGGCAACATGATATTTTCTGTACTATATCTATCCCTTTCTTAATGATGCCCAACATTCTTTTAGCTTTTTTGACTGCCGCTGCACATTGAGTGGATGTTTTCAGAGAAGTATCCACAATGACTCCAAGATCTCTTTCTTGAGTGGTAACAGCTAATTTAGACCTCATCATTTGATGTGTATAGTTGGGATTGTGTTTTCCAATGTGCATTACTTTGCATTTATCAACATTGAATTTCATCTGCCATTGTGTTGTCCCAGTCACCCAGTTTTGAGAGATCCTTTTGTAGCTCTTCGCAGTCAGCCTGGGTCTTAACTATCTTGAGTAGTTTTGTATCATCTGCAAATTTTGCCACCTCACTGTTTATCCCTTTTTCTAGATCATTTATGAATATGTTGAATAGGACTGGTCCCAGTACAGACCCCTGGGGAACAGCACTATTTACCTCTCTCCATTCTGAAAACTGACCATTTATACCTACCCTTTGTTTCCTATCTTTTAACCAGTTACCAATCCATGAGAGCACCTTCCCTCTTATCCTGTGACTGCTGATTTTGCTTTTGGTGAGGGACCTTGTCAAAGACTTTCTGAAAATCTAAGTACACTATATCCAATGGATCCCCCTTGTTCACATGCTCATTAACCTCCTCGAAGAATTCTAGTAGATTGGTGAGGCATGATTTACCTTTACAAAAACCAAGTTGACTCTTCCCCAATAAATTATGTTCATCTATGTGTCTGACAGTTTTGTTCTTTACTATAGTTTCAACCAGTTTGCCCGGCACTGAAATCAGGCTTACCAGCCTGTGATTGCCAGGATCACCTCTGGAGCCCTTTTTAAAAATTGGTGTCATATTAGCTATCCTCCAGTCATTTGGTACAGAATCTGATTTAAATGATACCTTACAGACTACTGTTAGTAGTTCTGCAATTGCACATCTGAGTTCCTTCAGAACTCTTTGGTGAATTCTATCTGGTCCTGGTGACTTATTACTGTTTAGTTTATCAATTTGTTCCACAACCTCCTCTAATGACACCTCAGTTTGGGACAGTTCCTCAGATTTGTCACCTAAAAAGAAGACTCAGGTTTGGGAATCTCCCTCACAGCCTTAGCCTTGAAGACTTGCAAAACTCCCGTTAGCTAGCTCCTCTGGTATGCATTGTATCCACCCATTGCACTTAATCAACTCAAGTGTAGTTTGATTATATGTCAAAAAAGACACCTCAGTGTCAAGTTTGGAGTCTAGTTGATTTCTTAGAAACCAGGTGAATAAGGTCTCAGAAGCTGCCCCAGTATACGGATAAACAGATAAGGTTTCAAAAGGTACACCAACATACTGGTGTCATGATTCGGATGCACTCATCTGGAGCAGGTAACATACATATCCCTTAATGTGAGGATGTGAGGATCACAATATAGCATTAAGGGAAATGGCATTGGAAATGTTGAAGGATTTAAATGAAGAAATTAGTACCATGCTGGAGAAGTCGGTTAAATCTAAAGATGGACCTGATGGACTCCCCAAAGAAGTATTAGGGGGAAACTGGGACCAGGTAAAAAAGGAACTCCAGAGAGTGGGGGGAGGGAAAGAATGCTTCGAGAGCACAGCAGAGCTCTGTTGAAGGACTCTGAAATTTTCAAAAAATAGAGCCCATTGGCCTCCATGGAAAAAATAGTATCTAGTTGTTGTGTCCCCCCTCCCTCGCACCCTCCCTAGCAGAGAGAGTCCAAATCAAGGGAGCAGTTTCTCAAGGATTATTTTTGATGGCTAAAACATCACAACAAAATGTGCAACCTTGAGAGGTGAATATAAAAACAATAAAAAGCAAATAAAAGTTGTAGGAGAGGAAACAAACTAAATGAAAAAAATTCCTGGAAGTTCAGGGAGAAACCAACATCTGTTACCTATTTGTGAAAATTCAAAGTAAAAAGCAGTCATCCATCAAGGACTGTATTTGGAGAGTTCAGCTTTGCAGGCAAAGTATACTAAGTTAAGAAATAAGTGAAAAAAAAAATAGCTTAAACCTACCGAAAGCATTCGGCTGAAAAATGTGTCACTTTGGGATATAAGCAAGCAATTTGGAGGGGGGGTGGGAGCGAAAGACCTTAAAAGCGGCTTTTGCACATATTAACGCTGCAGAGTTCAGTGGGAATTAACAGCTGAGGGCTATGGAAATGTTTAACAGTGAAAGTGTTAAAAAGAATGTTTAAGTGTTAAAGAAGAGAATGCTTGCTTTGATAATGAAACCGAGTTATGGCAGCATATCTCTGTGCAGTAACACCCGTGAAACCCTCAGAAAAAAAAAATCAAATTATACAAAGGGGAGGTCAGGTGATAACTACCACCGCTACATGTTTCCCCCACTCTCCTCTTTACAGCCATTCTGAAGGAAATGGACCCTTCCCAATGAATGTGTCTGTATAAGATCAATTGTGCTGGCTGCTGCAGGCAGAGTAATAATGTGATTTGAATCACTGGGCTATGAATAATTTAGTCAAAATCACTAAAAAGAAAATAGGGATTTTATATGGTTTAGCTGTTTCCAGGTATACTAATGGAGAAGTAACCTGTGTACAGTTGTGTAGAAAAATAATTAAAACAACAAATGGCTAAAAGGTGGTGTGGGAAGAGGAGGAGGAGATGACACCTAGTAAGTTGAAAAAGAACTACTGCCTGTCCAAAAAAAAAAAAAAAAAAAAAAAGTAAGGTGTATCAATTTGTTTACTAAAGCCTCAAATAACTAAGATGCAAAACACAAGGGTGTGAAAACAGCAGTAAAACAAAATGTTGCTAAAATACATCAGATATTAGAGCCCTAGCCAAAAAAGTCATCTTGCCTGTAAATAACTTATTTAAAGGTTAAATATAAAAATAAAAATTGTAGTTTAGAAATATAAGCAACTTAAACGTCATCTGCTCATAACTTGCAATTTTCAAAAATAAAACTACCCCAACAGTATTCTTCTGCACTCCTTACCTATTTTTCCATGTTTCCACTTTTTGAAGGATTCCTTTTTGATTTTCAGGCCATTCATGTTTAGATGTACTTTGCTCTGCCCTAAGCAGATTTACCTTACATTTTGATAATTCTCTTGTAATGACTGACTGAAACTAGTAACTGCTGACTGTCTGGTGAGAGTCTTGTGAATTATCCAGCAAAACTTCTCTGCCAAAGAGTTTCTCACAAACTTTGGCTTCTTCTTCAAACCAAATCTTCAAACACTTTGTTTTCTACCCCTCACTTGTTTATGTAGATCTCCACTGCCATGTCACACATTTACTTTTTTATTTAAACAGTTTTAATCAAAAGTTGTAAAAAAGCTGCATCAAGCTTTTCAAATCAAAATTAAATGAAGCCACAATGGGTTACTGTTTTGGAAGGAACCCGGTTGCCTGCAGGCATTTTAGATATTAAACTTCTAAAAAAAACAAACAAACAAAAAAAATCGCTAGCAAACAATGTAATTTTTTTATTGTATGTTCAGACCATTGAATTACAAGTTTCTAAAATTGTGGTAATTTCATTGATTTGTGCTGCTTTGCTCTGTGTGCCTGCATGTGTGTGTGTGTTGCAACTAAACTCACTTTTAAACTTCGATAGTTAAGCACCCAAGTTATGAAATGAGAAAGTAACATCTGAGAGATTGATTTTGGATTTTCTAACCTCAATTTTCTTCATATTTTTACTGATATAAGATCAGCATCATGCCCAGAATGCACAATATTAACTGTACACACTTACACGTTGTGATACGTTGTTTAAATATAAAGCTACATGCTATTTCTCAAATAATGCAATATAAGTGTTCTCTGTAATGCTGGATAATCCCTGATAGGCTATCCCTGATAGTATTGTTCCAAGAATGAGCATAAAGGATGGAGTAAACAAATACTGTTTTTTGAATCCTTGCTCTACTACTTGTTTAATATTAACATTGGCCAAGACTCTTCATCTCTCCTCTGCAGTTTTCCATCTGTATAATAGGGATAATGATTATTATTTCCTGTTTAGAGCTGTAAAGAGGATTAATTAATAAAGAGGTGACCTGTAAAGGGGGAAAATCTGACTTCTGTTTTTACTTCTTTATAATTCATAATGAGGCATGAAAGTTTGAGAGTGTTGAGAGGTAGGGGATTGGTAATCATTTCCTCGTTCCCCAAGAAATATTATGAACGTCTTCCCTCATTTTGCGGGAGAACTCTTTTGAGAATTGGAGTGGGAGGTTTCTCTGACTTCAGTAGAAAGGCCACGGGTGTTTGAATATTTAACAGAGACATTTTTCTCTCAAGTGTTTGCCTGAGTTTGAATCAAATAAGTGTCATCATAAATCAGCAAAAACAAAGTTTAAACACTGACAACAACAAAAAATAAAAACAACAAAAACATTTCTTGCTCATATGTTTTTGCTTCTGTCAAGTCTCCTTGTTTTTTGTGATGTCATATTCCCCCAGTTCTGTAGTCCTCCAGCAGAAATAGAGAATTCAAGAACTGATATATCTAGTGTGTTTTATTTTGGGAGTGGAGGTATCAAGAAAAATATGTTTTGGTCTTTAATCCACCCGTACACATAAACACCTTTTCATTTCTCTGCAGGTCATTTTTAATGTTTTTCATCAAGCAGTAGGTATTAAGTATAAGTACTATTTGTGCTGTGTGATCCCTAATTTTATGTTTAATTCTGATTTTTTTTGCCTTTGTGCATGTAAGTTTGACAGTAAATTAAAATATTTTAAAATATTATGTTTAAATAATTGAGTTCCCCATTGGTCATTTGACATGGAGTTGGCTTCAAGTACTATAGGTTGTGTTCTTGCTGGATTGTAAATTGCAATTTATTGGAACATAAATGAAGTAATAGTGGGGAAATTTGAGAAGGCGGAGAATAACTTATGAATGAGAGCAGACAAGGGGAAATTTACCAAATTTTCTTATTTAACATAATTCTACATTTTTGTACAACATTTTATTCAAAGTGCCACAAGATGGTGTGTAACCAGCGTTTAGAGCCATTTTTAAAGTATAATATATTTTTAAACAAATATAGGTGTTACAACTGAAATTGATTTTTTGTTTTGCCTCGAAAGTAAAATATCTGGATTTCGGTGCATTTGGCGGAAATTATGGAAGAATTCATTTGGCCAAAACAATGTACATTGGAAAATCAGAGATTAAATTTAAAGTACAACACATGTGTTTATTATGGTGAATTATGGCATAATAAAGAGTTGGCTGTTTGGAGGTTGAAATGTACAGCTAATTTTCCAGAGTAAGCTTTTAAAATGTTACTTATCAATCCAACAAGTGATGTGGGTCACTGGGCTAGGTGAACCACTGGTCTGCCCCAGTTTGGCAGTTATGTTCTTATGAAAAATGCATATGTAAAATAATTGATTATGCTGCACAGGAAACTGACACTTGGACTCTTCCTAGAGTTGAGTTGTAACATAAATTACTAGTCAATTATTGACTGTTCCATTTGACTTTGTATGCCTTAAGAATCTGAAAAGATTTCAGTGTTGTCAGAAACAAGTACTGTCCAGGGATTCTAATGGGTTCATCTGCTGGGTCCTAGTTAGAACTTTCAGCAAATGTTGCTCAGCTGTGCCATCTGCCATGTATGCCTTCTGCATAGCATTTTAATCCAGTAAAGTGTTTCTTTTTATTAACCTGTTTATGCAGTATTTAAAATCTGCACATGAACACCTGATCCCTGCAGTAACCAGAGCCTTTATCATTTTATGTCTGTGTTCTCATTAAGAATAATGACAGGCCAAAGAAAATAGGGCATGTTCTTCACTCTGTTAGTGAACAGTAAGTTTCTTTAACTCATACAAACACTTAATTTGGACTCTGAAGAATTGTTTTTGAAAACTAAGTGAAGGAGTAACAATAAAAGGTAAATGTGCTTTGTGCACTCTTTATGTAGTTTTGGCAAGGTACTATAACTAAGGGCAAGTCTACACACAAAATTGCACTGGTTTAATTTATAGTGTTTAGTTAAACTGATGTAACTTTGTGTGTGGACATTCAAATAGGTTTTTAACCTGGCTAGTATCAGTTTAGCTAGTGCGACAAGTAAACAGACATGAGCCAGATTTAAACTGATATGAGCATCTACACACAAAGTGACACTGTTTTTTAGCAAATCGCTATAAAAAGCGTTGTGGGTTATGTTGATACAACTTTGCACATAGACCAGGTTTTAAGGTGTTTCACATCGTATAAACAGTACATGCAAAGTGAACATCAAGGTCAAATTCCTCACTTTCTCTTCAGTTTTATTTTTTTATTACCATCCTTAATTATCTTAAAGTATGAACAAATTGTTGGCTAAATTGAAGTGATTTTTAGCATTTTGGGAATCACCTCAAATTGTTTAAAGAAAAGATATTCTATCACAAGCAGCAAGTATGTAACTATAATAATATTTTTAAAGTAGAATAAGTATTTAAGAACAGATATATGTGTGTGTGTGTATATATACTTTTAACTTTTTTTCATTGTACAATTTGATTTTTTTATTTTCTTTTTTTTTTTTTTTAATACATTAAATGGGGTGCTAGGATAAACTTAGTAAATTCCACAACATAGTATGTGCATAGAATTGGCATATTGTTTGATTGCAGTAAAGTGGTTAAAATATATGCATTGGGCCATAGATTCAGGGTCATTGTTCTTAACTGTATAATTTTGCATCCACAATCCATTGGGTCCAAACTTTTGCACCCACAAATATGCAGAGCCTACCATTACAGTAGAATAAAGACACTGGATTTCAAGAAGGTAGATTTAGCATACTCAGAGAATTGGGAAGTAAGATGCCTTCGGGAAGCAAGTGTAAGTGAAAATGGAATTCAGGAGATTTGACAGTTTTTTTAAAAAGAAACATTATTAAGGGCACAAGAGCAAACTATCCCAATGCAATTTCAAAGATAAAAAGTTTGTTAAGAGAATACCTGGCTTAACAAGGAGATGTTAGAGTCATACAAAAAGTTGAGATGGGTCAAATTACGAGGGTGGATATGAAAAAACAATGCAAGCCTGTAGGGACAAAATTAGAAAGGCCAAGGCAAAAAATGAGATTAAACTAGCTAGGGAAATAAAGTGAAACAGGAAAAGATATTAAAAATACATGAGAAGCAAGAGGAAGACCAAGAATAGGGTAGATCCATTACTCAGTGGGAGGCAGAGGGGAAGAGATGACAGCAGAAAACATAGCAATGGGTGAAGTGCTAACTGCCTGTTTTGTTTCAATTTTCACCAAAAAAGTTAGCAGTGATTGTGTAAATGGGTGGGAGGGGATCTGTTACTAAAATAGGAAAAGAACAAAGTTAAGAATTACTTAGACAAGTGAGGTGTCTTCAGGTTGGCAAGGCCTGATGAAATAACTATAGAATACTTAAGGAACTGGCTAAAGATATCTCTGAGCCATTAGCAGTTATCTTTGAGAAGTCATGGAGGATGGGAGAGGTACCCGAGGACTGGAAAAGGGCAAATACAGTACCTATCTATGAAAAGGAGAATAAGGACTACCCAGGAATTATAGACCAGTCATCTTAACTTCAGTATCTGGAAAGATAATGGAGCAAATAATCAAACAATCAGTTTGTAAGCACCCAGAAGATCATAAGGTGATAAGTAACAGTCAGTGTGGATTTGTCAAGAACAAAACATGTCAGACCAATTTACAATCCTTCTTTGACAGGGTAACAAGCTTTGTGGATAGCAGGGAAGCAGTAGATGTGATATTGCTCAACTGTAGTAAGGCTTTTGATATCGTGTCACATGACCATCTCATAAACAAATGAGAGAAATATATCCTAGACAAACCTCCTATAAGGCAGGTGCACAACTAGTTGGAAAACCACACTCAGAGAGTAGTTATCAGTGTTTCACAATCAAGCTAGAAGGGCTTATTGAGTGTGGTCTTGCAGGGATCCATCCTGCGTTCGGTTCTGTTAAATATCTTCATAAATGATTTGGATAATGGCATACAGAGTAAACTTATAATTACAGATGATACCAAGCTGGAGGGATTTCATGAACTTTGGAGGACAGGATTAGAATTCAAAATTATCTTCACAAACTGGAGAAATGGTCTGAAATAAATAGGATGAAATTCAATGAGGACAAATTCCGAGTATTGCACTTAGGAAGGAATAATCAATTGCACAAATCCAAAATGGGAAATGACTGCTTTGGAAGGAGTACTGAAGAAAGGGGTTCTATAATGTATCACAAACTAAATATGAGTAAACAATGTAATATTGTTGCAAAAAAAGCAAACATCATTCTGGGATGTATTAGCAGGAGTATTGTAAGCAAGACACAAGAAGTGATTCTTCCACTCTATTCAGCACTGATAAGGCCTCAGCTGGAGGATTGTGTCCAGATCTGGGCACCACACTTTGGGGAAAGACATGGACAAATGGGAGAAAGGAGAGCAATAAAAGTGATGAAAGGTCTAGAAAGCATGACCTAGAAGGATACATTGAAAAAAATGGGGTTTTTTTAGTCTGGAGAAGAGAAGACAAAGGGAGCTCATTGTAAGTCTTCAAGTATGTAAATGGTTGTTATAAAGAAGAGGGTGATAAATTGTTCTCTTTAACCACCAAGGACAGGACGAGAAGTAATGGGCTTAAAATACAGGAAGGGAGATTTAGGTTAGATAGTAGGTAAAACTTCCAAACTGTAAGGGTAGTTAAGCGCGGGACTATATTATGTAGGGAGGTTGTGGAATCCCTGTCACTGGAGGTTTTTAAGAACAGGTTATACAAACACTTGTCAGGAATGGTCTCGATAATACTTAGTCCTGCCTCAGTCCAGGGCACTGGACTATATGACCTATCAAGGTCCCTTCCAGTCCTACATTTCTCTGATTCTATGATTTGAACACCTGATTTAAGAATGCAGTCAACTGCTTAGATGTGTAAATGGTAGAACACACACCATAAATTGTAGCTATAACAATGTAAGACTAGTCAAGGTTCATTTAAAATAAAAGATTGCCGTTGGTTAGTGTATTTTTAAAACTAAGAACAAACCCCATTTTTGAATTTTCTAAAAGGTTGGGTTTTAAAACCCTTATCTCCAAACACTCACATTTTTCCCCTCCCCACTTTTCACTCCAAAACTGTCCCCTGCTTTTGAAAATTTAGGGAATGATCCAACAGAAACAGTGGCAAAATTAGACTGTCAACAGTCAATCCTTCTGTCACTTTTCTTTCCACGCCTGTATTCCCATTCTAGTGAGCACTGTTCCTTCATCCTACAGTTGCAGAAGGCTTTTATTTTCTGTGCAGAGAGATAATGGGAGCCCATTAGTTTAACAGTGGATAACTGCTGTGACCTTTACAAAAGAATATTCTCTGTAATTCTTGTTCTGATGGTAGTTGAGTACTGCCACACCCACCAATCCACCCTCTCTACAGAATTGGAAGACAGATATTAGTCTATCCTTACAAATTGTTCTTTATTATTATTATAATTTGTTTGTTTTGTTAGAAAGGGACTAACCTCTAAGGTTCTGCAATTGCCATATCCCCTTGCATTGGCAAGTATAACACTACCCTTGACAGCACAAAACTAATGTGCATATGGTTCCCGTCCAGTAAGCCATCCCTCTGTGACAGGGGTGGGCAAACTTTTTAGACCTAGGGCCACATCTGGTACAGAAACTATATGGAGTGCAGGGTAGGGAAGGCTGGGGGAGGCTATGCCTCCCAAAACAGCAAGGCGTGGCCTGGCCCCCGCCCCCATTCCAGCCCCCCCGGAACTCCCACCCCCATCCAACCCCTCTTGCTCCCCACCCCTGGCTGCCCCCGGGACTCCTGCATCCTATCCAAACACCCCTGCTCTCTGCCCCCTGACCATCCCCCCGGGATGCCCATCCCCTATCCAATCCACCCTGCTCCCCACCCCCTGACCACCCCTGGGACTCCCCGCCCCTATGTAATCTCCCCTGCTCCCCACTCCCTGGAGCCTCTCACCCTCTATCCAATCCTCCCTGCTCTCCCCACCCCATGTTACCTGTGGGGTGGGGGAAAGGGGGTCTCAGTCCTTTCCCTGTGTATTTCCCCTCTCGTTTGGCTGCTCTCCCTGGCAGTCGGGCAGGGCTCGCTCCCTGTCTGGGCTTGGCTGCTGGGGACAGGGGCCAAGCATGCTGGAGGTGGAGGGAAGCCCCCTGGGGCACCAGGCCTGGCAGCGCTATAGCCATGCCACCTGGCCGGAGCTGCAGCCACGCTGCCCAGGTGCTGGGGGAACTGTGACTGCGAGGGAGGGAGGGGAGCAAAAGGGGAGGGGCCAGGGGCTAGCCTCTGCCCCACTCACCGCGCTGCCGGGGAGTTGGGCTTGCTCCTCTGCGAGCCTGTCCTGATCCCACTCCCTGGCAGGAGCTCGGGGGCCAGATGTGGCCTGCTGGCCGTAGTTTGCCCCCCTCTGTTCTATGATTAGAAAGGAGAAAAATCCATTGGAAATTAGTACATCAAGGTCTTCATTTTTCCTTTATCCTCTGTCTCAGTTTTTTTGGATATGTGTTCCATAGAGTATGTGTTGGGAACATAGTTGGAAGCGGTGGTCAGTCTCTCCTGTACATTAAACATCACTCCTGGTTTAGTAGTTTAGGGAAGCAGGGCCCTTAGGGGTATAGCATGGAGCCCGTTGAGTACTGCAGATGCACTGGGCCTCTGCATTAATGTCCCAGTCATTGGCGTGTGTCGGAAGATATGTGATACTACGCTGTGAATCTCAAGATACCTGTATGTGTGTTTGGCTCTTATCTCCCTGTCTATTATGTGGAGTTGTGTGAGTAAACTGCACTCTCCAGTTTTTCCTCCCCAACAGACTGGTAAGCTGACGCTCATGGAGTTTCCTGGCCTCTGTGTCCATTTCCCCCCCGTAAAAGGAAATATAATCCTTACCTAGGTATTTCCTCCTCTTATATGCATAAAGCATAGAACCAAGATTGGGAATCTGCTGTGACTGCACACCATCAAATAGCAAGAATTTCTTATCAGTAGTATTGGGTTAGCTGTTTAACTTGTTACATTCTACATCGTTTTCAGTGAAGCAGTGAAGGTAACTTGGTAACAAACCAAGTCAGACATATTTGAAATTTCAAATATTATGTTTTTATCCTAATTTGAATTTTAAATACTAATTCACTGCATTCTTGTTTCGTTTCTTGTTAACATCCCACTTTGCTTTTCATTCATCTCTTTATTACTATCTCTATTTTTTTCCCCTCATTTCTGTTCATTGCTTGAGTTCATGTTCCTTGATTAAAGGAAGGGAATCCTTTATGAACAAAATGCAATAGATGTACACCAACAGAGAGGGTTATTAGTAAGGCACTGATGCTCTGCTTCACCAAGTATATGAAAAAATTAAATTTGTGTGGATGCGATGACTGCCTTATGGACGACAAACTTCCTTAAGGGCATAAACAAAGGATAGTGATAAATAGGAATACATTTAGCAGGGTAATGTGTTTAGCGGGGTGCTTCGGGGGTTGGTGTAAGGTCCAGTTTTGTTTAACAGCTTTATGAATGATCTGGAGAATAAGATAAACAGCACATCAATTAAATTCACAGATAATAAATTGGTAGGTAATGCAAACACCAGTGAGAGCAGAGACATAATACAAAGGGACCTAGGGAGAGTGGAAATATGAGCAGGAAATAATAAAATGAGATTGAGCCTGCAAAAGTGCATGTTAATACATCTGGGAAAAATAATACAGAACACATGCGGTTATTGGGAAGATAAGTTGCTGATAGAAGACAGCAAATTGTATACAAGTTCATTCTGGTATATGGCAAAAAAACAAAACAAAAAAGCAAACAAAACTTGGTGTTGCATTATAGATCATCATATCTTCAAAATGGCTTGACTTACTAACTCAAAATTGGTTTTATTGGTCTTGTTTGAGAAGTGCTTGTTTGCTTTGTAGGGATAAATGAAGGAATTAAAGATATACAATAACAACTTGTGAAATGAACATACAATACACTCAGGCCTTGTCTACAGTATAGATGCTTTGACAGTATAGTTAAAGTCTATAGCTATGCCTGCAGAGCCCAAACAATGTAGACATAGTTTTATACTAACAGAAGGAGCTTTTTTTGTCAGCGTAGTAACACTTGCCTCTTCAAACGATTACTTATGCTATCAGAAGCACTCTTCTTTTGGTTTAGCTGCATCTATACTGGGGTTTCTGCTAACTTAGCTATGTCAGCTGGGGTGACATTTTTTCAGACCCCTGAATGACATAACTATCCTGACAAAACACTGTAGTGTAGATCTTACCTAAGGTAAGCAGGTAAGTTAACTAGGACTTCATTTGGTGTGGCTACAAAGTGAGGTGGAAGAAAACTGTGTGATGGGCCGAGATGGAAAGAAGTGTTTGCCCAACCACACAGAGCAAGAAGGAAATGGGAAACTTTACATGAGATTTTGTAAATTGATGGAAGTACTTGCATTTTTCTTGGCTGAAACAAGCTATCATTTGTTTCCTGGTTTTTGGGGTGAAGGTGGTATAAAGATTATGGAGGTGGAGTAGTCTGATGCCTGTATGCTGACCTGTGGTTGGGAAATCATCTGCATGGATATGCATGTGCATTAAAATGGCCAGATGAGGCATTTTGTTTGTTTTTAGTTTCTGCTTGTTCCTTTTCTGTTATCGCATGGCTGTCACCCACGTCGTGCTCTTACAGAGTTGTTTTCATAACTAGGTACAGAACAGAATGGTTACTGCCTTAAGTCACACTCTTACAGATTTGTTTATGGATAGTCAGAAGAATGTCTACAATTGTTTAAAAACATAAACTAAAGCTCACCTGTTATTCACTGTAGGCAGTGAAGTGGCATCTTCATGTGCTGGCCCAGTTGCTGGTGGGAAGGGCATGTGTGGGTGGGTAGAAGGTGGAGTTGGAAGGGAATGTGCAGGGACATATGCCATGTTGAATGTAAAGTAGACCAGAAAGTACATTGGGGATATGGAATATGGATTTGGGTGCATGTATGTTGGAACACAGGGATCTGGGGGAAGCAGGAGTTGGTGTATAGAGGAAGAGCAATCACAAACTGGCAGGGCATGGAGAGGAAATGTAGGTATTGCCAGAAAGGGTTGGTGGTGGTGCATGCAGGGGGAGAAGGGTACAGGGAAAGGCATGGAGGTGAATGTGGGGCTTATAGGGAGAAAGGGAGTGTGGGAATTAGCAGGGAGGGGAGTACAGGGTTTAGCAGGGAGGTAGAGGGGTCTTGCAATTAGCAAGTAGGCAGGTATGGGGATCAAGGAAGGAGGGTATGGGGGAAGATGGGGAGATGGGAGTGAGGCATGCAGGGATGAGTGGTAGGGGGGAAAGGCAGTCATTTATCAAGGTTGAATTTTAATATCTCCTACTTACGCAATATTGTAGGGCTTACTTTTCAGTGAGGATAAGAGTTTTTGTGTTAATCCTGTTAATATATGTCTACCTCAGACCCACATTGATGTAACATTCAATGGAATTATATTTGTTCTCTATGCATTTAATTACTACACATTTAATAAACTACACAGAAATGTACATCCAACAATACCTTCCCAATAAGCAAAAAAAATAAGAGGTCAAAGTGAAGGGTGGGTGAGTGATATAGTTTGGGGTTGGTGGTTTACCTTTTTTGTTTGTTTTTTTGATGAGACTATGCAGATACACCACATGAGGGAGCCTCTTTCTATTCGTTAATGCAGACTGCATCTGGAAAAGTGCTTCATTTCTGGTATTTCTGTACAAGAAAGATACAGGCAAATTTAAATAAATTCATATAAGAAAAGGAAAAAATATTAAAGAGCTGAAGCAAGTAACTTATGAGTGAAGAGTAAAAGCTAACTGTGTATATTTTGGCTAAATAATTATGAACAGGCTATAATATGTTTGTGGGAAATGATGGAAAAAATGTTTAGAGTTTTCCAAAGGGAGAGGTATACCTAGGAATACATTAAATTTAACAGGGGAGAAATATCAGGCTAACTAGAAGGAAAGCCTTCCTAACACTGAGTACTGTTGGAATGTGGAATAGTTTCCTAAGGGAAATAGTGGAAGCTCCACAGTTAGACTCACATAAGTTAAGCTGTCCAGATCACTTGATTATATTGTAAGGAGGGATCCTGCTCTGGTTGAGGAAGAGACAAGATGATGCACTAGGTTTTTCTTTTCCAATTGTTGTAATTTTTTTAAACATAGAATATATGAAATTGAAGAAAAAAGGTGCCCAATAACCTCCGAGGATGCTGACAGTATGGTCCTGTCCTGCTAAAAGTTAGTGCATTTAACAGGAACTGAAATGGGTTTCACAGGTTACTGAATCCATTGCCAGGGAGTTAATACTAGAAGCAGGTGAAAAAACTGCAGCAAAGACAAGAAACAACCCCAGCTCTCACTGCAGTTGCAAAATTATCCCTGGCAAAATGTTCCATATATGGACACAGTTGGCAACAACAAAGCCTGTTGCCACATATCTATTCAGGGGACACCATCATAGGGCCTAATCACATTAGCCATGCCATCAGGAGCTCGTTCACTTGCACATCTACCAATGTGATATGTGTCAGCAATACCCCTCTGCCATGTACATTGGCCAAACCGGACAGTCTCTACATAAAAGAATAAATGGACACAAATCAGACATCACGAATTATAACATTCAAAAAGCAGTCGGAGAACACTTCAGTCTCTCTGGTCACTCAATTACAGACCTAAAACTTGCGATTCTTCAACAGAAAAACTTCAAAAACAGACTCCAACGAGAGACTGCTGAATTGGAATTAATTTGCAAACTGGACACCATTAAATTAGGCTTGAATAAAGACTGGGAGTGGATGTGTCATTGTACAAAGTAAAACTACTTCCCCATGTTTATTTTTCCCCCCTGCTGTTCCTCACACGTTCTTGTCAAGTGCTGGAAATGGCCCATCTTGATTATCACTACAAAAGGTTTTTTTTTTCTCTCCTCCTTGTAATAGCTCACCTTAACCGATCACTCTCATTATAGTGTGTATGATAACACCCATTGTTTCATGTTCTCTGTGTGTATATATATCTTCCTACTGTATTTTCCACTGCATGGATCCAATGAAGTGGGTTTTAGCCCACGAAAGCTTATGCTCAAATAAATTTGTTCGTCTCTAAGGTGCCACAAGTACTCCTGCTTTTTTTGTGGATACAGACTAACATGGCTGCTACTCTGAAACCTACACTTGTTCTATCTCTTCTTATTGCCTAAACAATACAAAGCTGACAAACTGCAACATTTCTCATTCTTGCAATCAGCTCCTTTTGATTTAATTAGCGGATTCTGCACGATACCGTGCGGATTTTACTTTTTTAATAGTTTGACAAGGAGATTGCAACAAACAAGGCAATTGGAAGCCTGCTAGGGTTCCAGGGGCTTCATAAATATGCAATGTGCTTCTCTTTATTTCCCCTGGCCCCTAAAGAGGAGAGATGCTGAATAAAATTAAAACCACGAGAACTTTGGAGTTATTACTCATTTAAAATGAGCGCTGGCCATTTTATAGGTTTATCTAGATTTGAAGTCAAACAAGTAAAATTAATGAATGATATAATATTCATTTTATAATACTGTATTGCTTCTTTTTACTATTTACTGCTTACCTTTAAACTAAATATCTTTAGGTAAAACTATTTTCCCTCTTGGATTATCCTTTCTCATTTAATAGCTTTATTGAGTTTTATGTTCTGGCTTACTATGCAGATAAAGCTTTTTTTGTATGAAAATATAGTTTTCATGAGAATGAACATTAGTGTAATGTTACAACAGATATCTGAATGTATCTCCCTGCAATCGTGTACTCATAACTTTGTCAAAAAATCCTTTTTTGGGTTGAAACTTCCTTTGTTTTTCCTGTCAGGGTGGAATTGTTTTATTATTTGTATTTATTTATTTTAAGAATTTTAGGAAAATACCTGCAGTGCTTTGAGTTCTGGGACAGTGGGATACATTATTTTCAGCTTAATTTAAAAAAAAAAAGAATTATTTTTAATCCCGGTATATCAAAAAAGGATGAAAATGAAATTAATCTGCAAACTGATCATTTGGCTCCACATGGAAATGTGCTAAATTTGGAGGATAAAAAACAAGTGATAATGTAAGTGACTCTCAAACGGCTTCATTGCATGTTCATTCATGGCATCTAGGGTTTTAGTAGAGTCTTATGAAAACTACATATGCTGTTTATCTGGTTTGACCAGGCACTGGGCTGTTAATGGAACAGTTTGCACAAAGGAGATTGTGGAAACTATGGTTGAGTGGTTAAGGTGCTAACATGAAATTTGGGAGACACTGGATATGTTCCCAGCTCTACTATAGGTTTCCTGTATAAACCTGTGAAAGTCACTCTCTTTGTGCTTCAGTTTTCCATCTCTAAAGTGGTATCCCTATCTCACAAGGTGGTTGTTAGGTGCTCCAATATTATGGTGGTGGGGCATGTAAGTATTAAAGATAGTGTAATAAGTTTCTAGCTGAAACATGTACTAAACCTATTTAATTAAATTCCAATAGCAAACAGGATAGGAGAAAATAATGTTTTGTTTTGTTTTGTTTTCTTATGGGAAGGTAGAATAGTCATAAGGTAAATTGATTGACTGCTGTACTATTGAAGGTGAACTTTAAAGAGAAAAACTTGTTCTTTTACTGCTTCTCTGATGTGTAAAGATATTCTGAATTCTTTCTTCACAACTCCACTCTTGGTTTTTGGTGGTGGTATTTTGGGTTTTTGTTGTTGTTGTTTTCTCTTTTGTTTTGTTAGCATGGTCCATTACAAATAGAGGAAACTCAGAATCTTTTGTTTTTAGTTTCATTACTGAGGTGGGAGGGTGACAAACCAGAAGAGAAGAAAGGTGGGAATTTCACCCCTTTTATTCCAGGTGAGGTGAGAACTCCAAAAATGAATAGGTACAATTTAAATTATTAACCAAATCATTGGTCAATTAACCAAAGACAGTTTTCTTTTCTTTTATAGTTTAAAAAATGCATTAAATGCAGAGAGGAAGGATGGTCTTGTGTTTAAGGCACTGGACGTGGACCTACGAGACATGGATTCAGATCCTGACTCTATTACGGCCTTTCTCTGCTTCTGTGTAAGGCCCTGATCCTTATACACATGGTTAGCCATAAGCACATGCATAAGTTGTTGAAGGATGGGGCCTAAATTGGTGAGAATTTTTAATTTCTCCCACCTTTTGTCTGTCCAGTCTATTTAGATTGTAAATTCTGGGGCAGGGGCAGCCTCTCAGCTATTGTGTAGAACAATAGGTTCCTAATCTGGGAAAATATTTATTCTATGTAATAAAATGTTAAGGTTACAGTCTTAAATACTAAAAGTCAGGAATGGAAAAAAGTTATCAGCCACACTGCACACACTGTGTAGTATGGTATGCATTTAACAGGACAATTAGTAGACAGAATAGTCACATCAGGTTGGCCACATTGTGCCTATCGGAATCTTAACATTTTCATACTCTGACTCTTGTGCATTTGAATATGTGAGCACTAAATTATCAATACATTATGGTAGTTGTTTGCATTAAATATATTTGTTACTTTCTGTATGAATTCTCTTTATATACATGTGCTCTCCTGACCTAGGCATTCATTTTTCATACTTGGTTTCAGATGTACTAAACCTTGAAATCTTATATACTTCAAAAACTAATTTTAGAACTTTAACAATGGAGAAGAATAAGAGACTTACTAATGTTTCTGCTTTTAAAAGAACCTTGGAAAGGGATTAGAAGTGAACCCCCATAGAAGTGTATTTCTCTCGTGGAAGTGTCTATCAAGTCTCCTGATTCAGCTTGTTAAAGTAGGGTACACCTGACAACTCAGATAAACCCCAGCTAATTAAATCCAAACGAAGCAGGGAGACTGCATGAGCAAAAGGGGAGCTAAAATGGTTGCAATTTATATGAAAGATTTAGGGCAAACAAAGTTGTTAATGTTATAAGCTACATTGTATCACTGTACATTTCCAAGCTAATATAACTTGTCCAGTAGTGGCAACCTTATAACAGTGTCATTCAGTTTGGTGCCAGACTCCTACTTTTTATTGTTCATAGCACATCCTGTGACAGTGCCTTAGTTATTTGAAATGATCATGTTTAATTAATACAAAAATAATATGCAAAATGAGTTTTACAAAACCATAACATAAATATTTGATTTCTTTGCAATACCTGCATTTCAGTCGTTTTCTTTAACTTTTCTTTATTCATCTAAACAGATTTTACCTAGTTACTCTCCGGGGAAGGTACACTAGAGATTCATTACTCTTACAATATTTTCTGTTTGATGTATTTTTGACTATCATGTCTTTTGTGTTGCTTCCTAATTTGTGTATCAATAGTGATTACCGTTAATTGTGGCCACCACTAAAAGTGAGTGAAATTTGAATTTCAAAGCTATATAAAACCAGTTTGCTTTTTAGTATTGTGTCAAAGAATCTAAATCGAAGCAATTTTAAATGAGAATTATAATAAAACAAGATGAGTATCCTTTGTAACAGGTGTTATATAAACCTTGATTAAAATTCATATGTAAAAATATAGTCAATTGTCTTCTGATCTTTAAACATTTGATTCCTGGTGAACTTGAAAGACTGGTGTAGACAGGCATGCAAGCAGAGCTTCTCCAATTTATGAGTATGTAAATGGTATAGAAAAATAATTTAAGATCAGCAATACAAGCAGCATTATGAAATGTTGAAAAGGAAAGCTGCAAACGGTCTTTACATGTTTTATATCAAGCTGGCTTAATATTGATTTTTCTCCAAAGATTGTTTTTTAAATATACTTCTTATAATTAAGCAAACACTTCAAAGATTTTGATGTATTTTAAGATGTCAAGACTAACACACGCACATTTTCTAAACGTGAGGTTCCTTTTCTTATATATTGAAGAGGACGGAAAATTTGAATAGCATCACAGAAAGGTAGCTAAAGTTTAATTCAAATTAATTGTGGTGTGTTGTGTAAGTATTCAAAGACAGGAAGATGTCAAATACTTATGCCATCAGGATTTAAAATGCCATAAGGATGGTACTATATATAGTTTGAGTTACAAAATAAATATATTATTTTCCTCAGGAATTTAAATATATTCCATACCTCTAGATTTATTATTATTTACTTTCTTATTATTACAATATGTTCCTTAAAATCCCTTGGGAGCAGAATGTGCTTAAATCTTACATCCGTCAAAATTAAGCAAATAAATTAATCTATGAAATCTATAAAATATTTATTCTGAATTTATGAATTCAGAAACATCTTTACTCTTGGAATGGGTGGCAACAATATAGTACAGGATGAAAAATTATTCCAAAAATAAATTAAATCCAAGTTCTAAAATTGATCTTTATCGTCTGACTTCCCTGTGATAATAGCAAGAAGGTCATCAACCTTTTAAATTAAAACATTTCATAATGCTTCAAACTTGCATACTCCAGATACTGAAGTTATATTTCATTGTTTAAATTGAACATGTTTAAACTCTTAAGGCTCTTTTTCCATCTCTTTTCATTACCTATGAGTGACATAAAGTATAACTGGTATTTTGTCTTGTCATCTTTTAATATTCCTCATTGTGTCCTATCATGAACTGAGAATGAAGACAAAGACAACTTGGATTTAGAACAGAATTTTGGTCGCTTTTTAGGCCCCGGGTCCTCTTGCTGCCTCTGGTGCCTTATCGCATACAGAGGGGTCTGCTTCCCCTAATCATCAGGCTAAAAGTTCTCAGACTAGTTTAAATCACCCCTCTTTTCATGTCCCTGAAAACATATACATGAGAGCATTGTACTGCAGGTCTGGAGAAAATTGAAGAACATTGGGGGAAGAGTGAAAAGCACTCCCAATATTTTGTACCCTACATGGCTATGTTTACTTAATTATCAGTTAGACTGCTCTAGTCCTGTTCTTCTCCATTGCTCTGTTCCAAAACATATGTGGCCAAAGTGGGTGGAAATGACCATCTATCACACTGCTCTTCTTAACTTTGTGAGCTTGGCATATCTATTACTCTTTAAAAGTGTGGCACACTTTTCATTCCTGTGGGAACCATAAGAACCCCATCAGACCAGCTTTACAGCTCCTATTGTTGATTTGTACTGTCGGAGGAGCACAAATGCTTATGGTTACTTTAAAAAGTTATAAAGTTCCATTTTCTGTTAAAAAATGGAGCATTGTATGTTTTCAACTGGGCATTTGCAATAGAAAACGAATCTTCAGAAATGATCTGTTGGAATTTATTCTTCAGATGGAGCAATTCAGAAGCCCTAATTTATTTGCCCCTGCCTAGAGATTCCATGAAGTTATGAAGCACTGAACTGCATTTCTTGATCAACAGAGATACAAGTCAGAAAGACAGCACCGGAGTTATGCTGATATAAAGTTCTATCACTTAGATAATAGACTAGTTTATATTTATGTAGGGGGAAAGGGCCCAGCAGATTGTCTTCAGTAATTATTCTGTAATTTCCTTTGAAATTTGACCTCATGAAAGTGATAGATTAATATAATTGCCTAGAGCCAGGAATATTGTGGATAGACACTGAAGGTTCCCCAAACAGCTCTCCCAGTTTATACTGAGATGAAAAGAATTTTGCTTTTCTCCTGCTTCCCCTGCAAATCAGACAGGACTTGCCTTCATTAGAAAATTAGGTTTTGTTTGAATACATCATTCAGATTTTGTGTTAAATGTGGCTTTCCAGTTTGTGAAGATAGGGACTGTTATAAATATAAAGGGAAGGGTAACCACCTTTCTGCTTACAGTGCTATAAAATCCCTCCTGGCCAGAGGCAAAGTTCTTTTACCTGTAAAGGGTTAAGAAGTTCAGGTAACCTGGCTGGCTCCTGACCCAAAATGACCAATGAGGGGACAAGATATTTTCAAATCTGGAGGAGGGTGGGGGAAAGGTTTTTGTCTGTCTGTGTGACACCTTTGCCGGGAACAGATCAAGGATGCAAGCCCTCCAACTCCTGTAAAGTTAGTAAGTAATCTAGCTAGAAAATGCATTAGGTTTTCTTTGTTTTGGCTTGTGAAATTTGCTGCGCTGGAGGAAATGTGCATTCCTGTTTTTGTGTCTTTTTTGTAACTTAAGGTTTTGCCTAGAGGGATTCTCTGTGTGTTGAATCTGACTGCCTGTAAGATTATCTTCCATTCTGATCTTACAGAGGAGTTCTCTTATCTTTTTTTGTTTTTCTAATAAAGTTCTGTTTTTTAAGAATCTGATTGGGTTTTTTGGGTCTTAAAAATCCAAGGCTGGTTTGTGCTCATCTTGTTTATTCTCAAGGCTCCCCAGGAAAGGGGCTGTCAGGGCTTGGGGGGATATTTTGGGGAAATAGGAACTCCAAGTGGTCCTTTCCCTGATTGTTTGTCAAATCACTTGGTGGTGGCAGCGTTTACCTAATCCAAGGGCAAAGACTTTATGCCTTGGGGAAGTTTTAACCTAAGCTGGTAGAAATAAGCTTAGGGGGTCTTTCATGCGGGTCCCCACATCTGTACCCTAGAGTTCAGAGTGGGGAAGGAACCCTGACATGGACAAATTGTGTTTAACATTGTTTCAGACTGTTCTGGTTAACCTTGTGCTTCTGGCAGGGTTTAACCACAACTGATTGACAGAATGTTTACAAAGCAATCCCTGTCTATATAGGCTGCACATTTGTGTTAAATATTTTTAGTTAACATTATTCCAGAAGTTCTCATACTACATAATTTTCTAGTGAAGAACAAACCTTTCGTGCACCTCTAACCTGACCCGCAGCTGAATTGTTAGAAAGTTATCTAGTTTTGTTATATAGACAAACATCCAATAATATTTTTTTGTAGTCACAAAGAACTTTTCATCCATGGATCTCAAAGCTTTCTGCCAGGACAAGATTTTGTGTGAACAGACACCATATTTTGTCTAATCGAAGACCTATAGAGGAAAAGTGTTACGTAAGAGCAAAATACTGTAGTGTATTCTCTTTCAAATGCTTCCATCACTGTAGTATCTAGCTATTGTGTCATCTTTCAATGATGGGTTATCATTTTGGTTTCCTTATTAGCATAGCTGGATTACAGTAAGAGTTCAGTATGAAAAAATGACTTTTCAAATCAAAAAGTATTGAAAGCGGTTTTATGTCAATTTGACAATAAATGACATGCATACGATTTAAATGAACTGATCAAAATAACTGGTATTCCCTTCTTTAAGTGAAAATTATAACTAATTGTCCATCTAATTGTCTGTCTATCCAACTGTCTGTCTATCTTTAGGCCAGATTTGGCAGAGTTTATACAGACCAAACCAGCTTCTGCATCTAAAATTCCTCACTAATCATAACAGTTCTTCTTTTTTATCCACTTTTAAAATGCCAAAGGATTGAGTGATGGTAGAATTGAGAAGATTTACAGACTGTGGCTTTTTGCTCTGCTCTGCAGTCTCTAAGAAGGTCAGCATGTTAGTAATAATTTCCTGTTTCTACCGCTGGTCACTAACATTATTTATTATAGAGCCGTAACATCCATCTTCATTATGTATCTAAAACAATATTACAATGAACATAAAATTATTGTTGATGGCTGTCGACACTGAAGTTTGTTCTATTTGTGCTTTCTCTTAAATCTTACTGTCTGAATGAACTGTTAATAATTGCTGTACTTGAGACAGCTGAGAACCTGTTGGATTTCTTCTGTGTTTCCCACAACCCTTTGGGCAGAGCCAAAACATTCCAGTGACGATTTCAGCGTTATTATGCAGAACGGACGGGCTTTCTGCAGGAAGAAATAACTACATAGATATCTTCATTACAACTCAGATTAATGAGTGTATGCTATATGAGCGTTGTACTAAATGCTCTCTATAGCTATATAGATATACCAAATGCCTTCCACTGCAGCATAGATCACTTGCAGGTTTAAAGTAGTGTAAATGTGAATTCTCTGTAACTTGAAGTCTTTAAACCATAATTTGAGGACTTCAGTAACTCAGTCACAGGATAGGAGTCTATTTCAGGACTGGGTATATGAGTTTCTGTGGCCTGCAAAGTGCAGGAGGTCAGATTAGATGATCACAATGATCCCTTCTGACCTTAAAGTCTATGAGTATAAGTCTATCAAGATGTAGAGGTACATACAATAAATAGGTTACACGGTAATTAGATATGAGAATGCAACTACATTAAACCTACATTTCTGAAGAACATTCCTTCGGTATTTGGGTAGAATAGTTGAGAGTAAGTTGTGTGTATGTGAGTTAGAGGTCCGCATGTATTTAAAAATACTTAATTTGTAAAAAATCTGTTCTAGCAAGTTCTAAACGCAGTCTTTAAGGTGCAATGTGCCATTTGATCTTGTTTCTATTTAATTTTATAGCACCTTTATTGAAACAGCACTATGGCTCACATAAGTGTCAGCTAATATTTATTTAGGAAACTAGCATAATAGGCATCCATGCTCTTGTCAACATGTCTATGTATATTCCATTTAATGTTAGTAGGAATTGTGTACCCCAAGAACAAAATGTGCTTCACTCTATAAACATGATGCAGCAATAGGGATAGCCTGCTATGCTGATCATTGCTGTGTGCTGTTGCAGCTGAAGAATGTGAAGTGATTACATTCTGTCTCATGGTTTGTGTTGGAGGTCCTTGCATCACTCCGAAGTACATTTTTTGTGAAGTCAATAAAAGAGTGAGCAGATGTAAGTACGGATCAGAAACTAAACAAAAAACAATGCAAATTGTGAAAAAATTGGAAAAACAGTCATTTTAGAATATGCATTATATTTGTTCTTACTAAATAAGTAGATGTATAGATTCCAAGGCCAGAAGTACCATTATGATCATCTAGTCTGACATCCTGCATAACACAGGCCGTAGAACTTCCCCAAAATAAATCCTAGAGCAGATCTTTTAGAAAAACAGCCAATCTTGATTTTAAAATCCATAGTGATGGGGAATCCACCATGACCCTTTGTGAATTGTTGCAATGGTTAATTACCCTCCCTGTTGAAAGTGTACATCATATTTCTGATCTAAATTTGTCTAGCTTCAGTTTCCAGCTATGGATTAAGAACATAAGAACGGCCATACTGGGTGAGACCAAAGGTCCATCAAGCCCAGTATCCTGTCCTCTGACAGTGGCCAATGGCAGGTGCCCCAAAGGGAAAGAACAGAGAGGTTATCATCAAGTGATCCATGCCCTGTCACCCAATCCCAAACTCTGGCAAACAGAGGCTAGGAACACCATTCCTGCCCATCCTGGCTAATAGCCATTGATGGACCTACCCTCCATGAAGTTATCTCTTTCTTTTTTTAACCCTGCTACAGTCTTGGCCTTCACAACATCCTCTGGCAAAGAGTTCCACAGACGGTGTTGTGTAAAGAAATACTTCCTTTTTTTTTTTGTTTTAAAACCTGCTGCCTATTAATTTCATTTGGTGACCCCTAGTTCTTGTGTTATGAGAAGGAGTAAATAACACTTCCTTATTTACTTTCTCCACACCAGTCATGATTTTATAGACCTCTATCATATCCCCCATTAATCGTCTCTTTTCCAAGCTGAAAAGTCCCAATCTTACTAATCTCTCCTCACAGGGCAACTGTTCCGTACACCTAATAATTTTTGTTGCCTTTTTTATTCTTTTCCAATTCCAATATATCTTTTTTGAGACGGGGTGACCACATCTGCACATAGTATTCAAATGTGGGCGTACCATGGATTTCTACAGAGGCAACATGATATTTTCTGTCCTATTATCTATCCCTTTCTTAATAATGCCCAACATTCTGTTAGCTTTTTTGACTGCCGCTGCACATTGAGTGGATGTTTTCAGAGAACTGTCCACAGTGACTCCAAGATCTCTTTCTTGAGTGGTAACAGCTAATTTAGACCCCATCATTTGATATGTATAGTTGGGATTATGTTTTCCAACGTGCATTACTTTGCATTTATCAACATTGAATTTCATCTGCCATTGTGTTGTCCCAGCCACCCAGTTTTGAGAGATCCTTTTGTAGCTCTTCGCAGTCAGCCTGGGTCTTAACTATCTTGAGTAGTTTTGTGTCATCTGCATATTTTGCCACCTCACTGTTTATCCCTTTTTCTAGATCATTTATGAATATGTTGAATAGGACTGGTCCCAGTACAGACCCCTGGGGAACACCACTATTTACCTCTCTCCATTCTAAAAACTGACCATTTATACCTACCCTTTGTTTCCTATCTTTTAACCAGTTACCAATCCATGAGAGCACCTTCCTCTTGTCCCATGACTGCTTATTTTGCTTTTGGTGAGGGACCTTGTCAAAGACATTCTGAAAATCTAAGTACACTATATCCACTTGCATATCCTTGTCCACATGCTCATTAACCTCCTCGAAGAATTCTAGTAGATTGGTGAGGCATGATTTACCTTTACAAAAACCATGTTGACTCTTCCCCAATAAATTATGTTCATCTATGTGTCTGACAGTTTTGTTCTTTACTATCATTTCAACCAATTTTCCCGGTACTGAAGTGAGCCTTACTGGCCTGTAGTTGCCAGGATCACCTCTGGAGCCCTTTTTAAAAATTGGCATCACATTAGCTATCCTCCAGTCATTTGGTACAGAAGCTGATTTAAATGATAGGTTACAGATGCCAGTTAGTAGTCCTGCAATTTCACATTTGAGTTCCTTCAGAACTCTTGGGTGAATACCATCTGGTCCTGGTGACTTATTACTGTTTAGTTTATCAATTTGTTCCAAAACTTCCTCTAATGACACCTCAATTTGGGACAGTTCCTCAGATCTGTCACCCAAAAAGAATGTCTCGTGTTTGGGAATCTCTCTCACATCCAGTGAAGACCTATGCAAAAAATTCATTTAGTTTCTCCGCAATGGCCTTATCATCTTTGAGTGCTCCTTTAGCATCTCAATCATCCAGTGGTCCCCCTGGTTGTTTAGCAGGCTTTCTGCTTCTGATGTATGTATAAAAAAAATTTCTGTTACTTTTGGCATCTTTGGCTAGCTGTTCTTCAAATTCTTTTTTGGTCTTTCTAATTATATTTTTACACTTCATTTGCCAGAGTTTGTGTTCTTTTCTATTTTTCTCATTTCCTCTATCTTCCACTTTTTGAAGGATGCCTTTTTGCCTCTCACTGCTTCTTTTACTTTGTTGTTTAACCACCGTGGCTATTTTGTGGTTCTCTTATGATGTTTTTTAAATTGAGGTATACATTTAAGTTGAGCCTCTGTTATGGTGTCTTTAAAAAGTTTCCACGCAGCTTGCAGGGATTTTACTTTTGGTACTGTACCTTTCAATTTCTGTTTCACTAACCTCCTCATTTTTTGTGTGGTTCCCCTTTCTGAAATTAAATGCGACCGTGTTGGGCTGTTGTGGAGTTTTCCCCACCACAGGGATGTTAAATTTAATTATATTATGGTCAGTATTACCAAGCGGTCCAGTTACATTCACTTCTTGGACTTGATCCTGTGCTCCACTTAGGACTAAATCAAGAATTCCCTCTCCTCTTGTGGGTTCCAGGATCAGCTGCTCCAAGAAGCAGACACTTAAGGGACCCTTGGGGTAAGTTTGTTGTCTGTAGTGTTTGTGGTGTGCTTGCTGCTTGACTGAAATATACCGTGTGGTCCGTTTGTTTGGGAGACCTCGTGCTGACCATGTGTGCCGTGTACCATGTGTGTGCTGAGCCTATATTTGATACATGTAGGTACTTATAGACTATAATCAAGTCACCCCTTTACCTGCTCTTTGTAAAGCTTAAATAGATTGAGTTCCTCGAGTCTGTCATGCCTTATCATGTTTTCTATACTTAAATCTTTCTCGTGGAAGTTCTCTGATCCCTTTCCAGTTAATCAGCATTCTTCTTTTGGCCCAATATCACACTGAGAGCTTATGTTCTGTTGATTATCTACCATGACCCCCAAATCTTTTTCAGAGTCTCTGCTTCCCAGGATAGAGTCCCCCATCCTGTAAATATGGCCTACATTCTTTGTTCCTAGATGTATACATTTACATTTAGCTAGATTTAGTTTGCTTGCGCCCAGCTTATCAAGTGCATCAGTGACCTGTCCTCTTGATTTTTTACCAGTCCCACAATATTGTCATCTGCAAACTTTCAGTGATCATTTCATGTTTTCTTCTATCTCATTGATAAACTTGTTAAATGTTAATGTTAAATTGTTGCATAGTCTGTGAAACTAAGTGTAGTAATCAAAGACCTAGCTTTCTTTAGTGAAGAAACTTATTTTAATAATTAAAAACTTTTCATGCATTGGAACCACTAACTTTTCAGCAATGTTATTTTGTCCTGAAATGTGGACATATATCGTCTGTTGCAGTGGGAATTGCGGCAACACACCCATTCTTTCCTAGTGTACTGTACTTCTGTTCTGCAACTGTTCTAAAGCCCTGGTTTTGCCTTATACATACTTGGAGGAAAAAACTCCAACTGAGTCAAAATACAGCATATATGCATTCAAAATTCCAAATGTTTGAAGTTTATTAATGGGTTATCTTTCAGCCTGCATTTGGTATGTAGTTGGACTATATGCTAAGTTCAAAAGGTTAAAAAGTCATCCATTTAAAAGATGGGCAGTTTATTTAAGAAGAGAATAATAAGAAACATGTCTTGTCCATTTTAGGGTCAAACAGAATACAATTCAAAGTAAATGGTACAAACCAGGGCTTATTTCAGCCTTCATGGACATAGAGGGCCAGATGTCTCTGGTGTAACTATTTTCCTTGGTATTATATTAGGGATGAATCAAGCCCAAAATATGCAAGTAGAACATCCCCTGGTTTCTCTCTAGCCTCCTGCCCACTTTCCCCTTTATTATTCCCTTTTGTTCTTCATTTCTTAGCCCTGAGGATGTCAGATACCAGCTCCACTGCCAGTGAGGTTCATTTGCAAGCTGCATTTGCTAATCCACCCATCCTTGTTAACAGAATGCAATGTTTACTCTTTGGTGAGGGTTTTAATCCCCTCCCTGCCAAAGTGTGTATACTTGTGATTATTTGCAGAATTTTTTTGCACAATTAGATGTTTTCTGCCTAATTGTGTCTTGGTTTCCCCCTCACTGCTACATTTAAAAGTCAGTATTGTCCCTTCAAGCTTAGCTAAATATTTTTTCCATACACCCAAATGTCAATTTTCGAAAAATATTGGCAGTAATTTACAATGTGTATTGATCTAATCTACTGTAGGACAGAATGGTTTAAGATTCATGGGCCTTTTTATCTACAGGATGGCTCACTGGTTCATATTTGACCCAAAGTGACGGCTGCCAAAAGTCCTTACCAGCTGATAGGTTGTTCGCTTGGGTGAAATGAATCTTTGGTTTTACTCTCGTTCATAGTGGGCAGATGTCCAGTTCACTCTAACCATCCCCCCTAAGTAGGCACTTAATACCTCCTTTAACAACAGTGTCAGAGGCACTAATCTTCAATGGGGCATGGAGATTGCACTCTCCTCTTGCCCAGGGTTAAAGTACATTTGAGGCATTATGGGAAAGCTTATACTGTTGCTGCCTGTACTGCATCTGTTTGTTGTGTGGCTTAATTGAAGGTTTCGACACACACACACAAAATATCAGTTAGTCATGTAAAGAAAGATTAAACTTTAAGCAGCTCTCTTTAGAACCCTCTTTTCCAAGCAGCTTTGCATAAACAGCAGCAATCATGGAGTAAAGTACAGCTTTCTAGCTAGTGTACTCAGGTGCTGCAGTAAGATAACACCTATGACTCCTGAAATTTTCCAGGGTATGTATGAATAGAGAACTGATTGTTGTTGATCAACAGAGATGATGTGATATGATGATGTAGAATCATTCTCATGAAAACTGGTTATCACAAAGTATTATTAAAAGTTTGCAGATTCTGGATACATAAACATCCCAGCCATTGGAGTGAATTGCTTTGAAAAATGCTAAGATTTCAGTGGGCATTTACCACAATTTAAGTTGGCCAATCTAGCTTGGGGGGAAAAAACAGATAAATGAAAGATGCAAAACTCAACTGTAAGTATGAGAATTCCTGGAAACAGAATGTAAAGAAAAGGAGTACTTGTGGCACCTTAGAGACTAACAAATTTATTTGAGCATAAGCTTTCGTGAGCTACAGCTCACTTCATTGGATGCATGCAGTGGAAAATACAGTGGGGAGATTTTATATACACAGAGAACATGAAACAATGGGTGTTACCATACACTCTGTAACGAGAGTGATCAGGTAAGGTGAGACATCAAGAATTATAACATTCAAAAACCAGTCGGAGAACTTCAACCTCCCTGGTCACTCGATTACAGACCTAAAAGTCACGATTCTTCAACAAAAAAACTTCAAAAACAGACTTCAACGAGAGACTCCTGAATTGGAATTAATTTGAAAACTGGACACCATTAACTTAGGCTTGAATAAAGACTGGGAGTGGATGTGTCATTACACAAAGTAAAACTATTTCCCCATTTTATTTCCCCCACACTCACGCTGTTCCTCACACGTTCTTGTCAGCTGCTGGAAATGGCCCACCTTGATTATCACGACAGAAGGTTTTTTTCCTCTCCTGCTGGTAATAGCTCACCTTATCTGATCACTGTCGTTACAGTGTGTATGGTAACGCCCATTGTTTCATGTTTCTGTGTATATAAAACCTCCCCACTGTATTTTCCACTGAATGCATCCGATGAAGTGAGCTGTAGCTCACGAAAGCTTATGGTCAAATAAATTTGTTAGTCTCTGAGGTGCCACAAGTACGCCTTTTCTTTTTGCGGATACAGACTAACATGGCTGCTACTCTGAAACCTGTCAGAATGTAAAGACACTCCCCTGCAAGTTTCCTAGAATGCTGTATCTCTTTTGAAAAAGATATCCAGAGAAAGCAGTTATCCCAGATTTGTGGACTTAAAACACAGCATCAGAAAATCCCGTAAGGGAGAATACTTACTGTATGCATCTCCAAAATGATGCTCGTTTCACAAATTTGGGTTTGATTTTTGATGTGTGTGTCGACAGTGCAATCATACTGTTGCTATTATTAACAGCTTATTGTAGCTGTTTCTTTTCTCATACAAAATGTTGTAACACACTGATGCTATCTTTTTAGAAGTATCATTCTGTGTGTTGCCATAGATACACAAGAGCACAAAGTGACTGCTTTTCTAGCAAGAGTGGGAGAAAAAAAATTACAATATGTGGATTAGTCTAATTTTGAACTATTGTTAATGAGACCAATCACAGGCCCTGTATCACTTGTGTGATAAGGAGCGCCTGGCACAGGGAGCGTGGCCAAGGTGCCCCAATGCCCTCATGATCCCCAACTCCATAGGGCTGTTGGCAGCTAGTGAAAGTGGCTGCTCTAATTTGTGTTGCTGATCAGTTCAGTATCAGAACTTGAGTCTAACAGCTTGATTGTAGCTGAGGATCTGGGCAATCTGATGTGTACCTGGTATTTCCCCTTTATAATTTACACATAAGAACAGTTGCACATACAGTAATGTGGATGCAAGTCATATCTAAAGATGTAGTGGAATTTCCTAGATTAAACACAACTTTAAATGATTAACCAGTCTTTTTCTCTGTATATTGGTAAAATAGAAATGTACAGTATAAAGCAAAAAAGTAGAATTAATGTACATTAGTGAATTTAATCTGCTTGCTAATGTTATCATGAATTGTCACATGTCCACTGTATTTAGGAAAATTCAGTCTTGATGTATGGTGCTTTGCTTTGCATGCAGGGAAAGGAATTAGTTTGTGCCTTTGTTTAGTGTGTTCAGAAATGCAATGAAAGGCAATCATGTTTTTTTAAAAGTTTAATTTCTGATACTGTGTATTTATATAAAACGTGAACATATTTTATTTCTCCATCTATTTCACCATAAACTTGAAGGCATAGTCGTGGCCTAGGGTGAATTGGTCCCACAATATGGTGCCCACAGTTCATAAGGTAAGTGCTGCATTGCTGGCACAAAACAAAGGGAACAGGTCTTGAAGGGTGGAAAATTGCAACTGCAACAGTGGAGACAAGGTTTGAAAATCAAGTCTAAGGTGGTGTGATGATATAGTAATAAATAATAATAATAATGATCAGCAGATAACATTTTTATTTTAACCTTTTTGAAGGAGAAATACTGAATGACATGTATGTCTAACTTAATTGTAATATTTCTCACTTCCTTTTTTGCTAGTCAGATTCTGCCCAATGTCTGTGCTGGTGTGGCTCTCTGACCATAGCGTTTTGGACACAGTATGAAAAAATTTCTCTTATGCATACTTTACATATAGAATGGATATAATTTATTTGTGGACTTTAGTGGGGATGAATTGGACTCAGCAAGTTTCAAGGGAGTTTCACATAACCAGTTTAAAAAAATACACATTTTTCTATAGATTCCTTTCTACTCAACTTTGGGGTGGAGTGGAGTGAATTTAGGCCCTAGTGTGAAAGTTTCTTTTTATGGACACAAGAGTGTGCATACATAACTTCCTGGACATGGAACTTAGATATTTAACTCCTGATATAATTCTATTTAATTTACTGATTCCCAGTTTTGTTGGGCTATCATTAAGTTGATACATATACATACTCTAAAGAATGAGGGAGATTCATTTTGAAAATCTGTTTCTTTCTCAGCATTTTAAGTTGGCTTCTGTGGGCCAGCTATACAGTCTGCAAGGAGAAGCCCTTAAAAGGAGTTACACAAATGAATTTGGCCTATTGTAATTTTGTTCTAAAAGTAATTATGTTGTTTTTAATGTCATTTACATATAAATTGGGGCAAAACATAAAAAACCCTGTTTTTCATCAAGTTAAGATGCATCTGTAAATCAGCTGTATTTTAAAACACATAATTAAGTTGAGGTAGGTAATCTACAACTGGAAGAGAGATCTTCTTTCAGAAAGTCAAGTTGCTATTGGAAAACTGCGAGTGGTTGAGATTTGCAGTCTTTTAGATCTCACTACTCCAGAGTGAGTTTTTATTTTTGAGAAATTCTTAAATTGTTTTTAAAATTGGCATGATTCATAGAAACAGCAGCAAAATTGTTATGCGGCAGACTGGATCGAATTCCTTTCCTGATCAATTGTGTAGCGTTTAGCACAATTGACAGTGGTTAGTTAGTTTAATATATTTTCTCTTCCTACTTGGCATTGGGGAGGAAATGAAAGTTCCCAACAGTGAAAAGCAAACTGAGAGCTCTCCGATATGGGACAGCTGTAGTTCTGCACCTGGTTCAAATGTTGAAGTGTTTATCTGTGGAACTAAGACTTCTATGTTGCTATGTTCAGGACTACTATCTTTATTGTAATTTTATATGTTTGGCATTGGATTTAAGTACTGGAGGCCTGTAAAGCAAGAGTGAAAGAGTTATTTCTTCAAAAGAAATTTGACTTACTTTTGGTTAAAGATGTGTCTTAACTTCCAACCTAAGCTTCATATCCACTCCATCATTGTGTAAAGAAGAAAACAAAACTTAGAGAAGTTCATTAGCACTTGCAAAATGTCTTATTAGCATTCTTTACTGCTTCCAGGCTTTTTTCATGTGGTCAGTGTTAAGGTTGTGGAGGTTTTTTTGTTTTGTTTTTTTTTAGTTGTGGCTAGATTTATATAGATTTTATTTTATTTATTTATTTATATTACACTTAGGCAGTAATGAATAAGAAGTTATGGTTAATTTTTGTTCAGATAAAAACAGATTTTAATTTGTACATTAAATGAAATTCCTTCTTCATTTTGTTTACTCAACTAAAACTAAACTTTGAAATAATTTGATGAATTTGGATTTTCTATTTTTGTTTAATGTATTGCAAAGTAAGTTGTGCACATGATGTAGTCTCACATGTTGCTGCTTTTGACCATTCAGAACAATGACTCCTGTGTTATGAAGTGTGCTTGTTGTTTAGGGTTGTTTGAACTGTCAAGACATTTTCTAATGGTGTTTGTAATGTTGAATGTATAGTTTGTGTTATGGAAAAAGTACTTTGGGGCTTCCAGCTCCGACCACACATGTCATGTTGCGCATTTGGTCATATCAAATGAACTGTCCTAGCAATGATATTAGTTGCTGTTTTCAGCTTCTCTTGTGTTTAAATGTATGAGCTTTATTATTTTCATGGCTATTGAAAATCTTGCTTTTTTCTATTTGCTTTCATAGGGCCTAATTTTGCTCATGTTTGCTATTAATTGGAAGCAAGATCGGACCCTTCTTCCTTGCACCCTTTTTTGTAAGTCTACTTATTTCCCCCTCTAGCATTCTTTATTACCTTTTGCTTCTGCACTTTGACCCATTCCATATTCTTTCCTGTCTGTTATTCTCCCCTTTTAATTTCTTTTTTCTTTCTTTAGCCCCTATACTGCTCTTCTGCTTCTTGACTTCAAATTTTTGTTTCTTTCCTAACTGCTGCTCCCTCTTTAAAAAGCAGGGATTTAGTGGAGGTCATACTAGGTAGAGGGTGCGGGGGGAGGGTTGGCACATTAGGGTGTATTTTATTATTTATATTGGCAAAGGTGTATTGAGTAGGCTACAGTCTTTGCCTTCACGCTGTTTGCCACTAGCTAGTCGTCATATATATAAAAAGTGTGCATGCATGTATTTTCAATTTCATGAGCAGAAAAAGACACAACATAAAAAAGTGTAATGGCCAATTGTTTCTATGCAAATATAGGCAGTATATAAGGCATCTGCAACCAAGTTGGAACAGTTCCACCATGGCTCATTGGTGGTGATAGAATCTAATATCTCTGCAACTCAGTTGGTAGCAGTAGTAGGCTGTTATGGTCTATGTGGATCAGCTGGAGGCTGTATATTTTTTCAGTATTCTTTTCTGGCCCAGAGTGGAGAAGGAAGATATGTAGCCTGCTTACTCTTTCCCTTGGTCTGCCCAGTCTTCATTGTGGGAGCTGCAGTGTGTCCCCCAGGAGGACAAGACAATAGTGAAATGGAGACAACTGAGTCTTCCCTCTTGAAACCCACTTTTTTGTGGAAGGGGGTGGAAACCATGCATGTGAGTCTCTCCAAGTGATCTGCAAAGTGAATCTTGAGTGGATAATCTTAGTCAAAGTCTGCATGTTCCATGGGTACAATCTTCTTGGTCAGATCACTATTATCTTGTCCTCCTGGAGGACACACTGTATTTCCCACAATGAAGACGGGGCAAACCAAGGGAAAGAGTGAGCAGGCTACATATCTACATGATTGGACATAATGAGACCCTATACCTGGATGAAACTTAGTATATGGAGGAAGCATGCATAAACACTTGAAAATGCAGAGTTGCACTGCTAGTCATGTTTGGAAAGCATTTACAGTTAGTGTATGGTTTTCTTTAGATTTTCCACACTTGAGTTATGGCGTGGATCTTATCAATTGAGAATGTATACAGATGCAAACTAGTATGTGGAAAAAAAAAAAGCAGGCAAGTGCAAAGTACCATGTTCATAATAAATTTGAGCATAAGTGGGGCATGAGAAACAATATAACTGACCATACAACATGGTCAAAATAGTTAGGAAAGGCATATTTATAAATAAAGTAAATTTAGTCATCTCAATGTCAGCAATAAAGAGTGTACCAATAACAAATGGCAAACACAACTTTTTAAGGGAAAATATGTTTTCAACAACAAAGAACAATAAAAAACTTCAAAGATTTTTCTGTTTACTGTAATGCGTGGGCGCACGTGCGTACACACACATAATGGTGGAAAGTGCAAAAACTTGGATGATTTGAAATATTTTCTTTGAAAGTTAGCTAAATGTCCTGTAATGCAAAAATTGCAATGAAATGTACTGTGATGGGGCAAGGCCAGATGGCTACCGTAAAGTAGTGGGAGACAGATATATCAGCCACAGGCTAAACAAATCCCTGTTACCAGGATAAGCAAGTGGCAGCTGCTCCAGGTCAATTAAGACACATGGGGCCAATTAAGATCTTTCCAGAAGGCAGGGAAGACAGCTAGGTTGATTGGGACACCTGAAGCCAATCAGGGGCTGGCTGAAACTAGTTAAAAGCCTCCCAGTTAGTCAGGTGGGTGCATGTGTCAGGAGCTGTAGGAGGAAGCTGTGCTGTTGGATAAACTGAGCAGTACAAACCAAAACAGGCAGAAGGAAGGAGGCCCTGAGGTAAGGGTGAAGGAGATATTTAGGAAGTGGGGGGCTGCTGTGGGGAAGTGGCCAGGGAATTGTACATGTCCTGTTTCCAAAAGGTCAGCTACCACAGCTGATACTATTAGGGTCCCTGGGCTGGAGCCTGGAGTAGAGGGCGGGCCTGGGTCCCCCCCCTTCTCTCTCCTCCCCTCCCCACCCCCCCAAATTACTGTAATCAATGAGACTGGGAGACAACAGAGACTGTGCAAGGGAGAGTAGCCTCTCCTCACCTCCTTTGTTGGCTTATGATGAAAATGGCTCAGTAGTTGCCTCTAGAGAGAGAAGGGCTAGGTGGAGGGTCACGGTGAGTCTCTGAGGCTAGCGAAATCCACCAGGAAGCGTGGGACCCACAGAGACAAGGACAGAGCTTCGTCACAGTATGTAGTGCAGAAAATAGTGAAATAACCTGTATGTCAATGATATCCCTCACAGTACAGGACCAGTTTTGAGATAATGCTACTGTACTTTTCCAGAAGAATTGTTATGTAGCCATCTCCATTCACTTACCTGCAGATTCCAGTCAATCCCACTTCAGATATTTAGGTGGATATGATCAGTCACATGAAGTGTGAGACTTGATACATGGAACAGGCTTAAATACAATATAATAAAAGAAACATGGATCAACATGAATAAGTCTTGATAAGAAATTTAGTTGCTCACGATTGTGATTTTCCCTTCATCTTAAGATAATGTTAAAGGTGTTAAAAGTATCCTGACACCTCTGCACTAAATAAAGCTGCAATTGTAAACATAGTTCTCTGGTTGATGATGGCCAATCATACGATAACCCGTGAGACAGAAGGTAAATAATGAAGGAGGAATAATTTTCCTCCATAGCTTTAAAATACTATTAAGAAAACCAGTGACTTTATTTGCAATTACTTTAAAGTAGTGTCTTTCTTTATGCTTGCCATAGCATCACTTCGTGGACTGTTACCTTTGAGATGGAGAATTGCTCTTCAAGAGAATTTTAAATACATTGCAAAGAGGCATAACAACATTACCAACAAAGGTTACTAGCCAAGAAAACACTGTGGGGAGAGCTGCTTTTTGGAAAATATTGAATCAAGGATGTTGTATTTCTTAGAAATGTTATTTAAAATTCAGAGACCAGCCTCCTGGTTTAAAAAAAAATGTTTATGTTGATGATCATATTGCAGTTTGTGGTGTGGGCTTTTGTTGTTTGTCATGCCTCCAGGTGGGATTCTCACATGATGATTCCTTACTTGCCACGTCTGATGTCTCTTGTAAAGATCTGATGTCAGATATCATGAAATTATACTGTCCAGCTTGTTCTGATCAAAATACTGCCTCAGTGACATTTTGGAAAGCACTTATGCTAATTTCAGGCTGCAGAATGCCAGAAGTACATAAATTATGCCATTCATCTTTGTCTGAAAAAATGTAATAATAAAATTGTTAGACAGTTGTAACAGGCTGGGTGTGTTTGTCTGAAGTATCCCACCCTCTTAGCAGGTTTTAATCCTTTTGGGGAAAGGGCTAAATGGATTAGGCTGACTCACCGAGGCAGGTTTCTCATTATCTTATCCAGATATAAGAGAGAGAGAGGTGGATATCTAGAGAGAGGAGGTGGTGATCAGTCCTGAGAGAGGTATCCCAACATTAGGCAAATTGGGCTGAAAACTGGAGCATAGCTCTATGTTGCTAATTTCTTTGTCAATAAAATTAAACCCCAGGTTGACGATGAATTTTATTTTCACTACCCAGCTTGTGGACAATATGTGGGCACCCTTTTACAGTTTCTTGTGAGCAAGACAAATTTCCCATTTGGATTTGTCTTGTATTTGTTTTTGGTGATCATATGCATTCTGTGAATAAAGACCCCCAAGAAGCTAATGAAAATGGAAGAGTTATATTTGTGTTGGTATATCTTTAAAAAGCCACATACAGACTAAGCCATGATAGGGCAGAAATAATGTTAGGGACGTCCATTCAGGGCTTCTGGGGAAGATAAAGTCAAGTTGAGACAAAATATGAATTGTTTGCTACTGTGGTAGGGTAGATGTGCACGAACTGAATAGTATGGTGAACATCTTCGGGGTGTATTTTTTTCTAAACAAGGTGTGAGCAGCCAGCTTTTGTTCAAATTATCATCAAAGATAAGATCATCATGATAAGAAGAAGGAACACTTGAGGAGCACAATGTAAGCAGGCCGACAGTATTGCTCAAATCCATATGTTGTAGAAAAATCGACAGACCCACTCCCAATGTTCATACGAAAGCAGATAATATTTCCATGCTGTATAGAGAAGCAAACAGTAAAACAGTCCCCAGAATTGTCAAAATATGCATGGGAACATACAACTGGTAAACGAGCCAGCTTTACAGAATGGCTTTCAAAGCATTCCATAATGCAGCCACTGGCACAGCCAAAACCCACATGGGAGCGCACAGTGAATTGCAGCCTGTCCAGAAGCCTCTACAAGGTAAATATCAAATAAAATTCATCTGATAGTCTGAGAAACAGGCCAAGATTCATTTTAATTTGAAAAACTTGATATCATTCACCAGTGAGCAGGGGAGACTTGAAAATTGTAAAATATTACGTTAAAATTTTTGATAAAGTTTCCTGGGTTCAGAATTAATTGGAAAGGGGAAAAATGAAGACTCTGATTTTAGCAAAACATGGCCACCTAAGTCAATATTTTTTTCACGATTTACAGTGTAAGAAAAGCAAAAAGAATATAGATCAATAGAAAAGATTCTTCCAATAGAAGAAATGCTAATGTATAGGTAATAGGACTTGTTTTTTTTTTCTAGAAATGAAGTTTGTTCTTACTTTAACTGCCACTGTTCAGAGATATTTTCCAGCGCAATAGTGTTTTAGCTTATTTTTTTCTTTTGATAGAAAGGAAAGTGGTTCTGATACACAGCAGTATTGAAGTAAATACTTGATTTGGTCTTTTTCATATATGAAATCTTACAACCTGCTGAAAGATTTTTTTTCCCCCCCCAAAGGAGCATTTTTTTTTATCAACTTAATATCAGTTATAATTGGTGTTAGTTTTCATGATGAATTAGTGAAAAGATAAGGCAGACTTGTGTGTGCGCATGTGCACATACGTATGCAAGGAGATTCAACATACTGAATTATTAAGTATATGGCTGTGACGGGGATCCCAGGGGAGCTGCACTGAGGGTGAACTGCAAAGGGTGTTTAGGGTGTTACTAACTTAGGGTGAACTGCAAAGAATGGGGCAGACAATCCCCTCCCAGGCTTGCCGCGCCAAACAGCTGATTCGTGACAAGCCTGGGAGGGAGAGAGGGATGGGGGAGGAGTGGAGTGGCGGCAGCATGCTCAGGGGAGGTGGCAGAGCAGAGGTGAGTGGGGGCAGGGCGGGAAGCTGCTCAATTTTTCTCCGTGGGAGCTCCAGCCCTGGAGTTGGTGCCTATGGCAGCGGCATGTTAAAGGGGCCAGGGCCAGGGGGGTTGGATAAGGGGCAGAGGGTCTTGGGGGACGTCGGGACTGGGAGCAGGGGGGTTGGATGGGTAGGGGATTCTGAGGGGTCAGTCAGGGGCAGGAAGTAGGTGGGGGTCGGATAGGGGGCGGGGCCAGGCTGTTTGAGGAGGCATAGCCTTCCCTACCGGGTCCTCCATAGCAAGTTCGGTATAATGTGGTTTCACCTATAACGCAGTAACATTTTTTGGCTCCCGAGGACCGCGTTATATTGGGGTAGAGGTGTATTGAGAAAAGGGAAAACTAGGACCAAGGAGAGTTCCTTGCATATTCTGTCAAGTTGAGAGGCAAGACCTGAATCCCTTTGGGAGTCTGACTCACTAAAGGGAGCTGTGGTGCCTTACTGATAAGAGTGCAGTCTTTACAAAAACAAGGCTTCTAGCGAGAACCTCTCACCACTTCTCCCTTAGGCAGAGTGGGAAATCAAGCATCAGTACTGAAGACTGTTGTGGAATTTGACTCCAATCCAGGAGCTATCAGGACTCACACTAGTGTGCCAAAAATAGCTATGTGGATGTTATCACCAGCGGAGGTTCAGACTAGTCACCCGAGTTCGGACCCAGGGGACTGTGGGGGATAAGGGGAGCTCTGGTGGCTAGCATGAGACTCCACCAGGCTGCAGCATCCACACAGCTGAGTTTAGCACTTTAGTGCAAGCCCTTCTAACGCAAGCTTGTCTGCTTGGGCTGGGAGCATCACTCCCAGCTGCAGGTTTCAGAGTAACAGCCATGTTAGTCTGTATTCGCAAAAAGAAAGGAAGACTTGTGGCACCTTAGAGACTAACCAATCTATTTGAGCATAAGCTTTCGTGAGCTACAGCTCACTTCATCCCAGCTGCAGCGTAGACATACCTCTGGAACCTCTACCCCACAATACTGACAATATTGTTCTATTAGTCATGTTACAGCAGCAGAATTCATGCTGAAACAATCAGGATCAATGTGTGGGCAGTTTATCATGTTTTGTACTATTCTGTGGAGTGCATGTGATGTAGGGCAGAGCAAAGGAATAGATGTATTTTTTTAGTTGATTCACACCCAATACAAACCAACATAGGTTGCCAGTGTTTGTCCCCTAGGAGCTGCATGGTGCATAGCCACTTTTCTCTTTTTGCCACAAACCATAATGTACGGTGGAGAAGAGCATATGACATCTTTGAGTGTGTATTCAGACATGCCAAAGTCATGAAAAAAAATCAGAAATTGGACTGCTTTTTGCTTAATTGGCTTATGAGTTCTTTGTTGGCTAGTTTTTTGCTTGTAGCTTGTTTGACTTGTTGCTTGTTGTAGCCTGTTGCGTCTTTTTTTTTTTTTTGATCAGCTCCCGGCAAGGGGGGGCAAGCAGGGATAAGGGGGGGAGAGAGTCAGGGTGCACAGTGCGCCCACCACAGTCCCAGACTGCACGCCAGGGGGATCTAGTCACATAGAGCTTTGGGGTTCTTAGGGATTGGCTTGTTTTGGCCTTGCTTTGACATGGGATTAGTTTGATTTTTGACGTATTGTGAATGTCGGGGTGTTTATTTACTGTGTGAAAGTTAGTAACCTGTGGTGTACATGTGCATGTGAAAGTGGTGTATGTGTGCATGTCTGTATCTGAATACATGTATACACTACCCATATGCTCCTGGAGCACCACTGTTAAAAGTTTCTCTCTGCTGTCTAACATTTTTCAGTGCTGTTCTGCAATAATAAAGTAGGATTTGGCAATATTCAGGCCAACTAGTCAAGAATGCATGGTTTATTCCTCCTGTTGAACAAATATGTTTTTTTTCATACTATGTTTATAAATATATTTGTTTTATGGTTGACAAGGATATTGATCCTTCCTCATGAGTTTTCCAGGTATCTGATTGCTGGCCATTTATGTGCAGTATTGTTAATCAGTGTGCAGATATACAAATGCTTTCTACAGTTGGTGGATTTACATTCAGGAGATGTTGACTGTTCAGTGAGTATGCATGCATCTTTGCTTGTGCCTAAGAGCACAAATGTTTCCCACAATCAGCATCTGTAATTTAAGTCAGTTTCACTGCAGCAAGACTGTTCCAGATTTTTCCTGAGCTCAGACTTCTTTCCTCTTCGTTCATTTGCATCCTGGTTTCATTCAAACAGATTCTTTAACAGAAAAGGAATCAAGTGTAGGTTATTTCCATAAAATAGATTTAAGGCATTTGAGAAGAATTGGGTATTATGAGATATAGTTCCTTTTGGAATTTTAATGCACAACATCTTAGCCCAGTGAAAATAGGGAACATTTGTATCCTAAAATGTAGCTCTTCCCTAATATGTTTGAGCTCTTTGTTTAAAGACATAACATTGATTTTTAATGGTTAGAATCTGATGATTAGAGTAATAATACCTCTCTTAACTGGGATTTTAGAACAACCATAAAAAGTTAATAGGAAAAAAATTGTTTGAAATGTAATCTACGTAGTTTTTTTTCCATTTCTGCATCATAGTGACCTTGATGAGCTGTCTTTCACATAGCTACTTTGTGGTATGTATGTCCCTTTTTAAGACCTGCAGACCCACACTGCTTAATTAAGACCATAATTAGGTGTGTACCTGAAGAAACTTAAAGAAAAACGGTTATGCATCTTAAAGAACTATGGAACTGAGATGAAAACAGATTTATCCACTGTTTTCACTAAGTGGTTATTCATTAACAAAGTTGGTGGACCCAGAAGGTCATTACATATATTTGAACTTTATGATAACTTTTAAAAAATAGATGCCATTCAATGGATGGTAATGACTAAAGGGATTATGATGATACAAATAGACATACAACAAAAATATTGGAATTTGACCATTTGAATGTTGACACGTTTTCAAACCCTTAATTGCCATGTTATAGAAAGCCTCATCATAGAGGCCAAGGATCAGATGGCATAGAGACTTAATTACCTACACATCCTTAGAAAGTTGTCCTCAAAATAAAGTAGAGGCACATCGGTTGGTCAAATGACATGTCTTGTTCCTGGTCCTTGCTGTTACATGGATGTGTGAAGAAGGGTGTTGCTACCCAAGCTAAATCTGTGGTAAGAAATAAAGATATGAGTCTAGCACCTCTCTCAAACACTAACAGTATGTTAAATACCTTTTATTAAAAAAAACACTCCCCCCCCCTTGCAATTTCATGACATTATTCTCCTCCCATTATCATCCAGAGCTTACACAATAGCTTGCTTTAGAAATAAAATAGGATCCTTTCTTATGAAAACTTGTTTTCTAAATAAGTTCTCGTTGCTTCTTTTTAAAAAAAAAAAACAGGGAAAGCCCCACACAATAGGATGTACATGCAGTTTAAGAATGTGTGAGAGCTGAAACATCGTGTATAGTGCTGCAGTTTGGAGTTAGTTTTTACAGTTAATTTACAAACATTTAAAAATGAATGTTTATAATGGATACCACCAACAGATCTGTCAGGACTTCTGTGCTAGTGGCTGCCTCTGTAATGGTTCATCTACATTTTTGACCATCAAAACAAATTTTGAACAGGATGAATAAAATAACGACATTTCATATGGTTTCCATGTGTACTTGATTTTTAAGTATGCGCTGAGGTTTGTTCCACAGAAGTTAAATATAAGGCCTCTGTGACAATCTGTAGTATTGGCTAGTCCTTACTATGTTCAGTACTGTTGGTAAATCTTTTAGAAGGGAGAATTGAGTGTACTTTTTTGAGTGTCCCTATCAATGCTCCACTTCAGGTGCACTTTCAAATGGAGATTTTCATTAGCAGTGTCCATTCAGCCCTTGCATGCACTGTTAATATCTTGGTGCCCCTCACTGAGGCGATTTCACACTGTGTGGGTGACCCACCTTCAGTTCCTTCTCAGCTACCTTGGCCAGAGATGCAGCTTCATGCATGTGCACTTCATGTGCCTCTGATATTTGCTGACTTTGGTCTAGCTTAGTGTATTTGAGTTTTTAGTTAGTGAGTGTGTTTAGTTATTTTGAAGACTATTTTATTTCCTCCCAGGAGGTCCTCCCTGAGAGTGCATGCCCAGTTCACCAGAGTTAAAACACTGCCTCACGTGTAGAGAGATCCTAAGAGGAGGAGCTCCATCTCAAAAAGATCTTGCTCTCTGAGCAAGTGAACAACTTCAGAGACTTCAACCTTGAGAAATGGTACTGCAGAAGCAAAGCATTCCTCTGGTACCAGAGTCAGGTGGGAAAATCCCATAGCTCTTCTAAGAGTAAGCATGGCTCTGAAAAGGCCGTGGTACTTTCTGGCAGAGATGGTCAGAGCAAACACGGAAGACCAGTATGGTTTGACTTAGCCCCTCTCCTGGAACCCCTGTAGGGTTCTTCGGTACCGTGTAAGAAACAGCCTCCGTCTATGTCAGTGCCTTCTGTGAAGTACTCAAAACCCTCAGTTGTGTCCCGCAGTGACAGGCATACCATTCTGTCTGTCATACCATATAACTCCACTAGGTGCCACAACTCCGCTCAGTACTTCAAGACTTTAGGTATCCGAAGGACTTATCGGTGACTGCTGAGTCAGTCTCCATTGCTTGGAAATACCCAGCATCTCTAGGTACTGAGAACCACTCAGTCTCAACCCCCTGATACATCTCCAGTACCGTCTGATTCACCTCACTTTTTGGGCATAGCTACCCCATTAGAGGAAGAAGAGGTCAGAGATGGAGACCTCCCTTCAGTATTATCAGTCTTTGTCCAGGATTCTACTGTGTACCCACTTACAAACCCCCCTTTCTTGAAGAGACTAGGAGGATTTCTGAGGAGCTCATCATTCTTGGTGGGAACAACCCTGGATGTCACCCTTTCCCCGAGATGGTTCTCAATAGCCATATTGGAACCCCTGGGCATCTTATCACCACAGGGAACAGGACCCTGAGCCTCTCCCATTGAGATGATAGGGAGACTCAGGCTTCTCCTTCCTGGCACACCACTCAACTGGAGGATACATCTGAGGATCAGGAGGCTAGGGCAGACAAATAAGCTGCCCCTCAGACCACCATCTTGTCCTCCTCACCGGATGAGGTGATAATGCCTTCTTCTCTATCACCAGTGATTTTTGGCAATTTCAAGACCTCATTAAATGGGTGGCAAACTCTCAGTAGATACCGCTTATGGAGGCAAAAGAAGCATTACACGAACTGTTTGATATTCTCCACTCTGCAACACCTTCCTATCAGTGAGGCTCTGCTGGAACGTGCAAAAACCACTTGGCAAACCCCGGCCACAGTAATATCTATGTGTAAGAGAGATGATAAAAAGTATTATGTTCCCATCAAGAACTCTGAGTTCCTATTTTTCCACACTGCACCCACTGTCTGGTAGTTGATTCAGAGAGTGAATGAGGTAAAAATAACACTGGTGTAAGTCCATTCTGTGCAACAGAGATCAGAAGCATCTGGATCTTCTAGGGGAAAAAAATCTTTCTCATCTGCAGCTTTATAATTCCACATCATAAATTACCAGGCACTGGTAGCCAAATATAACTTTACAAATTGTGTAAAATTTGGTTCTTTTATTGAACCCTTTCCTCAAGACCCAAGGGAACAATTTAAGGGTACCATTGCCGCAGGACAGGTACTGGCCAGGAGGCTTTGGGAGCTGCAAATACCGCAGCCCGTTCCATCTCCACAGCAGTGATGATGCACAGGGCATCCTGGCTCTGATTGTCAGATTTCCCTAGAGAAGTCCAGAATACAATAGAGGATCTCCCATTTGATGGACTGAAGTTTTTTGCGGAGGATACCAAGTCATTACATTCTCTTAAAGACTTCAGGGTTATATGTTCATTGTGCATCTGCACTCCTGGAAGCAAAAGAAAGTTCAGTAGACTGCAAATGGCCCCAAATTCTTTGGGTTTCAGAGACAAATGGAACTTCAAGAAAGAGACATAGGCTCCAAAGAGAGAGATTCTAACCCACCCAACACAATTTCACAGCCAACTTCGTCTTTGAAGCAACATTTTTTATTAGAAGTTGGCTGTTTGCCTGACTCTTCCATTTCTGATAAGCATGGGAGTGTATCACCTCGGACAAGTGGGTGCTGAGAATAATATCAGTGGGCTACCCCTTTTATTTTACCTCCCTTCCTTCTCATCATTCCTCTTCCTTGGCCCTCTCCAGGGACCCCTTTCAAGAGCTCTTACTAAGACAGGAAATAAACTCCCTTCTTTGTATCAGAGTGATAGAGCCAGTCTCCACTCAGCACAAGGGACAGGACTTCTATGACTTCCTTGTGCCAAAGAAAGACCTTCAGTCAGAAATAGTCTTCAACTTCTAGGTCACTTGGCATCTTGCACTTTTGTCACAGAAAATGTGAGGTTACACCTTCACGGTTTCCAGGGATGGCTCAGATCAGTTTACTTGCCAAACAGACATAGCCTAGACAAACAGGTGTCAGTTCTTCAATAGGTAAAACCCTTACTAAACTAGTAGAAACACATAGCTGCAGGAATTCCCGCCCTTCAACCAATGCCAATGTTAACTGTAACCACGGATGCTTCTCTGCTAATATGTGGAGAGCACCTTGATACTGTCGTGGTACAAGGCAGATGATCACCCCAAGAAACCACTCTCCACCACAACCAATTAGAGTTCCTCCATTGGCCATTTCCCCAAACACCTCTGATCCTCAGACTGGTGAACAAAATCAGACAGGACAAGGGCAGAGTTATCATAATCATCCTGATGTGGTTGAAGCGAGTGTGGTATTCTTACCCATTTCACCCAGCTCCTTTGGATAAATCTTCCAACCACTCCTCAGCTTTTCTCCCAGGATGCTGGTCAGCTGCTGCATCCTAATTCAAGAATTCTCCACCTCATGGCTCCCCGATGGTCCGCTTGGGTAAAATTAGCCTGTTCTACAGAGGTATAACAGATATTACTTCATAGTAGGAAAGAGTCTATCAGAAATACTTAATTTCAAAAGTGAAGACTTGGTCACTGGTGCAAACTCCAGAAAGTAGTTCCTGAATCTGCCTTGCTTCTGCTTGTTGTGAATTACCTTCTAGAGCCAAAAAAGAAAAAAGGAGGGGGTATTGTTAGTTATCTCAAGGTTCATTTGGCTGCTTTAACAGATTTTCATTTCTCAATTGAGGTGTTCTTGCTGTTTGCTCACTCTACAACTGTAAGGTTCATGAAAGGATTGGGAAATATTTGGATCCCAGTTTGGGACCTTAATTCAGTTCTTACAAGTCATATGAAACCTTCTTTTGAACTGACGGTGACCTGCTCCTTACTAAATTTGTCTGTGAATAAAGCCTTCTTAGTGCCTGTTATATCCGCCCATCAAGTCTGAGAAATTGGGTCCTTCCTTAATGGCAGACCCTCCTTTCACGATATTCTACCAGACCAAGGTTTCCTTATGGCCACACCCCAAGTTCCTTCCTAAAGTACCATCTGAGTTTCATCTGAATCAGATAATTTACCTACCAGTTTTCTTTCCAAAACCACCTAATTCCAATTAGATAGGACTAAATTATTTCAAAAATCTCCCACAGTAACTCCTCGCTTAAAGTCATCCCGGTTCATGTTGTTACATTGCTGATCAATTAGGGAACATGCTCGTTTAAAGTTGCACAATTCTCCCTTATAATGTTGTTTGTCAGCCGCCTGCTTTGCCCACTGCTTGCAGAAACAGCAGCTCGTTGGATCTAGCTGATGGGGGCTTGGAACCAGAAGCTCCCCTATCAGCTTCCCGCTCCCCCTAAGTTCCCTGTGCAGCAGCCGCCCAGCAGACTACCAATTGCTGGGCAGTTCAGCTGTCCCTCCCCCCACTGCGATGTGCTGCTCCTGCCCTCTGCCTTGGAGCCTCCTGCTTGCTGAGCAAGTGCGGGAGGAGAAGAGGGGTGCTAATGTCAGGGTGTCCTCCTCCACCCCATTCCTAATTCTGTACCCCTTCTCCACAGAGCGGGGGGGGAGGGGGTGACAGATGACAGGGCTCAGGAGCTTGCTGGCAGCAGCTGCTGTCTCAACTTGCTGACCTACTTAAAAAGGCAATGTACTTAGAGTGGGGTTAGTATACTTAAAGGGGCAATGTGCATCTCTCTCTCTCTCACACACACACACACACACACACACACACACACTCACTCACTCTGTGTCTCTGTCTCTCTCTGCCATGCTGTCTCCCCTCCCTCCATTCCTGCTGCCTTGTAGAGTGTGAGGCTACATTAACAACGTGTTAACCCTTGAGGGCTCAGCCATCATTTAGCAGTAAGGCATTCTCCGGGAAATATCCCACTGTCTGACTTCACCACCTCAACCAAGCTTCACAATCGTCTTTGCTGTGTACGGTATTAAATTCTTTGTTTAAAATGTATACTGTGTATATATGTGTGTGTATTTATCTATCTATCAAATATAGTCTCTTGTCTGGCGAAAAAACTTTCCCTGGAACCTAACCCCTCCCCTATTTACATTAATTCTTATGGGGAAATTGGATTCACTTAATATCGTTTCGCTTATAGTGGCATTTTTCATGAACATAACTACAACTTTAAGCAAGGAGTTACTGTACTTTCTTCGGTTAATTTGTAGACCGATCTAAAGGTTCTGCTATTTCTACCCAAAGGCTGTTGAAATGGATTTCTGGTTGTATTATTGCTTGTTACAGTGCTGCCAGCATTGCTCCTTCTTCTGCTGGGTCAGCTCATTCTGAAAGGTCACAGTTGACAACTATGGCTCTACTTAAAAATGTCCCCAGTTTCTGAGATCTGCAGAACTGGTACATGGTTCTCAGTACAGTGCTTTTCCAAGCATTATGACCTAGTCGATGCCTCTAGATCTGCTAAAAGAAAAGGAGTACTTGTGGCACCTTAGAGACTAACCAATTTATTTGAGCATAAGCTTTCATGAGCTACAGCTCACTTGATCGGATGCATTCAGTGGAAAATAACAGTGGGGAGATTTATATACACAGAGAATATGAAACAATGGGTGTTACCATACACACTGTAAGGAGAGCGATCACTTAAGATGAGCTAATACCAGCAGGAGAGCGGCGGGGGAGGAGAGAAAACCTTTTGTAGTGATAATCAAAGTGGGCCATTTCCAGCAGTTGACAAGAACGTCTGAGGAACAGGCCGGGGGGGGGGAGGGGGAGGGGGAATAAACATGGGGAAATAGTTTTACTTTGTGTAATGAGTGGGAGTGGATGGATCATTACACAAAGCAAAACTATTTTCCCATGTTTATTCCACCCCCCCCCAGCCCGTTCCTCACATGTTCTTGTCAACTGCTGGAAATGGCCCACCTTGATTATCGTTTCAAAAGGTTCCCCCCCCCCCCCCCCCCCGCCACTCTCCTGCTGGTATTAGCTCATCTTAAGTGATCACTCTCCTTACAATGTGTATGGTAACACCCATTGTTTCATGTTCTCTGTGTATATAAATCTCTCCACTGTATTTTCCACTGAATGCATCCGATGAGGTGAGCTGTAGCTCACGAAAGCTTATGCTCAAATAAATTGGTTAGTCTCTAAGGTGCCACAAGTACTCCTTTTCTTTTTGAGAATATAGACTAACACGGCTGCTACTCTGAAACCTGTCTAGATCTGATGTGACAGTTGGCAAAGCAGTCTTCTCAGTTCTGGACTTGATTCCAAAGCTCCCTCATCATTATGGCCGGTACTGCTTGGGAATCACCTGAAGTGGAGCTTAGGGACACGACTCAAAGAAGAAAGAGAATTTATTCACTGTGAAGGGTGTTCACCCCACACAGGAGTAGAAGGAGTTAATGGAGGCCTCATGGGCCTGCCACACCCCAGAAAGGAGCAGTGGCCTAGAGAGGTGGCACAGAGAGCAGCCAATCAGGGCCCAGCGGACTATTACAAAAGGAGCTGCAGGGCACAGAAGGGTCAGTTGCTGCAGAGAGCCCAAGGAGTGAGGACTGCATTCCTAGCAGGCTATAGCAAGAGTAGCACTTTGGACAAAGACGTTGCTGGCTGGGACTAGGGAAACAAGAGGGAGCTCCTGGCTGGCTGCTGGGACTTGCTGACAGAATGCCTTGAGAACAGGTAGACGAAGGTGCTGGGGCCATGGGGAAGTGGCCCAGGGAATTGAAGCAGCATTGAACGAAGTTAAGGAGATTCAGCAAGAGGCTGCTATCTACAGGGTCCCTGGGTTGGGACCCAGAGTAGTGAGTGTGTGTGGGTCCTTTCCATTCGCCACTGGGGAAGTGGCTTGAGTGGAGGACAGTGAAACCCACGCCCTGGAAGGAGGAAACACTGATGATGACATGACCGGAGAGCCAAGTCAGGAAAAAGATGTGTTTTTGGAGTGACACAGGTCTGCAAGCAGAGACGACGACAAGAGAGGCACCACCAAAACAGGATGCACTGGCTGGCAGGCCTAATCCCCAGGACAGCCAGCAGGAGGCGCCACCATGGGGAGTGAACTCTGTCACACTCGCCCTGTGCAATGCCTGAAGTTCTTGGAGATGTGTCCCCCGCTATGGGTACTCCACTACCGTCCCTCCTTCCCCTCTGCTTTGGAGTTTCCTCCTGAGTGGAGAAGAAACATAGCCTGATGTAGCCTTGGAGCAGGAAACTAGCATATTGACAGCACATGTGTGGGCCAGATGGACACTGCTGATGAAAATCTCTGACTGAAGGCAAGTGGGGTGCACCTGAAGTGGAGTGAGCACCCATGGGGGACATATCTTGAAGAACTACAGTTACTGCACAGGGTGAGTGTAACTCCTCTCTTTAAAAGTGAATAGTTGAGAGTTTCCCTTGAGGACAGGAGCTGGTTTTCTCAGTTGGTCTTTGAGTGTAGAGTACTTTTCTCATACTTTCTGAGAGCAGGGCTCAAGCTGAGCTTCTTTTATATTTTGAAGTGGTGAGGTCTTTTTTGTGCATTAAGCTGTAGTGGTGCACCAAAGGTGATTTTACTGTATAGTGTATATACAGTGCAAAAGGAGTTCCATTACTTTCATGGATAAACTGTTATCAACTCATTTTAAGCCAGAACACAAAACAGAGATGGCATATTAACTTCAAGATGTGCAAAGTGGCAGATCTATTTAAACCAAGAAAAAACTATTTATATTGGAAACTGCAGTTATGTCACAATTTAGAAATGACCCTTTGTTATGATGCAAAATAAAACTTTATGAAAAACGGATTTTTTTCCTCACCTAGAGACAACACAACTGGTTAATCCACTACAGTTTTGGAGGCATAAACTTTGTCATGTGATCAAATATGAAAATTCCATGCTGAGTTCAGATTTTGATGATCAACAGGTGGTACTGATGGGTTCATGGTAATCCTTTAGTGGACGTACTAGACCCATACATTTTGCGGGGAGAGAGATTCTTAACACTTGAATAGCAAAAGCGTTGCTGGTCCTGTTTAAAATGAATTACATGAAGCACAAAAGGGGCTTTGAATAGCAGTTGGTTTTCAATTATATTCATTCTTCTCTAAAATCTATATAGTTCATTATATGTTCTTTTTCTGGCTTTCTCTCTGTTTGTTTTATTGTCACTAATTATTCTGCTTGCATGTTGCAGCTCATATTAGTAAAAGAGAACCTGTGAAACCACAAAAATATTTAAATAGCTGCAAAGGAGTGATATAAAAACTCCAGAGCAAAGCTAGTAGGAGTTCAGGCTGAAACTCTAATCTAACATTGTGCACTGTCGCACTTCTGAAACTTTTGTAATACTATGTCATTACAAAATATATCCAAAAGTAATGAATTTTTAGCTTGCCTTTTTGTTTCTGTGATTGTGATTTTCAGAAGAGCCAAACATTCACAGCTCCTGTTGAAGTCAATGAGAGATGTGGGCGCTCAGAACTTCTGGAAATCAGGCCTTACATTTATGTATATTACAAAAATTGCTCCCCAATAAACATTCTATATTCTCTAGTTCAGCTGAGAACAGACTTCTACAATCAAATTGGAAAGCTTTGAAAAACAGACTTTATCTTGGAAATGTTGATAGTGTGCTATAATTAAATTTCATTATCTGAGATTTTGAATGTCCTGAGAGAGGGTACCATTGTCGGTACAGTGAGGATATCATTCAATTAAGAGTATGGAATACCTAATTGAATAATAAGTTTAGCTATTACAAACTATGAAATCATTGCATAAAAATGACAGAGGCGGGTAGATGAATACTGACCTGCATATTTTCTCTCTTGCAGCCTTTAGCATTAAGGGAGAAAATGGTGGAGTGCTTCATCTTTACATTGCTATATAGTTCATAGACATATTTTGCTTGACCTTCACCTGATTATGATTTAGCAATCTACAGGTATAAAGAAAACTATTTCCTCACTCTGTTCCTAAGCTATATGAGTTTAAAGTATATTTTAGAAATAGCAAACGGGTCATCAGATATTCAAACCCGGCAACAACTCTCAAAGCTGTTTCATTATTAGGTTTCCTTAGGGAAACTGAAGTGTAATGACACACTTATTTTCCAGCGTGGGGGGTAGTCACTTTTCAGTTGTATAGCATTGTTTGCCATCAAACAGTGATAATGAAACAAATTGGCAAAACACCGCCAAATGCAGAGTGGGGTGCTTAATATTTTTCACCTACTAACAGCACTGACATTGTATATGCTTCCTTTCCTAACTTGGCAGGGGAGGGGCAGGAGGAATGATGCCCAACCAGTCCCTGTACTGAGTTGTTTTCTTTATTTCCCCTCACCACAAAGCAGACATTTGGACATGTACAGGTCTTTAGTGGATCCATAAAGGCAGGTTTGCACAAATTCGCGAGAAACCCTCTGAAGATTTATAACAAAAAGTAGTATTTTCCATATTTAATAATGGTTCCATGTTTTCCTATGACCGTTCCAAAATATGTTTAAGGCATATATGTTCTGTACCGTGACAAGCCTTGAAACAGCAAGTACATTCTGAACATAATGAATGGGCAAATAGTGGATAAAAAAATCAGACTTCTTTATTTTTGCCAGTGCTGCTTAAGAATCCCACACTGACTGTTGCTTACCTTTTCATCTCAATGCCAGTTAGTTACTCCAGTTAGCTCTTTGATTCTTTGTTTTCCAGGCAGTAGAGCAAGAACTTTGCCACAGCAGATATTTTAGGAGCAGGAAGCCTTGCACCTTATTTCCTCACAGACCTCAGTTTACCTCATCAGTGGTGCTTTGCTTTTCACTGGGAATTGCATAGTCATCTGTAGTATAATGCCTCCTGCCCACCTCTGTTAAGATGCACTTATTCATATCTTCTTATAACCACAAACTTCAAAAAAATAAGTGTGAAAAGGAAAATCTCCCAATGGAATATGTCTCTAACTTCATTCTTTTAATTCAGAGTTTCCTATAACAAGTAGCTGTGAGGAGCTATCAGAGTAACTTTGTTTTTAATTGTTATTGTAGGGATGGGGTCTTCTGGGGCCTCTGCTGGGCTTCTTTTTCCCCTTCTCCTATTGCATTGGCTGGTCAGAGGGGGAAGGAAAGATGCTCGAACTCTGATCTCTGTTCATTGCACCACTTCACATTCCCAGCCAATGTGACCAAAATTCTGATTGTTCTTTCTGTCCCACCTCAAATCTGTGGTGGAGAGAGGCAAATTACCAGATTTTTGTTTTGTTTAATTGCTGAGACAGACCTAGGGCATTGCAAATAGGTCTTATGTTTAGGTTTGAAATTGGTGAGATTCCTGATCTCTTCGGGAAGGGAGTTCTGTGAACATGGACAGGCTACTGTGAAAGCTCTGTCTCCAGCTCTTGCCAATCTTTTACTTGCTTTGATTATCCCTGTCATTCTTTCAAATATGCAATGTCAGGGTTACTGAAGATGTGGCAGCTCAGACCCAAATTGCAGAGAGATTTAGAAAACCAGGAACACGATCCTGAACTTGAAGTCGGCCTCCCCTCAAAGCTGGACCTTCAATTTTTGTTCTTTGAACTTGACTTCCCTATCCCCATTTCTGATTTATGTATTATATGATAGAAACCAATAGACCCCAAGGCAGCAGAGGTGATTTTTCCTACCACAGGCATATAGCGATTCAGAATCACACTTTGTGCTCACTGGGTGATAACTATTTTCTTATGTTTGACAGTATGCAATAGTGTGGCATGTATATCCATCAGTTGCTTAATTTAGTGAGCTTCTTCATGCCTTTGGTAAAATGCCAGCAAATGATAGTCATTTTGTAGCTTTCCAAGTATGAAGCTCATTGACCAAATGACTGAACATTTCTTTTCACCGAATATTACTAGTTTTATAGAATGACATATTCTTAATACTGAGGATTCCTCACCACGCTTTCCAACACATACTCTTCTTACATTTAATTTGCTCCTCACAACTCCTTATATATAAGGCTAAGATTTTGTCGTGGATATTTTTAGTAAAAATCATGGACGTGTCCTGGACAATAAATAAAAATTCACAGAAGCCATGACCTGTCTGTGACTTTTGCTGCTGCAGCTCCATGGTTTCCCCTGCCTCCGTGGTGGCTGGGAGCTGTGGGGTTCCCCCTGTGGAAGCTGGAAGTTTTGGGGGGGACCCCTCTTCCCATGGTGGTTGGGAACTGCAGGGTGACCATATTTCCCAAAGAGAAAATGGGACACCCCCAGCCACTCGCCCGAGGTGTCCCCCTCCCTCCACGCAAGACTGTTGTCCATCACTGGAACCCTTGGAAGGGCCCCCTCAGGAGTCTGTCACCTGTCACTGGAACCTTGCAGGGAGCCCCCTGTCGCTGCTGTCGCCTGTCTCTGGAACCCTTCCAGAGTCCTGCAGCCCCTGGAGCTGAAGCAGAGAATGTCATGGCGGTCTCTGGAAGTCACAGATTCCGTGACTTCAGTGACCTCCGTGACATAAACGTAGCCTTACTTATATATCTTTCTGTGTCTAAACACTGACTTGTTTGCCTGCGTGTTGGTCTTCCATGTCAAAGTAACAAGAGGTTTCAGAGTAGCAGCCATGTTAGTCTGTATTCGCAAAAAGAACAGGAGTACTTGTGGCACCTTAGAGACTAACCAATTTATTTGAGCATAAGCTTTCGTGAGCTACATCCGATGAAGTGAGCTGTAGTTCACGAAAGCTTATGCTCAAATAAAAAAGTAACAAGCGAATCAGACAGTACATTTAATATGGCAGCTCAACTGATTAAAAATGAACAGTTTCTCCAGAGGGAAAACACTAATGTAGCAGACACATGACATTTTAAAGTAAAAGGTCCTAGTCAGCTGAATAATCTGTTAATGGAAGCTCCACTTGCCTACCTCTTAGAGCTTTGAGAGAGAACATTCTTCTTGTTTGGCTTGTTTAACTGAATGCTTATATTTGAGGTTACTTTAGAGTTATTTGGGGAGAAGTCATGCAATGTGTAATACTATATTATCTAATAACATGCACTGGGTTTTTTTCATTTCAATTACTGAACCTTTTATTTTATTTTCTGTCTGAAGGTTAAATGTAGTTGAAAATTAGAAGGAAACAGATGGCTTTTTAAATCATCTCTTTTATTATTGTTGTTTGTTATTATTCTAGACTAAAATAATGCCACTTCAAACATTCTAATTTGGTGCTCAAAAATTCTCAAACTTTGATTTAAAAGCAGTTGCCATCTGTAGTAAGATGAAAATGAGAAAAGGAAGTAGAGTGAAGGGTGTATAAAATGCATATACTAAGCTCTTTTTCTGTGACCTAATAAAATAAAATTTTCAAAGCTTTACTGTGGATAATGTATGGAATGTTACATAGATGGTAATCAGATACTGTTGTGTTATTAGCTTGGTGGAGTATTTTCTAGCCTAAGAAATGAAACCGCTAATGAAACAAATACCCTCTTTTCCTAACATGCTCCAAAATAGAAATCATGTTCCTGTGGAACAAGTGGAATTTGTCTAAAAACCTAGCAAAATCAAGGCTGAAAATTTAGCAAAGACCGCAGCAAAGACGGCAAAATATCCATCAGCGGGGTAGCCGTGTTAGTCTGTATCCACAAAAACAATGAGGAGTCTGGTGGCACCTTAAAGACTAACAGATTTATTTGGGCATAAGCTTTTGTGTGTAAAAAAAAATCCACTTCATGGACCCAAAACATTCATGGAAGTAGTCATTTTACAGTTTGCTTAGAGTTGTAAAAGTCCTTAGCCCAGATGTTTAAAGAGGTAGCTAGGTATGCCACTTGTCTGACAGGATACTAAACATTGCAGTTGTAGGTAGGTGTATTTAACATCCTTAAACCTTACTGGAACCAGACAAAATGGATGACTGGTTGTCGTTAATTATCATCCTTGCGCTTAAGGAGACGGCATATAAACCCTACAACGGTCCTCTACAACTGAGCAATAACTCAAGTTTCCACTGCTGTCTTCCTACAGGAACACTATGCTTAAAGCTCATGCATACTTCTAGAAAGAAGATGCTTAACCTCAGTCAGTGTTCTACAATGGGAAAGTAGCATAGAGTGGAAAAGGGCACCACCCAAAAGAATTTGTGGTATAGACAAGCAGAGACACTTGCAGATAAAATTCCCTTCACTTGTTGCTTGTCAAATCATCTTCAAAATGTATAATCTTAACAGTCAAGTAGGTAAAACTTGAAAGTCAATGGCAAAAGGCAGTACATTGAAGTCAATGGCAAAACTTCCATTGACTTCAGTGGAGTCAGGTTTTAACCTCAAGGCTGTATTAGAAACAGGAGTTTGTTGAGTTATCATAACAATACTGTTATCTATAGTTTTAATAGCTTTGTATTTTCAGATTTTGCATCTCAGTTCCTTATTCTTCAAATGATGCATGCAAGTTCACTTTTTTGGTGATAACATTTTTTATTGGTTTTAAGTATTTTAGGGTAATTTATGCTTGTTGCTAATATAACACTAATTTTTGAGGGAATATAACAATGTATGTAACTTTGTAGTTCCTCACATCTTTAATGTGTTGCTTTATTTTCTGTAAGGTGATAAGTTAACTCATCGTAAAAATATGCCCTTGAAATTCCATTACAGCAACACAATGGCCAAAACATAGAGTGAGTGCTGTAGTTCCACTGCACACTTTTGGGTAGGCAGATAAAGAAAAGGCCATGAATGGGAACTCAGCAGAGCCTTGTGCAAAGAGTCAAACTTCATGGCAGGCGGTTCCATGGACCATGGCTGCTACTGAAGCACAAAGGCTGTTGTTGTGGCTGCAGAAGTGTCCCTTTTCCTGCCCACTGCATGGGAGGAAGAAGAATTCCATTCCCACAGTCCTCACACAGCTTATTTTCTTAAGGGGAGGATAGACGGAACTTGTAAAATTGTGTAGGTTAACATATATTTTTTTTCCAAGAGAAGTTTGCTGAGTAGGTTGTTCAGGACAGTGGCTCGCAGCCACTAATGTGTGTATCAGCAAAGGTAATTCAGGCTTTAATAAGAAATTCTCTAGGCTGTGTGAAACCCTCAATCCAGGAATGTGCCATTGCTGCCCACAAATGTGCTAGGCCCCGATGCATCATAAATGCCAGCCTCTTATTCGTTTGTGTATATCCTAATTTTCAGTGGAGACAGAGCTACTCCAAACCATGGCCCTATGTAAAATGAGAGTTTGTAGCCATCCAAGCTCCACTGTGGGTAGATTGTGGACAACTGAATTGGAAAGCAGTAGGCATTGCTGACATATATGTACCTAAAAAAGGTTCACAACCTCTAGTTTAGGGTTAGCATGGAAGTTTTTCCTATTTTTAAAATGTGATTAGTTCACACTACATTAAGATGCACCTTTTCCCCCATCTTACTGATTATATTTTTTTTATGTCAATGGATTTTAGAAGCTAGCAGGAAAAAACATGTAGCACTCCAAAGAGCAACCTGAACATCAAGACCTTATAAAGAAAATCTTGGGTAGTTTAAGTTGTCCTAGTCATTTTTTGCTGATAAAAATTATACATAAATGTATAGGCAGGGCACGGTGGAACATAAGCACTAGAAGCAAAAAACTCACCATAGATATCCCATTTGCTTCTTTGATGTAGGGTTTTTTATGCCCAGATTTCTGTTGTAAACAAACTTTGTGAGTGTCTCATCCACCTTGTAATCTAACAAATTTTCCTCTCTTTTTTGCTTTGTTTTGTTTTGTAGATAATAGTGATTTTATTTTTTGTTTGTTTTGGTAAGGAAACGTGCATTCTAGCATTTTGATATACTGCTTATACCTCTAAAATATCTTGTCAGTGATAGAAAAAGAGGTAGTTATGTTTCTGTTTGTACATTTGTGGAATTATTTTCTTCTGTAACACTTTATATACTGCATAACACTAAGGATTTTGAAGTTTAAAAATGTAGAAATTGCCAGGATTAGACCAAAAGAGTGTAGGTGCTCCAAGTTGGACACAGTTTATCAGTAAATCCAGTTCTTATTTCAAACCTGTGAGTGTCTCACTCATTAAGTTGTAGCAGTAATGTACATACAGCAGGAAAACATATCTTTGATGTACCAGCAAGCTTTGTAGGGAATAAACCTTCCTCGGTTATTTCCCCTCCTTCCAAAAAATATTTGCATATGATTTACAGTAAAATTTGTCTTAAAAGCCACTGAAAGTCTTCAAAGAAAGATGAAACAGAATTGATATGTTTGAGATGATTTGGAAAAATAGGTTGCCTAAAAGAGGTGGTCTCTCTTGCATGGACTTCTCCATGTTGTTCTTAGAATACTGTATTTAAGTGAGGGGTTTGATTCCCTCACTTAGTCACAAACAAGGAAAATTCAAGCAAAATATTAGAACTGTTTTCAGTAGAGCATCTTTTCACTTTGGTATTGCATTGCATGAGGCTTCTAAGATTGCATAGGCTTTTGAGGTATCACCCATACCTAAGTAAAATGGAAATGTTAAGAATAGAATTTCAGCCTGGATTCTCTTACCTTTTATTCATGGGTGTCACAACTCGATTACTTCTCTGTCGGATTGTTTGGTTTGTGGGTTGGGTGGTTTTTTTTATGTACAACACAGCAATTTCATCAACTGAAGTTCTGGGTCAGAGGAACTTGTTTAACCATGGACTAACAGTTTTAAAGGTAGTGTGTGCCTGATCTTAAAACAAACAACAAAAGAGAGAAGTGTACTGAAGCTGTTAATAACCTTTGAGGAAAACAATGGGGAAACTCTCTCTTAATTCTTCCCTTAATAACGTGTGTTAACAGTTAAATATTCTCAGATACGTTTTTCTGAAGATAGATTATATTGTGTTTACATATAAAATGACTTCCTTTCATGTGAAGTGATAGTTGTACCAAATTTCTAATGAAAACTATTGTGAAGGTCAAGTGGATCACTACTTGATTTCTAGCCCCTCTTCAGTTACTAATAAGTATGTGCAATATACTTCAGCATACAACAGACTTGTGACATTTTAAACAACTGGCAGATACTGTGCATTCTTGAGTCCTATATACATCCCTACCATTTCATTCCCAATCTGCTTTTGAGGAGAGATTGACAATTTACATTTCATGTCTAATTCTTTGTTGTTTATATCACTCATGTTTTCTATCACATCCAGGGACAGTGTGTGTTTGTTTTTTGAATCTCTAACTTCAAATGAATGAGAGTGTCTTATTGACAGCTTAAGGGTTAATTTAAAGGATCAATTTTCACTAGCTATTTTTATGTTCATTGTTGTAAATGTTGCACATTTCAAGTAGTGATTCTCAAATGTAGTCCAGCAAGCCACTTCTGCCACAGTTGTAAAGCATCTAGTCTTTCTTTAGGCAGTAATGCTTCTTTTGTTATGCTTGATGCTTCCTGCTAGTCCAGAACTCTTTGGAGTTCAAGAAGTTTTTTTTAAATCAACTAATCTTTAAAAGAAAAAAAAAGTGAAAAATCTTCACCTCTCTGCACTCTAAATTGCTACTTTGTCTTTATTTTGGGGGTATTTGGTGTAAATTCAACAGTGTTCAAAATTGGAGCTATAATAAACACATAGAAGGATGTAATCAAACCGCAAAGTGAGAGATTAGTTCAATAGGTGGATATGGGCAATTAGATGCAATTCAGTGCAAATGGATATAAAATCCTATACCCATGGAGAGCACATGGACATTACAGAGGCAAAATGGGGCTCAGCAGTCATTGCATTATGGCAAGGTTGTTTCATCTTGTATCTAATACTGTCTGGTATTACTTTTTTCAGGTAACTAAGCAGGAGGATTTTCACAATTAAATGAGAGGCCATAACAAGGGGAAGTTTGCAAACCAATGATGAAATGTTCCTGAGTACATATAATTCTGCCTCACCCCCATAAAATCAGTAAATATCAGGTTGGATTATAGAGCAATATCAATTAAATGAGAATATAATTTAACTTTTGTGCTATTTTGTTGTTTGTTTTAACACTGAGATGGTTATATTTGCATGATCTTCCTTAACACAAACTTACAGCTTTGCTAAGAGTGCCCGAGACCAGTATGAAAAGTTGTCCAACATGCATAACAACATGACCAAGTTATATGAGAATTTGGGAGAGTACTTTACCTTTGATCCCAAAGCAACAAGTATAGAGGAATTTTTTGGTGATCTGAGCAACTTCCGAACTATGTTCTTGGTAAGTAAAGACTAACAAAACAGTGATACAACATTATTGTTTTTTGTTTCAAACTTTTCAGTGTTGTTTTTCCCCCAATCGCTCATTGATAAAATAGACTGTGTTTTGATCCTATAACAGAGAATGACAGGTGTAAATCGACAGTTTAGAAACAGATTGAATTATTTTCTCATCGAGAGCTATTGATTTGAAGTCCCCTGTTCCAACCTGTTAGTTCACAATTCTTATAAAATTACATTTGGATTTGATGGTTATTTAGGTATGCATATAAAATGTTGTTCTCCCTGTTTAAAAAACAAACTGAGGAAGAAAAAAACCACCCACATTTAACACATGCGCAAAAAAACTACATGAAATTGGGCAGGTCCATGTTTGAAAAATATTAAAATAAAAAACCTGTATGGTTGTCACTGGTGACGCCGACATTTGCATCATTCTGAAATTTAGAGACTAAGCTTTTTAGTAGAATATTGCAGTTTAGCAGGCAAGAAGATAGAAACCTTCAAAATAAGCTTTCTATCTCTGAATAAAGGAATCCGCCAAAGCTCCTTTGGGTCCTAAATTCTATTATTCCCAGCCAGCCAATGTGTCTGACTCGTAATTTTTTTTTTTTAAGAAATTTTGTTTTTTCAAAATAACATGTAAGAAGGGAAGCAGGTAGGGAAAAGAGATGGACAGAACATCACACTGTGCCTCCAGGGAATAGTCAAATTGCCTTGACTTATCAATACTACTTAGCCATTTACCACACAGCTAAAGCAAATAGATCCGTATTGCCAGAAACAAGCTTTAATTCTTTAACTATCAGGATTTTCAGTATAGTAGATGCAAACTGCTCTTAAAGCATAACTTTAGTACATAATTTAATTTTTTTAAACTTTAACTACAGCACATTTTAATTATTTGTAATACAGTTAAAATTGTTCATTTTCCTAAGTCATTTATGCAATGCTGCTATAATAGGACATTACCACTAGCACATCAGTATAAAGACTGGTCATGGACAAAAGCAAGTGTAATGAGATATATCCGTGCATCTATTTTTCCTGAAATCCCATGCTAAAATTTTCAAATGTGGCAGCTTAAATTTGGGCAACTGAAATAAGTAATTCTACCCAAATAATACAATAGCTAGGGAAAAATTAGCTGATCTGGCGATTGTATTCAGATAAACAAGATTAAGCATTATGGCCAAAATCTGTCCTCAGATGTGTGTATGTAACTCCCATGAAAGTATATAGGACTTCACTGGATATTTGCCCTTGCGTTTCCTAGAAGTCACATTACAGTGGGAAATCCCATTTTTATTTTGTTTAAACCCTACTACTTAATCTTCCTTCAGACTTACTGGATATTTAGACATAGAATGTCTTTTTACTCTTCAGTGCTTAGCGGTGAATTTCTGGAAAATACATTATAACTGGTTTGGACTTTTATTCTTCAGATGTTTAAAACCAAGTGGCTAGTTTTACAAAAGCACGTGGCTTTTGCGGGGACTCTACCACTAGTGGGAAGAAAAATTTGTGATATTTGTGTTTTCAGTTGGGAGAAGAGAGAACTAAAATAAGATGTTCTAAACTCTGCCAAGAATAAAAATGTAAAAAATTGTGACCTTTCCAACTGAACTGAATATATAAAAAGAACTATTCTATAGCTTCACTAATCCAGGAGGAGCTGAAAATGTCATTAATTCATGTATAAAATGTGGTTCTTCTCTGAAGAGTAATTCTGTAAGAATCTTATTTTGGAGTTCCATGTTTTTCTCACTGATATCAAAGGTGTTCATTTTGCAAGAAAAAAGATATCTCAAATATAACCCCTATAAACTCTCCCCGTGATCATAGAGTTGAGCTGGGGTCTTTCCTTCTCAGTCATCATTTCTAGTGATAAAGACTCAGCAAGCCTCAGACTTGGCCTGCATTTACACTCGTTCTATCTCACTTCTCAAATTATGAATCCTCCTGTCTCCCCCCATAACACCTGTGGGAAACACATTTTCTTCAGTAGTTTTGCATGGATGTAACTGATTTGATGATGATGGTAATAAATGGAATAGAGTCCAGCTCACTCCATCTTGGCAACACTGGCTGTAAAATGCTAATATGGTAAGAAGCAATAATAAAAGGCATTTTTGTTCCTGAAATCAGCAGATCTGTCTGTAAATGTACCCATGTGCAGGAAGCAGATCTATTTAGTATAAAGGTGCATTTGTACACATCCATTTTTCAGAGTAATATGGCACTTTATAAAAAGAAATGACTGCAAAACTTTTGTGTCTTCAGTTGTTAATTTTATCCAGTACACTTTTTCTTTTCCTATTTTACCAGTCTGCATTAACTTAACACCATTACTAATAACGTTGCATTTATTAATGAATATTTAAAATACAGGATATGTGTATTATATTATAACTACTGTAAACAAATTTGAGAACAAGCAAAAAAAATTTTACATTTATATCTAAGGAAAGAGAGAGACTGCATAACTCATGACAAAGGTGTAAAATGAAGGGAAAGACCTCATACTTTTTTAAAAAGCCATAGTGAGTTATCATTTCTGTGTGGAAGTCACTTTAAAAGGGAATAATGAAGAGCGAAGAGACAAAAATACCAACTGAAAATAAGTCTTTGTTTCATTCAGGTTAATGACAAAGCTACTATTGACTTGATTGCAGGCTGAATTTCACCCCTCGTGCCACATCCTGCATTCTCTGCTCACCCAAAACTCCCATTGATTCTAAATTCAGGATTTAGCTTACTTTATAACAGCATTTTAGATATTTTGTAGTCTTAACCACATAGGAAATACGTATTCTGTGTTGTAATTGAAATAAAAAAGTATATTGTTTTTATTACAAATATTTGCACTGTAAAAATGATAAAAGAAATAGTATTTGTCAATTCACTTCATTCAAGTACTGTAGTGCAATCTTTGTCATGAAAGTGCAACTTACAAATGTAGATATATTTTGTTTTATAATTCAAAACACTCAAAAACAAAACAATGTAAAACTTCAGAGCCTACAAGTCCACTCAGTCCTACTTCTCGTTCAGCCAATCACGAAGACAAACAGTTTGTGTACATTTATAGGAGATAATGCTGCTCTCTTCTTATTTACAATGTCACCAGAAAGTGAGAACAGGCATTCACATGGCACTTTTGTAGCCAGCATTGCAAGGTATTTACATGCCAGATCTGCTGAACATTCGTATGCCCCTTCATGCTTCGGCCACCATTCAAAAAGACATGCTTCCATGCTGATGATGCTCATTAAAAAAAAAATGTGTTAATTAAATTTGTGACTGAACTCCTTGGGGGAGAATTGTATGTCTCCTCCTCTGTTTCACCCACATTTTGCCATATATTTCATGTTATAGCAGTCTGATGATGATCCAGCACATGTTGGTCATTTTAAGAACACTTTCCCTGCAGATTTCACAAAACGCAAAGAAGGTACCAAAGTGAGATTTCTAAAGATAACTACAGCACCACTTGATTCAAGGGTTAAGAATCTGAAGTGCCTTCCAAAATCTCAGAGGGACGAGGTATGGAGCATGCTTTCAGAAATCTTAAAAAAGCAACACTCCATTGCAGAAACTACAGAACCCTAAAAAAAGAAACTCAACCTTCTGCTGGTGGCATCTTACCCAGATAATGAAAATGAACATGCATCGCTTTGCAGTGCTTTGGATTGTTATTGAGCAGAACCCATCATCAGCATGGATGCATGTCCCCTGGAATGGTGGTTGAACCCGAAGGGACATATGAATCTTTAGTGCATGTGGCATGTAAATATCTTGCAACGCTGGCTACAAAGTGCCATGGGAATGCCTGTTCTCACTTTCAGGTGACATTGCAAACAAGAAGCAGGCAGCATTATCTCCTGCAAATGTAAACAAACTTGTTTGTATGAGCGTTTTGCTGAACAAGAAGTAGGACTGAGTGGACTTGCAGGCTCTAAAATTTTACATTGCTTTATTTTTTAATGCAGTTTTTTGTACATAATTCTGCATTTGTAAGTTCAACTTTCGCGATAGAGATTGCACTACAGTACTTGTATTTGGTGAATCGAAAAATACAATTTCTTTTATTTTTTACAGTGCAAATACTTGTAATCAAAAATAAATATAAAATGAGCACTGTACACTTTCTATTCTGTGATATAATTTAAATCAATATATTTGAAAATATAGAAAACATCCAAAAATATGTAAATAGTATTCTATTATTGTTTAACAGTGTGGTTAATTTTTTTTAATCGCTTGACAGCCCTATTTATTTATTTATCCCAATTTCACTATAATTCTTTGATTGACTTTATATACATGTGTATAATTCACACATTTGCAAATGTTTCTCCTTGAATACAAAAAATAAAAACTGTGCAGACTATTTTAATCACTTACTTTGGCAGACATTTTATACTTGCTCTGTATGCACTATGTTTCATTTAAACATGATTCTGCCCTCAAATTTGTGCACACAAATCTTTGTGAGTATTTCTAAGGCAATATTTGACCTTAACAATTTACCATAAATATGAACCTCACCTGTTTCATAATTTTATTAGACGTCCAGTGTAAAAACCAACAGTATTACATTGGAATGCTAAAGTCAGGTTTTATGGATTTTTCCTTTAAATATAATAATAAATAAAATAAATAAATAAAAACTAAAGCAATGCCTATAGGCCAACCAAAAACAGGACACTTTTGTGCTGGACACTGTACGAACATGAAGTAATAGACAATACCTGCCCCAGTGAGCTTAGGGCACTATTTTTAAAGGGAATTTGGCACCTAATGGAAGTTAGGTGCATATTCTATGTAAAAATCTGGTCCTTTAAGGATTGTCTAGAAAGACATTTAGTCCGTAGCAAATTGGGGTAAAGTTTCCATCTGGATGCTGTTCCCTTGCACTAACAGTTCCTGAGTGTACTTTGATCTACCCTGCTTTGAAATGGAAGTAGATTGAAGTGTACTAAGGAACTGCAGCATGGAGCATGGGTCATTTGAAGCTTTAAACTAGTGTAAGTGGTGGATTCTCTGTACCTTGAAGACTTTAAATCATTATTTGAGACTTCATTAACACAATGAGAGGTTAGGGATCCAGTACAGGAGTGAGTAGGGGAGATTCTGTGGCCTACAATGTGAAGGAGTTCAGACTAGATCAGGGATCACCAACCTTTGGCGTGCGCCCCACCAGGGAAAGCTGCTGGCAGGCCGGGACAGTTTGTTTATCTGCAGCGTCCACAGGTTCAGCCGATTGCAGCTCCAACTGGCCATGGATCGCTGTCCCAGGCCGATGGCGCCTGCGGGAAGCAGCACGGGCCGAGGGATGTGCTGGCCACCTTCCCGCAGCCCCCATTGGCCTGGGACAGCAAACTGTGGCCAGTGGGAGATGCAATCGGCCGAACCTGCGGACGCTGCAGGTAAACAAACTGTCCTGGCCCACCAGCTGATTTCCCTGGTGGGTTGCATGCCAAAGGTTGCCAATCCCTGGACTAGATGATCATGATGATTCCTTCTGACCTTAAAGTCTACGAGTCTATGAACTGTTTGTGTGTGGCAGCAGAGTCCAGATGGACACTTAGTGTGCAGCATGCTAATACAGGATAGATTTACACCCCAATTTGCTGCAAACTGTGTATGTCTCTATAGACAAGCCCTAAGTCTAAAGAGAGATGAAGATTAGGGAGGAAAGGATGTAACACAAGCAGAATTAACATTGATAGTTAACTAACATCATGTTAGTTTCATGATTTTTTGGGATGTGGGGCTTGGAGAGCTTGTTGTTTAAATCCTTTGATGGGATTGTATTGGAAGAGAATTAGCTAAATGGAAAGAAAAAGAAAAAGAGAGGGGCCATAAAAGGGAGGGAGGATAGGGCAAGTGAGAGAAGGCAAGGACGGGATCATGGAGGAGAGGTGCAGAAAGGCTGAGGTGAAGAGACTGGATGGAAGGGGGTTGGAGTAAACAGCCAATCTGCACAGGAGAGAGAATCACAGAAATGCATGGCTGGAAGGGACCTCAAGGTCATCTAGTCCGTCCCCCGTACTGAGGCAGGATTAAGAATACCTAAACCATCTCTGACAGGCATTTGTGTAACCTTTTCTTAAAAGCCTGTAATGACAGCAATTTCACCACTCCTTTAATATCCTGTTTTAATTCTTAACTATTTTTATAGTTAGATTTTTTTTTCCTGATATCTACCCTAAATCTCCCTGGCTGCAAACCTAGCTGATTTCTTCTTGTTCTACCCTCATTGGGCATGGAGAACAATTGATCACCATCCTCTTTATAACAATATTTTACATATTTGAAGTCTGTTACTGTTCCCCCTCAGCTTTCTCCTCTAGACTAAACATGCCCAGTTCTTTCAACGTTTCCTCATGTGTAATACTTTCTAAACCTCTTTTGTTGTTGTTGTTCTTGGTTTCCTCTGGGTTCTTTCCAGGTTATTCACATCTTTCTTAAAGTGAAGAGTCTGAAACTGGACACAGTACAACATCTGAGGCTTCACTAGTGCCACGTCGAGAAAAAATTAGTTCTTGTCCCTTACATGCAACACTCGTGTTAGTACATCCCAGAATGACATTTGTTCTTTTTTGCAACAGCATAATGTTGTTGACTTATATTCAATTTGTGTCCCTCCCCACTCTGAACTCTAGGATACAGATGTGGGGACCCTCATGAAAGACCCCCAAGCTTATTTCTACTCGCTTAGGTTAAAAACTTCCCCAAGGCACAAATCCTTCCTTGTCCTTGATGGGTAATGCTGCCACCACCAAGTGAGTTAGACAAAGATTCAGGAAAAAGACCACTTCGAGTTCCTGTTCCCTAAAATATCCCCCCAAACCTCTTCACCCCCTTTCCTGGGGAGGCTTGAGAATAATATACCAACCAAATAGGTAAACCAGATTCTTAAAAAACAGAACTTTATTATAAAGAAAAAAAATTAAAAGAAGCACCTCTGTAAAATCAGGATGGAAGGTAACTTTACAGGGTAATTAGATTCAAAACACAGAGGAGTCCCCTCTAGGAAAAACTTTAAAGTTACAAAAAAAAGTGATAAACCTCCCTCTAAGCATTGGGAAAATTCATAAGCTAAAAACAAAAGATAATCTAATGCGCCTTGCCTTATTTACTTACTCTTTTTGCAATATTGAGACTCATTTTAGGATGATTTTAGGAGGAGGAGTTTTCTGACCTGATGTTTCTCTGCTTCCCCAGAGAACACACACAACAAAAAACTCAAACAAAGCCTTTCTCCCCTCCCCCCAGATTTGAAAGTATCCTCTTTCACCATTGGTCCTTTTGGTCAGGGGCTAACCAGTTTATTTGAGCTTCTTAACCCCTTACAGGAAAGGAGAAATTCTAGGCTACCCTTAGCTATATGGTTATGACAATTTGTGATCCATTATAATACCCGGATCCTTTTCTGCTGGAGTGCTGCCTAGGCAGTTATTCCCCATTTTGTAGTTGTGCATTTGATTTGTCTTTCCTAAACACAGTGGTTTGGCAATGGCCTTTATTGAATTTCATCATCTTGATTTCTGACCAATTCTCCAATTTATCAAGATCGTTTTGAATTGTAATCTTGTCCTCCAAAGTGCTTGTAACCTCTCCCAGCTTTGTGTCATCTCCTCTCCATTATTCAAGTTGTTATAAGAACAGTCAGGGTCAAAACTGTACAAAACAGTCTGATGATATCAGTATCAGACAACCCTGGCTTAAACTGTTCACAGCACTCTGATGTCATCATCGGTGTCAGACAACTGCAGCTTAAACTGCTTCTTCATCTGCTCCTGCCAGCTCAAGTCTCTGGCTGCCTCCTCTCTTCAGTTTCTTCCCTTCTTTCCTCAAGACCACATATGGGGAGTTAAAGTAAGTTGCTTCATGGATACTGTTGCCCCCAGAAAAGGGAGAAGGGTTCTCCAGAGTTCTGGATCTGCAAGGCACTTCAATTTGTAGATCTATTGCGCGACATGTCCTGCTAGTGTTCTCTGTTTGTTTAGAGATCTGGATATCTATATCTTTTCATAAACACTCAAAAATACATATATTTATTTGTAGATTTTGTTGCAGTGTGGCGGGAGTGTAGTGAATTGAGAATTTACTTGAAATCAAAGTTTTTCCCAGACTCTTCTCAGATTTATAAACTTCAGACTGCACCATTAATCTTTCACTTTTAAGTGAAGAGTCGTTTGGCTAAAGGATAAGGCTATGGAAATACCTTGATGGGTGAGATTAGAAGACAGTAGTAAATGATTTATTTGTCTTGTGCCACTCAGCTCTTCCTTCTTCAGACATCTCAATAACAATAAGGATTAAATACATGTGGCCGAAATTTTTGTTAAAAAATTTAAAACCTGAGACTTAACTTGTTACCAAGCAAATAAGTCCTCATGATCCAGGGTACTGTTGTAGGTCCTAGTGCCTACAGGGCCAGCTGTCCTCTTTCTTCCCAGTGCGCAGATATGCGTGCAGGCAGAAACACACACCATTTGGGATATCCCCCTTGGGCCACAGCTGGAGAAGGAAATGGGTGCTCTGGAGATGGTGCCCCATTTCCGTGCCCAGTACTAAGGCATATCCCTTGAGGTGTTCACATCACTATCTATATGTTCCATCCAGTTATTCAGTTCAAGCCCAGATTTTTTATTAGCAGCCTCCTTACATTACCAACATTCAGTGAACGTTCAGTGAATGTCCGCACTCCCCAAAACCCGAGCCACCTATCAAGAGGTCTGCAGAGATGTACTGAGAGGGACAAAAAGCTGTTCTTCTTCAAGTGCTGTCCCTTGAGTGCTCCACTTTAGGTGTTTGTGTGCCCCAGCGCTTGTAATCAGAGATTTGTGGTGGCAGTGCCTGGTTGGGTCGCACATGCGCGGTCCCTGTCTTGCACTGCTTTGAGCGGTTAACTGGCGCTGTGCGACCAAAACCCCTCTCCCCCTGCAGTTCGTTCTCTACCGCCTTTGGCTTTGAGTTGGAGCACTTAGCAGTGCCTCGCTACTTAGTTCTTCTAGCCTATTTACTACCATCATTTAGTTAGGATAGTTAGTGAATTAATTTCTCTTTATCCCTGTTGCCGCGTTTAAAAAAAAAACATAAGCAAAAGAAAGTATGTATTTTTATTATTATTATTTGTTACAAGCTAAGTTTCAGTTGACCCTTTAGAATAGTTAGCCTCTCTGGGGGCAAAAGCCTTTCCTGATGGGAATGCCTGGTTCCCCAGGCTTTAAACATTGCCTCACCTGCAGTCTCTCCATACCAGTTTCAGATGGATACGCTCAGTGTGTTCGCTGCCTAGGAGAAACACACATAACACAGAAGTGTCCTCATTGCCACAAGTTAACTGCTTGAACAAGAAAGGCTAGAGACTTAGAACTAAAACACCTTCTCATGGAGAAGTCTCTCAGACCAGTATCTGAGCCTGAAGCCCGGACCCCACCTGGACAAGCCTCGCGAACCATGGCTTCTGACAAGGGTCCCTCCTCCACCACCCAGGCGTCTGATCACCCCACTAAAAAAGTGTCCAAAAAGCAGGTAGTCACGTCCCTGATGCAGGAATCGGCCAAGAGGTGCCGTTAAGAAAACGTCAAACAGCATCGGCGCTGACCACACTGGCTGTGCCAGTAGCCAAGATAACGTGACCATCTGGCACTGCCGGTACCCCTAAAAGAGCCAGCTCAGATACAGGCGCCATGGGGAAATCAAAATCCCATGCCTCAAGTCCAATGCATCCAAAGCCGCGATCAGCACACAGTGGCATGGCACTGGTGCAGACTGTGACTAACTCTTCGACCCTCCACTGCATGCTCAGTGCACCCACCAGCACAGCCTGTGGTGCCAACATATACACCACAGCTCCCAGCACTGACTGTCATGCAGCCTCCGGTATAGATGATGCAGACACCACAGCAGTTCCTACGGCACAAAGAACTCTTAATCCCGTTCTACACATGACTCTCCCATTCTCGGCACCGACGTATCCCCGGCACATTCTGCACTGAGTCTTCTTACGACTCCATCACGCTCCGCTCCACCTTTTTTGAGCGATGAGGAGGAGGACAAAGAAGGGCAAATAGACTCCCCTCGAAAATCTCCTGCCCACCATGAGCCATCCAAAATGGGACCCCCTCAGGGGGTGTATTATACTGATCCCGGACATCCACAATGGTACAGCCAACCCTGGGGCTCACCTATGTCCCTTTCACCCCAGTGAGCATACAAGGATGGCGAGTTCTCTGAACATCTCTGTGGAAGAGGTAAAGGTGCAGGGGTCAAAGTAACTTAAAGGACTTACCGCTATGCTGGAGTCCTGAGCGGGGGGAGAGAGGGGACGGGGACTCAACCGAAAGGGGCAGGGCCTTTAAATCCCCTGGCCCTTTAAATCTGCTCAGGACTCCGGCGTACCGGCTTCCCCAGGCCGGCGATTTAAAGGGCGGGGGGTTCCCGGCCCTTTAAATTGCTGCCAGAGCGCTGGGGCTCAGGCTGCAATTTAAAGCCCCGAGCCCTTTAAATCGCCACTCCGGGGCTTTAAATCGCCGGCCTGGGGAAGCCGGTACAGTCGGACTGGACCAGCTTACTTTCACCTCTGTCCATGGGACAAAGCACAAACTAGTGGACATTTTGAATACATCCTCTTCTTCCCAAATCTATTTACCTATGAACTATACAGTAATGGAACCTGTCAAAAGCATTTGGCAGACCTCTGCAATTGCTCCTCCAACCTGCAAGAGGTCTGACAAAAAATATTTTGTGCCAGCCTAGGACACAGAGTTCCTCTTCTCCCATCCAACACCCAATTCACTGATGATCAATGCAGACCATGAATGTGGCAGACAACAGCAGCCCAAGAAAACACCTTATGATAAGGACTGGAAAAGTCTCGACCTTTTTGGCCACCAGGCTTACATCTCTGGATAGCCAATTCTGAGGCCTTTCTGGCAAAGTATGATTACAACAATTACACGAAGTTTTCCAAATTTATTGACTTTATTTATGAAGATATAAAAGAAGAATTGACAGCACTTGTATCAGAGGGACAGCTCATCTCTAGAACAACTCTCCAAGCTGCACTGGACTCTGTGGATACAGCTGCAAAATCAGTGGCGACCGCAGTGGTGATGAGAAGGGCCTCGTGGCTCCATCTCTCCAACTTCCTTAGGGAAATGCAATCCACGGTCAAAGACTGACGATTCTCTCCATACACTAAAAGATTCACAGGCAACACTCCGATCTCTAGATCCAAGAAAAGACAGTGGAGTTACTATGCCGCACTGCATATTCACAACAACAATGGCAGTACGAGTCACAGGATCGCAAATAGAGGCTATCAAGGAGAGGACAGCCTACTCCTCCAGCAGCTGCGTTGCAGCCATCGACAAGGGGGCAACAAATTTGAAGCCTTGGTTGAGGGCCAAAGAACCCCATGCCTTTTTGTGTTGAAGACGTCTACTCTCTCCTGACGATTCAGAGATTGCCTAGTTCCATTTTATCCAATCTGGAAAACCATCACATCCACCAGATGCATGCTAGAAATCATACAAACTAGTTACACCATCCCTTTTCTTTTCAAACCCCCTACCCACCCTCCCTCCCGTCTCTCTTCAGGGATCCCTCTCACAAACATCTACTGCGTCAGGAGGTTATCCACCTCATACATCTACGAGCAGTAGAACCCATTCCAACAAGACACAAATGGAGGGTATTTTATTTCCACTATTTTCTCACAAAGAAAAAGTCAGGCAGGTGGAGACTCATACTCGATCAGGACCATGAGTGAGAGCTCAACAACAACTACACAACTACACATATTCCAAGGGTGGGGTTACCAACAATAGACCTCTCTGCAACCGTGCAAAATACCAAATGCCCCATGTTTTGCTCCAGGGCAGGTCTTAGTACACATTCTCTTGGCGACGCCTTTCTCATCGAGTGGAATGCTCTCCTCTTATATGCCTACCCTCCTCCTGGCTCAAGTGATCCATAAGATCAGGCAGGGCAGAGCCACAGTAATCCTAATAGCCCCCACATGGCCCTGACAAATCTAGTATCCTTACCTTCTCCCGCTGGCAGTGCATCCACCACACATGCTCCCGCTTCTGCCTCAACTGCTGTCCCAGGATGCAGGTCACATCCTGCATCCATATCCTCAAAGATTCCACCTGAGATCATGGCTCCTCCATGGCTCAAGGGATCTGAGTTGACCTGCTCAGAAGATGTACAAAACATATTATTAAATAGTAGTAGAGCAACTGCCCGCCACACGGACCTACACAAGTGCCAGCAATTCAGTGCCTGGTGCCAACGAAAGCAGATGGTATCCATTTCAGCCTCCTTACCCTTAATATTAGACTACCTCTTAGAACGTAAAATGGCAGGCCTTTCCATGAGTTCAATAAGAGTACACCTCTCCGCTATCACAGCGTTTCACCACAAAGTGGATCAACTCTGTCTTTGCTCGCCCACTCACCAAACATTTCCTCAAAGGCCTCACCAACATCTACCCAGAACTACATGATCCTACTACACCATGGGACCTCAACCTAGTCCTTCAGGCCCTCACCAGTTCCCCATTCGAACCCATGGCTACATGGTCAATATTATATGAAGGTGGCATTTCTAGTGGCAATTACATCTGTCAGACATGTAGGAGAGTTGTGTGCTCTCGTGGCAGATCCCCTCATACACTGTCTATTTTAAAAGATAAAGTATCCCTGAGACCGCACCCCAAGTTTTTACCAAAAGTCATCTCAGCCTTCCATCTGAACCAAGCCATTCACCTACCGACATTCTATCCCAAGCCTCATAAGGATAGAAGGCAGTCCACACTTCATATTCTCGATGTATGGCGGGCAATGGCCTTTTACATAGACAGAACAAGACCATTTTGTAAATCACCCAAACTGTTTGCTTCCATCACTAAACACTCCAAAGGGAGTGCCATATCCAAACAGAGGCTCTCCAAATGGATATCTGCTTGCATAAAACAATACTGTCATCAATGTGACCGACAACCTCCTATGGGGATCTGCACACTTCCACCAGAGCCCTATCGACCTCCATTGCTTTCCTTAACAACGTACCCATCATGGACGTCTGTAGCGCTACAACCTGGACCTCAGCCCATATCTTTACACAGCATTATGCATTAGAGCAACAGGCAACATCTGATGCTTCTTTTGGACTCACTGTCTTCTGCCATGACTTCAACTCCGAATTCCCTTCCTCCTACCGGAGGGCACTGCTCTGAAGTCACCTAAAGGGGAGCACCCACAAGGACAGCACTCGAAGAATAGAAAGTTACTCACCTTGTGCAGTAACATAGGTTCTTCGAGATGTGTCCCTCTGTGGGTGCTCCACTTCGACATGTGTCCCTCTGTGGGTCCTCCTCCCTTCTACTTTGGAGTTTATCACTTAGTCTCTCCAATAGAGAAGGAACAGAGGTGGGATTGGTCGCACAGCACCAGTTGACTGCCTGAAGCGGTGCAAGACGGGGACTGCACATGTGCGACCCAGCCGGGCACTGCCACCACAAATCTTTGATTACGAGCATGGGTGCACGAACACCTAAAGTGGAGCACCCACAAGGACACACATCTCAAAGAACCTATGTTATTGCACAAGGTGGGTAACTTTCTCATTCCAGCTGTTCCAAGTCATGACAGATAGTAATGTTTTCCATATCCCACATATGGTGTTCACTGTTAGCCTGTGCAAGCCAGTGGAAACCTGAACAGGTTAGAGCTGAAGCTCTATAGAATGCTATACCACTCTTATCTATAATAGCAAGGAATCCAGATGAAAGCCACATTGCAAATAGAGGAGAACAGAAGATGTCCTAAGAATTTCTCCTGTATTCAGTAGTGTTCAAAAAGAATTCTACGTTTATGTACATAATGAAACTAGGGTTGTCGATGAATCGCAGTTAACTCATGTGATTAACTCAAAAAAATTAACTGCGATTTAAAAAATTAATCACGAATAATCGCACTGTTAAACAATAGAATACCAATTGAAATGTATAAAAAAAATTTGATGTTTTGATTTTCAAATATACTGATCTCTATTACCATACAAAATACAGTGCTCACTTTATATTAAATTTTGATTACAGATATTTGCACTTTAAAAATGATAAAAGAACTAGTATTTTTCAGTTCACCTCATACAAGTACTGTAGTGCAATCTCTATCCTGAAAGTGTAACTTACAAATGTAGGGGGGTTTTGTTACATAACTGCACTCAAAAACAAAACAATGTAAAACTTTAGAGCCAACAAGTCCACTCAGTACTACTTCTTGTTCAGCCAATCGCTAAGACAAACAAGTTTGTTTATATTTACAGGAAATTCTGCTGCCTGCTTCTTATTTACTATGTCGCCTGAAAGCGATAACAGGCATTCTCATGGCACTTTTATAGACAGCATTGCAAGGTATTTAAGTGCCAGATATGCTAAACATTTGTATGCCCCTTCATGCTTCAGCCACCATTTCAGAGGACATGCTTCCATGCTGATGACGATTGTTAAAAAAAAGTGCATTATTTAAATTTGTGACTGAACTCCTTGGGGGAGAATTGTATGCCTTCTCCTTTTTACCTGCAATCTGCCATATATTTCATGTTACAGCAGTCTCGGATTATGACCTAGCACATGTTGTTTGATTTACCAACACTGTCACTACAGATTTGACAAAATGCAAAGATTTGCAAAGTGAGAGATTTCTAAAAATAGCTACAGCACTTGACCCAAGGTTTAAGAATCTGAAGTACCATCCAAAATCTGAGAGGGAAGAGGTATGGAGCATGCTTTCAGAAGTCTTAAAAGAGCAACACTCAGATGCGAAAACTACAGAACCCAAACCACCACTTTTGCTGGTGGCATCTGACTCAGATTAAAATGAACATGCATCGGTCCACGTTACTTTGGATCATTATCGAGCAGAACCCATCATCAGCATGGATGCATATCCTCGGGAATGGTGCTTGAAGCATGAAGGGACATATGAATCTTTAGCACATCTGGCATGTAAATATGCTGCGATGCTGGTTACAACAGTTCCATGCGAACATTAAACGCTCTCACTTTCAGGTGACATTGTAAACAAGAAGCAGGCAGCATTATCTCCTGCAAATGTAACCAAACTTGTTTGTCTGAGCGATTTGCTGAAGTAGGACTGAGTAGACTTGTAGGCTCTAGAGTTTTACATTGTTCTATTTTTGAATGCAGTTATTTTTTTTGTTCATAATTCGACCTTTGTAAGTTCAACTTTCATGATAAAGAGATTGCACTACAGTACCTGTATTAGGTGAACTGAAAATACAATTTCTTTTGTTTTTTACCGTGCAAATATTTGTAATAAAAAGTAAATATAAAAGCACTCTACACTTTGTATTCTGTGTTGTAATTGAAATCAATATATTTGAAAATGTAGAAAACACCCAAAAATATTTAAATAAATGGTATTCTATTATTTTTAACAGTGCGATTAATTGTGATTATTTTTTAATCGCTTGACAGCCCTAAATGAGACTATATACAGATCTACTGGAAAGGGTATAACCCCTCATGTTCCAGGACATAAGCCAAACAATAAACAATGCGGTTGGTGTAACAGGGCTGCCTCGATCCCACATCTGTCTCGGTCTACAAACCATGCAGAGACCCTTGTGCTGGTTCAACACCCTGTGCAGTTTGTTTATTATTGAGTCCCACTACCTTCACAGAATACCTAGCGCCTTTACAAGCAGGGGGAGAGCAATCTCTCTCTCTCTCTCTCTCTCTTACTGCCTGCTTTCCCCCTTTTCATTTCCTTCCTGTGCCTATTTGTGGGCTCTGGCTAATGGCTTAATTAGCCTTTCTGCCCTACCCCACCCACAAATTAGGCACAGGTCTGCCTCGGAAGCTCCAATCTGCTATGCCTGATTGGAGCTGCTGTGAACAGAGAACTGGCTCAGGGTTTCCTACCTAGCACTCTGTTACAGTTGGGAAGAAACTGCCTGATGTATAAGTTATTACATAATTGTCCACCTACTGTTTTTTTTCCTCCCTTTCCGCTACAATATCTTTCTCTGTCAGAAACAGGATACTGAAGTAAATAGACTAGTGATCTTTGGTATAGCCAGTCGTATGTTGCTGTGTTCTGGTTCACAGCCACTGATAACTCCCTTCCAACTTTACACTATTCCAAGGTTTCATGGCTCATTTAGTAAGTTTCCAAGCTGGCTAAACAAATAGCCCATCAGGATGTTCTTAAGTGTGGAGTGAAAAGAAAAGTCAAAATTAAATGAAGTTAAAAATATGTTCTAAATGTCTCCTGTGAACATTCCATACAAATATTCAGCGATTGACTTCGACATAATTTACACAAGAATAACACAGCTGAAGTCAAGTTACTTTAATGTTACCAAGATATTTAGTCTCACTGGCAAACTCATGTTGTTTTCTTCAGAGAAGTGTAGAGTGAATGGTTTCAATGAGTACTTAAAAAAGGATAATTAGATTATTAGTTTCTGAGTGAAAAATAGCCACCAACCCTTGTTTGCTATTTTAAGAAGATTATGGTTACTTTGGGTCAGAAGCAGATATATATATTTTTTCTTCTCTAATTGTTATCTTCATCAAAAGTTAAACATATATTGCAGAGAACAGAAAAATAATATTTAATAATAGGAACTTAGAATAAAACTAGTTTAAACAAGATACATGTGTCAATTAGTTTTAATAAGACATAAGCTTCCAGAGCGAATTTTAAAAGGGCCTAAATGGATAAATTAATCTTTAACAACATTTTGGGGATGTTGCTTTTTTTGTCTCATCTAAAAATGAAATGTGTCCAAAAAATGACTTCTTTTCCTAGTGGGATTTGTTCTAGGTTTTCAGAAGTTATGACAATAAATGACAAGATATTACAGAGTTTTTTAAAATCCCAAGCAGTCAATGTTAGGCCAAAAACTAACTTTCATTGTCGTGATCAAAGCATATCAGTGACTGCAAAATAAGAGAAAATTCCCTTGAGTCTTGCAGTTCATCTTCACATATGATTTTTTCAGCAAAATGTTCCCTATGAATAAGTTGTTATTGCATTATCCCTTAGCATCAGGAAGAAAGGAAGTTATAAGGGAGGCAATATGGGATGGTGCAGTGACTGACCTTTCTCAGTTGCTTTGTGAGCAGCTACAGATATTGATTACTATCAAAATGTTTTCCGTGCTTTGGAAAAGGGCGCTTAGCCCAACAAGCCTGCCTTGTTTGTTTGTTTGTTTTTCTCTTCTCTCCTGATTTCCAACTTTATTTTTGAATCACTTCTCCTCCTCCACATACCAAGTTGCCATTAAAATGTCTAATTGTTTCTCTTACATAGTTTTTACCACTACATGATTAGGTTTGTGCTTTAAAGGTAGTGTTATTTTGGTACTATTATGTGATGATTATAACAGCAGAAAATACACTGTAGAGTTAGTCATAAGGGCCGTCAGTCAAGGGACTGCTTTAAATCTGGAAGGCTGTCAACCATATGACTGCAACTAGTCAAATACAATTGACAGCAATCCTGCCTAGTAATCTAGTCAACTGTTCCCTATAGGTCATGATGGTACACTGAGCTATTATGGTTCCATCTAGAGATGCAGGAACTAGAAAGAGAACCGTCCATTATTCTGATTTACAAAAGCTAAGCCTATACCTCCTTCTCCTTACCTTTTTTTTTTTTTCCTCTCCTTGCTGGAAGCACAGAGCAGGCAAGTCAGTCACCTTTACCATGCCTTCCCTTTTCTGATTCTTCTGCATGGAAGAAGGAAGAAAATAATAAATCGAAGAGGCAAAACAGCCTTTACCTCAGGATGCTCAGGACCACCCTCTCATCCCTGCATCCCTTTTGGTCTCTTCTTTGCTTGCAATCTCTCTTGCATTAGATTGGTTCCCTGTCCTCACAATGGCTGTGTTGGCAATTCTAAGTAAACAGGACTAAATGATTAGAGAGTAGTTCTGTTGAGTAAGAAGATGCCATTTTTACACAGATGTTTTACAGAAGAGACATTAATTTCTAGTATCATTGATTTAGTCTTTTCTCTAATAAGGGTAAACTCAATCTCCTTTATTCTTGGTTTATAACAGAATCATAGATCAGGGTAAGTACCATTGGGCAGGTGCACTGCCTTTTATGCTCTTTTAGTGCAGCTTGGGGCACTTAACAAATATTAATAGTAATTCAGGTTGTTAAGCAAGATACCATTTTACTCCATTTTACTATGAATCCTTACTTTAGCCAACCAAATTCTTATCAAATGCTCTGTGACATTGTCTTGGACATGCAGGAAGAAACAGAGGACATGGTTCAATTAGGTCACAACTTGATTAACTTGACTTATCTGGGAACTACCAGCAATAATTCATACAGTGCAGGTCATGATTCCTTTCTTAATTGTTTCCACTTGGTAGAGAGCTGCCATTAGATCCCCACTCCTCCAAACCTGGTCCCAGGCATTGCTGGGACTCTTCCACCTTCCCTTCTTATGAAGATTAAGAGGTTGAGGAAGGGGGGTTGTCTCCTCACTGTGCCAAATATTAAGAGCCCCAACCCCATTCCCCAGCATCTTTAGGGGATGCCTTTCCCTAAGTCTACTTTAAATTCTGCTTTATCAGGGAACTGGATGCTGATGTGTGGAACAAGTACCTGCATTGGACACCTGCTCAGGCACGACAGTTTGAACCTAACCTCCTGACCTACATCTCTGGGTCCCTGAGCTGCTGTGGAAAAGGCAAAAAAAAAAACCACGCCACCGTGGCCACTTTGGTGCTGAGGGAAAAATTCCTTCCCAGTTCTCAGAAAGGTCACTAGCGCAATGCCAATAGCAAAAATCCCGACCTGTACTAATCCCATGGGTGGAAAGGTGGGAGCTGTAAATTCAGGCATGAGAGGGGGCTCAGGGTGGAGGAACAGGGCTTATGTGACCTACCCCGAGGCACAGGAACCAGTGGCTTGCTGTGGCTCAACAAGCACTCAGCTGATGCCTTCCCCCGTTCCTGCCACCTCCTCTCAACCCCTGAGGAAGGGGAGGAAAGACCCACAACCCTTTTTTCTCATCATTTCAGGCAAAGTCACCCCTTTGAGGTTGCGTGGATTGCATTCTAAATACCTAACATTTGTTTTAATTTGTCTTTCTTGGCATTTCCTTAACTAATTCTCTGAAATTCTTTAAGAAAAACTCTTCTCTTACAAAGATGTGATGGCTGTTTTCAGTCAAATTAACTCTTCAACCCCCACAAAACTGTATTATATCTTATTTACCTGGCATTTAGAGAAGGACTCCCAAAATAAGGAGGGTGATCTGCAGGCTCTGCCTTTTATGCAGATACATTCACAAGCACATATTGACAGGTCTAAAACTAATATTTGAAAACAGAATGTCTGCCAGAAAAAAAAGTTGGACTCAATTGGAAAAGGTGATCACAAGCATTTAATGGCCTGGCTGTCACAAGTTACAGATAAGCTTTTTTCTTATTCTTTTTCCACATGAGCAAATTATGTCTGGTAGTCTGTGTCTCAACAATAACTCTGCTTTCCTGAACCCAAGTATCCCCGCTTGTGCTTGAGTAAGAGATAAAGTCTTTAAATTCGATTGTGAAGACATGAAGCACAGTTTATAGTCCAAAGGGAGTAAACATTTAAGCATATATGAGCAGTTTATCAGTTGGCAGTGTAGATGAATGGGTTCCTGTAAAAGAAAAAAACAAACTCAGCTGTAGTTTTGTATCAACAATGACCATTGATTGTCAATCAGTCAGCATATGGAGGATGCACTTTGAGCTTACTCAGTGGTACAAAAGCTGTTCTTTGTGCTCCAGCAAAATGTAAAGCATGATTAACTGTTAATGAATTGACAGCCAGCATTAGCCCACACGTATCCCAAGTGTTCCTAGATTTCATAAAGCTAAGTTGTCTCTTGTCCACTTTAAAATGGAGGGAACTGAGCATTTGTTTTACTTCCTTCACAGGAAAAATGTTTTTCACCATGGTAGTTTTCAGTGTGTTTTAGCACAAATGCCATTTCAGTTAACCTTGTAATCCTTCCTTCCAGTTTGTTGCATTTGCTTGCTATACATTGCTTAAATGAAATGGCAAGCTGTTTGGCACAGAGACCATTTCTTCCTGGGTTATTTACCAGACCCTCTATGAATGGGTAAATTCTCAGTGGGTCCATAATAATAATTAATAATAAATGATGGTCTGTGTTTATACATTGTCTGGCACAATGGAGTCCTGATCTATGACTGGGGATCCTAGGTGCTATGGTAATACTACTATGGTATGGTAATACCACGGCTACTAATAGATTCATAGATTATAAAGCCTCAAGGGACTACGTGATCATCTAGTCTGACCTCCTGCACAATACAGACCATAGAACTTCCATGAATTTATTCTTGTTTACATTGGAGCATATTTATTTTAGAAAAACATTCAATCTTAATCTTAAACTTGTCAATGATGGAAAGGCTACCACAGCCCTTGGTAAATTGTTCCAATGATTAATTAACCTCATTTCCAGTCAGATTTATCGTGCTTCAACACCGAGCCCCCACATTTTGTCATACCTGTGTCTGCTAGATTGAAGAGTCCATTTTGGTTCCCCATGTAGGAACTTATAACATGTTCTCAAGTCATCCCTTTACCTTAGTAAACAAAGTTGACCAAGCTGAAGTCTTATTACATGTCTTGAATGCCTGGCAATTGAATAAATAAATTGAGACCAAACTGAGATGTAGAGATCTGCCCACCAGCTTACTATGGGATGATTAAATATCCGTATTCAGAATGCTTAGAAAGTAACGGGTCCATGGAATAGTCTTAAAAATGCCTGTAGCAGAAAGTAGCAGAAAGGTATGGAAAAATAAACAGTAGAAGTTCCAAATTTTTGCTGGCAAAGCCTTAGGCTAAGAAGGACTCATTCAACATAAAATTTGGATCCAAAGATCTTCTGAATGGAATCCCATTATGAGGTCTTTCAATGTACTTATTAATCAAAGTGGCTCCTGCTGGGTTCATATTTAGACACAAAGCAATTTTATGATTCTGCACACCACCTACCTACATGGTTCCACACCAGTGACTAAACATGTGCAGTGGTAGAGTAAGCCCAAATAGGCACTGGATTTAATCTAACCTAATAGCTCCCACCTGGCCCCTTGTCCCTACCAGTCCCATGTTCAGACTTATAGTGCTGAGTACCTAGATCCTTTCTACACTTAAGTACATGAAGTACTAAAAGAACAAGGAGCTAAAAAGTGATAAAGATTGTAACACAGCTGATCATAACTGAAATACAATGGAAAATTAATCTGAACAATGTTATACTACATTAAAAACATCATAATGAAATTATAAAAAGGAACATTGCAGAGTCTCCACACCAGTTCCTTCAGACCTTCTATCAATTCCCTTCTGAATGGAGGCTGCTGTATCATCCTTTACTCTCTGCAGCGTTACACAGGCATTAATTAACTTACATCAATCCTGCACAATCTTCTTTGCAACTCTTGGCAGTTCTCGCATTCTCCATTAACTCTCCCAAAGGTTTCTCAACAGAGAATTTTCTTCCTGGGAGTAATTTTTAATGCACAATATCAAGGTCAGGGTGTGCCAAAGTTTCTGAGTCTTTGCACTTGAGCTGCTCACTCTAGACAGTGATCTCACAGTATTATTCTACCTTGATTTTAAATGAATACAGTGCTGGCAAGCTCTGTTAAGTTCTCTCTGCACACGCAGAGCAGACATGCAACGATCAAAGCTTTTGCATACTGCTCTACCAGTGAGCCTCCACCCTGACCCAGAAGGACAACTTTCTGGGATGAGAGAGTAGTTCAGTTGCTACGGTCCTTTCAGGCTGTGCTGAGATTTTATGCTATCAGTCTCTGTCCAGTAGAATCTAAACTAAGGCCACCAATTCATTTCATTGACATCAGAGAATAGCTACTTTTGATCACTACATTCATAGGCCAGATTTAGCAACCTGAGTGCCTCTGTATTCCTTTATTTTTCTCCAGTTTTTATTTTTGTTTTATTTGTATTCACCTGGCTTGATCATTGTGGCTGAGTATTGTATTGTGACAAAAAACTAAATAAATGAAATTATAACAACTAATGGCTAATTAAAAAACTGCATGAAGGTTACATATCTTTAGCTTAAAGTGGAAAAGAACTAAAAATCTGTGTGTAGCCAGTTTCTGTCATTTTGCTTTTAATGATAAGTGTACATTTTGTTGAAGTGTAACTACTCATTTCAGATCTTCCGTTAATTATCTGAATGAGGGCTTTCCATGTCAATTATGAAGTCAAGATTTTGATTTTTATCAAATATTTTAAATATTTGGGTGGAAGTAGCAATTAAGACTGTAGTCCAAAATCTATTCTCCTAAAATCTATTTTTCAAATGTACAGCACATAAATGTATTATACAAAGTTAAAGGACATACAGCATGGCTGGCTTTTTGTTACTAGCCCTGATCTTTATTCACTCATCTCATTACACGTGGAAAACCACTGTTGCATTAATCTACTATATTGTCATCTTCACCAGTTATGCTGTGGTGTTGATAAGATGGTTAGCAAAGCCCATCTCCCCACTGAATATACCACAGTAGCAGTGTTTGCCAGGAGTCATAATCTCTAATGACATCCCTCAGAAGTTCCATTTCAGACATGAGGCCTCTGATGCATGAACCACAAGATTAAATCACGAGTGCAATCATGATTTTTACCCTTATTGTTTCATATTCACCCACTGGGAATCACAAGCTTTGCCTGCTACATTTTATACTACCTTGGTTCGTCATGTTTCAGGGTTCCTTTCCTTTGTTATTGGGTTAACATTTTATTTGAATTTGTCATTCATCCCAAAGAGGTAATGGAATACTCAGATATATATTGAGAAAAAAAAAACATATTTAGTTTGGCAACACTAAGCTTGCATTCCTGTAGCTTATAGATTCATTTCCAGTTAATCAGAGTTCACCATTCTAATGAGCTGTGACGAGAAAGACGTTTTTTTTCTTACAACTTCAGGTTGTGTTTTTTGCAGTTGTAAGGCAAATTTAAAGGAAGGCCTTAGGGATCAGAGCCAGCCTTCATTATCAGTGCATGACCGCTTTGTAACTAACTGCATCTTTAATATCCAAGGAGATTTTGCACACTACAGTCTGTTTCTTTGTTCTTCTTTTTAATAATTTATCTTTGTGATGCTATTCACAACTGTGTTAGTGTGCAAAGATCTGTTTGTCCATCAAACCTCAAGATATGTACAGCATGTAAGAGATGCATTAATTTTTTATTTGATTCTTAAGAAAGCTGAGCAGTAAGCTGGCTGTGCTGAAAACAAGAGGCGTACTTCAGTGAATCCTAATAAACACAAGGGGGAACATGTACTCACATTTTGCTTCAACTTGCTTCCTAAACAACAGATAATTTTCCTCAAAGAATGTATTTCTCTGCCCAGAAGGAGTCATTTGTACAATTAAGCTCAAATGAACTTTTCATCTGATCTTCAATGCGGTAGTGAGGAAAAAAAAATATTAACCTGAAAGCTCTCTGGTACTCTACACCAACAAATATACTTAGGATTGTGTTTGTGCATGATATTTAGTACCCCAAATAGCTCATAATTAAGGTTTTAGCTAAATTCAAGAGGGCCATTTGTTTATAATATTTATACTTTACTGGAAATCTGAAATTAGTGTTCCCATCTGCACTTTTCCTTCCCCAAATATTATGCCAGACTACAGAGAATGAAAAATACATAGAGAATTAAATATGTTTTCCATAGTTTTTTTTAATGTATTTAATGTTTTTTTTTAATGTTTATCCTGATCATTAAATAGACTCTTTCTCTTAATATCTGATATAACAAAGATATAGGATTAATATGCCTGGGGAAATAAGTACAGCATTCTTTATGAGCACTTTATATAAAAAAGTGATATTTTCCTTCTAAGTGCTTTTTTCCTTTTTCAATCCTTTAGTCCCCACTATGGTAACATCTCACTGTTTTCTAAATTACACAAATATTTTGGCCCCAACAACATTGAAGAGTAAACCTTTGTATGCATTCATGATTCTTTCTGCATGAAAAAGCATTTCCTAACATCTGCTCAAAAGTTGTTCTTTCTGTTGTTTTCACTTATACCCCTTTGTCCTAGCATCCTGGGTAAAAAATGGAAACTTCATTTAAAGATTTTTATGCACTTTAATCAAATCCGCTTTTAACATAATCCCAAAGAAGACAACTACCACATGAAACATGATCACTCAGCCCGTCTCTTATACCTACCACTTTCCACTGTAAAATGTAATCCTTATTTTTCTTTTGTATTACAGTGATCATTTTGCCAAAGAAAAGTGGATGACAAAACCTCCTTGTAGAACAAAATAATTCTGAACCTTTTCATTAAACACCGAAAATGTATCTCTTTGACTAAAAGTACAATTCATATTGATGAAAGATTTTATATGTACTTACGTATATTTTGAGAGGGAAATATTATATGAGTACCTTTACAAACGTGCTGCAGGTGCCCACAGCAAGACTTTTATTCGTAACTTTGAATTTCCTTTTGTTTTGCAACACTTAAATGTGACGTGTAACTATTAACTTAATATGTAGTGTTTTGTGTTGTAAGAGCAATGCATAGTTGTGTAGTACAACTGGCAATTGGTGGTATATGGTGTGAGTTTTTATTGACCTATATTGTAGTAACACAAACTTCCTCTTTTTAAAATGCAGTTTCTAAGTATAAAACGTTGCCAGTATTGAAGCAGTTTTTCACCTCTGGTAATTAGGTAACCTGACCTCCAATCTGCCCAGAAAAGGGCATGGCTGGTGTTCAATACCCAAAAAAAAGATAACCTGAAATTGCACCATGGTGTGTCATAAGCAAAGAGCTTTAGCGCAGTAGTATGAAGGAGAGTGTAAACAGAATAAAGGCCAGCAGAAGAAAGGAGAAATGAAAACGTGTGAAGATTTAAAAGTTTTAAAATCTGTTTTGGCCCTTTTATTGTTTCTTTCCCTAGCTGATCTCCTTGTCATCCTCAGCCAGGAAGAAATCTTTGCCATATCCATGCAATTTTTATCACTGAACTCTAAAAGGCAAATTTTGCAGGTGAAAATTGACTCTTCAGTTTTCAAAGCTTATGAACTTCTTCCAAAGCTTATGAATATCTTGCAGAAGCCCAAATATGGGGTCGCCAGATGGGAAAGATTTGTCCTTTAAACAAAGTCTATTTATACTACAACTGATACCATTTTCTCCTGAGCTGAGGTATATAAGATTCTAACTCAATCTCGGGCACAGGAGACTCCCTCTAACAGTGAACTATGGAAAGAGCAGGTACTAGACATAGTGGAAGTTTGAGGTCCCCAGAAAGAATTTTTCCCTTTATTAACTTTCCTCAAGCCAGCACCTGGCATAGCTATTCTGCCAGATGGGAAGATGCCACTCTCAAACAATTTTGCCATTTTCACAATGGCGAAATTTTTCAAAATGAACACAGAAAAAAGTGAAAAAAATTCATAGGGCTCCCTTTCTCACCCATCTATGGTTAAGCTCTTGGCATGCAGAGTTTTCTGTAGATGAATCAGAAGGAGAATGCATGTGTTTTATATATAGCTGGCAAAGATTCATTTAAAGTTAGCCAGAAAGATGGACAGACACACAAGTGTGTGTGTGCGCAGTGTTGGTCCAAGGAGATGAGCTAGACAAGGTGAGGTAATATCTTTTGTTGGACCAACTTCTATTGGTGAAAGAGAGACACTTTCAAGCTTACACAGAACTCTTCCTCAGGTCTGGGAATGATACTCAGTGTCACAGCGAAATGCAAGATGAAACAGAAAAAGAGTTAACAGATGTTGCAAGAGACCATTCAAGGTGAAATGGGTGATTAACATCTTTACAGTCATAGAACAAGGAGGTTGAGTGGGTTACAGATTATTGTAATGAGCCGTAAATCCAGTGTCTTAATTATGGTTTTTGGTGTCTACCAGAGTTATAGAATTTAATTTCCCAGGCTCATCTTTCGATGGTGTTGTGCAGGTTTCCTCTGAGCATGAGAACTGAGAGGTCAGATATGGAGTGATCGTTTTTTGAAAATTTTTTGCCCACAAATAATAGTGGTGCTTTTATCTTCTATTATTTTTCTGTGTGAGTTCATTCGAGAGCATAGCTATTCTTGTTTCACCCACATAGATGATGTTGGGGCATTGAGTGCACTGGATGAAGTACATCACATGTTATGGCTAGTCTTAGTCCTAGGTGTTTTTTCTGGATTGTATTTGTCTGGGTACACCACAAGAAGGATAGGAGACACTTGTTATGGATTTTAATCAGTCCACAACTTTATTATATAGATGTCTGGGACTACCCAGCAGATAAAGTGTACAGTGCAGGCAAATCCATGCTTATTCAAATCAATGTCAATGGCTACTGGGCTACTAGTTTGTTAATCTGTGACATTTCTTATTTGTTTTTTTCTTAAGGTTATGGGGATTTACTTTCATTGCAGTTTGTGAAGTTGCAATGAAATGAAGTGTCTGCCAGTTGTGATCAAATGTGCAGAGACAGAACTGTCCAAAAAAAGAAGGATAAAATATTGTTTTCTTCTTTTTTTTTCTTTCTCTCAAAATATTGTTGCTTTTTAACAGTGTACTTGGTGCAGTAAATACCATTCTTAAGGTCTAATTTTCAGAGGTGCTCTGAACCTTGAATTCCCTTGATATCAGTGGGAGCTGTAGGTACCTAGCACCTCTGGGGGAAAAACAGGTCATTAGCTACTAAATAGGATGCCATATGGGGTAGGTTCTTTCAGGGTACGTATACACAGGGATAAAAGACCCACAACACGGCCCTGGCTGGCCTGGGTCAGCTGACTGGGGTTTCCAGGGCTCTGGCTACAGGGCTGAAAATTGCTGTGTAAACATCTGGGCTCAGAATGGAGCCAGAGTCCTGGGACCCTTCACGGTCTCAGGCTCCAGCCCGAGCCCAAGCATCTACATTATTTTCAGCCCATCAAGCCTGAGTCAATGGACCCAGGCCTGCCATGGCTTTGTTTTATCTTTTTATCCCTGTGTAAACACACCAGAATAGCCCAGTGGCTAGGGCACTTTACTACAATGTGAGAGACCAAAATTCAGATTTCTTCACCATAGTAGGTGGAGAGGGGAATTGAACCTGGGACTCCCACATTCTAGGTGAGTGCCCTAACCAATGGGCTAAAAGTTTTAAGGAGGCTACCAGCCTCATCATCACTACCACCACCTTCACCTCCTTATCAAGAGGTTTTGTGACTCCAGCCCAAAATACCAGAATGTTACAAAAATGTTAAAAACAATTATTTTGATTTAACATTTTCAGAACATTTTGATTTTTTGGTTCAGTTGAAGTTATTCAGCAAATTTGACATAAATTCATAAATAATTTTGCTTTGACCAAAACTGCAATTTCCACCAGATAAACTATTCGCCAAAAGTATTTAGCCCAGCTCTAACCATAAAAAAGATGTCTTCACGAGGTCCTTAAATGTACAGAAAGTAAGCGTTTTCGGCTGAGCCTAAAATGGCCCGGTTATTCCATGTGTAAGGGGCAGCAGGGAACAACGCATCATGATGGGCTCTTTTGACCAAATATGTTCCTCCTCCTTTGTAGGTTTGAGTTATGTCATTTGCATGATTTGGGCCAACATAGAGGCTGAAATTTTTAGAATTTAAGAAATTCAGACAGATCGCTTCCTTTAGTGTAAATGCAGGATTTATATCAAAATCACCTACACCAGGGGTTCTGAAACTGGGGGTCGGGATCCCTCAGGGGGTCGCAAGGTTGTTACATTGGGTGGTCAGGAGCTCTCAGCCTCCACCCCAAACCCTGCTTTGCCGCCAGCATTAATAATGGTGTTAAATATATTTTAAAGTGTTTTTAATTTATAAGAGGGGGTCGCACTCAGAGACTTGCTATGTGAAAGGGGTCACCAGTACAAAAGTTTGAGAACCACTGACCTAGACAGCTTTGAAAATCTCAACCAGAACATTTTAGAAAGCATAAATTAAACTGCAGTAGAAACCAACAGAACTGTAGTAACTTGTATATAAAGTGCCTTCACACGGGGGACTTGCCTTTCTTCCAGCTTGCCACTTGCCATCCTCAAGGTTTCTGTCTGAGACAGTCTGACGTAGGTCCATTATCTTGCCTACGTAAGCCCAGGGGATTGCTATAGAAAAATTTCATGCATTTCATCTCCCCATAGGTGTTACCTGCTGTTCTAGTTGTGAAGAACTATTTCAGTATTTCTAATCATTCTTCTCTATCTCTCTCACATCTATTAGTATTTCATGTTGCACTCTCTCCAAGGGTTGTATAGATTGCTACATGTTCAGGATCATTAGGTACTAACTCTTTTTCCTTTTCCCTTATTGGATACATGATAAAATAGTAGATTAACACCTCATTTTATTACTGGTCTAGTAGGCACTGTGTATTTCAAAACCTCCCTTTTAAGTGTATCTAATCTAGGTAAAAATCTGCTTCACTTGTGCAAAATATCATCCTTCAGTAATTCTTTAACACAGATGGTTCTTTAATTTCCCACCTCCCCAAGCTGTAATGTTTTGGCTTGATTTGTACCTGATATTTTTTTTCTTATAGAAAAAGAAACAGGAGGCTTTGACTAAATAAAGTTATTTACTTAATGCTATCAAAAGCACATAAATCTCTCTTCAGGAAGCAATAGTGTAGCCCCAGTATGGGCAAAGTCTACACACAACCAATTTTTTTAAAATTAAATTACCAGTTCCCCAATTTACAGTGCATAAATCATGGAAAAATTCTATTTTCAACATTTCTTATACAGGAGGCACTGAAGGAAAACAACAAGAGAAGAGAAATGGAGGAGAAGAGCAAGAGAGCCAAGCTGGCAAAAGAGAAAGCTGAACGAGAGAGACTAGAGCGGCAGCAGAAGAAGAAGCAGCTGATTGATATGAACAAAGGTAAGGCAACATTTTCAGTAGAGGAATTTGTAAACAGAACAAAAGATATTCTAGTTAAGTCTCCTCCAGGTTAGAATGAAAAGTCCTTAACTGCTATGTTGAAAGTGCAGAAACCAAGTTAACTTTGCTAGTGTCAATTTTCTACCTTGGTTTGGCATACCTGATTTTCATGTTATTCTGCATCTGTCATTCACTATATGCAATGTCTCTTCCAAGGCATTTTGTGGTGAATTATTGACTTGTTTTCATTTGTTGCAGTCAACTGATTTCTTTTTATATGGATTTCCTCCCAAGAAAAAGTTTCTTTCTTGTTTTGTTGTTAATTTTATTCTGTAAACATCTCCATAATCAAGATATTGTGGCAATTAACATCTTTCTTTTTGAGCTTGGAGGCTCCATGTTATAAATGGATGTTCTCCCAACAGTACTGTTATGAGCTGAAAAATCTGGTTCAGCTGTGAGCCTAAATACAGAGTGACATTTCAGCATGATAAAAAGTAATGTGTTGAGCTTACTGGTTAGCTAGAATGACATTATGTAGTTCATGAGGGCATTCTATGAGAGAGCCCCAGAGGGAGAGGAAGGAGAAATCAATTGGCTCCTAATATCTATTTTTTGCAAAGTTCCAGAAGCCTGCAAAATGCAGGCTTTACTTTCCATCCCTTTGGACCCCATAACTGAGGGAGAAGACACAAATATGAATTAGATTGAACAAGAGATTACTTTAGACTTCAGTTGCTGTTCTCCTTCTGTGATCATTTTTGTGCTGTTGTGAGACTGAACTAATCCTTCTCAATCATAAAACATATAAAAATGCTCAGTATGTGACTACAACTTCTCTTTTCAACCCAGTGAACAAATCTGACAGGTTCACTTCAAGCAAAATAATAGATTTCTTTTTCTTTGACAAATCTTATGTAAGGTGCCAAGATATATAAGTTTTTTTACCAGAATGATGTTACAATAAACCTTATAATTAGAGTGAATTGAGGTAGCACTAAACTGGAGATCAATCAATTACGGAGAAGGGTTCGAAATAAAAACATTATATTTTAAGTGTGTATATACAGTATTTGTAGTGAAAGGTAGTTTATTCAGGGATGCTTTACACTTCAGAAATATTAGGACAAAATTTTCAAAAGTGATCAATGATTTTGTGAGCCTTTATTTTTGGATGTCCAGCTGGAGAGGCCTTTGGCCTTATTTCCGGATATGTTGAGCACCCACAGCTCTCATTGAACCACAGGGAGTTCTGAGTGCTCCTCAGTTTTGAAATCAGGCCCAAGATATCCTAAAAAATGGAGTTCCCATAGTAACTGGCCTTCATTTTCTATGAAAACTGCTTTGCTGATATACTTTTAACACAGTTTCATTAAAATGTCTCCTAGTGAGTTTAATTGGGGACTTTCACACTATAGCAAGCCTGGGAAAAAAATATGGCTACGATTTTCAAATGTGACCAGTGACTTCGGGTTCCTCAATTTTTGGTGGCACAACTTGAGACATCTTAAAAGGGCCAGCATATCAAAGGGTGGGTGCTTGGCGCTTTCTGAAAATGAGGCCACTTTAAAGTGTCTCAAACTGAGCACTCAAAAATTGAGGATCTCCAGGTTACTGGGACTTTTGAAAATGTTAGCTACATAATATTGTTCTTTTTTCAAGTTTGATACACTGTGTATGTCCCTGTCAGTCTTTTAATATAATTAACTTGTCTAGCAATATTCTGTATTCCCTTTTGCAGTTATTTCATATCTTCTCGCTTTATAGAAAAGAGCGGTCTACCTCTCAGCCTAGATTCTTTTTGCTACCTTTCCAGTGAAATCATAATTCCAGCAGTATGTCTGTGAAATCACAATGTAAATGGGAAATAAATGGGGAAGGGGAAGGGAAATAAGGACAACCCCAGGGACGGACCAGTCAGCTTAACTTCAGTACCCAGAAAGATAATGAAGCAAATAATTAAGCAATCTATTTACAATTACCTAAAAAATAATAAGCAACAGTCAGCATGGGTTTGTAAAGAACAAATCATGTCAAACCAACCTAATAGCTTTCTTTGACAGGATAACACGCCTTGTGTATGTGAGGGGAAAAGTGGTAGATGTGGTATATCTTGACTTTTAGTAAGGCTTTTGATATCGCATGGGGTCGTGCCAAGCATCAGTTCTGGGTATGGAACTGTTGAATATCTTCATCAATGATTTCAATAATAGTATAGAGCAGTGGCGGGCAACTTGCTGCCTGTCAAGGTAATTCGCTGGTGGGCCACCAGACCATTTGTTTACATTTGCAAGCTGCCCACAGCTCTCAATGTCCGCAGTTTGCTGTTCCTGGCCAATGGGAGCTGTGGGAAGCAGTGTCCAGCCCGTGTCGCTTCCCACAGCTCCCATTGGCCGGGAATGGCAAATCGCGGCCACTGGGAGCTGCGGGCTGCCATGCAAATGTAAACAAACGCTCTGGCGGCCTACCAGCATATTACCCTGATGAGCTGCGTGTGGCCCACGGGCTGCAGGATGCCCACCACTAGTATAGAGAGTACACTTATAAAGTTTGCAGACGATACCAAGCTGGGAGAGATTGCAAGTGCTTTGGAGGATAGGATTAAAATTCAAAATGATCTGGAGAAATGGTCTGAAGTAAATAGGATGATATTCAATAAGGACAGACGCAGAGTACTCCACTTAGGAAAGAACAATCAGTTGCACACATAGAAAATGGGAAATGACTGCCTAGGAAGGAGTACTGCAGAAAGGGATCTGGGGGTCATAGTGAGTCACAAGATAAATATGAGTCAACAGTGTAACACTGTTGCAAAAAAAGTAAGCATCCTTCTAGGATGTATTAGCAGGAGTTTTGTAAACAAGACACGAGAAGTATTTCTTCCGCTCTACTCTGCATTGATTAGGCCTCAACTGGAGTATTCTGTCCAGTTCTGGGTGCCACATTTCAGGAAAGATGTGGACAAATTGGAGAAAGTCCAGAGATAAAAATGATTAAAGGTCTAGAAAACATGACCTATGAGGGAAGATTTAAAAAATTAGATTTGTTTAGTCTGGAGAAGAGAAAAATGATAACTGTTTTCAAGTACATAAAGGTTGTTAGAAGTTTTCTTTTTAGGGGGAAAGGGAAATTCTTAAATAACGGTGTAAAAAAAATCAGGAAAAAACTAGGACAACGTACTTTCTGAACATGAATAAATAGATTTCTCGCTAGTTTTCCAGAACATGTTGTTGCAGTGACCTTTTTCATGAATATGTGAAGTCATCTCACTGGAGAGTTTTCATGAAATTTTCTTGTATATGTAACTAAAGCCATAAAACCATGGGTGGGAAAATTCATGCATTGTCATTTTGACTGAAGAACAGTATACAAGTCAGATAGTTAGCTGTGTCAACCAGTTGAGATGTGATTTCAGTATCGCACCACCATTATGGAGGTCTATGAAAGAGACTGAAAAACAAAAATAACATCAGTTTGTTGTAAAGGTTTAAAAACTGTAAGAAGAATTTGACTACATTTTTTTTCATATTTCCTGTTAAGATTGTTATACTAGTACAGAAACATGATTGACTCTAGTTTACAATTATTTGTATTTTGATCCCATATGCCCAGTTCTCTCCTGTAATTAAAAAAAATTGGAATGGGAAAAAAGCACAAAGAGCCTCATCCAGCTACTGCTGAAGTCAGTGAGATACTCCCATTGACTTCAACAGGGGCTAGATCAAACTCAGAAACTCTTCCAGGCCTGACTTCTGCAGTTTCTTCTTGTGGAGGTCTGTCAGTCTTGTGGGCTAGTTGAGATAAGGCGTTTAAAACCCACAGAACTTGATGATCATCAAGCAAATTTTGTTGATCCTAGGGCTTTCGTATAGATTGCCAGCCACTTTAATGATGCTGTCCAGCCTCACCTTCCCACTGGCAGCCAGGCTCCCTTAGGAGCTGTGTTCTATGTCTCTGCACATCCTCACTTTGAACAGTGTATGGACAGAGTGGAACCTGTTTAGAAATTTATTAGGGTTTTGTGAGTAGTGTGGTATAGAATACAATTTCTTCCTTGCTACTGTATCCTCTCAGACCTCCATGCTCCAGCCCAATATCCTGTAGAGGGGCTCCTGGAAAGTAGGAACCCATGCCATCAGCCCACTGTGCTTTGCCTTTCAAAGTTTTACAAGCATTTCCACCCCTTGTTCTGCTTACATTACATTTTGTGCTCTCCAGAAGAGGGTACCTTTGGGACATAGTGCCCCAAATAATCTGAATTTTCTAAAAGATAGTTCCCACCATCACTGGGCGATGAACATATCAACTACACTTTCAAACCTAAATCCTGGTCTTCACCCAGTTTTTGTACCAGTATAGCTATTTGTACTGGTTCAGCCCCTACCGTGGGTGCACTTATAGTGATGCAAAGGTACCTTATAACAGTCTACCTTATTGCTCTTCTCACGTGGGAATTGCTATACCAGTATGTTGCATCCACACTAAAAGAGTTGTACCACTTTAACTATATTGATATGTAGTTAAATCAGTGCAACTTTTGCATTAGATAAGTCCTTGTATAATTAATATTTGGCAAGAATGGCTAGTCACCTGTAAACACTCAGAACTTTGCAATGAGCCAAATTAGGACAGTTTTCCTTTCATCTTGGTCTGTGATCTTTCTTAGATGTGCAACTAATTATTTTTAAGAGAACATATTTATTAGATACCTTGCTATATTTGTTGACAGTGATAAATTATGTTTTCCTATTTCTTTCATGTTTTGCATTGTATTTTTTAATGTAGCTGTACAAACTTCCACTGTAACCTATGCACAGAGATATACATACACAAATTGTTTTTGTGGTAGTCTTGTAAAAATCCTTGGACATAATATTTTTGGAAGCTTATACACATGATTTTGCCACAGAGCCTCTAAACCTCATTATGTTTGTTTATATGTTTGTTTGGGGGTTTTTTTGTTTGGTTTCTTGTTTGTTTTGTTTGAAGTGACTTCTTCAGAGTTTGCAGTGAACTTTATTTTTATGACATATTGATGATGTAATCTTTTTTTAGCCCCATGAAACCACATAGTCTAACATTATTTTGCATCTGGCTAGAGTGGAAAAGATACCAAATTAAAAAAAAATAGGAATAACCCATAGATTTGTTCAGATAAGCCTTTGATGACTTGTGTAGGTGGCAAACTCTTTCAATTCACAGTATGATGTGAATTCTTCTCTAGTTAGTTTCAGTTTAAATACAAATTCTACCTAAAAGAGTAAACTTCCATTTTATTAGATTAAGTTTGAGATGTGTTCAACACTTGACCAATCACTAGGCTTCCTTTATTTCTTATTAAATGTCAGCTGACTTTGCTGGAAATTTGTTTTAATATGTAGCCGAAGAAGGGGATATTCTGGGAAGTGTTAATGCCTGATGCCTCAAACTGTCTTGGTCATATATCTTGCTCAAAAATATGAAGGAACTTCACTAGAAGTAGATTTTAACTGAAGTTTCAAATTTGGTCCTTGGTCTGTGTGGAAAATACCAGTGTGTGGTTGGCTATCCAGTGTAAAATGTGCTGAAACCACCATATATAATACTGAACTGCCAGTAACTACCTTCAGTGGCCTTGTTCAAATCTTAACCGGGGCCTGATGATGAAAATAACCCTATCTACCTGTCTTCATTGCTGAAGTATGTGTTCTCTTCTATAATAAAACCATTGTATGCCATAATATCCATTCCACATGTTATACCTCTAGTGAAAAAGACAATTAGAATCCAGAACATTCTCATTCAATAAGTATGTCTTAGTTTACCAAATGAGGTTTTTTCCTTGTTACGTTCAGCTCTGCAGGGTCATTGCTGCTTATGAAAATGGCTTGCAATTTTTTCTAAGCCAATATGACACAGAAGTCATAGTGGAAAGGTGCATACGTCCTCTCAAGCTGTCATTTTGACAAGGTGACTCTTTTCACCCAGGGATATTTTAACCTAACACTGTTTTTTCACTCATTCTCTAACTATTTTTGAATATAAAATTCTAATGCTCTCCTGAAACCTTTCAGTGTGGAACAAACAAGTGCCTTCAGTTTTCCAGCCTCTTAGTTTACATGTCTAAAGTAATCTTACTGCCTACCTGCATTTTAAGGGCTGAATCAAGAAATTTTTTTATTTTTTTTTTTACATATTGTAAAGTGACTAGCATATTTTAGACATTATATAAATATAAACAGCAATAATGAATCCTGCTTCCTGCAGCTGGTAGGACAAAAGATTATAGGGAGCCCTTTTCACCCCACTCCAACAGTCAAGCAAAGCATACACTGGATAACATCTGTGCTAATCCCTTGCTGCTCCAGCCAGGGTAGTATTTACCCCTAAAATATTAAAATACATCCATATTAAGACAATTCAAATTTTTTCACATGAGGACAAAGGCAGGGTGATTTGAATAGGTAATGTATCAATTAGTCCCTCCCAGAATCAAGTATCAAAATTATATTTCCACCAGTAAACTTATGCAAGTACTCCTTTGTGTGTCTGTTTTATGAAGGTATATTAATGTTTTCCCCTAACACAGATGAAGATAATGTAAATGGAGTTCTTTGGTAGTGGTTGATGGCTATCTGGGATGTCTAGGTGTTCTAATTCTAAAAACATATGGACATCCCAATATTGAATCATAAGTCACCTATTAAAAATGTATCTATTCTATTAATGTTCAGACCTGTGTTCGTAATAATAGCTGAATTTCACAGAACTGTTTCACTGGCATTGATGATGTAAGGGTCCAGTGCAGAAGGTCACTTTCACAACTAGTCCCTAATGTCACAGCAGTGTCTTAATTTTTATGTACTTATTCTGTGTCCTTCAAGATAAGCATGCAGACTGGGGAAAAAAATGACCCTAAAATTGGTATGAGAAGGATATTGCTTTTGACCCATACTACTGCATCAGCATTCACATAACACCGCTTTGTGCTAACTGATAGTGTTGGCTAGTGGTTAGAACAGGATACCTGGAGTAATGAAACCTGGATTCAGTTGCCTACTGTATTAATGGTTAGCTGTGTGACTCTAAGTAATTCAGTATCTTTATGCCTCAGTTCCCTATCTATAAAATATGAATAATACTTATCTGTTTTTGTAAAGTGCCATGAGATCATTGGATGAAAGGTTCTACATCAGTGCAAGTTGTAATACTGGATCTTTCATCTGAGGATATTGACAATAATAATAATCCGACACTTTACAAAGCTTCATAAACCCCCAGGAAGTAATCATACTAAGGTACTGTGTGGTTAAATTAGCTCAAAGGGAAACAGGGAAAGAAACAATAGTAGAAACAAGGAGCCATGATTTCCAGACCCCCTGCTCCTTCCACTGGAGCATACTTCATTGTATCATGATTTTTTATTTTGTATTTATTTGCATATATTTATTTATTGGGGGATGCAGCTTCATGGCTTCTGTAAGTCAAGTGGATTGTGCACCTGCCAGGGGGTTCCTTGCATTTATTCTGCCCTCAAGTTCCCATTGTGCCACCCTTCCATGCCCCTCTATTTCAGGGACTCGTGCAACTCCACACACCCCTCCTCCCTCATGACAGGGGCTCTGTGTGTCCACACGTGGCTACCTTCTCCCCATGTCAGGGGATCTGTGTGGCCCCCATTCTCTCCTCCCCACATATCTGGGTCCCACATTGTCGTCCCCATGCTAGGATCTCTATTTGCTCTCTTTTCCCACCTGTGGCAGGGTCTCTTTGTTGCCCCACATTCCCTTTCCCTGTCTCCATTCACCCTTTCTGGATCCCTGTTGTCCCCACCCATTCTCCACCTCCACATCTCTGAATCCCTGCTTCTCCCCAGGCCCACTTCTCCCTTCCCTTCCCTTCTGCTGCCAGAGTCTGCTTTCTCCTCTCCATCTCCAGTCCTCTCTTTCTAGGTTCCTGCTTCCATGTCCACCCACCAGTTCCCCCCTTCTGGTTCCCCGCTTTCCTTATCACAGCCACTCCCCACCCTGTCATTTCCTTGTGGATCCCTGCTTTACCCCTTTCTGGGTCTCCATTCCCTACCATCACCAAGTCCACTTCCCCTCTGGGTCCCTGCTTACCCACACTGCCATCATTAGCCCTTAGTCTTCACTGGGTCTCTGCTTCCCCCACTGCCACTCGGGAGCACATCCTTTGGTGTCCCTGGAGCTTGCCACCTAGTGTTGCCCCCTTCTGCTCCAGGTCCCCTACTCTACTCATCTTTCTTTCCCCTGGATCCCAGCTTCCCCTGTAGAAACTGTCCTTGTAAGCCTCTCATATTTCTGTTAGAGTCCAGGCTACAGTCAAAGTTCCCATACAGGAAGTTAAGCTATTGCTTCTGGCAGCTCTGATTTTCTTGTAAATTGGGTTTTTCTGGTGTTGTGACTTGCACCAAAATCAATAGGCTTGTGCCTACTCATGCCTAGAACATTCCTTGAAGTTTTGGAGTTAATTGGATATGATGTTCAAAAGTTATCACATTACTGACAAACAAAGAAGTTATATCAAGTTGGGTATTACATTTCGCTTCGCTCAGCCACCTATTTGTATTAGGAACCTAGGGCCAAGGACTGGAAGAGATCTCCGTGACATCAAGTCTAGTCCCCTACGGTCACAGAAACAATAATATAATCCTGTACTTAAATTTATCAGGCTTCATTTTAAAATTAGTTAGCTTGTTTGTCCCCACTACTATTGGAAAGCAGTTCAGAATCTCACTCCTCCGGTGGTTAGAAACCTTCATCTAACCCTACCTATTTTCATCATATGTTGTGACTGGTGGTTTTGTTCCACCACACACATCATAAAAGGTGTAGCAATCCTTAAAAAAAGGTGTGAATATGTTAACTGGCAAGTTAGGTTCAGATAGCAATAATCTATCAATCAAAACTTGGGATCGTTTGAGCATTTCCCAAAACTTTAATACAACTAATCATTTATAATATCTCAAGAGCTTGAAGAGCTTGAAAAATGTGGTTGGAGGGTTCTGGGGAAGAGGAGATACCAAATCATAAAGGCTGGAGTAAAAATGTGATGAGATTATTGGGTGGTAAATGCACTTGGGGGATACAGAACAGCTATAACTGAGCCAAAGGGTAAGAAGCTCAAGTTATAAAAAGGTAACAATAAAGACAGCCAATGAGGATCATCTTGGGGTCAATAAACTCATTGTATTTACATTTTAGAAAAATATTTCCTGGAGAAAATAAAATGGTAAGGTATAAAAGTGTTTTGTAAAAGAGTTATCAGCACTTACTATGAAAAAACCATGGCACTTCTTCAAAAAGTAGGAGAATTACCAAATTGTTGGCTGAACTGACCAAGTTCCAAGATAATTGCCTATATAATTCCCACATCCTGTCATGTCATTTGGACAAACCATTCTTATCCAAACTGTTATGCAGTAGTGGTGTTCTTGAATATGACAGCTGTGCTGCATCCCAGAGGTGGCCATACTTTTCACTGTAATTGTTCAGTAAAATGATGCTTATACATACTATACTTGATGGGTGTTAGATAAATAGTAATAAAAATTTCTGAAATAAATAATTTAGTTGGTCAGCTAGCAGCCTCTTTACTGATGGGTTAGCCAGTAGTCAAAGAACAGGAAGGAGATTTGCACTTTAAATATAGAACTGTCATAAAATGGAAGCTTTATCTGTATGCAACTGAAGGGTGGGAGGAAGAATGGGTTGCTTGTTGAATTTTGCATCAGTGGAATGTTGTTTTTGTAGCTGCAGCATATAGTTTCACACGTCTGTTGAGATTTTTTTCTCCCAAGGGCTTTCTACCACAGTATGTCGAGACAGAGACAAATTAATCATGTTGATAAGTTTTTTATCTACTATACCATGGTGTTAAACAGCTCTGAAGAAATATACTACTGAAACTTTTCAAAACTAGCTTAATTAGAAGTGATTTGAATTAATTAACTTTCATTCTCCATCAGCTAATACCGTAATACACCTTAGTTTTTAATATTGTTTCCACTGAAACATGCTGAGTTACTAAGGGTTGGAAGATTCTTTTAGATATTAGCCTAATATGGCACTCCTATACATTGCACGTTATTATTAAAAACATTTTCACATTACATTCAATTTAAGAGCAAACTGTGATGATTAGACACCGCATATAGCACTTTTCTTCAGGAGAGTAAGTCCACTAGGTATAACAAAGAACCCTTGTTTAATATCAGAAGTCTGCCTATCTTTTTTTTTTTCCCCTCATATGCAGACATCTAATTAAATGAATTGAACCTTTCTTTCATTGATTTAAGTAGAGCTTTGTCAGGATCAGATTCTAGTAATCAAATATGCAGCTTCAAATTGCAAGTCATTGGTGAGATGTGTAACCCGTTATGCGAGGAAAGTGATTAAAAAAACAAAGAATATCTATAAACTAACACTGTGTTTAAGATTGAGTATGTGATGCCTCATCTTTTTAAATTGAAGAAGAAGCAACATGTGATCATTCCTAAAGTTTAAGGCAGTAAAACTAGAGAGACAAGGTGGATGAGGTAATATCACTGGTAGCTACAAATTTGTGTTCTGTGTACAGTACATGCCTGCTGCCTGTCACAGTGTGACTTGTCCATTTAAGGAGAGATGAGACCAGTCAGGCTTGTGCCATAATAAATTAGCTGCTTCCCAGGCTGAGGGGACAGGACTAAAGTGGGTCATGTGATAGCTTAATGGACATCCGGGCCTTATAAAAGGGCTGAGGGAGATCAGTCGGGGTGACAGGCTGGTCTGGGCTGGAGGCAGTGAGTCAGGGTATGCTGGACAAGGTGATCCAGAGGAACCAACTTTTGGGGCGCAGAGCAGGGAAGGATGCAAGGAACAGAGAACAGTAAATATCTCAGGGGAATCGATCTAGGAGCTGAGTGTTCTATCCCTGAGCCTTAGAGACACTCAAAGGTAACCCAGAAAGGGGCTGGAATAGGACCCAGAGAGCAGGTTGAAGAGAAGTCCCCAAAAGGGAGAAAAACGTTTTTGTACTGGAGGCAATTTTTCATTGGACTTTTGCTATGCTGGAAGGAGTTAAATTTTATTTGTGATTTGGCTGTAGAACTAAGCCACATCTCCAGCACAGTCTGGTGTTTGGAAAGCCAAGGAGACCAACCTCAGGAAGGGAAATTGAGGCAGAGAGTGCCAGCTGATTATTTTTATTTAACTTTATGTTGCAGAAGACCATTCTAAGATATGAGATAAAGGCTGAAAACAATCTAAATAGCTCTGTACTAAAGGAAGTGCCGTAATAGCACCCTTGTGCTGCCTAATCATTAATTAGAAACTTGTTTTAGTTTAATATTTCAATATTGTAATTTTTTTTACCGAAGTGTCAAATGAACAGCTGCTATTCACCAATATAGCAATTAAATTAGTTGTGTTCTCAGTCAAGTGTATTTACATTCAAGTCAATAGTTGTTGCTGACAGATTCATAGTATCAACTGAGAGCACTCAGCCCAAACAAAGAATATCCAATTAATAGATTTCGTAAACCGACATGGAATGTATAGGTTCCTGGCCTATATTTGAATGAGTACAGAGAACCTAAGTCTCAGTGTTCAGCAGCAGATTATTATTGCACCACCCATTTGATAGTTGTTAGTCAGCATTTTATAGTGTGCAGTGGTGACACATTACATTCTGGGTGTTAGCACCTCATTCTATTTCCATTCAATAACTCTAGGTGTTTAACTCTCCTACAAGTGTCTTTGTATTGCAAAAGAATTGAGAGAGATCACTTTTAAGCAGAAAGTGGTAAAGAAAATTAACAGTACACAACTGAAATCAAAAGAGTACTGCAAGAAATTCCACCTTGAGATAAGGAACAGATTTGAGGTACTGCTAGGGGCAGAGGAAGAGAGAGAGAGAGAGACTGGAGCTGAAGAAAAACAGGCAGGGCTCAGAGACAATGTGATTCAGGCAATAGCAGTCACAGTTGGACATTAACATAGAGCATAGAAAAGGATAAGCTGGAAAAGGAAAGGATATGAGGTCTCAGTGAGAACAGAAAAATACTGAAAGGAAAACTCCTGAATGCTAAAACCAAGGAAATATTGGGGAGAAAAGGGGGAAAAAAGGAGTACAAGAAAGCAAACAAAGCCATGGAAAGCAAAGCAAAGCAAGGAAAGATAAAAGCAGAGATGTTGAAGACCTAGCTGCTGAAGCTTGTGCTGTAATGGGAAACCACAGAGTCATTTACCAAGTGACTAAAACCCTTTGTGGAAATCTCAAGACAGGAAATGAACCAATAAAAACCAAAGATGGAAAAATGCTCACAATTGAGGTAGAACAGAAAAATAGTCAGAGCATTTCAAAGTGCTCAACAATCCCAGACCCACTTCACCAGATTTTGATGAAAAGCGAACCTGATCAGCTTGACATTAACATTAACCCAGTAGAGGCTGAAGTTAAGAAGCTGAAACATAACAGAATGGCAGGCAATGATCAAACTGCAACAGAAATGCTAAACGCACTTGAAACTAATTAAACTGACAGCTGTTCAATTAAGTTTTGGGGAAAGAGACCCTTCCTGGCCAGTGGAAACATGCATTCATTGTCAGAATACCCCAGAAGGGTGATCTTACTGACTAACAACTGGAGAGAAGTACTTGTGGCACTGGGTTTTGTTTTGTTTTTTTGCGGATACAGACTAACACAGCTTCTACTCTGAAAACTGGAGAGGAGTTGCACTACTCTCTGTTGTAGGGAGTCTTCTGCAGTGTGATACTATATACCAGTGGTTCTCAAACTTTTGTACTGGTGACCCCTTTCTCGTAGCAAGCCTCTGAGTGAGACCCCCCCCCCTTATAAATTAAAAACACATTTTTAAATATTTAACACCATTATAAATGCTGAAGGCAAAGCAGGGTTTGGGGTGGAGACTGACAGCTTGCCATGTAATAACCTCACAACCCTCTGAGGGGTCCCAACCCCCAGTTTGAGAACTCCTGCGATGAAAGAGGCAATGGATGCAAAGCTTAGAGAAGAATGTGTTGAATTCAGACCCAAGAGATCCTCTCTAGATCAAGTATTCACATTAGGTAGCATCATAGAAGTGTATATATAGATTGTCCAGGTCCCCTCATCATCAATTTCATTGATTTTTCAAAAAGTATTTGACAGCTTGTACAGACATACATTGAGGAATATTCTTCAGTCCTACAGAATCCCAGCTAAATCTGTCAGCATCTCTCAGGCCACATACTGAAGATGCTAAATGTTCTGTAAGGGTGAACAACCAGACAACAGACAACAATAGTAGACCAAACAGGGCTCAATTTAGTTATGCTAAAACAAATATTCTTTCAACCCAGACATCAAACAGTAACTTCATATGACAAGATAAAAATATCAAGAACAAACCACATTTCACTTAGCTGGGCAGCACCATAATGGCTAACTGAGATCTCAAGAAGAAAGTGACATCAAGGATAAGGAAAGACATCCGCAGCATTTATCAAACTCAGCAATATATGGAAATCAGATATACAGCACTATACAGAATGAAACTGAGCATTTTAAATGCAAACATAATGTCTGTTAATGAGAGCTGGAGATCTACCAAAAAATAGGAAAACTAAGTGCCTATAAAAGATTCTGAGCATTGGTTGGAAAGACTTTATCACCAGTGACAAGATCTAAGATATTACCAACCAGCAGCTTGTGTCCACTAGAATCAGAAGGAAGATCTGGACATAGTTGGGGAATATCCTCCAGATGCCAACTCCTGCATGAAGCTGTCAAGTGGAAACCAAAGGCGCCCAACAGAAACTTTAAGAAGAACTTTAAGAAGAAAGCTCCTACTCAAATTCTGTCACTGGGACTATAATAGCAAATTCAGATTCTTTCAGTCTATTGAAACTGTGATTTTCAATTGAGCGTAAAGGAGTTAGGAACCCGGGTGCCATTGCAATCCAATTTTGTGTGCCTGAATAAATAACATGCCCTATATAAGAGCATATAATACAAATTCATCGGACTAGTGGGATTAATACATGTTGTGCAGTGACAGTATGTACGTATACACACACACACACACACACACATACACACACACATTTGTTTTGGAATGCAGCTATAATTGACAAAAAGACTTCGCTATTTTTCCCTTTGTGTCTGTGTAGTTTGTTTCCCAAACTTTTAAGTTTAGAGCAAAATGTGTTTGTGACAGGGCGTGGCTCCTCTCCCACCTTCTCTACGCAGAAACTGTACGGACTCCAGTGTTCGTGCCTTCACTATATTCTTTTATTTTAAGTTCCCTGCACCAGGTCCACCAACAATCCCTGTGCAACTGTCTATTGATAGTGCCAACAGCACTTTTGACCCTCTGCCCAGGACATGAGGGAAATAGAAGGACCAGCTGAGCTCAACTAGCCCTCGTCCGTGCCCCCCGCCCTCATCCTCGGCACTTCCTTCCTGCCTCTTTATCCACCTTGCACTGATGAGGTAATTGACTCCGTAAATCATACAGTGGGCCATTACTCCGATTACCCCGATCATTACCCCGATCAGCTTTCTCAAGGGGAACTAATTAACACCTGAGTGATCAGAGTCCAGGCTCACCAGTTTGCACACTGCAGTCTCACAGTGGGGTTTCAGAGTAGCAGCCGTGTTAGTCTGTATTCGCAAAAAGAAAATGCATCCAACGAAGTGAGCTGTAGCTCACGAAAGCTTATGCTCAAATAAATTTGTTAGGAATGCATCCGATGAAGTGAGCTGTAGCTCACGAAAGCTTATGCTCAAATAAATTTGTTAGTCTCTAAGGTGCCACAAGTACTTCTTTTCTTTTTTACAGTGGGGTTTATAATTTTACATTTCACCAAAGTGTATGTATTTTTATAAAGTTATTTGTTTATCTGGGGTTGGGGAAATGCTGCCTTTATGTTAGTGTTTTCCCTGTAGCCCTTTTTTGGTCAGAAACCCTTCAAACATTTTATTTTTTATTTTTATGTATTTATTTTTTCACCAACTGGTCCTTTTTGAAATGCAGAAGGAGAGAGATTTTGCTTACCCTTGCTAGTCTGAGGTCATGTGCATTAGTTTAAATCTATTTTGGAAGGTGGATTTCTCAGCTTCTGTTTATTATGATTATTTAGAAACAATTGAAAAGGAAAAGCAATTGTGTCAGGGCAGATTCTTTGAACTAATTATCACTACAGTAAATTTAAATTGGAAAAGGAAACAGACTTCCCCTTCTAGTGCACTTAACAAAGACTCACTGCGGTAAAGAAAAGGATTTCCAGCTCTCATTTCCATGGAAAATAACCTGAAGCTTTGCCATTTTTTCTTTAGTTTCTTTTTCTTGTCCGAGGAACGCACCCTAATTAAGGTGGGGGTGGGAGGGGAATTAAAATTTATACATTAGTCTTTGAGTATTTTCACTCTAGTGGGTCTTCCAAAAGAATGTTCGGCTCAATTTAGGGAGCTACCATCTTTAAATCCTTTCTGAAAGCTTCCAGTATTCTCAGGAGTCACTAATTCTAATTATTAGGCCGTTCTGTCTTTAGGGCCATTTCAAGTTATAAGCTTAAATACGTCACTTGGAGAACAGAATTTAAGTGGAAGTGACATCAGAAATGAGACTGAGTAAGTCGCAAGCTTTAGCAATAAATCCTCCTTGTATATAATTCTGGATAAAGCAAACTGCAGACACATTTGATGCTTACTTCCCAAGGTGTAAAGTTTTAGTTTTATATTTTCAGTGAGGTAATGTCACAAATATTTGGGAAGGAATTCTATTTCATCTTGTGCTATAAATGTTAAAAGGACATTCTGCTAGTATATTTTTAGCTGCAAAACTAGATGTTTGCCTTGCCCTCATATCAATAAAAAGAAAACCTTTTTGGTTGGTTAGCTATCTGCATTTTTGCGAAGAAGTGAGAACCTTTATGAGTAGTATTAGGGCTCAGTCCACAAGAGAAAAGGCCTTGGAGCAAGTGAACAAGTTTCTTCTTATTAAAATAGTATATGAAGATGTAACTTTGGGTTTTGAATGCATAGTTTTCATTGAAAAATTCAATTTAATATTCCTTTATAATAAGTAGTCTGAATGTGGGAAGTCTTTTGTTCTTCACTTTAGCATTCTCTCAGTTTCTTGTGTATTCATTCAATCCTACGTAGCTCAATCAGACATTCCTCAGTTACTGGGTTATAGAATACAAACGCATGTGTCATAAGTTTGATATATACATACAGAGGAAAGAAATACATTAGTGAGTTAGGTTTCATTTTTAATGCTATAATTCCATACTCTAATATGCTTTTTACCTTATTTCCCACCTATTTCCTTCTACACCGTATAATCAAAATTCAGCTATGTACTATAAGTTGAACTGTGTATCCTATCTATTGATAGCTAAATGGTGATATGAGAGATGAGGAAATTACTGGGAAAAATACTATTCCTTATTAGCTAAAGTTTTAACTTATGCTTGGTTTTACAGAGAACAATATGAGCAACATGTTTCTAGTGAAATTTTTGTAAATATTAATTGTTTGTAATATCCATCCTAGTGATACATTAGTGTATCATGCCGCCATGCTGGAAATTAAAGTTGAACCATGAATTCTGGATTCAGTGTTTCTCTTACTGGGAATCAAGTGTGTGATGAAAGCCAAGTTATATTTAGCAGTGTGTGCCTCCTGTCTGACTTAGACTGTTTAGATCTCATAGTAGGCCGACCCTGAGCTGCAGCGTATGTGTGTCTGTCTCCCCACAATCTTTGGCCAGTCTTAAAAGTGGGATCTCAGTCATCTGTTTTAAGTATTTTCTTACACTGTTGGAAAATCTGCTCATCATTTGTTCTACATGGAAGACAGCCAACTATAGATAAGCCAACAGATAGTCTGTTTGAACAGCATAGTTTTAGCATTTCTGGGTATTTCTTCATTTCAGCGTTAACATGGATGTTGTCCTCAAGATCCCTTCCTGACGAACAGAAAGAATCTAACTCAGGAGCTTGGGTTTTGCTTCTGCCTGGGCTGGCAACCTACCGATTTTGAAGTGACAATGCAAATTAATCAAGCCTGGATGCTGGTAGTCTTCCAGTCTCATCCCATAATTACACATGCTGCAGTGTGCTTTCATCCCATATTAGCCTACTCTGTTTGTGTGGCACTTCAACAGCATTTGAACAGAGAAATCCTTCTCCCGTGCTGCCAGCTGTCCAGAAACTGACACCAGTCTTTGGTAAAGTCGCAGTGTGATATCAGTAAGTCCCAAGAGCCCAGGAAGGTCAGACAAGTTTTTTCCCACAATACATTGTAAATGAATCCTTAGACTGGCCTGGATAACTACAGTGAAGATGTATTAGCAGCAGCAGCATAAATGTGGAACAGTAGTTTTGGTGCAATGTAATGCTGCCCCAGGCTACACACATCAGTTGCTAACACCTTTGGGGATGTAAGACACTGATAGGCTATAAAGTTTCAGTGGCTAGTCTCCTAGCAGATAAGCTTTGACCTGGGTCACTGTTTCCTACTATCTCTCACAGGGAGTCAGTATCTGGCCTGTCGGTAAAAAAGCTATGAGTTTTTAGAATCCAGATAATTCTGTGACCTTGACAGCTTTGGGCCTGCCAAGGGTTTTTCCCCCAGGAGAAATCATAACTTGGAAAGTTCTCCATTTATGCATACCCTACAGTATTCATAATTCAGAAAATAGCTATACAAGTAAAAACCATAGGTACAGATACAATCATTATTGTGTGGTTAAGATTAGGTAGCTGTCACAATTTTACATAATGTTCATCACTGTAAAGAGACAAAATGGTTGATGGTTTCATAGTGATAGTAGACATCCTCCCACCCCAACAACCCCCCATTTTACAGAGATCTCAGTGGCATTAGCAACTTTAGCAAAATCTACCGTTCAGATAAATAGATTTCAAGCTCTGTTTGAGTCTTGACAATAGAGGACAATTAAATTTAGAATAACCTGAATTTCAGACAGTCTGTGTTTGGGAAATCAGGGTTTAATTTTATAGTGAGGAAACTGGCATAACATAGTCTGTTCATTCAGACTGCCACATTTGATCGTTTTAAAACTGCTGCTGCCTCTGTGTGCTCGTCCTGAGTGAAGCAGGAAAGAGCTAGCCAGCACTCTGAATTGGCAGAAATCAATATTAGAAAAAAATCAATCCCACAGCCCAGAAGACAAAATAATTGGTGAAGATCACTTGAACACTCTTGTTCTGTGGTGCTGTAGTCTCAAAGAAGGATGCCACATTAAAAGACTCATGCATGGAACACGATAGTGTACTCTGTCAGTACCTTGAAAAATGGTAAGAGGGACCTCATGGAACTCGCATGTAAACAGAGTGAAAATATCCTGTCTTGAATCACGTAAAATATGTTAAAGAAGTCATGTGCAAAAAAGAAACATGAGAGCCCAGTGTGAATGATAAAAACCTTTCTTTTCCTAAAAAAACCAGGATAAGTTGTTAAAGAAGAAAGTAACCTTTAAAGGAAGATGACTCCATTAATGCTAGAAGGATTCAAGACCTTGGATTATATGATGCTTATACATAGATGCCAATCGCAAAACTTTAAAGTTGCTCCAGTTACTTGACTTCCAATCATAACATTAAGAAAGTAGTTGAACTTGTATATTACTGTAGAATGTATATTACTTTGGGTACAATACCTCTCGTATTGCCTCATTTTCTGTCACTTTGGCAGTTTTGTGGCCCCCATGTTAGAGGTGTGTGTCCATTTGTTACTGAGCATTCCACATTCATGCTTATTTTTCTAAGTTTCATGAAAATCAACCTTGCAAAGGCCATAAATCCATTCAGAATAAGGCACCTGGGACAATGCTGATGCATTTTAGTTGAATACATTCCTGCTAAAATAGACCTTGACTAGTGTGATATTTTCTGAAAATGGAAAATATGTAATTCTAGAAATCTTTTTTATAGCTTGCCAGTACAACTAAGCATAGCTTTGTCATTTTATTAACCTGATCTCAGGCTTATGTAAAGTTATCACAAACAGTGAGTTGAAATGTTATGTATGCAAGGCCTTGTCTTGTTTTGTAGACTGACGTGAGATATTGATTCTCTTATCATTCACACTTCCCTAACCTGTTCTTCTTTTAATTAGAAGTTGATAATATTCACAGAATTTTACTCTGGTAGAAATTGCTGAGGAAAACTGGTTCTCAAGGGCATTTTTACTCTGTACACAAAATGAATTTAGAAAACAAAAATTGAAAACCAGTGCTATCAAGAGAACAAAAATATAAAACTTCCAAGAAAAAAAACTGACCATCATACACTATGTTGTGACCAAATATTTAATTATATAGTAATTATTTATATTAGTTTATTATACTAAGCCCTTTCTACTAGTGAGTGGTGTGTATATACAATGACTATGATTACACAAACTAGTAAAAGCTGTGAAACTCTTTAACCCTTTCACTTTTAAAATGCAGCCAGTTTTGGAATGTGGCAGCTATTAGCAGCCCACAGCAGTGTAATATAGGACAAGAAGTGCAGAGGGAAAGTATAGCAGTTTAAAACTCCATGAGCAATGAAGATGGACAGAATGTAATTATCCAAAGTGGAATTTGCCCAGGATGTTGAAGTATGACCTCTAGCTCCTGGAGAACTTCCTTGGGATCTTTAATGACTGTAAGCTGTTCAGGCCTTGCTTTTGTTTTTTATTCTTATTTTGTGTAATGCTGTAAATCTTTAGATGCTATGCAAACACGTTGAGACATTTTCCTTGCTTGCCCTAAGGAACTTAGTCAAAGATAGACAAATTATACTACAATAATTCTTGAAAGGAAGGGTATAAGGCATACTGGTGAAGAGAAAAACATAAGAAAGATTTAGGACATAATTAGATTTCAATGAATGACTGGAATAGAGATTTGCTTCCATGGCCAGCAAAAAGCACATTTCACACTCAAAAATGAGTTTAGGAACAACAGAAAACAAGGGTTGTAATGAAAACTGTTTTTCCGTCTCAACTGTAGTGGTCACTGCTACTCTGGCTATACTAAGTGAAGAAAAAGTTTTTCTTGTATTGATTTGTCAACTGTAATCCGCATCCTGATGATATGAGTTATAAATGGGAAAGCAAATACCTTTCTATTAAATGTAGGTGGGCTTATCTAAGGTTTAGCATATGAAATTTGTCAGGGAAGAGATAAAAGAACACTGTGGGCGCTAAATCTTGGCTAAGGAACACCTAGTTCCACATTGAGAACAAAATCAAGAAAACATTTATTCTTCATTTCCATGTTTCCTCACTTTTTGATGAGAACTAGAAATCAATATTTGATAAGATAGATTTCCATTGAAAAGAGAGAGAGTGGATTCACAAACATGTGAAGGATTGTAGTTGCTCTGTGGAAAAAGTGCTAAATAAACATATTCTTTATCATCCTCAATTTCATCAGGCTTGTGATTTCCACCTTTACAACACATTTATCTAGGTTAATTTAGCAGTATATGGACTATGCTAAAATATATTGCTTTCTAAGTTGTAGAATCCTAGCTTCTACAAATACTTCAGATATATCCACAATATAATGCAAGTGCCACCTGTTCCAATAAATTGTTATAAAAAAAGAAGATACTTTAATCCCTTTGCTCTCTCTCTGAGCTGGCTTAAATGTCAGATTCATATGGTTATTCATGTAAGTTTAGAAACCTGGTGTGCTTGATGAGCACAACTTCTGATCTACATTAATTTCTTGCACTGTTCTTATCCAAATTATGATAACCTAGAAACGACTATCACACATGTGGTGGAACAGAATGTTTTGCATCTTTACACCTGCTGTGTTCCATAGCTGTGAACTGGAAAATGCCACATTAGGAAGATATTTAAAATATTGAAACAGTAGATTGGTAGTTATACATACCGAGAGAGAGATCCCTTAGCAGTAACAAAACATTTATATAAAAGTGTTTTAAACAGTTAGCCTTACATTTGTATTTCTCTTGATTTTTACATTTAAAAAAGAAAGATTTAAGTCGTGATATGCAAGAGCAGTCTCTTCACTGTTGATACAATCAGTATAAAAGCAAAATTAAATAAACATTAATTTTTTAATTTAAACAGTAAAAAAATAAAACCAGGATTAAATGTTGTCCTTTGATTTCCAGCTACCAGTGGTGAGGAGCAAAATATAAGGAACATGAGTCTAAGTTAGAGGACAGATAATCTGGCGTTAGGATGGTAATGATTTCTCTATATATTTAAACGCTTCCAGAAAGACATGCTTCCGTTTAGTTTAGTTTCCATCTGATCTGCTTCACTCTCTGACATACCATATTATATTAGCTGTAGCTTGCTAGTTAGTTGGACAACAGGTTAATGGATTCATTGTAATGTTTCAGATCCAGTTGTTATATGAAGAAAATGTAAGATCATCCCTCACACGCACCATCAGATAGTTTCTTAAAGGATATTTGGTTTGATAAGTATAATGAACAAACAGCTATGTTCCCTATATAAGAAAGTATATAACTGTTATATGTTCACATTTGTAGAAGAACGTATTTAAAAAGTTTATTCAATGGAAAACTTAAGCCTCCTTTTCCATTATGTGTTCAAGAATCACAGAAATAGACTGTTTGCTCTCTATAATGTATGCAACAATGTAAGTTGAGGAAAACAATTGGTTTGGTAACTCATTGGGTTTTTTCTCCCAGCCCGATTCATCTTTTTGGTGCGTACTAATCACAAACCTCCTGGAACATTTTTGGTGAATTCTTACCTCTGAAATAATTCTTATCAAGCAAATCTAGCGTCTCAGGTGAAAACTGCAGGTTGAGGTTTCTTGAGCATAGCCTCTATTCACAACAGATTTTTCCCAGTTTTGTGATGGACTGTTTAATAGCTGGTTTTGGTATCAGTCCTAATGGTTGAGTCAACTGGATGGATTTCTCTTATTCCTGCTGTCTCTGTGCTCCTTCACACTCCTGTCCAACCTCATTCTTTTTTTTTCATTCTGATCATAAGTTGTCTGCTCCCACAAAATCTTCGCTCCAATGTCTGGTTCCTCTCAAATTGTGGCTTAGTTGCTTTGCAGTTCTACCTTCTGTATATGTATTTGCTTCTGTAATACACAGCGGAATTTTGTACAAGTTTTAATGGAGCTGATATAGGAAGCTATTTACACATGTGCCTTGCTTTCAACATGTTGAGAACAATGGGAAAACTCCTGTGCTTAAAGTTAGTCATGTACTTAAGTAACTTGACTTCCTGAATCAGGGCCTGTAGGTATTTGTTAAAAGTAAAACTGAATTTTCATGAAGATATATGGGCACTAAGGGTTACTCTCTCGATTCCGTAATTTACACTGTCCAGATGAATCTAATCATTTATTCCAGGTTCAAAACTATATCTTTTCTTTTCTTTTTTTTTCTTTTCTTTTTTCTTTTACTGGATAGGAGCAAATCAGCAAAGATTCATTCCAAAACACTTTCTTCCTTCATGATAGCAGAGAGCTCTATTCACCTCTCTCTGAATGGCTGTCATAATCTTTTCCACAGACTTCTTTTTCAGAGAAACTGTACTTGTCTGGTAGTGCGATTTCTAACTCCACTGATTTTAAGGCTGCAATATTCTTCATTTGGCAAGTAAATCATTAAGTAGTGATTCAACAGCTCAGGTGGCTTGGCTGTTGGACCATGTGAGCTGAGTTTCTGAAAGCTCCAGATAATCCACTCTGCCCTCTGCCAATACCACGCAATACTTTGAGAATTCAGAATTTATTTCATTGTAATAATTGATACCATGTTTGATATATTTGTTAAATGATGAGTCATCATGACTTAATTGTGTACCTGTATAATACTGCCTACTTAACCTGTCTTTGTCAAAATAGTATATAAAGCCGTGCATTTGAGAACTTTGAATTGCATATTATTTACTGAATAATCAACTCCTACTGCAATACTGATGTGACCATTCAGCTTGCTCTTCCAGTCAGATGACACAAATTTGAGCAGCCTAGAGAAACTAACCGAATGTATCCATTGGAGCAGATTTGTGAGTGGTGGTGTGCTGGATCTATGTGGTTCAAAGGCATTAAAAAAGTTATGACCTATTTCTTGACAACGTAACAAGCAGGGAGCTATTGGATTATAATGTGGAGTTCTTGTATTGTTTGAGTATAATTAAATACTAGTTACTAATACTGTATATTACATTTACTGGCAGCTTCAGTTGGTGGACAACATCTGCCCGCTGGAGGGTTTTATTGATTTTGAAATTGAGTGTCACTTCTGTTCGAGGGCATGTGCTGTTTGAATTATAAGACATAATTAATTTCTTCAAAATACAAAATATTTATTCAGTTCACCTGCACTCCATGTAAGCGTAGACATACAACACCTGCTCATTACCAAAATTGATTATTTTTGCTAAAAACAAATATGTGATTAAAATATTAGAAATTATTACTGACCAAGTGGACATGCTTTGAGTTGTCTTGGTTTGGGCATAGCAACACTGAAGTACTTCCTTGTGCAAGAAGATCTGTGTCTTTAATTTCCCCTTCAGTCTCATGTCTGACTATACAAAGGCATTTTGACCCCAAATGAGATTACACAGACTACAGATGACCCAGTTATTGTAGTTTTGTGTATTATTTACCATAATGCTACATATGTTTGCGCTAACGTTACACTACATGCACGCCCTTTTTTGTAATGGGGCTGTAATGATAAAATAATCGAATGCATATAGGTCTTCTGCAGTAAACCTTTTATTTGTATTCTTGAAGTTGGGTTACACTTAAAAATAACTGCAGCCAAGTTTTGAAATACATCATTTTTATTAAACTGTGGCTTAAAAAAAAACCTGAATGTAAAATCTGCTAAGAATAGAGGTGGGCATGAATCAAAACTCCTGTTCTGAACAGCCCCAAGCTTTAGTCTCTAAGGTGCCACAAGTACTCCTGTTCTTTTTGCGGATACAGACTAACACGGCTGCTACTCTAGAACTTGTGGTGTATATCTAAAATTAGCAGACCAACCTCTGTGCTAGTTCAGCATATCTGTAAACAATGACATTTGCAAAGTGATTTTGTCCTTAACACTTGTGGAATAAGACACAGGACAGTGACATGTGGTTTAAATAAGGCTGCAACTTTATTAGCTTTAAATAACCAATTAGCATCAGAATGGGACAGATCACTCCCAAGCTACTCAGCAGGTGCCAGTCCTATCCAGTTCAGTTTTCCAGTATTGGACCACACAACAGTTGTGGGCCCCACAAAGCAATCATTCGGCTGTTAGGGGAACAGACAAAATGTGGCTTTCGGGTGTAAACCATTTCCCTGCTCTATTTATACCAACTCCTCACACTCCCTGCAACAATTAGGCAATTGCAGGGCAGTATAGACATGCTTTTTATCTTCATTGCCCAGGGCCAATCAGGATCCTCAAAACAAGTAATCAAGGGGTCAAGAGGGCTAGAAAACAGGGACCCCTCAGATTCTAGCTCTTCCCAGCATGATGTTGCAGGGAGAGAAGTTTCACACACATGTTCTCTAATACCCCCTTCCCTTCTGGTTCCAGGACTCCACCAAGAAAGAAAGGGTGAACTGAGAAGCTGCTGCCTCATTCCTTGAGGCCAGGTCCAACTCCCACCCCATTAATGTTCTTGCCATTTGGGAAGAAAGAAATGAAATAATTATTTTTGTTTCATATAAAATACCTGCGCTAGATAGTGGTTTCTCAACTTTATTAAACTTGAGATTTTCCTTTTACAAAAAGAAAAGGAGTACTTGTGGCACCTTAGAGACTAACCAGTTTATTTGAGCATGAGCTTTCGTGAGCTACAGCTCACTTCATCGGATGCATAGCATATCCTGGAAACTGCAGAAGACATTATATACACACAGAGACCATGAAACAAAACTTCCTCCCACCTCACTCCCCCGCTGGCAACAGCTTATCTAAAGTGATCCTCAAGTAGAGCCATTTCCAGCACAAATCCAGGTTTTCTCACCCTTCCCCCCCCCCCCCCCACACACACATACAAACTCACTCTCCTGCTGCAACAGCCCATCCCCCTTTGAAACCCCTCTTTATAATGCGCATGATAATCAAGGTGGGTCACCTCCAGCACTAATCCAGGTTTTCTCACCCCCCCCCCCACACCCACACCCCCCCCCCTTTTTTTTTCAAAAACCACACACACAAACTCATTCTCCTGCTGGCAACAGCTCATCTTACAATGTGCACAGCAATAATCCAAGTTTAACCAGAATGTCTTGGGGGGGGGTTTTGCAGGAAAAAAACAAGGGGAGACAGGCTACCTTGCATAATGACTTAGCCACTCCCAGTCTCTATTCAAGCCCAAATTAATAGTATCCAATTTGCAAATGAATTCCAATTCAGCAGTTTCTCGCTGGAGTCTGGATTTGAAGTTTTTTTGCTTTAAGATAGCGACCCTCATGTCTGTGATTGCGTGACCAGAGAGATTGAAGTGTTCTCCGACTGGTTTATGAATGTTATAATTCTTAACATCTGATTTGTGTCCATTTATTCTTTTACGTAGAGACTGTCCAGTTTGACCAATGTACATGGCAGAGGGGCATTGCTGGCACATGATGGCATATATCACATTGGTGGATGTGCAGGTGAACGAGCCTCTGATAGTGTGGCTGATGTTGTTAGGCCCTGTGATGGTGTCCCCTGAATAGATATGTGGGCACAGTTGGCAACGGGCTTTTCAACAGAACCACTAGCCCAGGAACCTATCCTTGCAACAAAGCCCGTTGCCAACTGTGCCCACATATCTATTCAGGGGACACCATCACAGGGCCTAACAACATCAGCCACACTATCAGAGGCTCGTTCACCTGCACATCCACCAATGTGATATATGCCATCATGTGCCAGCAATGCCCCTCTGCCATGTACATTGGTCAAACTGGACAGTCTCTACGTAAAAGAATAAATGGACACAAATCAGATGTTAAGAATTATAACATTCATAAACCAGTCGGAGAACACTTCAATCTCTCTGGTCACGCAATCACAGACATGAGGGTCGCTATCTTAAAGCAAAAAAACTTCAAATCCAGACTCCAGCGAGAAACTGCTGAATTGGAATTCATTTGCAAATTGGATACTATTAATTTGGGCTTGAATAGAGATTGGGAGTGGCTAAGTCATTATGCAAGGTAGCCTGTCTCCCCTTGTTTTTTTCCTGCAAACCCCCCCCCAAGACGTTTTGGTTAAACTTGGATTATTGCTGTGCACATTGTAAGATGAGCTGTTGCCAGCAGGAGAATGAGTTTGTGTGTGTGGTTTTTGAAAAAAAGGGGGGGGGGTGTGTGGGTGGGGGGGGGGGTGAGAAAACCTGGATTAGTGCTGGAGGTGACCCACCTTGATTATCATGCGCATTATAAAGAGGGGTTTCAAAGGGGGATGGGCTGTTGCCAGCAGGAGAGTGAGTTTGTGTGTGTGGGGGGGGGGGGGAAGGGTGAGAAAACCTGGATTTGTGCTGGAAATGGCTCTACTTGAGGATCACTTTAGATAAGCTGTTGCCAGCGGGGGAGTGAGGTGGGAGGAAGTTTTGTTTCATGGTCTCTGTGTGTATATAATGTCTTCTGCAGTTTCCACGATATGCTATGCATCCGATGAAGTGAGCTGTAGCTCACGAAAGCTCATGCTCAAATAAACTGGTTAGTCTCTAAGGTGCCACAAGTACTCCTTTTCTTTTTACGAATACAGACTAACACGGCTGTTACTCTGAAACCTTTCCTTTTACAAGTTTCTGTGCCTTTGCAGGTGGTGTAGAACAAATTAAATGTATTACCAAAGATCTTTTTATTTTTTTTACCTGGTACATAAGCAAAAGCTGCTAGGGAGGTCTGAAATTCCATTCTAACCATACTCATCACTTTTAGATGAAGATCAACCCGAAGTGGAGCTTCCTATTCAATTCCCTGTTAGTCACTTGAGAACTTCTGGTTTAGATAAAATTTAATTAAGATCTGAACCCAACCCAAAACTAAAATCTGATTGACAAAATTCTGAAAAACACAGCCTCTGTAGTCAATGTCTAGTGTTACACAGTTGTTTACTTTGATATTCCATAAAAATTTGTTGTTTTAGTTGCCACGGTAACTAAAGGTAGGACAGTGACACCCACTTTAAAGTAGTGGAAGTTTGTATAAAGGTATGTGAGGTGTTAAAGGAGTTAGTAGATTGTTTCTGTACTTTATTTATTTATTTATTTTTTAATTGGAAACACAGTAGATTTTTTTCCAAAATGCATATTGGTAACCACTGTGTTTATTAATTTTTCAACATAAGGTCTATAATAGAACAGCTAAATTTACATATGAAGTGACCATATTCAGTCTGTGTTTGAAACTTGTACTGTATATTTTGGTTCCATGCTTTGATAAGCATGTGAGGCTAAATGTTTGCTGTAATAGTTCATTCTCATTTTAATTTCTCTTAAATCTTTATCTTTTGAACATAAATTCAATGCAGGAAAAACTACTAACAAAATCATGTAAGCAAAAACAACCGCTTCCCCTCCACACACACACTTCTGATCTAAGTGGCACAAGGAGTAGTTCCATTGACATCAAGGGTTAAAGATTCACAAGGATAAAACAAGATCAGAATCTGGCCTGCTATTTTAGAAGCTTCTGTTGTTGCTTTTCTGGCTATGTTGCCTTCCGCCTCCCGCCACACATAACTTACAAGTTTTCCACACCTACTGAATGCTAAAATGTTTTCTCTCACTTTGATTTACAATTTCAGTATACCATTTAACTTGCACTAATGTTTGTTGTCTACAAATATGAACAAAGGACTGTTATGGGATTGGCATATTCTTACGTGGGGTCTGAATGTGGCCCAATTAATCTATGTAGTAGTGAACCAAATTGAAGAACCATAAGCAACGGAAGAATGCTATAAAACTAATGAGGGGGTGGGAGAGACAGAGATAATGTATCTTCTGAATGTTCAGCATCCTATCGTTTCTACATGATTCACAGACTAGAAATATTTACAAAGACACAAATCTTTCATGTAAACTAATTGTCTTCCTACAGTCCAGTGAGGTACTTAATATTCAGTTGACAACAAAAAGTCCCAGAGATGCTAATAAAAATTCAACATCGCATTACTCTGCCTGTTCACTCAGTCTAGTCAGCTTTTGAGATTTAGATCTTAACATATACACATGAACAGAACAAGAGACATGGTTCATTGATGCAGTTACAACTTATGGCAATCCTTGACCTGTATTTCTTGCATTTATTACATGCCACCATGAGCCCTTAATAACAGAACAAATTGAAACATGAAGAAAGTTAAACACTCAAATGAATAACAAAAAAAAAATTAATCATTTTTAGCCAATCTCCCATAATGCTCCAGGGAACCAGGCAATTTAAGGTCTAATGGCTTGCCTCCCTGAATACGAACAAATGGGAGCAAGAAAGAAATGGCATTCTGTGTACTGAGTTCAGATATATGTCTAGCAATGAAGGCGTTTTTTTTTTATTCCTTCTCAAAGCTACCTGCTTGAAAGACCAAGAAGAACCCATGTGAAATTAGTGGGCATGCAGTATAAATAGAATGACTAAATAAATAAATGGTAAGAAATGTGTTTATTTTATAGATCTCTGAGATAGAAGCAGACTGTTTTAAATGTTTGCAATATTAACACAATTAGTACTTAACCTCAAGTCACTGTGTTTTATCAAACCACTCCACGTGCATTTATTCCATTAAATAGGGTCACTAGATTCTTGCTCGGGAATATCTTATAAGGTTCTTAACCATCAAGTAGCAGTCACGGATCAGCAGTTATTTATTTGCATACTGAACATGTCATCAATAATACAAAGGACAAGATCTTTAAATTGAAAGAACAGTGAGGTTGTCATCAGTATTGCTTAATAGACCATCATAAGCAAACTAGTCAGGAGTCTGTATGACGCGTTCATTATGTTATACTATATATGAATTTAATTTAGAGGTTTTATGTAAATCTGACGTCAGTTTTGCTTTCTTTTTTTCATGCAATCTCACTTTAATTGCACTGAGATTAATTTTACTTTTTCCCCTATTCACAGAGGGTGATGAGACAGGAGTGATGGATAATCTGCTCGAGGCCCTGCAGTCAGGGGCAGCCTTCCGGGATCGCAGGAAACGAACACCAAGAATTCAGGGTGAGTAAGACATTTTCTAGTAGATTTGTGGTTATGGAGGGAGGGGAATCTAGTGTTCCAAATATGGGGATGAGGGGAAGAGTCTTGCCAAGGCTTTTAAGAGCTTTCATTGAAAGTTGGTCTTTCACTTCTGGTGTGAAATCTCAGCAGGTTATAGCTGTGTGATCACAATTTTAAACTTGGTAACTAATTATCTTCAGATAATTGTAGACTCTGCAGAAAACTAGAACAAGGGTTCCCACTGTGTTTAATTTCACATTTTAAAAAATCATTGTTTTTTTAAAAGAGCATGTGTGTATTTTATATCATTTAAACCCATCAGTATAATTAAATTATTTGTTGTAATTGGCCCTAAGAAAGTCATAGTAACTTCTTACACTAATGGAGTGATGCATATGGCCGCTAGCTTTTCTCAAGGGCCATGCTCGGGTTCATGCTCATTGGGCTAGAAGCTGTAACATTTATGGGGAGTAAAACTCAATTCATTATTAAAGCAGCTTCATTCTGTTGATTTACTAACATTCTGTAGGGATGTTCTTGAATGATTGTCCTCTGTACAGGTATTGGTTTTGAAGTGACTCAAGGAAGAGTGGAGCAAATACTCACACACACGTAACTTTTCAAACACATAAAATATATAAATTATTGTTACTTTGAATCTATCTCTTATTAAAGTGTATGGCAACATACGTTGTATTTTGTAATTTTCTAGTTTTAACTTGTCTTATAGCAAAAACAGTATTTTAATAAATCAGATTGTTTAAAATGACTTCTTTACGCAGGGCAAAATCAAGCCCTTATGAGTCAGATCCATGCGGAGGGTTTGGAAAAGTGGTATTGGTGGCAAATTGGGGAGTACATCTTACCACTCCATAAAAGAGTAAAGTGAGCCCCCGCTCACTCCATTAGTTCTGATCCTGCAGTTAGAGCCATGTAGACAGACTTCTTGCGACTTACCTTTACATCCATATGTAATATATAACTCTTGGGGCTATCTGACTGCAAGAATACACATTATCTCAAAGGAAGAGGTAGCCAGGAATATTACCACTGTTTTCTTCACACCCTTATCCCTGACTGCCACATAGGGCTTAGGACTTCAAATTGCCACTACTGTTCTATTTTGCTCTGAACTATCAATGCAAAACCATTCATTGTCATTTTAGACTCAGCATAGTCTCCATGCAGCTGAGTTAATAAGGCACAATGTGCTACCTTCTATCTGGTAGCAGTAAAAGTAATGGAATATAATAGTGATTTATTATTGTTTATAATTTGTCATAAACCTGATCTTAAAAAAAAGAACAAGAGTGAAATACTTGATGCACACACTATTCGCAAACTGTGCTACATTTTCAAAATCATCCTTCCATCTGAGCAATATTTCTGTTCTCCCAATTAAAAGAAATAATATGAGCATGCCTGAGTAATTAATTTGTTATTTTTAAAATGGAAACAGGACAAAGTATGTTTTCTGTTGTCCTTGATCTGAAAGATTATAAATACAATGTGGTGCATGTCTGCAGTAAACTTGGTCAGAGTAGGCAATCTTAACGTAGTCTGTCAGATTTTTTTCTTTTTTGCTAACATTGGCTTTGCTTTCGTCTGTGATAGAGTCATAAGACTAGATGTAGAAATCTTGATTGATTCTGCCATCAGTGGTGAAAACTAATATATTAAATTCTACCCCCCCCCCCCCCCCCGTAAAGTCTGTTGAACAATCAGGGGATCATTCATTTTACTTTTTATTGAACCTTTTGTCTTACACCCCGGCTACATAAATGAACACCGAATTTTCATAAGTGCATACTGTATTTTCTAATGGCACAGTGACGCAACAGTGCTTTTAGTTAAGGGTCCGTATAAACTCCTCTGTTCAATAGCTCATAACTTCCTCCAAAATATTCGCCTGTGGCTGAAATTTATGATGCCTCATTATTCTTTTTCTTTCTTAGAAAGTCTGTGTGTCAGATATGAAGTAGACATGTAATAATGTTATGAGTACTGCTACGTAATAGTTTTATGAACATGGTATGTGACCTGGTCAGTGAGGTCAAGTTATTGTATATTGAGGGTAGTGGAATGTTTATTGTATACTTATAATGGCTGAATTCAACTGCTTGTGTATATGAAGGTGACACACTGGCTTCTCAGATAAGAACACTGAAGAGTACGCTTATAAAATCATAGAAATGACTAGTTTCAGTAATGCTGTCTTCACTCTAATAAGTTGCAGGATTTATTCTGGCAAAGCTTGGCACTTGGAAATGAAAAGAATGCTGAAGTGTTAGAGCCCTTCTCGAGGGAAAAGGGGGGAGGGGTGTCACTTGCCAAAAACTGTCTAGGGAGACAGGCTAACACAAAGAGAGATACTCTGTGGAGCATGTCTAATGATTTGGGCTATCCCAGAGCCATGAAATGGTAAGCCTGAAGGAAAAGCTAAATATGCATACAGTCTGTTGTTGTTTTGAAGTTGTTTTCTCTGAAACACTTTTGTTCCAAATAAATAATACTTTGCTTTAAGGAGGCTGTTTGATTACTGTGTCACTGCCCCAGAGAGAACAGAATTGCAGGGTCAGAATATGTGAGACCTACTGAGGTAAATCATGGTTGATACACAGGGAGGGGACTGCAACTCAGGGCCCAGTCTGAGAGTGTGAGAATTGCATGATTCCACTCTGAGAGACAGGTGACAGCTTGAGACCTAAAGGGGGGTGCATGTGGAGAGAACAGGAGGGGGATTAGAGATTCAGTTAGCCCAATAACTGGGGAAGTTTGTACAAAATTGCTTCAGCCACTGTTTTTCAATCAATCCCGCTCCTGCTATTCACAACCTATCCTGTACTCTCCCACTATTAGGCCAATTCCTCTGCCTTGTTTGAGGAAATAAGCATGGGTTTGACCCTTCATCCTGGAGACACATATGTGACTAGGACTGTAACTTGTGACACAATGGCAGCACAAATTTATTTTAAAAAGATAGGGAGCCCTATTTGAGTGGAGGAGAGAAGTGAAAGCTAGGGAGATATAAAGACTCCCAATTATGAGGTGTGAGAGAAGGATGTAGCACTGGTGCAGAGAGATGAGAGCAGAATTTACCCAGCTCACTTCCCTTAACAGAGACTCTTCTGTGTAGTTACGCCTCACTCCATCAGTAAACATAATCTTAGAGGTGCGGCTAGCCAATTGGGGGTCCTAAGAAGGAGTATTTTACACACACACACTAAAAAGCAAGTAGGGGGCCCCCTTGAGCTGCTCAGGGCCCAAAGCAATTGCTTATTCAGCTTATGCCTAGCACCAACTCTAATCTTGTCTTTAGTCTATCGGCTGTTTATCATTAAGTAGCTGTAGTGCCACTGTGGATGGAAGATTGTGGGCTGCACTGTTCAGAAAGGATGTAGAAAAAATAGGGAAAATACAAAAAAGGGAACCAAATCTGGAAGAAATGTTAGAAGAGACAAAGGGAGCTAAATGTATATAGTTTAAAAAGGAGAAGATATGAAGATAGGTACACGGGGACATCTTCAAGGAGTATAAATGAAGAAAGGGAATTACTCATAGACTCAAAGTTGATAGGACATTGAGCAATGACCTGAAAGGAAGGAAGTGAGGATAGTAGGGAAAAGTTCTCAACAACAAGAGCAATTGGTCAATGGAACAGGTATTCAAGAATAGATTCAGAATAAAATGTTAGTGGAATTGATGTTTCAAGCAGTCCAGCAAAATGCAAAGAATGAAACGGAATGAATCAAGTCTTCTTTTCTGGCATCTACTTTCCATGGTTATATTAGGAGTTTAACAGACTATTTACTCATAAAATACTGGTGCAACTCTGCATATGTTGGTAGTCATCAGAAGTGGTTGCCAACTAATAACAGTTCAGTAGCCTATGTAAAAGGACAAGCTGGTCTTATTTCAGTCCCTAATAAACATTATATCACAAAATCAACTCACTGGTTGGCACCCTTGTCACTCTGTGCAGAAAGGCCAAGAACTGAATTATCCTTTTTCCCTAGAGTAAGTCTTTCTGTAACAGTTTTCAGGCACAATAGCATAGCAGTGTGAAGGTGCATGCACTGGAACTGTCCATACTGTACTTTCTGTATTGATAAAGAAAGTCCTTTATTTATCAAAGTTTTTAAGCTAGGACCTTTCATGGCCACTAAATTCACTTCTAGAAAAAGAGAGAGACAGAAAGGAATGATTAAATTAACCTAAATCATCAGGTTCTTGAATTAAAACCCAATATGGTGTATAAAAGAATAAATAGCAGATGGGAAAGATACAGCACAATTTATTTTCACACATAAAGTAATTACATTGGCCATTCAGTACTCACTTTGAGATATTTCTAAGACAAAATAGCATGTTTAGATTCCAGTGTAACCCTCTTAAGGCTAATGCATTTGTTTCACTGTTCTTAAACTCACACCAGACCAATTCTATCAATTTCTTTGACCTCCAGATCACTTCTTTATAGCAGCCTTCATTTCCTTCTGATCTTCAAATTATCCCATAGATCTTACATAAAAATAATTTCAATCTGTGTTCAAGTATTGTTCAGATGCAGCACATCAGACTAGAGATTTTACCCACTTATGAGTGAAGGTTTTTCATTATAAATTCTGTGTTCTGCTTCTGCATGGATTACTTCCCAGACATTAATAGTTTCTCATGTCAGGACCATTGACAATGGTCCTTGGCCTCTGACTCATTTTGCAGCTCCTTGAAGAACTGCTTTCCTATTTCTATATTAGCTCCTGGATCTTTTCAAAACTAATCTCAGAACTTATTTGCTTGATACTGATTTTTAATTTGCTTTCTTATTTCATTTATTAAGGGCAATGAGATTCTCATTTTGGGTGGCTCTACATAAGCATAGTGATTCACTGATTGATTAATCAGATCTAGGTTTGCATTACAAGAAGATAGAAGTTTAGGAGTGCAATATACAGTGGAGTTGATGACATTTTTTGTCAACAACTGGAGAACAAATTGAGTACAGACCGTTTTATGCCCTATTTATATGCAAAATTGTTCTAAGCAAGAACTGATGTTCTCTATAGAAATTTCAATCACTTCTTCTTGTCCCTTTTCCAACAGAATATAATCAGCTCTCATGCATATTTCGTCAGCGATGATCTCTGCAGGACAGCGAGATATAGGGTCAATTCCATTTGACTGTTGTGAAAGCATGAATTTAGCAGGCTGATTTTTGATATAGGAAATGGTGTAAAGGTTAGCATAAGGAAAGAATATTCTGCAAGAAACTTCCTCTTGTGATGCCTATTTTCATGACAGAAATTCAGACCTACTATTTGGCCACAAGCCAATATTCCCCTTTGACAAACTTACAGTTTAACAGTGATGGCGTAGATGTACCAATCCTTGCATATATGCCAGAAATATGGTGAATAACCACATGTGACTGACATTCTTAGGACATCTGATGGTTCTTCTGCCCAGAATCAATAGAGGGTTCAACAGAATTTTATAATCCATTTTTATCTTAGTCTCTTGTGAGTCAAAAAAAAATTCAGCTTCATTAGAAAATAATTAGTTATGACATTTTACATTCATTTTTATATATACATCATTTGCATATATAAGGAATATAGCAGGACGTAACTATCCTGGAATATGTCATTTCATCTTGTGGGTGTGAGTAACGTAGGCTGAATGGATACAGTCCATATCCACAAATAGTTATTTGTTCAAATCAACTCTGTCTTTAAAATTCTCTTGCTTTTAAATCCATTTATTGTTGAGCTATTGCCACCTTTAATTTCATGCTGTGTTAAACTGAGCCAGCCTTGAAAAATTAAAAAATGTACTCTGGGTATTATTTTAGGTAAATTCTATGGCCTGTGGTATACCGGAGGTCAGACTAGATTATCACAATGGTTCTTTCTGGCCTTGGACTTTGAGTCTTTCAATAATAGGCTTGAAGACCTAAATTTTAGAAGATGATTAGTGATTTTGCATGACTCCATTTTTTAGGGCGCACCCAATTTGAAATTCCTTACAGGGGCATGGTTTCTCAGGAAGTGTTGAGCAGTACAGTCCCTCTAAAAATCAGGACGTATGAAGGTGTGTAAAATTGGCATCCAAAAATGAAGGCACCCTAAATCATTAGTCCCTTTTTAACATTTAGATCTAGTTGTTCATTTGTAGTATGAGAAGGAAGGGGGTCTCTAAAGTGTAGTCAACAAAAAGCTGAACTATATTAGGCTTGGAGGTATCAATAATCGGATACTGCTAAGGACCTTATGAGATTCACAAACTAGTTTTTTTAATTGCTCCAGCACAGATTAGTTCCTTGAGAGTTATGTGGAACTGCTGTGCTTCTGTCTTTACAGTAACACTGATCTGTGTGTCAATTTTAGTTAAAACTAAAGATGGGCGTAACTATTCTCATGGGGAGCCTTTGAGTAAGTACAATGCCACCAAATAAGGAGAAACTATTTTACAAATGAAATAATAATAAAATTATTGGAGGAATCTTTTGTTCTGTACCCTGGGCTAGTACATTGTATCCTTTTTGTCCATCACTTGTCTGTGTTTTCATTTGTTTGTAAGCTTGTTGGGGCAAGGAATAATGTCGTCGTCCTTGTTTTCCAGCACCTAGTACAATGGGACCCTTGTCATTATTTGGGTCTTTGGGCAGTAACTCAACAAATAGTTTAATAATAAGCACTTTTACTGGAAGAATATAAAAACAAACATGTTGCATCACAACATCTTTGCATTGTATCATCATGTTGTATCACAGTACCATCAAACCACAAATATGTTTGAACAAGTAAGATTGACATGTCAAAATGTGGACTACCCCTTAAATTAGTTCAGATCGTAGATGACAAACTCTAGCACCACCTAATATTTGAGTACCTAATTGAAACAGCAATTTAAAAGTAAACACCCTCTCATTTGCCTTGGAAGCCACTCCCTCTCTGTTACGTAACTCTCCAATATATTCAAACAGCTGGAAGACGCTTGTAGATGAGACTTTGAGACTTACAACCAATATCTAGATGGGAGCTAGATGGGAAAATTTTACCAACTTTTAAAACTCACTATAAACTTCTAAAGAGAATGTTATTTAGTTTCCTTTTTAGTATTCTGGATGGATTTTGATGTTGGGCGCTTGGAGTTTTCATGAGTGAGGATCTTCTTTAGACAGGAGCTAAGTGAGTGCCTCTGGGGTTTTAGCAGGAGGAAACAAAAAAAAATATTTTATTTTGTTTTAATTTCCTGTGGGAGAAGTAGGGTAGGTCTTGGGATTTCTTAGCTTGCTGGGCTGTTTGGTTGTGTTTGGCTAGCATGTAGCATATAGCTAGCTGTCTGTACTTTCTCTGTGCAGTAAGCAGGAATTTTTCATTTCATACATTATTCATAACTTGCTGCAGTGCTTCCAGAAAGTCAGCATCTATCCTTAACACACAGAAAAGAAGAAAGAGGGAAATATATTTTTGCTGTTGTTTTGAAAGTTAGGGCAAAGATTTCATCTTCAAGTGGTCTTGGTAGCAGTCATCCATCCTTAATCAAAAGCAAATCAGAGAGAGAAACATTAATGTTATATTTCTTTCTGTTCTCTGGCAACATTGGACATAGGTTTCATTTCACTGCTGCATCTTGAGCTATTCTGACTGCAAATAACATAATTCTTAACAAAAACCAAGTGAAAGAGAGATATTTTGTAGGTTGTTACTGTTGCAATTGTGGTATATTTCCCTTAAGTACATGATAACAAGCAAACTGAACCACATGATAAAAATACCCCAGCAATATGGTCATTTCACACATTTTCTTTTTCATGCATGTGTTCTCTATCTCAATGAAGTTTCATATCATAAACCTGTTGCCAAAACCAATGCATAATGAAAATGAAAACAACGTGAGAAAGAGAGATAATAGCTGAAACCGCTAGTCTGAACATAAAAAGTAGATCTTTCTTTTGGTGTATTTGCTTCTTATGGTTTTATCAAGAAGATCTAAGATAGAGGCACAAACCTGAACGTGATGGTATGATATTCTGATCAGCTTGATTGATAAAAATATCATTTATCAAAAGAACAACTTCTGAAGAGGCAAATTATCAGTGGTGGCTTCTAACATGTAAAAGACAATTTTGCTACTAAACACCACCAATGGTAACGTTTTCCTTCTTTTTGGTCTTTGAAAGAACTGTGAAAGGACGAAGATGGGCTCCCTAACAAGAGCAAATAACTTTCATAACAGGAACGGGGAAGTACGCCTAACAAATAACAGGAGCTGTCCTGGTAGCAGAGTTGAGTACTAAAGTGTACTGTAAATTCCAAAAGAACTTAAGTTAATACACACAGACCAATGTGGACCCACCCCATCTCAGGGGTTACTCCTAAAGGCATTATGCTCCATGGAGATACAATGACTCCCACAGTTCTTGGTTTGTTGGAGCTCACTGGACTTAGCTGGGGTTGCAGGAGAGGATATATCCCTTCCTCTTTCCCATTTAAGGTATGCTGGTCCTTGTGCTTGGGGGAGTGTAGGAAAAGGGCAAAGAGGCTCTTTGTTCCGCCTTTCCACCTTGCATAACCACATCTTGGCTGGCTAATATCTGACCTTAAATCTGAGATGTACAATCTGGAATTGGAGATACTGATGATGAAAGTTTTAATTGTTAATAAAAGAGGAAAGAGTGCATGATTGAGTTTTAAAAGTAAGCTTTACAATGGTAAAGGAAAGTGAAAGTGTTTTTTTCTGTTTTATAGAAAAGGGCCCTTATTGTTTGTGCTATGTTAATATCTGGTAATGCAGAAAGGGGTATTGAATCTGTATTTGGGCCGCAGATGGAATTATCATTATAAACATTTGATACATACCACAAATGCAGCATCAAAGAAGAGAAAGTGGAAAGAGAAAGAAGTTATCCTTCTTGATCATGTCAAGGAAGGGGTTTACATATGCAACTAATGGTGGTGCAAGTTAGGAAGTTCCTGAAAATGTAACCCAAAAATGTATGTTTTAAAATAAATTTATAGTTTTGATATGAAAATGTTACAATATAAGTATAAATGTGTTTGCTTTCAAGGATCAGGAAGTTTGGTTATATTGACAGGCTGGGGGGGGGGGGGGGGCGCGCGCTTGGGATACAATACAAGACCCAGTGTACCTGTTAGTGATGCATAGAATAAACTGCTTTAGTAAGGGAAGTGGGGCATTTTAAGAGTGGGCTACAATGACTTTATGTAATGTCCTTCATGGTAGAGAAGTAGGAGTTTTGACTGTCGTGGGTAAAAAGAAGATTCTTCATTGCTGCTACAAATCACAAACAAGACTCCACTAACTAATCACACCTTATGCCATCTAGCATCTTCGCCCAGGGACTTCCCAAGGCCTCCTGGCTACCCTAGAGTATAGATTTGGGTAAGAAATGTCAGTGTTGATGAAAATGAAAGATTTATCTTTTATTTTTTTAACAATTGTGCAATTGATACAGCCCAGACACCCCAGATATGGATGCTAAGAAGGATGAATGGATTTTGATGTTAATGTTTTGCTTATGGCAGATGGAAAATATGTTAGGGGGTCTCTGTAGCTTTTGTGGCTCCAGACTTAGTTGTCATCCATTTCTAAGTCAGAAGAGTTAAGGGCTTATTACAAATGTTCAGCACTGCAAGATTCAACAGACTGGAAATCTTGCCCTTGAAAGATGCAAAGGCCTTTGGTGCCTACGAAGTTTTTATTTTACTTTTTCTTGGACCCAAAACTATAAGGCTTGTGAAGTACAGATGTAACATATTGTATATTTTCTACTAGACAGAAATGGTTTTTCTTCTTGCCTGATGGTATTTTTAATCTGTGTGTGTGTGTCGTATTTTGAACAAATGGCAAGTATGGCAAAGCAGAACTGTTGACTGGGTTTGTTGGTGGTGTAAAATCTTGTGCACAGTGCCAGTTAGCATTGTAACTTTTCTGGAAGAATATACCGAATAGGGCAGTAATAGTTCAAAAGTGACTGAAAAGAAATAGCACCTTCCTTTGAGATAATTCATTCAGACTTTTGCCCATTCAGATAACCATAGTGAAAAACTCCAAGGCTTTTTTTTTTTTTTGCTTTGGGACGAAAGATTGTTTTTTAACAAAGCTGTTACCAGGAGTTTTGACAACAGCAAAATCTCATGTTGGAGTTTTGCCTGAAGGAAGACTTCAGGATTTAGCCCAGTATGGGAATCATTTTCTTAATGATCCTTTTAAACATTAGTGTATGCAGCCTTAAAATACTTAATTTTATTCTATTGTGAAAGAAATTCACTGTAGAAGCATTTATTTTAAAACTTGAAAAGTAACACTGTTTATTTTCTCTATGATAGCAACCCTGAGTGGAGATATATTTGATATAGAAATATTTATCTCTTTCTCTCTGTGCATTTATATACACCTAGATAAATGTGTCTGGGTAAAATCCACAGGCAAATAAATTATGGGTTTGGAAAAGTACATCTAGTTTTGTGTATGAAACTGTTGTTTTTTCCTGTCTCCTGTTTTGCAAATCTTGCAAATGAACAGGTAGATTTTAATATAATACATTGTAATTAATTAAACACTGTTTCAATAAAATCTCTTCCTCATCAAGCTGTGAAAATAAAAAAGATTACATTTCATTGCATTCCTACATATTAATTGATACATTGATTTTTCAAATGCACGATAATTAATGAGACACACACTGCATGCTCTATCTTCTTAAGCTTGTTTTATTATTGTACATGACTACAGGATTTAACTGCAAATCTTGTACCTTCACTAGGTTTCTTGTCTTTAGAGGCTATACTCTAAACATTAAAAATTGCATATTTTCAATGTAGTATTGTTTCCTTTTAGAAAAATATTCTTGCTCTTTTACAACTTTGCCAATATCCTGACATGCTAAAACTGAAAAAGAGAATAGCCTCAGGGTACGAGATTATTAGAGAAATCTGATTCTGAAATATTTTCCTTCTAATATTTGTTTAAGCAAATTTCTTTGCAGACTAACTGTTCTTTCTGGTTTTTTTCTTACCACTAAACAGCTAAATCTTTTCTGTGGAATTAAACTTAAAGTTTCCAGAAATGTTAATAGCTAGTGCCCTTTTTTGAGTGTCCTAGTTCAGAAATATTGCAGCTGCAATGGCATTATGTGCCATCACTTTTCCACTTTCTCACTGCAGGGGAGTTACAGCTTTAAGGTACATGTATGCTCTTTGTGCTTTAGATCTGAGTGTGGAATATATTAATAGAATATGTACTGCAGTCTGTGCTGAAATGCAACTTTTGGATCATTTTTGAATACCATACATCAATATCATGTCAGCTTGCAGCACATCAATGAGATGCACACTGGGCATAATTTAAGAATTGTCTTGTGAACTTGATTTATTTGAGGAAACTTGTTATATTGTCATTACCATTTCCATTTCAGCAGTATGCATGAGAGAGAAAAAATTAAAACAAACCTGCCTTATTCAACTTTGACACCTAATTTGAATCTTTTATGCGAGCTATCTGGAAAGCTGCCACCACTTGTTAAACTTCAATAGGATAAAATGAAACTGAGACAGTAGAACATTACTGCTTTTTAATGGCTTTAGATAATTTTCAGATTATATAAAGACACTTTTTAATTAAAAAAAAATTCAGTGCACGCTTTTAAAAAATTATCCAGATCTATGTATTATGTCTGAATCCATCAGAATTCTCCAACCCAGAAAAGAACAGAAATTATATTTTACTGTAATTTGAAACTTTTGATGATGAGCATCCTGAAGGTTAGAATTAACACATGACTTTCACATTTATCCTTCTATTATACCAAATAAAATCATGTTAGACAGTTAGGTTTCTTGATGGCTGCTCTTATTTGTTAAAACACATTAAAATAAAACTTCACACAGCTAGAACCCAATCCATTTAAAAGAATGTATTGCAAATGGTACTTTTATGAGTAAATTGATTTCTGATATACATGTTTGTTGTCTGAGCTAGTAAGAATGTTTATCGTTATTTATATAGCTTGCAAAGTGTGCTAGATGCTTTTTTGACAAACCAGAAGCTAAACCTATCCATAATAGTGTTGTGGAGTCATTTTGCTGCCTTGTTAATCAAACAGAATGACATCACCTGTGCTTTGCATACAAGACAAAAAAATTATTGCAACAGACTACCTACAATTAAATGTCTCCCATGCTTTGAAAATAAATGGCTCAATGTTACTTTCACCAAATATCTGGTCTTCATCTTAGAGATCCTATAGTACTGAGGCACTAGTATCCTTTGATTTTGTTATACTCCACTGACAATATCTCTGTAATTTGTTTATTTTTTCACAATATGTAGAAGCATTTTTCATATCTCATTTTTAGATGGAGGATTTTTGCTTACAATAGAAGAGTCATGGACTAATGAGACTTATTCATATCATTTAAGTACCTCAGAGTTATCCCAAATGTAAAGGCAAAAGATAAAGAAGGGATCATAGATAATAAATTTGTCCGGCTTTCTCCACCAAGACATTACTGCAAGCTTTAAGTCTGCTTTTATTGGTAAATATAAATATGGGTTATATAAGAAAAGACCATCTATAATGGCATTCAGATCTAGTTTTAGTAATTGCTTTAGTCCAGAGAGCTCCATAAACAGTCCCAAGGCAATTTAAAAACAGGTATTTGTTGTATAATCAGTTTTTACTACGTATGCATTTTATTTTATGATTTTGGTAGTTAAAGTAATACAACTAAATAATATATCCTAGTCGACTAGCATGTAAACTACGGTCACAGCATGTCCATGTGTTACTTTGCATATGGGATGAATGTCATTCGCAAAGAGAAGGGAATTAAAAAAAGCGAAATACTAAAGCAATGTTAACCCCTAAGCTTCCTAAACCAGACTGCCCTGGGTTTTAGCCAAGAACTTCCATTATAAACTGTGGGAGTTACATAGGTATGAAACATTTCACAACTTGAAGTATTTAGGAATATGAATACAGGCAAATATACAAAAAGCAGAAGTGTGTGAATTAGGATAAGCACAGTGTCCTTACCTGGGTCTCATTGTATCTAGGCATAACTGTATTGATTATCTTCCACTGAAGAATGCTATGTCTTGCTGAAGGGTTGTTTTTTATGTTAACCTCAGATCCTATTGCAACTGATTCGCAAAATACCAGACAATCCAGATACGTATAGACCATATCTATGCAAGAAGTATTTTCCTAAATGTGTAAAATCATCATCTTTCTCTGATAAAAAATGCTAATGCTTGTGTGCTGTAATTGGCAGACATAGCAATATATGGCACTATTAACTCCAAACGTTATATATATTGTTGTGTTGCTTGTACACTTGTATACTGCTTTAAATTAAATTTGTGTTAATTTCCTTCATATTTTTTTAATTCAAGCTAAAGGGTAATACTTGAATCTGTGTAAATGAAAATATGCAATGGAGATTGATATCCTTTCTGAATAATGTCATTCAAAAATATGGTGCTAAGGATAATGTTTGTTATAAATTACTTCTGAATTTACATAAGTAACCCAAAGTTCAAGTATTAATTACCAGATTTATAAATAGTAAAAAAGAGCTACCTGCCTTTATTAGTATAAATTATAAGAAAATACAGCCTGCAAATATTATCTGTAATGTTATACTGCAAAGTATCTGAATACATTTATAAGCATAAAAAAAAGTTTAAATATCTGCACTATATTTATTCTCTTACTTCCTTAAGAACCAAAGGTATACGTTCTCCTGTTACAATCTACAGATATATTAGAATGTGTCCTTTTGAAGTAAATATATAATGTCCATTAATGATAAACATGACACAAGAGTAATGAAAGAACTGTGTGGTACCATGGTATCTGCGAAACATCTTATGTAACATAATTGCTTACAATGCCTCATACATATAGGGTAAGTCCAGGGTACCATGCTAATTACTTCTGGTATCAAATTTGACTATTATTGCTCTTATTTTTAGAGGCCCTTTCGAACTAAGCATATGATTTTGCAGGTCCCTAGGAAAGCTACACAATCCGGCTGTTATCATAGTCTGAGTTGCCACAGCCAATTATGAAGCTCCTAAAGCTTTGTTTTCAATTCCAAAAGCCTATTTAAATGTTAGGTGTGGGGAAGTAAGCTTTGAGAACTGAAAAATAAGCTTTTATGAGACTCAGAAATGGATGTGGCAACGTGTCTCTCACAAAGAGTAATCCAAACACTAGCTGCAAATTAGTATGGTGGGATTTTATATGAGTGGCAAGTACACCATCATTTACATTTTTGGCATCTCAGTTCAACTTAAAGCTGTGCTGTTCTGATGAGGAATGTTCACTAGATTTTAAGGGCAAAAGTTTGAAAGGTTGATGTCTAAATTGTGCATATAAAGTTAGCATGCACATCCATTGAGTTAACAGCAAACACACCCATTCAGAAATTATTTTTATACATTCAGATACTGATTTTTGTATGCACAAATGAAGGATATACAAGTTTAGCATAGATATCAAATCACATTTTGGAACTGACATGTTTTTGTTAATAAAAACTGAGTTATCTTGAAATGGGTTTAAACCCCCACCACCAACTTGCTGCTTGAAAAATTCCCTTTCTGCACTATTTTTGCATTTCTGTAGTGGCAGCATGCATTTCCCAGGGGATCCCAAAAAACCTGTGCATAAACTAAGGAACTGTTTATGGCACAATGGCCATGACTTTTTTAATAAACATAACGTAAAGTAATGAAGGAGGAGTATGAACATAGTCTTTGCAGCAAAGTGGTGCTCATAGCTGTGCAGCCTGACTTGCAGATCCTAAGATCAAAACTGCTACACAGCCATCATACTGTTCAGCCTATTCAGGCCTAGACATGCACATTAGACCGCAAGCCACACTATATCCCCCACCACCGCCACCTCTCGAGAGGGTTAGGGGCACCACTGAGACACTTCCAGGCAGTCTCTGCCAGTAAGTGTGTCTGTCCCAGCCACACATTGAATCTCACAATTCTTGGAGATACGAACCTGTTCCTACCTATTGTGTCAGCCTAAGCAGGCAAATGTGTTTATTCCCTGCAAAGAATGTCTATCCGCACAGTTTTGACATAATATTCTGAGACATGGAAACCTGAATGAGATTCTACCTAGACTCAAACAGAAAAGAAAATGCAATGCTTAGTCAATGTAACAAAAACAACACATTTAGCAACTGAATGCCAATACGATACCCTAAGGATAAGGACAGATAATAGCCCTGAATCACACTCCAGCGGCATGAGTGTGTGGAAAATCCTTGCTACAGGTAGAGTGTGTGAATGGTCCATTGTTCCTTCCCTGCTCAGCCTAAGGAGGGAGCAGTTCCCGAAGAGGGCTCCTTAGACCCAAAGGGAATGTCCATCGGCACAGCCCAATGCAAAGCCAGGCTATGATTGGTCAGGAGAGGGAAGTATCCATTGGCATCCATCTAGAGAAACCTCTGGCAAAAAAGTACCAGCTAGCTACCATGCCACTGTCCTGTGAATCTATTTGTAGAGCTAAGGGAAGGGCAGCTGATCTTGTCTCTGAATTATAAACACAATATAAACATAATTTTCTCAGGTGTCTCCCAAATTAGCAGGTCAGCTTTAGTGTTGTTTTTAATAAAAGATGCTTGGCCTTATGGCCAGTTTCAGAAAATAGGTCTCAGAACGCTTTCATTCACGTTTAAGTGGGCAACAGTATGTTATGATTCTCCTTTTATTTTCTTCCAAGTAAATTATTGGTAGGATAAATATATTTTTAAGTCATAGAAAAAAATAACATCCATAAAATAGATTGATTCACACTGTTCAAATGTCATCTTGTGAGATTTAAACATATTGCATAAAGACAATAAATGTCATCCTAAAAGGTTAGCAATCAGCTGGACACATGTCTATTAAGTTTGATTACAATAATAAACCTGAGTGGTGTTAATTTGTAGAAATGTTAAATTTATTATTGCTTTTATATTACCTGAATAAATGGCTGATTCACTCCTTCCACAAATGATCATGTGACTTGAAAAATATTTTCTGAAGTATAGATACGATATAACATTTTTATATGTAATTCTTCTTATGAAGTGTCCATAAAACACTTCACAGAAGAGGCTGAAACAGACAGAGAGGGTCTTCAAAATTAGATCCTGGGCAGTGATTATCATACAAGTAGAAAAGGAAAAACTGCAGGAAGGTGGACTAGAGCCAAAGACGAAATTTAATAATGGTAAAAATGCAAGTATTATTACAGACTACAGAAGCTACAATGAAAGGAGAATGTAAGGATGCAATAACATGAGGAGAAGATAAAGTTATTCATTTGATTTGAGGAAAGGAATATTAAAAATAAATGGGAAGCAGTTCAAGAGAGAAAACAACTCAAATATCCACACAATGAAAAGAGTCCGGAAGCCAGGAGTATGTGAGTTGGGTACGGCAGTGAATTTAAGAGAGTCCGAGTAGAACAAGAATCCATATAAGTTTCAAAAACCAGGAACACAAGATACATAGCTTGATGGAAAGTCAGTAAAGGTTATAGAAAACGAGTGTTCTGGTCCTGCTTCCTGGAACAAATGAACAGTGTGGACACAAAGTCTGACGGACCTGAGATTTAGAGAGAAGGGATTTAGGAAGATCAGAAAGGGGATCTGCAATAGCTGATGGGAAGTAATTAAGGCGTGAATAAGTACTTTTGTAGACAGTGGTGTCTAAGGGTAAGGATGAATTGTGGTGTTGGATTTACAGATGGATGGTTGTGTTAAAGCACAGTGAGTTAGAGAATGAGTCAGGGACATGAAAAAAGAAGGATTTTTCATTGGCACAGAGATTATTTTGGTAGAAATTTAGGTTGTACCAAGGAGCATCAGGAAACTGGTGGTAGAGAATTCAGAGTGTGAAACAAAGGAGTATAGTGTATATTGTGTCATCTGCATATGTGATTGTCAAGACTGAAGCGATATCATCACATGAGGGGACAGATCCTTAGCTGCATGCATTGAAATTGTCTTAGCTCCATTGAACTCAGTTGATCTATGACAATTTAGGCAAGTTGAGCATTTGACTCAAGATATCCAAAAGTAAGAAGACGTATAAAAGACACACTTTGGAGCACTTCACATTCGAAAGAGAAAAAGATGATGTGAAGCCTCTGTTAGAAATGGAAAAGTTGTGGCTAGAGGGACCAGAAAAAACCCACTGTAGGGATATGATTAAACAATCCACCCCAACATTCCTGCCTTTTTTCTTTCTTTTACCATTATTCTTAAAATCCCTAATTCTTTCAAATAAAGCAAAGTGTCTTGAACTCATTTATAGTCTTTATTACAACCTCTTTCCACAGTAACTTATTCCATATATTTTATACCCTTTTTTCTGGAGAACCTTTGCCCAAGTACCCTACTTTCTCCAGGTGCCTATTTTTAAATTACAGTAGGTCTCATGCATTTTAAACCTCTTACTTCTGAGGGAATGATGTAGCATTGTTGATGACAGCAATTTAGGGTAAAACACTGAATAATCTTGTGAAGACAAGTAATGATGAAGCTGATAGATTGGGCAAGGGTGAAGATGCTATTAGTCTGTTTTTATGGGCCGGTCTACAATGAAAACTTACATCAGCATAGCTAAGTGTCTTGGGGTGTGAAAAATCCACACCCTTGAGAGACGTAGCTTGTCAGCCTATCCGCCTGGTGTAGACAGTGCTTGGTCAACGGAAGAATTATTCCGTTGACCTAGCTACCATCTCTCAGGGGGGTGGATTAACTACAGTAGTGATGGGAGAGCCCCATCTGTCACTGTAGTGGGTGTCTACACAGAAGTGCTACATCAGCATAGCTGTAGCGCCACAACTGCATCACTTCCGCATTTTAAGTGTAGACCATAGGTCTCTTTATCCAAAGATCTCAAAGTGCTTTACAGAACTGTTTATTCCGCCTCCATTTTACAGATAAAGAAACAAATGTACAGAGAAATTAAGGGCCTGGGCGTCAGCTTAGTACCTACAGATCCCATTGAAATCAAAGGGAGCTGCATGTTCCCGGCCTATCTGGAAATCCAAGTGCTTTGTAATCTACCCAGGGTTATACAGTTGGTCAGTGAATCAGTGGCAGAGTCAGGAGTAGAATCCAAGTGTGTTGGCTCCCAGAACTCTGCTGAATCCACCAGACAATCAGGCTATGGATTAATACACTGGGGCAGGGCAGAACAACTGATCCTAGAAGTTTCACTGAGACAGATCTTTTGTTCATGCTGAAGATTGTATTCCAGTTGATTTACAGGCAGTAGAAGAAGTGGGAGGGTGTTGCATTGCTGGTGGTTCTAGCGAATAAATTGTGAAGTATAAAGCAGTTTGCTACTTTATTGAGTTTTATTAAGAATACTGAAGTGATATCTGCAGGTTAATTTCCTTTTTCATTCTTGGAGAGGAATGATGTATGATGAGAGCAGCATAACTAGGGATATGTGTCTACAGTACTCCTAGATTTATTTAAACTGCATTTGTAGATACAGAAATATCTGAAAAGAAAAATGTTGAGAGACTGAAACGTGATAGAATTGTCATTTTCTGTTACCCAGGGATACATTCAAACCATTGGTAGTGCCACCAACATTTCCATGGGGAAAGAACAGTGTCTCTCCTGATTCAGAAAAAGGTTGTATTGTATATACAGCACCAACATTCTCATAGACTCATAGACGTTAAGGTCAGAAAGGACCATTGTGATCATCTAGTCTGACCTCCTGCACATTGCAGGCCACAGAATCTCACCTACCCACTCCTGCAATAAACCTCTCACCTATTTCTGAGCTATTGAAGTCCTCAAATCATGGTTTAAAGACTTCAAGGTGCAGAGAATCCTCCAGCAAGTGACCCGTGCCCCACGCTGTAGAGGAAGGCGAAAAAACCCCAGGGACTCTGCCAATCTGCCCTGGAGGAAAATTCCTTCCCAACCCCAAATATGGCGATCAGCTGAACCATGAGCATATGGGCAAGATTCACCAGCCAGATACCCAAGAATTCTCTGTAGTAACTCAGATCCCACCCCATCTAACATCCCATCACAGGCCATTGGGCCTATTTACCATGAATAGTTAAAAGATCAATTAATTGCCAAATTCATGTTATCCCATTATACCGTCTCCTCCATAAATTTATCGAGCTTAATCTTGAAGCCAGATAAATCTTTTGCCCCCACTGCTTCCCTTGGAAGGCTGTTCTAGAACTTCACTCCTCTGATGGTTAGAAACCTTCATCCAATTTCAAGTCTAAACTTCCTGATGGCCAGTTTATATCCATTTGTTCTTGTGTCCACAATGGTACTGAGCTTAAATAATTCCTCTCCCTCCCTGGTATTTATCCCTCTGATATATTTATAGAGAGCAATCATATCTCCCCTCAGCCTTCTTTTGGTTAGGCTAAACAAGCCAAGCTCCTTGAGTCTCCTTTCATAAGATAGGTTTTCCATTCCTCGGATCATTCTCGTAGCCCTTCTCTGTACCTGTTCCAGTTTGAATTCATCCTTCTTAAACATGGGACGCCAGAACTAAACACAGTATTCCAGATGAGGTCTCACCGGTGCCTTGTATAATGGCACTAACACCTCCTTATCTCTACTGGAAATACCTCGCCTGATGTATCCCAAGACCGCATTAGCTTTTTTCATGGCCATATCACATTGGCGCCCCATAGTTATCCTGTGATCAACCAATAGTCCAAAGTCCTTCTCCTCCTCTGTTACTTCCAAGTGATGCGTCCTCAGTTTATAACAAAAATTCTTGTTATTAATCCCTAAATGCATGACTTTGCACTTTTCACTATTAAATTTCATCCTATTACTATTACTCCAGTTTACAAGGTCATCCAGATCTTCCTGTATGATATCCCAGTCCTTCTCTAAATTGGCAATACCTCCCAGTTTTGTGTCATCCACAAACTTTATTAGCACATTCCCACTTTTTGTGCCAAGGTCAGTAATAAAAAGATTAAATAAGATTGGTCCCAAAACCGATCCCTGAGGAACTCCACTGGTAACCTCCCTCCAGCCTGACAGTTCACCTTTCAGTATGACCCACTGTAGTCTCCCCTTTAATCAATTCCTTATCCATCTTTCAGTTTTCATATTGATCCCCATCTTTTCCAATTTAACTAATAATTCCCCATGTGGCACCGTATCAGATGCCTTATTGAAATCGAGGTAAATTAGATCCACTGCGTTTCCTTTGTCTAAAAAATCTGTTACTTTCTCAAAGAAGATCAGGTTGGTTTGGCACGATCTACCTTTTTTAAAACTATGTTGTATTTTGTCCCATTTACCATTGACCTCAATGTCCTTAACTACTTTCTTCTTAAAAATTTTTTCCAAGACCTTGCATACTACAGATGTCAAACTACCAGGCCTGTAGTTACCCGGATCATTTTTTTTCCTTTCTTAAAAATAGGAACTGTGTTAGCAATTCTCCAGTCATATGGTACAACCCCTGAGTTTACAGATTGATTAAAAATTCTTCCTAATGGGCTTGTAATTTCATGTGCATATTCTTTTAATATTCTTGGATGAAGATTATCTGGACCCCCCGATTTAGTCCCATTAAGCTGTTCGAGTTTGGCTTCTACCTCGGATATGGTAATATCTACCTCCATATCCTCATTCCCATTTGTCATGCTACCATTATCCCTAAGATCCTCGTTAGCCTCATTAAAGACAGAGGCAAAGTATTTGTTTAGATATTGGGCCATGCCTAGGTTATCCTTAACCTGCACTCCATCCTCGTTGTGTAGCAGTCCTACTTCTTCTTTCTTTGTTTTCTTCTTATTTATATGGCTATAGAACCTTTTACTATTGGTTTTAATTCCCTTTGCAAGGTCCAACTCTACTTGACTTTTAGCCTTTCTCACTTTATCCCTACATGTTCTGACCTGAATAAGGTAGCTTTCCTTGCTGATCCCTCCCATCTTCCACTCCCTGTATGCTTTCTGCTTTTTCTTAATCACCTCTCTGAGATGCTTGCTCATCCAGCTTGGTCTACAACACCTGCCTATGAATTTTTTCCCCTTTCTTGGGATGCAGGCTTCCAATAGCTTCTGCAGCTTTGACCTGAAGTAATCCCAGGCCTCTTCCGCCTTTAGATCCATAAATTCTTCAGTCCAATCCACTTCCCTAACTAATTTCCTTAATTTTTGAAAGTCAGCCCTTTTGAAATCAAAAACCCTAGTCAGAGATCTGTTTTTGTTTATCCTTCCATTTAGTTTGAACTGAATTAGCTCATGATCGTGCGAACCAAGGTTGTCCCCTACAACCATTTCTTCTATGAGGTCCTCACTACTCACCAAAACCAAATCTTAAAATGGCATCCCCTCTTGTTGGTTTAACAACTACTTGATCAAGGAATCCATCAGCTATGCATATAGGAAAATCTGAGCCATTCTTAAATATGGCATCACTTTAACTGTCAATATAGTATTTAAAAGAAAATGAGCTTTCCAGGAACCTTTCAGTGGTGCTTCTGCTTGGGTTTTTGATTTACAAAATCAGGTAGAATTATTGTTCACCATTGGGAAAAAACTGAGCTAATTAATTTGGCTTAATCCAAACAATACGTGAGTGTAAGAGGATATGTGATAGTAACATGCATGTGAAATAGTTACTTCTGTATATGACAGCTTTGTGATAGGCCTGTCAGTTCTGAGAAATGTTAGAACTTATTGGGGTAAATAAGCTTCCACCTCCCTGGGCAGTTTTTCATGAAACTAATTTTTTCTGTCTTTCTCTGAGGCAGAAGTAGTTGCTATGGTCTAGGACTTAGGTTACCTCCCACAGGGCTCCTACAGACAAAAGAGAAAAGTCAAGAGTGGCTTCCTCTGAATGTTCATAGAATATTAGGGTTGGAAGAGACCTCAGGAGGTCATCTAGTCCAATCCCCTGCTCAAAGCAGGACCAATCCCCAACTAAATCATCCCAGCCAGGGCTTTGTCAAGCCGGGCCTTAAAAACCTATAAGAATGGAGATTCTACCATCTCCCTAGGTAAGCCATTCCAGTGCTTCACCACCCTCCTAGTGAAACAGTGTTTCCTAATATCCAACCTAGGCCTCCCCCACTGCAACTGGAGACCATTGCTTCTTGTTCTGTCATCTGCCACCACTGAGAACAGAGAATGTTGTTTTGTTTCTTATAATATTTCCTTTTGTGTAGTTGATTGTGGTTTGTGTCTCCTTTGACCTTGTGATGGCAATGCAGTAGTCAAAAGGGAGAGGGGCTGGTGGACCCAACTGCAGTAGCTAACTGAATGGCCTATTTCAGAGAAGTCAACCGAGGATACTTTTTAGGCTGGCCCATTCTCTTACTTTACCCAGTTATGTCATAGCCAGGTAGGACTTCAGAGAGACAAAACTGTCTCGAGGTCATCCCTTTTTGACTTCCCTAATGGCAAGAACCATGGACATAATGCAAGCATTGCGTGCGCATATATGCACTGCACACTCACCAACTGGGTGGGAGCACTGTCGGGATTCATGGATTTGCACATTACCTTGAAAATGGGGTGGGAAGGGCCTGTGCTGCCCAGTAGGATCAGGATTTGGCTCTTCAGCACATTCCTACTTTTTTTGAACTCTGCCTCCTTTTCTGTCTCTTGGTGTTCACATTTTTATGGCTCCCTATCCCTCACATGAACATAGTCTGTTCTTGTTTTTGTTTGTTTGTCCCACTGCCCTTTCTGCATTTTCTCTGAAGATGCTACACATGAAAACAGAAAGGATGACAGAAGAGTTTACAGAGTAGCAGTGTGTTCATGAAGTACAGTATAAAGTAAAGGAAGTTGTGCTCATTTTCTTTTAAAGGCAGTCCCAGATATGGGGAGCTGTTTATCAATAATTTTGAAAACCTACAGCTAATGAATTCAAATGGCACCTAATGGCATAATGGCATGGTCATACCTTTCAGAAATAAAAGGCTCCACTGTTACTTTTTGTCAAAGAAATTGGTCTTGCAAACAAAGTTAAATCCTTTTTTTTTCTTTTTAATCATGTAGTGCTGCTCTTATGGAAGCTGTAAACATGTTTACAACCAATGCTCATTTCTTATATCAATCTCAGTGGTGGTAATGCTAAGATATTAAATGACAGGTTTCAGAGTAACAGCCCTGTTAGTCTGTATTCGCAAAAAGAAAAGGAGTACTTGTGGCACCTTAGAGACTAACCAATTTATTTGAGCATAAGCTTTCGTGAGCTACAGCTCACTTCATCGGATGCATACTGTGGGAAATACAGAAGATGTTTTTATACACACAAACCATGAAAAAATGGGTGTTTATCACTACAAAAGGTTTTCTCTCCCCCCACCCTGCTCTCCTGCTGGTAATAGCTTATCTAAAGTGATCACTCTCCTTACAATGTGTATGATAATCAAGGTGGGCCATTTCCAGCACAAATCCAGGTTTTCTTCCCCCCCCCCGCCCCCCAAACCCACTCTCCTGTTGGTAATAGCTTATCTAAAGTGATCACTCTCCTTACAATGTGTATGGTAATCAAGGTGGGCCATTTCCAGCACAAATCCAGGGTTTAACAAGAACGTCTGGGGGGGAAGAATAATAAACAGGGGGAAATAGGTTACTTTTTATAATGAATCAACCATTCCCAGTCTCTATTCAAGCCTAAGTTAATTGTATCCAATTGTATTTGCAAATTGGATACAATTAACTTAGGCTTGAATAGAGACTGGGAATGGTTGATTCATTATAAAAAGTAACCTATTTCCCCTTGTTTATTATCCCCCCCCCCCCCCCCCCCCCCCCCCCCGTTCCTCAGACGTTCTTGTTAAACCCTGGATTTGTGCTGGAAATGGCCCACCTTGATTATCATACACATTGTAAGGAGAGTGATCACTTTAGATAAGCTATTACCAGCAGGAGAGCAGGGTGGGGGGAGAGAAAACCTTTTGTAGTGATAAACACCCATTTTTTCATGGTTTGTATGTATAAGAACATCTTCTGTATTTTCCACAGTATGCATCCGATGAAGTGAGCTGTAGCTCACGAAAGCTTATGCTCAAATAAATTGGTTAGTGTCTAAGGTGCCACAAGTACTCCTTTTCTTTTCTTTTTTTTAAGATATTAAATAAAATTGTTGAAGCAGCTATATGCAGTGTACATGACAAATAACCGAATCTGCTTTTTGAATTATAATTATTTTGTGTGTGCCTGGTACTTTATTGTAGTTAAGTAAGCATTCACCCCATGCCTCCATTTTAGAGTTTAAGATGAGAGCATTGGGGCAGATGTTGGAAGTAGTGCATGTGTGAGTTCAAGTCAACTCGTTTTTTGTCCCCTGAAGTAAAAAGAATGTGGTGAAGGAGCAATATAGCAACATTAAGTTTAACCAACAAAAGGACAGGGATTTTTAGGCAAGATGACATTTTCCTTTTCTAACATGATTTACATTGTGAAGTGTTTATCAATCTTCTTGCTTTTTTTGTTATTGTTCACCACCCCCCCCTCCACCCCAGCTGTTGGTTAATGTGTTTTGCACTTAGAGGCCCATTATTGGCAATGTAAATGTTTACATAATGCTCAGCATCTGCACCATAATATGCTTAAATGAAAACAACACAACCCCAAACCAATCAGACACTTCTCTGAGTTTTTCATGGGAGGACTGCATTCCATTCATGACCCTTTGCAATCAAACCAGTTTACAAAAGGTTTACCCAATTTACTACTAAGGCCGGGATGCAAACCAATATTACGATCAGAGGGTCTAATTCTGCAAAGATTTTCACCCCTTGCGATACCCTAAAAGTCAAGAGGCCTCTTTGTATGGTTTTATCATGACATTACATATCACTTCCAGGATGAGTTTGTTTGGATTGCACAAGGAGTAGGTCAGGATAGAAATTTTCCCTTGGGTTCTTTTCTGGCTTTTCAGTGCAACCTTGAGCCAGACAAATCAGATAAAAAAAAAATGACTTAGTATTTGATTTGTGGCTAAGCTTTACTACTACAGTAAATAATGGGAGTGATGAAATTCCTTTTGGCTGAGGAGCTTCAAACAGCCACTTTTCTATATGAAAGCAGACCCTGGGAAAAAATCATAGTGGTAACATTACATTTTTTGATAGATTCAATCTTCAAATATCTAAGTCATAAGTGGACTGAAAAAATAGTATCTCTTTTGTTAAAATATAAACTAATAGTCAAGTGTGTTTCTAGGAAATGAGGCTTGATTGTGGCACTAATGCTATTTCCGTAGCGATTTTTATACTGTTATTCTAATGCAAGTGCCCATTACTGCTGACAAATAGTATTTGGGAGCCATAAAATTGGAGTGTCCACAACTATCTCAGCTCTGTCAGGAGCAGCAACATGAAATTAATATTTTAGGTTTCCATTTGAGTTCGTGAAAAACATAATCACAAGCTATCAGTGTCCTGTAGCTGTCTGGAATTGACAAATTCTCAATATACTTTAAAAGTGTGATTCTGTGCTTTCATGCCGAGATCTGAAGTTTTGTTCATGATGACAACTGATTTTAGATGGATTCTTATTTCTACTGGTAGTTATTTGTAGGTTGTTTTTTTAATAAAACCACGATTTGAAAGAAGCGAAGATACAGAAGAGGATATATTCAGTATGAAGAGACTAATGATTCTGTGGAATCTGACTCAATTTCCCTGAAAATTTTTCTTCTTTGTGGTAACTGCAGTGCTGCTACATAGTATGATAGTAAAGTAAACATTTACCATTTATGATGGTGCAAATATAGAAAGTCAGATTACAAATTTTTCTTTTCTACATTTATTTTCACCATGTAGTCCATTTTGTTTGACGGTTATAATAATTGTTTGTTAGTCCTGGGGTTTTAAAAACTGTGAGTAGCTTTTGATGATGGCTGAGGTGATGATGATGACTTGCCATACATTAGCTACTCATTTTTATTCTTGATGTTAGTGTTGTTAGTTTTCTCCTGTGAAAGTTTTCTCTTTTTACTCCTCATATTCAGTACTCATCTACCAATGCAGAGACTCTTCTGTGCAAATCCTACCCACCAAAACCACAGAAACTATCTTATATTGGAACTGGAAGACATTTTTCCTGATGCCAGAACTGATGGCACAATAAAGTGAAACCATTATAAGAATTTCTCAAATATGCATTGCCATAGTGATTAACATTGGATGCCTGGCAGAGCACTGCTTTTCCATGAGTATGGCAAAAGTTCCCGTCAATTAAATGGTGAAGTATTTGGTAGCATGTGCCAGTCTAGAAATCACAAATTATGTATAAATATTTGACACCACAACAGATGGTATGGCCTAGATCACATGTAAGGTATCATGTTTTCTTCTGTGCCACCTCCTTCTCCACTCACCCCCCCATTCCCCCAGTCAACTGACTGTAAACGACACGTGTTGCTTACTAAAGGGTAGAGTTCTTGGAACCATTAAGTCATTTTAGTTTCAAAACCACAGCTTTGGCTGAATAGAATTTCTGAGAATTAAACTCACCAATGTGCAACAAACATTTCATAAGCCTGAGTAATGTCCTTGGACTTCTCTACATAACATCTGATCCGGTGTACATTACCTACTATAACTATAATGGTAAAGTAGAGAAATTTGAGAGCACTACAACACACATACCAAAAATCTGACTTTTGTTTCCCGCAGAAAACTTTTAATCCTAAACATTTCATTACCTCTGCTGCTGACCCTTTACATCAACTAATCTTCTAAGTAAGGGACACTGATCTTTCTGATGTACCTCTATCTTTATGAGGGATATTCCTTTCTCCTTGGTAAGAGGGAAGTTGACCTGCAAAGAGGTTGAGACGGTTGAGATGGTGAAGGTGCTGGGCAATCTAAGACCGGAATGACGGGCCTCAACAGCCCACTATCCCAGCACTCCTATTAAACCCCCCTCCCCTCTCAGAACCTTACATCATAGTGTAGGTCTTTGAATGAGTGGCTGGGGAGGTGAATTAAATGAAACGAATGGGTGTGTGGCTGAGGTCGGTTAGACCAGAGCAGAGGAGAGGGGAGCAGGACTCAGGCAGTGGGTGGCTGGGATGAGAACCTAGATGTAATCATGTTGCAAATCATTGTTAGTTGATGGCCAAATTTGTTTAACATATTTGTTATCTTTTCTTGTTGAGGCTGGCAATATTTTTAATGAAACAAGTAATTGTGTGGATATTCCACTATCATGTACTTAAATCAAACTCATAAGAGTCGAAGGCTGGTACAATAAAATTTTGTGCAAAGCAAAGTTCCAGAATGACAGGATATAGGATTAGTCTTCCATAAGACTGGGGTGGGGAAGGTAGAGGTGCTTTGATACTGCAAATGCGTCAGCTGTGCATTTTGAGGACAAAAATATTTTATATACCCACTGCGTCCAATAGGAAGCAAAGCAAGGAAGCAAACACCCTACACTCAACTTTTGAGTTCTTCACAGTAATTGGGTGTGAACTCCTAGCTCTCTCTCTTTCTTCTGCCTTTTCCCCTGCACACCTGAGATTAATCACCACAAACTCCCTTGCTAGGAACCCACTCAAGCCAGATGCCATCTATAGGACCTAATTAATTAATTAACTTGAAGGGTGTGCTGATCAAGCACAGATAGATGGGCCCTATGTTACACGTAAGGGCTAGTCATCTTGTGACAGTTCCTTACACCATGACTTACGCTAGTGCAAATGCTTAAGTAAAAGGCAGACATAGTGACAATACTTCAAAACAGCTTTAAAAATAATCAAACCTGGCTACATTCAGAAGTTATTTAAGTACATGGAACATTGTTTGTTATGATCAGACAACTGAAAAGTTCTTGGAAGCAATGCGAGTTTTTAACCCCCTTCAAGGCTTCTTATGCTACACTGGTACATAGAGAGGATCATATCTGTTCCAGCATACTAGCCTTTAGGGTAAAACCCAGTATGCCAGAACTTAAGTAAATTGAGATTGATAGATTGAAAGCAGTAACATCGTTCTATTTTGGGTGTCTAGCGCAAAATATCTTTCAGATATGATAGATTTTGCAGTTGTTTTTCTCTGGGTGAAAGTGCTAAAGATTCATTGCATGTAATCTTGCACTGTTAAATTAAAAACATGGGAGCACAAAACAAGAGACGTTGTATCAAGCATGTTGCCACAGAATAAACTCATCTGAGGAAGCTAAACTCACTATGGTCCAGTGTTTCTCAAATGCGGCCACCAGGGGGCTTTTCTTGTGGCCACAGCCTCCTGGGCTGGGGTGGGGGGAAATATATTGCCCCCCCCCCTCCCGGTTGCTCCTGAATGCACTGCCTTGGTGTTGATTGCTGCCGCCGCCAGCAGGAGTTTGTGCCCTATCACCCTCTGGCGATACCTGGGCCACAACCCTGGAGGAACAGGCGGCCAGTGAATTCCCACCTTCCCAGGGGCAGTGGGGCTCAGGCTTTGGGCTTCAGCCCTGAGATTGCAGGGTGAGGGGCTTTGGACTCCAGCCCCAGGCTCCAGCTGTGTTGTGGCAGGCCCCAGGGCTTTGGGCTCCAGCTTCCTGCTGCCTCCCCTGATCCCCCCATCCAGGGCTTAATTTGTCCCCAGGCTAGGCAGGACTGGATAAGTCTGCTGGGAAAAGTGATACTTGTATGTTTATTAATATCACTTTTAACAACAGACTTAGTAGCTAGTAATAAATAAGTTACAATGATTTGGATAGGTATATGTGCATATTTCTTTGTTTTTCCTAAAGCTAATTCAGTATTGTAGCAAAAAGTGTGAGAGCAGCCACCAGCAAGAATTGGTGGCCGCACTCTGAGGCCACCAAAAATTTGTCCTGAGAACCCCTGACTGTTCCAGAATTTTTGTTGCAGTTGATTTTATGAAGTGTTATTTTTAACCAGTTATCCACAAGCTATCATTTGATTGTGCACCTTTATCTTGAAAATTCTGATAATCAGAAAAATGAATGGAAAGTCTTTACATTCTTGAGGTGTCAAAAATACTAGCAGCTTAGCAAAGAGCATTGTTGGTTGAAAATGGTCATAGAAATGTTTGAGTGTATATATGATACGTAAATTTAATATTATCCCTTGAAATTTGCCACTTGCTTCCTGAAAACCACAGACTCCAGATTAGTACTATTAGTAAGAATGAATGGAAGCCAAGTTTGCTGCTTTTCAAACACTAACATCTGTTTTGCAGTGCATGGAAAGAAACATCACAACCATTGCATATAGTTATTTAACTTCACAAGGAAACACATTTATGTTAATTTTGGCATGTACACTGAATACTGACATTTGTATACATTTTCTTCAGGAAAAATGTAAGTTATTTCAGATGAGAGCTATGTGCTGATTTTTAAGTGAGGATGTCTCTGGGTTTTTTTCAGTATAAATACCGCATTCACATAAGAGTTCAGTTTTTCTTCAGCTGCGAACAGTAGTGTTGACTATTTGATATATGTTCCATTTGTCTGGTGTAAAAACTGCAGAAGAAAGTTAATTATGAAGACTTTGAGGCTTTCATCACTTTCCAACTTTAATAAAATTTTAAAATATAGTGAGATGTACATTGTTGCAGTGGTAATAGTTCAATGTGTCTTGATACTTATGTCAAGTGCCACTCAGAAAGGTGGTGACAGGATATAGACAGGAGGAGGTTAACCCCATACCGTAGGCTAAGGAGCCCACGCCCCCTCACACGGCATGCTCCAGCTAGAACCACAGTATAAAAGGGAGCAGATCAGCATAGTCAGGGTTGACCATGGAGGAGAGAGGATGTACATTGCTGGCTCCTGCCTGGGAGCTATCAGAACTCCAAACCGCAGAAGCCAGGCACACCAAGACCCAGGTCAATACCCAGCTGTATGTGGACACCCACAAGGGAAAGGAGTCGCAGGGAACTTCACCTGCTGACCACCCCGAAGAGCTAGAGGACCTGTGGTTTATGGAGCAGGAAGATAGGGTGGGAAGTAGCCCAGGGGAACCAGACATTGATCCAGTTGTGGAACTGGGAATGGAATTCATGTTTCAGGGAGATCTCCGCTGACTCAGTGGCAGATACACTCGTCACTGATAGGGCCCTGGGCTGGGACCTAGTGGAGTAGGGAGGTCCTGGGTCTTCTTACCCAGGCTGCCAACCCACCCCGGTTGGTGGCCCACCCCCTTTTTGGCCACTAAGCCATGCTGCCTGGCACAGAAGGACAGTCCTATTGACTTTGGACTTTAGGCCATGCTGCCCTGAGCAAAAGGGCAGCCCTGTTGACCCTGGACACTTGTCCATGATGCACTGCACAGAAGGGCAGCCCTATTGACTCCAGCAACTAAGTCACGCTGCCCTGCACAGTGCACAGAAGGGCAGCCCTATTGACCCTGGACACTAGGCCATGCTGCCCTGTGTAGAAGGGTAGCCCCATTCACTCTGGCCTCTAAGCTGTACCTCCCTGCGTTGAAGGGTGGTCCTATTGGCTCCGGCCTCTAGGCCATACTGCCCAGCCTCTAAGGACAGGTCACTGACACTGGCCATTGTGCCATATTGTCCTGAGCTATAGGGCTCCCCTAACAGACATAGGCCACTCAGCCAGGCTGCCCTGAATTTAAGAGCAGCCTCCACCCCCCCGATTCAGACCATTAGGTCATACCCTCCTGAGAAGAGGTGCAGTTGTTTGGACTTGGTCACAGCGCCAAAACACCCCAAAGAGGTGACAGGGTATACCTGCCCTGTGACAGAAGTATTAAGGATTACATTATGGCTTTGTTATTGGTGCTAGTACTGCCATTAAAGGCTGACACACCAAAAAAGGAGGTTCAGTCATGGAGTATAATAATCTTAAAAGGACACGCAAAAAAAGCCATTGCTATCACTTGCTATCACTTACTCAGATGTTGATGTAGGTGATCTATCACGCTCACCTACTAGTGCCTTGTAAAATTGTGTTGTAATATATTCAGTTTGGAAGCTGGACGAAAACTTCCTTGAACATTTAGGAGAAATGTAGCAAGGAATCAATTCTGAAGCACTTAGAAGAGAGGAAAGTGATCAGGAACAGTCAGCATTGATTCACCAAGGGCAAGTCATGCCTGACTAATCTAATTGCCTTCTATGACTAGATAACTCGCTCTGTGGATGAGGGGAAAGCAGTGGACATGTTTTCCTTGACTTTAACAAAGCTTTTGTTACGGTCTCCCATAGTATTCTTGCCAGCAAGTTAAAGTATGGGCTGGATGAATGGACTATAAGGTGGATAGAAAGCTGCTTAGATCATCGGGCTCAGCAGGTAGTGATCAATGGCTCCATGTCTGTTTGGCAGCCGGTATCAAGCTGAGTTCCCCAAGGGTCGGTCATGGGGTTGGTTTTGTTCAATATCTTCATTAACGATCTGGAGGATGGCGTGGATTGCACCCTCAGCAAGTTTGTAGATGACACTAAACTGGGAAGAGTGGTAGGTATGCTGGAGGGCAGGGATAGGATACAGAGGGACCTAGACAAATTAGAGGATTGGGCCAAAAGAAATCAGATGAGGTTCAACAAGGACAAGTGCAGAATCCTGCACTTAGGACGGAAGAATCCCATGCACCGCTACAGACTAGGGACCGAATGGCTAGGCAGCAGTTCTGCAGAAAAGGACCTAGGGGTTACAGTGGACGAGAAGCTGGGTATGAGTCAACAGTGTGCCCTTGTTGCCAAGAAGGCTAACAGCATTTGGGGCTGTATAAGTAGGGGCATTGCCAGCAGATCGAGGGACATGATCGTTCCCCTCTCTTCGACATTGGTGAGACCTCATCTGTAGTACTGTGTCCAGTTTTTGGCCCCACACTATAAGAATGATGTGGAAAAATTGGAAAGCGTCCAGCGGAGAGCAACAAAAATGATTAGGGGACTGGAACACATGAGTTATGAGGAGAGGCTGAGGGAACTGGGGATATTTAGTCTACGGAAGAGAAGAATGAGGGGGGATTTGATAGCTGCTTTCAACTGCCTGAAAGGGGGTTCCAAAGAGGATGGATCTAGACTGTTCTCAGGGGTACCAGATAATAGAACAAGGAGTAATGGTCTCAAGTTGCAGTGGGGGAGATTCAGGTTGGATATTAGGAAAAACTTTTTCACTAGAAGGGTGATGAAGCACTGGAATGCGTTACCTAGGGAGTTGGTGGAATCTGCTTCCTTTGAGGTTTTTAAGGTCAGGCTTGACAAAGCCCTGGCTGGGATGATTTAGTTGGGGATTGGTCCTGCTTTGAGCAGGGGGTTGGACTAGATGACCTCCTGAGGTCCCTTCCAACCCTAATATTCTATGATTCTATAAAAATATTTCCTGCGTATGAAATAATGGCTCTGGGTTCAGTTCAGGAACACCCATTATTATTTTAAACCTTTGGATTTTGTTATAGTTTGAAACATTGACACAGGTGTGCATTCACTCATATGCCTGTGTGAAAATATGTAGTAGGCCAAATCATACAGCCCTTGCTTGGTAGGAGTTTTGGTTCAGTAAACACAAATTCTGTAACCCTTCCTGACAGCAGGAGTTTTACCAGAATATGGTATTTGGCCATTTGTTATATATATATAAATATAAGCTTTAAACAAGCAGATCACCCAGTGCCCAAAATATGAATACCTTTTGGCCCTTGCAGGAGAGGACCAGGCTCCTGATTACACTTGTGAACAATCTTGGCAGTGTACAGACAAATGAATCTCAAGTGTTCTTCAATTTTCTCTCTCCTTCTTATCACTCTGTAGTACTTCACTTTCATATTTGACTTGTCCAGATTGCATGTGCAGTTCTGTTATTGCCAGCATATGTCAACAACAGTGTCAATGAAAGTACCCTGCCCTTCATTCCACAGTCAGACAGTTCTTCCCTACATTAGTCCCAGATACTGCAAAGTGACATTGCATATATACTCCTTCCATCCAGTGGACAGCAAGGAAGTAATGATGTGTAATTATTATTTTTTCTGTACATTTGCATCTGTCTCAGGAAAGGTATGATCCCATAAGTTGTCTGGTTTGTTTGGTGGTTTTTACTCTGAGGCTTGTAGCTTTCAGTATTACTCACACATTCTGGATTTTAAAAAAAGACATTTTATTTTTCTTTTGGTGGGAGCTGGGGGGAGGCGGGAAGGGAGAGATTATTGCAATTATAGCTGTTATTCCTAACTTATTAACCTTTTTAATAACTCAGAGGGAGAACTAATAATTCTGTGCTGCAAATACTGTATCAGTTGTTTCATGAACATTTTTGGACCTGGTCCTGCAGTCTATATATACACAAGTATTCTCATGAAACTCATATTCCTTGTGTGTAAGGGTTGTAGTATCATGCCCTATATCATCACTTTTGCTGTAGTTAAAAGACATGGCAATATTTTAGGGAGGGTTAAGAGACTGGTGAGGTAGAGGCTGTGACAAGAAATGCATAAACACTGGCTCCTCTAGAGCAGTTAAAACTGATATGACTTGCTATTACAATAGCAGCTAAAAGGATAATAATGGTCTTTGAAAATTAAAAAGCTCTAAGGCAGAGATGTCTTACTGTACATCGAGTGTGTGGAGGAATCAATTACAAATGTTGCTTTGCTCTTCCCTTCAAAAGACACAAGTCATGCCATTATGTTTATTTTAATGCTTTTATTAGTGAGATAAAATATCTGCGACTGGGTGGCATCAGGAAAACTTTGGTATGAATGTAGACCAGGGTACTTTTTTATTTTTGGCTTTGTGGCCTCTCTTAGACTGTCCTGAGGGGATTGTGTGTGTTTGACATCTCATTCTAAAGTATATAAAATCATAAAAATAATTGTAAGATCTGTGATAGCGTCATTCATCTTAATAATTGTCATTAGTCCTATCAAAACAAGAAGCACATAATAACAATGCAGCGATTATGTATTTTCCTAGTTTTAAGTAGCAGAAGACACAGATTTACAGAAAGCAAATTCCTTGCAGTCATGCCACAATAACACTGCAGCTGTATTACAGGCAAGTGTGCTAAATTGGCTAACTGGCTGGCATGAATTATGCCGTTGCAAAACTGGTTAATTCATAATTCAGAGAAGGTTGGCTTCAAAGCTACCTTATTGACATGCCTGAAGAAAGTGGATGGAACTAATTAACACTCAGCATTATATAATAGGAAGAATTAAATAAAGCAGCTTCAATGTTAAACTCAGACCCCTGTGAAGATATTCCCTTTAGTTATGGAGATTTTGGAATGATGGACAAGCTAAACCAAAACTCATAATCCTATTACAGTCTCCTATACCCATCTAATAAGCTTAAAGGGCTGGGGTTGTTTTGGTTTTGGGGTTTTTTGTGTTTTTTTTTACAGTCTATGATATTGCCTTTTCCCTATAGTTTTTCCTGATAATATATTATTTATTGTACACATTGAACATCTCGTTGTTTAAAATGTTTGTATAAATGTTGATATATTTTAACTGTAATTGTGCTATTGGCTTCTAGGGATTTCAAATTATATTTTTACTAAAGGTATTCTGTTATGAGGAACATAAATATAATTATAATAATAATAATTATAAAGATAATTATAACTGAACCTTTACAAGGGTGATATATATGGAAATATCAAACCCGTAGGGGTATCATGAACTACAGAGTGCAAACAAGTGATGTTTGAACTGTATTATGTACTCTAGTGCTTCTGTTCCCGCAGAGTTATTATTGTATCTGAGATTACTCACACCTTCTGAAGTAGCTTTCTTCCCCCCACAACTTCTACCCCCACTAAACAATTATTGTGAGAGACAATACTCATGTTCCGATGGCTGAAAGAAGATGAAGCTGGTGGTTTAGACTAGTGAATCAATTTTCAGCTGAGCTATGTGGTTCATATGAATTAATTGACCCTTTAAGAGCATTTGTCTATCAAACTTCTCATTCCTATTCAATGAGCTTTGTAATTATCATTTAACTTAAATTTTGCAAGATACTGTTTATATCAATACACTAAGAATGATGTGTGGAATTTTTTGGCTGCAAATCATGTGGCATTGTTCACAATTTGAAAGTTGGATGTATACGTTATGCTTTCTGTGCTCATGTTGCAATTTTTAACAATGTCAACCTACTGGGATGAATTAGCAGCTTATTGAACAGGAATAATGCTTATCTATAATTAGTCAAAGAATAAATAGATGATACAAATCTCAACTGTTAATTGCTGACACTTTTGTCTGAAGTTCTATCTGAGTTCTAATTCAAAATGAGTTTACCAATGCCAACACCAATGTTGTGTGCACCAACCCACACAACAGAAATATCTTGCTTATTTATTCATGTAAAAAACAAAACAAAAAACCCACCCTTTTTTGGGCCATATTGTTTTGGGGCCTTATATGGGGGTCAGTCAGGGAAGGAACTTGTCCTTACACTTCACACTAAGAAAATTAGCTTAAAGATCATTTTAGCCTTAATTATATAACACCTAGATTAACATGATATGGTGGGACAAACAAAGCAGGGCTTCTATAAAGAAAAGATATTCCTCTCTAATGTAGTTGAATTTATTGAGTGTGTCAGCAAAATAGTACATAAAAGAGAAGCAAATGATGTAATTTATTACCTTCAAAACAGACTTTTAAGCATGCACACTACATAGTCATGAACAAGAGGTAAAGCATTGAAATAGCTTCAAAACTGGCTATGAATCTGCAAGCAAGGGTAGGAATAAATGGTCAATTTTCATCACGGCGAAATGTGTCACAGGGGATTCTCTGCAGTTCCTTACCTATTTTAATATATATAATCTGTAAAATGAGATAAACCTGGAGGTGATAAGTGTTCAGATAATTCAAAATTATTTAATTTAAGTAAGTGTAGAGAAGACTGTGGTTAACTTCTGAGGACACTAATAAAACTAGTAAATTGGCAATATGTGGCAGATAAAATTAACTCTGGTAAATGGAAAGTAATGCATGCAAGGAATACTTTTATCTACATATACATGTTCTTTTATCTACATATATGTAGATAAAAGTGTGTGTGTGTGTGTATATATATATAATATGTATTACTGGGTTCGAAATTAACTTTTTTTTACATAGGACAAATAGTATTATTGTGGAGAGCTAAATGCAAATCTGTTCTTGATGGGCAGCGGCAGTCAAAAAATAAACTGGGTTGTATAAAGAATCAAATAAAATACTAGTTGTATTTCAAAAAATATTTATAGCAGCAATAGAAGAGGTTCAGAACTAAACAAGCAAAATTATTAGAAGCCTGGAAAGTTTTCATGTGAAGAGGTTGAAAAGATCAGCACTGTTTAGTTTAGAGAGGGGACAAATAAGCGGAGGCCTTCATTAAAGGGATACAAAATTATAAACAGTATAAGTAAATAAGGCCAGGTCTACAGTGCAAACTTTAGTGCAGTATTCTTGGTTAGGTGTGTGATTTTATGGGGGTTTTTTTAGGACATTTCTATACAGGCAAAGCCCTAGTGCAAATGCAGTTATACTGGCAAAAAAGTGCTTTTCCCAGCATAACTTATTTTGTTTTGGGGAGGTGGTATAAGCTATGCCAGCAAAAGAACTCTTTTGCCTATTGTATAAGTTGCATCTATGCAAGGAGGGTTTGCCAACATAGCTGTACCAGCAAACCTTTTCTGTATAGACTAGGACTAGGGATGTTTGTTTTTACCCTTTCTCATGACACAAAAACAAGCTGACAATTAAATTGAAAGGCAATAAATGTAAAACAGATAATTTTTACACAATGTATAATTAACTTGTGGAACTCACTGCCATAAAATATCATGGAATCAAAGGGTTTAGTATGATAATTTTTTTAAAGGGTTAGACATTTACATGTACTATTAAAATCCTCAGTCACATTAGATCCCAATCACATTCACAATTACATTAGGTCCCAGTTCAGTAAAGTATCCTTATTTCAGAGGGCTGCTTACATATGTACTTCACTCCCATTGAAGTTAATTGGAATTAACATGCTTAAGTACTCTCCTGAATTAGGGCCTTACACAGGATAAAAAGTATAAGGGACATAAATCTGCATGCTTCAGGGCATAAGACATTGATGAGGTTAGGCAGAAATTGTGCCTACTAGCAGATTACTGCATAATTGTCCAGCATGAGGAGGTTTGCACCTTCCTCTAAGTATCTGTTATTGGCCATCAGACACAGGTACTGGATTTGAAAGACCACTGGACTGAACTTGAATGGTTATCTTTATGTTTGATTGTGTCCTGGACCCTCACTGTTATGCACTAGGATTGTTGAACCCTGGAAAGGGCTATGTCAAGACCCTGCCATCAGAGCTTCTATAGTGTAATTTCATATCAGTATCTCCATGAAAATTTGCAAAGATGAAACACCGAATTCTCATATTTGTATGTGTTATTGTCTCAACATAATGCCACTGAGATGCTCAAAGTTTGGAGTAGATGCAGTTCAGAAATTGTTCCCAAAATGAGTTCACATTTCTTCCCACCAACCTTGGATGTTAAGGTGTTCGTGCTGTGTACGTTTGTCCCTTTTGTGTTCTGTGCATACATCTAGTATAACTACTTAAAACAACTTAGTTCTCTTTGTCTCTCACACACATACACACACTCACACACAAATGTAACTAAAAGAATCCTGTGTCTTCCCAGGTGGTTTAGATAGGATGAGTCTTCTTTATGATATTGGTAGAGGTAGGATGTTGATATATTTATTAATAATAGTAGCAGTCTTAATAGCAACATAATATAGTTTTTTATTATTTCTGTAATGCCAGAGTTTTGAATGGCATTTGACAGAGATACACAAGAGGACATGGTCTATCCTCTGAGGAGCTTACATGAAGCTTAGTGCTGTTTAGATTATGTTGTGAAGGATGTTCTCTGGTATGTTTTTTTATATTTAAATTAATCTGTATAAAGAGCTCTTTCTACCTTGCATTTCCAATATTCATAGACGGTATCTTTTAGTGAGAGAAGAATTACTGACCTGTAGGTAGGATTCTGTGAGACTAGTATAATCAATATACACACTATCCCATCCTCTCCCACCTCCTCCAGGGAAGTTTTATATCATAATTTTAAATTGCTATCTTTAAATCAGATATGAAATATAGAATTTACTGTATGACTTAAAAAAATTAACTGTCTTTGAATATGTCTTTGGATGCCATGCACTAGATGCCTCACATTCAGGAGTGTGAATCCATTCTACAGGTCAATAGTGCTTTTAGAGAAATTTGCTTATAGGTATGTAATTGTCCTTTTGATTAAAGCAATTGCAAATTATTCACATAAAATTGTACGAAAGTGGCTGTATGCTTGTAAATCAGTGAAGATATTAAGAGAATGGTTTGCCAAGCTTTCGATTTTTTCCCTACAAAGTAATAATAGAGGAGGTAAAGAAAAGACACTTCACAACTGAAATAGGGTAAAATATCAGATTGTTAAGTTGGTTGCATATTTAAGTAAATAAACTATTGATCGAGCAGATTTCCAAATGAATCTTTGGAAAAAAATCCAAAAAAAACCCCAAAATGAACTCGACAGCATTCCTGCAGGGATTGGCCTTCATCAAATGTTTACAGTGGTTTTTGGTACCTTGGCACTACAGTCATACCACTGGGGGGTTGAGAGACAATGCCGAGGGTAAAATTTCAGTTCATTGCTTCCGAGGAGATGTGTGCAGGCTTTTGAGCTGAAAGGTTCATTAGGTCAGACTACATGAGCTGTCAGTTAGCCCAGGAAGACAGGAATGTATTTTTTTTCTTCCTACGAAAGGAGGAGGGGAAATAATCCAACTTTAGGAATTGCATCATTCACTTCCTACACTATCAAGTTGTACATCTTTACATTCTGCAAGAATTAAAGGATAATAGGTAAACTAGAATTGGATATGTGATTCAACCATAACTAGATTATTTAGAAGATTTTTATTTATTAAGTATGGTGAGATTTATGTAGGTTTGAATAGGAAGCCAAATGCTTATTCTTTAATGCCAGTGATATATAAACTATAATAGTATGATGTACAAATAACAATTTTAAATTGAACCAGTTTCTCAGTTTTGTTCTCTTACAGGCAAATTAAAGTAGTCAGTGTCTGCTTCATCCTTTAAAGATGTTAAATAACTAGTGTCCAACTTTTGGTTTGTGTCAGATATTCTGAAGATACTTCATAAATTCTTTTCCTTATGAGCATGTACACGTTTCAAAGCAAGGGTGACTTAGACAGCCTATTCCATTATACATAAGTCTATTTTATTTCTAAGTGTCATCCATTAGGACAAACATCTTGAAAAGGACACTGACTGAAATGTTCATTCCTTGTCCTAACGGGTAGAAATAAAATAAATTTATGTTTAATGGAATAGATTATCTAAAATTCCTGGTTTTGAAGAGTGGATGTTATGAATATTTATTAAATAGATCCTAATAGTAACAGACATCCATATCATAGGAAATAACACCTATTCATTGAGGACAACAATGTTTGCATCACAGCAGCAAAAGTAATCTAGCTGCCAAACAGACAGAGATTAAATAAATTAAGAAAGAAATTTTGTATTAAACTTATTCTCAGAGTAAAAATTCATTACAGTCTAGTTGAAAATTTTCCTTCAATAAAGAGAAACAGTTTTTAGTACTAATTTCCCCTTTAGATGAAATATTTTATCTTAAACTGTTGTTAAAAGGCAATTTCAGTAATATTATACACTGCTGCTGTTAGAAAAGGCAGCTGAAAGGATAGGACATTCAAAGGCAGAGCAATGTAATGGAGTGCAGACCCTGCACAGAAATTATGTTCCCCAATTCACAGAAAGATGCTCAACAGACAAAAATCTGCAAAAATTGCTGCAATATTGAGCTGCCTAATGCAGAATGCATCCCGTCATGAGAAAAAAAATGCGGTACACCAAATAGCACTGGTCATGGACTGAAACATCTATTGGAGGAAAGTGAAGAAAAAAAACCACCTCATTGATACTGGGAAGACGTGGTACACTGTACAACCACACATATGGCTGAATCTGTAGTAAGAGGCCTATGGGAATGTGTAGCCAACCTTGTCATCTGATATTAAGGCCACACATTTTCAGATGACACCTGTGTACTTAAATATACACTGAAACATTTATCTTTTGCCATATGGGGGTGGAATGATGTGAGTGTGCAGATTTTTTTGCTAGTAAGTTAAAGCTACTCTGAGCAACTTTACTTTTATAATTCATTTCCTGTAGCAGCCTACTTTGTTCTCCAGGATAGCATATGTGTTATTTTTGTCTTTGTCCTGACTCCCACCAAATTACTTCTGACTGTGCCCACTTTTTTAATGAGATCTTTTAGGAATCTTTTATGTAGATTTTTTTTTCACTGTGGCCCTACCTTAGGAAAATGTGTGTATTAGATAGTCTTTCACTGTACCTTTGACTTGAAGGCAGGCACTAAACTACCTATGAGCCATTTTTCCTATGTCTGTGTGCTAAAAATTAGAGTAACCTTCAGAAGTGCACCTATGTTATGGAGAAAGCACTCTAGAAACTCCTGTAAATAAATACAATACAAAACCTGACTATGCCCAAACCATAACCACCTATTTAATACTGTATTACTGATTGTACACTGACTACTGACACCCCCAGAAACATTATCCCATGCAGCAGGTTCACAAAAGAGTTGCAAATACTGGTTAAAGGGAGTGTAATATGGGTGCAATCAGAGTACTATCAATGCACTGCAGAAGTTACTCTCTCAGGAAAAAGTATGTTTCTGCAGAATGCTGGTAGCCAAGGTATTGCCACAATGACAAGAACTCTCTTGCTATTGGCAGAAATTTGCAACTATTTGTAAAGCTTTAAATATATGAGTATAAAAAAATATAAATTATATACCACCATCTGAAAACAGGGTGCATATATGGTCTACAAGGGACTCAGAAAAGTTCACTGCATATTAGAACACAACTGACTCCTAAAATCTGATTGTCAGAACTTGGAGAACTGAAGTTCAAAAAAGGTGTGGTGGCCAGGAGGAGAGTACTAGCAAAGTTTGAGAGAAACAGATTTTTTTTTTTTACTAAGAGAAATAGTTCTTCACTAAGCAGTGTGAAGAGCAGGTATGATAGATCCTAATCAGGAAATTACAAAACCTATCTATGAAAGAGCGATAGACTTAGGTCATATTCTGTCTTCAGATGCCTGTGTACAGCTGTCATCAATTTCATTGAGAGCTCCACGCCAGCATCGAAAGACAGAAGTTAGCTGTTATTTAGAAATACAGCTACTGCTTCAGAAATGTTTTCTGGGTTCCATCATCCTATTCAATAAAATAAGACGATGACAAAGTTCTGGAAATTTCTTGTTGAAACACAAGACCTTTGCTCTTGCTTGTGGCTTTGCCTGAAAGGCAATTTAGTAGTGCTCTGGAGAGTCTGTGCCTGGAAAGGAAAAATCTTAAAATACACAGATTAAAAACTTTATTTGTATATCACAAATATGTTGTCAGTATTTTGATTTTTAATTTGTGGAAGTGATTTGAAATAGCTAAGATATTAAACTTGAAATAATTATCGAACCCAAATTGTCATTGAGATGAGGTTAAACAATGGAGGTTCTATTTTAAGAAAATTCCAGTCTCCTTAGCTGCAAATAAAATTAACAGATGGTGTTCCACAAAGATGACATCAGAAACTGAAATACTGAGAGCACTGGTTTAATTAAGTCAAAATCAGAGAATGAGCTTATCAACTTTAGTGAATATATGTCACTGCATACACTAATATGGTGTGGTAAAGTGACATGACATCATCTTGAGTGATGGTACATGGCACAGGAGGAAAATGGGGACAAGGGACTACAGCTGTCTGAAAGGAGTAAATGTCTGCAAGCAAGCAGAATGTGGTCCTCTGTAGTGGAGTAAATCCTGTGCTCCCAACAACCTCCCCCAATCCCATGTCACTCACACACACTTATGGAGTGCCAGGAGAAGAGAGAAGGAACTGAAAGTCATTCTATTTCTCCTTGGTTTTAGCAGAGACTCCCTTTTCTTCTGAAGGGCAGGGGGAGCTGGAGGCAGTAGGCTCTTTCTCATTCTCTCCTTGCCCCCTTGAGAGAGAGGGGAAAAAATCTTCCTATAGAGGAAAGGAGGCAGAGGGGGGACCTAGATAAGACAATTGTTTTTCTCCTATCTATCAGGTTCCCTCTGTGCTCAGTCTATTGGCAGAAAGGGATTTGGAACTTCATCTGCCCAGCCAGAAACCAGCCCCTCTTGCTGCTTCTATTTCATATTCTTCTATCTGATGAGTGCTTCTTTCAAAAGCCAGGAAAGAGGAGGTGGGTTTTGGGGGAAGCTCATGAGAGGAAAAAAAGGGACAATTATCCCTCTGTTTTAGCAAAGAAAGAGAATTTGTGCTCCCCCTAAAAACTCTTTACTGTGTACGTTTGAGAGAGAGAGAGAGAGAACATGCCCACCTATTGTCTTACTATGTCAATAAGGAAAAAGAATGAGAAGTACTTTTGGCACTTAGAGACTAACAAATACATTTGAGCATAAGCTTTCATGGGCTAAAGCCCACTTCATCAGATGCATGCAATGGAAAATACAATAGGAAGATATATATATATACAGAGAATATGAAAAAATGAGGGTTGCCATACCAACTCTAAAATGGCAGCCCCCATTTTTTCATGTTCTGTGTGTGTAGATATACATATATATCTTCCTACTGTATTTTCCACTGCATGCATCAGATGAAGTGGGTTTTAGCCCACGAAAGCTTATGCTCAAATACATTTGTTAGTCTCTAAGTGCCACAAGTACTCCTCGTTCTTTTTGCTGATACAGACTAACATGGCTACCACTCTGAAATAAGGGGCATTATATGCGAGTTGTTTCTCACACACATTACCTGTTAGCATCAATAAGAGATCTGTGTGTGGGAGCATCTGGCCCTACATATCAATCTAAATGAAGAAACCCACTATCTTAAATTGAAGATATGTTTAAAAATGAAATATGTCTTTCTATTTTTGTTTTTAAATCACTAAAATATATCATGTGATAAATGGCTGTTTTCATGCTTCTAGGAGGGAAAACCTTTGAAATAATGAAGGCAAGCTGTTTTTTTTTTATGTAAATCCTTAAAGTTTAGAGTTAGGATATATAATATACTCTCCAGTAATTTAATCTGTTAAAAACATTCAGTAAGAAGTTATTTTAATTGTGGGCTAATTAATTATAGTTGACTGAGTTGAGCTAAATATAGTAGGTTTGATTTAGACATACAAATCAGTGGTTTGTCAGCTTTTCAAGGCATAATCCTAGTTTCAACATTATCTGACGGTAGTCAGCCCATCAGGCCTGAAGATGTGCTCTGGAGCATCGCATCTTTTCACTCATGACTAGTTATTTATTTTATGAAGCATAATTCACAACTGGCATAACGAAAGTGGGAAGGGCTGAAGAAAATATTCCAAAAGGTACCCTTTATTTTTATTTGTTTCCTTCATTCATATAATAGGCAATTGTCAGTGAATTATAAATGCTGCTGCAACCTGCATCTCCATGTGTGGTTTTATTTCCATGGCAAAAAATAGCACCCAAACATAACAAATTTAATTAATGTAAATTATGTCTCTTCTGGCTGTATATTCAAGAATATGTAAATTTAACCTTGCTCCATAAAAGTAACTCACTGCTAGTAGCTTCTGTGACAAATAAACCCTGCTATATAACATACTGCATTTTCATAATACTGCATAATGCAAAGGACAGTCTTAGCAACTGCCTTCATAAGACAGGAATTTGCACTTTTTTAACTGAATATGGTTTCTTTGGTTCTGTTTTAATCCAGGCATCTGTGGATATTGTTTTTATTTGAAAAGAAAGGGATGAGTTGTTTCTAAATGTGTGTCGTTGCTCCGGGCATGCGAAAGAATGAGTTTAAATCAATCAGTTGTTTACAAAAAGACTGTCTTAGTGTCAGTGCCAGTTGATGGATGTTAGGAGTTGAAACCAGGATTTGTGCTCTTCAGTCACTGAGCTGACAGGGGAAGCACGCTTGCTCAGGTGAAACTCTCTTTCTCCAAGAAAGAGGGTATCAAGGTGCCCTGTTTGAGGCCATTCTTCCCCCAAGCCATACTGGTATTCTCAGCCAGAGAGGGGTATTACTCATCACTCATGGAGTGAAACTGAACAGCATAAATAATTAGTATTATTATTGGTTGCATTGAATAGCACTTTGAATAGATAGAGCCCTGCCTGGGTACAAAATTTGTATCCACATCTGATCCACAAAAAAGATCCCCGCATATAAAGCGGGTATCTGTGGATTTACAGGGCTCTATGGGTAGACATAAGATTAATGTTAAAATTCAGTGTAGAAATGAGGAGATCCATTTTTAATACATACACATAATGGTAAGGTAAAATGGTGCTTTAATAAAAGCACCAGAATTGAAAATGAGCTTGGTCCAATTCTAGTGTCCAGTAGATGTTAATGTCAAAGTTAGAGAATAAAGCCACATTATGTTTTGTGCATGAGTTATAACCTTACTCTCTAAATAATACCAAGTGGACAGAAACACACACCAAAACAGCAACTGGAGAACTATATTAATGGAGATTACCTTTCCCTCTTCAGGGATTTTTTTTTCACCTGATGCTTGCGTTGGCTAGCCATGGAGAATGTCCTCCATTCCACAATACTGTGATACTTTATTTGCTACCAGTTCTACTTGCATCATGGATTTTTTTCCCGCATGGAGGAGTCTGCATTTGCATACCTCTCTCGGGATGGACTTCACCTGAGTAAGGAAGGAAATAGACTTCTAAGATGGAGCATGGCACAACCGATCAAGAAAGCTTTAAACTAGGAATCTGGGGGGGATGGTTGGGAGATGTCCAGGTAATCTCCACGCCGAATTTTCTCTTTGAGAGGGAAGAAAACGAAGTAAGAGAGGATATAGCCGTGGGTAGGAGAATGGACATCAGTAGGAAGGGTAGTGTACATACCAGTCCAATAGATGATACTGGTGGTAGAATGTCTGTGCCTAATCGGGTAAAGAATGTGAGTGAGGCCAAACAGCAAAAATGAAGATGTTTGTACGCTAATGCCAGGAGCCTAGGTAACAAAATGGAGGAACTAGAGCTACTGGTGCAGGAAGTGAAACCAGATTTTATAGGAATAACAGAAACATGATGGAATAGTAGTCGTGACTGGACTACAGATGTTGAAGGGTATGTGCTCTTTAGGAAAGACAGAAATAAAGGCAAAGGTGGTGGAGTAGCATTGTATATCAATGATGAGGTAGACTGTGAAGAAATAAGAAGTGATGGAATGGATAAGACAGAGTCTGTCTGGGCAAAAATCACATTGAAGAAGAAAGCTACTAGAACCTCCCCTGGGATAGTGCTTGGGATGTGCTGTAGGCCGCCGGGATCCAATTTGGATATGGATAGAGACCTCTTTAATGTTTTTAATGAAGTAAATATGAATGGGAATTGTGTGATCATGGGAGACTTTAACTTCCCAGATACAGACTGGAGGACAAGTGCTAGTAATAATAATAGGGCTCAGACTTTCCTGGATGCGATAGCTGATGGATTCCTTCACCAAGTAGTTGCTGAACTGACAAGAGGGGATGCCATTTTAAGATTTGGTTTTGGTGAGTAGTGAGGACCTCATAGAAGAAATGGTTGTAGGGGACAACCTTGGTTCGCGCGATCATGAGCTAATTCAGTTCAAACTAAACGGAAGGATAAACAAAAACAGATCTGTGACTAGGGTTTTTGATTTCAAAAGGGCTAACTTTAAAAAATTGAGGAAATTAGTTAGGGAAGTAGATTGGACTGAAGAACTTGTGGATCTAAAGGCAGAGGAGGCCTGGGATTACTTCAAGTCAAAGCTGCAGAAGCTATTGGAAGCCTGCATCCCAAGAAGGGGAAAAAATTCATAGGCAGGAGTTGTAAACCAAGCTGGATGAGCAAGCATCTCAGAGAGGTGATTAAGAAAAAGCAGAAAGCCTAGAAGGAGTGGAAGATGGGAGGGATTAGCAAGGAAAGCTACCTTATTGAGATCAGAACATGTAGGGATAAAGTGAGAAAGGCCAAAAGCCATGTAGAGTTGGACCTTGCAAAGGGAATTAAAACCAATGGTAAAAGGTTCTATAGCCATATAAATAAGAAGAAAACAAAGAAAGAAGAAATGGGACCGCTAAACACTGAGGATGGAGTGGAGGTTAAGGATAATCTAGGTATGGCCCAATATCTAAACAAATACTTTGCCTCAATCTTTAATGAGGCTAATGAGGATCTCAGGGATAATGGTAGGATGACAAATGGAAATGAGGATATGGAGGTAGATATTACCACATCCGAGGTAGAAGCCAAACTTGAACAACTTAATGGGACTAAATCGGGGGGCCCAGATAATCTTCATCCAAGAATATTAAAGGAACTGGCACATGAAATTGCAAGCCCATATGCAAAAAACTTTAATGAATCTGTAAATTCAGGGGTTGTACTGTATGACTGGAGAACTGCTAATATAGTTCCTGTTTTTAAGAAAGGGGAAAAAAAGTGATCCGGGTAACTACAGGCCTGGTAATTTGACATCTGTAGTATGCAAGGTCTTGGAAAAAATTTTGAAGGAGAAAGTAGTTAAGGACATTGATGTCAGTGGTAATTGGGACAAAATACAACATGGTTTTAAAAAAGGTAGATCCTGTCAAACCAACCTGATCTCCTTTTATGAGAAGGTAACAGATTTTTTAGACAAAGGAAACGCAGTGGGTTTAATTTATCTTGATTTCAGTAAGGCATTTGATACGGTTCCACGTGGGGAATCATTAGCTAAATTGGAAAAGATGGGGATCAATATGAAAATTGAAAGATGGATAAGGAACTGGTTAAAGGGGAGACTACAACGGGTCACACAGAAAGGTGAACTGTCAGGCTGGAGGGAGGTTGCAAGTGGAGTTCCTCAGGGATCAGTTTTGGGACCAATCTTATTTAATCTTTTTATTACTGACCTTGGGACAAAAAGTGGGAATGTGGTAATAAAGTTTGCGGATGACACAAAGCTGAGAGGTATTGCCAATACAGAGAAGGTCTGGGATATCATACAGGAAGATCAGGATGACCTTGTAAACTGGAGTAATAGTAATAGGATGAAATTTAATAGTGAAAAGTGCAAAGTCATGCATTTAGGGATTAATAACAAGAATTTTTGTTATAAACTGAGGACACATCACTTGGAAGTAACAGAGGAGAAGGACCTCGGAGTATTGGTCGATCACAGGATGACTATGAGGCGCCAATGTGATATAGCCATGAAAAAAGCTAATGAGGTCTTGGGATGCATCAGGCGAGGTATTTCCAGTAGAGATAAGGAGGTGTTAGTACCGTTATACAAGGCACTGGTGAGACCTCATCTGGAATACTGTGTTTAGTTCTGGTGTCCCATGTTTAAGAAGGATGAATTCAAACTGGAACAGGTACAGGGAAGGGCTACTAGGATGGTCCGAGGAATGGAAAGCCTGTCTTATGAAAGGAGACTCAAGGAGCTTGGCTTGTTTAGCCTAACCAAAAGAAGGCTGAGAGGAGATGTGATTGCTCTCTATAAATATATCAGAGGGATAAATACCACAGAGGAAGAATAATTATTTAAGCTCAGTACCAATGTGGACAAAAGAACAAATGGATATAAACTGGCCATCAGGAAGTTTAGACTTGAAATTAGACGAAGGTTTCTAACTATCAGAGGAGTGAAGTTCTAGAACAGTCTTCCAAGGGAAGAAGTGGGGGCAAAAGACATATCTGGCTTCAAGACTAAGCTTGATAAGTTTATGGAAGGGCTGATGCGATAGGATAGCCCAATTTTGGCAATTAATTGATCTTCAACTATTCGCAGTAGATATGCCCAGTGGCCTGTGATGGGATGTTAGATGGGGTGGGATCTGAGTTACGACAGAGAATTCTTTCCTGGGTGTCTGGCTGGTGAGTCTTGCCCACGTGCTCAGGGTTTAGCTGATCACCATATTTGGGGTTGGGAAGGAATTTTCCTCCAGGGCAGATTGGCAGAGTCCCTGGGGTTTTTTCGCCTTCCTCTACAGCGTGGGGCACAGGTCACTTGCTGGGGGATTCTCTGCACCTTGAAGTCTTTAAACCACGATTTGAGGACTTCAGTAGCTCAGACATAGGTTTGGGAGTGGGTGGGTGAGATTCTGTGGCCTGCGCTGTGCAGGTCGTCAGACTAGATGATCATAATGGTTCCTTCTGACCTTAAAGTCTATGATTCTATGACATACGTAAAGAATTTGTATTCTCAGCCATGCTCACAGAAATAAATTACTAACTGTAGAGTTAGAATTATTTCAGTGCAGCACAACCTTTCCTGTATGGTCACCAGATTACATATTTTGGCATCAATCATAAAACAGAATTTGATTAAGTCAATTAACATAAGGTTTCAGAATGTGTCTCCCTGTTGATTATTTGGAAACCCTCCATTCATATTGCTGTATAATGGTATAAAATAAGGAGAACATCCAAAGATGTTTTAGAAGGAAATTTTCTAATTTTTACTCTTACACTATATAGTCAAAACAGTACTCTGTCTAAGATTATAATAATCAATGTATCTTTGGTGGACACGATTTTGATTTCAGCACATAATTTGATGGCAGATGGGAAAGTGACGAGATCTCTTACTGATTTTAGTTGGCTCAGTTATGAGATTTGCCTGCAGTGACTTGCATTTGAGTTCTAATAGATGCGTACTTTATACCAGAATTAATCTTTTTGCATTGTCACAATTCAATGCTAATTCCAACTGAAATTATGTAGCACATTCATTTTAATAAATTCAGTTTGCACTGTGGCTTGTATTGGCCAACATTTGATATTTTAAACCAGCAGTTCATGTACATTTACTGTATGAGGTCCAAACACTGTTTGTCAAACAATATGATTTTTAAAGAGAGGAAAATAAAACATGACAGACTGCACTATGTCTTTGAATGTGTGATTATGTAAATTTGTTTATGTTAATCTCCGATACATTACCTAGCATTAGCTCTCTTTCCTTTATCTAGCTGACGCTAAAGCTTGTGTTAATTTACAGCAGAAATATAGGTATGCTTGAAATCACCTAATTTGAAATTGTAGTTCTTAGACTGAAGAAGTAAGAAATCTAATTATGTAAAGAGTATTTTGAATAAAATATTGCATAAATGAGTAGAAACATAATTAATTTCCAAATGCAACCAAAAGTAACAGTCTTTCAAAGTAGTGGTTTGTCATCATAACATTAAGCCATTTCATTCTCTTTAAATTAATATGCATATTTTAAGTATGCCAGAGTGAAGAAGTCTACTGTTTTCATTTTGATAGTATTTCTCACAACTTGCTGTGAGATTTCTGATGAGAAACTAATTCTCTAAAAAATAAAAGGAGTACTTGTGGCACCTTAGAGACTAACAAATTTATTGGAGCACAAGCTTTCGTGAGCTACAGCTCACTTCTTCGGATGCGTATCATTAGATTTACCCATGACTCTCTCTACTCATGAGACTAGAAGCTTAAGATCCTTCTTAAAAAAAAAAAAAAAAAAAAAAGCCCCACACCGTGCTTCACTTTATTTAAGATGGCAAATTTACAACTGCCGTCAGTATGTCCTTATTTTCATTAATGTGAACGCTCTTTGTACAAATAATGAAGTTTGCTTTTTAAAATATTGTTAAACACAATAGACCAACTCCTGTTTTCCTTACTTAAGCAAAAGAACCTTTTTTACTTTTTTTGTGAGTTTTGCCTGGATAAAGACTGCAGGATATGGTCCAGTATTCAAATGAAAATAAAATATAAAAATCCATTTCTATGTAAGATACATTTTATGTAAGTAAGATTCAGCTTATTCGTGTATTCTATTTTGTATACTTATATGGTAAAATTACTTTTTTAAACAGGAAGTTAGATTGAGATATTGACTGAGCAAGCTCTGCAGTAGAAAAGCACTCCTATGTGCGATAGGCAGCAGATAGGAATGATCAGAGTCTGCAACTCTGCCACTTGCTTCAGCTTTTACAGAATGTAGGAACTAGCATGACAGTTCTCATTTCCTATTCCAACTAAATTTGCACTATTAGAACATGAGAAACAACAAATGTAAAGAACTAAAGTAATCTGCCTGTAGGAAAAAAAATGTTCAAAGAACTCCATGGATAGGCACATTGAAATAAGATTTTATTTGCACACTGTGATTGTGATTTTGCAGAGTTTCCCCTCTCCTATCCCAGATGATGATTATTGAGCAATTAGAGTACTGTATCTCTATCAATAAAGTGCCTACAAATAATAACCCCATTAGGACATTGCAACATTGCAACATTAACGGTAGCATATGTAACTCCTTGTGAATTTGTTAAACTGATACTTGTGGAGTTCCCACACACAATAGACTGATTAGTGCACATAAATAGTATTATGAGAGCTAGATACAGTTTGCCCAAGGCGGCATGTTTCATTATGTCAGTCACTATCTGATTCAAGCACCTAGGACATTTTTAAAATTAAACTATTACACATAACCAGGAACTTGATGTGAAAAGATCAACATTAAGCCCAAAAAATTGAGGCTTCTAATACTGAAGCAGTTAAGAATTTTAAGTAGTGCAAATTAATGTTTGCTGTGCTGCAGTGCTTCTGCACATGTAATAATGATTGGGATAAGAGGCCAATAGGAACAGATTTTATAGCAATAATGGTTCCCTGCCCTGTTTTTCTCTTGTATCTTTGGCTCAGCAAAGGCAAAGCTTTTTATCAGAGGATCTGACACAATGCAGCTGCAAACAGCAGGGGGAGAGTTTGGCCAAATTGCCAGCCTCTAACAAACATCTATAAAACAAAACAAAATTTACATTACCAATGACAAATCAAAGCTGAAAGTTCGCCTTGCCTGTTGTCATTCATTGCCATTCATATTTAGGAAGCAGACTGCTGTGATAATTGATTTGATGGTCCAGCTTGAGTGGAAGCACTTCTGGGCATAGCAGGCCTCAGAGATGCCAAAAAAGAAGAAAAGGTGGGAATGAAATAATGCACTACTTTCTCCTCAGAGGCATGTGGCCCAGTTTTTGAGAACAGAAAAACATGCTTTAGAAAAAAGAAAAAAACTCTTAAGAACTCAGTAATAAATACAAAAATGACCATATAGCCTCAGTCAGATTAAAAATAGGCATTCAGACAGAGACAATGAGCATACATATTTTACTGGCAGGTGAATAATAGGAGAGCACTGTGGAAATAATCTGATTTTTAACGGACTCTGTCCATGGGAGTACCTTTTTTGCTGCTCTTTTGTGTAAGGACAAAAGTGGTTCCCTTTCTAAAAAGTCTTTTAATTTTTTTAAGCTGTTCAAAGTGGAATTGATGGTTCAGAAGAAGAAAATGAAAACAGTAATTGAGTTTGAAAGGCAATATATATGCCTGGATTATCCGAACTCCTATTGAGTTTATTTACTTCAACCAATAGGTGATAATGAAGCTTGTCTCTATATTTGTGTCTGGAGGGTGGTGTTCACCCATAGCCTCCTGCTGATATGAATAACTTAGGAGACTAAAGTGCTGGTTGAGAAAAATAGATAAAAAAGGTACTCAATTCAGTGCCTGACCTCTTAATCACAACTCCCAGCTCAACTGTGTGCCCTGTCATCAATTTAAAGAACCAAACAAAACCAGATAAAAGACGTGAGCTGTCAAAACACAAATTTTAATCAGAACCTGTTTGTCTTCTGAGAGAAAGGTACTTATTTACTTGCAGAAGCTGTGTAGTACTTTAACTTTGCTGAACTGTTTGTATTCATAGTCTGGGGTTTGGGATTGTGGGTTTGTGTGTGTGTTTTTGGCAACTATAAAGAAAGCAGGCATGGCTCAAGTTTGACAGCAGAGAGTTTTAAAAAGAGAAAGGGGGTGGGGAGAGCTGATGAACTATACAGAAACAAGTTTATAAATATGCTGCCCCAGTTCAAATGTAAATCTCGCCACCTCTGATTTTCAATTTTTTATCAGTATTTTCTCAGCTGCAACAAGATAATAGGTATTGTAAGCCTATTGTCCACTCAATACATACATTGACAATAGACAAAAACAACTCAACTGTACAAAAGAAGTTCTATAAAAGACTAATGTATTAACTGCTTATGGAAACACTTGGTATTTTTCTTTTTATCCATTATAATTTTTTAATGCTTCTTTTGGTATGTTAGAAGCACAGACTCAGAGTTTAAGATAATACGTTAAACATCCAAAAGTGGGATAACTAGAGTTTTTCTCATATTATATCCCTTTATTATCTTTACTAATGTATATGACACCTTTTTTGCAAGGATCAAGGCACTTGACAGAATTATAAACAAGAAACCCTTTCACTCATCACCACTGGTGTGGAATGTAGTGAATACAATAAAAGTTTTTTAGGAGAGGAAGTGAAAAAAATGTTTACTGTCTTATCAAGACACTCAGGAAAACACAACACAGATACAGGGTTGGCTGGCAGAAGACTACAACTTTATTAGCTTTACACTTTTATCTTTATTTGGGGGAGAGGGCTAACCTGCCCCAAAAAAGACTATCCATTTTTTTCATTCCAGTGCATTGTTAAATTACCTCCATGCCAAACATACAATATTCAGGGATGGGCCTCTTAAGCCTAACCCCTAGGATTCAACATCTCTCTGAATCCTCTCCCCTCATCTCCCTCTGTGTGAAGAGGGATGAGGATACCTGGCGAAGGATACTTCAGTCTATGAAGATTTAAGACTTCTTCGTCTAGTGTAATCGGGTCCACCTGTTATCTCCCAGGGCTCATGTTTTATTTCTGTGAGCTGGCCCATTTGAGCGTCTCCTGCACATTGGCCATGGGGGGTGCCAGCAACAGCTTGGCTACAGCCTCCTCCCCACTGCCTGGTATCTGCCTCCCATCAATCCAGTCTCTTCAATCCTCCCAACCACATATCTGTCCCTGTGTCTGATAATTCCCACCTTCCCTGTAAAGTCCCAGAGCATTGTATCTGATTTCCCTGTGTTTGATCACCGGGCTACCAGTGTCTCCAGAAAAGACTCTAGAGACCTTTCAGTTCCTACTTCTTCAGGCCTGATCCACATCAGCACAGTTGACATTTCTCTATCAAGCATTTCAGATCAAACCACATTCGGTGCCAGCGACAGCCAGGTAATCCAATCCAAGTTCCTGCTAAATCCTGACTCTCAAATTCCTCAGTTACACTCACACTCTGGCCACAGACAGACAGACAGACACACAGGCATAATCTTCACATGCATTTTGGGAGGAGAGGAGGCCCTAGAGTAGCCAAGCCTGGCCTTGCTTTCCTCTACTCCTCTCGGAATTCCCAGGATTGTCCGTCCTCTGTTTGTCATTTCAAATAGTGTCCCCATTGAGATAGGGATGGTAAGGGGGCAGTGAAGTTACCAGGTAATTTAGATAGGCAAAGACCAGATCTGGTTATGACATTGGGATTTAACCCCTGCTCAAATGTGTCATAGATTTTCAGTGACCATAAGTGGTCAGGTTTCAGAGTAACAGCCGTGTTAGTCTGTATTCGTAAAAAGAAAAGGAGTACTTGTGGCACCTTAGAGACTAACCAGTTTATTTGAGCATGAGCTTTCGTGAGCTACAGCTCACTTCATCGGATGCATAGCATCTGGTTAGTCTCTAAGGTGCCACAAGTACTCCTTTTCTTTTTACATAAGTGGTCAGAAACCCTCAGTTGTATATGTTGTGACTTTGGATATGTCTTCACTGCACAGTTAACCCAGGCAACTGGCAATTGATTCTGAGCACCTACTTTAGCCTAGCCGACGTGTGTGTCCCCACAACAAAGCTCTACCCACGTAACAGTGTCCTCACTGTTTTTGCACTTGCCCCTATGTGACTAGGGGCACGTTTCATAGTTCTTTGTGCTGAGAGATGCTTGAGATTTCTTTCCCTGTTACTTATGGGGAACTTGTCTGCCCTTTGGGGAGAGGATGTGGGAAAGACATTGAAAAACTATAAGCACTCGAATGATTTTTACCTGCATCCTCATGGCAAAGTTAAAGTGGAATCTGGGTTCTAATCTATACCCCCTAGCCATGTAAGGTAGCTGAGGCATCCAGCACCCCCCCAAATCCAGATTAGAGGCTTCTGTGTGGATAGTGGGCGAATTGGACTACAAGCCATATAAGAGCCTGGGTTAACTGTAGAGTGAAGGCGATACCCATTATGTAATGTTACAACATGATGGTGTGTCTCAGGTTTTCCTGCAAGTCCCATTGATTTAAATGAGAGACGGTTCTGGTTCCAAATTGCAACGTGTCTGCATTTTAACAAGTTTTCTATTAACGACATTGTGTATTCTTTTATATTAAATTACTGGGTCTTTTTAATGTATTAAATTTGTTATTGAGATATCCTGGTGGTTTTCACCCTGCAGGTACTTATTTAAATGGAGTATAGATACATTCCAGTGCCTTACCCTTTGACACAATCTTGGAGAAGAATCCTCATCACAAGGCACTGTGTGTATACATACATATAGAATCACACATACAGAATATGTGTTGGTTTGGTGTGGCCATAAAGGCTTTATAAACATTACTCATGAGTGGTAAAGCCAGGAGTGAGTTACACAAAATATCCATTAATTCATGCCAATAACATCTTTATACTACCCCATACTGCCACGCATTTTGTACCTACCATGAAAGTTACAGAAAAACTATTTAGGAATATGTTAGAGAGGCTTTAATAATTCTGGGTTATTTCTAGTATTTCTTCCTCTGTAAAGCCAGGTGCCTTAGGTACTTGTCTTAAGGCAAGCTGTCCTGCAGTACCTCAAGAGCCTGAATACAAGTCTCAGGGAAGACTGTTAAGAACCAGGGCACAAGCTGGTTGTGAGTTCTATACGTAGCCTTCACCAACCAATTATCAAGTTTAAACTCCTCAAGCACTATAACAGCATTAACATGGAGTCAAAGACAGTCCTCTTGGGTACTCTGATCTGTCTTGCCACCCAGGTGAGCCTACCTTTATAATAGATAGATACACCAAGAATCACAGCATTATTCAGGTTACTCCCAGTCCCAAAGAACCAGTCATTTACCTCAGGTCATTTGCATTAGATCACACCTAAAAAAATGCTTGTAGCCAATCCTATAATAAACTATCTAAAGATTTATTAAAAGGAAACGAGTTATTTACAAGGTTAAAAGCAGGTAAACATATATACGCATATAAATTACAAGCTTAAGTTGCAAAAGGTAATAGACGCTTCTATAACGAGCAAGCTTTTTATGTTCTTCAGGGTTAACCCAGGCTAAATAGCTGAAGATCCCTTGCTTATGCCTAGAAACCTTTACCCCCAGAGTCCAAGCAGCATAGAAATTCCTTTCCTTTTTGTTACAGTTTTTCCCTTCCTCCCATGTGCTATGGCTGCAAACTCAGCTGATGGGAGGAATCCACTTGCATTACTCATCTTAATGGTGAGGAAGAGCAGAGCAGCAGAATCTTTTGTCCTCTTTAATGTTCCACAGTAGTCTGTCTGGGATTGATGGACCTTCCTTGTTGGCCAGGACGTAACACCTTCTGTTGGAGAGCAGCACTAGTTAATATCTCTCTCGTGTGGTGATTTACATAGTCATAGAGGCTCACAATATAAATCGTCAAGTATTACTTTACATTATGGGATAGGATGTTAAAAGTGAAATTAATGCATGCAGCAACTCATGAGCATTCCATAAACACCTTCTTATAATTCTAGTATCTATTTCAACAATGCTGACACACAGGTGAGCCAGAGTGGTTCTAGCTATGCATTTATCAGTGTTCAGGAGAGACATGGGACTTTGGCATGAGATGGCGCCTAGTCTGCTAGCATCACAACTTAGTTACCATTAATCCAGCTGTGCAGGAATGTGAAGGAAAGAAAAAAAAATCAAAATAATTAATGTAATATTCTTGTAAAATTATCTAAAATAGCATTTCGAACCCTAAAAATCATTAATTCAAAGCCTAGTATTTCAGGAACTTCCCAGGGAAGCTGCACATGCTGGGGACTAGTTAGTGTGCAAGAATCTGTGACACGCTTCTGCCCAGTGGAACAAACTCCCATTTCTAATCTGAAGGGTTGCAAAATATTGCATTTCAAAGCCATGATATTTTTTGAAGATGCTCAGGATTTTGACATGTTAGAGTAAGTCTGATGATCTAGATTTGTGAGTAGAGAGAAGCTGATACAGCCATAGGGATGTGATACATTTAATTGTCACATGCTTGTCTAATTTATGACATGAATATTGCCTAAATGATGACCGGGGAGAGGGTGTATTTTTTCACATCTGATTTCTTCAGCTTAAAATTGGGAGGAGTTGTGGATAATACACAGAAGTCTGATTCCATGGCCTCAAGAGAAAAAAAGTAATGAGAATTATATTTGCACAAATAAATGCTGTTTTCCTGCATTATTTTTTTTTTTTTACCAAATGCAAACAATTGTAACATAAGCACACCCTATTTTCATGTTGGTTTGTTCAAGGAGTGAAGAAAATATGACAGTTTAGGATTTTTATGTTGCTATTCTGCAACATTCCTTGGAGAAAATGTATTTGCAGTTCATTATTTTTGGATTAAGAGAAAAAATAGGTTAGAAAATACAGTAATACACACATACACACACAAAAAGTATGTTGTACACATAGTGTATAATATGTGATGAGTTAAGTTCAAAATGACATTATCTTCACTGCTGAGAACTATTGATAACTTTACAGTCATATAATCACACCTGACTTATCTATTGCACTCACGAGGATAAATAACATATTTACATTTAAGTCATCACATATCCTGTACAATATGTAGTCATTAAATGGAAATTGCATTCTGTGTATTCGGGCACATATTCACTGAATTCATTTTAAAATATTACTTTTAGTTTTACTGTTGTTTCCAGAGAAACCCTATTGAAAGCTAGAGATGAAGATTCATGAAGTAAGCATGTCTGGTGTATTTCTGTTTGAGATAACTGTGTTCCCTTACTGGACCTTTTCATATCTCTGATTGTATGCAGCCCAGTGTATTATCTCCCTTGTCAAATAACTTTCAGCTTTGGATCTGCAATCCCTTGATCAAAGCCTTAGCATAACACTTAAGCATTGCACCTTAATCAGTGGGCTTCAGCATATTTGTACATTAAGTCAAATCATTAGTGCTGCCCCAGTTTCTTGAGGGGCTGATAAAGGTTGGATTTGGATGGACTGGCAGGGGAAAGTCATCCCTAGGGTCTTGGTTGGATTGCCCCCTTCTTGACAGCCTTGTGCATGAGCAGGGGTTGGCCAGATGAGGCTGGGGTAGGGCACTTAGTTCCAGTTTCTGTGTCTTGATTGGTCCATGCACGGGCACTTCTTTGGTCTGATGGGATCCCCACACTCCTGAGGGGAAGGGGTCAGCTTGCATTGCTCTTCTTGGACTTTCTTCCAACCCACCCACCCTTTCCTTAGGTTTTTGTTTTGTTTTGTTCTGCTGCTCTGGGTTGTGGTCAGTGCCCCGTACTAAGAAGGAAAGGGGAAATCTGAGGCCTTTTCTGATGAAGGTGAATTTCATAGGAAAAGGACTGATGGTGACAACTTCTTAAGGATTGTCCAGCCTTTACAGTAGCTTGTTTATGAACCACACTGAACATATCCTATTGGGTAAATGGTCTTGGAAGGAGCTTCCCAGATATTCTCCCATTACTTGTGTTATGTTGTAGCTAATGAAAGCTCTGGATTTCGTTTTAACCATTTGGATGACCTTGTAAACTGGAGTAAGAGTAATAGGATGAAATTTAATAGTGAGAAGTGTAAGGTCATACATTTAGGGATTAATAACAAGAATTTCTGTTATAAACTGGGGACGCATTACTTGGAAGTAATGAAGGAGGAGAAGGACCTTGGAGTATTGGTTGTCCCAGGACAACCATGAGCCGGCTATGTGATATGGCCGTGAAAAAAGCTAATGCGGTCTTGGGATGCATCAGGCGAGATATTTCCAGTAGAGATAAGGAGGTATTAGTACCATTATACAAGGCACTAGTGAGACCTCATCTGGAATACTGTGTGCAGTTCTGATGTCCCATGTTTAAGAAGGATGAATTCAAACTGGAACAGGTACAGAGAAGGGCTACTAGGATGATCCGAGGAATGGAAAATTTATCTTATGAACGGAGACTCAAGGAGCTTGGCTTGTTTAGCCTAACCAAAAGAAGGCTGAGGGGAGATATGATTGCTCTCTATAAATATATCAGAGGGATAAATACTGGAGAGGGAGAGGAATTATTTAAGCTCAGTACCAATGTGGGCACAAGAACAAATGGATATAAACTTGCCATCAGGAAGTTTAGACTTGAAATTAGACAAAGGTTTCTAACCATTAGAGGAGTGAAGTTATGGAATAGCCTTCCAAGGGAAGCAGTGGGGGAAAAGACCTATCTGGCTTCAAGATTAAACTCGATAAGTTTATGGAGGAGATGGTGTGATGGGATAACATGATTTTGGCAATTAATTGATCTTTAAATATTCATGGTAAATAGGCCCAAAGGCCTGTGATGGGATGTTAGATGTGGTAGTATCTGAGTTACTACAGAGAATTCTTTCCTGGGTATCTGGCTGGTGAGTCTTGCCCATATGCTCAGGGTTCAGCTGATCACCATATTTGGGGTCGGGAAGGAATTTTCCTCCAGGGCAGATTGGAAGAGACCTTCCTCTGTAGCATGGGGCACGGGTCACTTGCTGGAGGATTCTCTGCACCTTGAAGTCTTTAAACCATGATTTGAGGACTTCAATAGCTCAGAGATAGGTGAGAGGTTTATTGCATTCTGGTGGGTGAGATTCTGTGGCCTGCGTTGTGCAGGAGGTCGGACTAGATGATTGTGATGGTCCCTTCTGACCTTAATATCGATGAATCTATGAAACTAAGCTCTCTGTGGGCAGTCTTATTTACTGTGGTGTGTAGGCCTATGATCTGTGGGCATCTCATCTTTATCATTTCTTGTACTATCTTTGAAATGACCAGGACGTTTACCTGAAATTAATGTAAGATGTAGCAAGAGTGCCATGTAGAATTAAAAAGATTAGATAAATAACTATAGACACAGTGTTGACATACAAAAGCTAAAAATGAGTATAGCCTATTTTCATATTTGAAGTGACTCTTTTTCTAATATTGTGGTTTCTGCAGTCAGTATGTAGTAGATAGGATGCATGTTTTCCTGCTTAGTTTTGGCCTAGACTGTTTAATGAGAACATGAGACAATTAATTTTGGCCTAGTACTCAGTTTTCCATTTGATTACCAGATTTTAAAGTTCTCTGCCACCTCTCCAAAATGTAGCTTTCCCCAAAAAGTGGAAATATGTTTCCACTACATTGCCCAGGAATTTATCCACAATACTCTCATTAATATTCATTGCAATTGCACTGATAAATTCCCAGGCAACCCTTTGAAAATTTATCTGAGCAGGCTCGGAGCTGTCTTCCAATGGATAGTAGAAAAAGGAGTGCACTGTGTTATGGTTGCCAACCCTCCAGGATTGTCCTGGAGTCTCCAGAAAATAAAGATTTCTAATTAAAGATTATGTCATGTGATGAAAGCTTCAGGAATATATCTAACCACAAATTGGTAACCCTAACTGTGTTGGAATTATTGGATGTAGAATTTTCATTCACAGGCTAGTACACACTCAGTTATTTTTTGTTACCTATGTTAGTAAGAGCCATTATGATGCTCAGACATGATAAAATTCTCCATAATATTTTAGGAAAGAACCAAACATTTTGCAACAGGATTTAAAGTTGTAACATCTTATTTTACACTGCTACTCCATTCTTTAAAAAACGGCAAGGAAAAACTCACTGTAATATGGAGATGCCAAATTGTTACAAATAAAGCCCTTCTCAAAGCACAAGGGAAAAGCACAAAAGCGCTTTGCTTAAAAAGCAAGAAAGATATTGGAAGGTGACAGATGGTATTCAGATGCCTGATCTGAGTCATTAAAACTTTTCTAAGAACTAGGAGAAGCAAGTTGGACTTGAGGTAGTTTTAGGAGTTAATTAGGCAGGTCTTTTTGAATATTAGGAACTCTTTTGAAGGATAAAGTTACTGAAAACTAGTTCAGGGCTTTCACACAGCATAAATTAAGCCAAAACTTTTTATAGATCATTTGAATGCAGACAGAATTGTTCTTTTGAGATCTTCTATTTCCTTCTACCTAAAAATATAAATCAGCAAACATTCTCTTTCAATACTGATTATATCATTTCTGTCTTCCTAAAGATTTATTGATATTTTATAGTACGGTGGAGGTTTATTCGAAAGCAATATGCTTGTATAGATTATAAATAGTTTAGAACTGTTGAAAAAACATTGGATGGGATTGTCAAGACAAAGACCCTTATACATTGGTACAACTGATACTGAAAAACAAGTATATGAATCTGTCTGCTTAAAGTTTTATCTAGATATTTTTTGTACATTTGCTATGAAATAAAACTTTAAATAAAACTAAATTTTAACTGTACTGAAACTGGGAGCCCATCTCTTAAATAATGAAAAAGACATGAAGCAGGTGGGTTCATTGTCTCCAGCTTTTATATGCTTCTTGAGTATAGAAATAGCTGAAGAATAAGTTTTCTCTCAGTGGGTATTGGAAGATGGGAAAAGTTTAGGAGATGGTGCATTTTTTTTTCTGATTGAAAGCAGTTCGGAGTGTGGGGAAGAAAGAACTTCTTCATTTTTAGTTACTGTTTATTAAGTGTCAAGCATGTGCTCAGTGCTTTAAAAAACATAGAACAAAATACGGCCCCTGCTCCAAAGAGTTTGCAGTGTAAATTAATCTGAATTAGAGAGTACAGTCTAAACTTATTATACATAAAAACAGAGGATCAAATTCTTTACAGATAAACTCCATGGAAGTGAATGCAATTACTAAAGCCAAGAATTGACACTATATTTGGTATATTTTATATATATAAACTCATACCAGATATATAAATTGATTCTTATAGCACAGTCCACTGACAGTCACATGAGTTGTCCTGTTGTCTTCATAGCAGTAGACCAGTTGGTTTAGTAAGGGTTTGAAACATGGGACCTTCGAGTAGCACCTTAGGGTACTATATCACAGTTTTCATTTTCTGTTTGCATACATTGGAGAGGATAGGTGATGTTTTATTTCCTTTTTCTACCTTTTAAAAACTCTAGCAACTTTTTAAAACTTTTTTTTAATTTCAATTTGCCACTTCAAAAATTTTTTGTTTTCTCTTTACTGTGTTTGTTTAAATGCCTGTTTTAAAAATAACTCGTAACAGACTTTAGCTTTGTATACAAATAAATGAATCAATTCAGTTGCTTTAATGGAGAGCCACCTGGGAATACAAGAATAAAAGTAGTAAACATAATATTTCTTGTTGCTGAAAAATAATTGAGAATATCACACAGAGGAAGTCATGCTTTAAATAAAGACTTCATATCACATTTAAAACTCAAGTGGGACCTTCAAGTATTCTGTTTAGTAGAATAATATATTGATGAACTCTGAGACAATTAATTATGTTGTTTCACATCAATTACAAATGCATCAGTTGCATTATCATTTTACATATGTCCCTTACAATTCATCACCATTAAATATTAGAGTTATTATACAAATTGAGATACGTACAATATATGTTTTTTCTAAACAGTGACATGAACCAACATCATTAATTTAATTTAAAATACATAGCTTGTAATGCACCTTCATTATTTACTTACAGGATGAAATTCACCTATTTGCAAAATGCTCAGGTCGGGTCCTCTGTGCCACAAAATCCCTATACTTCAAAACAAGTCCTAGGCAAAGTTGGATGGCTTCCTGCTGTGTGCTGGGAGGGTAGTCTCCATGGCAGTTCCAAATATGTGGGCATGAAGGGGGTACTGGTGCTTTGCTTTCGTAGACAGTGTTTGGAAATCCCTGAATTAGTCGTAGTCAAGGAGCAGTGGCTGCCATTTCCACTTAAGCCTTCCACTCAAACAACAAAGCCCATATATGACCCTTGAGGATTTCACTCTTGATGTACATAATGTGGGTGTTAAAAGTTCTGATCAAAAACCTTACAGATTCCAAATTTCTTATGGGAACATAGACACATTCAGCTTCTTTCCAGGTTATTTTTTAGGTGAATTTCAGTAGCAGACATTTGGAAATATGGCATAAATATCATTTTCTTATGCCGTTGATTTTCCAAATCTGAAGTTTCCAAGAAAGTCACCATGCTGCTTCACTTCTTGGTACTGAGAGTCAGGATTTCCCAACATGGATTGCAGCCCTGGCAATAGGCAGACAGTAATTGGAAGTTGGTACATAAGGTTTTAGTATTGGTCTCTAGTGAATTATTTAAGAATGTAATGCTTGATTCCCTTATGAATCAGTACATACTTTCTCATTCTAAAAATAGATGCTGTCCCATTAACCCTGGAATGTTGTACATGACGCACTAGCTAAAAAGTAAGATATTCTATTCCTAAAAAGAACAGATAGTTGGCAATCTTTACTAAACAGAAGCATGAAACTGTAAACCTAGCAATGTGTTATAAAACTGTCTCATAAAGTACATATAAATCACATTTACAGTAGTGTCAAAAGGGATAAAAGCTTTGTTTTGGTATTACAAATTAGTTGCCTGAATGTGTGGATTTATTACTACAAACGTATACAAGGAATTATAGTTGTGATCATTAAATCCGTTTTCTCTTGTGATCTCAGCTACTCTTGAACATGTCTTCAGAGATGAAAAGCTAAGCATATTCACCCACCATGACAACTGGATCTCCAATACTATTTAAACTATAGCTGTTAAAACATACCCCTATGATCAATATAGGTCAGAATTTCAGCTCAGAAACCATAGATGTGCTGAAGGTCTTTTGGAAATTATTTTGTTTAAATAAACTTTGTATACAAACTGAGAAATCTACAGTGGCAAATATAAACCGGAAACCTGTAAACAAATCAGTTCAACTGTTTGTTTCACACAATGTGAAATGCTACAGTAATGCAAAAAACCTCACTACTAAGCCTCTGAAATGAATGTGGTGTTTTTTCTGTATTGTAATCCAGTTGCATTGTTCAGGAGCTACTGCTATGCTTTCTCTCTGTGCTGTATCTACTTCAAAATCATTATTGGGGGTGGTATGGGGGTTGGGGGGGGTGACCCTAGTCATATTGTGCCAGGATGCTGAAAACACTGGCTTTCCACAGGGAGCAGCAAATGGGCATAATTCATGTAATATATACAAAAGAATCTCAAACCATATAAATCAACTTAGCAGAGAAACCTGCATGTAGGATATTCTATGAGCAGAATCACAGATATTTAGGAACATACATTTTATACAGCCTGTATGCCTATTTTAAAAGTCTAATGGGTCTAAAAACTCTTGAGTAACCACTTTTCTATAAAGAACATCCTGGGTTTTGTAATAAAGAATCTAATACCTCTGTATCATTTTGAATACATTTGGATGTCATGCAAAGAATGAGCATATGCAGGACTTAATAAAGAAACGTCAGTTCTTCTATAGTGATCACTGAAGCATAATGCAGTAAATGAGGTATTTTTTTAAACTGCTCTATCCTAGAACAGTCAAACATATATATTCAAGAAGCTGCAAAATGTTATACTTGATACATCTGCTGAACCCTGAGCCAACAGCAGTTTAAAGCTGACTTTACACCTACACCAACATATTGCAAATGTCAAATAATTTGTTGGAAAATGCTGATATGCAATTTTGACTTGCAATAGATCTGGTTTGCCAGTGCATTTTCTTTTCTGTTATGATCTGCATTTTTGTTAGGATTTTGAGTTTGTGTCCCCATTTATCTTATTTACTGATGTTTTGAAGAAAATAGTAATTAAATTGCAGGATAATTATTTTCTTAACTCCAAGCATTGATACAATTTGTCTTGCCCAGATTGCTTTATTTTCTGCGCACACAATGCCTTGTTGTTGTTTTTGTTATAAAATGTAGTAAACACATCAATTTATTCTGCAAATTGTTTTTTCTCTTAAGGTTTGATTCATTAGTACAGACATCTTGCATTCCTTTTGGTAATGGTGCATTTCTGTAGGCAGCAACCTACAGAAAAGTGAAACTATAACTTTTTTCCTGTACAATCTATAGTACCTTCTATAGCACCAGCCTGTCATTGCTAAAAAAGGTGGTTTCTCAGGAGACGTTGAGACTTTTTTTTTTTCACAATACTGTTTTTAAAATGACTCTTTATCCTGCGTTTTTCAGTAAATTCTCTCTAAAGCAAACAGGATGTATTTCACTCCAGCTAGGGATGGGAGGCTCATTTATCTATGGATTACTGTGTGTTGCACATCAGTATCACAGAACATTGGAGATAAAATTTATACACAGCAAAAAAGAAAATTTATTTTTCATTTAAGAAGTCAACCTCTTGCTCTGTTACAGAAAGCAGCTCAGACTGACTTGTGTCTGTATTCAGTACTAATGCTAAAACAGAGTTGCAACTCTGTGCTCTATTCCATATTTAATAAGCTAGAGAGTATAAATAAATGAGTGAGCAAAAGTCAAATGCTGTGCATAACTGACATCTTCTGTCTACTTTTAATTTATTGTCCGTCTCAGTGGGGCAGTATGCAGAACTTTGCCTTCCCACCTTCCTATATTGCTAATTCTAATTCCGTTTTTCCCAATGCTGTCCCTGCAGCACTTCTGGCTGGTCAAATGTGTTAACTTACTTGCCAGACTCACTCCATTCGTTAGGTGCTTGAGGATTAAAGTGTGTTTGCTTCCATTGTCAATCTATTTCTTTAAAGATTAAACTAGAGAGAGCCTAGTCTGGTGAATAAGATCGTGTGGGAAAGGGGAAATTTTCCAAATTCAGGTTTTTACGTCCAGACAGGCTTCATTAAAATTATCAGTTTATTTTATTCTGAAGGGGAGAGGGTATTTATTTTTTTTGTTTTATGAGCTTTCACAAAATAGTGACTAGTTGTATATATTCTCCTGCTATTCATATGTTTTAGTGTTTGATGGTCTACTTGCTAGATAGATTTTTTATGAGAAATTTTTTAGGGTGCTTAGAAAGAGCAAGTAGTTCACTGGCTTTAATAATTTTCCTTTCTTTTTTTTTTAACTAATTTAATTAATGTACTAATTGATTTTCCATACTCATTCTTTTGGCTTAAGACAGGCTTCACTCTTAAGTTTTTTGCCTTTTTCCACAACAGAGAATTCAAGTGAGCAGAGATTTGTGGCTACACTTAGGTGGGCACTGAAGTTACTACTTGACTAAATAAGTTCTGAAGTTTGTAGTTCTGCAAGAGTCTTTTAATTGTTCATATAGTGGAGAAGGGAAAGGGTAATGATTCAGCTGTATCTCTTGAATTTCTCATATTGTCAGTCAGATCTGGGCATATACTACAGATATGCCGTTTCTAGACGACACCTGAGGGCGTGTGTGTAAATATTGCAAATCTTATTAATATTGCAAAGATAGCAAATATCTTTGGATACAGCAGCTGTGTCAACATGGGAAAAAAATCTGCATATCGGATGTTGTCTGGGAGAAGAGGCACCAAGCACTTTATGATAGGTTTTTTTGTTTGGTTGTTGGTTTTTAGTTGTGCTATTATTAGTCTGTTATTTAAGAAGTTTTTAGTAAGGTGTTGGGGGTTTTTTAATGGGTTCTTCCTAGCAAAGAGTCTGGTTTGTGTTCTAGAACTTTCCAAGCTAATCAACATCAGTGATAAATTTCTTTGAGTAAAGTCACCCACCAATCATTATTTGACTTCAGTTCAGATACCCGTTTTTCCCTGCTCTTTCCCTGACTATTTTATATTTAGTAGAACAAAATAAATCTTCAAGAAACGGTGCTCTGGGTCAGCTTTTTATATGCAAAGAAAGGCTGTTTCTCTTATTTGTGTTTGCTTATTGGACACATTTTAATATCTAAAAATTCTTAAATATAGCTGGTTATGGAGGTGGCAGGGGGATACTTTTTAAGATTTGGCTGTGAAGCAATTTTCTGCTGGCTTGATTTTGTAATTTTGAGCTCCCTATTTCCTTTATCCTTTAGGCATGCTCTTTCTCTTGGTCTTAATGGGCATATTCAGACTCATAACAAACGAAAAGTTTATTGAGTGAAAAGCAGGCAGCTTCCAGGGTTGAGCATCTTGTTTGCCACTTTGCTGTGCACTTCACTGTAGTTGCTGCACTTTTGCTGTCATGTTGTTAGATCTCACAAGTTTAGCAGGTTAGGACTGTCTTGATAAATGTGTGGGAGATTCCGTCACTGCTCCTAGGTGCCCTTCTGAATTCCCCTGTGGTGTCAGATGATGTATTCTTCACTTTCCATTCTAAACTCTTGTGATTCTTGTGCCCTGCTAAATTTACTTACGTATGAAAATGTGTAACCTAATATGTAAGTATTTTTTGAAGGGATAAAATTGTTCACAGGTTTGACTTGTATTTAATTATTTACCCACATGAACAACTGGCTCTAAGTCCAGTTTCTAGTCCAGTTGACGCAGGACCGGCAGGGAGTTAGGGTACTGGGGGGTGGGGATGAAGAGCATGAGCTTGGGACGGGGCTTGGGACACAAGAGGAGGTGTGGGGTGCCAGATCCAGGCAGCGCTCACCTCGGGCAGTTCCCCGCAAGTGGTAACCTGTCCCGGCTGGTCCTAGGCAGAGGCGTAACAGGCGGCTCTACACACTGCCTCCACCCGCAGGTGCCGCCCTCACAGGTCCCATTAGCTGCTGTTCCCGGCCAATGGGAGCTGAGGAGCCAGCCCTCAGGGTGGGCAGGGGCAGTGGCAGCGCGCAGAGCCGCCTACCGCGCCTCTGCCTAGGAGAAGCCGGGACATGTCACCACTTGCAGGGACCCACCCAAGGTGAGTACCCTCTGGATCCAGCCCCACATCCAACCTCCCTCCCAGAGCCCGTGGCCCCCACCCCCTCCCACATCCAAACTTCCTCCCTCTTAGTTAACCTGCATTTTTCACTTACCAGCACCCCCCATTTTGCCAACATGCTGGATAAAACAGCTTTTACTGTACATAAATGTAAGTTGTTATTAGTGTAAATGGAACAGCTGTCCATTGCTGCTCTTTGCTTCTACTAGACCAGTGCTTGGACACTAAAGTAGAAAACACATGTTGGGCCATATAGTTAAGGTTGTACTAGTGACGTTGTGAACAACATTTTTTTTTTCAAGGGATTTTATAACTTAACAATAATAACAACTAGTCTACATAGTTTATGCACTTGTGGTAAAGTTGGCCTTCTGTCATAACACACACACATTCCTTAATTTCCAATTACTTTAAAAATTACCTTGGACTTCTGACTTTTTGAAATTTAGATGGCCATAAAGGTAGGTGGATGTGTCATTGTGGATGGATAAGTCATTGAACAAACCTCACTGAGAGCCTTGAAGGAAGTTAAGCTCTGCAGTGCCCAGAAAGCTCAGGCTAATATAGAGCAGAATAGTATTAATGTTTAAAATTGGAGAGGGAGATGAACATTTGAACCACTTCCAAGTTAAGAACATTTAGTTAGGGCCTATCTCTTGCAGTTCCATAATGGTTTTCATCTGAGCATCTCGAAGTACTTTAACAAATAATTTATCCCCAAAACACCTTTGTGAGGGGAGATGAATATTGTGCCAATAAACAGTAGTGACTAATGGTTCTTAAAACTCCCTAAATACATATTTATGTCATCTACATTTTGAAAGTTTTTATTAATATGGCATGTTAGAGGTAGTTAGACAGTTTTTCATGTCAACTCTTACTTGTTAGAGCAAATGTATTATAACTTTTTAAAAAATTAACCCCTTCACTGCCCAATAGTTGCTTAGTGAACATCTAGCAAAGCAGTATGTACCTCTATGGCACCATGGACATAGCACCATTATCAACGTGTCCTATTGAATTTTTGCATATGAAGAAAACTAGAAAAGGAACACCAAAAATACATGTGTACTGTCAGGATTGTGATGCAAACCAACAAGAGCAAGATAATTAACTGTTAAGAATGGTGTTTCATCTGTAATTCATTCCATTCCGCATAGGTATTGCAGGTACTATAGAAGGAAGCATGATCTTACATCCTATATGATCTGCAATACTTAAGCACAGTAGAAAGATTTAAGAAATAGTGGCAGCTTATAGTTCAATATCATTTTTTGTTGGTCTCTGTCTTACAGCTTTAATTTTAAACAGTTTTTTTGTTGCAAATTGTTGCAAATTTAATATTTTTTAAAAAATCTATGTTATGCCTGTTCATATTTCATTCATTAAATCAGAAACTTTAACTCCCCCCGCCTGTGGAAATCAGTCAAGACAGTATGATGTAATTTATTACTTTAATCTTTGCTATTCTTGGACTTTTCAAAAAAGAATTAAAAATATAAAGCCTTGCTGTTGAGATAAAAAGGATTTTTGATGTAGCTGGAGACTTAAAAAAACAGAAACTGTAAAAATTTTACAGCTTCAAAGTGTTTCTCAGATGTTGCATTTTCAAGGACATTTTATTTATGTGTATCTTTTCCCAAGCTTCTGTCTTTCCTTGCTTTCCTTGTTGCTCTGTCCAACTTAGTGGTATCTTAATGATTCTGGGTGAAATTCTGGCCCATTTAAAGTGAACAACAAAACTCCCGTTAATTCAAATGGCTCCAAGATTTCAGCTGCTGTGCCTGAAATCCCCCAGAGGTATTTCCAGGTTTGAGTTTTCTGTGCTCTAATGTAGTTTTTGTCAACATTTCCACTATAAACTCCTTGTTTTCAGGATTTTGCAACTCTGTTACTATAATCCATAGTTGGATCACTGCAGTAAAATTTTGTCCCTTGGGCCAGATTTGTTAGATGGTGAATTACAGTAGATTTCCTTCTGCAGCTCCAAAGTTACTTCTCTTTCCCCTTAGCAGCTTTCTCAGTGGCCTGTTTTAGATGTCATACACGTGGTTCTTTCCATCTTTAATTGTGATATTTTTTTTACTTAAATTGTTCAGTGTCATAATCCTTATCCACATTTGTCGTTTTAAACATAGAATGTATGTTGTTTTGAAGTTTATTTTGGTATTTAGTAGCTTCTTTTGCTCAATAGCCCCTGTAATACATAGGTATCAAATGTGCTACACTACCTAAGTTAAGCATGCCAAGGTATCAAAATACAGTTTGATATTACTTTAAAGTGTTTGTAAATACTCAGTTCTCGATGCTGTGCAGCCTACTTCTAAACACCGTCAAAGCAGCAATATGTTTTTACTCTCTGAATGATCCCTACACTGTAGTCTCGGCAAAGTGGCATCATATAGCCCGAGGATGCATACTTCACATCTTATTTCTTCTCCTTTTCCTTTAAAATAAATAAATAAATAAATAAAATGCCCATCCTAATTCAAATGGTTCTGGGTTGAGTGGGCATTCTTAGCACTCAAGGGGTTAAGACAGCTGTGTGCTTTTTACCCAATGCAGTGTTTTGAAAGTTCACATATTGAGAAGCTTTTTTTTTTTGCTCATTGTAAAGGTACAACATACACTAGCCCTGTGTGCACTCAAAATGATTGACAGAGGGTAAAATAAATGTGCAATTTTATTTATTGTCAAAAATGATCAAATACATGAGAACAGGAAGCTTGGATGCCACAATATGTTGATTAAGAGGCCTTTTGCAAGGGTTGTAGTAAAAGAAATATGCCCAGAATCTCTAGGCAGCAAACATTTGGATTCAGCCCATTTTGTCCTTTGAACTTTTTACATCATTGGATTGTACACAGAACAAAAGAACTGTTATTTAGGCCTTGTCTACACTATGCAGTTTTGTCGACAAAAGTCAGGTTTTGTCGACAAAACAGTGGAGGATGTACACACTGAAATGCTCCTCCTGCCGATGTAACTCCCCTGCTATGCCAACATAATAAAACCACCTCAAGAAGAGGCAAAGAGCTTATGTTGGTGTAGACACTGCGTTCCTTACGTCTGCTTTTGACTGTCATTCTTGTCAATTTCACGGCTCCACTAGAGCAAGGAGCCCCGCTGAGAATGATGCTGCCCCCCCAGGGTCCTGCTTGCCCGCTCCCCACCAGGAACATGGAAGCCAGCCAGACTCCAGGCATGGATCACCCAGCTGGAGGTGAGAAGTCCCGGGTGGCTTCCCCCTGCATCCTGGCTAGGAGCACAGAGGTGAGAAGTCCCAGGGAGCTGTGTGGAGCTGAGAACCCTGGCTCCCAGTCCTCCATACTGACCACCTTCAGTTGGTGGAAGTGCTCCTGGTGTGGATGCTCACCACCAACAGGAGAGTAGTGTGGACATCAGCAACCGCAGTAATTAATGCAGTAGCTGTAAGTCGACCTAACATAGGTCGACTTACCTTTGTAATGTAAACATAGCCTTAGTCTCACTGCCCACTGCCCTTCGACAGCAAAGACTAACGCATCCCCAAGTATCTGTGTCTACCTGCAGTTCATAACCACTGTGTTCTAATCATAACTGAACTGGTGTGTACAACAATTCAGATGTTAAGTAGAAACTGCAATGGCTCAGACCCTTCTACTCTATGTTCTGAGGCCAGCCTGGTAAAACAATAATATTGAGTGATTGCTGTTAGCAGCACTTTAGCTGATAGGATTGAATTTTCTTGTGAGGTGCTAGGTGATAAGTGAGGATCAGACATTTGCTCTGATTGGATGAGGAAGCTGAAGGAACACCTTCAAGGTGATCAGACCTTTGCCTTTCCCCTGTGAGTTAATATCAATTGTTCATCTCCCCCCCCCCCTTTTTTTTTTTACAAGCAATAAGAAACATCTTTATCAGACAACCAGGATCCGAAACAAGAATTCAGTAAATATACATGGGAACAAGTATATTTTTATCCCTGTAAAATAATTTACCACTTTTAAAAGAAATCGCTCTTATCACCATTTGGAAATAATTTTGTTTCAATTTCATAGAACTTTATAAAGATGTTTAATACTAATATTTTATATTTCTGTAGAACCTTTCATGCTGAAGGATGGAAGAACGTTTAAAATTCAGTTTCTGCTCCAGTTCCATTATTGGCAAGATAAAAGAGACAAGAGTTGTCACCATGCAACACATATCTGTGCATAGCATGGATTTTCACGGTGGCAAACCGTATTTTCTCTAAGTACCTGAAGGGTCTGTGTATTCAATTAAAATAGCCTGCAATATTTTAATATTTTTCTGATTTATACTCCTTCCTCAATATTTTATTTCCACAAAATTTTGCTGACTAGTTATTCAAATATATTAACTTCTGATAAACAGCAAAATTGTGGATAACAAACTTTTACTGGAGTATAGTATTAATATAAGAGTTGATGTCCAGACTAGGCTGTTGGACAGAATGTAGCATTGCCTGTTTTGGCACAGCAGAAACCTTAATCTAGAGGGAGAGAGATTCCATATCCTAGATGCCAAAAGGCCCCGAATTTATAATGTCATCAGATGAAAATGTTTAGAAAATCACTTAGGCTTTATCCACACTAAAAAGGGTTTGCTAGTTCAGTTGTATGGTATAGCTATACCAGGAGGAGGGAGCTGGACAGGGGGCAGGTGCTCTGTGACTGAGGGGACTATTTCCCATTCCTCCTGAAGTCACGCCTGGGCTGAGTCCACTGACTCCCTGGGGTCCTCTGTTCGGTGTTCTCTACTGGATCCCTGATTTTATCCCTCTGACCGTCACTTCTATCCCTGTTTTTTCATTTGTTGTCCCCCGTGATCAGTTGATGCCTGGGTCCAGTGACGACTCCACTTAAGCTGAGGGGTGGGTGGCATTTATTAATGGGCTGGCCTACACCCACCCATTCCCAGAGCTTCAGTAGGTATATGGTATAGCTATAGCAGCAAATCCTTCCAGTGGAGTTGCCCCTTATGTCAGCAAAAGGGTGCTTTTGACAATATAGTTTATACCTTTGAACAAAATAAGCTGCACTGGCATGAAGGTTGTGATGGCATCACTGTTTGTTTGTTTTTCATATACCTAACCAACACAGCTATGTTAGCAAAACTTTTCAATGTAGTCCAGGCTGCAGAATTTTTGTAGCTCCTGTAAGGAGAATATCAACTCCCACCCACTGGCTGTCTAATATCACTATTACAGGAAATAAGTCTAGAAATCTTTATGATGGCTATCTAAAGTCCTCCGTTTATACTCTCACACACTAGTCTCTTGACCTTAACATCTAGATCTGATGCTCTCTCTGTGAAGGTTGTCTTGCAAGCCATGTGTAATCCTAATTGCTTAGCTCCCTTACATGAGGGTTGTGCTTCTTACTCAACTTCCACAAACAGAAACTATGTAGAGTTCTACATACTACAGGTTCTACGTTTAGAATTCTAGGGTTTACAGAAAGGAGCTGCCACATTTAGGAGGACAGCATAGCCTTTTTATAACCTCACCTCCTGATACTCAGTGTTGTGAAAGAGCTTACACAGTGCCTATTGGATATTGCTTTCTAGAAACTCCATAAAGCTCAGCTGTGGCGGGGTGCCCATTGCACCAGTGTGAATATGCAGAGGCTATTCTCTCAAAGAACTACCATAAATGGTGATTAATCTTTCATTAAAAGGCTTAACAGTAGTGAAAATTCAGGCACGACTGATCTGAGGCTGCCCGCAGAGAAGTGAGGAATCTCCAGATAACCCTATCATCATTTGTGATAGGAGAATCCTAAAATCCAAACCAAAATAGTAAACTAGATTATACTGTGAGAAAAAGAGGATTTCTGTTTTAAGGCAGTACTGGCCTTACCTTGCACTTCTAGATCTGCAAATGTATGATAAGGGAGTTGTCTGGTTATAATTATGCTTTGGAGAATTAGATTTTTATTGGTAAACGGTAAATGTGATTTCACCGTACACACAAAAACAGACGAACTATTTCCATTGCTAATAACTGAAATGTTCAGACAGGTAAAGTAAGAAAAATGCTGCTTAGAATTTATTAAGAACTTAAAGAAAGAAGTACCTCAAAGTATGACTAAATTAAGACGCACTTGACATCTAATTTCATTTAATTTTATCACTGTTGTCAGATTTATTGGATGAACAGAATTGTTACATTTTTCTTTTAGTTGCTTTAAAGTACCATGATTGTGAGCATAGTGGAATGGAAATTCTAATTACAGAATGTGGTAAGGGATTACAGTATTTTGGGGAGCACATGTGAGTGAAAATTAGACATGTTATATGCAAGATTTTTTGGGGAGGGTGTTGTGACATGGTGAGTGCTGCTTGCCATAAACTAGCAGGGTGGTGGTATGGTGTAGGTAATTTAGCACATATAGCCAAAAACCACATATGTGTCTAACACTTGCTGAAACCCCTGCTGCGTGATGTTGCAATCCAGACTAGGTAGTGTGGTAGAAAATTAACCACACGTTGTGTTTGAATCAGAACCCGCCTTTATTCAAGCATACGTATGCAGGGAGAGTCAGCCATAGCTGTTCTGTGTAAGCAGAAAATACAGGAGTTTATGTAGCTGAAAACCACAATTTGTTCAGCACACTTCCTTTAACAGCATTTTTCCTTAACTGGCGTATAGTGCACGTTCTAACAGTAGCTTTTCTTATTTGGGATATGGCAAAACAAGCTTTTCCTGTTATTGACAGGTTGTTCTTTGTGGTTAACAGGTTCTTCCTAATTTCTAACTGTTAGGGTTACATTTCTTAAGCTGTTCTGTTGCAACTGCCCCACAGTGGAATTTTCGTCAGCTTCTACTTATGCTTTTACACACACAGTTAGCTTGACCAAAGTTTTAGGCCTACTTGGGAAGTTTAGGCCTACTGGATTTTTCTTCCACCGTAGAAATATGGTGAGATTCTGCTCTTTTAGCAGAAACATAAATGTGTTGAGAAAATGATATTCCTAGTTTGGAATTATCAATGTACCATCAAGAAAGAAAATTATAGGAATGAGGCACCTTGGATTAACAAAAACTGATGAAATTTATCTTTAGCTGTGGAACCAGTAATTTAAAATATTTGTGATTCAGAAAGGTATGCTCCTAATACATGATCCATATGTGTGTATCTCCCAAAAGTACCTTAAATTTCCTTCGGTTGTTGGCTGAAGCATTCAAATTATTCTCAAGAGTCTTCAGCATAAATCCACAAAAAGAACAGGAGTACTTGTGGCACCTTAGAGACTAACAAATTTATTAGAGCATAAGCTTTCGTAGACTACAGCCCACTTCATTGGATGCATAGAATGGAACATATAGTAAGAAGATATATATATACACATACATACAGAGAAGGTGGAAGTTGCCATACAAACTGTAAGAGGCTAATTCATTAAGATGAGCTATTATCAGCAGGAGAAAAAAACTTTTGTAGTGATAATCAAGATGGCCCATTTAGACAGTTGACAAGAAGGTGTGAGGATACTTAACATGGGGGAATAGATTCAATATGTGTAATGACCCAGCCACTCCCAGTCTCTGTTCAAACCCAAGTTAATGGTATCTAGTTTGCATATTAATTCAAGCTCAGCCGATTCTCATTGGAGTCTGTTTTTGAAACTTTTCTGTTGCAGAATTGCCACCCTTATGTCTTTTACTGATTGGCCAGAGAGGTTGAAGTGTTCTCCTATCGGTTTTTGAATGTTATGATTCCTGATGTCAGATTTGTGTCCATTTATTCTTTTGCATAGAGACTGTCCAGGTTGGCCAATGTACATGGCAGAGGGGCATTACTGGTACATGATGGCATATATCACATTGGCAGATGTGCAGGTGAACGAGCCCCTGATGGCGTGGCTAATGTGATTAAGTCCTATGATGGTGTCATTTGAATAAATATGTGGACAGAGTTGACATCGGGCTTTGTTGCAAGAATAGGTTCCTGGGTTAGTGTTTTTGTTGTGTGGTTGCTGGTGAATATTTGCTCCAGGTTGGGGGGCTGTCTGTAAGCAAGGACTGGTGTGTCTCCCAAGATCTGTGAGAGTGAGGGATTTTTCATAAACCCAGGTTTGCACATCTTTCGTATTTCTAATGTTGGCCATCTCTGCTTATTTGCGACATTGTAGGCTAAAAAGGTTACTTGTTTGTGATCAGAGGTTATGAACCTAGCACACAACACTCACAGTTTCTGTTTTTACCATATATACGAGCACAGGTAAATTAATATACTGATACTGATATAAACCCCACTGGGGACATTCTTATTGCAGTAAAAGTGCTTTTTTTCCCCTTAAATCCTTTCCTAAGCAACGTAAGTTAAACTGAGGAAAATAAAAAAGGGGAGGGGGTTTTATTAGCATGAGTGTGTTCACGTGAGGTTTAATGCCAGTGTAACTGTATCAGTTTCTATCCCCACCTTATCTTATGCTGGTATAACTTTCCTGTTGTAGGCAATCCCTTAGTCTTGGTCACAAGGGCACAGACCAAGGATTCTTGCCCCTGATGAGTTCTGTGGCAATGAGGATACAATTGGCATACAAAATGGGAGAAGTCTAAGGACCCAAAGAGAAGACATGGGTTGAGCTGATGGGCAGAGTGGTGATACTGAGCTTGAAATCTTACATCACTGAAACTCCCAGTGCTGCTTCCATGTATTTCATACTATTGGAAGCAGGAAACAGGGGAATTAATCATGAGGCTCTCAAAGAAGAATTTTGCTCTTAATACTGAATTTCCCTTTGTATTATAGTAAGAGTTATAGACACATTGTACAGTGAGGGTTAAATGAAATCCTGTTGCCCCATCATGACAGATTATAAAGAAAGAAAACATATTTGTCATATAGGAGTTGCCTTGTTATAACTTCCATAAATCTTAATTCCAATACCTGGGTGAGTTCAATCATTTATGAAATGGTAGAACATACACGCAAATATAAAGCTTAGGGTGGATAGTGAATCACATGTTGATATACACTTGTTCTTTTTAGTGTAGGTCAAATACCTATTTCCACTTGCCTTACTTTTTTTTTTCATTTTATTTATTCTAATACAATTATTGGAGGGGAAATTATTATATTTTGTTGGTTCATCATCATTGAAACTGTGGCTGTTCTGATGTAATTAACCATCCAAAGTAATGAATTCTAAATTGCATTTTCAATTACTAAAATTATCTTGAACTAAAAAAATTCATTTTGTCCCATAGAAAGCTTCATTGCTTTATCACTGTTGTTGTACTAGAGCTTTAGATTAGGGTAACTTAGTTTTTAAATTAAATGTCAAATATAATTTGTCAGTGGAAACATGAAGTGTATGACTGTACTCTGAGGGGAAAAAGCCAGCTCAGCATCCTTTAATATTGATATATACATAAAATCAACTTTCCACCCAATTAGATCATGTCTGGCAGAATGTGAAATGTAATTTTACATATACATGCATACTTACACTGCTGTAAATAGAAAGAATAAACAGTACCTAAGGCTAAAGTTTTGTCATAGCTGTCAGAGAAATATTAGATTCCATAATTTTAATTTTTATTAAATATTAATGACTTTTGACATTGAGATTTTTGCTATGATATTTGAAACTTTGGGATGTTTGTGTGTGCATGAGTGGGTGTATGATTGGCTTTGTAATGGTAAACAGCTGAACAAACTTAACTGAAAGCCTCGGAGAGCACCAATTTGAACCCTAGGCAGTATGGAAGGCTAATAGAGAACAGGAGGTCAGGGATAATGCTGTGAGTAACATAAAGGATCAAACCCATGGACTCACAATGAGAGCTGAAATTCTTCAAAAGATCCATGGGCCAACCCATGCTTTCCCATGATTAGTTAACCCAAAAAAAATAAAGATTTTTGGTAGAGAAGAACACAGATATGTTTTGCTAACCGGAATCATCACATTTACCCTTGAGGTGCAGATTTAATTTCTAGAAAGTTAGAAGTAAATCATTAAAATAGTTTTGGAGTTGCAAGGAATTAAGCATTTTAAATAAAAATTCCTAGCACTGGTGTCTCATGGGTTATTCGGGGCTGGGGGTGGGGGGGTGGTTTTGGACCACTCTGGTGTAAAAAGTTTACGTAGATGTAGAGCTAAAGAAAATCTCATGCATACACTGTCTTTAAAAAAACAAGAACAAAGTTATTAGCATCATTTGTTATTCATGCTTCTGTCTGGCGCATCGAAGCCAGCAAATAAAACAATTCATCAAATGCCAGTGTTTATAATTTTCCATGTGATAACTCTGGCATTAAAATTGAGAGACAAAATGAGTGTGCTTACCTTCTAATAGTCTGAACATGAGATGCTAGCTGCTTGGCACTACAGAAAAGTTACAGTGCATAAAGACTTGTGCTCAAACCCCCTAAGAAGATGGAAAACCATAGAAAACTTTAGGCACCTTTCACATAAAGTTTTCTATCTAGCTTCCTTCCAGAGCATATAGGTCTGTGCACAGAATACTTTATGCACTGAAGTTCACATGAAGTTTTATAATATCAATATTTATTAACTGTATTTACATTGTTCATTTTATCCACATGAAATTTTATATCATCAATATTTATGAAGTCTCTTTACATTTCAAATACTGTATAATATTGCACATTTTAAAATAGGCAATTTGTGGGCAAAAACAATCATTAGCTAAAAGTTAAGATGGTTATGGTAAATATTAAACCGTATGCAAGCAGTTTAAAGAAATAAAAGTTTAGCCATGTGTCTTTCAACATAAATATTAACAACATATTTTCCGTAGTTGAAGACATGCATATTAATTCTCTGTATATTAAAGTAGTTCAAAAGTATGTCTTTTGGGTCATAGTATAAGTTTTTCTGAATACATTTCAAGCAAAGTTTTGTGTGCTTATATTGTAAATCACTGAACATAGGCGATATAAGACAAAGGAATACTTATGTAAATTGCCTTACATGGTGACTTTCATAGTTTTAATATTTGAATTATGTAACTGTTATTATTTGAGAGGAAGGATAGCCCAATGGTTAGGGTTCTATCCTGGGATTCTAGAGACCTGGGTTCCATTCCTTGCCTTACCACAGACTTCCTATGCAACCCTGGGCAATTACCATAATGTGTCTGATCCCTTAATCCCTCATCTCCAAATGGGGATAACAGTAATTCCCTACCCCACAAAAGTGTTGTGAGGAAAAATATATTAAAGATTGTTAAGCATTCAAATACTGTGGTATGGGGGACAAGATAGATAGATAAAGATTAGGTAATTTACTACAGAAACTTGACCTTTCAGTGAACAAAGTATTTTTTTTTTGGGGGGGGGGGGGGGGGGGGGGGGAGTACATGAATTTGACAAATGTTATATGCTCTCATGAGTAAGTAGAGAGAGATGTGTTATCTCTATGACTTAACTATTTTCCATCCTAGTCGGTTTGATTATTTCTACATTCATTTTAAGAATTAAAAGAAAAATATACTTAGTCATATTACACAGGCTAATGAGAGCCAACAGTTTTAGTATAGCATGTCTGCATGGCACAGCTATGTCATTAAGCATTGGAAAAACTACTGAGTTGAAGTCCCAGATATGCAAATTGCACTTCTTTATGCATAAAGCCACTTGTCTGAGTTTTTTTTCTTTCTCAATTTGTATTAATTTTTCCTTTTTTTTTTTTTTAAAGGAATTTGGTAAATGCATATCTTTTTGGTGGTTGACAATTTATTGTTTAGACATCTCACACTATGTACCATGTGAAACCACAGGTTTCTATTTGGAATAGTAAAATGAATAAATAGAGAATAACTTGTGCAAAAATGGGATTATGATTAGAATTGATAATCAAAATAGAATAGGCTGTCCTCATACTCCTTAGCTTAGGCCTTGTTTCATGAGTTAGCAGGTTAAGGTAAAGACTTGGGGGACCCTAGGTTTTACCTTGACCTACTAACTCACATGTAAACTATGAACTGCCGTGTCTTTGTTCGAATTTTACCTTCCATTAGTTAATTTGAGTTAATTAGCTTTGAGTGAAGAACACACCTTTTTCCTATTGAAGGTTCATCCTTTAAAGAACCTTATTTTATCTTCTGTCCTATGGTTGTCAAACAAAAAAAGCCAAAAAAACCCAGCAAGCCAATTATATGCTTACCCAGCCAATCAGAATTTAGTGGTATCAGTAAAGTGTGGGAGCAATGCTCATAAATTGTGTGGATTTCCACAAGAACAGTTAGGACAGAGTTGCTTTTTGTTGAGCCAAAACTACATATTTTTAATCTAAAATTAATGAATCCCTTTCTTTTCCCAATTTACCCTTTAATATGAACTCACCAATAAGGGCTTCTTTACACTAAGTGTTCTAACACAATGTCACATGTTCAGTAATATCAGATTAAACACATTAGCACTCAGTGTAGACAAGGACTGTTGTCATAAAGTTTGAAGCTAGAAGGGACCACCAGGTGATCAAGAGATCACCTGCTGTGTTTAAAATCCTGAGAATTGGTCATGGTTAACCTATAGTAACTTGAAATTTAATGCTTTTTATAATAAATCAATTGCTGGAGGAGTCTCTTTAAATCACGATTTGAGGATTTCAATAGCTCAGACATAGGTGAGAGGTTTTTCGCAGGAGTGGGTGGGTGAGATTCTGTGGCCTGCGTTTTGCAGGAGGTCGGACTAGATGATCATAATGGTCCCTTCTGACCTTAGTGTCTATGAATCTATGAAATCATTTAACACCTGACTATGACTATATGACAAAACTTTAAATACAATAGTTTTTGTCGGCGCAGGGGGAAAACACATTTAACGTTATGTTGATTAACATATTATTACCCAGTGCTGCTTCCCACTGTAAATAAATGCTGAAAAGAATTTTTCTTTCCTCTGCTTACTCAGTTTAATGTGCATCCCCTTACAGTCTGTCCAGTCATATTTACTTTAAAAGAGTTGAAAGTGAAAGATTGGTGTTTCAAGAGAGATTTAAATTAGTGTTTTACCGTCTAATCCACGACAGGAAAAATAAGCCCTGCTATCACTGAATAAGAAATATTAGAATTCTGTTTCCATATCTGAATGCTGAATTTTGAGTCCTTGGTGCATAGAAGTGATGCCTGAGCATTGCCATAGAATCACAAAGTATGTTTCATCCTCTTAGGGAAATATTTACATTTTTCTATCCCATCACTTTTACTCCTTCTGACCTATATATTTTCTCATCCTTTTCCCGCTATTTCTCACTTGCTATCTCCCTTTTTCTACTCTCTTCTTTGCTTCTTTCTTCTCTTCATCTCTGCATACTCATTTTTTCTTTACTTGTTCATTTTTCAACTCTTGCTTACTTCCTGTTCCCTTCTCACAGTTAGTCCTTCATTTTGAGTGTTCAAAAGTACCACTTGACCAGTTAATGTTCCACAGTAAGAGGTGTCAAGACCCTTAGTTTTTTGTTATAAACTATTTTCAGAGAAGCTCAATAAATCTATTTTTTGTTAGAAAAATATTTCACAAAAGGAAACCTCCTTTTACAGTAACAGCTGTCTGCATTCTTACTCATCAGTATCGTCCATCAAAAATTAAAAGTTTTATTTTTTAGGAAAAAAAGCCTTGACAATGATCATCTTCTCTTACTGCTCAGTGATATGGAGTTGCAGGTAGGGCTCAGAGCAAATTCATCACTATGTGTTTCTTTATACTGTGACAGGGCATCCGGGAGCCCTCCTGAGGTAGGCCTGCAACAACCAGTGTATTTGCCTCAATTTTCCCTTTTGTGCCAAATCTAGAGTTTCCCAGCACAGTCCAAACCGTACTTTCACTCATTCAGGTCCCAACAGTTCATCAGCTCACCATGTACACTCCAGGGTCTCTTGCCATACCCCAGCTCCGCCTTTTGGCTCCAGCATCTGTCACCACATCCCAGCTCTCTGGAGGAGTTTCAGCATCTCTCTCCACACATTCCAGCCCCTCCAGCTGGGGTACTTCTCTGCCCCATTTCATGCTCAGGTCTGGTTCTAGCTATCACCCAGAAAGGTTAGCAGGCTTACCCTTCTATCATTCCTCAGCCTTTTCTAGCCCTCTGGCTTCAGTTCTCCAGCTCAGAGAGCAGTTGGCATCTCCCACTGCTGCTGCCAGCCTTCAGACCTGTCTGGCTATGCCTCTCTAGACTGGAAAAGTTTGTAGAGGATCCTCTGACTGTCTTCTGCTTTCACCAGCCTGATGTGGCTTCGCTGCTCAACTAGGGAACTCTCACTGTTCCCTCCTTCAGGGGCATCCCCTTCCTGAAGCCTTCAGCCCAGCTCTGCTCTTCTCCTGAACTCTGGGTTGTGAACTCTCTGCTTCCTCTAGATTCTCTGTCTCTGGCTTCTAATTTCTAAACTTTCTCTTGTCTTTGGCTGTCTGTCATTTATGATTCCCAGGGGCAGCCCCACCGTCCTAATTACATTAAACTAGGGCACACCTGGACTGAACATTTAAGGTGCCAGCTACCTTATTACTATTACCTTCCAGACAAGTTTAAGAGAAGTTAGGTGAGTTGGACAATGTATCATAAGTGTGCATTGAATTTGAAATCAGGCAGAAATATTTTTAAATCAGAGAAGCCAGTCCTGTTAATGTAAGAAATTACAGAAAAAATCACAGAATCTTAAATCTGCTGTAGTTTTTCTAGTGACCCAGATCTGACAGCACTGTTTCAAGATACAAAAAACAGTGAGCCACACTTAAAAAGGCTGCACACTTACTTGCTTCTGTAAGCTGAGCTCATTTCACACTGCATTCCTCCATTCTGCCTTACTCCTGCCCCACAAACTCAATTTCCCTCAATTTCAAAGAGACTCTGCAACCACATTTCGCCAGGGGATCTGTGTGCCCCTTCCTCTTCCTTTCCCCTTCCTGAATGTGAAATTACAAATGTTAACTTTAACCAGCAGTTATTTCAACCTCTGTATGTAATGTTAAATTTTCCTTAACAGGAAAGATCTGATAAGATACTGATGAGAGATCTGTACTAGACAGCTGTTAGTAGAATGTGCATTCCAATCTCTCAAACAACTTATGGGAGATCACGTTCAAACAAAACATTCCAGAGATGGAGAAATTTTAGGAAAGAGCAGCTAGAACTTAAAATATTTGGCAATGTGAGCGAGCAACTTCATGGCTAAAAAAACTATAGTTACTTTTTCTAAAATCCATCATATGGCACAAACATTGACACTTTAGTATTATGTGGAGAAAGAAAAAGCACTCTCTTCAAGAGTTCACTTAGAAGTGAGCTTTATTTTCCCTGACCCAGATGTGTCCAAGTTACGATAAAAGAAAGAAATCAGCTATCTCAATTGATGTTACTGATCTTTAGAGTACATATACATATGCCCACAAAAGTCCTCTAAAAAGATTACCTTCAGCATATTCTTTTAATGGCTTTGTCAAACTGTCATACTGAAATGTTTTGTGTTTGGCAATTAATGCTTTGATATGAAAGTTTTTGCAGGAATTCCATGGAAAAAATCTTACCTGTGTCCTTGGGAGGTTCCCTCTTTCTTCAGTATCCCTTGAAATGCCATTCTCCATTTCAGGATGTTCAGTTTTTCTTAAAGGAAAACTCTAGTGATTGGTGGTTATACCTCAAATAGGTAAATAAATACATATTAGAATTTAATGATATTTTCCACTATTCGCACAGGGCATGATTCTCCTTTTGCTTACACCCGTTGCACTCCAACCTAGTGTCATCTGACATAACAGCAATTGCTCAACATGTGTTACAATGTATTTCTCTTTTTTCCCCCTCAAGTGTTACCCCCATACTCCTACAACATTAAAAACAGCTTTGACAAATGGTGGTTTCTAAAGGGAGAACAAGTTCACTGCTACTTTTGCATCAGTGGATACCAAGATGGAATCTTATTGGTGATTTTGGATTGTTATTTATAGCTAAAAAACTTAATTAGTTTGGTTATTGACTCTTTTTTGTAGTTACTGTGGTTTACTCGTAAACTGTTGGGGGGGTTGTTTGTTTGTTTTTGTTTTTTTGCCTTTGATAACTAGATAATATCACCTCAGAATTCATGAATACTGTTAATAGTAAGAAAACTTTATCTAGTTACCAAAGGTAGAGCTGGAAGATATGGTGATTAGGATATCTCTTACATTGTATCAGATTTTTATTTTAAAATCTAAGCCCTTCATTGCAGAGATCAATTCCATAATGTGTCTCTCCTTCCCAAGACGCAGAGTTGAGAATCACTACTTTAAGGATTCTTTGTGTCTGCAATAATGAACAAAACTACTGAAAAATAATTAAAGAACTTGATAATCAGTTCATTAATCAAGTATATCTGCTGTACATTATACAGAGACAAATAGAGAAGGACACTGTGATAGCCAGAAATCCTCTCTCAAATAAAATCAAAAGTAAAGATAAATACAATTGAATTTCCCTTTGTGGTTTGATTTTTGTCTCGCTGCATTCATCTATAAACCATCTATCAAGGCAAGCTGCTCACTATTAGTTGATTCAGAGCTGGTTTTGAAAGCTGGACCTGAACCTCCCTTGATATTTGCCTGATAACCACCTAAAATCTGCTTGTTGCTTGTAAAAGCTGCATTTAATCATCCAGTCTTTAATTTTGTTCTCTCAATGAAACCCACATATCACTGCACTGTAACTTAGCAAATGTACACTGAGAAAAAGAAGTAAAAGTGCTCCCTGTTGCAAGGTTTCTGAATTCCAGTTATATTAGAAGTGAAACATGATCTTTCTCAGATATTAGCGCCATAGTTATGTATTTTTCTCCTCTCCTTCCTTCCCTCCATTCTTGTTCTGTTGTTAACCCCGGGTTAGATAAAAACATGTCATAAAAGCCTCCCTTCATTTAATCTGTTTATAGACACAGTTGTATCTTACTCAGCAGTGCCCAGAGTGCCATGGGGAGGCATATTTTATTCAAGACATACTCAGTAATGCAATACAAGTTTACTTTGCATAGTATGACAAGAGGATGACGTAATATCATTTATTGGACCAACTTCTGTTGGTGAGAGAGACAAGCTTTCAAGCTTACACAGAGCTCTTCTTCAAGTCTTCTTCAGGTCTGTGTAAGCTTGAAAGCTTCTCTTTCTCCCGCTATGCAAATAAAATGCTACCTTTTATCTTTAATATCTTGGGACCAACAACACTGCATACAATTTTGCATAGTGTATTTTGTACAAGGGTAGTAGCGTTAAAGAAAAAAAACAATTACAGAATTAAATAGCTGCAGTATTTATAACAGACAGTTATAAAGTCCACTCCCAGCTGCTTTATATGAGACAGACTGAAACTCAAAAGTTTTCCAGTTATCCTTTAAGTGCAGTTTCCCCAGCTCATAAGGGTGTGGTGGATAAAGGGCTGTGGGATAAATTCCAAACATTCTCAGCGTCTGCTCCTCCTAACAATGTAGCCATAGCTTCCTTTACATCCTCAACCCAGCACCCAGCCTGAATAGATAATGTGAGAACTAGGTAAATGCCTGTGATGGGGTTTGGGGCTGTCTCCCCACAAGCTCATGGAGATGCTGCAGAGCCACTTGGTGGAGACGACTTCAGCCTTGTGGTCAAAGTAAACTATGAGCATCCTAGCCTGATGTGGCTGGGAGGATCCATGTAGTGGTGGACGCTTTGACCCTGCCCTTAATGTGCACTACCTTTTAGTAGCACCCCTTGGAGACACTTTTCTTCAAGTGTATATCAAAAAATACAAAGCAACCAAAGAGTCCCTAACTTATACCGCTGATTATACCTTTCCAAGGCAAAATCATAAAACTAAACATGAAATTACAAGTTGCTCATATTTCAACTTTTTTCCTAAAGCATTGTCCAGCTTGATTTCTCACTTTTCAGTCTATTTATGTAGGTTTCAGAATCCACTGTTTATGCACGTCCTGGTGCAGATTTAATTGTAGAAAGGAATGGTGCTAATACATTGTGTGTTTTTCTTTGGAGTGTGGGATTTTGGTCTACAGTTGATACAATAGGTGTGTTAACAGAGGCCTACTCTCTGAAAGCTATTTTTTTTTAGCATGATATAAAAATCAGAAGCCTTTCAAATATAAAAAATATGGAACACTTTCTGCAATTTTCTACAGGAACAAAAACAAAATCCTGTAAATTTCATTAGAATTTTAACTTCACAGAGGGCTATGGTGTTTCATTCTGACATTACATATCGATGGCAAGTGAGACATCTTCATCTGTACTAATAAGGCTAAAGTTCATAATTCACAGGGAACAAATGTTCCCTACTCTGTCCAGGTTGTTTAGGAACAGTATTTATATTCCACTAAATTTAGTAATATTTAGTTGTTTAATCAGAATATATGAGATGTGTAATGATGTAAGATCTGTTCTCAATTAATGACAACTCAGATAAAAAATTATATACCAATTTTGGTCTCTGCAAAAAGTCATGAAGTAGTCACAAATCAAAATGAACCTAAGTGAAGAAATACTCTATAGGAGATCATTAGGAGAATGTTCATTATTCAGGTGTAGTCTGTAGGCTACTTTGCCTTTTGGAACCCTTTGTAATTGAGCTCTCTTTCTTTGTTCTTTTTTTTATTCTTTAATTTGGCATCCTGTTAAATGAAACATTAATTTCTCTTAGGGCCAAATGTTCATCCCACTGTCTAGCTACAGTAGCTGGGCTGGATCCTGAGGAGATGCCCTCCCCCGCAATGCCTAGGTCTGTAGAGTTGCTTCAGTTTAGACTTATTAAATATATGTAGCATGTTATTCCAAAAATGAATTGGTCTTCAAACAAAGAGAGAGACAAAATCTCTGTCCCAAAAAGCTTTCAATCCATGTGCGCCTTTTGCTCTTCTGATCCTGTCTTTAGCCTGTCCACAGTCTGGGAGCCCCCATAAAGATGAGCTTGGTACCATAATGAGGTACACACCCCTTTTACAGCTCCTATAAATCCAGCTGCACATGCCCTTGCAAAGGGCCTTAATTCAGAGTGATAGAGCATAATTTATAAGAATGTCTGTTTAGGACATATGTACTCTTACATAATGCGTTTCTTTAGCTAGACTGGGTTACTGTTTGATCTTATAGCAGATCCTGTCTCAGATACTTTCTTGGAGGAGTTTAATTTGATATTCATTTATTCAGTGTAAACTTTTGTACTGATACTTTGTGTACTTCAAAGCTCCCAACCGCCTCTCTAGTAGATTATGGCTGTTACTCTACTCCTGTACTGCCTTTATCCTCAGTTTCCCTTGCTGGAAATTGCTGCCAGAGCAGCACTTTTCTTCCTCTTGGGGTGGTATAATTTGCAGCCTGTTCCAAAACTATCATCAGTGGAGCTGCATGCTTAGGATTTTGCCAAGTGAACTTCGGGTCACATATTCTTCGTGAAGGTCCAGAGAGGATGAGCCATCTGTTCGTCCATTTCTACCTGTTTAATAAGCAAGAAATTTCAATACATTTGTTATTAATCACTCTGTAACTGTGGATTACATAGTCACCTTTTGCAGCTTTAATTTAGAGCATGTTTTTGTCTAACAAGGTAATACTAAATCAATCACTGAGAAATTTTGGGATTTCTACTGGATATATGTATCTGGGAGATACTCTAACCCCTTTCTTTGGAACCTTAAAATAAATGATATTTTGGTCAACCATGTTGAAATTACATATCTGACGAGCTTTCTAGAACATCAGGCATGTGTTTGGGATTTTCAAGGTCACTCGTTAACTCCTAGAACCAGGAGTTATCTGTCCAGTGTGTGGCTGATGTTACAATAATGATTCACTTTTGAGACATTGCTAAGTGTATCTCGTAAGGTAGCTGCTTTGTTATTTATTTGCTTTTTGTTTTTTAAAGACAGTTTTAGTTTTTTCCCTTCTGTCCTACCAAAGTTGGAATGTTCAGGAGTAGAATCCCCTCCCAATACCAAGTCACTGAGACAAGAAAACTACATCCTTTATCCTTTTACATGATTCTTGGAAAATTTGTAATGGTTCTTAATTGTATATTCTTCCTTTACCTAGTATTGATTTTAGGGCTGACAAGCGATTAAAAAAAATTAATTGTGCAATTATAAAAACTAATCGTGATTAATCATGCAATTAATCGCATTGTAAAACAATAATAGAATACCATTTATTTAATATTTTGGGATGTTTTCTAAATTTTCAAATACATTGATTTCAATTATAACACAGAATACAAGGTGTACAGTGCTCACTTTATATTTATTTTTGTATACAAATATTTTCACTGTAAAAAACAAAAGAAATAGTATTTTTCAATTAATCTAATATAAGTACTGTAGCATAATCTCTTTATCATGAAAGTTGAACTTACAAATGTAGAATTATGTACAAAAATATAACTGCATTCAAAAATAAAACAATGTAAAACGTGAGAGCCTACGAGTCCACTCAGTCCTACTTCTTGGTCAGCCAATCACTCAGACAAACAAGTTTGTTTACATTTGCAGGAGATACTGCTGCCCGCTTCTTCTTTACAATGTCACCTGAAAGTGAGAACAGGTGTTCTCATGGCACAGTTGTCGTCAGCATCGCAGGTTATTTACATGCCAGATGCGCTAAAGATTCATATGTCCCTTTATGCTTCAGCCACCATTCCAGAGGACATGCATCCATACTGATGACAGGTTCTGCTTGATAACAATCCAAAGCAGAGAGGACTGATGCATGTTCATTTTCATCATCTGAGTCCGATGCCATCAACAGAAGGTTGATTTTCTTTTTTGGTGGTTCGAGTTCCACAGTTTCCACATCGGAGTGTTGCTTTTTTAAGACTTCTGAAAGCATGCTCCACACCTCGTCCCTCTCAGATTTTGGAAGGCACTTCAGATTCTTCAATCTTAGGTCGAGTGCTGTAGCTATTTTAGAAATCTCACATTGGTACCTTCTTTGCATTTTGTGAGATCTGCAGCAAAAGTGCTCTTAAAATGAACATGTACTGAGTCATCATCGAGACTATTATAACATGAAATATATGGTAGAATGCAAGTAAAATAGAGCTGGAGACATACAATTCTCCCCCCCCAAGGAGTTGAGTCACAAATTTAATTAACAAGAATCATCAGCATGGAAGCATATCCTCTGGAATGGTGGCCAAAGCATGAAGGAGCATATGAATGTTTAGCATATCTGTCACGTAAATACCTTGCAATGCTGTCTACAAATGTCCCATGTGAACGCCTGTTGTCACTTTCTGGTGACATAAATAATAAGTGGGCAGCATTATCTCCCGTGAATGTAAATACCTTTGTTTGTTTTAGCGATTGGCTAAACAAGGAGTAGAACTGAGTGGACTTGTAGGCTCTAAAGTTTTGCATTGTTTTGTTTTTGAGTGCAGTTATATTACAAAAAAAAGTCTACATTTGTAAGTTGCACTTTCATGATAAAGAGCTTGCACTATAGTACTTGTACAAGGTGAATTGAAAAATACTGTTTCTTTTGTTTATCATTTTTACAGTGCAAATATTTAATCAAAAATAATATAAATTAAGTAGTGTACACTTTGTATTCTGTGTTGTAATTGAAATTAATGTATTTGAAAATGTAGAAAAACATCAAAAATATTTAATACATTTCAATTGGTATTCTATTGTTTAACAATGTGATTAAAACTGTGATTAATTTTTTGAGTTAATCGCATGAGTTAACTGCGATTAACCGACAGCTCTAGTTGATTTACAATATCTTCAGTTACATTCCCTGATAATAAATGCCCAGCTGAGGTTAACTGAGGTAGCAGTTGCCTTTATCACAGTTTTAGTCCGCTTGTTTATCTAATTTTTAACTGTATTTTCTTTAGAATAAAAATCAAATGAATAAACACATTACATTTAAGGACGTCAAAAACAAAGTAAAGATGCTTCTTACCTACTTAATACCAGCAAGAAATACAAAACTATAGGAATATTCCCCATTACACAGCTGTGTAAGAAAGGACAAAATACCAATGTCTCTGGGTCTCAAATTGCACATATTACAGAACTTTAAAGTTGAGAATAGCATCTCAGAAGGCAAGTACTTAACTAATAATAGTTAGCTATAAAGGCAGCCTATAAGCAATGCAATGGATTTTAACAGCCTTGTTGCCTCCAGAAATGGAGAGGTTGTGTCGTTCATAGGGCCTTTGATATTCATCAGCTATAGACCCTTTAAATTTCGTGGGGTTTTTTAACATTTCTTTTCCTTTTTCATGAATTCTTCCAACTGATCATATCATTACTTTGACCTTATGTTAATATGTCTGTCAATGTTTCTTTCTTAGCCCTGGTCTACACTAGGACTTTAGGTCGAATTTAGCAGCGTTAAATCGATGTAAACCTGCACCCGTCCACACGATGAAGCCCTTTATTTCGACTTAAAGGGCTCTTAAAATCGATTTCCTTACTCCACCCCTGACAAGTGGATTAGCGCTTAAATCGGCCTTCCCGGGTCGAATTTAGGGTACTGTGGACACAATTCGACGGTATTGGCCTCCGGGAGCTATCCCAGAGTGCTCCATTGTGACTGCTCTGGACAGCACGCTCAGCTCAGATGCACGATTGTCTGCCGTTGCTCTGACGCAGGGAGGGGTGACTGACGACATGGCTTACAGGGTTGGCTTACAGGGAGTTAAAATTAACAAAGGGGGTGGTTTTACATCAAGGAGTATTTCAGGCAGGACTTCACGGAGGGTTCCAATAAGAAATGGTGCACCTAAGTTATTGTTCTTATTGGAACAAGCAGGTTGGTCTGGCCTCTGATTGATACATGACTAGATTTACCTCGCTGCACCTTCTCTGTGAGTGACTGCAGTGTGACCTAGAGGAATGAGTCCCCTAGACGGGGGGCGGGGCGGTGGGTTGCAAATGAGTACAAAACAAATCTGGTCTATTTCTTGTTTTGATACACTCCATCTATCTTTTACATCTTTGGCTGGCAGCAGACGGTGCAGACGGACTGCATGCCATCCACATCTCAGGGCTGCTCGGCAGAAGATGGTACAATAGGACTGCTAGCCATCCTCATCCCTTGCCTGCCCGGCGGAAGATGGTACAGTACGACTGCTAGCAATCCGTATTGCCTGCCTGCTCACCATAAGATGGTTCAATAGGACTGACTGCAGGACTAAAGAGAATGACCTGATCAAGTCATTCCAAATTTAGTTCCTGCGCCCATGTCTGCCCAGGCGCTCCTGATCAACCTCACAGAGGCGACCAGGAGCACCTTGGACATGACGATGATGGCTACCAGTCCTACTGTACCATCTGCTGCCATAAGGCAATGGGTTGCTGCTGCTGTGTAGCAATACAGTACCACGTCTGCCAGCACCCAGGAGACATACGGTGACGGTGAGCTGAGTGGGCTTCATGCTTGCCGTGGTATGGCATCTGCACGGGTAACCCAGGAAAAAAGGCGCAAAACGATTGTCTGCCCTTTCTTTCACGGAGGGAAGGGGGGCCTGACGACATGTACCCAGAACCACCTGCGACAATGTTTTAGCCCCGTCAGGCATTGGGATCTCAACCCAGAATTCCAATGGGCAGCGGAGACTGCAGGAACTGTGCGCTAGCTACCCACAGTGCAACACTCCGGAAGTCGACGCTTGCCTCGGTACTGTGGAAGCACTCCGCCGAGTTAATGCACTTAATGCACTTAGAGCATTTTCTGTGGGGACACACACACCTGAATATATAAAACCGATTTCTAAAAAAACGACTTCTATAAATTTGACCTAATTTCGTAGTGTAGACATACCCTAAAACTAGCAAGCTCATAATGTTGCTGCAGGAATGATAACAGCTGAGACTAGAAAAATAAAACACCTTTTTTTTGTCACTGATACAAAAAGTAAAATTATATGATTAATATTTAATTATTATTAACACAACTCCCTAATTGTCCATGACACTTCAGGATAGGTATTCAGTACTAAATTTGTAATGTTGCATTGGAAACAGGAGAAAGAAGAAAAAATACTGAATCAAGGCAAGAGAAAGGGAAGAGAGTTAATTACTTTCCACGAGGGTACCAATCCGCTTACACACTTCCTAGGATGCTCAGCACTTTCCATTGTGGCATTTAAATTTAGCACATTTAAAATAGTGATCAAATAGGTTTTATAGAAGCTAGTGGGATCATTATGAGGGCGCACAGAGAAATACTGTAAAAAGCTGGGAGGAGGGGCACAACTCAAAGAAGCTCTGAAGGAGGTACAAAGCCAGCTTTAACCCTTTCCGTCCATCTTTCACAATCCACTTAAGACCAGAGAAACACACAAACTGAGAACTACAAGAGAAAATGAAAAGGCAGCGATAAACTGCATGAATGAAAATAGGAGGTGACAGAAGTGACCATAGAATATTATAGTAACATATATGGGCCCTTTGTCAATGTCAGTAACAAAACGTTCACTTAAATGGGAAATTACTACCACTTACATAAAATATGTGAGAGGACACAAAAGCACTAGTAAGAAAAGGGTACTTTAAGACAAGTATAAAGGTTTCACTCCTGTCTTCTTCATGCTACCAAACACAGGCCTTGGGATTTTGGGAAGGGACAGAAACATGATTCCTTAAAGGAATGTCCAGCTTAACTGATTGTAAGAAAGGGTAGAGGGTCTTTGACATTGGGGCTTTAAAAATACTCTTACTAGTGCTAGGTTATATCTAGGCTGCACTCTGTCTCTGTCACTTATTATCTTTACTGTGCAGCGTAGCTAGCAACATTAATATCCCATACAGTGGTTTGCATTGCAAAAATCAGCTTTTCCCAGTATCGGATATATCAAAGTTAATTCCTATTCTAAGTGCAAGGTGGTGGTGCAGAGCAGAGAGGGAAGCAGAGAAATGTTTCCATCCCTAATATCACTGTGTTATATATACTATTTTCAACAACCAGAGAATCAGCTGTGAACATGCTTGTTATTTTTAACTGTTTTATAAAATAGCCAATATTAAAATTACATAGTATTATAAGCAACAAAATGAGCAATGTAATATATAAATGCATTGCTAGTGGCTTGCTTAGTTTGTTGTAAAATATTTTTTCAAGCAGAGAGAAGGCAAGGGGGGAATAAATCAGTGCACAACTTGTAGAGTTTCTGCATCTTCATTTTTCCACATCAATTTTAGTTTTATGTTATTTCCCTATGGAGCCTATCTAAAAACTTATATAAAAATCACTTAATCCATGTCACTTTTACAGACTAGAAGTCAGTTTTCCTGTAAAATGTACAAAAAGACATTACTTTAACTGTTTTGGTTCAAGGGGCACCTTGCTGTACAGACTGACTGCCTGATCTTGAACAGTGACGTTCTCCTAAACTGGGCTCTAATATATTTGACTGATTCATTGGCTGATTCACTGTTCATGTTTTCTTCTTACTGAAGCACTTTAAGTGTGGTTTGTTTGGGGTGGGTTTTTTTGTTGTTTTTTGGAAGGGTTGCTAAAATGTGGAGAAGGTTCAGCAAATAACAGAATAAACCCTTTCATGTTTGTAGCCTCTTTTTGCTGAACATTTTGAAACACATTTTTTGTCCTGCATTTCATCAGCATTTACAGATAAAAAATTTGTCACTCGTGCCAAAGAAAATGTCTAAACTAACATTTGCTATTCATTCATTATTCTTCATAATGTTTTTCTTATATATGTAAAAGCACTTTATTTTGTCTGAACTATCATCTACAGTTACTTTGTAATTCATTAAATCTTGATTTTCTGTCAAGAGGAATTAATAATCTTGCTTTTGAGGGAATTTAGAAGCAATGAGGAGTTGAGCTCAAATATTTGAATACCATCTCAGTGTTAAATTGGTTATTCAATTTTCAACTTAGTTTTAACTGGTGGGTGTGGAATAAATTAAGTTCATATATCCTTATCTCCATTTTAATATTTGCCTTTTTCCATAACTATGTTACAGTGGACATGTAAAGTAGCTTCTCTTAATTTACCAAAAAAACTCTTTTCATTTGTTTAGAGTACCTTCTCAAATAAGAATAAGAGCTAATAATGATGAACTATATGTCTAGATGGTATATAATGTGATCCTTAGGAAATCAAAGTAAATTCAACAGAATACTACAGACATTGATTTGTAGGACAGTTGATCACCTTTCTTCTAAAATCAAGCTAAAAAACGATTCATTTTCCAATACTGTTTCGCTGCAGACTGCCAGTTATATATCTAGGAACACAAGCTCTAAAGTCTTTACCTGTTATTGCTTTATTATATTTACTTTTAACGGCTATGTTTTTATTAGTTTGCTTCATTTTCATTTGCTCATCTCAGTTATAGTGTCCTTTGATAGAAAATCAATTAAAACAGCTAAGGATTTGGAGATTTTACAGTCTGGTTCACATGCTATCTATCTTTTTCTAATCTGTGTTGTATCAGCCAAGATAGAGCCATCATGTCTCCACACCTTGTGCTGTCAAACAGTGACAAGCCAGGCTGCTCTTGTTGACACAGTATGCTCATCCACCATGTAGTGTGGCATTACGTTTACATTCGCCTGCACTTCTGAAACAAAATATGGGTGATGGAGCTTATTTTCCCCTCACTTTATTCCCTTGCTATATGAATTCGTGTATGTTGTTTACATGTGCTGCCATATAATGGCCAATCTGAAGTGGTGCAAATATTACACTATCCTGAGCTGCAGTGCTTTTCAGGACCTCACTATTTAGCTTCATTTCTCTCCCTCCTTGTGTAACAGATTTCTGACCAGATTTCCCAAGTCCCATGTATATTGACACAGTTTCCCAATCCTCCTCCAAGTTCATATTTTCTTCTTTTGATATTTTTAGACGTGGAGTCTCTACAGTAGTTTGAACCCATATGCCATCCCGTCTGTCCCTTAAATAAATAAATAAATAAAATTGCTTGCCTGTATTTTGTTGGCATTTATCTTGCCCTTCAATGGGTAGGCTGAGCTTTGGGGACAGTATCCAGCTCTCAGTGGCCCAGAGCTCAAGAAATCTAAATCACTTTTTCATTTCTGAGGCAGAACAGTATGCTGCAGGCAAAACACTGTTGCAGTTCAGTTAGAATAAATGCTTTAAATTCTAGAACTAATGACAATGGATGATGTAGGGAATTATCTTTTTCAAGAAGCAGTACAGAGTTACTGCATAGCATCCAGTCAGAAGACTTAAACGGTTACATTTTTTCCTATTATAGTAATTACTTTATGTATCTGATTGCTTGTTTGCTTTCCTGTTGACAGTGCCTGGCTTTTTTGCCCTTTTGGGAAGTGCTTTTTGTGGTAACTGTTTTTTAACCTTGAGGTTTGTCCTTTTCCTTTATTTTGTACTATTTTCTGTGACAGATTTTCCCAGTAGGCAGGCAGCTACTCTGTGAGGGCAGGAAAATTCAGCAAGTTTCCACTTGAGAAGCTTCCCTGGAATTCCTCCATCAGAGAGACAGAGTTCATCCCATTCCCAATGGAACCAATGATGGTTCTACCTCCTAAACCTAAGATTTATGAAGGTACAGGGCCAGCCACACACATAGGCTGTTTGCAGCCTTGTTGGCTCTCTGCCCTCTTCAGCTCCAGTTGGACCTAGAACCTACTGCAAGGCAGGGTTCCACAGGGCAGAGGGGGAAAATGGGTAGTATGATAAACTCAGCATTAATATTTTTTTTCACAAATCTTGAGACTGATAGGAGAACAATCCCACCAGCCTTGTTCCACCCCTCCCTCAACACATACTCCAGACCACTTAAGGTCAAGGCATGATAATGTGGAGGCAGCAATACTCCTTCTGTTCTCTTTCCTTTGCAACAGGGATCTTCAAAATGAGTGAATCTGGCCATGGTGGAGCTTAAGAAGGCTTCATATTGGAGTAGAATGGGCAAATATGTGGCTTGTAAAACCAGAGAGTACAATAAGCTATGTATCTGGGCATTTTACTTCAACATGAAGCCCTCCTAACCTCTGTAGCAGCCAGGCTCCACAGCTACTTTGCATCTATTAGCAATGCTGTCTTCCTCCACTCAAAGTGATGCAGGGCAAGTTCTGACTTTTCTTCACTTGAATAATAATATTCTACAGGTAATAGAATTCTGTAAGGACATAAAACTTTCACAAGATTTCATGCAATTCAGTATAAGCTGTGGCGTCTCAGCAGCAGACCACTGGAATTTGAAAATGCTCCAAGAAACACTGATCTTTTCAGCAATGTCAGGGCTGCAGAATAGCAATGCTTTCCATCTTAGCCAAGTTTGGAGAAATATTTTTTTTTAAAAGCTGCATGTAGTTGAGGGGAAGTGCCATGTTTCCAGATTTTCAGCATTTGTGAAAGGTGCAAGCATCCCAAGTGGTGTCAGCTTCAGAAGTGGGAATACTAAGTTGACATAGTGCAGACAGAAATGGCAAAGTTTTTGTGAAGGAAGCAGTATGTTTTTAGGATTTTACCAGTGCCCTAAAACTCGAGGTGTGTTCATAGTCACTTCATTTTGACTGCATATAAAACAAACAGGGAACGTATTGTGTAGTAGGGGAAAGATCTTAAGGATGATATAGGTAGAAGTATTTCTATGGCTAAAAGTTGCTCATCAAGCGATATTTTTCCTGTATTATAGTGATTTTTCCTATTTTAAAATGTTTTATATGAAGAACACTGTATTCCAGGATAGTAAATCCCAAATTCAAATTAAAATAATACATGTAATAGTATAAGTTTATTTACAAGACATAGGATTTTCTTAGGTCCTGGAAGCTGTTGCTCTTCAGATGGAGCCTCATACTTTATCCCTTTATATATTGCATTATTGCACTGCACCACATTCCTAACCATGCATTGTAAAACTAATTCAAAATTAATTCCATTAGTTAATTTTTGCAAGACACATGGATAATCTTTAGTGATAAAACTTATGATTGAGTACTTAGTATTTACCACTAGGAAAACCAACCAGATGTGGATGGCTCCTTCATCTCACAAGATTTATGGTGCGTGCAAGAGCAACGTCCATCTTTTTCTGCACAAAGGCACAGTCTGATATTTGCTTCCTCTTGAATTGTTTTTGTGAGACATAAAAACGCCCCCTGAAATACAACTGATCCCAAACCATTAAATGTACCTTAAAAAGCATTTTGCACATTGTGTTTGCATGATTATTCTTTTATAAATTTCATATTCATATTAGTTGCTTTATTTAGAAAAAAACTAAAGAGAATTGTTTAATTTTCTATTCTAGAAAAAGCATTTATCAGACCAAAAACAGATGAGGCATCAAAAGCTCATCTGTCTTATGGGCTTTGTGTTAAATAAGAGCCTATGAATTCCAAATAACTATAGCCCCCAGCTGATATTCACTATTGCATTGTGACTAATAATAACATCGCCTCTATAGAGCCAGACAAATAAACCAGCAAACCAAGCTGTTTTTGTTGTTTAACTTCAGAAGTGTTTGTACATATATGATTACATAAATTTTGCATGTGTGTGAGGAGACATCAGAACTGGTTTTGGCACAGTTTATTTTAGCTAAACCTCTTTTCTCAAGCCCTGTTAGTTAGCTTGAGTAAAATTCTTTCTTGGTCCAGTCTGTCCACTCGGACACTCTTTATGTCCTGTCCATTGGTTGCTCCACTAAACAGGTTGTCTCAGGTCTCCCACAGGGCTGTTAATCAAAACCTTTCCTTTCATTCTGCACATGCTTCAATTAATTTGATTTGCCACCATGATTTAAGGTTTAATTTGTATGATTATACACAGATTGACATTTAAAGCCACCATAATATTCCTTCTGTCATCTCTGCAATGTCTCTCTTTACCAGTGGCCAGGTTTGGATGTGTAAAAACTCAACAGATGTAACCAGCACTGGCCCATTGTTTGTAGGATTTACAAACAACATCACCCACCTCTTTCAGTCTTGTATAACCTCCTTCTCTCGTTTGAAATTTGCAAAAATGTCTGGATCCTGCACTAGAAATTGAATTGCATCTCTCTCATTTGGCGAAATCTCCCACCTTCTATGAACTCTATCTAATTACGTCCTCTTCCCTTATCAAAGGGATTTCCTTTAGATTTGTTTCCTTGCAAAAATATATACAGCAACTAGTACAAACAGTTACACCTCAATTACGAATGGCACCAAAGATATCAAAGACAATTGTAGCTTGGTTAAAGTAGATCCTTCTCTAAAACTCTTCAAAATCATGGTCTGTTGTCTTTTACATGGTCACCAATTACATTCCCCAGTAAATAAACCTGAAGTTTTCTACATGATACTTGAATTCTGAGCATGCCACCTTGGGTATCTGTTTCTCTGTCCATCCTGGTCTTTATAATGCCCTCCATCACTGTACTATCCAAGCCCATACCAAGATGTACTTCCAAAATTCACAACAATAAGCCAAGAGTCTCGTTTTCTCCTTAGTTCCTTTAGGCAGCCAATGCTATGACTGTGTATTTGTTTTCCCCCTTAATTTTGTTTAAGTCTTTACCATATATAGCAAAACCTGTCAGTCAACTACTGTGTCTTTTTGATGTAGTCTTTTCATGTGTGTTTTCTAGAGCTGTGCAAATAACAGATTTTTCAGTTTGCTAGCAATTCCAAATATATCAAAAATAAAAATTGTTTCAGGTCAAATTAAAATTGTTTGAAATTTTTTATGCATCAAAAAGTTGAAAAAAAATCAATCTGGGTTGAGCAAATTATTTCATTTTGACAAATCAAAACCTTTTGTTTCAATTACAACAAACTATTTTAATTTTTTAAATGAAATTAAAGGAAACATTGAAACAAAAAGTTGTTTTAAGCCAAATATCCAAATATCATTTTGAAATGTTGAATGTTACTCTCAGAATTTTTTTAAGGTAGTGCGGCTTTTTGGTTTTTTGCTTTTTTACAAAAACAATTTGGCAAAACTGGCACAAATTTGCAAATTGATTTGGTGTTACTGAAACTGCATTTTTTGGGGGGCGGGGGGGGCCGAATTAGGCCGAAAAATTTAACTTAGTTCTAGTCTTAGCATAGTCAGATAATAGAGCAGTTAGAATTGACCTTTCTCGGTTTCCCGTGTTCTTCCTCTTTCCCTCAACTTCCTACTCTTTCCCTTCCCCAGAGGTTCCACATCCGCCTTTTAGCTAATCATGGCAGGACAATTTACTCTAGAACTTTTGAACATTACTTCCATATCAGCCAATGGGTTTATTCTTCGTCTACAAGGCTGTTGGAAACTGCATTAATGTATCGTACCTGCACAATATCCATAGCAGCATCTCCTAAGTGCCTGTCCTAAAGCTTGAAGCAGATTTATGTCTGTAATATGTGAACATTAACATTTTACAGGTACTTTGTTCCCTATTTTGCTGGTATTTTATGGGTAAAGAGCCCAGTTGCCAAAGTACTGCTGAAATCCTAGCTCTAACACATCTCTTCTGCCATTGAGTTCTCCGATAATGATGTAGATCCACAGTAGCAGCACTGAAACTAAACTGCCTTTGTTGTTTTATTCTAATAAATCTTTCAGAGTAAAGGCGCACGATTATAAATAGTTAAAGAACTTATTTGTTAAAAATAAATGGTAATTTATCTTCACTGGCTTACAGAAACAAAGTAAATTAAGAACAGTAACTACAGAATTAAGTTTTAAGCTGCGAATAGAATAGAGGACTCAACAATAGAAATCTTGCAAGGTAAAAAATCCCACCACAGTAGACCATGACCAAAAATCCCAGTATTTAGAACCATACATGGTATGAATGAAGATAGTAATGACAAACCAAAAGTAGTTGTTAATCATTGACTATATATTTGCCACTGTACGAGACAGAAATTAAGGACAGATCCTACCCCAAATAGCTTACGTCTAAATGAAAAAACCAGGCAGGCTCATTAGGGAACACAGCAGAGGCATTTGTTAGATTTCTTTTTGGTTTTTGTCAGAAGTAGGTACGGTTAGGATGTAGAGCGCATATAACGTGGATCAGATTTTGTGGGATTTGTGCAAGAAATTAATTTTCATAGGAATTTGAATGAAGATAAATTGTGGGTCTAAACAATTTTGAATATGCTGTAATTTGAGTATGATCAATACTAGCAAAATAGGTTATTACTATAAACAGAATAGGGCATGTACCCTGATTTTAGTTGCACAGTCAGCTAGTAGGCAGAGATTGAGATATTTATAGATCAAAACTGACTTGACTCTGACTTGACTGTGAAGTCAGTATCAGAACAGAACAAGAAAAGATGGTCTTGTGGTTTATTACTGGACTGGGAGTTACTGCTTGATTTTTGGCGCTGCCGCAGACTTCCTCTGTAACCTAGGCCAGGTTCATATAGCGCCGGATTTTTGAAGATATTTAGGTGCTTAAAGAAGCTGATAGATTCTGACAGAGGTTTTCAAAAGCACCTCGTTGCTTATAATCCATTGATTTCAATGCCAATAGTGGCATCAGTTGCATCTGTTTCATGACCAATTTACCTTATACCTTAGTATAACTTGTATTAATTTGACATTATTTGGATGTGCAAAATTGGCATAGCTTTCATTTTAAAGGGCAAAGTTGTTCTTCATATTGATGTGTGCCAGGTTTGTAGCTGTTGGAAGGAGAGAAGGGGGAGCTAGAAGCTGAAATAAACCCGAACAAGTAGTTACTACTAAAAAGGAGGTTGGAAGTCTTCAGGACCCGATCTGGCAAGTCTTCAGACAGAGCATGTTGAAGATAGGGGTGAACTTATGATCTGATGATGTGGAGGCCTTTGACTCAGAAAGAAAGGATGAATAAAAATAATTTTGCAACGATTTTTATTTACATTGTAAAGCAACACTTTTTTATAGCCAAATACAACAGGGGCACATGGGCAACTGTACAATCATATTGTTGTATTTCCCCTCAGTAGCGATATTTAAACAGAGGAAGATTACACAGAAAGATTTGACGTACTTGACCTGGTTTTAAATGGTCTTTTTATATTGTTGTTACAGTGACTTAGTCACTATTTTGCTAATTCCAGAATCAAAACAGATACTTACCCTGGAACAAAAAGGAGCTTTTACATTTTTTTCATTCTTTCTTTCTGGTTGCTTTGCACATACTTACAATTCTGCAATGGCCTCTTCATACTAGTGTACTTTCTTAAATACATTTGTGTATATAAAAATGAATGTTTCTATTGTCCAGCCAAAAATCTATGGCAGTCAGATGTAATTTAGACTTTCTCTGTACTTCATGATTCAATGTAGCGATGCAGCTTTGTATTGTTATACCTGCCTTGTAAAAGTCCACCCTGCATGCAGTAAGAATTTGGAGATAAAGCATTAAAAATATGTGACAGGACTGGGCACGAGGTGTGATGCAGTATAGTCATATGCTTCATTATCCAAGATAAAAATGTTAAGTGTGATTTCACTCATGATTTATTTTCACATATTTGAATCTGTTGCAAAGTAACCTAAAATTGTCCCTAGTACTATACACTGAGTTCTGCTACTCTATCCATTATTTACATTCCTGTTGTTGTTGTTGTTATACTCTTGTCTAAAACATGGCTAAAATTTAACTAGGACTCAATTTCAAATATTAGAGGACCACAGTCCGTACTCACGTGTGTGCACTATCACAACTCCAGTTTTGCACTTACCTAAAAAGATATCTATGCAACCACGTGCACAAGCAAAAATCAGGAGGTGATTTGCACGGATATTTTCATGTACACACACAAAAGTAGGTTCACTTATGTACCAGCATGCAAGAGTCTAATCGTTTTCTAATCTCTATTAGAAAGTGAGGCCCACACGAGACAAACTATGTAGCAAATTTTCTTAAAATGTTTACCAAGAATATATTTCACCATTTTTTTTTTCTTTAGTGGCCTATGATTGAAACAGCACGGCAATCTTTGATCCTTCTTCCAGTAAATTCCACTAATTTAAGTAGCTTCTGCAGGTGCTTGTGGATGTTGTATTCATGTGGGCGTATGTTGGGCAGGGATGGAAGGAGGAAATAGAAGAAAAAATGTTGGTGGCTATTCATGCTGCATATCTCTGCATTCAAACTATACAAGGCTACAAAATGAGTAATATGAAATATGAAACTATTTCAGAAAAAAGTGTTTGGGGACTTTCAAGGAACCAGTGTGATCCACTTTCTTAAAAATTATGTCTAACAATATCTATATGTGGGTTGTAGGTTTCATTTTTATAAATACAGTCGCGCAATAGGTCGTCCTAAGTAATACTCACATGGCTATTATGGTTCAGCTGATTAAACCTTCCACATGTCCATAGGATGTTAGGGTGGTTGTTTTTTTTAAATTCTCTTTTTATAATATGTGTATAAAGGAGCAAAGAAAATAAAATCACAAAAAAACTTCTGTTTTGCCAAAAAGTAAAATAATATTATAATCAAATATTTTATGTATATATTTAGCTAGTACACTTGCCTAGAAATACAGGCAGGTTCAAATTCTAGACCCAGTCTTCTGCTCAGCTCCTGCATGTTTGTTTTGGGGATGGAGGATTAACCTCTTGTTGCGCCTTTTATGCATCCATCTGTCAGATGATCAGAAGTAGTATTTACAGATCTTTACTTACTGTATTGTGGTGGTTTCATACATTACAATGAGTGGATTGAAAGAAAGTCAAGTTTTATGGCTGCCTAGAAGAAGCATGTAAGAGCTTATGAAAGTGCATTAAGAATATGGAATGTATTTCTTCACAATACATTTTAATTAAGATAATTAAGTATTTACAACCGTTTCATAGTGTTATAAGAATTTAGAGATACGAATTTTATTAATTGTTAAGTATCAAAGAATCCTTAATGTTGTTCAAATATCACATCATCCAATAAGCCAAGGATTTTTACAGTACACGAATTCAATAGGATTTTTATGCACCTCAAGTACAATTTATTGCTGTTAACTTTGAAGTTTTTATTATTAATTATGCACAAAATAATTTTACTAACAGGCATTATTATTTGTATTACCATAACACCTACGAACTCTAGTCATTAACCAGGGCCCCATTGTTGTTCTTTCCTTTTTAAATTGAGGATATTGAGCCAAATGTTATAGTCAGGCTTGCATGAAGTTACCCTGGTTATATTTGCATTGTAGTAACTAAGACCAGAACTTATGTTTTGTTTGCTTGTATGTATATAACTTGTAGGCAGCAGCAGTACACCAAGGAAAGCTAATTCAGTCAGAGACTAACTAAGGCAGAATAGAGGGTTTTATGCTGGTGATATAGTCATCTTCTGAAAAAGAGAATCACAACTCTCGATAAGCATTTTCCCAAGATCTAATTCCTATACATTCAGATAAACAAAATTTGTAACACTAATAGTACCATCTGGTGACTTCCAGTAATGTTACAAATCTGGCCAATTAGATATATAATATAATTTTTATATTTTGGTTTAAAGACAGAAATCTGCCTCCTGATGTATAGAATTTGCCATTGTTTAGATACAAGTTAGCATATTGTGATATTTAAGCAAACTTTCATTGTTCTTCTCCTCTTGAATTTTAAAGTTTTAATATTAATTATGAAATAAGGATCACACAAAAATCTAAAGCTACCTGCACATTTCTGAGAAATGAGGTAAGAAATGTTGAAACTTATACAAAGCCTAATAATAAATGTTTTGAAATTGTGTATCCTTTAAATACTATTTAAGTCAAGACACATATGTGGTTTTAGTCTTATTCCTCTTTTCTGTTCTTATAATATATATAAGTTAAATGACATGAGCTACGCAGCAGGCCAGAGAGAGAAATGATTAATCAAATCTTTTCCCTATGCCAAATCTATGCACCCAATTTCTTGCCTTCATCTCATCTCTGTCTCTCTTTGGAGCTAAACCTGTCATCCCTCATCTGTGTCATTTTGGACCCAAACCTGTCACTATGGGAAAGACAAATAGTTGCCACTGACTGCTATTACTTCTCTGTGAGGATAAGTTCAGTACCAACAAAGAAATAGTCACATGCACATTGGCTACAAATGAGAGCTGCGTTCATCAGAAAAGAAGCTGTCATGGCAACCTTTAGAAAAACCAGTCTTCCTTTTTTCAAAAGTTTTTTGTTTTTATAATTTTTAAATGGAGACGAGGAGAGAGAAAAAGATACAGTTAGCTGGTAAGGTGAGAGTTGAGATATTTTAGAAGAAAGACATTGCTCAAGTCAGTTGTCTAATGGGATGCAATGGTAAATAAGGAAAGTGGAAAAAAGACTAAGACAATTGAGAGCAGGAGAGTGTGGGGGAGAGATCTGTGGTACAAAAATAAGGATTAGGAAAAACAATGAAGGAATTAGCAAAAAATCCTCAAGAAAATGAAATACTCTAAGCAATAGAACCCGTGTTTGTGCATATTTATATAAAAGACTTCAGTATTTACAGAAAAGCTGGAGAAGGTGCTGTCCTATAGATAAACCATTAAACCATAGTCCCATTTGACCAATCATGCTGGAGGTTCAGGACATAAATAATCCTGCCAAGATATCTCCTGAGCAACTGGCCAGCAGCATCAATCTCAAGCCGTTCTCACACAGGTTAAATATTACAATGCTACAAGAGTTCACAGCATGCCTGGCTATACCGAAAGAAGGACAGGAGAGATGGCTGCAACTTATTATCAGATGTCTGGGACTGTCCGGCAGATAAAAGTGTACAGTGCAGGTAACCCCATGTTTATTCCATGGTTACCTGGGGTGCTTTTACCAGCTCCCCCTCTTTTTCCATCCAGGTCCCTGCAGCAAATCGATTGCTGGGACCTTTCCATCCACCCCCCCACACACCGCCCTAGGAGGGTTAAGGTGTGCTATAAGAATGGGGAGTTGGCTCCCTGCCGTACCAATCATAGGAGTGCCCAACCAGTTCATTCCTTTAACAAACACCTTTTTAAGTCCTTTTCCAAGCCATTTGTTGGGTCACTATATACCTTTTCTGTGGAGTACTTGCACTGGACATCCGCCCTACACTTAAATAATGAGTTGCGACATTTCGCCTACCGCCCTTCATGCCATGCATGAACAGAGCCCTTCCTGAACCCGCTGTGGGGAAGGCGGGAAAAACCCCAACTGCACCCAAACCAATATGGACGTGAGGGAAAAATTCCTACCCCCGCGCCCCCCCCCCCCCCCCCAAAAAAAGGGGTGGCTAGCGTAATGCCCATAGCAGGCCTTGACCAAACCTGGTATTTTACCACCTAAAGGGGAAGGAGGGTAGGCCCTGCTTCAGCCTGCTCCATGTAAAAGGGAGGCTTCAGGCGCAGAGCTGCCCCCTTTAAAGCCTGCATTCCTAGGGAATGAGTCAGTGACCTCACTGACCCTTTTGCATCAGTTTTCATCTCTCTTCCTCCCCCGCCCCCAGCACTGTTCCCTTCATTCAGCCAGCCAGCCAAATACCACCAGCACCACGCCCGCCCCCCCCACCCCACTTAAAGGTGCAGGATGGTCATTATATAGAAAGCAGAAAAGTGCTCCAAATTTACCAAGTACTGTCTATATCTGCATGGTACATAAATTGCACCACACTAAATGGACATGGCAAATACACATCAGAGGCATTTTTACAGCAAGGGTCTCTTTGTTCAGGTTTTCTGCCGACTGCATGTTTTGAATCCCTTGGCACTTAGGGTTGCAGGGGCGGCATACACAGAACTCCATTTGGGAGTCCCACATAAGTATGTGCCGGATCAGGTTCTTAATCTACCTGCTGCTGTTTGCTGTCTTGCGTTCTTTCCGTGATGTTGCATTGCTGGCTATGGAAAATCAGACTGATATAAAACAATATTCTTTCCCCAAAGTAGTGAGCATAGACTTCCAAACCCATGTCAAGTGTGCCACACCTATTCCTTCCTTTTTTGCCTTGCTTTCCAGGCTGCATTTTCTCTTGCCTCTGCCCCACTGCTATTATGCTTACCAGCTTCTTGCTTTTGATCCATTTTGATGCAGATCGCTCCCCTCCCATGTTATTCCTGACTTTCCTGCTGACTAGGCCCCATGTTGTTGTTGCTCCTCCTCTTTCTGCTCAGGGACTACCTTACCACTTGATGTTCCTCCCCATACTACTATTTTTTTAATTCATCGCCTTCCACCAAAACAGAAAAGAAGTAAAAACAAGTATTTTGCTGGCTTTTGATCACGCATGTCATCTCTCATGCCTTTTTGCTTAGTTAGGTGTTGTTGGCTCTTCCTGCTGTTGAAAAAGATTCTGCATCAGTTTTGTTATTAAAGAAGTTTGTTATAATATTTTGCACTTTTCAAGTGCTAGAGAGCTCTATTCACTTGAGGAGAAAACTAACGTGCAGAGAAAATAATAGTTTGATTTTGAAACGTCACTGAAACGTCACTGAGCACCAGCAATTGCTCTTGATTCCAGTGGGAGTTTCTAGTGCTTAGCCTTTCTAAACATCAGACCAAAAGTGATCTCCCAATAGACAGAATCCCAACCAGTGGAAGAAGCAGGAATACAGCTCAGGTCACTTGACTGTCAGCCTTGAATTCCTGGCACTAGACCACAGCTGCCCAATTGTACATCGGTCACCATTAAAAAAAATCAGCATGTACTAATAGTTTACCACACAGTGGCATCAGAAATGCCACAGACTTTTTCCTGTGCTTATATAAGGAAAACTCTCACCTGTGGCTCCTCAGATACTGTGGTGCTATAACAGCTGGTTAATACTGACTTTTTAATGGCAACCACTGTACTTTACCAAGGAGGCAAAAGGATGCTTCCCTATGCACCCCAACTTCTGAAAACAACTTCTGAAAACAAACCTATATAGCTCCCTTTTCTTCCCCAAAATAGTGCATTATGTCGTGTTGCTTATTTTGTTTGTCTTGGTGACATGATAAATAAACTGAAATTTTCTACTTTATTATCAGTGTGCTTCATACTCGCTGCTTTGGGGATCACTTGTAGCTCAGCATGTTTCACCCATCCATTTTTTTTACATGAATTTACACCTGTTTGCCTTCCTTGTTTGGAACGGACAGATTGTATTGATATATAGCATAGCTGGAAATGTAGAGTGCAGAAGATTTCAAAATATTATTTCGCCTCTCTAAATTAATGCCCATATAAATTAAAGCTTTATTTATAAAAGCAGAATACTTTTATGTATCTGTCAGTGATCCAAAATGTTACATTTTGGAGGAATTTACTTTGTTGTTAGAGAAGATAGTTTCATATGACACATAATGCTGAATATAATACATTTCTTTGTAGTAACAGGGCTTCCATTCTGAAGAAGTAAAGTTATTCCACTGAATATATAATTTGAGTGACCAAACAGAAAATGTTGCCAACTAACAAAAATTTGCACTGTACTCTGACATCAGAGAATTGGATTCTTACCCAGGAATAAGTTTTTTGCATAACACAATCTATTATGAAAAAGTCTTTTTGAGGTTTAGCTTTATCAAGATTTGAGATTTAGCTTTATCAATTGGCCCTTCGCAAAATTGTAGACTGAAATCCAATCAGGTATCTCCATCCACAAGAAAGATAAGCAGAGAACCTCCTGGTGGTAACTGTCATTACATTTTTGCTTATGTAAAATTTCTAAAGCTTCAAATCTCATCTCATTGTTCTGCTTAAGAAAAAAGGGGATTTGTAGCTTATGAACAGATTTAACCTTTTGGAAATTTACTATCTAAGTGGACAATTGTATTGTAATCAAGAAATGAAAATATAATAATGTGATCAGAGGCAACCCTAACAGTGAAACTAGTAGCATAATAACAGGTTTCAGAGTAACAGCCATGTTAGTCTGTATTCGCAAAAAGAAAAGGAGTACTTGTGGCACCTTAGAGACTAACCAATTTATTTGAGCATGAGCTGTAGCTCAGGAAAGCTTATGCTCAAATAAATTGGTTAGTCTCTAAGGCGCCACAAGTACTCCTTTTCTAGTAGCATAATAAAATATCAGTAGTGTCTGGGTAGAATTTGGTTGCATTTATACAATATTTCAGAATGCTAGTAACCATTTGTAAAAGTATAGGAGAGATCTAGCAAAGCCAAATGAAAACAAAACAGAAAAATCTATTCAACACCCTTCTGCCATTGCAACTTATACTGTGATTGTGTCAGATCTCATAATTAGTGTTTGAGCAAAGTCAGTTCTTGGGGTGAGGGACATCCAAGGAATTACATAATAAATCTTCAGAAGTTATTCTCTCACTTCAGAGGTAGAAGTGTTAATGAATCACTGACATCAGCGTTTCATTAACATTTTTACATCTGAAGTGGGAGCATTAATACTGAATAGAACTGGTTGGGAATTTTTCAACTAAGCTTTTTTTAACCATTTTTGTCAGAAAATTCTGATTAATAAAAACTGAAACTGTTTGCAGGAAAGAGTCAGTTTCAACAGAAATGAAATATTTCAAAATTACCAAAATGAAACATTTCAGTTAACCTCAACACAAAAAAAATTCACATTTTCAGCTTGTGAAAATTTGAGATTTCCACTTTTTGTCCCAATTCAGAACAGCAATCATTTTTTAAAATCTCAAATTCTCATAGGATGGAAAAATCATTTCCCACCCAGCTTTACTATTGAACCATGCCCCATCATGCTGTTGAAGAGGACAGTGCACTGCTAGTGTTTTCATCTTTCAGAGAAGGCATAAAATCAATATCAGTTCAATAATAATTTGCACTTAAGTCTTTCATCTGAAGAACTCAGTACTTTACAAACATTAATTAATCCTAACAGCACCCACCTGTGAAATCTGTTAGGTGTGATAAAAATAATATCCATTTTATAGACAGATAACCTGAGGCATAGAAAAATTAAATTAATTTTCTGAGATTATACAGATAGTAGGTATCAGTATTGCAAATTAAATTTAGGAGACCCGAGACTCAGAGTCTTGGTCTAATCACTAGAAAACTCCCTCCCATGGTACTTTGCGTGAGAGAAGGGATTTAACTCCTGAGTCTTGGCCATCATCTAGCTCAGGAAATTACATCTACTTAAAATTCTCCCTGTAGTTTTAGTTGGTGTTCTTCACTTTTCTGCATTAGGGCCTGATCTGAAGCCCATTGAACTCAATGGAAAGATTCTCTATGACTGCAGTTGGTATTATAAAATTAGACCCCTGAACTGCTGACTGTGTACTCCACTTATATTTCCCCCCAGCGGTAGCTGCATTTCAGTGGTGGGTGAGTGGTCTTTACATATGGTATGATTTGTACTTGTAAAGATCTTTGGGATGACAGTGGCTATATAATATAGCAATTACTTTTAAAACATGAAACCTCAATTGTGCAGGCCTTTTCCTGTTAGATACGGTTAGTTTTATCCCCTTTGTTCTGGCAGTCACTATAATGTTCATACAACTTCTGACAGGGAAGATGGTGAATTATTGTGTGTCATACTTTCACTTTCAAGATGTTCCTTTTGCCACATAACTGGAACCAAAAGGGATCTAAACCCATTGTTTTGATTTTCACCACTACATGATGGAATAGCCTTCATGGATATTGACATACGCTTTCTATTTTAAATCTGAATGACTTTTTCTTTTTAACTTTGATGATATTTAGAGGATTCCAGCCATAAACACACTTGGTGAAAGTAATTACTTCATGTTGCCCTGTGTCAATACACAATCTACAGAGGGAGGGAGATGAGAGAGATATTTATATTTGTATAAACAGAAAGAAAGGGAGAGTTGTTTTTGAGAAGCAACGGATGGCTCAAAGAGTCTATTTTAATATTTCCTTTACTGGATTATTATATGATTGTATCATTGCATCAAACAGCTGCAAGTGAACGTAAACTGATCACAATGCTAAGTGACCTTTTAGTTTCTCATCATTAAACTTAAGTTAGTTGACCTTTCTCCCTCATGCAGGCTTTCTCCAAAGCACCCTGCTGTACCTTTGGTACTAAACTCTTGAATCATTATCTGTCTTAAGGATTTCCTGTGCCTCGAAGGTACTATGACATTTGCTAAGACTCCCCATTGAACTTTCCAGGCATTTCTGAATCATGATAGTGTCATTTGATATGTTGGATTTAAAGTGCATGAGACTTGTTTTTATAGAATAACTCAAACCAAACAAAAGGAATCAAATCAGAATTAGCACTTTGACTCTTTGTTGGTACTTTATGTGTATGCAGGCAGATATGGGAAATGTTTAAATATATTCTTATTGCAATAAATGATAAAAGGTTGAGAAATGCTTTTGAGGTTTTAGAGTGTGCTTTTTCCTCTTTTTTAATAGTCCTGCAAATTCTATTTCCAATCCTTTTACAACTCTACATTTCTAAGAAAATAACTGATATTCCGAACTTGTAGTTTAAAGCATTTCTTAGGCTATATAGTCAGTAGACTACATAGGAATTAACTGATGTTATTTACATAATTTATGAGAGAAGTCCTGTAACAGATCCTGTATGACAACTTTTGAAAATTCTTTAGCTGCAGTTTACTGTTTTTTGTTTTCACTGAGTCTGACGTGCTAAAGTAATAGATTTGAATTTCAGACAAAAAAAGTATTACATTTAGAAGCAACATACCAAAGTCAAGTTAATATAGTTTACTGTTGCAAGTCAAGTGTATCATGCCAAAATTCAGCCTCTCTATAGATAATACAGTTAATTATTTTTATTTGTTGATGTTTTTTGTTGGTGGTTTCTTTTGAAATATTAGGTCAGAGGGAAAATGATAGTTCTGCTAATTGATTTTTGTGTTTTATTCACAATAAGCAGCCCCCAAAATAATTGAAATGCCTTAGAAAGAAATAGAGAGCTATTTTATTTACCTTACAAACAAAAATAAAAGATTATTAAAGTTAATAAGGCAGCGGATAATATTTACCAACACTTTCTGTTTTTTACTTTAACATTATTTAAACATGCAAGAAATACGAAGCAAACAAAATAGCAGAAATATGCCACTGCGGGACAGGAGTGGAAATTTAGGTTAAATCAGAGGTTCTCAAACTGTGGTCCGCGAGCTCCATTCAGTGCGTGGATAGTTCCCTCTAAGGTGCACGCCTGGGCTGCCACACACGAAAAAATGAAGGGCCACCCACCTAATTAGTGGAGCCATAGCTCCACTAATTAGGTGCCTGGACCCTGGAGAAGATGCACATGTAAGGTGAGGTAGTGATCTTGGGGGGGATAGGGGGTAGGTGGGAGGGGGGCAGTGGGGTGAGAAGAGGGAGTGGGGCAATTTGGGCTGCGCAGGGCTGCGGCGGCCAGAGAAAGAAGTGACTTTTCCCAGCTCCTGGGCTGCGGCTGCCGGGGAGAGATGGCCCTCCTTCCCAGTCTCAGCTGTGTGGCTGCTGTGACGGGAGAGAGAGGGCACATCCATCTCATTAGTAAGGTAAGATTACTGATATTAAAATGTGAGTTGTGTGCTTTTATTTGTAGAACAAAAAAATGTTAATTATTAATTTTTTTATATATAGCACTTTTATCCAAAGCTCTTTACAATAGTTAGCTAACAGTACAAACAGCATTTGGAAAGATCATTAAGTGGTCTGCCGAGACCCTCAGCAATTTTCAAGTGGTCCGCGGAAAAAAAAGTTTGAGAACCACTGGGTTAGATGATCTAAAGTGATTATTCTTAGTGGTGATCACAATTGACTCTGGGCCCTGGTCTCTGGGCTGCTTAGTCCCTTACAGGTATGTGTTTCAAATAAATAGAAGGTGGCAACCCAGTTTACATTTTCTTTGTAATAATGAGGAAGAGATGTAGAAAATGTTTTATCACTGTGCTAGAGAAGAAAATTAAATGTGCTTTCTTGAGTATATTACCTATCTATCTATCTATTTGCTGGCTGACCTGGTGTATGTAATCAAGTACCTAGGCACTGACCAAGTACTAGTAACAATATTCAGCGATCAACGCTAATTCACAGTCCTGCCTGTCATGAAAACTGCTGGCCTTAAACATCCAATTAATCAGAATAGAAACAAAAATAGTATCTCTTTTAGTCATAAGCCTGACTGAATAAAAAAATCCTTGCACTGTGTGCTCTTAAGCCTGACACATTGTAATTCTGGTGAACAGTGGGAAAGCAGGATATTAGCTGTTTTCTGAGGTTTAGGTTCATCAACAGAGTACTCTATGGCAGATGTCTTAGAAAAAAGAGTTCAAAGCACGATGCCCTTATTTAGCAGTTAGCCTGAATGTCCAAATACACACATGGATGGTGGTTTAAGGGTCATTGAGCATCTCAAGGACAAGCAAGAGCTCACTACAATGTTATGTTTAGGGGGGATTCTGATTTAAAGCAAGAGCTCACTACAATGTTATGTTTAGGGGGGATTCTGATTTAGAGGCTGTCATAAAAATAAAGGGAAGGGCAACCACCTTTCTGTATACAGTGCTATAAAATCCCTCCTTGCTAGAGGCAGAACCCTTTCACCTGTAAAGGGTTAAGAAGTTAAGATAACCTCGCTGACACCTGACCAAAATGACCAATGAGGAGACAAGATATTTTCAAAGCTGGAGGTGGGGGGGGAACAAAGGGTCTCTCTGTCTCTGTGATGCTTTTGCCGGGAACAGATCAGGAATGCAGTCTCAGAAACTCTGTTAAGTTAGTCAGTAATCTAGCTAGCAATGCGTTAGATTTCCTCTTGTTTAATGGCTGGTAAAATACGCTATGCTGAATGGAATGTATATTCCTGTTTTCGTGTCTTTTTGTAACTTAAGATTTTGCCTAGAGCGATTCTCTATGTTTTGAATCTGATTACCCTGTAAGGTATTTACCATCCTGATTTTACAGAGGTGATTCTTTTACCTTTTCTTTAATTAATTCTTTTTAGAACCTGATTGATTTTTCATTGTTCTTAAGATCCAAGGCTTTAGGTCTGTGTTCACCTGTACAAATTGGTGAGGATTTTTATCAAGCCTTCCCCAGGAAAGGGGGTTTAGGGCTTGGGGGGATATTTTGGGGGAAGACATCTCCAAGTGGGCTCTTTCTCTGTTCTTTGTTAACACACTTGGTGGTGGCAGCATAGGGTTCAAGGACAAGGCAAAGTTTGTAACTTGGGGAAGTTTTTAACCTAAGCTGGTAAGAATAAGCTTGGGGGTCTTTCATGCAGGTCCCCACATCTGTACCCTCGAGTTCAGAGTGGGGAAGGAACCTTGACAGAGGCATTCAGTCATAATCCCATGGATGGTAGCTTCATTCCACTGGCTCCTCACCCAAAAGTCTGAACCTGTAGCTCATCTCATACTGAGCAGGATTACTATTGCAACAACACGTCATCAGCGTGAAACTAACCTCTCTTATGACAGTCTCAAAAAGGCACAGACTGTTAGTCGCTATGACCGAATACTTGAAAAGACAGAATTCGTTTTTTCATATAGAACGTTCTCCGTAATAAGTTTAAGGAATCATGCAGTTAAAAATATTTAAAGTTGACAAAACAGGAGTCTGAGATTAACCACATCCTCAAATTCCAAAGGAAGTAGGCAGCTTTGGGCAAATATGATACCTGATAGAATAGGACAGTTTTAGAGGGTAACTAGTGTAGTTCACAGATTTAAAACAGGATCAAAGACGAACTCCAGGAAACTCAGACATTCAAGAACCTAATCTCCATTGTGGTAATTGGGAAGACACTGGAGACGACTGATGAAGGGTTTGATTATAATGTCAATTTAGACATTTTTAAACAACTAGATCCATAAAATGAGAATTAGAAGGGCAAAGTGAGTGAACAGCTGACATTTATCTAAATTGCAGGAAAATGTATGTTGTTCTGTGGCATATAACAAATTGATTTTACAAGGGTAGAAAGCATGTTATAGGAGTTGCCAGTGGTAGGTGGTTAACATCATAGTCTTAGACTTGGAAGTTCTAGGCTGAAGTTTTGTTTAGTGAAATGGTCTCAGACTATTCTCTGAGAACCACATTACCAACTCAAGATATCTGTGTTCAGGAGAACCTGAGGATCAGGACTGTAATGTCACTAGCAAAAGCGCATGGTAAAGTTTATATATCCCCATTTATTTTGGGGTGCGTCAGCTGATATTTGGATATCAGCTATGCCTGGGAAATTGAATCTGAATGTTCTACATTTATTTTTAGATCTGTGACTATAAATCACACGGTGTCTCAGACTCTCCATGTTCTCTTCCTCTAGCCTCTTTGCTAGTTAGATTCTCCCTGACCTGCAGAGCCCAACCCCTGGTCTCTTGCCAGCCCTGAATTGTTTCCTTATTTTTGTATTCTCACCAGTGGCCTGTTCCACACCCTTTTCCTTCTTGCTGCTCGGAGCATGTGGCCAGCTTGCTCTTGCCCTGTCATTCCCCTCCCTTACCTTATTTTCAGAGAGGACTTCATCTTCCCAAAAATCTTCCTAGGTATCTTTGGGTTTGGGGATGACATTGCTGCTCCCCAGCCTACATCTGTTTCTACTGCATTGGCATTGAAGCACTATGCAGTATCTCTCAGTTTTGAATTAAAGGACCAGTGAAGCTGGATGAGAGAGCTGGATGGTCCCACTGCTGCAGGGGAGATGAAAGGAGCAGAGCGACTGTCTACTCCTCTCAAGATACCCAGGTGATTTGGGGACAGTTCGCCCTGGCTTTTCACAGAAGGATGTGGCATGCATGTGGCCAGCCATTTCGCCACGCTCTGAAGACACCAACAGAGGAATGGAGTTAAAATGTCATTGGTCATCAGCAAAAAAAAAAGCTAAAGACAGGAGTGGGGTGGCTCGTTTGTGGGAGAGGACTTTCCAGGAGACCTGCAAAAGAATCTGAGCAGTCTGAATAGTGGATGTATTTCATTTCCCATCTGTGGTAAGAAGGCCAGGAAATGCGAGGTGAGGTTCAGGTATTTTATTTCCCTGCCTCACTGCAGTGATTAGAAGGAGGGGAAATGAGATTGGGTTTGTTTTTTTTTTAAATATTCCTTATTGAGGAGCCCAGGGGAGCAGGCTGAGATTGAGGTACTCTATCTCCTCTCTGCCTCCTTCCTCCCTTATCTCTAAAGAGACCAGCATAGGATGATTCTTCTCTCCATGTGTCCTCAGATGGAAGGATGTGTTTAGCTGTTGCCATCTCTGTTGCACTGGCTACTGCTAATGGCAGTGGAGACAGGTGACCCAAATATCAGGCCAACGAATATTACTCAAATGTTATCTTGCCAACTAGCACAAATATCTGTGCTATCTATAAATGTAAGATTCTCTTTGGCTATCCCTACTACCCAGTGCTGTAGTCTCTTGTTTATGAAAAAAGAAAAGGAGTACTTGTGGCACCTTAGAGACTAACAAATTTATTTGAGTATAAGCTTTCATGAGCTACAGCTCACTTCATCGGATGCATTCAGTGGCTTGTTTATGTAAGCATTAACAACATTTGAGAAAATTTTCTCTTCCTAAATCCACATTGTGGATCTTATTCTTCGGTATACGTGCAGTTCACCCATGGATGTCACTGAAGGAGCTGGAGCACAATATCTCAGTTGTGACCTGAGGGGAGAATTTTATCCTGAGATGAAATAGGGTTAGTGTGTCAGGGAAGACGAGTAGAAAGATAAGTTATTAAAGAAATTAAAAACTGACATAGGGACCAGGAGCACAGAGGGTGTGAGCCACTGCAATACTTGGAAACAATTATGCAATGCTCTTCTCCCTGCAGTGTGGAAGCAAGCCCATGAGAATTAAAAGTGGTGGAAGTCCTGGGAGGGTGGGAGCAGCAGGTTTTCCCTGTGACATGAAGCTTGTGGAAGGCCCTTTATGAGCACAGTATGGTTGGAAGTTCTGCAATGGGCTGGAGGGGAGTGAAGTTGTGTAGCAGCCATACTGCATGACAAACTGTCCTGGCAAATTAACATGGTGTGATGATCAACACAGAAGGTGAGGCACTCCATGAAGATGCCGTGAATTCATGGGGGTAGGGCTTGTTTTCACCAGAGATCCTTGACCTCAGAGGGGTAAGGATGCCCATTCCACTAGATTTTGAGGAGCCTCCATACTGGAAGAATGATTAATCCCTTGGTTTCAGCTTTAACTGTGAAGCTTCTTGCTTCTATTAGTTTGTGTCACCACTATGACTGATTAGTTTCCACTATTTTTACTGTAGCTTGCATGGGCATTTGTGTGTGGGTTTTGTTTTATGGGTTTTTTTGTTTGTTTGTTCATTCAATACAAAGCTCAAGAAAAATCCATCTAGTCTGCATTTTAATTTGATTTAGGTAAAATTAAGCTTCTCAGTTGATAACTATTTCATGCTGTTTAATGTAGAGATAGATGTGCATGATAATGAACGTAGGATCAAAAATTATCAAAGAAATCTATTGTTTACAAGATAGCACAGTGTAAAATGTAGACAAGGAAACAGGCACGGGAGTGAGAATGGTAACATAATATAGCAGCAGTAGCCACACACACAAAAAAGACAATAATTGTATAGAGCATATAGAAAGGTCTGTAGTCGATACTGGCACATGGTTTCTAGCACTGACTCAGCATTATTAAGACCACATTTGGAATACGGTGCGCAGCTCTGGTCACCCAAATGTACTATAGCAAAATATTGTTGAGTTTGAAAAGGTGCAGTGGAGGGTAAGTTACGTTTTGAGGGTATGAATCATAAAGCAAGATTAGCTAGCTAGACTAGCCTGTTTAGCATGGAGGAAAAAAAACTGAGAGATCTGAGACGTATGAGATTTTGGAGAGAAAGGACTACATAGATGCCAATAAACTGTTTGGGAGAGTACATAATTCAAAAGCAAAGAGATCACGGAGTGAAGTTAAGGAGGAATGGCTAACATCTTATGGCATAGTTAGCAAATATCCAATATTAAGCCTTATTAGCATGCATATGGTGAAGGTATTTTCTATTCATGTTCTGAATGCCTCTGTTGACATGCATACATAGTTAATTCGGAGTCAAAGAATAAATGAAAAATTGTGAATTTAACTCATTTAACTCATTCATCTGTCACCTGGCTGTGAATTGTATTATACTGTAAATCAACTTAAATTAAAATTCAAGGTTGATGGGTGAAAAAAATTGCAAGCATCCACAAGAATATTAAAAAACAAAAACTATGTTTAAATAATGTTAGGGTTGTGACATAACCTGACAAAGGCAATGACAGTCAAAGTTAACCTTGTCACTGACCCTCCTTCCATTAGAGGTAATGCATTTTATAAGAGTTTACGGTGTCAGAAATCTGGAGTTGTGGTATCAAGGGGTTTAAGGCTGCCACTGAGTTCTCAGTTCATCTCATTTTGCCTAGGCATTGCAACACTTATGGCTTGTAATACAGTATCATGCATTAGTTGGAAACCCCAGCAATACCTTTGGTAGGAACCATGGGACAAGCAAAGGACAGTATGTCCTAGCTCCAGTCACTTTTTGTCAGTCATAGTTGTATTCAGATATAGGGAGTTGGGAAGTAATTTATTTTCTTTTATTTTAACTGTAGATTGTTTTTGCTTCAAAGACAAAAAAGAAATCCTTCATTAAAGTCTGTGAGATTGACACGACAGATTCTATGGCTGTATGTCTTTCTGCCAAATGGCACGTCTTTATGGCATCTGTCTATTATTGAAATCTGTTCTTGATTTTTATTTAGTGCAGATGATAGATTTAAAAAATAAGGCCTTTTAATAATGCAGAATATAGGCTCCCAGCATTCACAATGCATTACATAGAGCAATAAGGGTTCATTGTTCTAATATTCATTTGGGAAGTTTAGAAAAGGCTGACCCTGCACAGAGTCCATTGTAATATATAATGTAAACAAGACTAAAAAGAAAAGTTTCTGGAACAATTGGAACAGTTGTCTAAATAGGTATATTAAAAATGTCCAAAATGCATATAATTCACCCAAAAGCACACACTGGCTCATTTGGAACTAATGTATATGTGCTGGTATGTACAAGAGGAAAACACTTGTGAAATGTCTCAAAAATGCTCAGTTTAAATAAACCTGTGGTTTGTTGAAATATTGTTATCCTTATTATCTCCTCTGTCCCTGCTCCTTTTGCCACTCTGGTGGTGCAATGCGGCTGTACAGCCACTGGAATCAGCCACCAGTTGATACTCCCTCCAAACAGGAGTTCCTCAGATGGCATAGAGCTGCTCTCCTCTCTTCCCCCACCCATGGCTTTAGCTTAGGATGGTGTGGGAAGGGTTGCTACAGGTGGATATTTATGCTCTGGAAGTCAGGCAGGCCCTTTCCAGGATAGAAAATAGGAAATGTGCAAAGCTGGCTTAGAAGCCACTTTTGCCCTCCATTCCTCTATTGGAGTGGAGAATCTGGACCTACATTTATTTATATTTTTTACATGGCAGAGGTGAATTATGGACTAATTATCTGATAAATTTGGTTTCCAAATAATCCAATACATTTGATTTTTGGTACTGCATCATCCACATAAGAGTACCACATAGGGTGACCAGACAGCAAGTGTGAAAAATCGGGATGGGGGTAGGGGGTAATAGGAGCCTATATAAGAAAAAGACCCAAAAATCGGGACTGTCCCTATAAAATCGGGACATCTGGTCACCCTAGTATCACATTAGGCTTCAAGGATGTTGTCATTACACACAAATACCATTAAATTATAGCTGTTCTGAACTCCAAAACACACACACAACAGAACATTGACTATCTTCAGAACATTAACTGTTCTTATAATTTTTAAATGGCGAAAGTGATTTTTTTAATTTTTATTTTTACTAGCAAAAACTGTGCAATTTGTGCTATACTTTAGGGGTTTGACCCTGCTCCCATAGAAGTTGTTGGCAAAATTCTCATTGATTTCAGTGGGAATAAGATCAGATGCTTTATAAACCTGTAGAGAATTTTAGTGGCAAAGGTATTCTATATCGTTGACACAGCTGTCATTCTGCTGCTGGGTGCACCATCAGATATAGCTATAATACATAAAGGAACCAGCATTAAGGGCTAAATTCTGCCCTTGAATACACACTTGGTCTCCTGTGAATTCAATGGGAGCTGCTTGGGCTCAGCCAAGAGAGAAATTTGGCTACAAGGGTTGTTTTTATATTTCATCTCACAATTTGAAATGTGTTTCTCTTGCGCTCTAAATTGCCTTTTGTATAAATCCTTTTAATAAGGAGTATCTTCACATTTCATAACACGTACATGCCTTTGTTGCAAATAATTTATAGTTAAAGACACATACAATATTTAGTAATTCACAGTGGGTGGGCTTAGAGAAGTAACAGGTAGTAATGAGATCATCTTGCCAAGCTCGAACGGGAGCTTTTCTTTAATGCTATATAATGAAGGCAGTGGACAAGCATTAATGATTACTGCTTGCACCAGCCACTCAGACAGGAAAGATGCAGTTTTAAGTTTTTTTTGTAGCATATTCAATTCCATTTAAATATTGCAAACTAGTGAATTGCAAATGTTAACATAGGCATAAATAAAAAATGTTGATATTTTATTTAATCTAAAAATAATAATTCTGGATAGGCTGCCTTTATTGTATTATTTAAAATATCTCATTTTACATGTGGACTACAAGCTATTGCAGAGTTGTCACTATTTTTTTTATAAAGCAAATTTGTTGCTGTTGCATTAAAAATACAGAAGGAGGACTACTGTAGGATTTGGGGGAAAGTGGTTTGCCTTTGACAGGCACTGTCAGTAATTGTGGGCTAGGAAGAAAACTATGGTAGCCAGTTTATATGAAACACTAGGAAAGTCTCAGTGCTCAGAAGAATGTTATCCAGCTCCCATTATAAAAGAATTTCTTTTCAGAAAAGAGAGAGTTTTCCACTTTCTTTTCCATCTTTGAATTCATTGCTTTCATATTGTATGCAAAGAATAAAGCATCTGTGCATGGGAGACTGTAACTTCTGGTATTTAAACTGCCAACTGCTAAAACTGATTGAGTTGAACCAGAAGAGGGAAAAAATGTCCTGCTGAGGCAAATGCATTCTTACACCCCTCTTTAATAAAATATTGTAAGGAATAGCTAGAAAGCTTCCCCTTGGACTTTCATCTAGCAGTTTTTGATTGTAGCCTTGTGAAGGAATCACTATTGACTCCTGTCAGGCAGTTTTGGAGAGGAGGTGAAGAGCCTTCTCTCATGACTTTCTGTGTGTTTTGTCAAATCTAGTGCTTTCAGTTGAAGTGCAAAGTGAAGGCTGATGTCAGGAAATGCCTCAAAGCGTGAGCTGGTGCTGGTCTCCCGCGACTTACTTTTTTTAAAGAATCAGATTGGATTGTAAAATGATGGCAATCTGACTGGACATAAACACGTTTATTGCAGGCTCAGCAGCCGTTACATATCATTAGTGAAAGGAGGCAAGGGGCAAGGGGACCACTTTGATGTCAGCTTCATTCTTTTTAAGGACAAATGCGTTCAGATGGGAAGATACTAACTTTATGACTACTTGTTTACTTAAAGTTCAGAACCCATTACTGCCTTTATTTTTTCTTCCTATTTTCTGGCCTTTAAGTCAAACTTACTTTCAGTGCTAATGCAAATTGAAAGAGTAAGAGAGAGAATAGGGGAGCTGGGAGTAGTAATAAAAATTGGAAGCCATTTTAAGTTATATTGTTTATGAATTGTGTCATTTATTAGCATCAGATCAAGTCTGTTCAAAATGTGCACATTCTGTTTTTTTCGCCACATGCTGTACTATTTTCCTTAATAATAAGTCTCGGTGCCAGTTAAACTAGTGAAACACATTTTTATATCAGCACATTTGTTCTAGCTGACATAAGATACCTTTTTTATTAGTGAATATAATTTTACTTTAGTACAGCCACTAAAAGGGTATTTGCTTTGCATGTTAGCCCTGAAGGGACAAGGTAAGATGTTTACTAGACAGTTCTGTCCCTGTGTTGTTGTTTTTTTCATTGCCAAAGCAGACATGTAATTTGTTTGCTCTTTGAAATGCTTTTTGCACTTTTGAATATTTGACATGTTAAGAAACTGAAGATGTAGGGATAAATGTTTAGCACTATGCATGGGATTCAGCCATGGGATTTCTAGTAACACTAATGGTAGCCCTGCAGTTCAGTCCCAACGATCCAGCAGAAAGGTTGCACATTAGGGGTTTGCTTTGGAGCAAGTTTCAGTGTAAACAGAAGAGGAATATAAATACAGTATAGTATGGAATCTGTATGATACTATAAGGCATATATCTTGGATCTGACCTGCTTCCAAGCTCTGACACATAATAGAATTCATCCTTCTTTTGTGTAATTTTTTTTTAATGAAGCACTTTCAGTTGTCCCATTTGGTTTAAAACAAATCAGAAATTCATGTCCTAAATGTTTCACTAGTCAGAATAATTAAGTTGATCAGGTCTGGGAGCAGTGGAAGGAAAATAATGGGGTCATTGAAGCATTCAAGCTCTAATGGGAACCTGAATTCATTCAGATATCAAATCTAATAATTGCTCTACACCTGTATACACAGTCCCATTGAGCAAATTCACATTCAAGGTTTAGTAGAACAGTTTCAATACTGTGCTCCAAAGGGACTTGATACTGTTTTTAAAAGACAGTGTTATTTTTCAACAACTTCCTTTGTATGGCCAGTTGTATTTTAGCTGAATATGCAGTCTTCATTTATCGGCTTGGAAAATATTTTCATGCATGACTTTGTTGCTCGGAGTAACGGTATATCAGACCAGATAAAGAGCTAAGAAAAAGGTGAAGAATATCATGTGGTTTTCAAGGTTTTCACTGAGAAGCAGAGATTACTGTCCTCAAGTGGGGCACTTGAAAGCAGTTTGTCTCCATTTTATACAACATGGTAGAAGGGGGGAGATAGCTTACCCACTGGCACAACCGCTGTTTGGAAGAGGAAACTGCACATAGATGAGGTAGTAAGGAGTCAGCATAGATTAGTGAACTTTCAATAAGGCCACTTGTACTTCCTGAACCTGCTAACACTGAAGTCAGTTGCAAAACTTCCATGGTCTTCATGGGGTAAAAGTTTACCCCTGCAGTGTTATAACATTATTGATTTTTTTTATTTTCTCTCACACGCACACTCTCCCTCCCCCCGCTGCTCCCTCCTTCCCACTGGTATGAAAGTGAAAGCTAATGGAGGTAGCTGTTATTAAACGCCAAAGCCAAATAATGCCCAGAGTACTTCTTTTTCCAACCCGATGCAGTAGTTCTTCTTTACCCTTCTTTTATTCTTTCCACTCTCCCCTCAGCCGGGAATTCAATCTCCAAATGAGACAGAATGGATGTATATGGCTCTGCATGCACTGGCACAGAGGCCTGTTTTCGTGTGTGTTTTTTAAAGGCCAATTACCCTTGGAGGGAAGGAGAAAATAGATTGATTTGTCTTGTAACCCTTGAGGCAGGCATGTGTTGTTTCAAAATAAGGCTTTCTATAGTCACCAGTCATGGAAGAGCTTTCAGTTCTTTCACTGAGGTGTCCCCCAGGTGCTGGCGTTACCAAAGGAAGCAAAATGGAATTTAAATATTAAATAGAAATTTCAAAGGTTAAAGGAATTTTAACTTGATGGATACTTTCCTTTCATAGAGATGTGAGACAGTATACATCACTGGAGTCACTACTAATAAAAAGCATGCCCAAATAAATCTGTTAGTCTTTAAGGTGCCACTGGACTCCTTGTTGTTTTTACTAATAAAAAGCTGTCTTAATTAAATAAATTGAATGTAAGGCTTGAGAATAATCCTATCTTTTTCCTGAACTAACATTATATGTTGTTTAAATTGATTGGATTTTGTGAGCTCAGAATAGGAAAAATATTTCTTTACTGGATGGGATCAAGATACAAATAGACTCTCAGATTTTGGTGACAAAAACGCTCTGTTATGTTTTCCTCATGAATTGAATGTGGTCACAGCTGGATTGCAGTGCGCTAGTAAATGTCATCCCGCATACCATTAAACATTCTAACTTGCACATTATCCATTTTTAAAGCATTTTTGTGTATAAGACACAGAGTATAAACAGTTTATAGTCACTATGAGCCACATTTTTTCATGAATCAGACAAGGACTGCAATTAACAGAACATATAATATCATGTGTCACAGTTACAGGGCTAGCTGCACCTCTGTCCCCTTTCTGGTCTCTCTGAATGCCCCCCTCTCCAGTCAGGTTTTAGGCCTTTTGTCTTTACTTATCTTGGGGTTGGAATTCCACAATTCCCACACTCTTAGATCAGACCCAGCAGTACCCTATATATCAACCATTCTTACCCATCAAATTCAAGTGGGTTCTTCCTTTAGGGAGTCTGTGACCAATGGTAGATAGTGGTCAAGTCAGCCTTCTTAAAAACCATGAATTGTTTATTCTAACAGTAGGAACAAAGCTTTTAGAGAAAAGGGATTTAAAAACAATAGTCTACTCACATGTCTGTCTTACCTAAAGGCCTTAATGGCAACCTAATGTCTTCAAACACCCCAGTGTGTGCCTGTCTCTCAGTCTGGTTCCACCAATCAACTACCCCTGTCTCTGGAGAGAGTATTTATTTTGAAATCTGCCACAGTTCTTTTGCTCTCCTGTGTTCACATGCCTTTACCTGTCCTGACATTTTTTCTTAACAACTCTCAAGTGATTGCTGAGAAGCAGCTTATGTTGAGCCATTTTTTCCTTTCCAGTTTGTTCTTCCTGACACGCCCTATTAAACTAAACCAGTATGGTCATACAGTAAACTTACTAGTAGCCACGTCAGCATACAGTATCGTACAAGGTTACAGAACAGATCCAAATCCATTACATAATGAACCTATAAAAGGGATGGGAACAGGGAGTACATGCAGTGGGTCAATTAGTAGTCACACAAGTTACTCAGTTCAGTCTTTGTATAACTTTCAGGAGACCCAGGGTAATGTACCCAACTCTGTTATGGTGTAACAGCATTGTGACATTGCCCAACATACAATCTGGACAGATGGACAGCTGTGTCCCCTCAATTCTCCAATCTGGAGTACCTCTTACACTGCATCACTGAGAGTCACCAATCCTGGTCTGCTTCAGCATGTAAATCACTCCCAGCTATATTGTATGAGTGCTATTGCCAGCCACACATGAATTACATTGTAGGGTGACACCAGCAAATTCCCAGTCCCAGATTTTCCCCTAGAAATGTGCATCTTGTACTGCCCAGCACTCTCCTGGACAATACAAGCGCATATAAAGTCCATCATTTCATTAATAGAAAATGATATGCACAAATCTTGTTATCTCAAATGGAGTTTCCCAAACACTTCAGTCCAAGCACACTAGTTTAGATAAAACAATAAAACAAGTTTATTAACTCCAGAAAGATTTTAAGTGATTACAAGTAATGAGGCATAAAAGTCAGAATTGATTACAAAGAATAAAAAGTAAAACGCACTAATATCTAGCTTAAGAAGCTAAATTAATTCAAAGCAAAGGTTTCTCTCATCACATGCTTAGAGCAGTCTGCCTGGATTCCTTTCAACCAGGATCCTTCCCCCAGTTCAGTGTTACTTCCTTGTCTTTCAGGTGTTGTTGAAGCGGTGAGCAGAGAGAAAGAGTGGAGTATTTGGGGGCATCTGTTCCTGTTTTCCTATAGTTCTCTTTTTTCTTTGAAAACCATCTCCAGCTGGAGTTCAGGAGACAGAAGGTCTATGGGGACAGGAAACTCCAGCGGTTCCTTGCCAAAATGTAGATTTCTCGCTCACACCTTTTTTCCTGCCAAAAAGTGGCCGCTTAACTAGATTATAGTTTATTTGATTTTGATTTTGTTGACACCTGGCTGAGGCATCAGTGTGCCTTTTGTCTGTGAGGAACTGGTTTGTGCCTGCTTTTCTAACTTGGAACATGTCTCAGTGGCATTATAGAGTAGAATGTTATGACTTTCCGTACAATATTGCCACACATATTTTACCAGGACAGTAATGATCAGCAAATTGAGTTTACAAATGATACCTCACAAGGCATACTTTGTACAAAATCCATCACAGCCTTGTAAAAAAAAGGTGAACGTAGGAATGCAAACTGTCACAAGGATCTAAGAGACAGTCCCTGTACCTGTCAAAATTAAAAAGTGTGCCCCATAAAAAGATACATACTTACTCAGAGAAACTTTGCAATCCAACAGTTACAAAAGGATTAATTTTTTAGCTTATGTTTGATCCTTATTTGGTTTTTCAAAGTTTTCTATAATTTATGTTTTTAATAGTATAAGTAAGCATTTGTCTGATATGGAGATCGGTGCTTCCTGTGGGCCAAATTGTGCTCTTGTCTCTTCAGTCTATAGGACTCTTGACCCTCAACTCAGAACCTAGTTGCAGAGTGAAGAAGAGGGGAAATGTGGGGACCCCACCCAGACAGTTTCTGTCTGGTGCTCAGTAGGGCTCTGTTCCAAAGGTGACCCCTGAGCTTCAGCCCCCAGGAGAAGGTTGAGCTGGGAAATCCAGAACTATTGACATGCACTAGCCATTTTCTCCTCTGCAGTAGCTCTGCAGTCTGGGGAAAGGATTCTTTTCTCCTCTGCTCCACATCCTATATATCTTCTATACAGCGCTGGGCCTCACGCATTTTGTGCACTGGGGTTCAGGATTTCAGTAAAATAAGTAAGTGACTTCCCCAAACATGACTTTTGAATATACTGCTGTGTCAATTGCTTGAAAACTCACACTTTTACTAAAGGGTTGAAATTAGGGCTGTCAAGCGATTAAAAAAATTAATCACGATGAATTGCATTGTTAAACAATAATGGGATGCCATTTATTTAAATATTTTGGATGTTTTCTACATTTTCAAATATATTAATTTCAATTACAACACAGAATACATAGTGTACAGTGCTCGCTTTATATTTATTTTTATTACAAATATTTGCACTGTAAAAAAAGAAATAGTATTTTTCAATTCACTTAATATAAGTGCTGTAGTGCAATCTCTTTACCATGAAAGTTGAACTTGCAAATGTAGAATTATGTACAAAAAATAACTGCATTGAAAAATAAAACAATGTAAAACTTTGGAGCCTACAAGTCCACTCAGTCCTACTTCAACCAATTGCTCAGACAAACAAACTTTGTTACAATTTGCAGGAGATAATGCTGCCTGCTTCTTGTTTACAATGTGACCTGAAAGTGAGAACAGGTGTTTGCATGGCACTGTTGTAGCCGGAATCGCAAGATATTTGCGTGCCAGATGCACTAAAGACTCTTATGTTCCTTCATCTTCAACCACCATTCCGGAGGATATGCGTTCATGCTTGTGATGGGTTCTGCTCGATAACAATCCAAAGCAGAGCGGACTGATGCATGTTCATTTTCATCATTCGAGTCAGATGCCACCAGCAGAAGGTTGATTTTCTTTTTTGGTGGTTTGGGTTCTGTAGTTTCCGCATCTGAGTGTTGCTCTTTTAAGACTTCTGAAAGCATGCTCCACACCTCCTCCCTCTCAGTTTTTGGAAGACACTTCAGATTCTTAAACCTTGTGTTGAGTGCTGTAGCTATTTTTAGAAATCTGACATTGGTACCTTCTTTGTGTTTTGTCAAATCTGCTGTGAAAGTGTTCTTAAAACAAACGTGCTGGGTCATCATCCAAGCCTGCTATAACATGAAATATATGGCAGAATGCATGTAAAATAGAGCCGGAAACATACAGTTCTCCCCAAGGAGTTCAGTCACAAATTTAATTAACACATTATTTTTTAACAAGCATCATCAGCATAGAAGCATGTCCTCTGGAATGGTGGCCAAAGCATGAAGGGGCATACGAATGTTCAGCGTATCTGGCGCATAAATACCTTGCAACACCAGCTAAAAAAGTGCTATGTGAATGCCTGTTCTCACTTTCAGATAACATTGTAAATAAGAAGCAGGCAGCAGCATCTCCTGTAAATGTAAACAAACTTGTTTGTCTTAGCGATTGACTGAACAAGAAGTAGGACTGAGTGGACTTGTTGGCTCTATAGTTTTACATTGTTTTGTTTTTGAGAGCAGTTATTTAAAAAAAAATCCACATTTGTAAGTTGCACTGTCATGATAAAGGGATTGTACTACAGTGCTTGTATGAGATTAATTGAAAAATACTATTTCTTTTGTTTATAATTTTTACAGTGCACATATTTGTAATAAAAATAATAATATAAAGTGATCACTGTACACTTTGTATTCTGTGTTGTAATAGAAATCAATATATTTGAAAATGTAGAAAAATATCCAAAATATTTAATAAATTTCAATTGGTGTTCTATTGTTTAACAGTGTGATTAATCATGATTAATTTTTGTGTTAATTCTGTGAGTTAACTGCAATTAATTGACATCCCTAGTTGAAATAGATCATAGTATAGCCATTTTAATTGTCAGTTAGATTTGCTGAGTGACAAAGATTTGACTCAGAGGCTTGGAAGTCAAATGAATACAGGGACACTGTATCATTTTACCTTTTCTGGTTTCAGGTTACAAAAAAGACTAATCCCAATACATTTAAAATGTCACCTTAAGTTAGTTCTAAAAGGTCAAGTTCAGATTTATTTCACCATGCATGTTTAAGATGCCTATTGAAGCGCTCTTTTAAAAAGTTTGAGTTTAAAATATTAATTAACCAAAATAAAACATACCAACTACTCAGCCTCCAATAACACAGAAAGTAACTGCATTCAAAAATCTGTTTTCGGAATCAAAGGATGTTAGAAATTTAATAAATCTGCAAGGTGAAACTCTGGGTTCTGTTGTATTGATCTGCAACATCAGAGGAGATAAAGAAAAAAGTGGTTGCTAATCCGAATGATGGAGTAAGGATTACTTGTCCTAGAGCAGTGGTTTTCAACCTGTCCAAGATTTCCAAAGGGGTCTGCACCTCCATTTGAAATTTTTTAGGGGTTTGCAAATGAAAAAAGTTGAAAACCACTGTTGTGGAGTACTTTCTGAGCTCAATTTACACATGGGTTGTTTTAAAATTAGCCAATGAGTCCAGTTGACTAGACCCCAATTTAGAGAAGCATCTGTTGCTGATTTTCTCAAAGGGTAGTTATTTTAAAAGCTGGAATATGAAGGTGAGATCTTAAAGTATATTTGGTGATAAAATCAAAAAGATGTTCAGAAATTTTTTTCAGACTTGCCTTGTTTGTGAAGTGCAGGTGAAAAGAAGTCAAGAGAAAACATTGACAGAACAAAGGGTGTGACATGATTAATTTATTAAGTACCTAAAATACAATTAAATACCAGTGGCTATCAGAAACGTGTAGATGGACTAGTGCAACCTATTACAATATGGCAGACCCCTGTCTGTGTTTCGTTAGCTTGCTTTATTTATCTGTAGTGGTACCAACTCCTGAAAGATCTTTATTTCAGGCCAATTCTAGCCCTGTGCCAAGTAAGCTCTTGGACACACCGTTCTGTTAGTATTCAATCCCATCATACACACCTACATCCTCACCTTGCTGTGCTTTTACATGCACCCACACCTTGAAAGATTAATTTGTTTGTTTCAACACAGAGTCGTAAGAACAGTGGGGTTAGGATGGCCATGTATTCAAACCCAAATATATCACCATTTTTCCTAGTATTGCCCTTTCCTTAATATATATTTTACTTTGTTTCTTAGAAAGATTTGTTTCTATAAACTGGAAAGAGTTCTCAGGCTCTTAATTAGTTCTCATTATTGACTAGAATAAATTGTCATAATCACTCATAGGAACAACTGTAGGCAATACCTGAAAGAGAATACGGTGTTCAGCCACTAGCACTTAGAAAAGATTGGACAATGATGGGCTTCCTGGCTGCCTTTTGCATTCTCCAATGTCACCAACAATTACCAAAGGAATTTAACCTACAAAGGAAGAAGGTTCAAGTGTTCTATGGGGAAAAGTAATAAGTGGGTTAATAGTCACCCTTAGTTGCTGTTTACAGCTACTGACAATATGCTGTGTTACAGCAAACTGCATTGAAACTTAGCTTTAATGTTCCCTATCTATGGGTGGCCCAATGCAGTCTGTTGAAGACATGATAACATTACAGACAGAGACTGTGCAGGATGTAGCAAGCCAAATTCACCAGGATCCAGCTTCAGTGAAAGAAAAAACAGTTCTAAGCAGTTACTGGAACTTCCATTCTTTCATTGAGGTCAGGTGGTATGTTCAATCTTAACATGAACATCACAGCTGCTCAACTTGCTCATTGGAATTAAGTATTGTGGCAGTGGTTTAGGGTTCTTCATCTGCAGACAGTGTGGTGGCCTGCTTACTAATTTTTAGTGCAATCACTCTAAATACTTATTGTAATTAAGAGGTTGAAAGGACAGACCACTTCACAATTCATCAGCTCTGTCATACTAAGCAGAGTTCAATGTTTAATTCCTTACAGTGCTAGAAAGATTGTGTAGTAGTTTACTGGGCAGGAGCTTGTTTTGTTTTAACAAATATTGATTGTAATGTCCCCAGAGACCAAACTAACTGGGAATTGCTGACCCAAACAGCGGAAAACCGTTACAATGGTTGCCATTAAAAAGTTTTCCTTTATACTTAGACCTGGCAAATGTTGACTTTTTTTATTGGCAGGCATTTGTATGTTTTCCACAGAAAGAGACATCCAAGATTTTTGGTTTTAAGAATTATTTTCAAATGAAATTCACCATAGTCTGCCATTTTATATTGTTTATTGTTTATGTTATAGTAAAGTACACTAGAATTATATGAATATTGTCTCCTGGGTCTCTTATGAAAATGAGATGGCTTTCCCAGGGAGAAAAATTGAAAATGAATGAATGAATGAATATTTGATGCAAGTGCTTTCATTGCGTTCCAAAGGCATAGGCCTTACAAATGCCCATATAGGGTGCATTTCCCCATCTTCTGCTTCAACCAAAATTACTCTGATAAAATGGAACTTTTCTTGTTCTTTCCACTGCTAAATTGATCTCTTAGTTCCTTTTTTGAGTGGTCATTTTCAAGTTTACTCAGCCAGGATATATTTTTAACATGAAGTACTGTTCTGTTTTATTTTGATTGCTCTGGAAAAGGTCATTCTTTCACTTTTGGGAAGTTTAAAATAACAGACATATTGACTTTGGACACTTAACTTAATAATGTTAATTTTTAAATATACCAACATCATCGTCTCACTCTTAGGTCTCATGCCTCCTGCACAAAACTTCCTGGCTACAAATTCCTCAAGCCAGAGCAATTAGCACAAATACCACTCCTCGCCCTACATACCAGCAACATGCTGACACTGGTTCTAGTGCATACTACTGTGACCTGTCAGCCATAACATTTATTAGATGGGTCTTTTACTCTTCAGTTGTGAAAGCATGGTCACAGGATTACTTTTCAGGGGCGAGGGGGAAATAATTCCCCTTGTACTGCTGCTTCTCTGAAGATATCTCCCACGACCAACTTCCCCATAGCATTTGAGGGTTTTGCTTTTACTGCTGCATATAAGTGAATGTTTCATCCTTTTGCCTGAAAAAGGATCAGAAGGTTCAGGGCACTGGGTCAGAATGTTTCTAGCTGCTCTTATGTAGGGATTCTGTAGCCATCCAAAACTCTGTAGCTTTGGGATTTCAATCCAGATTCATGTGGCAGGCTTGATACCCAAGAGAGGGAATGATATCTTCAAAGAAGTATAATTACAAGGTAAGTAATTTTCCCTTACAGGCATAAAACCCAGTACATAGAGATGAACCCTTTAGTCTTGATGACTGTTGGCTACTATAAGAAAAACAACAATCATCACTGACATATCTTGCAAATGAATGAAGGCAGTTACATTATATTTTATTACAATATAGAAATGAGCTTTAAGTAGATTTTACAATTAAAATGAAATTCCAGATTCTGTTTGTCATATCTGCTGCTGTGTGCTCTTTTCTGGAGACTTTAAAAACATCAGGTTTCAGAAATATGTTGCAAATTATGCATGAATACAATTGAAGTAATTATACATGCAGTGGCCATAGTTGACTGCACAGTTGTTTGCTCATTTTTCTGAAAGTTTAAGCTACAATTCTTTTCAGGGGGAAGAGCGAGGACACTATTTTCATATTTGAATAACTGAATAATTTTCCACTTGAGAATTATTGGATTTTTTTAAACTATTCACTTCTGAAAATTAAGGAGAAAGTAATGTTTATAAACCACAAGAACTACACCTGGGATATATGCAACTCATGTTACTAGTTTAGTTGAACAACAAAATTTGCAACGATTTAATTTCAATTGTCATATTTAACCTGTCGTCTAGATGTTAGATGCTACTGTTTCCCCATCTTTCCTTGGAGGAATTGTTCTATGTTTGAATAACGAGGTTCAAGTGGTAATAATTTCCTCTTTCTGAGCATTCATTATTTCTTTACCTTGTCACACAAAGTTGTCACTTTTGAACTCTTAGGATTTAAAATCAGAAAAGTTTCTTTACTGTGAAAGAGGTAAAGTTAGGTTATCTTTTTTTATTCATAAGGTGTAACTGTAGTAACTAGAAGTTTCTAGAATGCACATGTAACTATAGACCAGGGGTGTGCAAACTTTTTGGCCCGAGGGCCACATCGGGGAATAGAAATTGTATGGCGGGCCATGAATGCTCACAAAATTGGTGTTGGGGTGCGGGAGAGGGTGTGGACTCTGGGGTGGAATTGGGGATGAGGAGTTTGGGGTGTAGCAGGGTGCTCTGGGCTGGGACCGAGGGGTTCGGAGGGCAGGAGGGGGATCACGGCTGGGGCAGGAGTGGGGGAAGGGATGCAGGTTCCGGCAAGGGGTGCAGGCTCTGGGGAGGGGCTGGGGAGTTTGGGGTGCAGGAGGGTGCTCCAGGCTGGGATTGAGGGGGTTGGAGAGCGGAAGGGGGATCAGGACTGGGGCATGGGGAGAGGCTCGGGGTGCAGGCTCCAAGCGGCGCTTACCTCAAGCGGTTCCTGGAAGCAGTGACAGGTCCCTTCTCCGGCTCCTACGGGGAGGTGAGGCCTGGTAGCTCTGCACACTGCCCCATCTGCAGGCACCAACCTTGCAGCTCGCATTGGAGCGCGTAGGAGCTGGAGCGGGGTCATGCTACGGATTCCGGGAGCTGCGTGGAGCAGCCCCCGACCCTGTGCCCTGGCTAGAGCAGCCGCCAACCCAGCACCTAGGCCAGAGCAGGGCCAAGCCGCTGCTACGGCCCCCAACACAGTGCCCCGGCCAGAGTGCTGGAGCGGGGCCGAGCCATGTGGTGCAGTCCCCAACCCGGCTCCCCAGCTGGAGCTCGTGGGCCAGCTTAAAATGGCTCACGAGCCAGATCCGACCCGCAGGCCATAGTTTGCCCACCCGTGCTATAGACAAGGTTTTACTGCTCCTGTCAGCCATACATATGCTATTAAATACTCGTGTGCTCATGGATCTTATTCGAAGCTATTGGCAAAATGATGGGCAGAGAGGCATTTGTGTACAAAGGGTGGGTGTTAAATGACAGAGGTTGTGAAACCACTGAGCTTATCTGTATGACTCCTTCCTCATTCATTACAAATAGTGGAAGGAGTGTAGTGAATGAGGCATCGGGTTGCAGGAAGAGAAAGTTTGATCTTGTAGTAAAGGCACTGGACTGGGACCCAGCCTTGTCTCAGCCACAAACTTTCTGTGTGATGTAAGTTAGATCAAAATGTTCCAAGTGGTGACTGCATGTGAGCTCTTCCCTTTCTCTGTGACCAGCATGAGATAACCTGGACCTAATTTTCAGAAGTATTGAGTATTCATAACTCTGAACTCAGTGAAGCTGCAGGTGCTCACTACCTCTGAAAAATTAATTATCTCAAGGTGAGCACTCAGGCCATCTTTACACTAGCACTTATGTCAGCAAAACTTTTGTCACTCAGGGTTGTGAAAAAACACCTCCCTGAGTGACATAAGTTTTGCCAGCGCTGTGTTGGCAGGAAACACTCTCCCGCAGACATACCTACCGCAGCTTGTAATAAAACCAGCTCAACAACAACGGGAGAGCTCTCTCCCATCGGCATAACGCGGCTACACCAGCATTCTTCCAGTGGCACAGTTGTATCAGTGCAGCTGTGCTGCTGTAAACTTGTAAGTATAGACAATCACTGAAGCATCCAATTTAGTGGACACTTCCGCAAATTTTAGACTCAATTTTTCTCTGTTCCTCATCTGTAAAATGGAGGCAATTGTGCTTTCCTGAGTCACAGGGGTGTTTTGAAGATAAATTAATTCATGTTTGTGAGGTATTTGGCTATTATGCTGATAAGCACTGTAGAAAAGTTCATAAGGAAATAAGATTTCACACACTTAGTAAAGTGTCTGGAGGGTGGACAGTAAACAAGGCTTGGAGCCACACAGTTTGTGGGGAGGATTAAGAAATATTGAATGGGTCTCATTTTACTGAGCATTGTCTATCCTGTACATGGAATGTGGCTGCTGTCCTGAGGAAAAAAATATGTATGGTCATGTTAAAGACTGTATCACAGTTAGAGCTATGCGAAAAATTGATTTTTACAATTTGCTGGCAGATTTGAGAAATAAAAAAAATGTTTTGTGTTGTTTTTAAAAAAATGTGGCAAACCAATTTAAAAAAAAATTGATCAAAGCATTTAGTTTTAATATTTTTACAGAAAATTAAAGAAAGTTTCTAAATGAAAAGTAGTTTTGAAACCTAAAAATAAAACCTTGAGTTTCAAATGGAACATTTTGGCGATTTTTGTTTTTTCAACTTTGACAATTCAGCAAATTCAATATGAATTTGCTAAATGGTTTGGTTGATTTGAGTCTACAATATTTGCTGAAATATATTTGGTCTAAACATTTTGCCCAGTTCCAGTTACAATGCAAACTAAGGTTATCTGCACAACCATAATTTTAGCATTTCCTAACTTTTGAGTTCTTTACACTTTGGAGCCTTATCCATATTTTTAACTGTAGAGTTATTTAACAGAATTTAATATAAAAAAAAACTATCACAGATGTGGACCTTAATTTGCCAATAGCCTTAACTATATGTTTTTTATTGGATACCTTGAATGTGCAAATAGAGGTTGTTTCCTATGATACGTATAAGAAAGCACAAAGGAATACTGTAGATATTGAATAACTTCAGTAAGCTTAAATTGGTTTGTTTAAGGGCTATCACTTTATAGAATTCATTATTTCATTGATGCTTTTGTGCATTCAATTTATTGTCTAGTCTCACATAGGCTCTCAGCATCTGAATTTAGCTTTGTAAGTGCATACCATATTTGTCATAGAACATAACTAAGATCGAAACTCAATTAGCAAATGAAAGCCTTATACAAAAACTGAAATGCACAAACCCAGTAACCCTTTTCAAAAAAGGTCTTTTTAATGAGCTTTGACATTTTGCCCACAGAAGATCACTGGTGCTGTTTCTATGCAGTTCCAATGGTAAGCTGAATAACTGTTTTTTGACTGATACTTGGACTGATTCATAAGATTTGACTTTACTCCAGTGAATTAGTCAGCTTATTAAGTATGTAAATATTAGTCATTAAGAGCCTAAGAGAATGGTTTTATACACTTGTAGTTTTAATGGTAGACATGTCAAAGTAAACACTTCTATACCCATTATAGCATAATACAGATTTAGTTTTGTGTTCCTTGAAGCTATAGTTAGTACACTGTGGATTTTTCTGCTATCAAGTATTTCAGTTTCACCAAAGTTGCTATAATTGAATTTACTTGATCATGTAACCTCTATATTGCTACTAGAGATGATAGTTTCCAAAAAGGGAGGTTCGTAATAAGAGAGAGAGCACCGATTTTTAATACCTGGGGGGGGGGGGTAAGAAAGTGAAATACAGAAAAGTGATTTAATCTTAGTAGTGATTACAGTTCTGTAAAATATAATTTGTTTTTTCCTCTAACACAGCAGAGTTTCATGCTGATAACAAGCTACTGAATTAATAAATCCATTGCAACTATTGAGAGGTTTTTTTTAATAACATAAGTACCGTTGAGCACTAAGAAAAGGAGACTACCTTTCACAGATGTTTTTTTCCCTACCGGATCTGTAATTCCTCATACATAAAGAATGTAGGGCGAAATTATACATTTGAAATTTCATATCAAGTCAAAGGATATAATTAGAATATTTTGCCTAAGAAATAATTATTCAGAACTTTTCCCCCCATTCATCTCATGGCACAAAACTGACAGGCAGGTGGGCATCTCTTTTCATCTTTACACGTGGGTAATTTTGCATTACAGTTAACGAGAGGTATCCACAGCAGAGTTGACTGAATATTATTTATTTCCATCACAAAACTAAACTGAGATGATAAAGAAGCAGTATGATAGGTCTTTTCGTGGTGCTTCATTTGTCTGAACCTTTCTTCGACGGACACTCAAGCAGAGTCAATGAGTGAGCAAAAAACTGCCTCTTGAATTTTTCTTCCAAACTTCCCCATCACTTCATCTCTGCCCTCATAAAGAAACTGTCTCTTCTTCTGATTAATACAGGCTTTACTCCTAAATTTTTCCGTTTCTTTGGCAGCAGTGATGGCATCTTCAGATTCATTATGTCTGCAGGCCACAACAAAATCAAGGCAGCTTCTCATCAAAGTAGTAGTGGTCATGCTGTCCATCGACTGAGTTTGTAATACCTTGCTTACAAAGTTCACTTTGAACAGGATATCGTGCCAAACCACAACTGAGACCAGAAATTTGAATTCAGTGATCTGGTTTGCCAGGCTTTTTGCCTCATGTCGTATTCCGACCTTGGCATTACTCAACTGTGCCAGTTCCATCAGGGAGTTGTAAACCACATTCACTTGGTACCTTGCTGGCCTTTCGCTGTCAATGCGGCTCTCCCAGTGAACATCACTTACTGCCTTCACGGTCAGAGCTGTAACATTGTCCATGAGGATCTTCCACCTGATAGTGGATGCTGAAAACAGGACATATATCATTTGCAGTACTCCAAAGACAGATATTAAATCTAAAGAAGATGATGATGCATCTGACACAATCAGGTTGAGGGAATGGCAGCCACAAGGCATGAAGGAAGCTCTTGGATTCAGCATAAGGATCCTTGCCTAGATGTCACTGTTTCTTCCCTTCATGTTCATGCCATTGTAATAACCTTGGCCATTCTGAAGCTTTATTTTATTCTCATTCAAATCTTTTATAAACAGTTCTGTTAAGCCTTTTCCAGTAGAGTCATCCACAGACTGGAAACAAATAAAGTGTTCCTTTACTTGGATACAGCCATCCTCGTTGTCAACAAGTCTTACTGTAAATGACATCTTTTCACTGTGACTAATGTAGGGAGTGCAGTCCATTATTACAACATACTACTTTGCTGTGACGAACAGCATCAATGTTATGAAGCACCTTCCTTGCCATAAGGTCAATAAATTAATTTTGAATTGTTTTGCTGCAGTAATGGCCCATAGCTGCTTTACAAACTACTCCATGTAGGTGCTCATGCATGACGTTGTCATATTTCCCAAGGAGCTCTACCAACCCAGGAAATTACCATTATGTTCAGTGAACGTCGTATCCACGAGCCCTGGGAAGCCAAATTATTCTTTGCAAGAAAGAGGGTAATTGAGATCAGATGCTTGAGCACATTCCTCCAGTGCTGTGTTTCCATGGTACTTACACACTTCAAGTCTTAAAGCGCATTGTACACTTTCAAAATTACACAATAAAACAAGGTTCACAATATCGCAGCTGGACTCTTACTTCACTTGGTTCTTATATCTCACTGTCGATGCCCCGCACGTTATATACCTGCGAGGGCATGGCTGACAAGATTCTAGGAGGTTCAAGGAAAATGTAGTTCTCAGAAAGTCTGGAAGGTTCCACTAGATTCTCCAGAACATTCTAGGAGGTTAGTGAAAATGAATCCACATACAAAATACTGGAAACATTTTACTTCAAACATTCTATTTTCCCTTTTGTCACTAACAACAAAAATGGCACCCCAGACAGTCACATGGGTCACCTGCTCCTAAATCTGGCCATGAGGCACTGATACAAACATTAAGTATGTGAAGTCTAGCTATTTCTAAAGACCGAACAAATAACATCTTGTGTTCTGCATTTAATGGTTAGTCTTAGAGTAATTAAGCAGATACAGGACAAGCTTGGTTGTGGGATCAAGGACTACTACAGGGAATCCACAAGCAGCTAGTAAGTTCTTTGGGACTATTTTAAAATTCACATATACACATCCAAGAGTGACCATCACTTCTGCACTAAGTGATTACAGCTTGTCACTCTTCCTGGGTGGCTTATTTTTACAGTAGTTCTCCTGACAATATAGACATTTTGTTTCAATTACTGACCACGTTCTGCAGACCTAAACTACACATATATAAACAAATCTTGTCCATCAGCTAGATATGTATGCTGGGATGGATGAATAATGGCCACAGAAATTTTATCATTCACCATGATTTTTACCTGCTCCTGCAGTGTACATCTATGCCTTCTTGATATTTGCTTTCAACTGTAATGTTGGATGCTATCAAGTTAAAGCTAAAGTCTTGTATCTTTGTTTTTTCCCCATGCTTTTTGTGGACATTTGCCCTTCATTTAAATGGTGAGAGTGGGATTTCTTTGCAATAATAGCTTTACATAGACACAAAAAACTTGTTTTACCCAATGTGGCTCCGATAAAGCAAAAGAGAAAATACAGCCACTGTGGATAGCTGAAGGTACACTTCTGTGGAGTTATTTCATTCAGGTAATTATTTTACTTGACATTTTAGAGCTACTCACACTTTATTTAATCGATTTGGTCCACATTGCAGCCTCCGTTGTGAAATCTCCTGTTTTAGCGCTGTGTCAGTCAATGTTGGATGAGCTGTAAAGCTTCAAGCTTATGCTCTGCTGAACCAGCTTTGACACGTTTGTCTGCTGACTGGATGTGGAGTGAATACTTTTGTATAAAGCTTATCACTCTACGCTATAGCAATAGCTATTCTGTGTCCTTCGCTTAAATTTGTTAATACTTGAATTTGTGGCTATGGAGGGTTAGTATTGAGTTTTGGTTATTTACTGCTTGCTTGATCTATAAGCTCATCCACGCTTCCAGCCCAAAAACCACTAGGGGTTCGTATATAACTTGGTTTTCTGGCTTTTGGAGGAAGTTTCTTTGTCTGCAGATCATTGCATTAACTTTGTTTTTGGCCTTACCATTTCTATATGAGCTGAGATCAGAGGCTGCTAATAGGAGAGCTCAGAGGTAGTGGGACTAGTGGTGAGGGGTCCATGGGTTCATTGTTGGACTTTGTTTGTTCTTTTTGTATGGACTCTGTAGCTGGGCCCTGGGCCCCTGAGTAAACACCTGAGACAGGACTTCGTTAGTGCCATAGTAAGGGCCTCATGGTTCTGATTCTAGGAGCGTTGATCAGCCCCATTTTTGAAGTCTGAGTGGTTAATTGCTTAGAGACTGGTGGTGAGGTGTGGAGGTGACCTGAGCTAAGCAGCAAGACTTGGAATAAAAAGTCGCTTGCCACACAAACTCAGGAACTGCAAACAGAGGCAGCTAACAGGAACGTTTCAGAGGGACCATGAATGGCTTTCATTCCTGGTTCTGCTCTATATGTGATTTCAAGATGGCCAGCAGTAGAACAGTGGTGATGACCTACAGTAACTGTGCTATGTTTGCTTTCCTGCCTGAAGCCAGAAGGTGCTTCTTGTGCATAAAGTGCAAGTTGATTACTGCTGGAAGAAAAGGTTCTTGGATTGGAGAGGCAAGTAGAACTGTTACTGAGAATTAGAGAAGCTGTGGAGTTCCTAGATAGCCAGGTTCAGGAAACTTCAGTCCCCCACATTCAAGAAAGAAAGGAGCTGGCCACCAAGAAGACAGAGAGAGAGGACTCCAGAGAGAAGGATGGCAGTTTGTAACCACCAGAAACAAGCAGTCATGGCAACGTTCTACACAGCTCGAGATAGACAAGAATGGGCAGGCTGTGGCCACCAGAGAGAAGAGTACCAGGAGAAATTCCACACAGCTAGAAGTTTTCAGTTGATACCACGTCCTCAGCATGGGAACTGTGGAATATAATTGTCAAGATCCAGCTAGTCCAAAGGAACAGAGAGTTGTACAGGACACACCTGTCAATGGCAGCTTGGCCCAACCTGTAAGACAGGATTGCCCACAAAGTGTTCTTCAACCATCCAAGGAAGACAGACGATCCTTGTTGAGAATTAAATACCCAGAAGAATTGAAAGGACATTCTGCATGTGGCAGGCAGACAACAGAATGATGTGCTGCCATCCCAGAGTCAAGACACAAGACATCACTCTAAAATTGGATAGGTTTCTGAAGTGAATGTGAAAGGATCAATTGTGATGATTCTTATTGCCACCAGTTATAGTGTTTTGTGGGCTATCTCACATATAATAGATCACTTCAGGAAACTCAGAAGCATGCGGAAGAAGCAGAATGTCCAAGTGATCTTTTCTGATCCTTCCTGTCCCACAGGTGAAGGAAGATGGAATGCAGTAGATTCTGGAAGTGAACTGCTGGCTCAATAAGTGGATGATTCTGGTTTTGTGGAACATTCATCCACCTTCTATGGGGAGAGGAGACTGTATAGTTTGGAGGGCCTGCACCTCAGGAGAAAAGAAACCAATCTTCTCAGGGACTAGCAGACCAGAGTAGTCAAGAGAGCATTAAACTAATAACAAAAGAGGAAAGATATGAGCATTCAGTTAACACAAAAATTGAGGCATTGAAAACCAGATTAATCAAGGAACCAAAAAACGTGAAGAGAAGAAAATATTTATTTGCTTAATACACCAATGCTAGGAGCCTGAGTAGCAAACAAGAGGAATTAGAATTGCTTACTTATGATCATAAACTCAATCTAGTTGGTGTTCCTGAAATCTGGTGGGATGAGTCACATGATTGGAATGTTACAACCTATTTAGGAAGCACTGAATGGGCAAAAGGGGAGAGGGAGTGGCACTCTATGCCAAAAAATGGCACTACCAGTTTTCAAGTCACTGATAACTTGGAAGAAATGGTCTTGAATGCTTATAGATCAATGTACTAACAGATAAAGCACAAAATGAGGTGTTAGTTGCTGTCTGCTACAGACCATCAAATCACACTAGGGAACAGGATGACCAGCTCCTTACACACCTATCTATATAATGTGTAGGAAAAATGCTGGGGGGGGACTTCAGTTTGAGTGACATCTGCTGGAGATCTTGTGCTGCTAATAATAAAACATCCTTGGAATTTCTAAATATTACAGATGACAATTTCCTAACTCAAGAAGTGTTGAAGCCAACACAGTGGAATTATTTATTTAGACCTCATCTTAACAGATAAAGAGGAACACAGAAATAAAAATTAATGGTAGCTTAGGTACAAGTGGTCATGACTTGATCACATTTATAATGTGCAAACAGAATAACTTCTAGACCAGTAATTATTTATTTATTTATATTTATATTTATATATATATATATATATATATATATATATATATATATAGGTGCTTTAAAATGTCACATTACTAAAAACAATTATGAGCCAAATTAGTGGGGAAAAAGAATTTAATCAGAAAAATGTGAATGATAATTGCAAATCATATAAGAAAACTGTACCAGATGTACCAAAAGCCACAATTGAGGAATAAGACCATATTGCTCATAACACAGACCTGGTTTACAAGGAAAGTGAAGATAGCCATAAAAATATATAACAAATGAAAGAAAGAGGAAGTTGATAGTAATGAATATAAATCACAATCTAGGAATTGCAGAAAATTGATAAGGGAATCAAAGGGACGGAAGGAAATCTTTGGTCAGCAATTTTAAGGACAATAAGGAGTTTAAGTATATTAGTAATAAAAAGAACCCCAACAATAGTATTGGTCCATTAGTAGATGGAAGTGGTAGAATTATCAATAATAATGCACAAAAAAGAAGTGTTCAGTAAGTATTTTTGTTCTTTATATGGGAAAAAAACAGATGAGGTAGTTGTATCATATAACACTATTTCTACTCTACTAGTATCTCAGGAAGATGCTAACCAGCAGCTATTAAAGTGAGGCATTTTGAAATCAGCAGGTCCAGATAACTTGTGTCTATGAGTTTTAAAAGAGGTGGCTGAGGAGCTTACTGGACCACTAATGCTGATTTTCAAGAAGTCTTGGAACTCTGGGGAAGTTCCAGAAAACAGTTGTTGTGCCAATATTCAAAAAGGATACAGGGGATTTCCTGGGTTACACAGGCATGTCAGTCTATCATCAATACTGGGCAAGATAATGGAGTGGCTGGTCCAGGACTCGATTACTAAAGAATTATAGGCAGGTAAGATAATTAATGTTAATCAGCATGGGTTTATGGAAAATACATTGTGTCAAACTAACTTGATAGGTTTGACGAGATTACAGTTTTGATTGGTAAAGGTAACAGTGTTGATGTAATATACATAAAACTTCTGCAAGGCATTAGACTTGATATCGCACACATTTTCATTAAAAAACTCAAATTATATAAAATTAACATGGCATACCTTAAATGGATTTAGAAGCTGACTAACTGATATAACTTAGTATATAATTGTAAATGAGGAATCTCATTGAGAAGGTATGTTTCCAGTGGGGTGGTTTCTAGTGTGGTCCCTCAAAGATCGGTTCTTGGCCCTATGGTGTTTAACATTTTTATCAATGACATAGAAGAAAATAAAATCATCACTGATACAGTTTGCAGATGGCTCAAAAATTGGAGGAGTGGAAAATAACGAAGAGGACGGATCACTGATCCAGAGTGATCTAGATCAGTGCTTCTCAAGCCATCTGATGTGGGGGACCGGCAATTTTTTTTTCCAATGTGTGCGCAGACCGGCAGCCGATGGCTCGCAGACCAGCACCGGTCCACGGACCACCACTTCGAGTAGCACTGATTTACATCATTTGATAAGCTGGGTGCAAGCAAAAAATATGCATTTTAATATGGCTACATTTAAATGTGTATATCTAGGAACAAAAAATGCAAGACATGCATACGGAATGAGGGACTCTGAGAAGCACTGATCCTGAAAAAGATTTGGGGGTCCTGGTGGATAATCACCTTTACATGAGTTCTCAGTGTGACATTGTGGCCAAAAAGGTTAATGTGATCCTTAGATGCATAAACAGGTGAATCTTGAGTCAGGTTATTTTACCACTGTATTTGGTACCGATGCAGCTGCTGCTGGAATATTGTGTCCAGTTCTAGTGTCAACAGTTCAAGAAGCAATTGGAGAGGGTTCAGAGAAGAGCCACAGCAATGATTAAAGGATTAGAAAACACGCCTTAGAATCCTTATTGTTAAAGACTCCAATGAGCTCAATCTGTGGTATGTTACAATTTAATAGTACCTAACTGGAGAACAATTGGCTCTTCAATCTAGCAGAGAAAGTTATAACACAACCCAGTGGCTGAAAGTTGAAGCTAGAAAAATTCAGACTGGAACTAGGGCATAAATATTTAACAGAGTTAATAACCACTGGAACAATTTACCATGGGTTGTGGTAAATTCTTCATCACTGGCCATTTTTAAATCAAGATTAGATGTTTTTCTAAAAGATCTGCATTAGTAATTATTTTGGGGAAGTTCTCTGGTCATTGTTATATAGGAGGTCAAACTAGATGATCACTATGTTTCCTTCAGGTCTTGTAATCTATATACAGAAAAACAAAAACTCTGCTCCTTGTCTCTTTTTCCCTGCTTAGCCACTCTGAACAGCTGTTGGCTAAAACAAATAAAATTATATTTGTTGGATAGGTCTGTTCTAAGGAGCTTTTTCTATATTTGTTTACTGACAGCGAGTGTTCTGCTGTGTCCCCATGGTATATGACCTAAAGACAGTACAAATTAGCAGAGCCATCAAGAGAATTTCTTTGCCCTGGAGAATTTTATATGCATTCTGCCCCTAATCTCCCAGCATTGTTGTGGGAATGGAAGCAACAATAGTTAAGGTTGCAGAATGGTTCCATTCTCATCCCCACTACTATTTTCAGTCACTTTTTGGAGAGAAGAGAGCTAAAACTTCCTTCTCTTGATGTGTCGGCCCCTTCTTTATTTACTTAAAAAATTGAGCAGAAATGCTTAACCTCTTTGAGAGTACCAAGCGTGAGAGAGAACTTTTGGTTGGCTTTTGAAAATCATATACTGTTAATTCACACTAAATTTTGAATGCCTGCTCTCACTAAAATCATTCAGTGTGTATTGAAGAGAGGATATGGTACATTTTCTTATGTTCATGGACTGAGGCAAGGCTGTGTGGTTATCTTTCAATTTGCCCCTTTCTAAGGTTTACAGAAGCAAGGAGACAATGATGCCCTTGTTTCCTATCCCTGCTGATCAAGATGGGAGGCGGTCATTAAGTGGATCATACTGGACTTTAGTAAGGCATTTGACACAGTCTCACATTCTCATAAGCAAATTAGGGTAATAATGTCTAGATTAAATTACTATAAAGTTGGTGCACAACTGGTTGAAAGATAGTAGTCAAAGAATAGTTTGTTAGGTGTAACTGTTTCACATTACTCAGCACTGGGAAGGCTTCAAACAAAGTGCAGAAAAGAGCAACAAAATTGATAAGATGTCGGAAACATGACCTATGAGGAAAGGTTGAAAGATTGGACATGTTCAGAGAAGAGAACCTGAAGGGGGACATAAGTCTTCAGATATGTAAAAGGATGGTGTCATAAATATAAAGGGAAGGGTAAACACCTTTAAAATCCCTCCTGGCCAGAGGAAAAACCCTTTCACCTGGAAACGGTTAAGAAGCTAAAGGTAACCTCGCTGGCACCTGACCAAAATGACCAATGAGGAGACAAGATACTTTCAAAAGTGGGAGGGGCGGAGAAACAAAGGCTCTCTCAGTCTGTGTGATGCTTTTGCGGGGACAGAACAGGAATGGAGTCTTAGAACTTAGTAAGTAATCTAGCTAGATATGCGTTAGATTCTGATTTCTTTAAATGGCTGAGAAAATAAGCTGTGCTGAATGGAATGTAGATTCCTGTTTTTATGTCTTTTTGTAACTTAAGGTTTTGCCTAGAGGGATTCTCTATGTTTTGAATCTAATTACCCTGTAAGATATTTACCATCCTGATTTTACAGAGGTGATTCTTTTTACTTTTTCTTCTATTAAAATTCTTCTTTTAAGAAACTGAATGCTTTTTCATTGTTCCTAAGATCCAAGGGTTTGGGTCTGTGGTCACCTATGCAAATTGATGAAGATTTTTATCAAACCTTCCCCAGAAAGGTGGGGGGGGGTAATGTTTGGGAGGATTTTGGCGGGGGAAAGACTTTTCCAAACGGACTCTTTCCTAATAATAATACCGGTTAGACGTTTGGTGGTGGCGGCAGCGAAAGTCCAAGGGCAAAAGGTAAAATAGTTTGTACCTTGGGGAAGTTTTAACCTAAGCTGGGAAAAGTAAGCTTAGGAGGTTTTCATGCAGGTCCCCACATCTGTACCCTAGAGTTGACAGTGGGGAAGGAATCTTGACAGATGGTGATTAGTTGTTCTCCATATCACCCACGGGGAGGACAAGAAGTAATGTGCTTAGTTTGCGCCAAGGGAGAGTTAGGTTGAATATTAGGAAAATCTTTCTAATTATAAGGATAGTTAAGCACTGGAGGGAAGTTGTTTTCCATCACTGGAGGTTTTTAAGAACAGGTTAGACAGACACCTGTCAGGGGTGGTTTAGGTATACTTAATCCTACCTCTTGCAGTCCCCTCCAGCACTACATTTCTATGGTATTGTATACGACAGCAAATTTTAACATAAACTGTTTAAAACTAAAAAGAAAAGGAGGACTTGTGGCACCTTAGAGACTAACAAATTTATTTGAGCATAAGCTTTCGTGAGCTACAGTGAGAAGTGATGCTGTAGCTCACGAAAGCTTATGCTCAAATAAATTTGTTAGTCTCTAAGGTGCCACAAGTACTCCTTTTCTTTTTGCGAATACAGACTAACACGGCTGCTACTCTGAAACCTGTTTAAAACTAAATGGATTGTGTTTTCAAAAGCACCTGTGGTGGAAAAGTCCCACACTATGTACTTCACTGTCTCAGTAAAATCTACTGTGTACATTCTGTCATAAATGGCTGTTACTGATTCTGGTATTCACTGTACTACAACATGTTTCACAAACGTTTTAGAAGGAATTGTAGGATACTGTATTTGAGAAATAGTGTCTTAGATACAGGGTTGCCAGCTCTCCAGGATTCTCCTGGAGTCTCCAGGAATTAAAAATTAATCTTTAATTAATAATTGTCATGTGATGAAAGCTCCAGGAATATGTCCAATCAAAATTATAGTTATCCCTACTTAGATAACTAAAGACTTTCACACTGCATGTGCAAATCTCCACTTTAGTACTGAACTGTGCAGCCTTTTTTTCATAAAACATTTCCACACAGATGACTATATATCTGGCTGTGTGCGAGAATAGGATGAGGTTGAATTTAGTATATATTGTGGAACTTCTTGTAATACAAGGTTTTCATAACAATTAACTGTGAACTTGTTTTTGTTACCCTCATTCTTATATCCAGTGTTTGTATCTCTTATTTGCCTTTTCCTACATTTTATGTTCTTCAGAAAGGTACACATATATATGTTCTAAAACATACAATGATGATCAAATTGACAGACAGAATTACAAAATAAATATCATTGAGATTAAAAATTGGCTCAGTGGATGTAACATTTCCTTTACAACGGCTGTGAGATCTATGGATAAAAAAGAGCTATAGACATACTATGAATCACTGGTAAGGCCTAATCACATTTTCAGCAGGTCTGATTATTACAGTGCATAAACCAGTTTTAATTTGCACTAAAAGAGGTTCTCAGATGAAGTCTATCCCCATAAAGATCTTAATATGAAACTCTTTGTTTTAGATTAAGGTGTGTATATATACACTAATACTTCATTTCCTCTGTAAACCCTACGAACACAAATGGAAATTTTGATCACAGCGAAACAGGTGACTACACTAATACTATCTCAAAATACAGTAACAGTTTTACATAGCTACTAACAGCTAAATCTAATCCATCGCTATTTTTAGTGTGGCACAAAGGTAAGACCAGAGATTAATTTGCATTCTGCTTCCCTTCCCAACAGTAAAAGTTGCAAGAAAGTTCTCTTGTCGAGCACCATCGACCTCTCTGATCCAGTTTTCTAGTTACTTATTTACATATTTACTGCAGAAAAATCTCTTTAAGTGCTAATATCATGTCTTAGTGAGAATAACTGGATCAGTGCCCTCTCCAATGGAGTTGTCCAGAACTTTCTCCCTGCCGCCGCCACCAGCTACGTCTCTAGCTTATGATCTGTGTCCTTACCATCCTTTGTAAATGTAAATCCTTTCTTAACAGTTGCAAATAATTTAGAAAACCAATTCAGGTTACTGCTAATGATTAGAAATTAAATTAGCTTGATTTGAGGTCATCTTGGGAAGGAAAGTCCAGTGTTGCCAACTGCTGGAAGTTTGATGTTTTTCTTAAGGCCCCGGCTCCTGGACTCACATAATTAGAAGAGAATCTTAACTTTCATTTGAGAAAAAAAAGTTTCCTGCCGCCTTCACTGTTGAGAAAACATGAACTCTAAAGAGACAAAAACCATAAAGCAAATAAAAAGAAACCAACATTTACTATCGTTCGTAAATCTCATGATTTTTTGCACATTTAGAGTTAGTAATATGGAAAATCTATCAACTAAATAGCTCAGCAGATGACAGTACTTGGGCACCTCTCCCTACTGATATTAAAATTTGCTAGATACTTTACTGCTCACTGTTGTATTAGAAGCACATCACATGTTTGGGTCGATACTCCCCTTCCTGGATTTTTCCTGCTTAGGCAGCAGTGCACTGAGCTTTAACTTCCAGTAACTGCTGACCTTATCATTGGCAGGTGAGGTATATTCCCTCACAAGAGGGGTAGCGTAGATGCATTATCTTAACCATGCAAGGATGGAAGCGGGGAAAGGGAAGGCTGCGGAAACACCAACAAGAGCTACAAAAATACTGTAGAGGAGTTTCCATTGGATTGGGCAAGGGATCTACACCATACACTTTCCCTCCTCTAGGCAGTCAGCCAATTTCTGGCTTTGTTGGTTGAGGACTTAAGTAATCAATAGAACACCTTTGTCAAACAAGAATTTTATCCATATCAGTTGCATTTTGTGCAGCAGACTAGCTGCCTCTGAAATCCACAGAAACAAATCCATTCTGGTTTCGAAAAAGAAAAGTCTGTTTTCTGCCACATTCCTGGCTTTTAAAACAACTTTGAAAGCATTTGGCTTTAGCCCATGATTATTTCTTCCTGTGACGGGGATATATTCATTATTCATTGCAATAATTACTCTGTAATATTTCATACTGAAAGTTGTTAACACCACACAATCAGGAAATGCTTAGGAAGTGGCTGATTTAACTGTTCTATTTATATAAGTATGTGTACCCAATTCAAGTGAACAATCTTACAACCCTTACATTTTTTGTGTATCTTGTTCTGTCCAAGAGGTGTATTTTCACCACATTTGTACTGAACACTCAGTGGAAATTTGAATTGCCTTTCCTCCAAAGTCACTGTACATAGATACTTTGTAGAATAACACTTTTACCCAGCATTTTAGTTGTCATCTGCTATTTCCAAGGGGAGTATGCTTCAGGATTCTTCCAATGCTTTTATCACCCTGCTTCTCTGATCAAGTAAGTAATTTATTGCTGATTGCAGAACTCTTGAACTCAGCCTGGCAGCTGCAGTGTAAAACCTCTCTGATCCAGTTTTCTAGTTACTTATTTACATATTTATTTGAAATAGTTTTCAGGACTGTTTGAAAACCTCTTGACATTGCAATATCCATGTTTCAAATCTTATGGTGTGTTGTTTTTTCTCTCTTTTTATTACAGATAACAGACGAGTAACTTTGGAAAGGTCACGTTCTCGCCACAATGAAACTATCACAGCTATATGATTCCTCTAAAGCCAAAGAATTGGAGAATTGTTTTACTTACTTTAAAATGCAGACCTATTGAAAAAAGTTATACATACAGACACCGGCAATGATCAGAAATGAAATTTAAATGAATTCTAGTGAAGAACAGACCAGAAGATAAATACACATTATGTACTTTTAAGAGCTAAAAAAAAAAAAATCCACTTACTGTACTTTAGTAACACAATTATCAGGATTTGTAAACAGTGTTAAACTATAAGGTTCTATGTTATCTTGTTATCTAATGTGTTACTTGCCATTTTTAAGGTGGCAACTATCTTGAAGGGAGTTGAGACTTCTAGGAAAATATTCTATAAGGAGCAGAATTAGAAAATAGAAACTTGCTGAAAAAATGCAGCAACGAACAAGATCAGGTCACAGAAGGGAGGCATGATTCCAATTTGGACATTAAAGGAAAAATGAACAAAAATTTGCATATTAATGAATTCAGATATGAGCTGATATTGCACACATCATAGGAGACCTATTTTGTAAGCATGAGAAAGCAGTGTATAGCCCCAATCAAGGTTACTTACAATCTTATCTCAAGTTAAAGCTTGATGGATTTAGCTACTTTGGTTGCAGTTAAACTTACCATAAATCTAAGGTTTCCGTGGTTTGATGATATAAAACTACTTATTGCTAAAAACAAAACAAAAGCATAGGATTGTACCAAAGTTAAACCGTATAAATTGCATAATATGTTTTAACTATATTTAAAAGAAGTATTTTCTAATTATGCACTTATAAAATATATACTTTATGCAGATATTTTTAAGGAAAAATAATTATCATATTGTAATTATTCTAAAATGCCTTTGTTTAGCTTTTAGAGACAAACTACATTATGCAGCTGTTCAGGACTGCCTCTTTCTAAGTTTTCCCTTTGTTTCTCAGGTAAAATACCTTCCTTTACAGTTGGATCTTAGTGCTGGAGAGTAAGCAGATAAAAAATTGTGTTTTTTACCCTTCAGCACTAAGCAGCAGTGACCACAATCATTGTAGCAGCCTGACCTTCCAAGGAGGTGCTTCCCATTCTAATTTAAATACAAGCCCCTACACTTAAGCACCTCAAGTGAGCTTAGTAGCTGACACTGCTTACATTCTACCATTTAATGGGAAACTACAGTCCAACTACCCTTACATCCCCAGCCTGAACCTGAACATGCGGCCTTGCTGGGGGTTGACTTTAACCTCTACCAAGGACTCAAGGGTTATTGTTTTTATGTCATCATGAATGGAAGTGAGCATGGAATGTGGACATTCCACATAACAGGAAATGGTATAAAAAAGTAGAGATATGCTCTGCAATTGATTCAGTTTTGCCACCACGTGGGTTATATTTTTATGGAAATTATTATTCCCTGAGGCTATTGGACACCTTTTTTCTATGTTATAAACAGTGTTTGAAAAATAGGGTAGGCACTCTATTTTCTGTGCACCAGTTGTTAATCACAGAAAAAGTGGAGCAGTCATATTTGGAAGCAGTATAACTTTGCACTACTCTTTTGAACCAAAAGTCTTTATACAGTAGCTTCTTTATGCTTTGCTGGCTTAAAGACTTTCAAGATTACCTGACTGGTCTGGGCTAAATTCTTACAGTATTGAAGTTCATTACAAGAGAAGGCATTGAGCTTCTAAATATGCAGGAATGAATAGGATCAGCCCTGCTGATATTTCACATAAGTCATAAAATAACCTAGTAAATTTTGCATCCATAGTAGGGAAAAGAAATACCCAGGGGTAGTTAAAGCCACTGGTTTATTTGATGGCATAAATTGCAGGCTTTTATTTTAGGTTCTCATTGAAGTCAAATGGGAAAATTCCCATAGAATTAAAAGGGAGCAGGATTTTTACACATTATTACATTTCTCAACACAAACGTGACGCAAACCTAGTGAAATGTATGCTGTAAAATAATACGACTGTGTCTAGTTTCCTTCTGGTAACAAAGTAAAGAGTTGTGTGTGTATTTTAGAAAAGAATATAAAACGTAATTGTCTCCACTGTTTCAGTAAGAGGCAGTAAGAATTACATTCCATTTTGCATAAGCAAACACTGGCTTTGTATTGATGAGTCTAAATTTTTTAAAATTTTAAAGTAGTAAATTCACAGTTGTAAAAAGGTGCTCAATGTAAAATAGTCAAAATGTAAAGAAATTAGGTCTGTAATGGCTATATTTCTGATTTATACCATCGTGAAACAATGTACTGAAGCTCAAAAGTAAGATAAACAATTTACTAGGGTTTAAAGGCAGAAATGTTGAAAATAATCATTAGAACGCATGTGAACTTAACCTAATAACCCACAATGGATTCGTTATACTGTAGCACTAATTGTTACAAGTACAGAGTTCTTCATTTCCTGGCATTGTGTTTTTGAAAAAGCTCTGTAGTAGCAGACTGCAGATATTTAAAAACCAAATCCTAGCAAAAAGCAAATCCAAAAAAGTAACATGATCTGATATTTCTATTTTGCTACACAGTCCTTTTTTCATGTTTGAAACATTTCTATAATTTAACGGACATATCTGTTAGAAACAAAAGTGTGTTTCAAAGGAAAACTAGTTGAGAAGATAATTTATGTAAATACCGGGTGCTTGTATTTATGAAGTCTAAAAATATTTTCTGAAATGAATGCTGGGTCACTTTGTCTTTTGATAGCTTTTCAGTCGATATGAAATTGCAGCTATTTTTAATGTTTTTATTATTGATAATTTTCATAGTTGTCACATTTATCTAGTGACCTAGAAGGTATGTTTAGCCCAGAAGTGCAGCACCTTTTTCAGAAATGGACTTGCCTTATTTTCTAATATTAAAAAATAAAAATAAAAAAATATTTCAGTTAAATTATATTTGCACTCAGAGTAATCCCAGAAAATAAATCACCAGAGCTTTTTGCACACATTAAAAACCATTTAGGGAATATGACATAAAGTTCCTACTAATTATATTTTATTATAAGTCCCTTAAGATATTACATTACACCTATCACAGCACATTGGTTTGCATTCACATTTTAAAATTTAAAAGTAACAAAGGAAAAAAACATTTTATGATGTTATTCTGTTTACATTTCTTAGAGGTTTTTTTAAAGAGGAAATTATTTGTGACTTTAAAATGAATGAAACTACATTTGTAAGTTGATATGGAAATTTAATATTAAAGTAAAAATTATATATGCACATATCTATTACTTAAAACTACTGACAGTATGGGTCAGACTCATAAAAGCACTAGGCATTATTTACGCAAGGTTTACGCTGTTAGCTCAGAAAAAAGTGCAACACACCATGTAATGTATCAAGTCTGTGATTCTGCAAATGTCCTTTCCCTGCACATAAGTGACATTTGTTTTAAATGTTAACCACACCTTTGACTAGTGCTCAAGCCAAAACAAATATAATGGCTCCTATGTCATTAAGAAGCATTCCCAAAAATACTGTTGCACAAGTTTGGTCTGGTTTTGGACATTAATGGCCCATATGGCAGCAATCTACATACATTTGCCTGTTCTTATTTAAAATTGCAAACTTTACCATACATTCCCTTTTATCAGACACACACCTGATATGATATACGCACACTGTATATGTTAATATGTACTATGTGTGAAATCCACTGAAACCACTGAGTTTTTCATGGTTTCCATCCAGACCACTGTTCAGCACAGGCTTACTTAAAACTCATCCCACAGTTGAAGAAGGATTGCAAAACTTGAAGAGAAGCTGCAAAATTTCAGGTTGATATCCAAAGGTTTGATTGGCTGCAAATTTCAAAAGGAAGTTTTGTATAGCTCTACTTGTACAGCTGTCAGCCACAAAGGACCAAGCTTATACTGGGTACTTCCCCAATAGAATTGCTAGTTTAAAAAACTGTGGTAGGTACAATAGGGTCAAAAGTTGTCCTTACCCTAAATTGCTAAATGCAGATCTGTGTAATTTTTAAGGGCCACAGTCTGGCAGAACTTGCACATGTTGTGCTGTTCACTGTATTCTTGAGAAAGGAATACCGTACTTGACACTGCATCTTGCACATTAAACAAGGACTTGCTTGAATTGTGCTTAGCTCTCTCCATGTTTAAACCTCTGAAAGTTCAGGCATTCTACCACCTGTTAGTAAATCGGATCACTGTTGAAGAAAGGAAGCAGTCGAGATATAATCCCACCTTTTGTGTGCCATATTGCTTTTGTGCATCTTACGTACTCAAATGAGTGTTCCTGAGCCACATCTCTTCTACTACCCACACATTCCTTCTACTGTGAGATGAAAAAACAAATTTCTCCAAAATGCTTTGTGTTTGTATACTCAAAAACTTGTATTCTTCTGTGCACAGAAAGCGGTGTTATGCATGCTTGCTGGTAAATTCTACTGAGAGAGTGAGTCTCTCTGGGTGCAACTCAGTCCTCACTGAAGTCAATGGAAAGACTTCATTGGAGAGAGATCAGGCCCTCAATACACATAACTTCCATTAGTACCCTTTTATACATAGGGCACAAAATATGAACATATTCTTTTACAGTTTACCTTAATTCCACACACTTACCATGTACCACTCTGTGTGATTTCTGTTTGCAGTCAGACATTCAGGGTAATGTGTCTCCAGATGCCAAAACAATACAAATGAGAAATAAACCAAAACTCATGCACTTGTATTTTTTAAGTGAATAAAGCCCAACTATGTGTTTGTATATGATCTTTAAAATATTTTTGGTGAAATCAGAGCCTGGTTTTTAATGAATACATTCTGAACACTGTAGCAAACTTATATGTTTAAGATGATTTTGTTAAATTCTCTAGTGTTTACCTGTTTAATCCAATTGACCAATGTCAAGCTGAAGCATATCTATATTACGTGACATAAGGGGGTATGAAAGTTATTTCCTATTTAAGGGGTTTTTTTTACTCTGAGGTGTCAAGTATGTTTGTTTGAATTATGGGGAATGATGTCTTCTTTTATGGATGACTTTAAAAATACAGCTGAAAAAGATTGTATACTGTTTATTGGTGATGCCATTTTAGTTAAAAAGTAACAATAAAATGCAATCATTGAACACATTACAATGGGTCCATATTAAACAGATTAAATATCTTGAGTCAACCAGAGACATTTCATGATACAGATATTATAAATCAGCTAGCCAGCCATTGCTGGTATTTTCCAAGTCGTTTACTTCACTCTGTCACAAAATGGCCATATTGGAATAGAAGCTTGACAGGATTTTTACATTAAAAATAGTCTATTGTGCATTATGCAACTTAATTATACTGCCATAGTGGACTGAAATGACTTAACAGAATAAAGAGAGGAGATTGCCCTGAATTTCTCAAGTATCTCGCTGCAGCTTCTAAATATGCAGGAATGAATAGTCAGCCCTGCTGATATTTCACATAAGTCATAAAATAACCTAGTAAATTTTGCATGCATAGTAGGGAAAAGAAATACTGAGGGGTAGTTAAAGCCAGTGGTGAGCTGGAGCCGGTTCGCACCGGTTTGCTAGAACCGGTTGTTAAATTTAGAAGCTCTTTTAGAACTGGTTGTTCCGCGAGGAGCACCCAAGGTGGGTGCAGAGCACCCACCGGCAGCTCCCCGCCCCACCCCCGGGCCCCAGCTCACCTCCGCCTCCTCCCCTGAATGCGCCACCCTGACGTGCTTCTCCGCCCTCCCCCTTCCACCAGGCTTCCCGCAAATCAGCTGTTTACACGGGAAGCCGGGGCAGGCTGAGAAGCAAGTGGTGGCTTCCCGCTCAGGCCCAGGGAGGCGGAGGTGAGCTGGGGTGGGGGGGGTGCAAGGAGGGCTGCCCACGCCGCAGCAGGTAACCCGGGGCAGGGGGATGTGCTCAGGGGAACCGTTCCTCACCCCAGCTCACCTCCACCACCCTTGGCCTGAGCGGGAAGCCGCCGCCTGCTTCTCAGCCCTCCCCGACTTCCCGCCGAACAGCTGATTCGCGGGAAGCCAGGAGGGGCACGGAGAAGCAGAGCGGGAATGTGTGTTCAGGGGAGGAGGTGGAGGCGAGCTGGGGCCGGGCGTGGGACGGGAGCTGCCGGTGGGTGCTCTGCACCTACCAATTTTCCCCGTGGGTGCACCAGCCCCGGAGCACCCAGGGAGTCGGCGCCTAAGGCACCACTTTTGATGTGATCAGTGGGGGAGCGGCCGCTCCCCCTGCTCCCCCCCCCCAGCTATGCTCCCCCACTCCTAGGAGCCAGAGGGACCTGCCGGATGCTTCCTGGGAGCTGCCCTAGGTAAGCACCGCCGGGACTCCCCACCTCGCCCCCCGGCAGGTGCCTCTGGCTCTTAGGGGTGGGGTGGGCACCCACTACGGTGGCCCACAAGACCCTCCTGCCCGGTTCTGGGGCAGTCAGGTGACAGGAGAGGGGAGTGGATGGGGCAGGGATCCTGGGGGAGGGGGGTCAAGGAACGCGGGGGCTTGGATGGGGCAGGAGTTCCAGGGGGCGGGGGTGGGCAATGACCCCCTCGTGGGTGAGGAGGGAACCCGTTAAGATTTTGGCAGCTCATCACTGGTTAAAGCCACTGGTTTATTTGATGGCATAAATTGCCGGCTTTTATTTTATTATAGTGCAATTGTAATGATTGTAAAAGAGAAAAAACTACCCAAGTTTACTGGGTTAGAGATTTAACACATTAAATGAAAACAACTCAATGCCTGTTGTAAGTCTAAAGTCTAGGGTTGTTTCAGTTTTGCACTGTTGGTTCTTCCCTTCCAAGCACAAGACACGTCTGGATTGCAGTCACGCGCAGATATTTTGGCCTTTGTCTCAGAATGAGGCTGCGCCTATCTGTGTCTCAGACTGCCAGCACCACACTGTCTTCCTCAACTCCAGGTACTTTCCACTGTACTCAGTTAAGAAGCTCACTGTGAGAACTGTAGTGTCACAACCAGTTTTGTTTTTTTACCTCCACCTACAGATATTAGCTTACATGTGCATATCCTTTGTGTAGCCTTTAATTTGCCCTCTTTCCCTTCACTCTTCCCCAAAACTGCTCCTCACAGTACCCTTTGCACAATTTAACTATGGAGTCACTATGTTGGCTCTCTAATTTAATTTAAAATTTGCTCAGTTCACTGGCCTCAAAAGTACTTGATAAAGCAAAGCAGACGTTATCTGGAGAAGATTATAATAAACAATACTAGACAAAACATTTCAGAAATTCTTTAACTGTTGTAATATTGAAATGGGAAGAGAATTGCTACTTTGGACTGATATAAAACAGAGGGTAATCTGGTACTACACGCTAAACATATACTGCCCTTAGTGTAGTATATACTGCATTGCAAAAAAAAAAGAAAAGAAAAGAAACTAATCAGTCAACCAATTAGCTGGATTGTGCAATGAATGGAAAAACCACCAGATAAAACAATTCCAACATAATTTTACATATACAGTATAGTTTCTGCTGCACAGAAGATGGCACCATATGATACAGTATGTAATATTCCCATAATCAATGATGGGCAGAAACAATTTCCATGCATGTGCACTAAATCAGTGTTTAGATCAATACATAGCATTAAGCCAGATGCTTACTGCAGTTCAAACATAATTTATATGCATAGTTCATAGTAATAAGGAATCTTAAGTATATTCCTAATAACTTAAAGAAATTAATATGCGCCATAGTTCTCATCACGTGGTGCAGTTTCGAGGAACGTGGAAAATCCTTTAACATGCTGAAAGATCCAGAGTTTAGTGGGTTTGTATTATGACTGTGTTTAAAATAAATGGGCAAACTTAGTCCTGTTCTAAGTTGTTTGACTTCAAAACAGTTACACAAAGGAAGAATTTGGCTCAGCATATTACAAAAGAGGAGATAGTTATACTACAAATTAAACTGAACAGATATGCCTACAACCACAGAAAGAAACATAATCCTATTTCCAAGTAACTCAGGGACAATGTTGGTGGGGTCTAAAGTAAGCTGTGTTCCACCCTCTGCACCCAGAAGATGACCAGAACAACATGGGACTAAGTGCAATAGGCAGAATTTCCCAGGAGGACTGATGAAGTGGGGAGAAATAATTGTAAATAAGATAAAATGAAAGTTTTAAATTGAAGAAATACAATTATTCTGTACTAGGGCTTGATTCTGCACCCATTGAAGTGAATGGCAAAGCTGCCTTTGATCTAAATGGTGCACGATCAGTCCCCCAAAGAGTAGCTGAATTCTTAGCTAAATGGACAGACCCAATCCAGATCTCATGGAAGTCAATGAGAATTTAACTACTGACTTCAGTGGGAGTGGGCGGAAAGATGGAAAAGAACTGTGAATCAGGAAAGAAACCTTGTATTATGTGTAAAGGAATATTCCTAAAACTAATTCAAACCTACAGGGAGGTACATCTGCCAACAACATATTGGTGATACACTTAAGCAATAGTCCTTGGAATCTGAATTTATTAATTTAATGCTGTCCATATACCTGTGAGGATTGTGTCTCGGATTTTGAAAATCGCTGATGAGGTAGAATAGGCAGGGCAAAATCCTGCCTGCAGCAATGCTTCAAAATTCTATTATGCCAGAGAAAATGAAATTTAAATCCAGACATTTGCATGTAAAGATTTTTATAAATTACCTGAAACTGAAATAAGTCTATAGATTTAGGATATTTCTCTTTGACAATTGTTCGCGAAAGACTGAATGAATCTCAGCTGGGTTTGAAAGTAGTGAAAATAGCAAAATAATTAGCATTACATAACTCAGATGCTTTGTACATAATTCTGTGATCGGGGTCCATTAGCAATAGAAAGACAGGCATAGTGCCCTTCCTCTAAAGAACAGAAAGCACTTTACAACCATTAATGACATTAGTCTAACAGCCCCATATGAGTTAGGATAATTAATCCTTTTTTTGCAAATGGGGAAACTGAGGCAAAAAGTTTAAATTACTTGCCTGAGGTCACAAGCCAAGTTAGTGCCTGAATTAGGAATAGACCCTGTAGATCACCAGTTCCAGTCATGTGCTGTAACTATGTGTATGTATATTCTACAATCAGAATTTGCCTCTTGCTGCACAGCTTCAGTCCAAAATCTTAGCTTTCTTTCTTTCTTCTTTTTTTTTAAAAATTGGTTGTAGCTCTTATGGTTGCAGAGAGAACATAAATTTGAACTGAGGGTAAACTGATGCAGTGAGTCTGAGTCTGCAGAGCCTGAAATAGTAGCTCAGAGGGATGAAGAGCCCCATGCATCTCAGTCAGGGCCCTCTGATTCCCCAGCCACAGAGTTTGGCCTTTATTTTTTCAGGAAGCCATGGGAATTTACTTTTCTCCCACCCCCTGTCTCCCTGCCCTACTGGGAACCTGCCTACAGCTGCCACTTGTTCTCTGACTTTCCCTTCAAGAGGGTATCGGTCAGATTATAACACATGCCAGGCAGCCGCAGGTCCCAGAAGTATAGATTGATGAGTAGGGCTGCATGGACATACAGTGTAGCAGCAGAGGTCCAGGGATATTAGTGGCTGTGGCCACTTACAAGCTCTCCCTTTTTTTCCACACACTGGAGGAAGGTGGTTCTGAACTGGGCCACCTGAACGACACTATGGGAATCAAGGTCTGGGGGCTGGAACTAGGCAGCCTGAAGAGCGTAACAAATATATATATATATATATATAGAAAATAATCAATGATGAATTGTCTGTGATTTGCATCTAGGAACCATAGTTGGGTTGGTGTGGGGCGAGGGATATTTAATTGTGACAGAATGGATTAATGTTGCTGTACAATATAAGGATCATTGCTGAAGAATTTGGTCCCAGTGTGCTGTATATACAGTTCTCCCTGTAACACGTCCTCCTTCACTCAACCCAATGTTACTGTACAATTAGTGTTTCTCAACTATTGTAGTTGAATGTCTGCATGGCTGATTGGATTTTCTGCCTCACAAGGACAGACCTGACGGCAAAATGCTTGCTTCAATAATTGTATCTTTAAAAAAATTAAAAGAACATAACTCAAACTGAGAGTCATTTCAAATTGTATCTGATTGCTTTCTAAGAAGAGATGGCATCACCATTATCACAGAAATTGCTCAATCCCAGCAGGTTCCACTTTCCAAATCCATGCTTTGTATGTGTGTGTGTGCAGAATGCTGCTATGATTAACTGAGTTATATTACTAATTGACAGCAGTGTCCTGGGGTGAGTATAACATACCAAAATTAACTATTAATCTAACATGTTAAAACTGCCTATCAGCTTGAAAATTGCAACCTCAATAATTACCAGCTTGTTTCCATGTTCAAAGAGGTTGGCAAAGAGACTGTTCTTTGGACTGGTTGGTTGTAGCAGTCCAAGGTCTTTTTGTTCTCACTCTCATGAGTAACACATTGGCAGAGTTCCATAGTTAGGCAGTCTGCAAAACTATTTCAAGTCTTCCAACACTATCAATTTGAGCACAATTCCAAACACTCAAATAAAATGGAGAGTCAAACACTGGAAACAGAAATATATTCAGGCGAAATATATAAAAAAATGCTTTATTGCTGTGATTTCCATGTGCTATTTGAAATAAAAATACATTGAAGGATCCCATTACTGTATTAATTCACTTTTTAGATGTGTAAATTCCTCAGAGACACAATCACAGCCTTAATTATATGCAAGGGTCTTTGTTGCACATATGATACTCTGTGCAATCATAATGCTTTGTATATTGATTGACTCAGATCCTTATTCCTTCTAAGCAGCAGCAAATCTTAAAGGCCTGGAGCAGCTGCTGGAATGTGATTCCTATATGATGGAATGAAGCTTATTCAGCAATCTTGTAATGATTAAGGTAATAAGGGTAATTTATAGCCTCTTATGTCTTAGCGATACCTCAGGCCAAAACACAGAACTGATGTTAAGGGAAACAATAGCCTGCTAAAACACTTGTGGACACTAAACCACACCAATTCTGTTAGATACTGACAAGCAAGGAAATCCTGTAGATGATATATAATTTCTAGGAAAGTTTTAATTAGTTTATAGCTGGGGCTTAAATGTCTGGTTAATATTCCAAGCCAGACATCTAAAAGGCTCTTGATTTTAGAATTATTGGAGCAATTATCTAATGAAAGATCTATACTTATTGCAATTGTTCACTTGGATCCTGCTGTGTAGCCGGTAAATATTCAAATTTTCAAGATTACAACCCAACTTTAATGTTTTTAAACTAAATATCTCCTAAGTGCCTGATTCAAAGCTCACTGAAGTCAACAGGAGCAATGCCATGGACTTTAATGGTCTTTGGATAATGCCACAACAGCATATTATATGACCTTTGTTCCAGCTCTCACTTGTAGTATAAATCAAGTTCTTCAACAGCAACAAAACCTAACTAGTGCCCAACTTTATTAGACAACTTACTGCCCTAAAGTATCCTGCCCTAAAAGACTGCCCTAAAGTATCCTGATGAGCAGTTCTGTTCCAGCTTTATTAGAAAGTCACCTCTGGTAAGCAACTGGTTTTTATTGGTCTTATGAGTAGTTGTTTTCAACAGGTTACTCTGCATTTATGTGGTCATGTTTGTGGATATAAGAGACTTGTGTAGCAGCTGAAGGGCTAAAGGAATAACTTATGGGGCTGGGAATCAGGAATTCTTATGTCCTGATGCCAGTTCCACCCACTGTAGTGCCTTGATCAAGTTATTTAACCTCTGACTCTGTCTGAACTAGTTGTTTCCCCCTAAAGTAGCCTATCATTGCTACTCCTGGGGCAGTGCCATCATTGTTTTAGCCACAAAGGTGTCTAAATCCACAGAGTTTTCTCTACACCAGTGCTCCCACCAGTGCAGTTGCAACAGTGGAAAATCTTAGGAGAGAAAAGCTAGAATAAATAAGGCTACTGTGCCAGTCTGTGCACTTTCCATCGTATTTCACAGGAGTGTGATGAAATTTCATTAGCAGGGCTGGTTCAGTTTTTTCACTGAAAATTATTTTTGACCAAAAGCGGTTTTTAAAAAAAAAAAAAAAAAAAAAAATTTGTCAAATTTTTGTTTCTATTTTTTTAAAAACATGTTTTTAAACACCAGGAAACAAAACCAAAATTACTATTTGTTTAATTTTAAATCAAAATTTTTGTTTTGGGTCAGCTTGAGAAAACAAACAAAAAAGTTCAGGTTTTGCTTTTTCATCAAATTCCCTGACACCCTCCACCCCCTTCCGCTAACAAAAACAAACAAACAAAAAACAAAAAAAACCCAGAACATTGTGGGGGGGGGGGAAAGATTTTTTAAAAATTTTCCTGCAGAAAAAAATCTTTTTTTTTGCTAGCCTTATAAATTACATTGTGTTTGGACAGTCTGTGAAGATTAAAAGTTTTATATAAATGCTAATTCTTACTAGATTTCCAGTCTTGGAGCATTTCTTTATTTTTATTTTTTAAAACATTTGAATTATAGAATGCCATTTTTATCACTGTCAGAGGTTTTTTCTGTGAAAGCCTAGAATTTAAGTGGTTTTATTAAATGAAATATTAAACCACATTAGAAAAAAAATACCCAGAGCAGGGATATACAGATTTATCTGGACAGATTAACCACTAAACTCAAATGTTGTCAGTTTAGTAATATTTGATCCATACTCTACCACAGAACTCACCCAGTCCTTAAAGGGAAAAGAATTCAGTGATCTAATACATCTTATCAAATTTCCTTTTTTTGTACTATGAGCTAAAGTACAAACACATGGGATGACGGAAGTTTAATCATACACAGTTTGCTCAGTACAGTCACTTTGCAAAAAATAATGCTGATCTTATTCTTGATAACATATGGCCCCATTATGTAGTACTCAGCTGTTAACTGTACTTTGTAAGTGCTGCCTTACAGAATACTTACCCCACCTGGGTATTATCTAAACAATTTGGAATGCAGAAGCTATTCCAGCAGCATCTTTCTTGCGGTTCATATGTGTATAAGAACCCTGATTATCTTTCTTATCAATACCAAGTACCAAGAAATTGAATAGTCACTGACAATACTTTAGGTCTGATTTAGGTTCGCACAAAAATCAATTAAAAATTTGCATACCTAATAATAATAGAAATAATAGTGTTTTTTCTTTTTAAAATGTCAATAAAAATGTTTTTGTTCAGATGTACATATTCCCCTGCAGAATCAACAACCCAAATATTGCAATTGTATGGGTCTTTTAAGGCAATTCAATGTTTGGTTAAAGTTCCATACAGTATTTAAACCATTTTTCCTACAAAAAGCATTGATTTATCACTTTCAAAGGCATCAGTAGCTGATGGGCCTTTCTATGGATCACAGAAGGCATCAGTATACAGAAATGGGCAGGAACAATGCTCTCTGCTACTGGGTTTGGGAAAGTTGGAGGGACTTTGAAGGCAATATGGAGAAGTATAGTGCTGCTATTTAGACCACATCTGTGTATAGCAGTACTGTTCAGAATCACTTCCAGCTACAGCACAGATTGGAGTGCCAGGTCCATCACACCACAATGGAGGTCATTTGGAAGTGCAGGTAATATCCATAGCTGGCTGGGTGACAAGGAAGGAAAAAGGAGGCTATTGAAGAAAAATGAAGAGTGGAGGGGCAGGGATTAGAAATATAGAGGAGGAGGAGGAGGGAGAAAAGAGAAGACAATGTAGGAGCAAGACAGAGAGGGAAGGTGGTAGAGGGAAGAGAGAGGCAGATTTTAGAAGAGGAGTAGTTGGGAGATATCTCTCTAACCATATTAATGATGAGGGACAGATAAAACAGCAAAGTGGAAGTGTGATAATTAGATGACCATCTTTGCTTTCAGTCATTCCAGTATAAATCCCCTAAGGAGTTACTTCAGATTTAGAGTGGTGTGACAGCAAAATTTGGCACAAAGTATATCAGAAAGAGAGCAGGAGGGGAATTAGTGAAGGGAGAAGAAGCCCAAAAGAAAGGGAGACTCCAGGGGAATGAAGGGTTTGGAAAAGAATAATTGGTCTTGGAGTAAAAAGAGAAACTTCTGAGGGCAAATGCGAACAATGGAGAGAGCAAGCCTTCAGCTATGTAAAGTTATCTCCATGCCTGCTAGGAGGGAGTTACATTCATCAGAAGATACTATCAGAATGCCATGAGCATGTTGTCATCGAAGACTGATTAGAAAAAGGTTTTTTCCAATGCCATTAGAATGATGTTAAAATACATTCAGTAGGAAATATCTTTTTAACATATTAATTGTGTATAAAGATCTCATTTTTTAAAAATAGGGTGCAAAAAAGAAACCACTTTGCCACCCTAGAATAGATTAAAGTCAGGCATCTGAAATCATGGTTGTATTAGACATGTTGAAATGAGATAGCTGGTAAAATTAATTGGAATACTTAGTCCTTTCTTAAACTGGAATTCTTCCAAAATATCATAACCCTAATATTAATCATACACTTGAGTAGACACAAGTTACAGAAAGGGTCAGAGAAGAGATGTGCTTCAGTGAATCTGAAAAAAATGCAGGTGCTTTCCAACCTCTTTGAGTCTGCCCTCACACGCCCTGCCCACATCATTGCTCCTCTAAGGCATTATTTATACAGCAGCCGCCACCTAAAGGAATACCAGATCATAGGAAGTATAATCCCTCTTACATAACAAAAGAACTCAGAAGGATAAACTTCCCCATTTCAGTGGTTTTCAGCCAACTTTGTGAGGAAAGCTCTCAAGGTTCCTCCCCCACCCTGAACTCTAGGGTACAGATGTGGGGACCTGCATGAAAACCTCCTAAGCTTACTTTCACCAGCTTAGGTTAAAACTTCCCCAAGGTACAAATTAATTTTATCCTTTGTCCCTGGATCTCCACTGCCACCACCAAACTCTAACTGGGTTTACTGGGAAACGTAGTTTGGACACGTCTTTCCCCCCAAAATCCTCCCAACCCTTGCACTCCACTTCCTGGGGAAGGTTTGGTAAAAATCCTCACCAATTTGCATAGGTGGCCACAGACCCAAACCCTTGGATCTGAGAACAATGAAAAAGCATTCAGTTTTCTTACAAGAAGACTTTTAATAGAAGTAAAGAAATCACCTCTGTAAAATCAGGATGGTAGATACCTTACAGGGTAATTAGATTCAAAACATAGAGAATCCCTCTAGGCAAAACCTTAAGTTACAAAAAAGACACACAGACAGGAATAGTCATTCTATTCAGCACAGTTCTTTTCTCAGCCATTTAAAGAAATCATAATCTAACACATACCTAGCTAGATTACTTACTAAAGTTCTAAGACTCCATACCTGGTCTATCCCCGGCAAAAGCAGCATACAGACAGACACAGACCCTTTGTTTCTCTCCCTCCTCCCAGCTTTTGAAAGTATCTTGTCTCCTCATGGGTCATTTTGGTCAGGTGCCAGCGAGGTTACCTTTAGCTTCTTAACCCTTTACAGGTGAGAGGATTTTCCTCTGGCCAGGAGGGATTTACCCTTCCCTTTATATTTATGACAAAAGCCTCTTCAGTTTTCTTCTTTTCCTGTTCATTTAGCCTGACATCACTAAGGGTATGTCAACACTGCAGCTGGAAACGAGCCCCTCAGCCCAGGTAGACAGATTTGTGCTAACGTTACTCTAGCTAGTACACAAAAAACAGAAATGTGGACGTTGTGGCTTTGGCTGGGGCTCAGGCTCTCAACTCAAGCCTAGGTGGGGTGGGCTTGAGAGCCCAAGTCGCAACCGCCACACTGCTATTTTTAGTCTGTCTACCTGGGCTGGGAGGCTTGCTCCGAGACATACCCGAAGAGCTCTGTCCTGCAAAATATCAAGTGCCCTTAACTGCTCTGTTTGCAAGGACATAACACTGTCAGCAAGTCTATCTTTCTCAACCTTACCAATCCCGGTGATAACAAGTGATTGAGACTCGTTGTCCTTTATTTATGAACTATATAGGATCTAACTCATAGGTCAAAATTAATTTCCTGTGGAGGAAAAAGTATAATACGGGACTTAAAAAAGAAAAAGAAAAGTAAAATATGGAATCATAGGCATCCTGCTTTGACACAATTTGATATGGAGTTGAGTGAGGCTGACCTGTTAAAGCATGTATTAAGGGGATGCTTTTTCTTTGCATCAAAGTAAAGACACATTAATTTAAATGATTAAAGTACCTGGTAAAAGTCTTCTAGCAAGACTTTTCTCAGATATTACAAAATGGATTGTTCCACACAACCAAAAAAAAAAAAAAAAAAGTAAAACTTCACCGAACCAGGCCTATCCTTTTGTCAGCTTCTTTCACTATTTACTGATTTTCAGTTTAGAGGTGTATAATTGATTGAACTACACCTAGTTACATGATTTTATCAGAAACTGAGATACTGTGTTAGGCCATGTCACAACTGCTTTCATTTGTTGTGAGGGAGTTTTCATTGACTGATTTACTATCAACAAGAATCAGATACAGGTGAATAAGCCTAAACAGATACTGGAGTAAAAGATCAGGTAGGATCTGCTTTGCCTGATTCAAACACTGGAATATTTTGTTGAATTTATGACAATTTTTCTGCTTCTCAGATAATTGTAAGATATGCAAAATGAATTTAACATACTCAGAATGAATTGTGACATCTTACATTGGTGACAACTTGCATGAAATATATTATACAAAAGTGCTAGTGTATCTACCTCAGAATAATTTCAACCACGGCCAACACGCAGCCCTGAGAATTGTGGAACATAGACCCTGTTTATCAGTGCACAGCAACACTAGACAAATTTTAGTCTAGGAAACGAAGACTACCACAATATCTAACAGTAACTGTGGAGGAATTTACAGAAGAAAACTTAAGAGAAAAGTGCCGTCTTTAACAGTAGATGTAGACAAGATCTCATCCAGAGAGCCAATTAGATGAAAATGAACATTTCAACCATACTTCATGTCCCTCTTATGCTTTGGAAGCAAGCTGATTTTCAGGTGGATGTTACCTGGTTACTGGCTGATTTCAAGATTTGGGTGGCCAGTAAAGGGAAGGTTATCAGCCACTGGAACATGGGAGTAGGTGAGTTTAGGGTGATGGAAATCCCATCTTACATGTACCTCCCTTACCATGAGCCTCCACACTTCTCCGACCTGGAGTATTTCCTTCCCCCGGTTCTCAACCACATTGTCAAGCTGGGAGTCAGCAAGACAGAGGTGGGACATAGCTATAGCTGGGAAGAATGAACATGGGGCCATGACCATCTGTAAGGAGGATCAGCATGTGAAAACAGGAAAAGTGAGGTACTCAGCTCATTGGTGGAGAGTTTTGGTGATAGGGTGCTAGACAAAGAGGACTTTCACTGCGTTTTGCGGGAGGGAGAGAGCTACAGCTGGATTGGGTAAGTGTATGTATGTATGTCGTATCTCAGTGGAGAATGATGAAAGGGTTAAAGAAGCAAAGTGTTTATATTTCTCATAAGGGCTGCTTACTCAGGCAAAATGTAAATGTACCAGTCCAATAGCGTGTTATATGAATAACTGTTTTGGCCTGAATTAATAGCGGATATAACTTCATCAGCTTCAGTGGAATTAGAACAGTGATTAATCTGGTTTTCTTTCCCCTTCGAAGAAGGCTGTCCCTCTTTGGCTCAGTGCCCTACACTGAAAGCCTTCACAGTAGGAAGCAAATCTCATCCTGAACGTACCAATGTGAGCTGTATTTGAAAACAGTATTTTATTTTAAAACTGGTATTTTTAAGCCTTATGCTTTTTATCTCCAAACGTACGTGTTTTGAGTTTGTAACACACTGTGAAGTTTCACTAATATAGGCGAATTCCTTGAGCAAAAACAGGCCCATATCACAGCAAACAACAGCATTTAAGCAAAGAGGATTTTGCATCCAAAATATGTAAAAATGTGTATTTTGATTTGATTTTATCAAAACTGCAAATAAAGCCCAAACAAAGGGGGGGAGGGGGAAAGAGAAAATCCAATGAAACTGTAAAACTTTCCCTATGAAATTCTGAAAAACAAAGAAAAATTTTTGCATTTCTCTAGTTGCAACTAAACCAATTTAACCACAAACGAACTGTACAGAGGAAGCATTATTGCTACTGTGAATAGTGCTTTCTACTTCTACATCAACATAAAGAAAAGGAGTACGTGTGGCACCTTAGAGACTAACAAATTTATTTGACCATAAGCTTTCATGAGCTACAGCTCACTTCATCGGATGCTTATGCTCAAATAAATTTGTTAGTCTCTAAGGTGCCACAAGTCCTCCTTTTCTTTTTGCGGATACAGAGTTAAACGGCTGCTACTCTGAAACCTGAAATATATCAACATAGGATTTCCTGGATGTTAATGAATAAAGCCTCACAATGCTTAGGTGAGTATTTATTCCCCTTTCATAAATGGGAAAACTAAGGCAAAGAGAGGCGAAGGCCCACATTTTTCAAAGTGACTTAATTTTAGGCATCTACATTTTTGGGGCTCAATTTTAGGAACTTAAGACCCAATTTTTGGAGGTGTTCAGCGCACACAATTCCCACTGAAGTCCATGGGGGCCATAGGCAGCAAACACCTATGGAAATCAGGTCCAAGGTGTTTCAGGTTTGGCACTCAAACATGAAGGCACATAAATTAGAGGACATTTTTCAAATTTTGGGCCTTTCTTACTTACCCAAAGTTTTATAGAGTCAGTACTAGGGTTAGAAACTGAATGCAGAGTTCTCGACATCAAGTGCTCTAACCACTTGAGGACCTGTACTATACTAGAAGTCAGACTAGATGATCACAGTGATGCATTCTGGCCTAGAAGTCTATGAAATACTCCTTTCCATTCAGCACATGTGAATGGGTTACATTCTCTGACATTTGAGAGTTATTGTGACTAATTTTCCCAGAGCTGGACAAATACCTGGAAATCACAGAGACCTTCATCTCAAAGCTGCTGGTTCTAATCCAGCCCAGGACGGTAGTGACCAAAAGTTATTTCTATTGGATGATCATTTGGCAATGTATTGTATGTACAGTTGGTTTGGGTTGTTGGTCCAGTTCTTAGTGGACATCTGTCTACAATGCAAAAACTACCACCAGAATTGGCATTACTTCATCCTCTTGTTAGTAGTCTAAATATTAAGGCGGTAGACTGACCAGTCCTTTCATATCACATCTCTAGCTCAGGAGTGAATTACAGTTGCGGGATAACTTGCACTACTACTTCCTATGTTGAAATAATTCTATGGATAAACAGAAGTCATAACTATCCAGTGTTGTCTGACTCCTTCCACTTGTCCAAACTTTACACCAGCGGGAATACACCATAACAGATTTTCCCTTTAAATTTGTTAAGCAAAACATCTCTTCTGGACTGAAAATGTGCATTGCCAAATTTAAGATGGCAATGAGGACAAAATTGCAGTAGCTGAAAAAATAGAAGTTTATTCTGAAAACACTGAGGTGTGGGTGTTTTTTTTTCTTTAGCACTGATACAATAAGAAATGGAGCCTTGATAATGGAGTAAGCTCGATAAATGGATCAGGGAAGAATCTCTTTCCTCTTAGGTCCTGCTTTTAATAAGCTTCTTAAATATAAGGTTTAAGGCATTTTGTAATTATTTTAATTATGCTAATAGCATTTGTGCACAAAACTCATGAATCTAGGAATTACCTTTCTAAACAGTGTAATACGTGTAAATAGTGAAGCTCAGACAAAGCTCATGCTGCACAATTACTACAAGAGACACAGGAACACTGTGCTTCACATAACCATTGCAGATGTTGCTAAAGCTACTGATCTAAATGGACCTCCTAAGTTATATGAGATATATCTACACTGGAAGAATTCAGAGCTGTAATTCTCCAGTTCAGTTACAGCAACAGTGGAAGCTGTAGGGTAGACAGGACTCAGGGATTTGAAACTCTTTACTGTTTCACTCTTCAGGATCCCTAGTGATGATGACTTCTCAATCTCCCCAGGCAAGTTTGTCCATTCTTATCATACAATTATAAATTGTTTTCCAAGGTAAATAGGTTGCTTAGAAAATTGGTAAAACATTATTTGCAAATTAAGACAGGATACCTTGAGTTCTAGGGTCTAGCTCCCAAATTTGGAAATGGCTTCTAAATTTGTCAACATGAAGCAAATAGTTTGAATGATCATTCATCCATAGTGGGGGAGCAACATCTGATTACATGAGTCTGTCTGCTTAAGTGCTAAACTCACTACCTCTGTTAGAGAGCTGGCTTAGGGGATGGAACACTAGATCAGCAGGCTCAGCCCATAGATGATGTTGGAGCTGCTGAGCCTTTTTTCTGCTTATGGGGGAAGCTACAGAAGGGGATCCTAATATTTGATGGATTCAGGTCTTATTTAACCTTAATCTGCTCCCAAATGGCTTATCAAGCTTTTATCTTTAGCTGACTGGCTCGATACTGGGGCAATTCAACAACAGCAAATATACCTTTGGTGGCTTATATGCCATGAACAGGTGGGCAGATTCCAGGTCTTAGCAGACAGATGTCCGCAATCCAAATTACCCTCAGGATGGTTTCCCTGTTGTCAGTTTCCGTAGAAAGCTTAAGGATCAAGTGTGCCCTTAAGTCTGATTTGTCATATCACCATCTGATGTGGTCCCTCCAGATTAAGGATCAGACATATTAGCAGGGCTGCAGTGGGGGTGGGGTGGGCAGCCCATTCTGAACTTGTTTTATATATAAAACAGACTTCTGTTTCTGCAGCTGTCAATCTGACACCTTCCATGAGCGCTAGACTCCCCTAAGATACATTTCTTCATATTTAGCTTAAGGTGCAAGGTGAGCTGCAAAGTCAGCCTCAAGATTCCATTGACATCAGTAATATGTGGGGGATGTTCCTTTTGGGCTGGAGGGGGTCAATCACACTCCAGCCAAAGGCTGGTTCTTTTCTCACATAGGTATTGAAGCTGTGTAACTCTGCTGACAGTGGAATTATTCCTGATTTACATATGTGTACATGACAGCAGAATCAGGATAATCCTTTTTACAACTTCCTTCAGGTCCCCCTACAGTCATGGTGGCAAATTCCAACAAGCCAAGAGGCTCTGTGGAATTCCATGGCAGCAGGAAACATTCTAGGGCATCACTGTGACAGCCACTGTGAAAAATAATGAGGATATTTTTAAGGTAGTAACGTATTGAATGCCCCTTTAGCTGGAAGGGAGCCTTCAGCACATAAGGGAGTTTTGAGATGATAGATGTAGTTCACATTGAATAAATATTTCCTGTTACATTATTTTCTCCCAGTGTAGTTTGTCTACAGTTACCAAATCCTCTCTTGGAGCCTGATCTTGCAAGGTTCTCATTAGTGGGCATGCTCTGAGCCCCCAGAATCAGACCCTCAGTTGTCTTTTCTTCTGGATGTATATTGGAGATCAAAATTGCAACCACATAATTCTAGAAAGCATTACAAATATTTACATCTAGAGGAGCATCATGAATCTTTTCTCAAATATACAGGCTGATCTACAATTTAGACTGAGCTTCAATAAGGACTAGGGACATTGACTCTGTAGAAGATTCAGTTCAAATTAGAACCCAGAATAGGTTTTGATGGATCAATATTAGTTTTGAAAAGTGTCTGCCTGTGAGAAAGAGAGAGCACAACCTTAGAGACCATGCATCATGTTTATAAATTTTCGTACAGGTCACAGTGCTTTTATGCATGATGAACATTCCTCACCACCCTACTTGTCTGATTTGAACAAGTCCTTTTATTTAAAAACAACACCATACACAACAAATTGCTATGGACAGTGGAAAATTGCAAGTCTAGTCAGGGAAAAAGCAGAGATCCCACAAGTTTAGTTTCTCCCTGTAATTTGTCTGCTATTTTCTACAGCCTCCCATTCCTTCATTTGAAAACAATAACTACATCAAGCTCTAGTCTTATATGAAGATGGCCCTTCAAATGAACTGCTAGCCTGTTAATCCAGCCTTAAAGACCAGACAGCAGCAGCAAGCTGGAGCCATTAACCAGCAAACTAGTGTAAAAACACATACACATTCACACCCTCTCACGATGAATCTACACCAGCAAATTTAGTGCCTATTTTTCAGCACAAATGAAGCTACAGAGAGCTAGCAATGGTGTAAGTGATAGTGTAGAGAGAGCACAGGGGTTTTGTCTCAGCACTGCATACACGAGGTTTACAATAGTATCCATTTTTCAGCACCTAGTGTTAGCAATAAGGCCCTGATGCTGCAATTTGTTCCACATGACAAGACACTATGTTCTCACATAGCCCTGTGCAGGTGCAGAGGTCTGCCTGTGTGGAACAAAATGCAGGATCGAGGCTTGAATTTGCTAGTCCTATTAGCTATGTCTTTACTAGACTTCTTAGTTGTGTTTGACACCTGTTGATAATACTGCTCCTCCCGACTTGTCTCAATTGGCCTTAAACTCTGTTGTCCCACTAAATGGACATAGGGTCAGCCAAGCGTTGTTTAAAATTACACCTATTTTAAACAGTTTGTTGGCTGCAGCTGAACCTTGTCTACACGATGCATATTTGGCATGCCAACCACTATGTAGTCCACCTGGCATGCTGAAACACACATCTGACTCCACATCTGGGTACTCTAACAGTGCTAAGGTGTTACAATCCTTTCCGTATTAGATTTGCATCAAGCAAGGCTGACCACAATACGGTCCTCCCACATGCTATTCTCCATCACAGATGTGCTCATGTGGACATAAGTGCCTGGTGAAATAGCCCTAAGGGTGCAGATTGTTCTTGCACTGCCACCCCACACTGGGCACTATTCAGTTGGCCTGATTGGGTTTCCATTTGTACTCCAATGCACAGCGGTCAAGTTGGTCACAATCCACCTAACTGCACAAGTCATGCTGCACACACCTTGGAGCACAGTTGCATGCTATTTGCAGAGTGTAGAGCTACGACTACTGTTACTAATATTGTATTACCCTATTCTACTGTCAGCAGGTCTCAGAGGAGTGCAACAGAAGAGAATGTCTTAAAGCAGACATCCAACTGGGAAAAATCAGAGCTCTGGGTCCAGCAAAACTTGGTAATACATGGTACTTTAATTGTGTATGTCAGGGTGTCTCACCATGATGGGCAAATGGAGGCACAAGAAGACAAAGGATCTCTTATGGAGCCATTGCATGGATTTCAATAATTATGGCACCAACAGGGATCCAAAGAGATTATTCTGAAAACCTATTGAATGTAATAGAGAATGAGGCCCTTTCAACCATTCTGGAGCAATCTATAGCAGATACCCATTCTATACAGTTTACAGATGATTATTTATCATTTTCTGTTAAACCACATGGGACTTTTCCATAAGGAGTTGTTTAAATCTTGGCATAATTAAACACACATGTCTAACTGTCTGCATATTGTTTAGCCACTGCTGACAGAAAATCTACTCCAGCAGCTCTACTGATTCATGTATTAAAACATAAATTATATTATCTACTGCATACAAAGTCTACGTCTGTTTTTAGTTCACCCCCCCACCCTGCCATGTATCTTCAGTGTAGTGTGTAACAGCTACTTCATTCTGTCAGAACATATAATCATCCTAGGTTAATTCTGAACTTTTCCTCTTCCTCCCAGCTCTACCCTTTTACCTCCATTGCTTCCTTTGTTTTGGGTCACTGGGCCAGGCATGCTCTCTTGTTATCAGAGTTTCACAGTTTGAAACCCCACCAGTTCTTAACACAGATGTTGCAGACAAGAGATATTTAACCACTAGCGTTGCATTTGTAAACAGAGCCATTGTGGCAGAAGGTGAAGAACTGCATTCAGAAATAGAAAGGCTATGGTAAGACATTTTGCTAAGACTTATCTTACAATTATTTGACATTTAGAAAAACTACGTTGTAACGCTTCATCTTTTGCCTTCAGTTATCTCTGTTTCACATGGGATTTCAATCCCAGTACTTCTTGGAGGCACTGTCCAGATGCAGCAGATGCCTAATATTGATCCAAATGACTGGAATGCTGCATCCAACAGTAAATATCTACTTCAATAGGTGTGTTTGTATATAAGGCTCTGAACATATGGAATGGGTTTGAACTAGAACATTGGCTCCAAAAACCTTTGATGTTTGGGGGATTTCAAATCCATACTGCTCCTGAACCATGAGGCTTGGCTCCATCTGTAGAAGGTGATTCCATACGTCAGCACCAGATCTAAAGCCCTTTGAATTTTTTTGGGGGGGGAAGTCTGAATCCAAAACCAGAATTCATGGCTCAAGCCACCTCTAATATAGACTTTTGCAAACTAACTTTGACAACAAGCCCATTGTTTCTACGTACATAAATATAAAGCCATTAGTGCACTTCAGCTAAAACAATGATGGGAGCTCCTTCTTCAAAACAGCCAGCATGAACTATAGCTGAGGGTTCCCGGGGTAAGCCATGTCCTTCCATCCTCATACAAACCAATGCCACTGAACCTAATAGTCTCCTCCTCTTTTTCTTCATTAGAAACAGCAGCATCTGGGAGAGGCCTTTACGGCTCCCAGACATCAAGAGAGCTGTGAAAGTGCCAGTTTGGAATCTTATCTGCTGTGTTACCAATGGTTGTGTTCCCCCATCATCACACCCCTCTCCTACAAGGTCTACCCCTCACATCCCAAACTTTTTACTTGGCGTCCTTTTTTCTTCCTCCCTCTTATTTCACCCATTCGCCTCCTATTTCCACATTCCTCTCCCCCCTTCAGCTCTGAGTGATGGTTGCCAGCTATCATCATCACCACTAAGCCTGGCCCTATGCTTGTGTTTTGTATCACTTTCTCCCACTCCTCAGCTGTTTGCCTTTTTTAGATTGCATGGCAAAGGCTGTTCCACATATATATTTCTACAGCACCCACCACAGTAGGATCCTCACTGAAGCCTATGGGCACTAGCACAATACAAATAAACATCTTAAAAAGTAATAAGGAGCATTCAGCGTTGACTTTCCCTGATGGCAAAACTTAGTTATTCATAAGCTTCTGGAGAGTAAACACAAATGTTAAAAAAGAAAATGATAGATGAGAAACAGGTGTAGCATCTGGGGAGCACTATACTCTTGAGTTACTGCAAGCTGTTTGACATGCTCCTTACATCTACATTTCATAGAAGAGGGGAAATTATTACTTACCTTGGCAAATTGGATGTGAGAAGTAATTAGAAGACTATCCCCTTGAAATTTCAGGAGATTATGCAAAGAGCGACAGAGTCCTTTATGTTTCCAGGGCATGGATTCAAATCTAATTCAGACTAGTCATTGCCATGTTAGTGGTCTAGATTATATAAAAGGGTAGTCGCAGCCCAACTCTGTCCTGAATACTACTATTGCTCAGCTGAGTACCTAACTGGCTTCTGCTCCCCACAGGCTGTTGCTGGATGGAAGGCTGATCCAGTAGTTAGGGCACCAGCCTGGCATTCAGGAGTTCATTTACCTCCTCTGACCCTATGACTTTGGGCATGTTACTTAGGGTATGTTTACACTATGAAATTAGGTCGATTTTATAGAAGTCAAATTTTAGAAAGGGATTTTATACAGTCGATTGTATGTCCCCACTAAGCGCATTAAGTCGGTGGAGTAAGTCCTCAATACCGTGGCTAGCATCAACTCACAGAGTGGTGCACTGTGGGTAGCTATCCCACAGTCCCCGCAGCCCATTGGAATTCTGGATTAAGCTTCCAATGCCTGATGGGGCAAAAACACTGTCAAAGGTGGTTTTGGGTACATGTCGTCAGTCTCCCCTTCCTCCCTCCATGAAAGCAATGGTAAACGATCGTTTTGTGCCTTTTTTCCTGAGTCACGCATGCAGACACCATAGCACGGCAAGCATGGAGCCTGCTCAGCTCAGCGCTGCTGCTGAGAGCATTGTAAACACCTCATGCATTATTCTGCAGTATGTGCAGAACCTGGCTAGGAGACGCCAGCACGAGGACGATTTTGAGGAGGACATGGACACAGATGTTCCTGAAAGCATGGGATGTGCCAGTTGGGACATCATGGTGGCAGTGGGGCTGGTTGATACAGTGGAACGCCGATTCTGGGCCCGGCAAACAAGCACAGACTGGTGTGACCGCATACTGTTGCGGCTCTGGGATGATTCCCAGCGGCTGCAAAAATTTTGCATGCCTAAGGCCACTTTCCTGGAACTTTTGAGTTGCTTTCCCCTGCCCTGAAGTGCAGGAATACCAAGATGAGAGCTGCCCTGACAGTTGAGAAGCGAGTGGCGCTAGCCCTGTGCAAGCTTGCAACACCTGACTGCTACCGGTCAGTGGGGAATCAATTAGGAGTGGGCAAATCTACTGCGGGGGCTACTGTGATCCAAGTAGCCAATGCAATCACTGACTTTCTGGTAACAAGGGTAGTGACTCTGGGAAATGTGCAGGTCATAGTAGAGGGCTTTGCTGCAATGGGGTTCCCTAACTGTGGTGGGGTGATAGATGGAATGCATATCCCTATCTTGGCACCAGACCACCTTTCCACCAGTACATAAACTGCAAGGGGTATTTCTCAATGGTGCTGCAAGCACTGGTGGATCACAAGGGATGTTTCACCAACATCAGCGTGGCATGGCTGGGAAAGGCATATGACGCTCGCATTTGTAGGAACTCTGGGCTGTTCGAACAGCTGCAAGAAAGGACTTACTTTCCAGACCAGAAAATTACCACTGGGAATGTTGAAATGCCAATAGTTATCCTTGGGGACGCAGCCTACCCGTTGCTCCCATGGCCCAGGCTGCCTGTGTACGGCTTCATGAATAGTAAGGAGCAGTTCAACTATAGGCTGAGCAAGTGCAGAATGGGCCTTTGGACATTTAAAAGCTCGCTGGCAGTGTTTGCTGACTAGGTTAGACCTCAGCTCAACCAATATTCCCATTGTTATTGCTGCTTGCTGTGTGCTCCATAATATCTGTGAGAGTAAGCGGGAGACGTTTATGGCGGGGTGGGAGGTTGAGGCAAATCGCCTGGCAGCCGATTTTGAGCAGTCAGACACAAGGGCGATTAGAAGAGCACAGGTAGGTGTGCTGCGCATCAGAGAGGCTTTGAAAAACAGTTTCATGACTGGCCAGGCTACAGTGTGACAGTTGTGTGTGTTTCTCCTTGATGAAGGACCGCTCCCTTTGTTGAATTTACTTCCCTGGAAGCCAGTCTCCCTCTCCCCTTAGGCCACAGTTGGCAAAGGAAATAAAGTCCCTATTGTTTTGAATCCATGCATTCTTTATTTATTTTTTAAAAAAGGGAGATCACTGACAAGGTAGCTCAGGTGGGGTGCGGGAGGCGGGAAGGACAAGGCCACATTGCTTATTATAGCCACACTACAAATCAAAGCTGTTTGAATGACAGCCTTCTGTTGCTTGGGCCATCTTCTGGAGTGGAGTGGCTGGGTTCCTGGAGCCTCCCCCTTTGCGTTCTTGGGCGTCTGGGTGAGGAGGATATGGAACCTGGGAGGAGGGCAGGCGGTTATACAGTGGATACAGCGGTGGTCTGTGCTCTTGTTGCCTTTCTTGCAGCTCCACCAGACACCTGATCTTGTCCTTTTGCTCCCCCATTAGCCTCAGCATAGCCTCCTGTGTGTTCTGATCACGCTCACTGACTGCTTTCCTGGCCTCTGCCACTGAATGCCTTCATGCATTCAGCTGTGCCCGATCAGTGCGGGAGGATTGCATGAGCTCGAAAAAATGGCATCGCGAGTGCATTTTTTTCGCCTTCTAATCTGCGATAACCTCATGGACAGAGATGTTAGGGGGAGCATAGAAACATTTGCACCTGCAAGGGGGATAAAAAGGGAGAGTAAAATTTAAGAAGATATTTCTGAGAACAAAAGAGAGACTCTTTGCTGTGAATTGCTTGATTCACTGTGAGACAGCACATGTGCTTTAGGTACAAGGTCTCATTTTGCCTTTTATATTGAGTGCCTGCCGGTATGGTGACACATCACACACGTCTGGGCAACAGAATTTGTTTTCCAGGCAGCCATGGTAAACCTTTTGGTACGTGGGGTTGGCTTCTTCCGCCTTCATAACATGTGGGAATGGTTTCAAACTTCAGCGCTCTTCTTCCCCATAGCAAACAATGCCAGTTGGGTTTGCCATTTAAAAGGAGGGGCTGCAGTTTTGGGGTGGATCTGCAGCACACCCCTTCCTCTTCCCCACCACGTGGCTATTCTCTGGGCTGATCCCGTCACCCCTCCCCACACTGCATGGCTATTCTCAGGGATGATACCTTTTAGCCAAGTGCAAACAGCCCAGAATGAACGGGGTCCTTTTGCTGTTCCCTTACAAAAATTCCCCTATTTCAATCAGGTGACCATGAATGATATCACTCTCCTGAGGCTAACACAGAAAGATAAAGACTGAATGTTGCATGAATATGACCACAACCCAGGACCATTTGCTGCCATGCTTTGTGCTACAATGATTCCAGACTACTTGCTATTGGCTTGGCATGGTAGTGTCTTACCATGGTGGACGAAATAAGGCAGCCCTCCCCAGAAACCTTCGGCAAAGGCTTTCAGAGTACCTCTAGGAGAGCTTCATGGAGATTCTCGCTCCACCCCCAGACAAATAGACTTTTCCAGTAGCTGCACTGGCCGTGAATGCATCCCAATTCTTCAGGGCAAATCAAACATTAAACACAATTGCTTTTAACCCCAGTAGTGTAGTTACAAATGTGTACTCACCAGAGGTGCCTTCTCTGCCTTCAGGGTCCAGGAACAATAGACCCTGGGAGGGTATTTGCTCCAGGGTGATGAAAAGTTCCTGGCTGCCGGGGAGAACGGATTCTCTGCTTGCCTGCTGCGCATTCTCCTCCTCTTCCTCATCCACAAAATCCTCCTCCATGTTGCATGAAACTCCCCCCTCGCAGGTGTCCACAGACAGTGGTGGGGTAGTGGTAGGGTCCCCCTGCCCCCAAAAAATGGCATGCAGCTGATCATAGAAGTGGCATTACTGGGGCTCTTACCATTTGCCTCCTTTGTCTTTTGGTAGGCTTGCCTGAGCTCCTTAACTTTCAGGCGGCACTGCTGTGTGTCCTTGGTGTAGCCTCTCTCCACCATGCCCTGTGCGATTTTGGCATATATCTTAGCATTTCTTCTTTTCAATCGGAGTTCTGCCTGCACAGATTTTTCTCCCCATACAGGAATCAGATCCAGTGTCTCCCGTTCGATCCATGCTGGAGCTCGTTTGCGATTCTGGGACTGCATGGTCACCTGTGCTGCTGAGCTTGCCACGCTGACCAAACAGGAAATGAAATTCAAAAGTTCCCAGGGCTTTTCCTGTGTACCTGGCTAGTGCATCGGAGTTGAATGTTCTGTCCACAGCGGTCACATTGAGCACTCTGGGATAGCTCCCGGAGGCCAATTCTGTCGAATTGCACAATGCTGCATCTGCACTACCCCAAATTTGAACCAGCAAGGTTGATTTTAGGGCTACTCCCCTTACCGGGGAGGAGTACAGCAGTTGATATTAAGAGCCCTTTAGGTCAACAGAACGGGGTTGGTTGTGTAGCTGCATTGCTTATAAAATTGACCTAACTCGGCTAAATTCAGCCTAACCTCATAGTGTAGACCAGGGCTCAGTCTCTGTAGGCCTCAATTCCCCATCTGTAAAATGGGGACAACAGAACTGCTCTAGCCCACGGGGATGTTATAAGGAGAAATACATTAGAGATTTTGAGCCATTCAGTTACAGTGGTGACAGGGGGCATATGGGTTCCTAAAATAGATTTCGATCATGGTTGTGATACCTTGTTAGGGTTAGTGTGGAGGAAGCTTGCATTGTTTATTCCAGTGCTACTCCAGTTCTGTGGATGACATCAAGACCTAGCTCTAGATCTTTCAGCCTGGCACCTTTCAGTGCTGACTAGAGAGAATAAAACCTGAAATCTAGTTACGGTTTCTAACTGGATAGTAGAAACTGACATAGTCTTTTCTTTGGCTCCTTATCCCCTCTGCATTTCTGGTTTTCATTACGACATATTTAGAAAAAGGATGGGGAGGGTTGGTGGGTGAGGGAGAGGATACAGCCCTTTACAATTTGTCGCTTCCAAAATGACAACTTTTGCCCCCTTCCTGTTTTCCAATTCCATGTCTTTTGTTCCATTAAATCTTTTGTGCTAAAGCTATGCATGCCTATCTGCTTGATTAATTATACGCTATCTTCCTTCATCTTCAAAGTTAAACTGACAGTAATTGCCCAAAATTGAATGCATGACCTCTAAGTCTCTGCCCTGTTTAGTGTACCAGAGAGGGATTTGGTTACACTCTCTAATCTGCTGTCATTGAAGTATACAGAGATTTAGTCCCCAACTCTGAGACAATGTTTCACAGCAGAATAAAAAAGTGCTGATAATCACCATTCATCACCTGCAATACAAACCAGAGTCCTCTCTATCTGATACACTGGCATGCAAAGTAACTACTGCCTAAGGGAGTTAAAGGTGTTGCCCCCATTGGCTAATGCAGGGTCAAACCAAGACCAGGATGGGTATCACTCCTCCTCTTAAAGTTAATCACTCATAAGGAAAAAATTGCCTATTTTTTCAATCATTAAAAATAATTTGCTTACTTAATTGTACTTGTTATTGGTAATTAAGCATTGCTAAGGAACCTCCATCAAAACATATTTACTCGTGTTTCCTATTTTATTTAAAATCAAAAATATTTATTGCAAACTACTGTGTTTTAAGAACAAATGCAAATATTTATGCACAAAACAACAAGACTCAAGTTCAGAAATCGCCCTCCTCTTCTATGAGCATTGGGGATTGAGAGTGTGTTGAATGGATCTGGGGGCACTGATAAGATATGTCATCTCTGTGGAATCATCCCATCTCCCACTGAGAATCTACAAAGGCCCCATGCTGCATCCTTGCAAGGATCAGGTTCTACTGAAGTTTGAGGGTCAGGGTGGTTAGGAAGAGGAGCTGCTGCTTTCATGGCTGAACTCTCATTGGCTGAACCTGCAGATATCTGCAAAGGAATCAGGCGTTAATGCTACTCCAAGCAACCCTCAGACAAATACACTCAAGCTTTTGGTCCTGTTGAAACTCAAGCTAATAGATTGCTAATACGATTGTAAATTCTAGCATTGATGCTCCACAGACATGTGTTCAAGGAGGTTTAAAAGTGTCTCCCTTAGCTTTTACAAATGTCTGTGATTGTCAGATAATTCAAATTGTAAATTGTAAATTCTAGTGTAGACAAATTACCACAATTGTAAATTCTAGTGTAGACAATCGATTAGCTCAACCAAAGGTTGTGTCAGTACACCTGTAAGAAGCCATGCTGCCATGAGTAGGGAGACTAGCCAAGTAGCATGGAGCAATCGGCCCGCTAAGTGGCCATCTCCTACTCCTGCCTATCTGGGGATTGCCTTTCCCATGGATCCCCATGATCTACCGTGGTGGAACACCCCAAACCCTATCCACTTTGTAACCTCTTGAACTCCTTGCCCACCCCGCCGTCCACTTGGTAGGGGTGGTTTCCTGGAAACTCAGTGATCCCCATGGGTTACTTTGTGAAAGAGGATGCTAAAGCCCTTAATAAACTTTCTTTTTTCTCCCAATGACTTCATATTACAAAGAAACTGTCTGAATTAAGCACTGGTTGACACTTGTGTTCTCCAGAAGTGCTGAAGAACTTTTGAAGGCAGCTAAAGTATCCAACTGACAAAGAACTATCCAAGCGGCCAGCTTCTTTAGGGCAGTCATTACCTTCTGTTCCATGGGGAATGGTGCTCTCATTTCAATACTCTGGCATTACATTGCTTGGGCTAGCTCATCAAGAAGGTAGAGAAAGGTCTCCTTCCGTATGCTGATGTGCTGCTTATCCTAGGTCTGAAGAACAACTTGGTCTTACCAATGTGAAGTCATGATCTAGACCTCCCGACAATGCTGTACCTCATAAGCATCGTCCTCAAGCACTGCATGGAACTGACTACTCTGAGCTAGGCATGGGGTGCACAATCATTGCAGCAAACACCCCATTTGTTGCTGTTCTTGGTCTATGTCTCTCTGAAAATACTGCTGGAATACCACATAGCTATGCCTCCCAGTGACTTTTCAAGAGCTCTAACAGAAACCTTTTTGGCCAAGCAAGGAGCAAGTGCCTGGTCTCCATTCTGTTTAACTACTTCAACAACTTCCCAAAATATCCCAGAAAAAAACTGCCTCAAGGATCTGTCCCAGGAACTGTTGGAGAGGTATCCAGAGTGACTGTAACATGGTCACAGAATGTAGTTCAGTGCTAGCATGGATGCAGGGTAAACTACAACTAACCTCCAGCAAAAATGGTATGCCCAGTGTGGACACTGCATTGCTGATACTTCACACTGAGAATATCCCACCAGTTCAAAATTCTGTACTGGGGACAAGGCCTATATGACGAACATTTCCAACTAAAGATGAGCCATAAGCTCTGGTACAGCAGAGTACTAACAGGAAAGGGTAGATGCAGCTCAGAGAGAGGCCAGGCCATTTGACAGGAGAGACGGGAGAATGAGACTATAAAGTCAGGCTCTGCCTCCACTGGCCAGGGAAACAGTGTTTGCACCTTTCTAGCAAGCTGATCTTTATCATGGTTCTTGATGGAAAGATGCTAATACCTTGTCCCTGGCCAGTAGAGATGAGCCTTCCTTGTTTGTCAGGTATCTTGGCTCTACTTGTTTATCTCACAGAACAGTTGCTAAGATAGTGAAGAGCAGAATTCACACTTTTCCTGATGCTCCTGCTTTTGCTGAACACAGTTTTCTGCAAGGTTAGGCAAAGAGGGAAAGCCACATTAGTTTTCATTGGCTACAATCTTTGCAAAGGAAATGGATAGAAATATAATTCATAGCTTCAATATGAAAGCTCAACCTCTGAGGCAAACAAGAGACACACTGAGCTCAATTTTTGGTTCAGATCAAGCTGTGCTTGGCGCAGGACTGGAGCAGAGATGGGTGGACTATATCATTGTGCATCTCTTCTCAGAACCTTGAGCCACTTCATCCCTAGCCCAAATTAGAGCAGCCTCAAGGCTATTCTAATTTGCTCCTGGCTGCAACAGCCACCAAAGGGCTATCAGAACAGCCAAAATCAGCAGAGTACAATAGCACTCTCTGTATGCCTCCTTCCCACTACATCCTTTCACCAGGGATGACACAGAACTGGCTAAACTGGACTCACACAAAGGGGAATCTGAGTACTGAGCAGTGGAGTACAGGATCTGGCCTAGTAATCATAAGTCCACGCTTTCTTTATACTCATGATACTACACCTCTTCATTACTTGTGCAAAGGCTTTCAGATGAAGTATCTGGAGTATGAAAGGGTTTTTATATGATCACATTCTGGTCTATTGTATTATATTTTCTGCTTCCTCTATTCCAGCAATTCTGCCTTTAAATTGTGGCTTGATCAGAGCTGAGAAGTACAAAACTCCTGTTCTTACAACTACCCAGCAGGAGAAAGGACCAATGCAACTTCTTCTATAGTGAAAGTCTACTTAAGTGACTATATAACATTAACAATAGGAGAAGACCTCCTAGTAAATTCAGAGACAAGAATCTAAAGATCCACCTTGACTCTAACTGCTGTCAAGTTTTAAAGGAGAAATTTTTATACTGGGAGAACATAGACTCAGAAATTAAATCCATTTACTTTTTGTTTGTTTTCCATTACTAATTTTCATATTTGCTAATTACCAAAGCTACATGTGTTTAGATAAAAGGTTTAACTGCACATAGCCCAATTACTCATCTTATCTGATCATGTTAAAGTAGCATAATACTGGGGCTGTGACAATGGCATTTCACTGTAAACCTGAGTTTCCTATTTTTTCCACTTCCTTTTAAAGTGAGGTTGTTAAGACAGAGCTGAAACAAACACTGGATCAAATATTTCCTTCCCTGTATTTACTGGAATGTGTATTTTTAAAAGTTATTGCAAGTACAGGGTTAACAGTAGTGGAAACTAAAGTCTTCAGTTCACCTATCAACAAGGGTTCTCTTAATGACCTTGGTGGACTCTTGGCCTATAGGAACTGAAGGAAGAGAGTGGAGAAGATTTCAACAAGAGAAAGTCAGCAGAGGAGAAAGAGGAAGGGATTGGCTAGCAGGCGAGTGAGGTTGAAGGGATGAGTTGATGACTGAGAGATGGAACTCCACTATTGAGAGATCAAAGAAGGAGCATTGTTTAGTGAAAGCAAAGTTGAGTGGATGGCCAATTTTGTAAGTGGGGAAGCTGGTGTGGTCAAATGAAGAACTGAAGGAGTTGGGAGGCGAAGGGGCCAGATTGCATATCAATAAGGAATTTGAAGTTGCTGAGGATTATGGTAGCGATATTATGAGGGAAGAACAGTATTTGCAGATGGGAGGAGCTTTTAGGGGGGCTGGGGAAATCTGACATGATGGAGGAGAGGAGAATAGAGAGTCTGATGGTGAGATTTTAGCATGGTTAGAACTAAACAAAGATTCCACAAGTGTGATTTCATATATGTTGGATAGAGTTCTCTGCAGATATGTATGGATGTCTGCTGCTACCAGTGATGACAAACACTATGGAAGTAGGAGAGTCATGCTGCTTTGTGTGCGTTATTCAGGTTTATGTTTAATATTAATGTATATCTCTCAGTGAAAGCAATGTCAGCTCTGCTTCATGTCTTCCTGCCCCTCACACTGTTAGGAGTTAGTTTACTAAGTTTTGGAACCGTCTTTCCACCACAGTCTATAACTGTGGGTCTTCCATTCTCCCTTTCCCTATAATCTGAGGTTTGTTTTGAAAAGATGAGTGAATGTTGTGATCATGAATCTGTGAGACTACTATCCATAGTATGAGCGGAGATTGGAGCAGGCAGGTATGCTGTGCGTGCAGACTGCTGGCCTTACAAGAGCTCTGTGGACAGGCAGCCACCTGTTTGCTAGAAAAGCAACTGCATGTAAAACTAGCAATTACGCTGAATTCTCAGCCCCAGGCTTGTCAACCTTTCTGCCCACAATGGGAGTCTGCTGCATTAAATCATACATCTGAGAAGTGATTTGAAGTAGTGTGGAGATCCTCATCTCCAGAGCATGGGCTGCAGGAAAAAGGTTGCCATTTAGCTGACCATAAGAATCTCCCTCTTTGGGACTGTTATAATCCCAGAGGTGATACCTAATGAGTGAACGTTTCCACCAATGCCAAGGGGCATGTAAACTTCCCCCTGTCAGCATCTCCCACTCCTGACCTGTATCCGCTCCCAGGATTTCAGCCCTGGACCTTTGCTGAGCAGAGTGTGATTTGGTTTTGAGACATGTACAAGTGGGCACTAAGATAAAACCTCCTAATTTATTACTACAGGATTGAACTCTATCATTTCTGAAGCACAAATGTCCTTTGCCCACATCATAAACTGAGCAGATCTCATGTCTGATACAGCATCCTCATACTCTGAAAAGCCTGCTTTTTTGTACAGTGACAGACCTCTGAATAGGGAATCAAATCAGGCAAAGATTTAAAAGAGTCATACAAGAAACCCGATCAAATCACTGCAGGAGATGAAACTCAGGGGGATCGGATACAAAATGCTCTCACTTTTTATTAGGTTAACTTGTCCACAGAAAAAATAAATATGGCCTTGCCATGTTTGTGGCAGAGCACAAGTGAAAAACAGATTGAAAAGGTGATTTTTAATTTAGAATGATAAGATTACTGACTCCATTTCCTGAAGTGCTTGCTGTTCTCAGTCTTGGGGCTACTGTTTTTTAATGCATTGCAAACGTAAACAGGAAAAAAGCCATTTCTCATTCCAAGCTCTCGCTTTCTGTCACTCTTTATCTGAAAACATATTGAAAATCTGGATGTATGCACTCATCCTAACTATGGCCCTGATTCAATAAGGTATTTAACTATGTGCCTAACTTGAAGCACATGACTAGCTCCATTGAGTTTGACACCAAATAGCAGCAATAAATTAAAATTAGCTACCCCGGGTAGAACTTATTACATATAGTAGCTGTCTTTCAACTTCTCCCCCTCCCTCCTCCATGCCACCCTCTTTATCAGCATAGGGGCTTTGCTGCATTAATTATACCAAAGGGTTGATGGCAGATGTGCAGAAGTTGAGGTAGCTAACATACTACAGTTTGAAGTACAGTTCCACATGATTTTTGTCCATCTACTTTCCACTGTTACTTCAAAGGAAAGGGAGCGTATGGGCCATTATATATAGGAATTACTTTCTCACTACTGAAATGCAGCTACCTGTGAGAGGGAACAAAGCAGCTGTTTGAAAATACACAACAGCTTAGAACAGGAAATGAAAAAACACTCTCCCCAGACATAAGAACATCAGTATCTCTTGCAGCTGTCTAGTGGCCCTTTAAGTTTCTGCAGAAGAAAAGGTTTCGTTTTAAACATGTGATGTTTCTAGCCCTCCTGGTGTGAAGAAATTCTTCAGAATGTGGCCCAGTACAGCATTTTCTTTAATTTATAGAAAAAGCCAGTCTGAAACGATATTTCTAAGGTGTGAACTGATCCATTATCTTACCAGAATGTTACCTCTGAAGCCTAATGACATCCAGTGACACATAATTGGGAAAGATTCTATACTCAGTTACAAAAGTCAAGGAAGTGACATCAAAATCAGACGTGAAATCGCCCACCTGCGTTATTTTGGCAGATATGTCCAGCTAATGGGCTTACCCAGCATGACTGGGCATCAGTGAAATTGGAGATGGAAGAGAGCTGTTGGATTAGTGGTGTACAACCTGCAGCCCAAGACTGCTCCTGACACTATAGATTTCTTGAAGTACCAGTGAGAACAGTTTGTGAAACAGTAGAAATCTTCTGGTTGTGTTAGACTGAGCATATCTAGGGGGTTTCAGCAGCAGTTGCCAAGCTCATCCTGTGCCACTCTTTGCAATGATCAGTGAGGACTGCTACAGGAGCAGAGGTCTTCACTTGCAGCTGTAAGGTTTTTTATGGAGAACTTCAACAAATTGGCCTTTGCCAACACATTCTCAGGAAATAGGAGTATGATATCCATCCCTGTATTGAACTGATCAAGGAGCTTTAAGGTTTGGTCAGCAGTTCAGAGACTACAAAAGGGTTCAAGCTGCTCCCATTTTCAGCTGAATCTTAAAAAGCTGAGGCTAAAGGTCAGATATAATTTTTAAGTCAATCAGTTCTCTTAACCAAGTTAAGTGAAACAAATGTATTGAATTTTATGAAAGCCTGCTGAATCAGAGACATGCAAATTTACAGAAGGGGGCTGCTGTTTCCATATGTTTTTGTCAGTATGTATATTTGTGAACAGACTTTTTTATAATGAAGCTGAAGAAACCCAGCACAACAATCATCTGTGAGATCCCATAATGCTAGCTGATCTAAGAGACAGAGCTAGATATCAAGGCAATGATTTCAGAGAAGTAGGAAAAGTCTTCTCATTGCTGTAACTACAGGCTTGAAATACCAAACAAAGCAAGGAGTTAGAGATCTTAGGTTCCCATGGTAATTAATAGGACTGCTTTGTGCTTATGCGTTATAGGCTTGATCCCATGAGGAAGTGAGCACCCTCAGTTCCTTTTATTGCATCCTGTTGTATGATCTTTCATATAAATAAGTGCATAACATTTGGAAACATGACATAATACTTGATAGACATGTAGTTTAAGAATACAGTGGGCCATATATAGCCCTGGGTTATGTGCACTACTCATACAGAAAGCATTGTACCTCAAGAGCTTATTAGGAAGTGTATGCCTCTCACTCTTAATGAGGTACAAGTTATGCTCCCCTATGTAGCTGGCCAGTTCACCTAGCCTATCCAGAGGGTGGGCAAGAATATAGCCCCACCTCCTCTTCAATACAGTCTACCACAGAGGTTCTCAAAGTGTGGTCCATGGACTACCAGTGATCCACAAGCTCCTTTCAGGTGGTCCATGGATAGTTCCCTCTAAGGTGTGCACCTGGGCAGCTGCACACGAAAAGAATGAAGGGCCACCCATCTTATTAGTGGAGCTGCACAGGTGTGGCTCCACTAATTAGGTGCCTGGATCCTGGAGAAGATGTACATGTAAGGTGAGGTGGTGGCCTTGGGGGGAATGGGGGTAGGTGGAAGGGGGTAGTGGGGTGAGAAGAGGGGATGGGTGGGGAATTTGGGACATGCTGGGCTGCGATGGCCAGAGAAAGAGAACGTTCCCCAGCTCCAGGGCTGCGGCGAGACCCCCCTCCTTCCCAGCCCCAGCTCGGGGGCTGCCGTGGCAAAGGAGAGAGGGCACATCCATCGCATTAGAAAGGTAAGACTACTGATATTAAAATATGAGTTGTGTGCTTTTATTTGTAGAACAAAAAATGTTAATAATTAAGGGTTTTTTTATATAGTGCTTTACAATAGTTAGCTAACGGTACAAACAACATTTGGAAGGATCATTAAGTGATCCGCCAAGCCCCTCATCAATTTAAGTGATCTGTGGAAAAAAAAGTTTGAGAACCACTGGCCTACTGTATTTGTGGTGGCTAGCACCCCAAGGTTCACTAGCAGAAAACAGTGTCTGCTCCAATAAGCAACAGGGTGTGCAGTTATTTTTGTTAAACATTTGTATTACAATAGGGCCAAGAAGCCCCAGTCAGGATCAGAACCATATGTTGCGGCAATGTCCAAGCCCTGAAGTGATTGCTATCTAATTTAAGGTATAATAAAATAGCAAAAAGTAGGAGAGAAAAAGAAGGAAAAGAATAACATCAATAATAATTCATGAGTATATAGGCTAGCTACTTAGCACACAACTGATTGGTTACAATTTCATATGCCTGTATTGTGTGACAGTCCATGATCACCAACTGGGTCTAATTGTACATCTCTGAAATGGACAGTTGTGTCATTTTTCCCTAATGTGTTCATGGTGGCAATATTTACCTGCAGAGAAAATACAAACTTTAAGATAGCACAGAAAAGTTCATTTTGAGCAAGTTAATTAACACAAACCAAAATTCCAATAGTTGTTGCTGCTTTATGAATAAAGATACTTAAGTATATAAATATTAAATAGAAATATTTTAATGGACACATTTAAATATTTAATATGCCATTAAGTCTTATTAATGTCATGTTTTTGTTTTTCAGATTAAAAATTCACAAACTTTCTCATCTCCTTCATCCTGATAAGGTAATGTATTTATCTTAATTATTTGTTAGATATTGTTATAAACATTGTGAATATTTTATATTTAAAATAAAACAGATATATTTTCCCCCTTTCTATTATGGCTGTGTGGAGATAACAGTATTTAAGTAGGTATTTTATGTACTAGTTAATAAAATTTTGCTACATTGACCAAATATAGTTAATTACTGATTATATAGAAACAGGGTTGTACACACTTTGGTAACTCTACAGCAGTTTTTATATGAGGATCTCAAAGCACTTTACAAGCATTAATAACTTGTGCTATAAGAGCTGTGAGTTAACTCAAAACTGGTTTCATTTTGCAGATAGCTAAACTGAGTTTTAGGGCAAAAATCTTGAAAACGGAGTGAGCAAATGTTTTAAGATGAAGCTTGTAAAGTAGGAACTCTAGAGTGTTTAAATTAGAAGTAGAATCCAGTGGTTCTACAAGTGTAATTTATATTGGAAGAACAGTAGTTTTCACTGGGGGTGTGTGTGGCTAGCTAGCAAGGTTGAAAGGGAAGACAGTTCATACAGGAGTTTCATAGAGACAGCAGAATGCATGCAGTACCACACAATTTAAAGAAACAGGCTATATCTGCAATACCATCAGATGAGCGCGCTCCCTTGAATTTTCCAAACATGCCTGGACTCTGATGCCACTTCCTTGCTTACAGGTAGCTGGCCATCTAACTGATGCCATATGTTGTGGCTTTATTCATGCAACTAGCCGCCTGATTTTAGCCTATTCCCTCACAGTCAAATAGACATGGCAGTATAATGTGTGGCTCTGCCCTTGACTGCTTCCTTGTAGGGACTGGCTATTTTCTTTCTTCCACAGTTTGCACATATGGGCTGCTCCATGGCCATGACCTTCAATGTTATGTTCCAGGTGATAAACTTCAGCCCTTGCCCATGTTGCATGTGCAGTATACAGCACTATATAAATGATGAAACTACACGTACGTAGCATTATTCTTTGCTGCATAGATGTGTGTGTTCTTTAATTCAAGACCCAATTGCAATACATATAGCAGGTAGAGATACAGATACTGTGGGAACTTGAACTCGACAGTGTCCTGATGTCTGTGTGCATATGTGTGGTTTTTAAACACTATAGTTTATTGAATGTCATTCTCCTGACTGCTTCATGCGCACACACATGCTCTCTCGGGAAGATGCTCACATGCTATAGTTATTGGCATTGTATAAGAACCTGAATAAAGTAGGATAGATAGAATGGAGTGCAATTACAGTATCACATTTCCCATTCCAGGTTAATTTTTGCACCAAATGGTCAGGTTATTTTATTGTATTAAAAGAAAAATTGTAAAATATTTAAAAAAAATTGTGAAAAACAAGTTTCAGAGTAACAGCCATGTTAGTCTGTATTCGCAAAAAGAAAAGGAGTACTTGTGGCACCTTAGAGACTAACCAATTTATTTGAGCATCCGATGAAGTGAGCTGTAGCTCATGAAAGCTTATGCTCAAATAAATTGGTTAGTCTCTAAGGTGCCACAAGTACTCCTTTTCTTTTTGTGAAAAACAAGAGACAGATGTAATTGAACCCCCCCCCCCAACTCTTTGGAAATAGAAAGATATGACAGCTAAACAAAGGGGGCTTGATATCTATATTTTTCCCATGGCATGTTGTTAAGCAGCATTTTTTTTTAAAGTTAAATGGAATGCCTTAAATGTTCATCTTGCCACCAACACAAGAGTTTATTAATGTATAAAGGTTAAATTAAAAATAAATACAAACTAATGCACAAACTCATTTTGGCAAGAATACATCAACATTGTAATGTCAAATGTTAACAGGGCACACACAGGAAAGCAACCGAGCGAGTAAACATTGATTGAAAAATTATCCTTATTTGTGAGAAATCCTGTTAATAAAGAAACCTAATGAGTGACACTTGCATCCAAAAATTTAAGGCAACTTATTGAGCTAAAGGAGAATTTGCTTTAACTGCCAGTTAAATACTACTGATTTCCTCCTCCAAGCATCCAGTCATTGTCCTTGAAATTATAGCATGCAGCTCCCGTAGCTTCTTCATCCCAATGAACCCTTACTCCTCTGCTATATCATTAGCTGAATTGATTTTACTATTTGTTCTCCAAACTGTCATCCTGGGATTGATCCAAAGCCCCATGAAGTCCTGAGTGGGAGTTCAGAACTGTTGAGGTGGTTCAAAATTTGCTTTTTTGATGGCCTTAAGAGTTCTGCATCTCCTCTATCCCTTCTGTTTTTGAATGACTGGTTGTTCAAATAAACACACAAAGGTGTCAAAATAAATGCTCATCCATATGTCTCTAGAGGAAAGAGACTAAGGTCTTAGACATGCTCAATGTGCTATTTTCAAGTCTCCAGAAGTTTGGTATTTCTAAGTGCTCATGTTCCTTATTCAGTGCTATGGATGAAATGCATGCCAATCATGGAGGTGTTTTTTAAACTTGTTACTTCCAGAATGCATATATGCACTGTTTATTTAATACTAACTTTATGCTTGGGTTCTCAGTTGAAGAATCCATTCCTGCTCCCTCTGAAGCCAGTGGAAGTAGAATTTGAGACAGAAAAGTTAAGGATATTATTGCAACAGGGCATGAAGGTGAACAGTGTTTGCCAATAAGATTTCCAAACTATGAATTGCGTATATTCTTTTGGAATGGTTTAAAGGTTTCTCCTTTCATCAAGGATAAAGTCACTTTTCAGTATTCATTTATGTGTACAGAGTACACCGTTTCCCTCCATTCACATACATATACAGTGCCAGAGAAGTAGTTTGATGCCCTTCGCAAGAACCAGCTTTGATCTACAATGTCTGAAATGTTATTAAAATAGCCACTATGAGAATGTTAGTTATGGAAGCGCACATTGGTATGGAAACTAGATTTTAAAGACACTGTAGAGACCCAAACCTATTCCCATAGGAATTTTGTCATTGACTTCAATGGGATAAGGATCAGGCATTATTTATTATAAAACTGTTAACTAGAGCTGGTCTTTTTTTATTTTTGGATGAAACCGCTTTGTATTGGAATATATAATTTCACTGAAATGTTTTGCAGGAATATGTCAATTTTTACTAAATTTTAATGGCAGAATGTTAAAATGAATTGTTTCAGCTTTCTTGTTTTCTTTCAATGTCGTAACATTTCATTTTACTAAAGTAAAAAATTGTTTTTTCTCATTTTGACTGGTTTAATTTAGATTTTACAATATTTTTAAACATTATAATATTTTACATTATTAAAACAAAACATTCTCTTATCAAAATGAAACATTTTGACATTATCAAAACAAAATATTACAAAGTTTCTGAATAAAAATATTTGAGAATTTCCATTTCACCAAAAAATTTGCCATTTCAACTTTATTTTCCAATTCAGAATGGAATCATTTCAAAATGTCAGAATTTCCCATGGAACAGAAATTTTGTTTTACAATCAACCTGCTTGTGCTTGTTGTTTCATTTTTTTTTTTATTAGTGGATAGGGTGGTCTATCAGTATGCAGTTTGTTTTTCTTTTTAGACAAAATGACTCTTGCTCACAGAATAAAAACATGATAGATTTCAAGCTTGAAAATGGAACTGACTTTTGATGGGGGCAAAAAAGGCCATTAAATCCAACAGGTTTTCCCCTTTCTAATTAAAATACATTTAACCAGCTTGATAAAAAATACACTAAGATCAAGACAAGATATGGATTTTGTCAAGGTGAATAGAATATTGTTAAAGTTGCAGCTTTGTGAGGACATTGGTTTTGTATGGAAATTCCATTGTAAGCAGACAATGTCACTGACATTCTATATCTCACACATGATCAGATTCATTCACAGCAAGCCCACTGCAATCAGTGGAGTTAGTTAGAACTCGTTAGTGTAAATGAGATGAGAATTTGGTCACTGTAGATAGCCTAAGTATAAATAGCGATTGGAAAGTTGATCTGCCAAGTGGTACGATTGGGCCAAATCATATAAAACTACAGTTGATTGCAATTAATTTTACCAGAATACAAAGTGAATTAACACTAAAATATATATCTTCAGGATCCAGCCTATTGTAAATACATCCTTTTCATGGCTTGAGATGGCAAGTCTGAACTAAGCACTAGGACACATTTTCCTGATCAGATATTAAAAGCCACCGTCTGGAAAGTATTTGGGAGCCTTACTGGGAGGCATGAATTTGAACATAAGGCAATTTGTCTGCTGCAAAATGAGAAATCATAATGTTCTTGCTACTCAACCAAGCTTATTTCACAGCCTGATTTATTATAGCACAGAGTTGATGACCAGTTTGATGCAGAAAGCAAACATAAAAGGAGAAGAAAACATGAGACAGTGAGTCACCGAAGTGAGTAAATCTTGTGAAAAAGTTTTAGCACAACAGTTAATTTAAAAAATTGCCTAAACCTTTGCTATGTTGAACACATTTTATGCTTATTATAGTACCTGCTACCACTCAAATCCAATCTTGGTTTTCTTTTACTTATTGATTCATGATAGAATTTAAAAAGTACGATCGGCAGCACACAAGCCTTGGGAGAGAGGAGAGTACAGAGAAGATGAACCTTTCTTCAAGATGTTCAGAAAATGTGTAAGATCCCTAACTCAGCTTCTTCTAAAAATAAAAATCTCCAAACAGATGGTTGAAGAATTGGTAGCTGACAAGACTGTTGGACAATCAACAATAGAAACTAATTACCATATAATCCTACTAATGGTACCTAAGCAGGTACTTTTTGACACAACATAAGTTCTTTGACTGGCTAAGTATCTTCTCTTCAGTGAGCAAAGTTAAAAGGCATAATTAGTAAACTACTTCAAGAAGAAATCATCAAATCACTTCAAAAGAGGCTATTTTAAGAATAGTTATCTGACAACTTCCAAAGTTAACTTTGTTGGCAAAAGGAAAAGTAGCATTCCAAAAATGTCTCCCTGTTGACAAAGTATCAAGTGGCCACAGAGACTAGGGAATAAATCACATCTGCCTGTAAAAAATCTGCAAGAGGGATTGAGTAAAGTAACTTTTCTGCTGAATTCTCCCATCAGAAGGGAGGTTGACATTCCTTTCTACTGGCCACAGGGCATGAGCCTCCAATTCCAGCTTGGTCAGGGCAGGCTTTCCCTTTTCAGACTGAAGACACGCATTGTTAACAATGAGGATAATCAACAACTGGAACAATTTATCAAGGGTGGTGGTGGATTTTCCATAAATGGAAATTTTAAAATAAAAAAATGGATGTTTTTCTAAAAGATATGCTCAAGTTCAAACAGGAATTATTTTGGGGAAATTCTATGGCCTGTGATATACAGAAAGTCAGACTAAATGATCACAGTGGTCCCTTCTGACCTTGAAATCTATGAACTTCACAGATGTTCCAAATTCTACAATATTTTTAAATATATCTTTGAACATTCTTTTGAGCCATGACTATACCAAAATGGCATAGCTTCCCAATGGCTTCTAGGCCAAAACCCCTTTCCCAGAGGTGGGGGTTTTACAGCATGGAGAGGGAATTTTTTACAGTCATAGTGGGTGGCAGGGCTAGTGAGAAAATTCTCCTGGATTGTTACTGTGGAGAATGGCTCTTCTCCTCACTCCTTGACCAGCCACAAGCCTGAAAACACGTCGTATGGAGTTAGAGGGGAGTCACAGTTGCTCCCACTGCTAGAATTTTGGCCAATAGAGTGGATTTTCGACACTTATTTCATCCACAGCAAAAAAGAAAGGATGACATAGACCTCAAAGTCATTTGACAAGATGTATGACTTTTAAGGTGGTTTTCTGGGAAGTGCTAGTAATTTTGCTGCTTTAAAAAAGTCCAACTTAAACTAACTTGAGATTTGTAATCTTTTATATTTGTAAGGCAAATTTATTGCCTACTTTATCAATGTTTGTACTACAATATAAATTGTAGCCCATAAAAATAGTTTGTATAGATGTGAGAGAAATACTGAAGTTAGATTTTGCTTTATTAGATGGTACAAATATGAGTGATTGATTTTTTTAATCAGTTTTTGTATTTTGACAAGTCAGAGAATATGAACAAAACTTTTCAATTTAGTTACTGTGGTGTCACTCACATAATCAATAAAATATTGTGTTTTACTTAGATCTTTATTATGGACAACATATTTTCAGTTAGTTTTTGTTTCATGGAAGAGAAAAAAGCAAACAGAGATGGTTCATTTTCTTCTGCTTCAATGGTGCAGTAGAAATAGAACCTGCTGTAGAATGTTAATAATGGCACAAGAATCCCACTTGCTAGAAAAACCTTTGTTTCTTACTGAGATTTTTAGAAGGCTGCCAGAGACCCATCATGTTCTAATGACTGGAGGAACATTTTTACTTGATTACAGTAGTTTAAAGCCATGAAGTAGATGATATTTTGGGTTTATTTCACCCTTTGCACCTGAACAAAAGAATCTGGCTGTACTAGAGTAGCAAGGACACTACTTAGATTTGCAGAAGCAGCATGCAGTTATTGAATAGTCTGGGTGTAAAAGGTAATGGTATCAAGAGACACTTTACTTTCTGCTGCTAACAGATTCATCTGCAGTACTGCAAATCAAAATGTTCGTGTGTAGCACAGCAAGTCACAATATGAAACTGGCATGGTGAGAAGTGTATTGCCGAAGCAGTTCCCAGGAATGAGAAAAAAGTAATGGGGGAAAATTCACTATTTACATTTTTTTTAAATTTACAACTTTCATGATGTAAATTAAAAGTAGTACACAAAGGACCTGATCCTGAGAGCTGCTGAACCCCCAAAACTTGCATTAAACTCCATTCGTCTGGATCAGGCTGCTGTACATTTTACGGTTCCTTAGTTAATTGTCGATCAGCCTAGGTGTGGGCAATAATCATAACTGATTCCATGTTTGTCTGCACTGCAGAACCCTAGGAATTATATACAGTATGGATGGGGTGATCAAAACCCTTCACCATTAACCTAGCTCTGCTCTGACTGAAGTCAGTTAACAGAGTTAGGCTAAGGGTGAGTGCTTTTGAAAATCCCATTTTACCTCTCCCCATTGCCAACTAGTGAAATCCTAGAGAATAATGCCGAATACCTGGTTTGTTTAATTTTAACTGCCATGGGGAATGAAGGAGGACAAACTCTCAAATGGTTGGTCCCTGTAATCCTTTCAGTTTATGATGAAAAGTAATCAACTGAAAAGGCACAAATTTGTCAGCCCTGATACTTATCCTTTTCTCCATTTTCTTCCTTTGTTGGAGATTGAGGATTGCTGAAATAATAATAATTTGAGCCTAACAGCATCCTCGTCAATAAATGCTTTGTGAAGGAATAGCCATTATCAAGTTCAAAAGAGTGACATGGTTTTACTGGGCAATATTATTTTATTTGCTTCCAGAATATCTGGTGGTTTAATTATTACAGGTGTGATCAACTGCTATTTATATTTACACCCATTCGAGAATAAGTCTGTATGATCTGTCAGTTGGCATAACCTCTTGTGCACTTGACAGGGGCTAATAAGGTGTCATTAAGTGGGTGTCATTCACAGCGAGGCTTGCAGATTTGTATATCTCAGGCCAGAATTTGTCTGGCTTTTCTATTGACAAGCAGATCCCTCACTCATGCTTTAAAACTGACAGATTTTTGGAAGGAAGAAATACAGAGCAGAGTTTGGAATTTAAGCCTTTACTACCCTCTGTAGTTTAAAATATTCACTATCAATAATAAGTGAAGATTTAAGAAAAACATATATAATTTGACATCTGAAGCGGAAAACACAGCTTTGGGAATTGTATGACCCTGCTGGTGCTTATGCTGCATGTCAAATAAGTTAAAACTGAATCAATATTTATTGAATGCTATGTATTTGCTAGGGGGGAAGAATCATACTTGTGAGCTGACAAGTATTAGTGGAAGAGTTAAACATTCAGCTTCATTTTAGTTGAAATAAGCTAGTTTACTTCTCTAAATGAGAAATGGAAACATTTTCCATGCAGGCTATTAACAGTGTGCACTTAGTGCTTGTGCACCCTGACACCAACAATAAGGGGTGTGTGTGTGTGTGTAGTATAGAAACTAGCTAATAGCTCATAAAATACATAAACTCTTTAGTTGTTTGAGTTTTATAGGTCCATGACCTATTGCCCTCTCATGTGTCACTGGACACTAACACAAAACACTTGAAGTTCCTAGGCAAAGCTAAACATTTCTCTATAAAGCAAGGGGAGGTTTTTATTTTTATAGCAAATGACTGATGTAGATTTATTCTTTTCCATATAATCAATGTTGTTGCCATGAAGTGACAACTGATCATCTCACAGCACACTGCATTTTGAGTCCTTTAGACCGGAAAGCTGTTGGGTGCTGTGTCAAGTCAGGGACTGGTTTATCTATAAGGAGTATACAATTTTAAAGATATAAGACAGATTTCTCACAAGTTGAAGTTGTTTGTTGTTTTTTTTCTAAAGAAAGGCAGAATATATCAGTGGCTAAATGTCAGCAATTCAGTGGGTAGGCTGACACAGATTCTATCTAGTAGAATAGCAAAGGAATTATCTTTGGATCAATTTTCTTTGTTCCTCAGATTTGATGATGGAGAAGACACTGTAAAGACGAATGCCTGGAAATATAAGTAGTCTGATAAGGAATGCACGATGCTGGACTTTTTGCTGCAGTGAAGAACACACCTCACAGAACACAGAGTGAAGCCAGATAATCTGATTGGTCAGGTTTAGGAGAGAGCAGCCAAATGTGTAGCAAACATGCCGGTGTCCAGAGCTTAATCACTTAAGATGCTTTCCCCCTCCTCCAATCACTTGTGTATTCTCATGTAGTGAATTCTAATCACTACATCTGCTTCATTCCTGAATCCCACATTATTACTGATCGAGTAAAATCATCCTCTTTATACTAAGACAGCCCCAAAGGGGGCCATTAGTACAGAGTTACTGCACAGAAAAGGAGAAGCTGTTTTGGATCTATGTGTAAAGAGATGGGCTTAAAGACAGAATACAAATCACCATCTCATCAAAGTTACAAGCTAGACACTTGATTATTCATATGACTGGCTTTGACTTCTTTATTATTATTATTATCTTCAACAGTGTATTAGACCCCGTCATGACTAGAAGAAATAGCAAGTAAGTTCAGGGATCTGCCACAGACATACTGGATAATTAATGGAGAATCAAAAGGCACCAGTAAAGTTTACAAGGCTATTTGTTAAAAGAAAAGGAGTACTTGTGGCACCTTAGAGACTAACCAATTTATGCTCAAATAAATTGGTTAGTCTCTCAGGTGCCACAAGTACTCCTTTTCTTTTTGCGAATACAGACTAACACGGCTGCTACTCTAAAGGCTATTTGTGAGGCCTCAGAAATCAGCTACAAGAAAAATCTTCCAACCTTTCCGAGGGAAAGATGGAACTCCTGTCAAGAATCCTACACAAGTACATACAAAATGGCAAGTTTCTGTTAAAAATACCACTGAAAACTAGTCCAATATTTTAGCAGAAGCAACTGATTTACAGCTAAGTTGAAATGCAGTATCTATTTTAAATGTCTTTTTTTAATTGCTTGTAACAAATTCCTTTTTAGTTGAAGTGGTGTATGCTAGGTCTCAGTCCAGGGGTGGGAAATTTTGCAGTGTTTCAGAAAAATCTCTCCAGCCATTTTTGTGTTCTCTGTGTGGATACTAAATATACTTGCATCTTTGGTCAAGATATGATCTCACATGCAGTGGTGTTCATACAAGACTTGGAGGCTTACAATGGTGACATGATCAAGGGTACGTAGGTGGAACAAGGGAGTGACATTTACATTTGGAGCTAGTAAAATAATTTCAGTTGAACAGTTTTCCATTGGAAAATGCTGAGTAGACAGAATTGCATGGATGCAAAGGGAATATATGGATTCCGTCAACACTTTCATTGTAATCATAGAAGGCTGGTCTGTCTGCCTAGTTTCCTGCCAGCTTATCTGCCAGGCTGCCCACCTGCAGATGGACAGGCAGGCAGGTAGCCTAGCTGGCCTGCTGCCCTCTCCTCTCTTGCCTGACTGCTTTGCTGCTTTCCAGCTCCCTCCCTCCCTCCTTGTTGGGTCACTGGCTGCATAGCAAGATAGCTAGCTTGCCATTGGACAGCTCCCTGAACAGCTTGCCGGCTGGGAGGCAGGTTACCCTGCTGCCTGGTCACCTGGCTGCCTAGCTATCTTGCTGCTGACCAGCTGACCAGCTTCCCAGTTATCCAGCTAGCTGATGGTCAGGCAGCCTGCCCGGCTGTCTGGCCAGAGGGCATCAAATTGGATTGTTTTATTTCACTGAAAATTTTGCAGTGATGCGGATTCATTATGATGCAACAACCTAAAATTTTCCTTGAAAAGGAAGTTCGTTCCAGATTCCAAGTGATTATATTTAGTTTAAAATAAATTAACCAAAATAATTTTTTGAACTGTGAAAACACCTTGACAGTGCGTCTGCCTTAAACTTTTCTGATAGTATGATTTTACAGTGGTCAAGTCGACTGTTATTTTGAATGTTGCAAGCTTCATTTTTACATCTTGCTTACAGCTCCACACCCAGATTAACTGAAACTAGTGTAGAAAGGATTATTTTACATTTCCTTGCACCAGTCTCCCCTTGTATTGTTGGCAGGGTTGTGGGAGAGGGGAGGATTTCACTCTGTGGGAGGCAATCAGTGTTGTTGCCTCCCTTCTCTCAGAATTTTCAATTTCCATCATCATGGATGTTGCAGCTTGCTAAAGTGATTTGTTGAATCAACACATCCCTTTAACTGTCTTAGTCATGCCCCCTACTGGTTTGGCACCAATCAGTTTTTGAGCTGTGATGATCCCCTGGAATTTACTCTTGGCAGCCTTTGTGCTGTGGGCCTCTATGGCTTTATATCAAGTGTCTCTGCACGTTGAACACCATGTGGACCCAGAACTGGATTTCGCCTACAGTTTTGCCTGGGAACCCTGACTGACTACTTTCCTAAATATTTACTGCAGGCAATACTGCAACAACACACACAAAGCAGGATTTGATGAACTCTGAATTTCTATAAGGCTGGTGCACTTAAATTAGTCAAGCATCTCTGGGTTTATTCATAATAAAAAACCTGATTTGTGGAGTTTTAGTAGCAGGGTGTGCAGAGGAACAGCTTGCTGGAATTCACTACATGTTTTTGGTGGATTCCATTAGAAAGAGGTGAAGGAATGATAAAAAAATGTAACTCTCACATTTCCTTTAAGAATTTGACATTGATTCAAATCCAGAATCTATCCCATCCCCAAACAATGTTTTTAATGGGATTCGCCATGGGGTAATATCGATTGTTAATGGGCACTAGCCCAGAAGCCTAGGGCGGGGATGGGCTCCAGCCTGAGCTGTAACTTCAAAGTACATTTGCACCTCAGAGTTACAAATACCAGAGTTATGAACTTACCAGACAGCTACACATCTCATTTGGAACCGGAAGTACACAATCAGGCAGAAGCGGAGACCAAAAAATATATAAAAAAATAAAAGCATGCATATGTAAACTACTGAAAAAAAAAAAAAAGGGAAAGTTTCAAAAAAAGATTTGATAAGGTAAGGACACTTTATGTGCTTGTTTCATTTAAATTAAGATGGTTAAAAGCAGCATTTTTCTTCTACATAGTGTGGCAGAGGTTTGACCTTGTCTCGGTGCCTCCCACGCTTCCTGGTGGATTACGCTAGCCTCAGAGGCTCACTGTGACCCTCTATGTAGCCCTTCTCCCTCTAGAGTCAAGGGAGACAGTCTATTGAGCCATTTTCATCATAAGCCAGCAAGGAGGTTGGTGAGAGAACTCCCTCAGTCTCTATGGGCTTATTCCAGAACAGTTTAGCCTCCTGTCCTGACAGGGGCCTGTCTTCCCCTCCCAGGAGGTGTTTCTGTAGTGGCAGGTTGGGGGGAACCCGGGCCCACCCTCTACTTTGGGTTCTGGCCCATCAGCTGTTGGCAACCGACCTTTCACTGCCAGAGATGCTACATTTCCACTTCCATGTGCCACTTCCCCACAGCTCTCTCTCTCTCTCTCTCTCTCTCTCTCTCTCAACACCTTCTTCTCTCAACCCTTAGCTTAGGGCTCCCTTTCCAGTGGCTTGAGGGTGTCTTCATTACTCAACCCTTCAGCCACACTTCCTCTCCCTGGGCTCTCCTTGATCTGACTGGAGTGAGCCCTTTTATAGTATCAGGGGGCCTTAATTAGAGTCAGGTGTTCACATTAGCTTAATGGCCTCACCTGACGCTTTTCAAGTTAATTGGAGCCAGGTGTTCTCATTAGCCTAATGGCTTCAACTGACTCTTTGCTGGCTAATTGGAGTCATGTGTCCACTGTAGCCTGGACCAGGGAAGTCTGCTCTGGTCAGTCAGGGAACAGAAAACTGCTTATCCAGGGGCCAGTATATCTGCCTTCTACTACTCTGTTGTACACGCTCGTGCTCCACACCCTTCATGTCCTCACCCTCGCGTCCCGCCCTGACACAAAGTGGCGGGATCTCCTGCCACCTCTAGAGGGTGAGGAGCCCCGGTGGGCCAGCCTCTATTCCACCTTAGTCCCGAGGCCCGCCAGGGATATCAGTTGGCGGCTCCTCCACGGGGCCGTGAGCACGGGCGTGTACTTGGCGCGGTTTACCCCAATCCCGGACACCTGCCCCTTTTGCGGCGTGAGGGAAACCCTGGCGCACGTCTCTCTGGAGTGCGCCAGGTTGCAGCCCCTATTCCGGCTCCTCACCGATATTTTATTAAAGTTTTGGTTGCGCTTTTCCCCTCACCTTCTTATCTACGCACTCCCTGTCCGTGGCCCCACTAAGTCGCGGGACCTCCTGGTCAACCTCCTCCTGGCCCTGGCTAAAGTGGCCATCTATAAAACCAGGGTGAGGAGGTTGGCCGATGGAGTCTCCTGCGACTGCGGGGCCTATTTCCGATCCTCCGTCCGTTCACGCCTCCAGGCAGAGTTCCTCTGGGCGGCGTCCACCGACTCCCTTGACGCCTTTGAGGAGCAGTGGGCGCTGTCTGGGGTTCTCTGCTCGGTGTCCCCGTCCGGTTCCCTTCTTTTGACCCTTTGACCGCACTCCCGTCCCTGTTTTTCATTAGTTGTCCCCTGTAATTTTTTGGCCTCCAGGTCCTGTGGATCTCCCCCTTAGGCTGGGGGGGGGATCCTTTAGCAGTGGGCGAGCTTTGCCTGCCCACTTCCCGGATCCCAATAGGACTACTCTGTTGTACACGCTCGTGCTCCACACCCTTCATGTCCTCACCCTCGCGTCCCGCCCTGACACAAAGTGGCGGGATCTCCTGCCACCTCTAGAGGGTGAGGAGCCCCGGTGGGCCAGCCTCTATTCCACCTTAGTCCCGAGGCCCGCCGGGGATATCAGTTGGCGGCTCCTCCACGGGGCCGTGAGCACGGGCGTGTACTTGGCGCGGTTTACCCCAATCCCGGACACCTGCCCCTTTTGAGGCGTGAGGGAAACCCTGGCGCACGTCTATCTGGAGTGCGCCAGGTTGCAGCCCCTATTCCGGCTCCTCACCGATATTTTATTAAAGTTTTGGTTGCACTTTTCCCCTCACCTTCTTATCTACGCACTCCCTGTCCGTGGCCCCACTAAGTCGCGGGACCTCCTGGTCAACCTCCTCCTGGCCCTGGCTAAAGTGGCCATCTATAAAACCAGGGTGAGGAGGTTGGCCGATGGAGTCTCCTGCGACTGCGGGGCCTATTTCCGATCCTCCGTCCGTTCACGCCTCCAGGCAGAGTTCCTCTGGGCGGCGTCCACCGACTCCCTTGACGCCTTTGAGGAGCGGTGGGCGCTGTCTGGGGTTCTCTGCTCGGTGTCCCCGTCCGGTTCCCCTCTTTTGACCCTTTGACCGCACTCCTGTCCCTGTTTTTCATTAGTTGTCCCCCGGAATTTTTTGGCCACCAGGTCCTGTGGATCTCCCCCTTAGGCTGGGGGGGATCCTTTAGCGGTGGGCGAGCTTTGCCCGCCCACTTCCTGGATCCCAATAGGACTACTCTGTTGTACACGCTCGTGCTCCACACCCTTCATGTCCTCACCCTCGCGTCCCGCCCTGACACAAAGTGGCGGGATCTCCTGCCACCTCTAGAGGGTGAGGAGCCCCGGTGGGCCAGCCTCTATTCCACCTTAGTCCCGAGGCCCGCTGGGGATATCAGTTGGCGGCTCCTCCACGGGGCCGTGAGCACGGGCGTGTACTTGGCTCGGTTTACCCCAATCCCGGACACCTGCCCCTTTTGCGGTGTGAGGGAAACCCTGGCGCACGTCTATCTGGAGTGCGCCAGGTTGCAGCCCCTATTCCGGCTCCTCACCGATATTTTGTTAAGGTTTTGGTTGCACTTTTCCCCTCACCTTCTTATCTACGCACTCCCTGTCCGTGGCCCCACTAAGTCGCGGGACCTCCTGGTCAACCTCCTCCTGGCCCTGGCTAAAGTGGCCATTTATAAAACCAGGGTGAGGCGGTTGGCCGATGGAGTCTCCTGCGACTGCGGGGCCTATTTCCGATCCTCCGTCCGTTCACGCCTCCGGGCAGAGTTCCTCTGGGCGGTGTCCACCGACTCCCTTGACGCCTTTGAGGAGCGGTGGGCGCTGTCCGGGGTCCTCTGCTCGGTGTCCCCGTCCGGTTCCCTTCTTTTGACCCTTTGACCACACTCCCGTCCCTGTTCTTCATTAGTTGTCCCCCGTAATTACTTGGTTTCCAGGTCCTGTGGATCTCCCCCTTAGGCTGGGGGGGGATCCTTTAGCAGTGGGCGAGCTTTGCCTGCCCACTTCCTGGATCCCAATAGGACTACTCTGTTGTACACGCTCGTGCTCCACACCCTTCATGTCCTCACCCTCGCGTCCCGCCCTGACACAAAGTGGCGGGATCTCCTGCCACCTCTAGAGGGTGAGGAGCCCCGGTGGGCCAGCCTCTATTCCACCTTAGTCCCGAGGCCCGCCGGGGATATCAGTTGGCGGCTCCTCCACGGGGCCGTGAGCACGGGCGTGTACTTGGCGCGGTTTACCCCAATCCCGGACACCTGCCCCTTTTGAGGCGTGAGGGAAACCCTGGCGCACGTCTATCTGGAGTGCGCCAGGTTGCAGCCCCTATTCCGGCTCCTCACCAATATTTTGTTAAGGTTTTGGTTGCACTTTTCCCCTCACCTCCTTATCTATGCACTCCCTGTCCGTGGGCCCACTAAGTCGCGGGACCTCCTGGCCAACTCCTTCTGGCCCTGGCTAAAGTGGCCATCTATAAAACCAGGGTGAGGAGGTTGGCCGATGGAGTCTCCTGTGACTGTGGGGCCTATTTCCGATCCTCTGACCGTTCACGCCTCCGGGCAGAGTTCCTCTGGGCGACGTCCACTGATTCCCTTGACACCTTTGAGGAACGGTGGGCGCTGTCCGGGGTTCTCTGCTCGGTGTCCCCGTCAGGTTCCCTTTGTTTGACCCTTTGACCGCACTCCTGTCCCTGTTGTTCATTAGTTATCCCCCATAATTATTTGGTTTTCCAGGTCCTTTGGAACCCCCCCTTAGGCTGGGGGGGGGGATCCTTTAGCAGTGGACGGGCTTTGCCCGCCCACTTCCTGGATCCCAATAAGACTACTCTGTTGTACAAGCTCATGCTCCACACCCTTCACGCCCTCACCCTTGTGTCCCGCCCCGATACAAAATGGTGGAACCTCCTGCCACCTTTGGAGGGCTGGCCCACCGGGGCTCCTCACCTATATTCCACCTTGGTCCCGAGGCCCGCCGGGGATATCAGTTGGCAGCTCCTTCACGGAGCCATGAGCACGGGCATGTTCTTGGCGTGGTTCACCCCTATCCCAGACACCTGCCCCTTTTGCGGCATGAGGGAAACCCTGGCGCACATGTATCTCGAGTGTGCCAGGCTGCAGCCCCTATTTTGGCTCCTCGCAAATATTTTATTATGTTTTTGGTTGCACTTTTCCCCTCACCTTCTTATTTATGCACTTCCTATCCATAGCCCCACAAAGTCACGGGATCTCCTGGTCAACCTCCTCCTGGCCCTAGCTAAAATGGCCATCTATAAAATCAGAGTGAGGAGGTTGGCCGATGGAGTCTCCTGTGACTGTGGGGCCTATTTCCGATCCTCAGTCCGTTCACGTATCCGGGCAGAGTTCCTCTGGGTGGCATCCACTGACTCCCTTGACGCCTTTGAGGAGCAGTGGGCACTGTCCGGGGTTCTCTGCTTGGTGTCCCCGTCCGGTTCCCTTCGTTTGACCCTTTGACCGCACTCCTGTCCCTGTTATTTCATTAGTTGTCCCCCGGATTTATTTGGTATCCAGGTCCTGTGGATCCCCCTCTTAGGCCGGGGGGATCCTTTAGCAGTGGACGGGCTTCGCCTGCCCACTTCCCGGATCCCAATAGGACTACTCTGTTGTACTCAACTGGCCTGGGTCTCTCACAATAGTTAAGTTTCAAAGTTGTATTAGTCAATATTCAGTTGTAAACCTTTGAAAGAACAACCATAACATTTTGTTCAGAGTTACAAACATTTCAGAGTTATGAACAACCTCCATTCCAGAGGTGTTTGTAACTCTGAGGTTCTACTGTACAGGTACCTGCCATTTGATTAAGAAGCTTTAAAGCTCAGTGCCTTGGCCATAACAGTGGGACATTTATGTGTAAAACTTGGGGAAATCCATTGAAGTTAAGTTAATGGAATGTCTTTGTCTTTACATCAAGATAATCTCTTCTAGGACAGACAGACAGACAGAGACAGAGAGTCTGTGTGTGTGTGTGGACAGTACCTATCACACTGTAGTTGCTTCTGGCATACAAATGTAACTGAGCAGAATTTAGCCCATAGTTCTTTCAGAATATTCTGTATACTAATTGGATGTACATGTCCACAAGTGGGCACATTGCTCATAAACTTTGCTCAGCAAGTGAATAGATCAAACTTTTTTGTGGCCTCCACCACATTTCATTACTCTTCTACTATTACTGGAGCACTTAGGAGACAGAGTCATGGATCAGGATCCAATTGTGCTAGGCGCTTTACAAACACAGAACAAAAAGACAGCCCTTGCCCCAAAGAGCTTACAATCTAAGCATAAGACAAAGAAAGCAGAGGGATTCACACAGACCAATGGGAGAGGACAATATTGGTCAGTATAATGGACAGTGATCTCAGCACACCAGTAGCCTGTCAAAGTTTGTAGGCATCACAGCAAAGGAGAACTTTACTGAATGATGTAAAGGCGGATAATAAGTTAGTTTTGCAGATATTTACAGAGAGCTCCTCCCAAACCTGTTCTCTTGCTCTATCTATCTCACCAAGCAGTAAAATATTTAGGGGAATGGGAGCATCTGCTCACCTTGGTTTGTCTCTATGTCACTGAAAACTCTTGGTGCCAGCTGAACTGGCAGAGGGCACAAGGGGTGCATAGAGTTTTAGAGGGATCCTTTGAGTCAGACGTATGCATATTAAGTTTATCAAAAGGTGGTACGTGAGGTCTCTAGAAAGAGCCAGTAGCCCACTGGTCATCAAAATCACGCAAAATGTATGGATGGATAATATTGAAGGAATTTTGTATCTTCACTGAACATTATGTTCTTAAGGTATGTGAATTAAGGCAGGTCACCAGAAAGTGATAAACATGGTCCTGTCAGGCAGTAGGGAAGAGATGCTTATCTTGCTTTGGCTGGTCTTATGTGTACTGTAGTCCTTCACAGTGGAGGCCTACCTACAGTCTGAGCCAAATGCTAATCAAGAGATTGTAAACTCAACAAGAAAGAGGCATCCAGGAAAAAGTAACAAGTGGGGTATGTGTGTATGTGTCCTGTTTATGAGTGAAAGCTATGGTTTTGGGGGGTATAACTAGGGTACCGGGAGACACCCTGAATCTTTCACCAAGGAGGCAAGATGACAGCATGACTTGTCACATGTATTGAAGATCACAGCAAAGCCTGGCTGAAAAACACAGAAAGGACTGCGGGGTGTGCTTTGCTATACGAGAGATGAAAGTAACTAGTTAAATAAGTCAAGGATCTAGAATGCAAGATATGATTGTATTTTATATATAACCATTTGTTTCCAATATTTCTACTTGCTATCATTTGAATCTCTATGCTTTCCTAAATAAACTTTTCTTGTTTTCACTATAAACATATATAAGTGCTATGTGTTAAGAGTAGCTATAATCTAAGGTGTGATTGGTAAGCTGGGATGGTGTACTGTTGCTTTGGGAGCTTAGAATCTGTGAATTCTGTGACTGTCCAGTAAACGAGGGGCTGGACACTATAGGGGGACATGATAGGGCTCTGGGGTTGGAGTATGCCTATCACTAACCTGCAGAGGGAGAGTGGACCCTGCATAAGCTAGGAGCAGAGTGCTTCAGTTGCCTGTGGCTGGCGGAGTCAGGAGCTGACGCACGCAGGCACAGATAAGGCTTCCCCATGCTAAGGGCAGGTGGTAACTCTGGATGCCCCTGGAAAGTGTCACAATTCCTGGACACCGCTGTCATGGCACTAAAGTTTTTTTAGCTTCCTGCTGTAAGATTTCCCATTCTGTGTTTGATACCTGAGGCTATTTCTATGCCTGCCTGCAGCCATGCAGGTGTGTGAAGTACTGGGAATCCTGATAGTGTTTTCCCCGGTTCCTATACAAAAGTCACCTGGATCTGTGCAGACTGCTGCTGCTGCAGAGGCTGAATGATGGAAAGCCCTGTAGGTCCTGACAAACTGTGATGTTAGGGTTCCTAGTCTGAGATGAGAGGTCCCCACCAGGAGGCATAATTATGAGCCTGCTTGCTTCTCACTTCTCCTCCAGACCATGTAAGGAGCAAATAATCAAGGACCATGTAGGAAGCAAATAACTGTGCTGTGGACTGAAGAGACTCTTGACTTCCACTGTTTTAGGCAGCAAGAACTAGCTGGAGCTGGCCACCGGCTCGCATTTAGACTTATAGCCTGCTGAGATCTCCCTCCTTGGTGTGGTATGATGTTTGGATCAGCCTGCAGAAGTTATCACTGTCCTCATCTGGATTTACCAGTAGCCTAGATTCTACTGCTCCCCCTGCTGGTATCTCCAACAATACCTGGCCACTGCAGTCTGAAGTCTTGATGCAATGTGCTCCCAAGAAATGGGGGATGCTGCTGTTCATTAATATGTCTATGCTTGTGTCAGCTTCTGCACTCCATAGTCCAGTCCAGCATTACCTCACAGGTGGGAGGAGGACAATCAACTTGGGCCATAGGGACCCAGGATATGTTTAAATTATCCTTGCTTGACTGGACATTTGGATTTCCTCTAAGAACTTCCCTGACTTATTTCCGTTTGCACCCTCTTGAGCCTGGGCCCAAGAAAATCAAATAGGAAACAATTTTTCAACTTTTGTTACAAATCCTGTTTAATGGGAAGGGGCTAGTTTCCACTATTGGGCTTAAAAGTGCATAGTTCTTCATTGAAAACAGCGCACTTTTGAGGGAATACTTCGTGCATTTTGTACATTTTTGAAAAATCTAGAACAATTTTTGATTTGAAAATGAAAAGCGGACACATTTCTAGTGTTTTCAGTTTCATTTAAAAAATCTCACACAACATGTGGGCATGGGAGCACTTTCTAACAATACATCTGTTGCTGTTTCCTTTGAGAGTAAGCTGTGCAGTTCTGTATTCCAGCATTTGCCAAAATCACTCATCCTGCAAGCTAATTGCCAACAGAGGTTATTGTGTTTGATGAATGACTAAAGAATGAGTGAGTAAATAAGTTGCCCCTCAAGGTTCTGTAGACTGAGTGTCCCTGGTTTTTGCAGAGGGAAAAATCCAGCTACGAATGCCTCATCCTGCATGCAATACTCCCACCAAAAGCAGTGGACTTACTTGGGTGAGTCAGGATGAATGACCTAATCCAGCTCTCATCGAAGTCAATGGAAAGATCCCTGTAGACTTCAACAGGAGATCAAGCCCCTGTCACATAAGGGTTGCAGGATTGACCCCTTGGCTGTTTTTGTCATGCCACTTTTTCCTCTTCCCCCATGCCCTGTTTTTAAGAAATCCCCTTGTCTTTAGAACACTGTAAAAAACAAATACAAACTGAAGAAAAACAATGAGGAGTCCGGTGGCACCTTAAAGATGAATAGATTTATTTGGGCATAAGCTTTCATGGGTAAAAAACCCACTTCTTCAGATGCATGGAGTGAAAGTTAAAGATACAGGCATAAATTTAAGTTATTTATGCCTGTATCTGTAATTTTCACTCCATGCATCTGAAGAAGTGGGTTTTTTACCCACAAAAACTTATGCCCAAATAAATCTGTTAGTCTTTAAGGTGCCACCAGCCTCCTCATTGTTTTCGTGAATACAGACTAACACGGCTACCCCTCTAAAACTGAAGAAAGTACAACAAAGCCAAAATACCATTATCCGGCTCTTATGATATTTTCCTATATTGCTTCTGCAGTAGCATGTTATTTTCAGTGCCTCTTTCAGCAGTTGTGCTTCCTACATTGTCTCCTCCAATATTTTACCAGCTTTTTTCAATATCCTGTAACTCATCCTCCTTTCTATCTGTATCCTCATTTCTCTCAGAATTTCATTGCCCATCTTCCTGTGGCCCTAATGCAATAATCGGGTTTGTGATGCTGGTAAGCCAAGTGCCAGCTCTGGTCAAGGCCACAGGCATCAGCTAAGAACTGACAAACACAGAGGTGGAAGCCAGACCTGCTCACTTGTGTTAGTGTAGTTCAAAGTAGATTTAAAATGTATAAGAATGTATTTAGTGTTTAAACTCCATGAAAAACTGGTGGGATGTTGGAGGCATTGTTTTCCCTTTTCTGTACCCTGTTATAATGTAAAAGCAAACATTTGCATTGTATATACCCCTGTAACTAAGTAACCCATCAAACAAGAAAGAAGCCTTGTGTAATGCAAATGAAGAATTTTAACGGGAAAGTGCTAATTTCTTCACATGGAAAGCTAATGGTCATTGTGTAAGAGATCAAAGTTCAAAGTCTGTAAGTGCATTCCTCTCTCCCCACCATAAAAGAAAGGACGTGAGGACTGTCTGGTCAGCTTAGTTTCTGTGAGAAGAAGCTATAAATATGGACACAAGGAAAAATGCTTAATCTGTGGACTGTGTGGAGCCTAGCTCAGCAGAATAACCAAAAAAGAAAATGGAGATCCCCAAATTTACTCTGGATGGCCCTAAAAGACTTTTTGGAAGACTCCCAGATAACTTCACCTCTGCTACCTTTTGAAATTATAGACTGTGACTCACCTGTACATATATTTTTACCTGCTTTAACCTCTTAATAGCTCTCATTTCTTTTTCTTAGCTAATAAACCTTTAGTTAGTTTACTATGGAATTCGCTACCAGCATTGTCTTTGGTGAGACAGGTAGGTTGCAAATCCACCTAATGTGTGACTGGTCTCTTGGGACTGGGTGTAACTTGAATATTTTGTGATTTTTGGTGTAAGTGGCCACTTATCACATAGTCCAGCTTGCCTGGGTGGCAAGATAGACTGGAGTGTCTAAGGGGACTGTCTGTGACTCCATTATAAGGCTATTGTAGTACTTTGGTAGTTCACATCTGTTAGTGGATTGGTGAAACCTAATTATAGAACATACCACCAGTTGGAGTGTCTGCTCTGAGGTTGGAAGTCTTGGTTCTGAGCCAGTCCAGACAGTGTGACAGGGTTATGCATTCTTCAATCCATTTTCAAACATCCCCTGCCATCTTATTTCTATTTTTGATCACACCATTTGTCTCCTCCTGTATTTTCACTCTACAATAAAACTTGTGTGTCACAGTGTCCTTTCTCTTCCAGCGTCTATACTATCAAATTTCTCCGCACATATTTGCCCCCTGACTTTTAACCTGAACTGCACATTACCCTCTCCCCGCCTTCCTGTGTTACACTGCTGTATGGTCCCTCAATCATAATGTTCTAGCTCCTTTTCTGAAAATTGTCTTTTCCAAGCTCCATAGATTGATGCTTTTTGGCCCCTCTTTGCTCTCCACACTTTCCCCCAGTACTGTCTTTCGCTAGAGATGACATTATTCTATTGCTTTCCCCTGTTAATCTGTTTCACATGTTCTCTGGAGTGTCATTTTTTCAGCTTCAGCTGTCTCCTAATTACATTTTCTAACACTTTCTGCGCTAAGTACTATACAACACATTATAATTCTACTACACCTTTGCACATTCTGCTCTGTACATCTCCACTTCTCCTCCCCATTGTCAGATCCTCATAGATACCATCTTGATGAATAAATTATCAAGATTGTTCTACAAGAAATCTGCCATGTGGTATGTGACCTCTTTTAAATCTGAGAGTTAGTTATGAATCCCATATTAGAACGACATGAGCTGTTCTTGTGCAGTTGTGTGTCAAGCTATTGTAGCAGCCAGTTCATCTGAATATGCACCATCTTCCTTTTGTTTTCTTTCCCCTCTTTTCTTCATCACTTTTAGGACAAAATAAACTAAGAATAGGAGGTATGCACGAAATAAAAATTGATCCAAACCTTCACTCAGAACTCAAACTGAACCACAGCAAGTCTTCTTTGAGATACAAAATTAAATATATCTATATAGATGTATATCTTTTTGTCTTCTATTCCTCTGCTGTCTTGAGTTTGGTCAAGAATCAGAGAGATCCATGTGTCACTAGGAGGGTTAATCATGTTTGCTGGCCCAAGTAGAAAGAAGGGAGTACTGGAAATCTCACAAGATTCTCTCATAAGAAACTTATACCAGTTTTACAAGTTATTACAGATCAAATAAGCATCCACACTTTTCGGTTCTTATCAAAACTGAACTGTAAGACTTCCTGAGATGCATCCATCAACAGCTAAACAGAAATCCTAATTCTAATATAGTGAACATTCAAGAAAAACATTGTTTAGTGCCTTTCTTTTACATTGTTATTGCCCTAGTGCAATCTCATACTTCTAAAATGTACCTTAACAGTAAGAAGCTGTCATAAATATAAAGGGAAGGGTAAACCTCTTTAAAATCCCTCCTGGCCAGAGGAAAACTCCTCTCACCTGTAAAGGGTTAAGAAGCTAAAGGTAACCTCGCTGGCACCTGACCAAAATGACCAATGAGGAGACAAGATACTTTCAAAAGCTGGGAGGAGGGAGAGAAACAAAGGGTCTGTCTGTCTATATGCTGCTTTTGTTGGGGATAGAACAGGAATGGAGTCTTAGAACTTTTAGTAAGTAATCTAGCTAGGTATGCGTTAGATTATGATTTCTTTAAATGGCTGAGAAAAGAACTGTGCTGAATAGAATAACTATTTCTGTCTGTGTATCTTTTTTGTAACTTAAGGTTTTGCCTAGAGGGATTCTCTATGTTTTGAATCTAATTACCCTGTAAGGTATCTACCATCCTGATTTTACAGAGGGGATTTCTTTACTTCTATTTACTCCTATTTCTATTAAAAGTCTTCTTGTAAGAAAACTGAATGCTTTTTCATTGTTCTCAGATCCAAGGGTTTGGGTCTGTGGTCACCTATGCAAATTGGTGAGGCTTTTTACCAAACCTTGTCCAGGAAGTGGGGTGCAAGGTTTTGGGAAGTATTTGGGGGGAAAGACGTTTCCAAACAGCTCTTCCCCAATAACCAGTATTTGTTTGGTGGTGGTAGCGGCCAATCCAAGGACAAAGGGTGGAATATTTTGTACCTTGGGGAAGTTTTTGACCTAAGCTGGTAAAGATAAGCTTAGGAGGTTTTCATGCAGGTCCCCACATCTGTACCCTAGCGTTCAGAGTGGGGGAGGAACCTTGACAGAAGCATTAACAAGTGACAAAGAGTGAAAGCAGAGCGGAGATGAGAATGGGGGGAAATAGCCCTTTTCAGCTATCTAGCTACTCAGGCCTGCTGTACAGCCAGGAACTTATTTCTGAGGCTATTAAAGGGAGTGGCGAAAGGAAAAAGAAACCATACAGCAAAAAATTTGTGGCATAGCTTTCCCTAACCTCTATAGAGAAAGGACACCTCTTGCTGTTATTTCAGTTGGTATGTGTGAAATTTACCCCTGACAAAGTGAAACCCTGAGAGAGACAAAGTGAGTGAAGTAATTGGACCAACTTCCATTGATGAAAGAGACAAGCTTTTGAGCTCCACAGATCTGTCCCAAAGAAGAGCTCTGTGGTACTCAAAAGCTGGATTTAAAAAAAAAAAATAAAAGAACATCTATAACATTGCTATATCATGTCTGCATGTGTATGGTAATGTAATGAACATGAAAGGGTTTAGTGCTTTCAAAGATCAAAGAATCTTATCAGTAACTGTTCAATCTTTCTAATTCATCAGCACCCCATTCATTGAGGCATACTGTCACACCCCAATGGCCCCCTCCCTCAAGGAGTCCCCTGGGGAAGGCAGATTAGCATTGTATATAGCTAATGCTGTTGCAAGCATTGCAGGATATTTTGGGAAGGGTCAAAGGTGTAAGTAAGTGTGAAGTGGAGGATTCCTTTGCAGGTCACGAGAGGCCGGGGAGGGGGGCTGGAGGGGGAGATGGAAAAGAGCAAAACATGGGTTAACTCCATGCTCCTGCTAGGCCCAAAGATAAGACGCTGACTCCAGACAGCTCAAGGCACACAACACATCTAATTCTCAGCTGTCTGCCAAGAAAGAGGGGGCCCCAGAATCCACCGGCAAGCTGTGAGAAAGGGAGATCAACTGAACAAACCCGCAGAGCCAGCCCATAACAAGAGAGGAAAACGAAGGCCAACATGGAGAAAAACAAAGAGGACAACAAAGTCTAACTGGTGTGTTTTGGAAAAGTCAAGGAGACCACAGAAAACTGGTGTAGACTGGCATAAAGAGCACCAGGAACAGAGGTCATGGAATGAAATACCCACAACGGAGCCCAGAACTTAAAACCCTTCTAAAAGCTGGAGCAATTCAGAAATCACAGCAAACCCCGGACGACCTGGGCCCAGAACAGAACTCCCATCCACCCTTCCCCCTCTTCTTCTTACGTTACACCCAGGCTTGGCCAGCCTTGGGTAGAGCATGTGTAAGTATAAAAGTGGGTTAGGGCTGGGGACACTAACGCTTTCTTCCTTCCTCTAAATGACTTGGGGAGCACCCATCACTCTTCGCTGTTATTTTATTATTTTATCAATAAAGCTTTAAAATTTAAACACTTGGTGTGTTACTTCATCTCCTCCCTTATCAATCCTGTGGCCTCAGCCTGATCTACTAATGCCTCAGGCAAATTGGTAACAAAAATCTGTCACAGTATACTGCTCTATAATCACAATCAAGGAAGTCTAAGCAAACTTCATAAAAACAATTTTACTTTACTTGTCACAGGGTTGTATGTAATTTTACACAATCACAGATTATGTACCACTGATCAAATTTAGAAGTCACCCAGAATAAGGGGATCTGCTATGTACTTTAAAGCATCTTATTTAAGTCCCCTAAGTCATTTTCCATTTTATATTTCCCGTAACACCATCACATGAGTCCAACCAACCCTGCCATAAGTAATTAACTAGAACAATGCCATTGTCTCTAATGGCAAGTAAGGTAAGAAGCAGTGGCACCCTTAAATTCAAGCTCATATTTTAAAGAGCCACTAAGTAATTTTGCATAGCACTTTTACGATGGCAGTTTACTCACCTTATCAAAGCAACACACTTTCTTGCCATGAGAACATATCAATCTAAAATTCAGATTGATGCAAAGCAAAAGTGAGGTGGGATGAGGGGAGTTCTCCTCAACTGTCATAGCCAGAAATTGTTGAGAACCCCAGCTGTAGGCATACTACAGTATTTTCATTTCCAGTTTTAACACAGTACATATCTATTGGTCCCATAATGCACAGTACTACATCTGAAGCTTGATACAACACCCTGTGTTCTCTCTCTAGATTAAAATGCTTAATACAAAGATTTCTGTTCATGTCTGTAGATCAGACACAGCTCTCCAGTAGATTGATGACCTGAAGAGTGTACCTTTGAGCTTTGACTACAAACAAGGGTGAACCAATTAGTGCAACCTAAGAGAACACAAGCATTTGACTCTGAAATGATTTAGGCAGTGTGAAATGTTTCCAAAATGAACAGAAACCTGACCCAGTCTTTGTCTCATCACCCAAATGGGGAATCGTGGGCCTATGGGCTCCATCTGCTAGGGTGTTCATGGTGCCTATGTACTATCATAATAGGCCAATTACAAAATGAATAGATGTCTATATATTATTCCAAGGTCACAGAAGCCTTAAGTTGGAAATGCACAATTACTTTTACCCAAATACCTATAACTGTACCCCTGCCCCAATAATAACCTCTCTGTATTAGCCTTATTACCAAGGTCATGCAGCATCAAATGATCAGTGTTCTCTAGAATTATCACCTCTCTCTCTCTCTCTCTGAATCTTATAACAATTCCACACTATAGTATTATTAAACTAAATTTGATTCATGCATACATTACCAACTCCCAGGACTTCTGCCTGCCTTTTTATGAGCATACATAGATAGCAGAAAAGGGTTGTCCATAAATTACATAACACATTTTTTGGTGATTTTCAAGACCCACCCACCCACTTGTAGCACTTTGTAATACTCCAACCAACACTCTGTCATGCAAAAAGACCACCCCCTACAATGTGTTATGTAATTTATCAACAGCCCCAAAGAGATGCATGCATTTTATCTCCTCAATGAAATCAAGCATGTTAAGGAAAGCCAGTCCCCACTCTCCCCAAAAGGTACAGTACATGTCACCATAGCTAGTCCATCGACAGATGCAAATCTCCAAGTCTGAAATCCTTAAATTATGGGATATATATGGTAAAAGCACAGGTTAGTGTGGTGACTAAGGATCGTACTCCATATAGCTCAGTGGTTTGAGCATTGGCCTGCTAAACCCAGGGTTGTGAGTTCAATCCTTGAGGGGGCCATTTAGGGATCTGGGGCAAAAAAAATTGGGGATTGGTCCTGCTTTGAGCAGGGGGTTGGACTAGATGATCTCCTGAGGTCCCTTCCAACCCTGATAGTCTATGACTCTATGACAAAGGGAAAAATGTTTTGTAGTTCAGATTTACTATGTTCTATACACCGATAGAACAAATACATGCTTTTCCTGAATGTAAAATGTCGCCTTCATAGCTATGGAAGTTTAAAGTCCTATGGAAATGTAACTGAACTAATTCAGGGAAAGTACTCATAAGACCACATCTTACAAAATAAGGAAGGTAGGGTGTAATATGGCAGACTGGCAGTTGTATGGGGGCAATGCTAAGGTTGTTTGCATGACCTTAATCATATATTTTCACATGGCAAAGTCCATCCTTTCTCTTTGTCTTTTAGAAGGAGAGGGTGGGATTTTGACGTTGGTGAGTGGCTGGGGGACTGGGGATGGCAAATTCTTATGTCTTTTCTTTCCCTGGCCATCATTAATTAGGGATGTTACATGGCAAAGATGGAGCTGTAGTAGTAATTGATGTTATAAATCATTGTATGTTTAAATATTGCAAATACGTGTACAGCTACTGATCAGGACTCTTATCTTTTACAATATAAAGGAAAATGAATAAGTAATATCTAAATAAAGTATTTGGAAATATATAATTAATTTAGTGGATCCAAAGTGAATTTCCATACTTCTAAAACAGAAAAAAATCACAAACCTGTCCCCAAAACCCTGAGCTGTGATTTCTTAAAAGATCATTTTTCTTTTCCCCGAAATATTGCTGCCACATCTACGCAACTTGAACTGCAGTTTAAAGACATAGGTTCTAAAAAATGCTCCAGCGGCTATTTCAAGGCACTGGGATCCAGATACTCAAAGGTATTTAAGTACTTAATTGCCACTGAAGTCAATGGAAGTTAGATGTCTAAATACTTTTGAGGATCTGGTCCTGGGACGTTGAAATGACAGGCCTCAGAAGCGAAATGCATACAAGGACGCAGGCAGAGCTCCCAAACTGCACAGAGAGGAACCCCGTTCTTTTTTTCATTTTGGCTCCCACCTCCACATGTGGCTTCTCTCTTCCGATCTCCAGATCAATATTGCTTTATGAGGCCATGGGGCCGAAATTAAAAAAAGAAATCTACACCAGAACATGCAGAATTCTATGCATGCTTTATGTGCACATTAGCCAGGTGTGCTTTCTGTATAGGAATACAGCTAATTATCTCAATACCTCTCTAAAATTAGTAAGAGACACTACTCACCAACTCCAGCTAGAGTAAAGTAAATTGGGCATATCTAGGTCAAGTCATTTTGAAGTCAGAAAACTCTGCCCAAAATAAAACCCTATCTTAACTTTCAGGGGGTAGCCGTGTTAGTCTGTATCCACAAAAACAACAAGGAATCCGGTGGCAGCTTAAAGACTAACAGGTTTATTTGGGCATAAGCTTTCATGGATAAAAAACCCACTTCTTCAGATGCATGCCACCAGACTCCTTGTTAACTTAACTTTGATGGCCACACCTCCTATACCTCTTGTCTGATTTTCCCCAGACTTTGTAGGAAAATGTTATCCTTGTATACCAAGGATCTGAAATGTGGAATGGTAGGCAAATTCATTCACTTTTGAGAAATTTAGGAGCGTGAGTACCTGTGCATGTGTGTAAGTGCAAGTCAGACTTATTATGGACAGCATATTTTCATTTTGGACAATGTGTGCCTTTACATGTTTAAAGAATACATATGATTATGAAGTGAATAACTTACAGAAATGTTTTGATTTTTTTTCAGTGAAAAAAGCAGCTGTGTTGGAGGTTGGAAGAAAAAATCAGAACTCTGCCAAAGGATATTTGATCCCTTGCTGAGACTTTGTGGGAGAGTTTGGTAAGAAAATGGGGAATCCTGGATCTTACAGTTGGACTCCAGAGGGCCCCCAAAACATGGAATGTATAAATATTTCATTACATGTCATGTCTGTCATTTTGATTGGTTAATGAAGCTCTACAGAGATTCTAAAAAGGGTATAACTCAACAATATGCAGATACATACATTAGTAAGCAGTATATAAGATTTTAGGTTAAAGCAAATGCAGTTTTCTAGCAGATCATAATACAATTTGCACATAATTTTCATCCAAAATTCATAAGGCTTTTAAAAAGCATTAACTATTCCTACACCCAAGATAGACAAATCAAGGTAGAGGAATTTTGAGTGACTTGGCCAAAGCTACAGTGAGCTAGTGTCTGAGACAGAATTAGAATACAAGGATCCTGACCTTCATCCCTCTGCCTTAACCACCAGAGTATACACTCTCTTCCATGATATACAAAGAAGGAAAAAACCACTCAAATGGGAGCTGGATAAGCAATAGGTTTTCTTGAGTGAAGACTCTTACAATATTTAACTCCTTTGCTGCACTGCATCTGCTGTGTTGATGCATTCAACTGCAATCAATGCAATGTTCAGGTTCCAGACATACATGGTGCAGTATGTTCAGCAATACAGCAGATGCACCTTATCTGCAGGTTTGCAGCAGTCAAGTGGTTAATGTTTGACTAGAGTATGAGCCTTCCCCACATTGTGTCCAACTTTCACATGACATTGTTTTAATTCAAACCCTGTAAGTTTAATTTTTTCCACTTTCCATTGCCTCACATTTTTGTGTTGATCCCTCACCATTGCTATTTTAGCACACAGATGCACCATCAATACTTCACATCTTCTACTAAAAGTACTTTGAAAGCAAACCTTCAACCAGTTCTGTCACTGTTTTAACATTAAATAACCCAAATCCAAGGTACTGGAGTACCCATCTCTCCCCTTATGCTGGTCCAAGACAGCTGTGATTGTATGGCTATATCCTTGCCCTCTGACCAGAGATTCTGTTTCTCCATCTGAAGCTGCCTGAGGGCAGGGTTTTTTCAGTTCAGGAACCATCTCTGTGGAACTCCCTTCCTATGCATGTCTGATGAATAAGTCTGCAGCTGTATTCAAAGCTTTCTGCAAGTAAGGCATTTCAGTTCATATCAGTTCATTTCTGTCTTTTTCTCCTCTGCTGTTCATTAATGGTTTTAGATTATTTTCTCTGCCCATGTTGCTTGAATGACCTATATTTCTTGTCTGTTGAGTCTACTATTTTAATTTTGTACTGAAGCTCATTTTTTTGGGCAATGGATGCTTTAGAAAATAAAACAACAGAGGGAGCTATGTCAAGGTAGAGGTTTTTTACTTGGCTTCTGCTGCTACATGATGTACAAAAATGCATAGTCAGAAGTTTTACTTTATACACAAGATTGCCCTGGAGAAACAGAGGTTATAGGCTAAGATGAAGATTTGTTTTGCTTAACATTATTAAATCCTCCTCCTCATCTTTGTGCTATCCATTGCCATTTTATTTTGTGGAAATAGCTTCACACCATAGGTTAACAAAGTTGACAACTGGTAATACTTAAAGGGGGTATTAAGTTAATGCATTTAAAACATCAGACGTTTACAGCCCAAAATTGATCATCCCAAGCCATTTTAAGTAAGAGAGATCAATACAATCAGCTCCTCCTCTTTAAGTGTAAATAAATGCTTTAATAGACATAGGCATAGACACTGGCCGTAGATTATAATTAGATTCAGGATTTACTTGCTACATATTGCAGAGAGGTCCCTTTAAATACCCTGATAACCAGCCACAATTATTAATGTTGCTTGACTTTCTAGAATTACAAATATTTGAATGGATGCGCTGACACTGAAACCCTTGATGAAAATACCAGTTAAGAATCTAGACTAGGGATAAGATTTTCAAAAGTGACTAGTCATTTTGGTCTCCCAAATTCAGGCACCATATAGTCTTTGAAAATCAGGCCACACTGAGGTGTCTAAAAATGGGCACTCAAAATCACTACTCACTTTTGAGAATCTTAGTGTAGGTGATTGTTTGATCTTCGTGCATGTTGGTGGGGACATATGCAGCACCATAGCCTGTGCTATACCTGTTACATGAATATATTACTTACTTCAGTCTCCAAGGTTATCAGTCCAACACTTTTCTTCAAACCCTCTAAAATTCACTTTGAGAGGGAAAAATTAAGATCAGTTCCACCTTAAACCTTTTCTGGGGCCCCACAGGGGGACTATATCTTCCCCCTCCTCTCTCCCTAGTACTCACTCCATAGGACCTGTGAATCTAAAATTCTGGGGACAGACAGGTTGTTAGCTTGGAAAAAGCAGGAATCACATATTTTCACAATCAATCCATATGAATGCCAGCCAATTTGTTCTACAGCCTGTGCCCATTTTAAGTGAAACAATGATAAACAATTTTATTGAAACCACCACTTGGATCACTCACCTACATCAGTATATTTATCACTTAATATACAGTGGTCAGAGAAGTGCATTTTATTTATTAAATATTTTCTTTTGGGTGGAACCAATATCTATTTTCTCAAAGATCAATTTTAACTAGAACCAATGCATTTTAAATTTTCATGGAAGTCAGGACTAAGTATTTATGTTGTTGTTCTTTATACAGTACTGCATGTGGTGTGTTTTACTTGGAAAGTTGAATGCATAGGAATAGCGGTTCCGTGGTATATTTCTTCCTCATACTCCCCAACTTTCACAAAAAATAAATTAGATTTTCTTACTGTTTTGTGTTCATCATGACCAGGAAAATCTGCTGCTGGTGAAACTTTCCTTGTGATGCCCAAGGCCTTTTCAAACAGATCCTTAGTTATAAAAGGCAGCTGTGGGGTGGATGTAACTAACAAGCATCTGCAATAATTCAAAAAGGAAAGAGGCAATGTTAGTGCTGGGCAAATATACTTGGATAAATAAAAACAGATCCAAATGTAATGGGTAAGTCAAACAGAAACTGAACCGAAAGATTTTAGGAAGTTCAATAAAGTTCAGTTAAACTAATAATAATATTTTTCACTTGTTTTTGCCTTTCCACCTGCTGGAATGGTTGGTGGAGGAAGTGCCAAAATACAGCAAGGGAGGTTCTACTGGCAGTCATTCCAGCCTGCCCAGAAGCTGGATGTACTGAAAATCTCCCCCAAAGAACCATTCTTGCAAAATAACCACTATAGTTTGGATATACATCTGAGTTTTGAGAGCGCCTATCTGGTCAAAACCATATTTTTTTTTAGGTTTGTCTACTGCTAGAAAATAATCCAATACCTCCTAATCTCTATAGTTACTTGTGTAAATGAAAAAGAATCTTGACAGATTAGCACAGGGTTTATAAAGGACATGTAAAAGATAATATGCCTCTGAAGAATATGTGACCTGAGGAAGAGCTCTGTGTAAGCTCTAAAGCTTGTCTCTTTCACCAACAGAAGTTGATCCAATAAAGGATATTACCTCACCCTTCTCATCTCTCTAATATCCTGGGACCACCATGGCTACAACAACACTGCAAACAACAAGCCTCTGCTCATTTTATATGTGCTAGATATACAACAGGAGACCTAGTGGACGGTCAATAAACAGGTTGTCAGTATGCCAGAAGGGATGAATAGAAGTGATGGACCAAACTGGTTTGGTAAAGAAGAGATGTCTCTGAACAAACCCTGAGGCCTACTGTTAGGCAATATATTCCATCTACCTTGAATTGTTGCTATTTTTTGGAAGAGCCATCCTTATGTGTGATAATTCTAGAGATGATATATTAGACGGGAAGAGTGATCTAAAGAACACAGAACTGAGACTTAAATGTTCTGGGTTCTAGTCTTGCTTTTCCCTGCAGACCTCCTGTGTAACTTTATGGAAGTGCTTAACCTCACTGTGCTTCAGTTTTCAACTATAAGCATAAAATACATTCCTATCTCAAAAGGAGGTATGTCAGACGTAAGTCACTGATGCTTGTAAAGAATACATTGTACTTCTAGAATGCTCTCCATCTGAGAATTTCAAAGTAGGATCAAGCAAAGCCAACTGGAATATCATACTTGAAACTCAAACAGAGTCTTAGGACATTCACTAACAGCATCAGCTGAATACCTGGTTGTGGGTGATAATGGTTATTCTTCAAGGAAAACACATTACACCTGTGTTTTATTCTCTGCACAGGCTGCTACTTGACTGCCAGGTGAAATTATTGGTGCTGATAACTACATGGAAAATCCTAAATGGAACAGACCAAGGATAAAAAAGTCCTCTCCACCTCTAGCCCACTGTGCCACCTATGCTCATCCAGGACACTGCAACTCCATTGTTTGTGTGAAGTTTGTGGGAGTTGAAGGCAGGGCATTCCCATATCTCTGTAACTTGTTCCCACTCTAAGTATACTTGGGTAAACTTGGATCTTTCAAAGCGTGGCCATCTCTCTGCCTGGCTTTTCCAACTGATTAAAACTATGAAATCCTTTATCCTTCACTAACTGACTAGATATGTCATGTATCTGTGGAGATAAAGGAAGAAGGAGGCATGCCTCGGGGTCCTATTTCACCCCGGGGTGTTCGCTACTTCCCACCACCCAACACAGATGTAATGAGGTTAAGTGGTGTCCGTATAAAATAAGTAAGAACTACTAATTATTCCTCAAGAAAGGCTTTTAATGATTTTCGACTATAGTAACAGCATAAACAAAACAAGAAAAGGAAAACCAAACACCAGCACTGAATAAGAATTAATACAAAAGGCAGATTATATTGAAGACAAGCGCAAGTACATGTAATATTGTGGACCATTTGCGAGTTTCTGAACAGTGACTCTACATATGCTGGTCCTGGCAGGTCATAATAAAAGACCTGAAGACAAGCATAAGTAAAGCTATTATTCACCAGCTCTATATTCCTGGTGACAAACTATTTCAAAGGCAACATAAAGCTGATGAACGACAGCGCTACATGCATTTGCTCGGACTACTTAAAAGACAAGCACTAATACATGCAAAGCTATTATGCATCAGCCAGCTACTATTGATTTTATACTACAGTATCGATAAAGCTATGATCAATTCGGCTCGAGTGACCAGACTTCTTTACTCCATAGACTTACCCTGCATTTGTCCAAAAATACGTTATCCTTCAATCAGCCGCTTTCCACACCGGCCAGGTACAGACAGTCGAGAAGTGCACGTCCCTTCAGTTCAGGGGGTGTGGGTACTGAAAACACCTGTGCCTTCGTTCTTTTTATCTGATCTGATGGCCGTGTTTTAGAACAGACCAACCAATCAGGGTGGGCCACATTGTTTATGTGGTTGCCCTAGTTGTATAATTGATGCATATTTAATTTTTATGTCCAATGGTTAGTTGTTCGTATAATTGAGGCCTATTTATTTTCGGTAGCCAATTAGATTTTGAATGTAGGTAATTTGGGGTTGATAAGTACATAGGAGTCAGCATAAATTATTGTCTGGTTGCAGCGCGTCCTGACGACAAGCCACAAGCATAAGTTTTGTTTTTGCAAGGCTTGCATTTTAAAGCATACGGAAGTTTGAGGCCTAACGTTTTCAATACTTCTATTTTGTTCAAGCTTGACAAGACAGTTGCTCAATTTATTCACAGTGTCTAAATGCAGCAAGCAGCAGGTAAGCATTGTGGTTTGTTCCTCTTACATTTAATGTTAAGTACTCAATCATGTGAACTACTCTGCCTAGATACCATGAATGATGGGAGCTCTAGAATTGAATATTTAAATACTCCTGTAATTATCTGAAGAGTGTATCACAAATCCTGTATTGATTTAGCTCAGGTTTTAGAGGGGCCTGCGCTTTTGGAGAAGAATAGTACTTCTGTTTCCCCACTGGCTGTAAAATGGCCAGGATGTTCATTGTACTGGTGTATGTGAAAACCTAGGTAGCCAGGGCTTTGTTAAAGTTATTAATATAGCTATAAATATGCTAGCCAGCATATATTAGCCAACACAGTATTTAGCACATACGACAGTTTACACTTTTAGCACATTGGTAAACTAACTAATCCTCACTACATTATCCCTATTTGATCTATAAAGTAGAATCATAGACTTTAAGGTCAGAAGGGACCATTATGATCATCTAATCTGACCTCCTGCACAACGCAGGCCACAGAATCTCACCCACCCACTCCTGTAACAAACCCCTGACCTATGTCTGAGCTACTGAAGTCCTCAAATTGTGGTTTAAAGATTTCAAGGTGCAGAGAATCCTCCAGCAAGTGACCCATGCCCCACGCTGCAGAGGAAAGCGAAACCCCCCCAGCGCCTCTGCCAATCTGCCCTGGAGGAAAATTCCTTCTCAACCCCAAATATGGCGATCAGCTAAACCCTGAGCATGTAGGCAAGACTCACCAGCCAGACATCCAGGAACGAATTCTCTGAAGTAACTCAGATCCCACCCTATCTAGCGTCCCATCAGAGGCCATTGGGCATATTTACTGCTAATAGTCAAAGATCAATTGCCAAAATTAGGCTATCCCATCATACCATCCCCTCCATAAACTTATCAAGCTTAGTCTTGAAACCAGATAGGTTTTTTGTCTCCACTGCTTCCCTTGGAAGGCTGTTCAGAACTTCACTCCTCCGATTGTTAGAAACCTTCATCTAATTTCAAGTGTAAACTTCCTGATAGCCAGTTTGTATCCATTTGTTCTTGTGTCCACATTGGTACTGAGCTTAAATAATTCCTCTCCTTCCTTGGTATTTATCCCTCTGATATATTTATAGAGAGCAATCAAGTAATTGTGTCTGATTTGGAAGGACTCCAAATGACTTACATTGGAGTTGGATTACACCCTGAGAGAGGCTAACTATCCCCAAGGCTCATGAATCAGTGGAGAAGAACCAGGATGAGAACTCAGGAGTTATTGGCTCCCAATCCTATGCTATTAGCCACTAAGTCTCATTTAATGAACATTCAGCACATTTCACACTCCTTACTTGGGAGGACTCCACTAATAGAAGAGGGAAAACATATAATTTGTCTGTATCATAGAATCATAGAATTATAGAACTGGAAGGGACCTCGAGAGGTCATCTAGTCCAGTCCCTTGCACTCAAGGCAGGACTAAGTATTATCTATGCCATCCCTGACAGGTGTTTGTCCAACGTGCTCTTAAAAATCCCCAATGATGGAGATTCCACAACCTCCCTAGGCAATTTATTCTAGTGCTTAACCACTCTGACAGTTAGGAAGTTTTTCCTAATGTCCAACCTAAATCGCCCTGGCTGCAATTTAAGCCCATTGCTTCTTATCCTGTCCTCGGAGGTTAAGAAGAACAATTTTTTTCCCTCCTCCATGTAACAACCTTTTATGTACTTGACAACTGTTATCATGTCCCCTCTCAGTCTTCTCTTCTTCAGACTAAACAAACCCATTTTTTTTTCAATCTTCCCTCATATGTCATGTTTTCTAGACCTTTAATAATTTTTGTAGCTCTTCTCTGGACTTTCTCCAATTTCCTGAAATGTGGCACCCAGAACTGGACACAATAATCCAGTTGAGGCCTAATCAGTGCAGAGTAGAGCAGAAGAATTACTTCTCATGTCTTGCTTACAATACTCCTGCTAATACATCCCAGAATGATGTTTGCTTTTTTTGCAACAGCATTACACTGTTTACTCATATTTAGCTTGAGATCCACTATGATCTCCCAGATCCCTTTCCACAGTACTCCTTCCTAGGCAGTCATTTCTCAGTTTGTATGTGTGCAACTGATTGTTCCTTTCTAAGTGGAGTACTTTGCATTTGTCCTCATTGAATTTCATCCTATTTACTTCAGACCATTTCTCCAGTTTGTCCAGATCCTTTTGAATTTTAATCCTATCCTCCAAAGCACTTGCAACCCCTCCCAGCTTGGTTTCATCCACAAACTTTATAAGTGTACTCTCTATGCCATTATCTAAATCATTGATGAAGATATTGAACAGAACCAGACCCAGAACCGATCCCTGTGGGACCCCACACGTTATGCCCTTCCAACATGACTGTGAACCACTGATAACTACTCTCTGGGAATGATTTTCCAACCAGTTATGCACCCACCTTATAGTATCTCCATCTAGGTTGTATTTCCCTAGTTTGTTTATGAGAAGGTCATGCGAGACTGTATCAAAAGCCCTACTAAAGTCAAGATATAGCATATCTACCATGTCTCCCCTATTCACAAGGCTTGTTACCCTGTCAAAGAAAGCTATCAGGTTGGTTTGACATGATTTGTTCTTGACAAATCCATGCTGACTGTGATTTATCACCTTATTATCTTCTAGGTGTTTGCAAATTGATTGTCTAATTATTTGCTCCATTATCTTTCTGGGTATAGAAGTTAAGCTGACTGGTCTGTAATTCCCTGGGTTGTCCTTATTTCCTGTTTTATAGATGGGCACTATATTTGCCCCTTTCCAGTCTTCTGGAATGTCTTCCATGACTTTTCAAAGATAATTGCTAATGGCTCAGTCAGCTCCTTTAGTATTCTAGCAGGCATTTCATCAGGCCCTGGTGATCTGAAGACATCTAACTTGTCTAAGTAATTTTTGACTTGTTCTTTCCGTATTTTAGACTCTGATCCTACCTCATTTTCACTGGCATTCACTGTTAGATGTTCAGTTGCGACCAACCTTCTTGGTGAAAACCAAAACAAAGAAGTCAGTAAGCACCTCTGCCATTTCCACATTTTCTGTTATTGTCTTTCCCCCCCTCATTGAGTAACAGGCCTACTCTGTCCTTGGTCTTCCTCTTGCTTCTAAGGTATTTGTAGAATGTTTTCTTGTTTCCCTTTATGTCCCTGGCTAGTTTGATCTCGTTTTGTGCCTTGACTTTTCTAATTTTCTCCCTACATACTGGTGTTATTTTTTATATTGACTGAGTTTCCACTTTTTGTAGGACTCTTTTTTGAGTTTTAGCTCATTGAAGATCTCCTGGTTAAGCTAGGGTGGTCTCTTGCCATACTTCCTATCTTTCCTACACAGTGGGATAGTTTGCTCTTGTGCCCTTAATAATGTCTCTTTGAAAAACTGCCAACTGGTATGAACTGCCATCAAGTCAATCATACTGCTTGTGAAAGGGGCATGAGATGCTTGACATGTATGGAAAAATATCTGTGAAAGAAGGTTATATTATTAGCTCTGAGAGGGGAGTGGGGTTCCTTGGGTTAGAGCATTGGGGGTGGGGGCAGCTGGAAACCAGGATGTGTGGCTCTGGGAGGGCAGCGCTCCTGCAAAACCTGAATGTGTTCCCCCAGTGCCTTTTCCTTTTGCCTGCATGCCAAATGGATTACACGAGAGAGAATTCTTTTCCTCTCTTTTTATTTTATGTCTGGCATTTAGCCAAAGTAAGTGCTTTAAGTATACATAAGATTAAAATGTGGCTTTTTGCCTAGGAATTCCTAACATATTGGCATTTTGCCTAAAGTGCTTTATCATGCACTATCTATAAAATGAGTTACTTAAAAAAGGCATTTTGCCATAGTATTGCTTATTATAGAACTCCACCCCCGACCCCACAGCCTGGCCTGGCCATCTGCACGAGTGTAAGTTAAATTAACAAAAACTAGTGTCCCACTACTTAATGACCATTATCCCCCACCAAGCAGTTAGGCAGCAACCCTGTACTGCTTGGTTTGACTGATCTTTTGGCTAGATGGCTCCTGGCTAACTCACCAATTTGTATAAATTGTATAATCAATTGCTTGAGCACACATTGGGCTGTTATGAAATATATTCAAGAACTCAAATAACCAATGTCAGTCAGGTTTATTGCTCTAAGCCAATAATAATATAGTACAGGAAAAAAAGTTCTATGCAATAGCAGTCTCCAGGAAACCATCTTATGCAGTGATGTTACATTCAATTTATGCAGGTGTGCTCCAAAGTTACACATTTCAGCTGGTATTATTTATATGATGATTTTACAAATTACAGATCTCAACACTTCACTAAAATCCAACCCATCAGTTTGTCCCAGTTCCCTAACACATTGTTCCTTTTCTTCCTTATCGTAGTTTTGGATACTAGTATTCCAGGTATTGGTCCATGAAAGTACTTCCCTAGGTTACACGAAGACATAGAATGAAATGTATCTTCATTTTGCCAAGTTTCCTATCTGTGTATACAAAATGCTTTCTTCAGCAAATGCAAGGAATTATGGGATACTTAGCATAAATGAACAGGATTATTGTACACTATAGGCCAGTTTAGGCTCTATCACTGTTACAATATTTGTTCTTAATTTTAGGGGTGCTTAATGTACGCTAATATTTATATAAATATATATGGTGTAGATAATACACACACACATATATATATATGCTAGCTAGCATGTATTAGTCAACACAGTATTTAGCACATATGACAGTTTACACATTTAGTGCATTGGTAAACTAACTAATCCACACTACATTGTCCCTATTTGATCTATAAAGTAATTGTGTCTGATTTGGAAAGACTCCAAATGACTTATATTGGAGTTGAATTAGAGCCTGAGAAAGGCTGGGTGACAATCTCCAAGGGTACATGAGTCAATGGAGAAGAACCAGGATTAGGACTCAGGAGTTCTTGTCTCCCAGTCCCATGCTATTAGCCACTATCAGGCTCACTGAACACCCATCACATGTCACGCTGCTTTCTTGGGAGGATGCCACTAACAGAAGAGGGAAAATGTGTAATTTGGCTGTATTGTGTGTACTGCCATCAAGCCAATCAAATGCTTTTGAATGGGGCATGAGAGTGTCACAAGAATTTACAGTAACTATTAAGTCACTTACTAAAATAACCAATGCAGGTCATTGAGCCCAAATTGATTTTCTCTATTCTTTCCATTCTCTCTCCTCAGTAGGCAAACAAACATGTTCTCTATGAATATACATCACAACAGACTGACAATCACTGAGCAACCCAAACTATTTATCCACAAAATCTATCATTCAGCTTATTACAATGTATCCAACCACCACCACATGCTTTGCTTCAGGGAATGAAATACATAGAAATTGCTGAATAAATGGTGTCACCACAAGACAAGGCCAGAATAATGAGTCAGTGAAGTTCTAAGTAAGACACAAAGTCCATTTTTTCACCCCCTCTTCAGGGTGCTGGAACAATTTTTATTATGGGGGTGCTGAATTGTTGAATCAAACTGTAAATAATTAAAACCACTTCAAGTCAGGGGGTGCAGCAGCATGCCCAGAATCCCTAGTTCCAGTGCCTATGCCTCTCTTCCTCTTTTCTTGTCTTCTCCCTGCCTTTCCTGCTTTGTTCTCTACCTTTTATCATTTTTATATCTCCTTCACACTTCTCTGATTCTCCATTTGTCCAAACTCATGCTTGTAGATGTTATCCATTCCTCTTAAATATACCAGGGTGCCTTGTTTTGTCCATTTCCTCATTGCCTTTTTCCCCATGGCTTTAGGAGGGTGATTCTAAGCACCTGAGGCGGTTTGGTGACCAACTCCCATTGAATTTTGGTGAGAATTGGTCACCTAATTCCCTAAGGGATTTTTGAAAATAGGTGTTTGAAATATTTGTGGAAGTTAGTAGTAAACTACTTTTACCTTCCAAAAAGGAACTTTGAAAATGACAGCTCTTCCACAGTCTGAAATGAGAATCTCAAAACAAAAATTACTCTTTCTTTGTGTCTACCTGCTGGTTCAGCCCTCAAGAATTATTATTCTGCAACTGCTTAGTATCAATTTCCATTGATTTTAAAATCATTTTAAAATTTGAATGAATAGAAGGTCCTACTCAAGGAGACAGAAACTGGAGCAGCTATTTAAGTCACCTCTCATCAAGTGTGAACTTCCTGAACACAGAATTGAATAATCGAGCTGATCGGAGGATAACAATGCTGTTTCATGGCAACTTTTGAGGTTTCAGTATTTGTTTTTGATCAGTATTGGAACAAAACCAAAACCTGTCAAACATTTTCACAAAAATAGAAGAAAGTGTGTATGTGTCTTTGTGTCTATATCATGGGTGGTGTGTATGTGTCAGGGCACTGGCCAGAGATGGGAGAGATCCAAATTCAAGTACCTGCTCTGCCTGATTTAGAACAGAGTTTTTTATCTCAGATCACTCCAAATCAGGAATTTGTATCTGTCTCCCCCACATCCCAGGCCAGTTCCATAACCACCGAGCAACAGAGTCTCTCTCTTTCTCCCCTTCCCTCCCTAGTTTAATAGAAACTGATTCAGTTTCAGCAAAAGTTCCAACCAGCTCTGCTGAACAACTTTCAAATGATGTATACCACTCTCAGCCCAGTGGGCCGAGTCCTGCTTGCCTTTCTAACACAAGCAGTGAAGAAAATAGAACAGAATTTAGACACTCACAGAAGTTACTTCACCCATGTCTGAGTCAGAACAGAGCAGCAATGCTGCACAACAGTTCAGGAAATGGGGAGGGGAATAATATAGTGTCCAAATTAAACTGCTGGGGGAATTTTAGGTAGGTGGAATGTAATTATGAGATTGGAATTTGGCCAGGACACCATCGAAGGAGTTGTGAACCTGCCAACCAGTCATGAAACAACCTGCCTCAGAGTTTTCCCTAAAGTAGTGGGGGAAGGACAGTCTTTCCACTGACACAATGTTGGATAGGCCAGCAATTAAATTCCTTCCTTGTGGTCCCACAGTATCAAGGCAAACAGGGAAAGAAAAATTCTGCTTTCGGCCTAAAAAAAACCACAGTGGCTTTGCAGGGTATTCAAACAAATACAGAGAAAAGTGGTATACAGAGTGAATAATATCAGTGAGTTTCACAATATATATTTATTTTGTCTTGTTTTGTTAGTAGGTGGTTAGTATAAACAGTCTCTAATGTTCACAAGAGCCCATAAAGCATCTTAAAGTATGCAGACTGCCTTTCTCTAGGTGTGTGTTAGCTTTCAACCAGTGTTTTATGTCATAATCTTTTGTAAAAATGCATAGAGAGGAAATTTAGGTGAAAAAATTAATAAAAATCCAATTTTATGAAGCATTCAAGCTGACTAAACAGAACTCTGTAACTGGTTATTAAGTTATGAAAAGACCTTTATCATCTCCTCCCACTTACACACAATCTAGAAATCCTGTTTAGTGAAACCATGGCATTTTCACGAATCAGACAGTGCTGTCGATCAAGAAGCCAGGCAGCCTTGTGGGTCTGCTGCCATTATCAGAAGTAAGGGTGAATTTGTGGTGCTTCTGATCAGGTTCAGAATTGATACCACAGTAATTAGGAGTGATTTTCCTGATTTCTTCCCCTCCTTCAGTTTTACTGTGCATGACATTCTCCAGAGATTAAGGTGACAGTTTACAGTTCAGCTAGAAGGGACTACATCAGAAATATCTGCCTAGTGCAGAATTGTCTGCATTGGATTGCAACAAGTTCCTGAAAAATTAATGTTGGAGAGAGAGAAACTTTAATTTTTATCAAAGTTTCGCCACTGGCCCTCCTTTCCTCAAAGAAGTGCTGATTTTAAAGCCCTGTCTGTTTCCATCAATCTGTTGGAATTAATCCTATTTAAATTTGTTTCAGTAAGTTCTTTTACTTCTCATTAATTTTAAAATATTTTTCTTCAGTTGAATGTAGTCCAGTGTAAGTCTAAGTATATAAGTCAGTGCCTGACGGTTTTTTTGCCCATTAGCACTGCTGTTCAATAAAAGATGCAACGCAGAACCACTGCTTACACTAGATAAGTAAATGACAGTTTCCTTAATCAGATTGTAGGGAGCGGGAAAAACAGAGAGATTTTATTTGGAAACAAACTGTTTAAGTTTTGATTCCTTCAGAAATTAAAATGAACTGTTTTACATAAATGTTCCTGCTAAGTGGCTACACAGGAAAACATCCCCTGCTAATGGAATATAAAATAAACGTATACAGTTAAAAAGAGAACACTTTTTGATTTGTAAAATTTAGTATAATTAGGTAATTTCCCTTTGTGTGCAAGCAGCCTTGGCACTAAACTCCCACAAAGTGATGAGTCACATGAAGCTGATTATTGCCTTGTAAATAGCAAGAAGCAAGCAAAAATTATCATTTGAATACAGTAACCTGTGAGTATAATGCATTCTTATAATTTTATTGCAGAACCAGTAGCAAAAGTGCACCCTGATGGCTGAGGAAGTTTTACCAACATTGTTTTCTGGAACTCTTGAGGGCCTGACAGAATGTATGTGACAAGTAACGTTAACACGCTCCTTTGCTGAGCTGTGCAAACACTTTCAACCACCACCTGTAGATGAATTCACTCTTTTAAAGGGCTCATTTCTTTGATACCTTTGTAGCAATTTGGTAGCTCTAAGCATTTCTTTGATTTTTTTATGCACTGTCAAAGGTACATAGTACAGAAATTTGACAAATCCTTACATCAAACTTTTCAGAATAAAGACCTCAACTAATGTAGAAGCAAAACTATATACAATTACTTATGCACAGAGTCTAGGCTTTAATGAATATATGGGGTCAAATTCCCTTCTGGTGAAAATCCATTGAAGTCAGTAGAGTTATGCCATGAGGTAATCTGGCCCAAATCCTTTAGTATGTGTAAATGAACAGATTTACAGAATGCTAATCATAGTGCAGTTGTGTTTGGTTTTCAAACTCATTTAGTGAGCGTCTTATCAAAGGGAATTGTATCTTCTTTAGTGAATGCAACACCCACCAAACCCTAGGATCCAAACCATAGAGTAAATATAGTCTTACTCTTTTGCATAATTGGTAGCAATGAGAAACCTTCTGGGGTTTAACAATTTTTTTAAAGTTTGGTTTTTACATGTATCTTCCCCATAAGCTATTAATAAAATCAAATTGTAAACATAAATATTCTTGTTTGAAAGGAATTGTCCTGATTCTGGAAATACTGTGCACTTCTTGTTTCCTGCCTCCATGTGGCCGCTCAGAAACTCACTTTTTACCAGAGCCAAAAAACCCAACCCTCTAACAATGACAGTAAAACTCTGATTTAGCACGTGTTTTGCTAGCCGGTTCTAAATTTGGCAAGAGCAAGTGGTCTCATCTCTCATCATTAGCATGTACATGACATGTTCAGAGGGCCATACCAAGTGCCTTTTTATAGTACATATGCGGTGTGACTTGAGACACATTAAAAGATAATTAAGTATATTAAAAAATAATTGATTTACTTGTTTTTTTGTTTTAAATAGGGACATAAAAATGATTCATGCCCACTTTATTTCCCAAGCAATATCTTTCATAGTACCAATGTACATTATGTAGAAGCAATGCTCTCTACACAACACTTCTTGTGCAGTGTCAAAGGAACAGGCAGACTGTAATCAATAAGTCAGAAATATAAAATAGGATGAAAATCTGGACAGGTATTTGGTTTGAAAAAATCCAAAATCCCTGAGTACATCTAAAATGGTAATAATAAATGGACCAGTGCAAATAATGTGAGGGAAAGTACACAGCTGCCAGCCCTTAACTACAATGGGAAAAAACACATATTTTCCTGCTAGGAGTGCCCATTCCCAGTTATGAATCTAAGTAGCCATTTTCATGTGCAAAATCCCAAACTCATTCTTGGTAATTACTCTTGAAGTTTTGCATGCATGATTGTGTGCCCAGGTATTTGAAAGTCAGGTCCTAAATTTTTGTGAACGTTCAGTTTAACAATAATTTCTTCTGTATTAAACTGATTTCTAAAGTATGTTCTTCCATATGAGCAATCACAGGGGTCTGAGTCAGTTCCATGTTGTGGTGGACATAATATCAATAACCTAGAAACAGTGATGGATGACTACTAATAGGCAGTGGAAAAATACATGCTACCCACTACTAGTGGGAAAAGGATCTTTTATTATATTTATTTATTTTTAGCAACTCAGTGACCCGTTTGTAAATGTTATTGTTGGAGTTTGTTTTTGGTACTCTTGCTATTTATACTGAATTGTGCGAATGTTACTTGGACTGACTGGATGTGATTTATTTTTCAATCATATGCACCAAGAATGTGCTGATTCTGGTTTCTGTGGTCTAGAAATTATGGCAAGGCTCTGGGAACCTGCAAGAAGCTTCTGTGCTCCTGTTTTCTTGGAGTTCACTCAGCCAATAAACCTGCAAAACTGAGCAAGTAACAGGACTTCACTGAAAGAATGATGCAGCTTCAGATGTGACCATTTTTTGGTAGGAATTGTGTAACTAAGGAGTTGGCCCACTCAATTAACATTTATTTACTCTGATTCCACTTCTCTTTGGTTCCATTAGAATCCTAGTTGCCTCTGAAACAGCTCCAGTCCCTCCTCATTCCTAGAAGATTACTGGCACTGTCAATATTGGAAGATTCAGTTGACTGAAAAAAGGGTATAACAAACCAAACAGCCTAGTACTTAGAGCTCACCTAAGAGGCATTCAAAATATAATCTATCCTCTTTCCATTCCAGTAGCAACTGCTTCAGCTGACTGGAACATGAACATTATCAGTGTCCCATTGTTGTATGACATCAGTTATACATGGCTACTTTCTGCATCTTATGCAAAATATCTATTCGAAAACTGTAGTAGGCTTGTAAAGAAGAGAAAAATATCCAAAGGCAAATGTGTATTCAAAGATAAATGTTCATGTCTATAGGTGCATTTCTTAAAGGGGTAAAAGCAACATGCAGAAAGCATGTGCCAGCATTTTCTATTAGAAAGAATGGACAAGTTGCAAATTTCTACACTAGAGATTTTTTTTTTAAAGAGTTATTTTCTGCTCCATAGGAAAAAACGGGGCAAGATAGAGATCTAGGGAGAAATATAGTTTGGAAATAATTTAAGGAAATAAAGATGTGAAAAATAAGAGAAAAAAAGCTGATTGCTATTTTGAGAGTTATCTTGGTTATGTGCAGGTATAGTCACCACAGTTGTCTGAATAACTAATTTTTTGGTTCAGTGGCTAAAATAAGAAAATTTTAAAAAATCGTTTCAGGGTTATCCAAAACTAAATTTTTACAAAATTTTTTATGAACCAAGAATGCTGAAAATTAGTATTTCTGGTTAAACAAAACATTTTGTTCAACACAATATAAAACTTTAATTTATGTTTTAGAAGGTTAATAAAGTAAAATTTGAAAAAAGTTTTGAATAAAAACCCCAAACATTTTATGTAAAATTTTTTTTTAAAAAGTTTAGATTCTTAGGGATTTCCCCCCATTTTTTTAAATGAAAACATTCAGACCCAAACTTGCAAATTGTTCTAGCTGATTTAAATCTACATCTTTTATTAAAAAAAGGTTTTACATGAAAAATTTCACCCTTCTCTAGTAGTCACATGCTTTCTTCATACCACTTTAAACCACTATGCTCAGTATGACAGCTTAGACCAGCCATGTGTGGCACTAAAGATTATTGGTGGGCTAATGAAACCCTGATCCAAATTCAATGAGTAATTTCATATCCATCCAGATACCTTAAAAAATTCTGTTTGAAATATTTTAAACACAAATATTTTGTAGCATTTGGGACTCTATCTTGAAACTCTCCAAATCTAGGGAAATTCATTTGGTAAAATATAGCACATGATCCAGACTTCTATATTATCATTCTGTGATTTCTAGTCATTTAAGTATCTGATTATTTGTAACCTTGGACTCTCCTTATCTGAGATTATTGTGTCAGAAAGCTTGGCAGTCAAAATATCCTTGCATGGAAATGAAGGAGAAGAAATAGCAGACAATATTCATGATTACACTTATTACATCTATAGTTTCTTCCATCAAGGATCTCAAAGCACTTTGTAAGTATTAATGAATTAAGACTCAAACACATATTCCTGGTAAATATCTTCATGTTACAGGTAGGACTGAGCTAAACCCTTAGAGCTCGATCCTCAGCTGCACCAGGGCATATCTTGGTGCGGGTGAGGAGTGGGGCAAGTCCAAAGTCACCTTTCTTTCCCCTGCTTCCAATCCTGGGGCTGTTTGGAGGCCAGATTGGGTCTTGACATAAGTTAAAGTAGCCCTTTTAACTTGCATCGCATGTAATAATCACTAGGAGCCATTGCGCTGGTAAGAATCTGCAGCACAGTCCTCTCCTAATAATATTCTTCAGATTCTCATGCAATAGTGAGACAGGAATCATGAACAGTTTGTTCAACTGCATCAGTCCCTGCATATATGGGAGAAGATTGCTGTCTGGTCTGAAGACACTCCTCAGTAATTCCCTGTTCCGACCGGTGTGGCACCCTGAAAATCATTCACATTTGGCCACATTTTGTAATATCTCTGATTTTAAATCCCGAGATTCAGCCCTTTTTTCCACTGTGGCCTAGATTGCAAGGCAATGCATAATTCACAGCCCTGTCATCGACAGCCAGTCCAGCTCATTTCTGATGTTTTTTTAAAACATGCTCAGATTCTGAGGGAAAAGCCAGGAAGTTGCTCTGATGATAGCTGAAGAGAGTGCTTTGAATGAAAGGAATTAAGAAAAAAGAAATGAAGATAACTTTTCCAACAAGAATTTCACTCTGACATTTCCCTAACTTGACATAGTGTTTAATTATCAATTTATCTTCCACTTCGGTGATAAGGAGTATACATTTAAATAAACAAGGTAGCGGTGATGGCTTGTCAGCCCAGGCAAGCAAGGCACAGCCTAGCCAAGAATTCCCAAAAGCTACACAATAAATTGTGCATATTCTTTTTAAACTGATAAATCTATATATATTTAAGAATAAATTGTGATTTGATTTAAATATCTCAACCCACTCTCTCAGGAAGTGAACTGCAACACCAGAAAGTTCAAAGAATGTAGTGCAGTGTGAGGCTCAAATCTTGGTATAGTTAATAGTGCCTCACAAAGCTGCCTTGTTACCATGGTCATTTACCACGTCCAGGAGTCACTTTACAAGGGCCTTTCTGTGGTAACCACAGCTTGGTGTGCCCACAGCAGGACTGTAACCGTTAAGCCCTGGCTCCAGGTGTTTTGCAGAGGATAAGGCCTGTGCCTCGCTGGTCCCCTCCCTAATGGGGCGGGCTGTGTGTGTGTGCATGAGGAGCCAACAGTGGTGGCTCCAGCTCCCAGGTCTGCCTGCTGCTTCTTCACTATAAAGAAGGTAAGATTTTAATAGCTATTACATCATACGTTGGATGGGCGTGGAAATAACTATTCTGTGATTTGTGCCTCACCTGTCAAAAAAGTCATCAGCCATCACTGCAAGGTAGGAGTATTATTTATATAACCATAGCACCTAGGAACCCTAGTTGTGGGTCAGGGTCCCATCACTGTAGGCACTATACAGACATGTAACAGTCTCTGCCCCAGAGTCTTTACAATCTACAGGAGAGACAGGTGCAGGAGCAGGACAACAGAGAACATGTTGAGATGGGTGATGTAACAAAATGAATAGAATCAACCAGAAAAGCAGAAGTTGCAGCTCTTCATTTGCCTAAAGCAATGACAATGTATTAGATATGGCATTTAAGAGAGGCATTAAATATTATCACCATAAATCCAAAGGAAATTATGTGCCCACTTAAGAAAACAAAATATTTTAAATTAATATTTATTTTCATTGTCTGAAATTATATACTTAAGGTCATGACCTTTCCTCTACAGATGGTGTCAACTGAAAGAGGTTTGAAATTTCTTCTAAATATTCAGGTTGCTTACATATTTGGTGAGAGAGAGGGGTTGTTTTTTTTTGTTTCACATAAAGCTGAAATGCTATGTTCTATATCTGAATCTTTTGAAAATTATTCAGAATTCTGGTGGAAGATCCAGGGCTGCTCCTTGGGAAGAGTTGGAGGCCTGGGGATGGTCTTAATTTTTTTTAACAAAAAGCTGAATTGTTATTAAAAACAGTTCTTAAAAGCTAAAATATTTTGGTATTGTTTTATTGTGAAAAAACTAAAAATTGCAAAAAGGCAAAAAAATTCAAAATGTGGGGGGAGGAGGGGAAGGAATTGGCAGTTTTTGAATGTCTTTAATGACATCTAAGAAAGTAAAAGTTTAAGAACTTGTAAATGGAAATATACAATTATCAGAATTCATTCCAGCTAGAGTAATATTGAGTGCCTTGTACCCAACTTCTTCCGTGCAGGGTTTGCACTGATAAGCTTATTGCCTGTAGGTTGATGTGCGCGATGCTGCCTTTGCCACAGGGCTGCACCCAGTGCAGCCCAGAAATAGGTGGTTCTATCTTAGGAGTATGAGCGTGACCAAGATAGGTTCTACTCAGGGGTCTTAAAGTCCCCTTTCTTAAACAGATCCCCTGGAAGTGGCAGTAGTACAAGCACTGCCTGGCTTTCCCCAAGGGTGAAATCCCTCTGGGGGTACAGAAAGGAGTACAAGTTGAATTTCCCTGCACCAGCTCACTTCATTTATGAAACCTTAGGAGACACTTTTTTGCATCTCTCATAACACAATTTATATAGAAATTTATTCATTTACATGATAGGCTGATGGCATTAATCATTTGCTGCTATCAAATAAAGTAATGCAGCAGAGAAAACCAGTACCTGCTGATGGGCAAGGGGGGGGGGCAGAGTGAGAGCAGCAGCTTCAGCAGATGTTACTGAGCATGCTCAGTCCATGTGAACATGCTCAGTCCAAGCCAAGCAGCACCTCTTTGGGGGCATATGACTGTGTGCCCCCTTCCATGTAGACTAGTCAGGTGTCCGGTTTTTAACCGGAATGCCCAGTCAAAAAGGAACACTGGTGGCTCTAGTCAGCACTGCAGATTGGGCCGTTAAAAGTCCTGTCGGCAGCGCAGTGGGGCTGAGGCAGGTTCGCTGCCTGCCGTGGCTCCGCGTGGCTCCCGGAAGCATCGGCATGTCCCTCCTCTGGCTCCGACATGTAGGGGTAGCCTATGTGTAGGCTCTGCATGCTGCCCCTGCTCAAGCACTGGCTCTGCATCTCCCATTGGCTGGGAACCACAGCCAATGGGAGCTGCGGGGGTGACATCTGTGCAGGGGCCAGAGCAGGGACATGCCGCTGCATCCAGGAGCTGCTTGAGGTGAGCTCCACCTGGAGCCTGCACCCCGACCTCCTCCCACACCCCAACCCCCTGCCTAAGCCCTGATCCCCTTCCTTCACCCCAAAGTCTGATCCCCAGGGTCTGTACCCCAACCAGAGCCTGCAACGCAACCCAACCCACAGTCCAGAGCCCCCTCCCGCACTCTGAACCCCGAAGCCCCATCCTGCACCCCAAATCCCTCAGTCCCAGTCCCACACCACCAGCTGGAACCCAACCCCCTACTCCATCCCGGTGCAAATGAGCAAGTGAGTGAGGGTGGGGAGAGTGAGCAACAGAGGGAGGGAGGATGGAGTGAGCAGGGGGTGGGGCCTTGGAGAAGGGGTGGGGCAAGGGTGTTCCATTGTGTGCAAGTAGAAAGTTGGCAACCCTACTCCCACGCGTCACCTTTGCAATGTGCTTTGGCTAATATGTTAATGGCAGTTGTAAATGCTAAAGATTCTTGTGTATTCTTGCATGATTTTAGCTATTGTTGGACTAAATTCTGCTTACCTTATTCATTGACTTCAGGTTTGTTATATTGTGTTTGTTTTATCTATAAACAAGACTGGAAGCTTTAATGGGGGGAGGGAAGGAATGAAATATTTGTATCTCATTTAGTGGACAAACACAGGTCAGAGAGGGCTACCATTAGTAACCTGGGATGAGCACACATTTGTTTTTAATGAGGGTTGAGCAGGGCAAATCCTGTCAGGTGCTGAACTGTAACTGTCTCTTTGTGACAGTTTTACCTTCACCCTTTATGTTATTACCACCATTATAGAAAGTGAAAAACTGTGATGAGGTGTATTATAAAACCTGCACTGCCAAGGAAAGGGCTTGGGGGGTTGTGTGTGGTAAGGTAGCCCTGCCCCTCTGGCCTTGCTAATCATGCACTATAGCTATAGGGAGGAGGACTTTAAAAGGAGGAAGCTGGAGTATGCAAGGGGTGAAGCTCTGAGAAGATTGGCTCCTGAAATAGCAGGAGTAGCCCGCCACACCAGAATCCTCTCCTCACAAACCTCTGCAAGGTGTCCATGAACCCCAGGGCAAGACCTGATAGGGGGACTGACTTGGCTACCCAGCCATAAGGACTCCAACAAAGCTGTTACACAAACATCCCTGAAGTAACGTGGAGCCTTGGATTTTTTTAGCTTTTTCTTGACCCCAGGAGGGGCTAGGTTTGTGCTGACCTGAACTTTTGCTCCCCCACACCCCGAAGCAAAATAAGCAGTACATGATAGTGGGGCTGCTACTAGGACTAAGATTCTGTGGCCTGTACTAGGCCAAACCTGTGGTGGAAGCTGGGTGTGGTGAGGGGTCCCAGCCCAGCACCGGAGGAGCCCCAGAGATACTCTTTACAGTGTCTCTATGGCGTCTTCCTATCTTCACTTTTAAGGCTATTTTTTGTTTCTGAGAGTGCATTATGACTGCCTCTTAGTCAGATTATAGATGCCATGCTAGCTATACTGTTACAGTACTAAACCTGCCATTGGTGGACTCCTGGTGGGCCACCAGCTAATGAGTTTTATGATTAATATACCGTTTTGCTCCTCTAGTCTTACGTCTTGGCCAGAGAGAGTTTCCAATTTCTAGCTTTAAGACAGGCTTCCATTATTCTGCTAGCTGACATTCTCAACCACAGCCAAGGCAAAACTTTGGAAGAAGAACTCTCATGTTCTAGCTTTTCAGATAATATCCCCGTTTTTTTTTTTCCCTGAGGATGGGATTCTCTGTGTTGTCTACATTTATTTGAGACTTGAATCTTATAAGACAACACCATGGTGGTTGGGAGAAAAGAAAGAATGGAGAAATATATGTATGGAAAAATATGCATATGGAAAGTTAACTCCTATTTTCAAGGTCTTAATATTTCCAGTTGGTTTGGGAATTCCCACAGTTAGCTCTATTATGGGTAAATTACAAGTTTGTATTATGTAGTTCTCAAATTCCCCCAGCACCTGTTTTAAGGGCACACTGTTTTGCTGATGAATAACCCAAGCCTTAGATAGTGATTTGTCATTAATCATTATAAGCAATAGATCTAACAAGTTATAAATTCAAAGTAAGTCTGTTTTACTAGCTCTGTATTTATTAAAGCTGAAATAGTCTATTAATTTCATTACAAAAGAGCACATAGAAATGTTTCTGTTGTGACAGGCCCTTTGTCTTTAAGGGACATCTCATATTCTGTCAGGATGGCCCAATGAAACAACTGTTTGCCTCTGCAAGGAAACTGTGACAAAGCCCATTCTTAAGTTTATCCAGGTACTTGAACAAGCCTCATCACTGTTTTGTCTTAACACCTTAGTCTGACTCCATGTTGCATTTGTTCTAACACACTAACTACTGCCAAAGCATCTGCCAGTCATTGAAATCTAGTCCTCTCACGCATTTCATGCATGGAATGGAAAAACTGTTTTGTCTGGTCATTATAGCCTGAAGCACTAGGAGAGCAGGATCAGCAATCAAGATTATTTCCCCAAGAGTCACGTTGAAGTTGTGTTTATCAAAAACTACATTATTTTAAAATGTATCTAAGTTACTGCAAGCAAGACAAATAATTGGCACAGTCTTTTCTCTAAAAGCTATGTTTTGTTAAAACTGCATCTTGGTTATAAAGGAAGAAATGCTGAGAAAAATCACCCATATGTTTTACTGAAATTCATTTCCTTTCTATACTATTTTTCCAGGACAGCACCTAATTGCTCCTTGAGTAGTCCCAATCTTCAAAGTTGTATTAGATTTTTATGGTTTTCATATGCCCTTTGGAATCATACTGACTTCATCACAGTGATTTTACATTTGCACTGTATCAAACCACATAATTACATGACCAAAATGCCTATCTGGTTAACTTTGGTTAATGACTATAACATATTACCAGCGTGTTGAGTAGTTGGTGCACTTGGATGTGAGAGATTCCTCATAGAAATGGAAATGTGAGGAAAACAGACATAAGATTTGCTCAGATCAATCCCACTTAACTATTTATAAATATAAGAGTCCAATGACTTATGTATTTTAACAGCAGGCAGTATAATTCACAATTGCTAATGGGGACTAACTTTTAAAACTTTCACCATGAATGCTTGGACACTCCTTGGGTTCACTGAGCACAGGTGAAAAGACGTCTCTTTTTTTCTAATGTTCAGTTCCAGTTCACTGAAGCCACACCCACCCTCTCAGGGAAGGAAAACTCTGAAGGTTCCTCCCATTGTCCTTCCTCAGAATTCTTCTCTTTGAGAAGGCAGGATCTGAACGCCCTTCCTATTGAGTAAAGGAGCAAACAAACCACAAACCCTTCAATATTATCTTGAAGGTACTGGACCTTCTCTGCAGAGGCCATTTGTATCCGTTCCACCTCTGGGGACCCCTTTTTCCATTGACTTTCAGGTAACATATCCTCAACATACCCATATTGCTAGAGACTCCAGGACAGCCACTACTGCACACCAGTTTAAAATGACTGGGTCCTCCAGTATAGAATCTCTGCATAGAAAGTTGTACCAGCCTAGAACAATATTACCTAGTCTGTGGAATCTACCAGAGGTCTGGAGGGAGGTATGTCCCTGCTGGGTACTCGCCTCCACGTGTGGATAGTAGATCCCCAAAAGGCATCTAGCAGATCTTGGGAAGGTGGGGTAGTGACCAATGACTAGAGCTGAATCAGTTAGCAGGGACTTGAACTTGTGTCTCGACATCCCAGGTGAGTTCCCTAACCACTAGCCTGTTAGTTCTCACTGTGTTTTTTCATGAAAAATCTCAAAGGTCCTGGTTTCATCTTGATGCAGAACAGAAACACATGTCAAAACCTTGATTTTTCTGTGAAATAGAATTCTTGTTTTCTGTCCAGCCCTACAGACCACCATCCCTCTGTGAGGAGTGGAGGATATTTGAGCATTGAAGGTCTCCTCTCTGTGCAGATCTGTAGGAACAATCTGGAACTCCATGTGTAACTCCTCTGAACACATTAAAGGATCCTTAGCCACATGATTTTGGAGCCCTTGATATGCCTAAAGGATGAAGTTTCCTGAGCCTAACCCTCAGAACAGCCCATCTAGGAACAAGGGGTACGGTCTAGAGCAACTCTGTCAACACTTGAGAGATGCCATTTAGCAGCTCGTATTATCTATTCACTGTCTCCCTCATCTTCCTCCTCACTGGCTTAATGGTACCTACTGTGCTGTGGAATTGACTAATCCAAACTTTGTTCTTGACTCTTATGTAAGCCCTTTGGTCTGAAGCCTTAGAGAATGGGCAGTGCATATAAGAGGCTTGGGAAGGCTAAGCCTGCCCCAAAAGAGCTGGACATGCAGGAGGGCCAATTCCAGCCCACAGCCTTTGGAGTGCTAGAAGTGAAGCTCCCTAGAAGTGTGGGGGGGGGGGGGGGGGGGGCCACCAGCATCGGCACCATGGCCCTGCTCACACTTTGCCCCAAGGCCCTGCCCTCATTCTGCTTCTTCCCCTTAGCTCCCACCCCACCTTCCGCTCTCCTTACCCATCAGGGTGGTGTATAGAGTTGCCTAGATTTGTAGGTGGAGCTCAAGCAGGTGTTAATTTAAGTCTTTAAACCCCTAGAAAACTGAACCAACTCTTTTTGCTCCCAATACCCGGCAGAAGGATTACACCTATATTCTATTATGGAATAGGCAATTCTTCCTCATTTCATGACGTCTATTTCCTCTAATAAATTCTTTACCAGTTTTGTCAAATCCTATAGCTAAAGTACCAGTACATTATTGAGTATGAAGAAAGAAGCTAAGTTTTTAAAATGACAGAGTTGGGGCTAGAAAGAACACTGATTAAAATCAAGAGAGCATGATGCCAACAACTTTGTAGCTAGTGACTTTGGAAAACATGATCCGTAACTAGCACTAGGTTTTTATAAGATAAGTGTGTCTGCATAAACTCCACAGTAATATTTTACATGTGCCCTTTGATACAAAGCATGTTGGGAACTCATTCAGTAACAGACAAATCTCAAACATATTAACCTTTATGAGCCTGATTTTCAGAGGTGCTGAACGCCCATATGTTCCGTTGACATCAACTAGAGTTCTAGGTGTTTATTAGCATCTCTAAAAATTTTACATTTCTTATGCATCAGTTGGAAAAAACAACAAAACACACATTTACCTTTTAGAAAGAAAGTTCACATCCACTTCAGCAAGGTAGTGACTTAAAATGTAGAGAGGTGACTTTTCAGTCACAGCTGCAGGGGCTATACTTTCATATTCAAGCCACTGTAAAGTCAAAAAGCATTATTCATCGAGATTTCATCTGTTTACCTGTATTATTATGAAAGTTCTTTGCCAGTGTAGAAAAGTGTGTTCATGACACACTTATCAAAATAAGAGGAGAACCTCTTAAACACATGGATGCTTCACATACCAATATGTGCACCAGTTTTAATCATCCATAATACTCGATTGTGGATTTCAAGTAGAAAGAGAATACAGACATATATTTATTTCAGGGGTTACATAAATAAATAGAGAGAATAAATATATGTATTTATTTCAGCAGAATAGAATCATAGAATCAGAGGACTGGAAGGAGCCTCGAGAGATCATCTAGTCCAGGCCCCTGCACTCAAAGCAAGACTAAGAATTATCTAGACCATCCCTGACCGGTATTTGTCTAACCCGCTCTTAAAAATCTCCAATGATAGAGATTCCACAACCTCCCTAGGCAATTTATTCCAGTGCTTAACTACCTTGACAGGAAGTTTTTCATAATGTTCAACCTAAATCGCCCTTAATGAAATTTAAGCCCATTGCTTCCTGTCCTATCCTTAGAGGTTAACAAGAACAATTTTTCTCCTTCCTACTTGTAATAACCTTTTATGTACTTGAAAACTGTTATCTCCCCTCTTAGTCTTCTCTCCTCCAGACTAAACAAACCCAGTTTTTTCAATCTTCCCTCATAGGTCATATGTTCTGATCTTTAATCATTTTTCTTGCTCTTCTCTGGACTTTCTCCAATTTGTCCATATCTTTCCTGAAATATGGCACCCAGAACTGGACACAGTATTCCAGTTGAGGTCTAATCAGTGTGGAGTAGAGCAGAAGAATTACTTTTCATGTCTTGCTTACAACACTCCTGCTAATACATCTCAGAATAATGTTTGCTTTTTTTGCAACAGTGTTACACTGTTGACTCATATTTAGCTTGTAATCCATTATGACCCTCAGATCCCTCTTTGCAGTACTCCTTCTTAGGCAGTCATTTTCCATTTTGTAGGTGTGCAACTGATTGTTCCTTCCTAAGTAGAGTACTATGCATTTGTCTTCATTGAAATTTCATTTTATTTGCTTCTGATCATTACTTCAGTTTCTCCAGATCATTTTTAATTTAAATCCTATCCTCCAAAGCACTTGCAACCTCTCCCAGCTTGGTATCATCCACAAACTTTATAAGTAGGGCTTTACCAAATTCACAGTCCATTTTGGTCAATTTCACAGCCAGGGGATTTTAAAATCAATCAATTTCACTTTTCAGAAGTTTACATCTGAAATTTCAGGGTTTTGTAACCCTGGGTTCTTGGTTACAAAGGGTTTGGGGTTCTTGATCCAAAATGCGGTCAGGGTTGGGGGGATTGCAAGGATATTGTACAGGGATCATGGGATTGCCACCCTTGCTTCTGTCCTGCTGCTGTCAGGGGCACTGCCTTCAGATCTGGCCAGCCAGAGAGGAAGGCTGCTGGGCATCCAGCTCTAAAGCCAGCACCACCACTAGCAGCAGCTCAGAAACGTGAGTCTCAGGGTATGGGGTGGGGATGGGTTCCCATAGGTCTGGTTTTGCTCAGCAGTCTCCCTCCCCAGTGGGGGTGGGGGTGTGACAGCTTGAGCTGCAGTCTCTCTGCACGAGGTGGTAGTGGTGACAGCTCAAGCTGCCGAGCTTCCTGGAGCTGGGGGATATCCTAGAGGTGGATGTGACCCACCCTGGAAGCGGGGCCCTGCAGGGGAAGAGGAAGTCTTAATCCTTAGCTGGGACTAGCATCTGGAGCCGTGTGCAGGGTAGGCACCCCCGTCAGGGTGTCATGTTTCACGGGGGGGGGGGGGGGGGAGATCATATTTCATGGTCCATGACGCATTTTCCATGGCCATGAATTTGGTAGGGCCCTATTTATAAGTGTACTCTTTATGCCATTATCTAAATTATTGCTGAATATATTGAACAGTACCAGACCCTGATCCCTGTGGGACCCCACTCACTATACCCTTCCAGCTTGGCTGTGAACTACTGATAACTACTCTCCGGGAATGGTTTCCAACCAGTTATGCATCCACGTTATAGTAGTTCCATCTAGTTGTATTACCTTAGTTTGTTTATGAGACAGACAGTCATGAAAGAGAGTATCAAAAGCCTTACTAAAGACAAGATATACCACATCTACCACCTGCCATCTATCCACAAGGCTTGTTACCCTGTGAAAGAAAGCTATCAGGCTGGTTTGACATGATTTGTTCTTGACAAATCCATGCTGTTACTTATCACCTTATTATCTTAGAATCATAGAATATCAGGGTTGGATGGGACCTCAGGAGGTCATCTAGTCCAACCCCCTGCTCAAAGCAGGACCAATCCCCAACTAAATCATCCCAGCCAGGGCCTTGTCAAGCCTGACCTTAAAAACCTCTAAGGAAGGAGATTCCACCACCTCTCTAGGTAACCCATTCCAGGGCTTCACCACCCTCCTAGTGAAAAAGTTTTTCCTAATATCCAACCTAAACCTCCCCCACTGCCGCTTGAGACCATTACTCCTCATTCTGTCATCTGGTACCACTGAGAACAGTCTAGATCCATCCTCTTTGGAACCCCCTTTTAGGTAGTTGAAAGCAGCTATCAAATCCCCCCTCGTTCTTCTCTTCTGCAGACCAGTTCCCTCAGCCTCTCCTCATAAGTTATGTGCTCCAGCCCCCTAATAATTTTTGTTGCCCTCTGCTGGACGCTTTCCAATTTTTCCACATCCTTCTTATAGTGTGGGGCCCAAAATCGGACACAGTACTCCAGATGAGGCCTCACCAATGCCAAATAGAGGGGAATGATCACGTCCCTGGATCTGCTGGCAATGCTCCTACTTATACAGCCCAAAATGCCGTTAGGCTTCTTGGCAACAAAACACTCTTGATTCATATCCAGCTTGTCATCCAGTGTAATCCCTAGATCCTTTTCTGCAGAACTGCTGCCTAGCCACTTGGTCCCTAGTCTGTAGCAGTGCATGGGATTCTTCTGTCTTAAGTGCAGGACTCCGCACTTGTCCTTGTTGAACCTCATCAGATTTCTTTTGGCCCAATCCTCTAATTTGTCTAGGTTCCTCTGTATCCTATCTTTACCTTCCAGTGTATCTACCACTCCTCCCAGTTTAGTGTCATCTGCAAACTTGCTGAGGGTGCAGTCCACGCCATCCTCCAGATCCTTGAGATATTGAACAAAATCGGCCCCAGGACCGACCCTTGGGGTACTCCGCTTGATACCGCTGCCAACTAGACATGGAGCCATTGATCACTACCTGTTGAGCCTGATGATCTAACCAGCTTTCTATCCACCTTATAGTCCATTCACCCAGCCCATACTTCTTTAACTTGCTGGCAAGAATACTGTGAGAGACTGTATCAAAAGCTTTGTTAAAGTCAAGGACCACCACATCCACTGCTTTCCCCTCATCCACAGAGCCAGTTATCTCATCATATCTTCTAGGTGTTTGGAAATGGATTGCTTCATTATTTGCTCCATTATCTGTCTGGGTACTGAAGTTAAGCTGACTGGTCTGTAATTCCCCGGGTTGTTCTTCTGCAGCTTATATACATTGCATGGGGCATGTGCTCAGGAAGTCAGAAGCAAGAGCTGTGGTAAAACGGTGTTAGGTTGGGAGAGTTTGAAAGTTTGACTTAAGTGGATTCCAGCTTTCCTAGCTTTTAAAGCTACTCTCCCCTCCCAGATCCACAGAGGGGATGATGTGATGATGCAATAGTGGGAAGGAGCTACAGATATGTTCCTTTCTCCCCTCTTGTTCAAAGGGAGGATTTTAGTGTGCAAAGGGAAGATTTAGTGCTTTTGTAGTGGACTGTAGCACGAAGCAAATTACGCCAGTGCTCACTACTGAGTTCAGTGGTCTGTTCTATCTATCCATTTATGTTAGTGCACTATAAGAATATATTACCATGGTGTCTATGTTCTTTCCAAGTAAAGAAAACCATTTTTACCCTTTACTTAGCAACATGGACAATAGGTTCCAGTAGCAGTGGAATAAGTTGACTGCATGGCATTTTGCAAGATAAATTCCTCACCATAGTCTGTTTCTTTTTGCATTGTCGCTTGCAAAACCTTCAAAGTTACTGTCTCCTCATCCACTGCTGCTGATACCCACTGTACACACTTGAGCTATGGATCAGTGGGTACACTCTGTACCTTTGCATGCCAAGATGAGGAAAATCAATTTCAGTCTTGAAGAGATGAAACTAGTGTTGCAGAAGATCAGTGCGTACTTCCAAGTGCTCTAGGGCACTGGAGTCTTAATGGGGATTCAACAAAACAGGACATAGGTATGGAACAAAATTCTCTATTCTAATGCTAGGAATACTTTAAGAAAATCAAAACACTCTAAAGGAAGAGAAAAATGTTCATTGCTTTAACTGCAGTAAATACTAATGCCCTTTTACATTAGTCACATTAAATACTATATGTTATAATACTAACTATAAATTATAACTGTTATATTATAACACAATAAAAGCTGTAGGTACACTAAGAAAGGGAGAGGTAAAAACATCAGGCTTGATGTTGAAGGAAAGCCAGTGTGTGTCTGAAGTATTGCTGAGATTGAGAAATTCACCTGTAAAAAATATTTTGGTTGTCACTTATCTAAGTAGAGATCATGTAGAAAGAAATATAACTTTGTTTTATTGCTTCTTAATTCTTTTACCCCTATAAAAGTTATCTATGTTTACAGAACCTGAAGAAGTAAACACAAAAGGGTGTCTTCTTTAAAAATCCTCATTTCATTATATATCTCGCATACATTTAAAAGTATGAGTAATGACTGTTCTTATTTTTCATGTTTTTGCTGGAGAGCTCTTTGGATGACCTAGAGATGCAGATTTTGAGTTTTCTTAGCCATTATTTGAAGGAGGGGAAAAAGGCTGAATCATTTACAAAGAGAACTTTTCTACCAAGTGCTTGAATAAAAAACAAAACAAAACGATTGAAATGTTCATTGTCTGCATAACCCCCCCACCCCACTGCTTCTCACACGGTTCATCAGAATTAATTTACAGGGCTCCTCTGATGTCATAAGCCATTTCTCTAGCCATGCAGTTAAACAAACGGAGACAGAGTTCAATTTCTAAATCAAACAAGCAGGGTGGGGGATGGAAATTTCAAGTTATTTTATTCACCAAATGAAAAAAGACCTTGGATCTTGCAAAGAGCAGCACATAGACAGACCCTTGTGCCCACAGAGATCCCTACTGGAAACAATGCACAGAGAACTCATTGCAAGATCATGGCCTGAGCCAGGAAAAGAGAGAATGGGAGAGTCAGAAAGCTAGACTTGTCCAGGGGCTTATTTCACTGATGCACTCAAGCTTTCAGCAAATTCTATAAAGTTTTGCAGGAATGATTTTCATCCCTTTCACATTCTTCACATATCCAGTATTAGAGATTTGTGGAGGAACAGACAAAACTTGCTTAGTCATGTCAGTTTCCTGTCTGCTGTGTTTGGAAAGAAAAAGGCAGCCAAGTATCTTGTCACATGCTAAGAACTCTTTTCTGAATATCAATTTTGCTCAACTGGATGGGGAAAAGAAATCAAATATAAAGCAAAGCTGATGTAAGAAAATCCTAGTATAGAAGTAACAAGTCTTTCATAAACCTAACTTTTACTGAAAGATGGAAATACACCAGTAGTTTTGAACTGTTTGCTTGTGGGGAAAAAAAGATACACTTTGGATTTTTGTTCTTTTTTAAAAAGTGGTGATCTAAACAATTATAGGTTTTCCTTAATGCACACCATTATTTATAATGATATATGGACAAAACAAACATTCATTATTTAACCTTTGGCACTATTTACATAATGAACTACTAAATTAAACAATTAGTCTGCATATATACTTTTAGATCTTTACAGCTAATGCTTTCAAAGAAGGTCAAACATTTCAAAAGGATTAACTTTCAAAATATACAGCAAGAAAACAAATTGGGTCTTTCGTAATGGAGATAAAACCCTCACAGACCGTATAAGGCCACAAAGTCTGACTTTGAGATGACAGGCCATTAATACCCTTATAAATTTCAGGTGCAATTTCTACAAATGTATAGTACACACTGTCACATAGCTAGGATCAGCACTCTGGATCCCACATTTTATCCAGTTCTTTATATACTCAGGACTACAATGTTACTTTTTCACATCATAATTCCTGGAAACTGCCTTGGCCCCTGATCTTGCAATGAGCTCTGCACAGGCAGACCCTGGATGCCTTTAGCTTCAATGTGGCTCCAAGAGGATATCAGAGTCTGCCTGTGCAGAGCTTATTGCAGGATCCAGGCCATATTATGGAAATGGATGTCTCTGGACAAGTTAGAAGAGTTGGTGCTTTGGTGATATCTACAGGCCCAGATTTATATACCTGTATGTCCTTTATAGAAAGCAAAGATGACCAGTTTGCTTTTGTATTCTGTGAATAACTCATTCTGTAGGTAACAGTTACCCTTACATTTTTAAATCTTGCATCCTTTTTCTTTGGTTCATCATAAATCAGAGTATCTATGACTGAAATCATTAGCTGTTTCTCAGTTAGGCCAAGTATATTGGGGTGAGGGGAGGGGTGTTAAGCCCTGTAAGTTTAAATTGTGCAAGATGCCTTGCTAATTGCGGTGCTAAATATAAGAACCATCTCTCCAGGTTCTCAGCTTCTGTGTGGTATAAGTGATACATTTCAGCAGTTTTTCATTCAAATGCAAATTATGGAATATCACTGCCATCATTGTAACTTATACGGGCAACTAGGGGTATGTCTACACAGTAAAGACAAACCTGCAGCTGGCCCATGCCAGCCAACTTGAGCTTGTCGGGCTTGGGCTGTGGGACTGTTTCATCACTGTATAGATCTCAGGGTCCTAGAGTCCGAGCTCCACCTGAGCCCAGAAGACTACACAGAATGAAACAGCCCCACAGCCCAAATCCCGTGAGCCCAAGTTGACTGGCATGGGCCAGCTGTGGGGTTTTCTTTGCTGTGTAGACATACGTGGAAGTCAATAAAGCAATAGTGTAACAAATCTGAAGCCATCTTTGGAATAGTTGTTGCTATGGTGCACAACAGAGCCACTTGGAACTTCAGAGTGACAGCAGGCACAGAACTCAGATCCTCCCTTTCCAGTACTACAAGGACTGACCAGTTGGCTCAAAGGTCCACACCACTGAGTCATGTAGTTATACCAACATACGTTGGTTGTGAAGACCCAGCCTAAGTTTAACTGAGGAAACAAATTGGCAAAAGAGAAAAAGAGGTTGTCAAGGTTCCCTCCCCACTCTGAACTCTAGGGTACAGATGTGGGGACCCGCATGAAAGACCCCCTAAGCTTATTTCTACCAGTTTAGGTTAAAACTTCCCCAAGGCACAAAGTCTTTGCCCTTGGATTAGGTAAAACGCTGCCACCACCAAGTGTTTTAGACAAAAAACAGGGAAAGGACCACTTGGAGTTCCTATTTCCCCAAAATATCTCCCCAACCCCTTATACCTCCTTTCCTGGGGAGGCTTGAGAATAAACAAGATGAGCACAAACCCCTTGGATTTTTAAGACCCCAAAAACCCAATCAGAGTCTTAAAAATCAGAACTTTATTAGAAAAACAAAAAAAGATAAGAGAACAACTCTGTAAGATCAGAATGGAAGATAATCTTACAGGCAGTCAGATTCAAAACACAGAGAATCCCTCTAGGCAAAACCTTAAGTTACAAAAAGACACAAAAACAGGAATACAAATTTCTTCCAGCACAGCGAATTTACAAGCCAAAACAAAGAAAACACAATGCATTTTCTAGCTAGATTACTTTCTAACTTTACAGGAGTTGAAGGGCTTGCATCCTTGATCTGTTCCTGGCAAAGGTATCACACAGACAGACAAAAGCTTTTTTCCCCCTCATCCAGATTTGAAAGTATCTTGTCCCCTCATTGGTCATTTTGGGTCAGGTGCCAGCGAGGTTACCGTAGCTTCTTAACCCTTTACAGGTGAAAGGATTTTGCTTCTGGCCAGGAGGGATTTTATAGCACTGTATACGGAAAGGTGGTTACCCTTCCCTTTATATTTATGGCAGAGGTACATAACAGCTGGTCAGCCTCAGAAACAGACCAAAGTAGGGAAATCAAGTAGCGTGAGATCAGATATCTTCACTACTTTTAGTTATTCTGTGGGAGGTAGTCCTAGAGCAGTTATCCCTTTTGCTGTCATCAATCAACTGTATGCTCCTCTACTTCCCTGCTTTATCTAAACAAAAAAATATAAACAACAAATATCACCTTTCATCTGAGATTCTTATGTCAGGGACCCCTAAAAAATAAAAAAACTAATTACTAAAATGTGGCCTAATCTAAAACACAAATTTCTCCAATGGTCAATTTTTCTTTCCTCTGTCTGCTGGGACTTGATCCGATAAGATGAATCTGTGTGTGTTACAGAATAAAAGTTGGCTAACTGAAACAAACTGCTCCATGCTAGCTCCACTCCCCTAACTCTTCATATCAGAATTCTGAGTCCAAATCGCAACCTGTTTCTGTGGTCTGATCCAAGTAAGTATTTTGCGCAGGGGAGCAGGATCCATGTGTAAATTGCTCTTGACTTGCCTGTGTTGCAGTGTCCAATAATGATAATCCATAAAAACTTTGAAAAGATGTCTATTGACTGATCTAATTGCTACAGAATCTGTTAGTCAGAGTCTGCCCTTTAAAAGTTGATTAAAATCACTGAATGCAATAAAAGCTGGATCAAACACAGCGCATAGCTGACTAATTGGTCTACAGCACTGAATTCAAAACCTTAATAGAGCCTCTTAGAAATGCTGTGTAAAAAAAAGATTCTTAATAAATTGTCATAAGATCCTCCTTATGTTCTTTGTCTGAATGCCACTATGAAAATTCCTTTTCAGAGATTGCCTACTGGCAAAGGCTTTGTGAACTTTAATGTCGTCCTTTCTCCTTTTCTGTTCTCTGTAATATATTTTACATTATTTTTTTTCCTTTTGTTCCTATAGGAAAATTCTCTCAGGGACAACATCTTTGCTTTTTCTTCCTTTGGGTATGTCTACACTGTCAAAAAAAAAAAAGAGGACTTGGCATTGTGGTTTTCCAAAAAGGAAAAAAAACCAGCACAAAGCCAGATGCTGTAGCTATGACATTTGCAAAGGCATCCTAAACACCAGGTGTACCATACAAATACCCAGTTTCTTTTTGTACCCTGCCACACTGGTATCGTATGGTTGAAGCATCTGGTCATTCCTACCCATGTTTTTCATAGACAGTATTTGTTAAAAGCAAGTATACAACATGGCTTATTTATGTGCTGTGAGCAGAAAGTGCCACAATGGCCTTATTGTGTATGCTAATGGAAGCAATAAAGATAGGCACAACTGTTAACCTACAATTATCTTCACAGACTAGTCTAATTTCAGCAGGTTTCTACTCTTTTGACTTTGAGTTGCTGAAGAAACATGTTTTTTATAGTCCTTCATGCTTTTGCAGCAAAATAATAAAACCTCAAACCACAGGCTACAAATGCAAGTGCTTCTCATGAAGGTGAGAGCAAGAAGTAGTAAAGTAACCAAGGTGGAACAATTTACATTTGTTTCTAACATGTATATTAATGTTCTTAGAAAAGACCTCTTAACTCAAATAATGAATTTAGTGGTATTCCTAATTCTGTGATACTTGAGTTACTGAACCATTCATATTTCCTTACCATGACCCTGTACCTTCAGCCTGCCAACAACCATCTAACTTTCCAACGGGTGGATGTTACTCATTCAGCACCTGATCCTGCAAGAGACTATGTGGGCATATCCCTGTGGCTGTACACAACCCTACTGAATTCAGTGGGGTTATGAGTGGGTGTGGGGTTCATCTGCCCAGAGTTTCTTCCAGGATCAGTAACTAAGGCCCAGATAATTGATTTCAAGAGGATTTAGGTGCCTAATTACCTTTGAGGATCTGGGCCTAAGCGAACAGAGAATCATTATTAATGTCTTCCCATAAGGGCAAGACAGTTTCTTGACCTTTTGCTTTAGCAGACATTTTAATATGGTTTCTGGCCTAGGAGACCATGGTTTCAAACTAACTATAAAAATAAGCAGAACACACCCACCCACCCTTCCTCCATACACACACTTAGTAGCTTCAGAATGCTGTCAGGTAGAAGAAGTAGGGCTAGAGTGCCTACCCTCTTGTCAAAGTAGATTCTACTAAGGTACAAACATTGTATATAGTTGAAAGGACCTGCATCCATCCATCCATCACTTTTCAGAGCAAGGGAACAAGATTCTGAAAAGCAATTCCTCTGTTGTAGAGCGTTAGCGATTACTCCTCTTCCCCCCCCACCCCTTTATTAAAAAGGGATTATCAATAAGCTGTCTGACATACTGACTACAGTATTTGGAAGACGTTAAGAAATTTAGGCAATCTAAGAGCAGGTTGTCTTATGGCGCAAGCTGGCAAATCCAATCACAGAAATCACTAGCATAAATTGGATCACTGGGGTACAATTTTGGAAAAGGCTAGAAAATAACTAGATTTCAGAGTAAGGATGATGGGTTAAAGTTTGTATGGTACTGCCTGTAGTTATGTGAGCCGGCATTGATGGACTTTGAATGTTGCTTGCTTTTTATAATGTTGTTTTACAATCAATGTGGTAACAATGATTTTGGGCTTTGTTTGTGTTTGTTTAATGAAGACACGAAGAAGTTGAGAGAGAGGTTCCTACTCTTCCATTAGAAAAAGAATAATCATAACATTCAAAACCATGTGGAACAGTTTAAACTTTTGCTAGGAATCCTCACTATTGTTACTGCAAGTGTCAGGCTACAGAATTTATTCATTTGTATTATATCTGTGGAAATCCACTTGTGTGAGCCCTAGCATGTAATCCCAAACTGTTCTCATGCTGTTCAAGGGATTGTTCTGCATATAGATTGGTTTGTGTGACCATATGTTTAAAAGTTCATTTCACAGGAACAGCTGAATCAGTTGATGAGATTGAAGTGTATTCACATTCTCTCCACAGTCTTCATTAAAGGAGATGGGGGTCAATATTCATTCTGGAGATTCCTGTGTATAGCCGTTATTTTGAGCGAAATGGAACTGGAGGAAAAAAATATCTTGTCCCCAATTTATTTTCCATCTTTATCAATATATTGCAGATGCTGCTGCTATTCTGTTTCTGTTCATTAGCATTACTGCAAATTGTGTTATAACTGAGGATTTAACTAGTCTCAGTAACTGGCAGGATCCTCCTTAGGAAAAATATCCATCTCATCCTGATTCTTTGCTCATTTCTGAACTCGGCAGATGGATCACTTGTCCTGTTCCTTTTCATCATTTGACTTTTTAAAATTATCTTTACTATGCCAAAACTAAAATCTCTGTGCTTTGAATTATAAGAGATATATATTAAATTTACTATGGGAAGAAAACTTGAATGAATCTCTGTAAGTTAGAATTTTTCGTTTATGGGAAGGAAATGTAACAGTGAAATAATAATAAAAAATCTCCTCTAGTTTTCCAGTGCTAAAGCCTTGCATATCTCAACTAATCACCCCTTCTATTAGTGTATTATGTAACATCTTTACAAAGATTACTGCATGCAGCCCACAGGTACAAAGAAACTATGAACTCATTCATTAGCTGAGTAAAACTGCTTCATTGACTTGAGCTGCCCAGTGTTGTTCCATTTTGATTCTGGTACATCTCATTTTGAAACTGAAAACAAACTCAGTGTTTTGTCTTACAGCGCATATTCAAAAAGGACTTATACATGTACTTTCATGCTTATGGCTCTTTCCACAGTCAGCAGCTGTATAGTCTAGAGCCCTAAACTTTGTTTCTTTTCCTAAATCCTGGGATAAAGGTATTTACCCTCATCTGAACATCTTAGTCCTGTAATATTTTAAAATATTGACTAAAAAGCTAATAGTTCATAGGACGTTAGACAAGCCCGTTATATGAACTTAAAGTTGTTTCGCTGGAGTTTAGCACTACACTTAATAGAACAAAAAATCTGTTCCTTTTAATACAATAAATCTATTTGGGAGTGAGTCTAAAATCAAACATCTTTCCTTCACATGAAATGTCGTGACAAATTGGCAAAAATACGTTAAAATTATTTGCTGAGTAGTCTAATAAAATCAGCTTGATACATAAGCATGAAAATGTAGCAGAAGGATAAACAAAGACAAATTAATTACTTGAACTTGGAAACCTCTGTTAGGCTTCATACAAACCTCCAAAGACACACAGGCTGTATATTTTGCTCCGGTCTTGCTGTTTTTTTCCAGTAATAACCTCCTATTTTTTCCTCTATTTCTAGTAAAGTGTTTTTATGACATTAAGAAAAACAATAGTGCTGGAACAAAATTCCCTTTCAAATGCATGTACCCTGTGTTTTAGTAGTTAGTTAGCAAACAACTGGAGTTTAATCCGTATTCAATTTCATTTTGGCAAGCTTAAGGCCATCAGTCTGTTACAGAGACAACAAAGCTGAGTATTACTCTTTTGAGTTGGTATCTTTTTAGACCATTGAACTTGAAAGAAGTGTGATGAACTAATTTATTTTTAAACTAAGCATATAAGAAAAGACAATGCAGTGGTCATTCACACTTATTCTGGTGGGAAAAAGATGTGTTTTAATGCAGTGCATGTTTTTTGGTTCTATTTTTCCTTTTCACCTAACACTCCTAACCCCCATGAACACCCCTTTTTTGTCTCCCTCCCCCTTTGTTTTCTAGTGTCCTTGTTTATATGACTCTGTTCAGTCCAAAGTTTAATTCCTGCATTGGGTTAGGGTAGAATGAGCACAATACCTCCAACAGTCTGGGTGTGTCCAAGGCAAAAGTGTCACATAAACTCTGACATACTTACAATACAATTCCAAATCCTCAAACCTCACATTTTGCTTATTTGAGAAAATGGTGTGGTCTGTGCAAATTAGTTTTTCTATTTTAAAGCATAAATGTAGATTTATAAATTTTAATGTCCATATTCCAAGTTAATGTTTGGACAGAGATCAATGTTCATAATGGAACATGCAAACCTTTCATATTCTGTGTATCTAAATCTAATTTTATGCAATCTTGAAAGGGACGGACGGAGGGCAGAGAAAGAGACAAAAACAAAGTCGTTGACACAACGTTGCAAAATTTGTGTGATTTTTTTTCCACCTACAATTATTGTACACAAAAAAAATCCCTTATTTAACCCTGAACCTCCACTCGCATGTAAGGTTATGCTGTTCTCCCCTCCTGCTTTTCAGCATGGCTAATTAATTTTGTTTACATCTACATAGCAAGGAGGACTGGTGGGAGAACAATCAGGGTCACCAAAAATTGTGGATATAAATTTTGTTAATCATTGATATATAATAATGAATGTCGGTACTGAAGGCTTAAAACTTCTGTATATTATAAGAGATAAAATGTAACCTCTCACCCAGTTTATTTCAAACAGTGCAGTGAAACTGCTATAAAAGCATGTCAGCTGAAGTTATTTTTGTTGTTGGTATGGAGTAAGACACATACCTAACATGGTGTCGCAGTGTATGTTTATGCATCTTTGAGGAAGAGACCACAGAACATAATATAGGCAAGATTTTGTATCCAGGAAGCTCTTTGCTGAATAGGTTGGCAGATTATAAGAATGCCATTTTGACCTCTGATTATTTTAAAAATATCTTAAAGAATAAAAACACACACTAACCAGCAGAATGACACTAGCTGGGCACCAATCTTGTAATGCTCTTTGATCACACCTAAAGCTTCATTTAACCAGATTCAGCATCCATAGAACAGTTGTTTCTTCCCTTGATAATTGTGGCATCAGCCTTTCCCCTGAATTTTGAATAATAAGCACAGTATTAACCCACAATGATTAATGGCCTCACCAAAGAAAAGTGTCAAGTCAATGCAACTTTTTTTTTTTTTTTTTTGAATAGCACCATTACAGTTTTCTCACTGAGAGACTGTCAAGAGACATTGTCCAGATAGTCAATTAAAGAAAAAAGTCATTACCTGTGTTGTCAGCATAGGGTCAGAGCACGGCTTGTGCTGCATGGCTGCATAAGGGAAGAGCTTGTCTTCATTTGAAATACTACGGCAGCTGTGCAACTGTAGTGCATCCGTGTAGATACTACCTATGTGGACAGGAGGTTCTCCCATCAGAGTAGGTAGTCCACTTCCCCAAGCGGCAGTAGGTAGGTGGACAGAAGAACTCCTCCATTGAACTAGCGCTGTCAACTGGGGGTTAGGTTAGCTTAACTATGTTGCTTAGGAGTGTGGATTTTTCACAGCCCTGAATGACATAGCTCATATGCAAAGCCTTCCCCAGGAAAGGGGGTGTAGGGCTTGGAGGGATTTTGGGGGGAAAAAGACGTTTCCAAGTGTGCTCTTTCCCTGTTAGATGCTTGGTGGTGGCAGCAATAAAGTCCAGGGACAAAAGATAAAATAGTTTGTATCGTGGGGAAGTTTTAACCTAAGCTGGTAAAAATAAGCTTAGGGGTTTTTTCATGCAGGTCCCCACATCTGTACCCTAGAGTTCAGAGTGGGGAAGGAACATTGATAGGGTATTTGTGGCACCTTACAGACTAATAAATTTATTTGAGCATAAGCTTTCGTGAGCTACAGTTCACTTCATAGCTCACGAAAGCTTATGCTCAAATAAATTTGTTAGTCTCTAAGGTGCCACAAGAACTCCTTTTCTTTTTGTGAATACAGACTAGCACAGCTGCTACTCTGAAACTTGACAGGGTATGTTTTCACTGCAGAGTTTGCCTGGATATGGGAACTCAGGTTAGCCAAGCTCAGGTATGAGTGTCCATAATGTTAAATGACAGTTGAGCCTAAATCCTTGGTTTGTAGAGGAAAGTGTGATGTGGAGTAGTTATTTATCTGTGCTATAGATATCTACTGTTATTGGGAGACTTTATTAAAAGCTTCTGTTTACACTTTCTGCCTTTGTTTCCCAAACATTCACATGCCAGTGGATTGTGCAACCAAATACTTTATTTTTTTAAAAAACAACAATTAAACAAAAAAATCACCACAGGCAGCCGAGTGCAAGTGTTAAGAAAAAGTGCAATGCAGAAATAAAAAACAAGGCTAATCAGTGTTATAGCACTGGTAATGGAATTGCACATTGCCACTGTACTGTTCTGCCCCCATGGAGGTAGTGTGAACAAGGTACATCTTCCTATGCACACTTCCATTTCCTACCCAGAACTGTCCACTTGTTTCAGGATGTGGTAGCGTGGAACAATGTTCATTGAAAATTGCTGCATCAGGGTGGCCTGAGAAGGGGCAGGGGCCTGCTATCTCCTGGTTACCAGGCTAAGTAGCCACTCGAATAGTTCACTCTGCTGCTTTCAGTCCTGGTTCCTTGTTGCCCTGTTGTGCTCAGTGTAGTCCACCACCATTCTCTCCTCCCTCTCTCTGTCCTGTTCCAGCATTTCCCTCTGTATTTCTAGATGCTGGTCCAACTTCTGGCCAGAGTCCTTTTGCAGGTCCCACAGCAAGTTGTTGCTGTCCCTTTTCCCTGATTCACAGTCCTCACCTCAAGAGGCCTGGGTGGATGCCTTGCTCCAAATGAGGTAGAAAGGCCTGGCACAGGCAATAAAAGGGCTTACTTTGTTGTTGTTTAGGGAGAAAAAGAAAATTGTATCACAGCAAGGCTACAAGTTGTAACTTTTATCTCCTGGGTGTGCCTTAATTCTCTCTCTTTATCTAGGGCTGAATTTAAGGGCAGGTGACCCAGGCAACCACCTGGGCTGCTAGGCTTGGGGCATGCTGGGCTCACAGATTTACAGATCCTAGCATGCAAATTTATCATATTATATGACAGGGATACATCATGTATGTAAATCATGCAAAGTCGTGAAATGGGCTACAAATAAGTTATTCAAAAGTTTAACAAATGCAGGTGGTGGGGTGGGGAATGCATGGCATTAGGCTCTGTGCTTTGGACAGTGCTGAGCACCTACTCAAATTTATCAGGTTCACAGTAAGTTAAAAACTTGCTGTTTGGCATCTTCTGCCTTGCAGCTTATGGCCTTCCTTTTTTTCCCTCCTTTTTCTATACTGAATCACCATCGACTTATTCCAATTATCCACTAGCCTGCCATTTGGAGAGTTAGAATCATAGATCCTTATACAAGTGATGATTATCAGTGATAGATTTCAGGTGTACCAAATTGTAGACTTTACTGACCACACACCAGACATCCACCAGGACCCTGGTGTGAGCCTCTGATCAGCTAGTAGCATGCTGAGATGAGGATCTTCTAGTTGGCATCTCTCTGAGTGCTATGTAGAAATGGAGCAGATCATGTGGAATGTGGCGTTTAAATATTGACCAGATCTATATAATCTGGTAGGTGATTTCCAGTGCAGAAGAAGGGAATAGTTGGAAAAGCAGAAAAATACAGGCCTTAGGAGACTGTGGGAACTCACTGGAGGACTATCAGCACTCACATTCTGTAATCTGGCTCAGAGCCTGCATCCATACCGCAAAGTAGGTGGGCTAGAGCTTGTGTTGAAGAAAAACCTGGGCTCTAACCTATACATCCAGTCAGGTAAGCAAGTCTGGGTTGAAAGCGTATGTAAACCCCAGGTAAAAGGTTTGTGTATGTGGATAGTAGGAAAACCTGGTTTAACTCTGCAGTGAAGACATGTGTAACACCGACAGACCCCGGTTGGCGGGATCGAACCTGGGAACTCTGGAGATAAATGCATGAGCTAAATGCCATACAGCTGTTAGCTAAGGCTGTAGAGCAAACTCATTAATCTCTAAGTGGTCTCGTGCCACTAGATGGCACAGAACACCACACCCAGAAAATGTATAGGTTACACACCTCCCCTAGCAGAGGAAGCATGTCCTGAGCTTCAGAGACTTACCAGTTGAAATCCTGGACAAGCCCCTTCTTGTAACACTGACAGATCCTGGTGGGCGGGATCGAACCTAGGACCTCTGGAGCTAAACGCATGAGCCAAAAGCCATATGGCTGTTAGCGAAGGCTGTAGAGCAGACTCATTAATATCTCTCTAAGTGGTCTTGGTGCCACTAGATGGGATACACCACCACCCCAGAAGATATGTGGGTTACACATGCCCACAAAGAAATGCCATTAAGTTGCGTGTAAGACCTCACTTCACTCAACCAAATAGTGTAGCCCAGAGTGTAAAGTGAATTTTGAATTGGGGATGCAGAATTGGTTTTTAACTCTTTGCCTTTCACTCATCTTGACCACGTAGACTGGTTGGTTTTGTTTGTGTTTAGTCTCCTTCATTCACTTCTTCTTATACAATGTTTTGGGGTTTGTTTCCGCACACAGTTCAATAGCAAAATCCCACTTTACATAGATATATAAATTATTGAAACATGCCTATTCATAGTAAGTTTTTATAAACCCTTACCTAAAAATACTCAACTATTGGATTAACCCTACCTTAAAGTCTCCCTCCTCCTGCCCCCCCCACCGCAATCAAATCAGGTTCCTTGCAGACTATTTTATAATATTCAAGATGATTAGATTGAAAGCTTCCATTTGTTAGAAGTCTAATTTGAATGTTTATGGCTATTTAATTGGTCTGCCCATACAGTGCATGCCTAGAATTAAAATCCATCCTCCCACCCCAAGGCCCTACAAACATGGTTCAGCATTCTTCAGAAATGTTGTATACTACAGAATACAGCATGGAAAACTGCGTGACTCCCTGAGTGCACAGAATCAGTGGCACCGAAGAGGTTAATCAAAATAGCATTACTCCCTGTAATATTGAATACTTTTCAATTTGCCGCACAAATATTTAGAAATAATGCACACTGGAAAAGTTAATCCCAGCTATACATATAAAATGGTGGGGTCTAAATTAGCTGTTACCACTCAAGAAAGATCTTGGAGTCATTGTGGATAGTTCTCTGAAAACATCCACTCACTGTGCAGCAGCAGTCAAGAAAAAGTGACCAGAATGTTGGGAATCATTAAGAAAGATAAGACGACAGAAAATATATTGCCTCTATATAAATCCATGGTACGCCCACATCTTGAATACTGTGTGCAGACGTGGTCGCCTCATCTCAAAGAAGATGTATTGGAATTGGAAAAGGTTCAGAAAAGGGCAACAGAAATGATTAGGGGTATGGAACAGCTTCCGTATGAGGAGTGATTAATAAGAATGGGACTTTTCAGCTCGGAAAAGAGACGACTAAAGAGGGATATCATAGAGGTCTATAAAATCATGACTGGTGTGGAGAAAGTAAATAAGGAAGTGTTATTTATGCCTTTTCATAACACAAGAACTAGGGGTCACCAAATGAAATTAATAGGCAGCAGGTTTAAAACAAACAAAAGGAAGCATTTTCTTCACACAATGCACAGTCAACCTGTGGAACTCCTGGCCAGAAAATGTTGTCAAAAAAGAACTAGATAAGTTCATGGAGGACAGGCCCATCAATGGCTATTAGCTAGGATGGGCAGGAATGGGGCCCCTAGCCTCTGTTTGCCAGAAGCTGGGAATGGGTGACAGGGGATGGATCACTTGATGATTACCTGTTCTGTTCCTTCCTTCTGGGGCACCTAACATTGCCCACTGTTGGAAGACAGGATACTGGCATAGATGGACCTTTGGCCAGACCCAGTATGGCCATTCTTATGGTCTTATGTCTGGGTGTTTTGCTACTTAAAATGCTTTCTTTACCAGCAGAAAGAAAAGGATTTTTTTCTTCGCATTTCTGTCATAAAACAATTGGTGTGTCATGTTGCATCACATCACATTGCATTATGAAATGCAAACTGACATACTTTATCCTTAAGGTATTTGAACATATCATGTCAAACTGGAAGAAAGAATGCTCTCTCTCTGGGTAGTATCTGTTTTTTATTCTTGTTTTAATTTCTCTGTAATCTCTATTTAAAAAAGTAGTAAAGGACAAGCAGCCAGCTCTCCTACCTAAACTCAATGTCCATTCTAACCCCTATTCTTTTCTTAAGCAAACTAAGAAAGAAGAGAGCCACGAGAGCTGGAGAAAACCCACCAGATGAGCAAGGTCACTTTAAAATAAAAATCACTTGTCTGGTTTGAGTGCCTGAGGAAAAAAATAATTAAAGTCAATGGAGAATTTAGAAGTGAGAAAAATATAGGGCAACAAGAAATCATAATAAAGCCAGTCCCTGGGAAGCCAGAGGGGCTTAATGCCACTCATCATCAATTTGTGGGATGGGATATATGTCAAGGATTAAAAATAAAAGTTTGTCAGAAAATACAAGCCAGACTTGGGCTTTTGTACAAAGAGGAAATCAGGGATCTAAGTGGTGTTTTGGTGTCATGGCATTCAGGGCCACGCCTTGGCATTTTGTTGCCGCAGGCGAATTACAGGTTTCAGAGTAACAGCCGTGTTAGTCTGTATTCGCAAAAAGAAAAGGAGTACTTGTGGCACCTTAGAGACTAACCAATTTATTTGAGCATGAGCTTTCATGAGCTACAGCTCACTTCATCGGATGCATACTGTGGAAACTGCAGAAGACATATACACAGAGACCATGAAACAATACCTCCTCCCACCCCACTCTCCTGCTGGTAATAGCCCATCCAAAGTGACCACTCTCTTCACAATGTGTATGATAATCAAGGTGGGCCATTTCCTGCACAAATCCAGGTTCTTTGTGCAGGAAATGGCCCACCTTGATTATCATACACATTGTGAAGAGAGTGGTCACTTTGGATGGGCTATTACCAGCAGGAGAGTGAGTTTGTGTGGGGGGAGGCGGAGGGTGAGAAAACCTGGATTTGTGCTGGAAATGGCCCAACTTGATGATCACTTTAGATAAGCTATTACCAGCAGGAGAGTGGGTGGGAGGAGGTATTGTTTCATGGTCTCTGTGTATATAATGTCTTCTGCAGTTTCCACAGTATGCATCCGATGAAGTGAGCTGTAGCTCACGAAAGCTCATGCTCAAATAAATTGGTTAGTCTCTAAGGTTCCACAAGTACTCCTTTTCTTTAGGCGAATTACAGTTTGTGTACCCCTGCCCTTCTACCTTATCCACTTAACATTTTGGCATTTACACTTTCTATCCAGAAACTTTTTTGTGTGTCTTTGGAAAAGTTATTTTCCAAAATGTTGCTGCCCTCTTGAGTCTGACATCCAGTGTAGCTGCACGTCTAGAAGGTAAGGTTGACCTTGGTAGGTATTAACTGTCAGAGACTTATTTATCTAAGGATTCATTTAGCTTTGCAATGACAAAGGGCTTCAGGTGAACTTTGTAAATTGTAAAATCTCTATATTCCTATGGGTCACAAATCCAAAAGCAACATTGGGGTGGCTTGTTTTTGAAAAGCAACACAGTGATTTGAAGTGATTAAAGATCTTCAGCGTAGTGGCCTCTATTTAGTGGTAATCCAAACTTTTGCTATTAGTACTTCACTTTCAGAAGCACTGAAATTGACTTACCGTGCATTTTAAAAATCCCCTCCACTCCACAGCAGACTTAGATTTATTCTCTGCATTTTTTATGAGTTACAGTTTACAACTTACAGTACATTTCTTAATAGTCTCGTGAATAGGTTACTTGATAGATATGAACCTATTTATTCACTCTTTACTTACATCCTGAGTGACTTCCCCTAGATGTTGCAAGATTTGACATGAGTATTCCATAAACCTCCACTGCCCAGAAGGTTAAAACATGTTCTCATGCCCATTGTCAGTGCCCTTGTGCACTCATGTCCTGTTTTTGTTGGTCTGACAGCCATTTTAGCATAAACTAGTTGGCACTTATTCCTTTTTTGTCTGTCCATGTCTAGAGTACTTTCCCGTGTGATTTGTGCTAGTCTTTATTGGAGGACTAAAATGCATGCACATTAGGCAAGCCAGACAGAAGATACTTCAATCCTGTCAGTTTTCTTAAGGAAATCTTTTGGGAAACATGAACTGCCCTTACTCTGTTGTGTGCATACCTAGAAGGTGCCAGTGCAGCAACTTTCAGAAGCAATACATTTACTTCAAAATGGATATTTATTTTAAAGAAAACCTTTCACTATGCACTTCAACTAGTATAACATTCAGACTATGATAGAAATCCTTAGTTCTTTGCCAATGTTAGATTGTCCTGTATAGCATATTTCCTACATCTTAACTCAGGCTAATTTTCATCCATTGCTGGTTATTAAAAGCCAGACAGAAGATCTTGTGATACCTTTTGTCAAGGTTCCTCCCCCACTCTGAACTCTAGGGTACAGATGTGGGGACCTGCATGAAAACCTCCTAAGCTTACTTTTACCAGCTTAGGTTAAAACTTCCCCAAGGTACAAATTAATTTTATCCTTTGTCCTTGGAATATCCACTGCCACCACCAAACTCTAACTGGGTTTACTGGGAAACGTAGTTTGGACACGTCTTACCCCCCAAAATCCTCCCAACCCTTGCACCCCACTTCCTGGGAAAGGTTTGGTAAAAATCCTCACCAATTTGCATAGGTGACCACAGACCCAAACCCTTGGATCTGAGAACAATGAAAAAGCATTCAGTTTTCTTACAAGAAGACTTTTAATAGAAATAGAAGTAAATAGAAGTAAAGGAATCACCCCTGTAAAATCAGGATGGTAGATACCTTACAGGGTAATTAGATTCAAAACATAGAGAATCCCTCTAGGCAAAACCTTAAGTTACAAAAAAGGCACACAGACAGAAATAGTCATTCTATTCAGCACAATTCTTTTCTCAGCCATTTAAAGAAATCATAATCTAACACATACCTAGCTAGATTACTTACTAAAAGTTCTAAGACTCCATTCCTGGTCTATCCCTGGCAAAAGCAGCATACTGACAGACACAGACCCTTTGTTTCTCTCCCTCCTCCCAGCTTTTGAAAGTATCTTGTCTCCTCATGGGTCATTTTGGTCAGGTGCCAGCGAGGTTACCTTTAGCTTCTTAACCCTTTACAGGTGAGAGGATTTTTCCTCTGGCCAGGAGGGATTTTAAAGGGGTTTACCCTTCCCTTTATATTTATGACACCTTTATTAGTTCTTTGGTAATCCTCTATGCAAAATACTATATTTTCTAACATTTGTTAAACATTATAAATTTGGGTTCCAAAATGCTCTATCCCTTTATTGTACTTTCAATCTCTTCCCCTTCGTGGGGTCCAGTATGTGGTTACTCTCCTGCTTTACTCCAGCATCTTTTCCAGTTCCCCAAATTCAAAGTTGACTTGTGCTGGGATACGTATTGTAGGGTGCCTGAATTGTCCTGGAGGTTATTGCTGCTCCTACAAGGGACACGAAATGCAGACATACTTACACAGTCTTTGTCCCTGCCTGGAAATCTGGCCTATCCTCCTGTGAGACAAATGTGTTGGGATTTGGATCTTTTCTCTAATAATAATTTAGTTGGGTGATGAAGTGTTAGAATTGCACAACAAGGCAACCCAGATTTCTCTCTCACTTATTGCCTTCCCAGCTTCCTTTGTTTGTTTGTTTTGACATTTCTTTTGCACATTTTCTGTTTCCTTTTCTTACAGCAGTGTGGTACATCTAAAGCTATACATGTTTTTGCTACTCCCACCATATCCCTTTACTTAACATAATACTCATTTGTGTTTCACACTAAATGGTTTTGTTTTCACCTCCTAGTTACAAGAAGTCTGAAACATTCTTCAGGAAAAGGCACATAAGGAAATATGGACTTAGCCATAACAGCTATATTTGAAATTGTAATAAACACTCAGAGCTATTATTGAGTTTCAAAAATGTGTGTGTGTGGTGTTGCAAGCAATGTGTGGAAGTAATATTTAATATTCTTCTCTTAGTGAGATCTTTTGTTAGTTTTCTGAAATAATGATCTAAAAAGCACTGCAAAGCAGACTTTCTACTAGTTAGATGAAAGTAACTTTCTCCAAAAAGTTTAACACTTTCATTCAGAAACTTGATTGGTGTGGATCTATGGTTCAATAGTTATACAACTTCTCCCACTGTCCTATTTTCTTCTAACTTTATTAAACTTAATTTACAAGCAGAAGAGAAACCCCTGCTAAGGCCAATGCAAGAAGATAAAACTGCCAGTACAGGGTTAAGGACTACCTGCCTGACACATGATTCATTAGGGGATTTATTCATTCAACATCCTTCTGGAATTGTGGACACTAGAACTGGACACAGTATTCCAGAATGGTCGTACCAGTGCTAAATACACGCATAAAATAATCGCTCTCCTTATTGAAAGTCTAACTGACCTATAGAATTCTATCTTCCATATAGGATACATTTTAAAAAAAATCCTTATTAGAAGATGATCCTTTTCAAATTCTATAAGTGTCTAGAATAATTTCTATATAAATCTAGAGGTCTCATCCCTATTAAATTGTAAAGGTCTTTTCCTTATGAGAAGCTTCCTTTCTTCTTTTAGGATACTTAATTTAAGGGAGACATTGGGAAATTCTAAACCATTAGAGGAATGTGGATCATTTGTTGCATCTATACTACTATGCTTTGGACAACTGGGAGCCCCCTCCAGGTTTCCAGCACAGGCTTTTTTATTGCCTCCCAGTTTTGTCAACTGAGTTGGGACTGAGGCTCTCTTGGCATTGCTCTGCTGGCTTCAGGAAAACAGCACCCTCTGTAGGCCCCTACAGAAGTTCCCTTGTTGGCAAGCACTAACACTTTTCAGACTAGCACTTTTCTAGGTTTTGCCTAGAGGGATTCTCTATGTTTTGAATCTGATTACCCTGTAAGGTATTTACCATCCTGATTTTACAGAGGTGATTCTTTTACCTTTTCTTTAATTAAAATTCTTCTTCTAAGATCCTGATTGATTTTTCATTGTTCTTAAGATCCAAGGGTTTGGGTCTGTGTTCACCTGTACAAATTGGTGAGGACTTTTATAAAGCTTTCCCCAGAAAAGGGGGTGTAGGGCTTGGGGGAAGACGTCTCCAAGTGGGCTCTTTCCCTGTTCTTTATTTAACACGCTTGGTGGTGGCAGCATATGGTTCAAGGACAAGGCAAAGTTTGTACCTTAGGGAAGTTTTTAACCTAAGCTGGTAAAAATAAGCTTAGGGGGTCTTTCATGCAGGTCCCCACATCTGTACCCTAGAGTTCAGAGTGGGGACGGAACCTTGACATGGTGCCACAAATACTCTTTCACTTTTCAGAGAGTTCTACAAGACTGCAGGCTGGTTCTCATGCCGCAACTACTCTTTGAAAAATCATATCCTTAATATATGATAGAGATCTGTACAAGCTATGGGTTTTCTTCATGTAGGAATATAGATTGCAATTTGTTTTGGCTTGGCCCTTTAAGCATATTTCATTTTAATGTATGCAAAAGTATCAATCAGCCCATATTCTATGCACATTTCCAGTATTTGAAACATACTCTTATCAAGCGGGTAACTGAGGTTTCTGACTAGATACTTCAAAGGGCTTCCACTAACCATGCCTACCTAGGAGAAAAGATTATGTCCTACAATTACAGGCCTGGAAAAACAGAGCTCATGTTCTATCCCCACATCAACCAATGACTTGTTTACTAGCCTTGGTCAGGATCCTTTTCTTCTGTCTTTTTACTGATTAGAATATGAAGATAATACTTAACTATCTCCAAGAGGTATGGAGAAGCTAGATTTGTTTGTAAAAATGCTTTTGATATTCTCTGATGAAAGACACTAAAGTAGTTCAAAGTTTGATTACTACCAATGAAACACCCTAACCCTCATGTTTTAGCAACACTGGGAATATATCCATGTTCATTCTACTACAGCATGACAAGCTTTACTGCCAGCAAAGAAGCCATAACTCAAACTAAAGAAAATACAATTTATTATATTGTTTGAGTAGTGTCTAGTTATACTTACAGATTTCATTTGACTATAGGACAAACAGAGTGAGCTACAACACTTGAACCACCAAGCTGGCCTGACTATATAGACAAGTTACTCAACTATGTCATTTTAACGTTTCCTACACATTTTGTTTTATATATTGTGTATCTCACTTGAATCTGATGTCCCCACCCCAATGCTGTAGGCTTAAGTTCTGTAAAAAATGCTCAAGTGTAAAAAAACACAAAGCAACAACTACTGCATAGTGAAAGAGGGGAAAGTCTCAAGAAGGTTGCTGTAGCTACTCATGATTCCATTTCTCAGAATCGGTTATGGCTTATCAGTCAAACATCAGAGCAGCATTAGCTGCTGCTAATACATCTGCTGGGAATCTTTCCAGTGTCAGAGTTCACACCATAAAAAATAAACCTACACATCTTCTAAAGTATGGATTAGCACTAGTGCAGGCTGCAAATGTGTGAAACAAGTAATTGGATAGAAAAACCCAAGGGCTACAACTTCCTTCTCATCTGAACAAAATGGTGAGACCAGGAATCTGATAAGAAGAAGAGAACTTGCAGCAGGTGCATGTAGAGACTAAATGTTATGATACCATCTGCACTCATCTAATTCTAGGCACATCGTTGCAGAGAACCATAGAAAAATCAGACAACAGCTTTGACTGTGAGATATAAATCGAGAGTATTGGCTCTGCTCAAAAGCAGGGATTGGAGATTAGTGATAATGGACCATTTTCTAGCATCAAGCCTGGGCCTCCTACCAAAATCTGGTGTCTCTTGGCCAATAGAAAATCAAAACAGCTGCATGCCAGCGACGTACAGCTGTTTATTGTTTGCTGATCCATGCTACAGAATATGCCACATGCGATAAAGCAATTGCTGGATAGTGAGAGCTTAAAAAAAGATGAAACTAGAGTAATCTCATCTTGATAAACAGAGAGAAGAGTAACTAACAAACACACTTCAATTCTGTAAGCCAGTATCCCGAATGAGTCAATCTGCTTATTAAGTTTAGGGATACAGCATGGAACGCACATAGCCTATATGACGGTAGTGATTCTCCAAAGTGTAATGATCATAATAGAACGGCAATTCCTGGAGACCTAACACCACTAGGAGAAACTATGACCACCGCTACCTGTTTTTGCACCTTCCAGCTCTTGAAGTTTGGTGTTTTATTTATACTTGAATAGTTTAATGGTCTTCCTAAAGCTACATAGCAGCCACTTAGGTCTAGAAAGCTATGACCTAAATTTCAGGGTTTTTTTTGTTTGTTTGTTTGTTTTTAAACTAAAAGAGAAAGTAAATTGCAGATTTTTTCCTAAACTAGAGAGTTTAAATTGTAATGCAAAACCATAGCAGCACATTAGCATTTCTACTTTGGAACGAGCTAGAAAAGTTCTGAACGCCCCCTCCTTCGCTATAAAGAGACAAAAGTTCATGCAGTAAAAATGTTTTTCCATAAAAAAATGTAGCAAAAGAAAATATAGAAGAGGGGTCACATGACACTGGCAAGGAGAATGACGGTCTTGCAGCCAAATTCCTGTGGTCTAGAGGTCAGTCCCACTTTGTGCTGTTCTATTTACATTAATCAATTTGTTTTTAAAAGCACTTCCTGTACTGCTGTATTTCCTAATCTATGTATAGGAAATACTCTGATTACAAAAAGTAAATATTAATTAGCATGACATACTAAATGTCTCTCTCCTTTTAAGGCCCAGGTCCACCTTGACATTTTGTGATGCTGCATCTGCAATCCAGTGGTTGGGAGAAGGCTATTTTGATAGTCTTTGAGAGAGCTTCAATACTTCTTCATTCTCAAAGCTCTCCTTCCTTGAGTATTTCTAATTCACTTTCTATGACTGGCAGGAAGCATGACAGGTAAAAAGTGGTGCATCATGTTTGGGGAAAGTTATCTGTTCCCCCATCTGGTCAAAACTGGAATGTCTGGAAATTAAAATTCAACAAATTCAGACTAGAAATAAGGTGCAAATTTTTAACAGTAAGGTTAACTAACAATTGGAACAATTTGCCAAGAGTTGTGGTGGATTCTCTATCACTGGACATTTTAAAATCAAGATTGGGTATTTTTATAAAAGATATGCTCTAGTTCAAGCACAGCTATGACTTGAAGCAGGAATTAATACAGCATACTCTTATGGCCTGTGTTATGCAGGAGGTCAGACAAAACAATCACAGCAGTCCCTCTTGGCCTTAAAAATTTATTAATCAAAGAGATGGTAGCAGTTGTCTTTGCTTTGACAACCCTCTAGGGAAATGGGTCTGACACAGGGCCTCTCATATCCAGACATTCAGTTGAGCCACAGTGCCCCTAGTGTAGCAAATATATCAATAGTTGAAGTCATCCTTCAAAGAAGGGTCAGCACTTGAGGACATTCAGACCCCTGCTTTGCTCAAGCATAGGAATGTCTCACTGTATTCGAATGAATACCTGCATTGATCTAACGATATGGTAAATAGCACAATTGGCACTTTACATCAGTGTAGACATAACAGGCCCTATTCTGAGTTCTAGCCAAGGTGCGCTTGGTGCAGTACTCCAATACCAACTATCAAAGACCAATATGACTGTGTGAATTCTTTATGCCCCTCAGCCTCAATCCTCCCAAACCAGTAGCTCGTATAGCAGCTCTCTCTCTCTCTCACACACACACACACAAAATCATGCATTCCCTCATAGCCTGGTCCCTTCATTTTTCTCTATATATTAGTCATCTCTGGGCACATGTGGAAGACACCACCTTGTAGGAGGAAAGAGCTTCAGGCAGGATTTGGGGCATTAACCAATACACAGATACAGGGTGTTTAAGGGCAAAAGGAACCATTAGGTCATCTATTTTGATGTCCTGGGTATCACAGGCCATATAATTTCACCCAGTTGAGCACAATACCTTGTGTTTGGCTAAAGTGCATCTTCCAGAAAAGCATCCAGACATCAAGAGGTAGAGAATCCACCACTTCGCTTGGTAGTTTGCTCCAAAGCTCACTGTTAATGTGTGCCTTATTATGAAAGGGCAGGGAGAAACAATGCTGGGACTGTGACTGGTGGAAGGGAGGATGACAAATGGCAGAGATGGGTTGGAGAACGTGATAGCTTGGAAAGTCTGTCCATGTACCACTTATGAATTCTGATTAATTTTATTAACTCTATGCTTAACTCTGTGCATTGTTTCAGGGGCTATGTCACAAATCGTGCCCCATCTGGAAGCAGCTAAAGGACAACCAAAGAAGTCATTAACATGGAATGACTTTGGGAAAATGAATATGCTAAAAAGAGATTGGCCAAGCTAAAGGAAGATGGTTATCCAAGGTTGTTTGCAGGTGGCAGGGGAGGAGGAATGTGGGGCTTGGAGAAATGGAAGTTCATCAGAAAAGGAGAGCAGAGAAATCAGCATCAGAAGCTGCTATTAAAAAGACCCATGGTCTCTGAGCTAGAGGAACCATTTCACTACTGGACCTGAACAAGCCAGAGAGATCTTATTGCAGGGGCAGGGAGAGAAAACCTGAAGGCTGAGTAAGAGGAGAGAGTCTTGGGACCGTGAAATGACTGACCAACAATCCAAAGAGCTCTTGGAGTAGCAAGGATGTAGGAGGGAGGTAGCATGCAGGTTTTGTTATTTTGCATGGATCCACAATTGTCTAGGCTTTGTGTGTGAATGAAGTGTGTACTGTGTGATTAATAAGTTATTTTGAAAAGTCTCTTGAGTTCTTTACAGTAAGTATTGTGCGTCCCCAAAGCATAACACTGTAAATTGCAGTATCTAGGAGAGTGGAGCTCTGGATAAGCTACTGGGGAGAGAGTTGGAGGGTGGGGAGTTCATCCCTGATCTTGGGGACCAAGGCAGCTAGACAGTGGGGTCCCACTTCTGCGAAAAGTACTAGACAGGGAGTCTGTATCCCAAGAGTGAGCCTGCGAGACCAGAGAGGATGGCTGGATTCTGTTCGGACTGTATAGAACCACACAAAATTCAGCGGGGGCAGCTTGAACACATCTATGATGCATGGACTGGGGGAGAATAATTACAGTGGCAGTCACTGAAGAAAGGTGAGAACGTGAGTGAACTGGTTTTGGGTGCGGGGGGGGGGGGGGAAGGAGCTGTATGTTAGAGAGGCGGGGGGTAGGGACATCTGAAGGGAAGAAGATGGAGAAGAAGAGAGTGTGTTATTGGAGGACATCATTGGCAGTGGAAAGAGTCATGTTTTCCCTCTCTGTGGAAGAAGAGATTTTACCAGGAGCTGGTAGAGCTTTCCATAAGTGCTGCTAGAGGGCTCAGAAGAGTATTGCCTAATCAGACAGCTGAGAGGAGGTGGTGGGAAATGGATGGAATGGCAGTACCTTCCCATAGCAAGAGGCCTGTGGCCTAAAAAACAGAGGATCTGCACTGGTGAGCAGGAAGTGAATCTTTCTGATGTGGACTGTAGGGATTGCATGTGTGTTGATCTCTAGATTTGCACATATTTAGTAAGTGTCCCTGTAAGGGAAAGCAGTCTGTTGCCCACCAAGAGTTGTCTCTCGGGTTTTCCGTGCCCTAAGCAGAAGAGTAAAGTGTCCTCCTTCTGATAATCTACAGCCACTAAATGTTTTGCTGCTGTAAACAATTGCTTGTGTAGTCATCCCTAACCAGCACTAGATGCTCATGCCTATTTGTTTGGAAGCAGGCTGACCACAGAATCCCTATTGCTAGCTCATTCATGGATGTGTGTGAGACCAGCATATTTGAGTGTTACTTAAATCTTCTGCCAATCAAATGATCAGAACATTCTGAAAGTGTTTTACAGAAGATCAGTAAATTGCTGCTATTTTATTGTTAACAACATTTTGTTATGTAGGAGCCCACAAATTTTCCTTTGATACCGTCACAAATACAAGAGACAAGAACTAATCAAAAAGAGGAATTCTTTTTTATATAATTCATCAAGGAAGAGAGAACATTAAATAAACTAATCAAAAAATAAATCATATGGCACAAAGCCATTTGAATTTGATTCTAGTAAAAAAAAATCACCTATTTCTGTTAAAAATGTTTAATGTTAGAAAAAATGCTATTTTCAGCATACAAGTGACCCAGAGGAGGAGTAAATATACACAGACACACCATACTAGATTCATAAAGGGTACCCAAGTGTAACTTTTGGATGCATGCTGCCTAACTTGGGATTGTGAATTCCACTAGGCTCCCAAGGTCCCTATACAACGCATGGGAAGAGTTAGATGCCTAAAGATGGGATTCACAGGAGCCTGCATGGTGAGAGGGGAATCACTTAAGCTAGTCAATTGGAACTGCAGCTGAGAGGAAAGTGACCTTAGCACTACCCCTCAAAAGGAAGCTAGGTGCCTAACTCTGGACTAGAGGCAGATCCCAATCCTTGCTCAAGATTCAAAGCTATGAATCTTCTCCTGAACTTGGGCACTAAAGCCAGGTCAGCCCTTTCTCAAGAAAAAAAAAAAGAGGGGGGCAGGGAGGTGCTGCTTCTCCCATTTTTGGTCCAAATCCCTCTGCTGCCCACTTTGTAGCAGGCACTTCCCAGGTGAGTAGCCTAGCCACGGCATTATGGAGTGATTCTCTCTCAGAGCCAGTGATTATGGAAGTATTTCCTATGAAGTGAAACAGTTTTGGCAGGAGAGTGTGAGAGCCATCCTAAAATACCCTTGCATAGCCCAGTGGTTAGGGCACACCCCTAGGAGGTAGAAGACCTGGTTTCAACTCCTTGCTTTGCATCGGATAGAGAGGAGGGATTTGAACCTTGTCTCTTACATCCTGAGTGAATGCTCTAATCCAGCAGTTCTCAAACTGTGGGTCGGGACCCCAAAGTGGATCACAACCAGTAGCGTAGCTACAGGGGGAGCAGGGCAGCGGCCACCCCCCACTGAGCAGAAGTAGCGCCTTTTTAATTCTTTGGCGCCTTTTAAATTTTTACTCACCCGGCGGCGCGCCGGGTCCGGGGCGGCGGCGCGCCGGGTCCGGGGCGGCGGCGCGCCGGGTCCGGGGCGGCGGCGCGCCGGGTCCGGGGCGGCGGCGCGCCGGGTCCGGGGCGGCGGCGCGCCGGGTCCGGGGCGGCGGCGCGCCGGGTCCGGGGCGGCGGCGCGCCGGGTCCGGGGCGGCGGCGCGCCGGGTCCTTCACTCGCTCCGCTCTTGGGCGGCATTGCAGTGGCAGGTCCTTCAGTGCCGCCGAAGACCGGAGCGAGTGAAGGACCTGACGCCGAAGCACTGCTGAAGGCCCAGAGCGCCGCCTGCCCTGCCGCCCAAGACCCAGAGCACTGCCAGGTGAGTACTAGTGAGTGGCGCCTTTTATTATTTTTTTTTAAATCTCCGCTCCCCCTGTTTTCTCCACCTGGCTACATCACTGGTCACAACCCCATTTTAATGGGGTCGCATGGGCTGGGTTAGACTTTCTGGGACCCAGGGCTGAAGCCCAAGCCTGAACCCCACTGCCTAGCAGGGCCAATTGGGGGAGGAGGAGGGCAGGAGAGCCATTTGGAGTGGGCATCAAGCTCAAAGGGGGCCTCAAATTTAGACACGTGTTAATATTTTGGCATTTGATAAATTTTGCAACTTGTTTTTATGCACATCCCTATCAGCAAATAAGAGATGTGATTTGGTAAAAGATATAATTTTTTTGTTAACTGATATAGATTGTCATATTAAAGAGTTAAAAATTTTCATGCATACTACTAAAAATATATCTGTTCTGAAGGCACAAGATTAGACCATGATTAACATGTCCTCTCACATCAGCTGATTATATAAACAAACCACTACTATTGGCTGGTGCTGGATCAAGTGCGTGTTGAAAGGTAGAGAATTGTTACATTTTAGTGTCTTTATCGTTTTACATCTAGTTGACTAAGGAATTATTTATGTGTGAGAATTCCTCATTATCATCTTCATATGGTTGCTAAAAGAGGTGACTGGTTTGTTGGTTGGTTGGGCCCTAGCTTGGCCATCGTCACAGGCTTTAGTAGTCTATAGGCCCAGATTCAAGGTGAAAATTTGTGAGGACAATCTTGTACAGTGAGTTTTGTGAGGACACACATTTGACATATTTGGACATTATCCCTCGGTCTGTATCCGTGTTTTTACTCATACATTCTAATCCTCCCTCCCTTTCCCTCTCTCTCAAATTTCTTTGTCTTCAGCTCAGCCTGTTATATTATACCTTGTGGGCTTGAGTTTTGATTCAGTGATAAGGAAAATAACCTGTCTGACTGTTTCATTTTATGTTCTTAATTAGTATTCCTTCATTTTAAGTCTTTTCAGCATTTGTGTATCTGTTTACATTAGAAGATTTCAAGTGTAGATAAACTACTTATTTACAGCAGAATATTTCAAGTGTGGATAGGCTACATATTAACCAGATAGATCACTATGAAGGGGAGATTTGAAAGTGGTGCAAGCAAGAGACAGCAAAAACAACTGAGTGAAGCAGCAGCTAAGAGCTCAAAGCCAATAACTTCATTTCTCAAACACTGGAAAACACACCTTACCCAACAAACAATGCTACAGATAATGAAAAACTCTGCAACTACAAGAGGTGATATTTCAATGCCAATACCTGAACATGAGGATAGTAGTCAAGAAGGAGATGTGCCAACAGTAACAGATGCAGCAGAAGATCCTGTGTATGATCAAGAAACTCAACAGCAACAGGAAGATGTAGATCTTACACAGCAAGAGCAATTCATGAATATTACAGGTTTGACTGTGACTGACATTGGAATTATTGACAAGAGCAATGCTTCCCAAATGCAATCTTTTCTTCAAATTAGTTGTTTTGAAATTCCAAGTAACATTCCATGAGATGCTGATAATCATGCCTTCCCTACTTGTCTGCTGACAAAAAAACAAACTCTTCCAAATCGTGAGACCTGCACAAGAGACTGGTTATGCTGCGTAATCTGTGGTTCTTTCAACCTAAAGCTCTTTGTAACTTTTACTCTGTGCGAGGCAGTGTCAGGAAATAAATCAGGATAGACATGGCTATCCAACTGATAGATGGTTGGCACAAACAGGACAACACAGGAGTGTTTTCACTTAAAGCTAAACTTTACTTAGTCTCAAGCACTTATATACAGGTCTGCAACAGGTTAGTAAGACACCCTCAACCCTTGAGAATTACCAAAGCTGAGTGTGGCTCTTGAGTGGCACAATGGCAGCCTGTCTGCTAGCGGGGAACACAAGATGCATCCAGAGGAAGAGTCCAGTCCTGAACAGTCCCCCTCAAACTTTTCCCCCTTATTTATACATTAGTAATAGAATGACGTCCCTTAAAGCAAACTTGTTAAGTAAGCAGTTTCAATGGTCAAGTGAGAGGTTCCTTCTGATTATTGATTAACCAGGTGTGGGTTTTTCCCCAGAGTTTGCAGCCTTGAGGCCCCAATAGACATTCCTGGGGCACATCCTGCTCTTTAAGATGCATGTGTCAGCAACTTCAACACAATTCTTATCAGGAAGGACGCGGGGTTAAGCTGCCCTCTCTGTGGCACCCAGAACCCCCTTCCCCTCCTGCCTTGGTTAAGTTAAGCCTGCTGACTTGGCTAATTTACAACCTGCTGACTTAGCTGCTTTTAGCAATAAGCCATAGTGGTTTCAGGCACTTTAGTGGTTTGCCAAAGTCTCCCCGTACAGCTGGAGTACGGAAAAACAATCTCTGTACTGTGCACACTGCTTCATTTTGAACAAAAAAGTGCTGCAAATGCATCAGTTCTCTCTGATCAATCAGGATGGAGCATCAACAGAGGTTGGAGGAAGCTGAAAGACCGAATACCATCGCGAGAGCTCAGCATCACACAAAGAAAACTATGTTGCATGGAAAATCAGCCAGTAGGGCAGCATCAGCTGAAAGTTCAGTTGAGAATTTACTCTTAACTGAACCCTCTACAGAAACTAACTGGAAAAAACTTCTTGAGCGCAGCCTGACTGTCATCCTTTTTCTTTCTGAGTGAGGATTGGCTTTCTTTGGTTCCAGTCAACATACTGGTGATCGTGCAAATGGAAACTTTCTAGACATAGCTGAGCTCCTCAGCAAATATGACCCATTTTTATTGGAGCATGTTAAATGTGTTTGAGAATTGCAAGAGAGTCAAAAGTGCATGCAAGTCCATTATCTCTCCACATGCATACAAAACGAGTTTATTGAGCTATGTGGGTCATTCGTACAAACAATTCTTGATGAGATTTGAAATGCCAAGTATTTTTCAATCATTGTTGATGCCATTCCAGATTGTTCTCACAAGGAACAGACTACTATGGTTATTTGATATGTTAAGATTGTAGGCAGCTCAAAATTTTCAATTGAAGAAAGGTTTATTTTGTTTGATAATTTCATGAGAAAAACTGCAAAAGAAATTGCTGATCAAGTACTAGGAATTCTAGAAGGTTTTAAGTTAGATTTTCAAGTCTGCATTGGTCAAGCCTATGACAATGGATCTAATATGGCTGGGAAGTACAAAGGTGTACAAGCAGTTCTGCTTGAGCATAATTCAGACTGTATTTTCTCCAGCTTTGGAAACCACACACTAAACCTTGTAAGTGTTGACTGTGCTGAATCATGCAAGGAGGCAACTACTTTGTAGCTGTTGAGCAAATGTACAATCTCTTCAGGAGCAGTCCACAAAGATGGGAAATTCTAAAGCAATATCTTTCTGTTTCACTGCATGGGATGTCCAAAACTAGATGGTCTGCACGGATTGATGGTGTTCAACCAGTTGCTCAGCATTTGAATTCAGTGAGAAAGGCTTTAAATGAGCTTTAATCTCTCAATCTCACTGCACAGGATCTAACTGAATTCAGTCTATTCAGAAGCACATGTCCAAATTTGAATGCATTCTGATGTCATCTTTGTGGATGAAGCTGCTTATAATGATCCACCAAACTAATCTGGTAATTGAAGCACACAGTTCTACACTTGATGTAGAGAGGGACAACACTGAAAGTTTTATCAATGACATTCAACAGATTCGTGAATAATGGGATGTGAGTCCAAATTAGTAGCACAGAATATTGGCATTTCATCTGAGTTCTCCACCAATCACAACTTACCTACTGAATCCAATGCCGAGCAGCATTATAGGGTCAATGTCTTCCTTATCATCATTGCATAATGACAGGTTTCAGAGTAGCAGCCGTGTTAGTCTGTATCTGCAAAAAGAAAAGGAGGACTTGTAGCACCTTAGAGACTAACCAATTTATTTGAGCATAAGCTTTCGTGAGCTACAGCTCACTTCATCGGATGTGAGCTGTAGCTCACGAAAGCTTACGCTCAAATAAATTGGTTAGTCTCTAAGGTGCCACAAGTCCTCCTTTTCTTGTCATCATTGACTCTATTCAGTCAGGTCTTACACATTGATCTGAGTCACTTACAACTAATTTGTACCCTTTTTGGGTTTCTTTGGCAGTTCAACAGACTGAGTAATGAAGATCTACTTTCTGCAGCTGAACAGTTTCAGCAACAGTACAACAAAGAAATCTCAAAAGATCTCAGTGATGAGGTCATCTTCCTCAAACAAATGCATTCCATGAACTTTAAATTGGATTGCAAGCCAAAGGAATTGCTTCAAGAAATACTCGAACTTGGACTCTCTGGGGCGTTTCCTAATATCACAATTGCATTGTGTATTTTCGTCAGTTTGCCTGCATCAGTGGCTTCAGGTGAGTGGACCTTAAACATGTTTAAGCAGGTAAAGAACTATCACTGTTCAACTATGGGACAAGAGCGTTGAAGGGGCTCGCCATGCTTAATATCAGCTGTGACATTGCACCAAAGCTAGATTTTTCCTCAATAATTAGTGCATTGACTTGCACAGAAAAAGGCTAGAAAAGCATTTGTTAAATAAAAAAATTGAAATTATGCCTCACTTTTTTTGGTGCCTTTTTTATTTTTATTACGGCTAGGGGCCTCAAAAGCTGAAAGTTGCTTGGGCCTATCTGGACCTCTGAGAGGGCCTGCTGCCTGGGGATGAAGGGCTTCAGCTCTGGGTGGAGGGGCTCAGGCTTCAGCTTCATCCCTGGGCAGTGGGGCTCAGATCACAGGCCCCCTGCCAGAGGCTGAAGCCCTTGGGCTTCGGCTTTGGCCCCCGCACCCATGGTGGTGGAGCTTGAGCTTTGGCTTCCCCACCCGGGGCGGTGAGGCTCAGGCTTCTTTTCCCCCTTCTGGGGTCATGTAGTAATTTTTGTTCTCAGACGGGGGTCGCGGTCCAATGAAGTTTTAGAACCGCTGATCTTATCATTGGACTGGGGGGGGCGCGGAGGGGCAGGCTGATCCAGTAGGTGGCTTCTCAGCATGCCTATCACATTGGGCCAAGCAGGCAAGGTAGGCAGGGAAATTCTGATGGAGGTGGTAAAGCTTTCCGTAGAAATGGTTACTGGATTATTTTTTTTTAAAACACTAGCAAAAAACATTTAATTTTTCATACCTCATTCTTGAAAACAGCTGAATTGTTTTTGCTAAAAACTTTCTAAAAATATTTCAGCCTGAGGAAGACACCTGGCATGGAAATTTCAGCCCAAAGCATTAAAGTTTGGCAAAGTTAGAACTAAATGTAAACAGGGACATATAACAGAAAGTGTTAGGCAACCTTAACTATAGTCCTTAACTATAGCAGTGGTGTCCAGAGGCCCCTATAAGGAATGAGTTCTCCTATTTCTAGATACTGTACAAACACACAGGGAGATATAGAGATCCAAACCTAAGTCAATCACAGTAAGTTTTATGTTGAGAACTACCAAACAGCTGCAATGCAATTAATGTTGTGTTGTGCATTCATAGGTTCAGAACTGCCATGTGGCAGTTATCTCAGATAGTGTGCTGTTTTAAATACTGACCAAGGCAGCCATAACCTAAGCATTAGAGTTAAGGAAAACCTGAAACCTCTCAGCCAAGTGTGGCTGTTAATCTAGTACTACTATGATTTTGCTTTTTGATCCTGTAACATGTAAATTGTTGATATTACAGTAGTGCCTGGAAGGCAAGGCTCCATTGTGTAACGCACTGTACATACTCATAGTAGGAGACAGTCCCATCCCAAAGAATTTTGGCCCAGATTTTTAAAAGGTATTTAGGCATTGTCACAATGCCTAACTGATTTAGGAGCCTAAATATCATTTGCAAAAGGGATTTAGGCACTTAGGAGTCTAAGTGCCTAAATCCCTTTTGCAAATGATATTTAGGCTCCTAAATCAGTTGGGTGCTGTGATCCTCAGTGTTGCAACACCTAATACCTTTAAAAATCCAGGCCTTACAGTCAAAATGAACCAAGGCAAGGCATAGAGAAGTGAAGTTAATTGCCCAAGATAACACAGGAGATCAATGGTAGAGTCAGGAATAGGTCCAACTTCCAGTCCAGTACACTACGTTACATGTTGCTGTTTTATCCTTGAGCTTCCTCAGCAATTAATGGTAGCCATAATTTCCTTAGTGCCATGGGAACAAGCTTTACATTTTCAATCCTTCAAAAGCAGGTTCAATTACTTACCTTTCAAAGATTTTCCTTAGCTTCAATGTTTGTCTTGTGTCCCTCCGCTAACATGTTATGACTGGAACACTATAGAAGAGATTATACTAGGGCAGGGGTTCTCAAACTTCATTACACCATGACCCCCTTCCAAAACCAAAAATTACTACATGACCCCAGGAAGGAGCGGGGGAAAGCCCGAGCCCTGCCACCCTGGGTTGGGGGAGAGGAGGAGCGGGGCCAAAGCCTGAGCCCCACCGCCCCTGGCAGGGGGCCAAAGCTGAAGCAGGGCTCTAACCTGAGCCCTGCCACCTAGGGCTGAAGCCTTCAGGCTTCGGCATCAGCCATGAGCCCCAGCAAGTCTTAAGCCAGCCTTGGCAACCCCATTAAAATGGGGTTGGGACCCACTTTGGGGACCCCTGTACTAGGGATTTGAACAGTGGCAATAAGCACTGTATAAAATGCCCAAAAACAAATAAAAAAGAGAGATCCAAATATTAGAGAGGGTATAGAAACGGTTGAAAAATGACTGGGGGAAAAGCTATTTTCTTCACAGCTTATCTGACCTGAACCCCTGAAACATTATCCTATCTGTAGTATATGACTTTCCCCCCAGATTTGCTGCATGCTCTTTTTTCCCCCAAAAGAAATGGATATAGAAACTGAAGTGGTCCTGAAAAGACCTAGATTGATCAACTTCATTTTTGGTGCTACATACTATGCAAAATGTGCTCTGTCAGAGTGGTCTTTTAGGTCCCATCTCTTGCCTGTACCTATTTTACACCCAAGTCACATGACCAAGAACAGGCAAGGTCTGATTGAAAGTGTCAGGTGACAGATCATGTGATGGAGGAATATATAAGCTCCTTGCTCAGTATAGGAGAATATGGGGTTGAGACAACACTTGTGAGAGTTTGTCTGTTGGGGAGCCAGGACAGAAGCCTTGGGGGTAGCTGGTTGTTAGTAATTTCTCCAGGTAGGGAGCTGAGGAAAGGTTTAGAGACCCTAGACTTGTGGTTAAAATTTCCTCAGTTATCTAGGATAACTGCAATCTGGGAGGGCTTGAGAGAGAAGACCTAGAGACAAGCTAAAGAAAGATTTTTGGGAGAAGTTTGTTTGTTGGGGAGCCAGAGGAAAAAGCCAGATTAGAAACAGATACTAAGGAAGAGGTGGAGTAGAGCAGTTTTTGATTTATGGTAGAGGGCTACCCCACAACTTCAAGTCCTGGGCGTTTACAGTAGAGGGAGGCCAGGGCCTAAAATGACATCTAGAGAGGTAGCATGGAATGCTCTGCACTGAGGGACCTAAGATTGTTCAGCTTGAGGAGGTCAAAAAAATATCCTGAATTGGCATTTAGGAATTTTGAACATGGAGAATTGGGCATAGCTATCCACTTAAACTTTCTGTTGCCTTGAAAAAGAAAAAAAACTTTTGATTTAAAGCACCAGTTTAACCTATCTGCTACAAAGAAAACTGAGAAAGATGACAAATCTCCATCCTCGACCAGGTAAGCACTAGTTTGCTGTTTACCTTTCCTCCCTCCACCTCACCTCACCTCCCTGCGTCTGCGGCATCCACAGTTGGATCTTGTCTTAAGCTGAAGTTGTGAGCTCTTTAGGGGCACGGACAGTCTGCCTGCAACATGTTTTTACAGTGCATAGAACAAAGGACATCATGTTCCTTGGTTACAGCCCCTAGATGCTGCCAGAGTACAATTAAACTTACAAGACTGTGCTAAACCTGTTCTTTGGAAGTCTCTCTACAGTGTGAGGAACAAGAAAATGTGCCTTAGTCTTATCTTACAGGGGTCACTACTAGGTGGGAGAGTGCAGGTCAGTTTCCATGCCTGTTCAGTTGTTAGCTTTTCTGCTGTGACAGCCAGCCAATTAGTGCAAAATGCATTGGTGGTTTCCACTTGTGATACCACTGATAACTGACAAGACTTTGTATATACTAGAATACAGTACAGATGAAAATACTTTTTTGTAACTCAGTGTATTGTCATGTCTGTATTTGGTATCCCATAGACCGTGTGTCTAACAACCTTTCACATGCTGAGAAAAATCTATTTGAAAATGCTCTATCTTCAAGGATAGAAAGTGGTATAAATCCTGACTTTTTTTTGTCTAGACTATAATCTGGTTTTCCAGAGCAGACTCTCTACAACCAATTTCTTCACTGAAACAACATATGTAATTTCCCCTTTAAAAAAGAAACACACATCAAGAGGTGTTGTGATTGGGAAGACAGCTTTTTAATGGTGCTGTAGAATAGAATAAACTTTGTACTTGCCACAGATTAGTATTTAAATAGCTTGCTTGGATGTATTCACAGGTAATTACAAAAAACAAACAAACAACAAACAACCCCCAACCACCCTAACCTTTAATTAGATACCACTTTCAGAATTAAAGTTATTTTGCCTCAACTCCATGAATTTAGCCTTTTTTGGGGAACTTTATCACCCCCAGGTGAACAGTTGCCTTTACACACACAATAGATTCTGCCTCCCATCTGTACAAAAACACAGGAGACTTCATGAAGCAACACATGGTTTGCTTGTTTTTCTAGTGAAAAGTGTCATCTTAATTCATTCTCTCTCTCTCTCACATACACGTGCACACACACACACAAAGAGTTGGGAAGAAAGAATGTGTTTAAACCCTGGATTTGTGCTGGAAATGGCCCACCTTGATTATCATACACATTGTAAGGAGAGTGATCACTTTAGATAAGCTAGTACCAGCAGAAGAGTGGGGTGGGGGGAGAGAGAACCTTTTGTAGCGGTAAACACCCATTTTTTCATGCTTTGTGTGTATAAAAAGATCTTCTATACTTTCCACAGTATGCATCAGATGAAGTGAGCTGTAGCTCACGAAAGCTTATGCTCAAATAAATTGGTTAGTCTCTAAGGTGCCACAAGTACTCCTTTTCTTTGTGTTTATTGAGGTTTGCTTTTCAAAAGCAAGTGTCCTTCAGTAGCTAACGAGTGTTTGAATTTGATATTTATCTTCATGTTTATTTCATGCTATAACTAGATATTACAGCATTTAGTTCTAGATCCTGCAAGGACTTAACCACATGCTAAAGTCTGGTCTAATGAAGTCAATGGGGCTACTTACAGGTTGTAAGCATGTCTTTAAGCTTAAGGGAAAGATCCTCAGTTGGTGTAAATTGTTATAGGCCCACTGAATTAAACGGCCCAATGACAATTTCCACTACCTAAGGATTGTCCCGTAAGTTTTTGCAGGAGCAGGACTAAGCTTGTCTACACTGCTGATTAGCTCAGCAAGCTGTGGTGTAAATGTACAGGGCACTTGCCTCCTATGAATTAACTGATCATGTGGACTCTGCTTACAGTAGCATGCTTTGATTTATTGCTATTTCAAACTGCAATATATCAGTGTATATGGAGCTTTTAATGTGCAGTGAGGATGGTCCACATGGCAAATTTAGCATGCAATAAGCTAGAGTGCTGTACATTCACACACTAGCTTGCTGAGCATTAAGTCTGTGTGAGGAAGCCCTTGGAGAGCAAGTTCTTTGAAGCAGGACCATCTCTTCATACCTGTGTGTCAAGCACCTATCATGTTTCGGGCATGCTATTGTATCTACTTACCATTTCAAGTGAATGCTATGGTTTGAGCCGGTGAATCTTTCATTGAAAGCCTCTTAAATTAAAACTGACTTTTTGACAATGAAAAAAATCAATTTTTTTATTTTGCTAATGAAAACTGGACATCTTTGGTTACCTTTTTAGTTTTCAAAAACTAAAAATTCTTCAAAGGCAGTTCTAGAAAAGCAAGTACATTTTTTGGTTTTTGTTTTTCAGTGAAAAAGCTTTACTGACCATACCAAAAACATTTGCAGAAAGCTAGGGATTTTTGTCCCCCCTACCCTCCAAATTTGCATTTTTAACTAACTCTAGTTAGATTACTGGGTTAAAACTCACTGAAGTGGCTTTATCCTGTTAGAGGTATTGGGCTTCAGTGGAATTATTCTTACATCAATGTAACAGAGTAGAAATAGGCCTGCTGTGTGTCTTGCCCGTTTTACTGGTAGCAATGCAATGATTTCTCCACTTGCTCTCCTGATCCCTTTTCCCCTCAAAAAAAAGTTGGAAAAATTTTTTTTTGTGCAGATTCAATTCGTATGGAATTTTCCTTTAAAACATTTGGAATGAAATTTACTGTTCTTAAAAAGCAGAAGATTAACAGCACAAAATGGGGTATTAGAGAAGGTGACAAACCTTGCCATTTGACCTGAGCTAGGAAATAAAAGGCAAACATATCTCACTACACCACCCTGTCCCTCCTCCCCCCCCCCCCCCGCCAAGTCTCCTCATGTTTCTCACACACAACTAAAAGTGCCCACTAGGCTTTTGGATCTGAACCTTGACAGTCTGTTACTCTGAAACATGAGCAACTTATTTTACCTAGTTTTACCGAAGCTAATGGAGACAGAAATAAGCTCTTATGATGTCTCTTTATCCTGTGAAGCTTTCTGCAACTGTTTATCTTGACATTCTGGAAAGTGACTGTGCTTCATCATCCAGTTATGAAAACAGATATAAGAGTAGCACTATCCCTTACTACTAGGTGCATCAGCTTAGGGCAAAAAGTTGATTGCTTCTCGCTGGGAAAGCAGACTTTAAATGAGAAAAATACTTGATGTGCATGCATGCCCCTCTGGTTTCCTGCACTCACGTCCATCTTAGTTTGGCACTGTGCGTATTAGTTGGTTGGATCATCTCACTTTGGTCAAGATGCCAAGCACTAACTGCTTTATATGGGCACTCTGCATAATTAGGCAAGTGGCATCATTTGCAGCTGGAATGCTCTTCTCAGTGACATACTTGAAGCATTGGTGACTCATGCCTCTTAACAATTGAGTACCCCTGTTTGTGTGCCCAAAAAGCAAAAAGAGCCCCTTCATGGTGGATAAAAGGAAGACATGGAAAACAAGAGAATTTTTGGCTGCCAAAAAAGGCTGGTTGTAGTGCAGCTGGCAATTTGGACAACTTACAATACATTCAATAGGAAAATACTGTTTATACTGCAGCAACAGAGAAACTAAACCACCCAAGACTGAGGTTGTGCCCTTGATTTGAGAAGTTGGCTGCTGTCTGTATAAAGGCATAGAGTGGAAGAGGTACAACTTTGTACTAGTCTAGGTGGTTCTATCAAAAGCTAAAGTCTCTGTGCCACAGGAATAGTGTGGAAGGGCTATCCGCTCCTCCTGAGTTAGGGTATGGCTTTACGTCAGGTGAGCTATAGGAGCTTGCCCAGAGTCCACAGCCAAAAACTATTGAACTCTGACTCTTTCTTCCTTGCAGAATAGAATCCTAAAATATTGCAGTAGTAAAGTATGTGAGATAGTATGCCAAATAAATAAATAGATAGATGAAAATGCTTAATATACTAAATCATGACATCACCAGAAACTTCGATCATGAGTGTGTCCTAAATAATGTACAATTAAAACCCATTTAACTGTTAAGGATAGGTGCTATGTTCCCAGTGCTGCTCTGAGCCTCTGCCCATAGCTAGTTTCACAAGTAGCTTGGACAGTTCTAGTTTTTAAAGGTTTTTTTTTTTTGGTCCCAAGTTTCTAAATGTCAACGCATGTGTATTTAAAAGCATTTGTTGTTTTGTTCAACTTCTAGGAGGAAACTAAATGACATGGAGACAGTGTAAGACAAGAACAGTGAAATTTTAAAGATTGTCATTGTTGGTATGATGACCTATTGGGGTCCTTGTGGCAGATAATGAGGTATGAACAACTGGATCATGTTTTTCCTACATAGTTAAGCACCAAATCCAAGATCTGTTGGTGACAATAGCCCATGAGGATATGAACTTAGAAAGCATAAGATTCAATTCTCAGGGGATATTTATGACAAGTAGGCAAATACTGCTGCATCTACCAAAAACTCTTCTTTAGAGAGTCTAACTATCATGTGTACTTTCACATATTTCCAATCCAAATATAGCATACTGGCTGCTAAGGTCATGTAATGTCATGTTCTGTTATATACTTTCCAGTTACATCAATTCTTGGAATTCTAAAGAGAGTGAAAAGAATAAACTCTTGTTCTGTATACTTCTCAATGTGAAACTGTACCTCCTGTACCTGGTACAAACACCCACTCCCCTACCAACCATCAAAGGCCCTTCCCTCCTCTACACAATCTGTTGTGCAGAATGAGATCACTGTTCCCTATCCATCCTCTGTGGCCCATCTCCTCTCAGCTGAGAGCATCACACATGTCTGTACTAGCTTGCCTCACTTCATGGAGCCGGTTCTGGGCTCTCGGCTAGTAAGACTACAGCCCTAGCTGCTGTTGCTCTGCATGAAGCAGCAAACACTTGCACCTGGTAACAAGGGGAGGCAAGATCAAAATCACTGGTGATCTGAGATGCTGTCAGAAAGGGAGACGGAATATTATGACTGGTTCTCTGGAGTCCGATCAGGGCCTCTTCCACAGTTGTCACAGGCCACATATGCTTAAAATCCTCTAACCAACAAGAGCGATCAGTCCTGATTTGCATGGGGGAAGGTGGGGCAGCAGAAAATAGAGACAAGAAATGTATATTTTTCACCTGTATGCAATTATTTGTGTTCTAGCTCAGTAACCTAGCAATAGACATATTGAATTGGCTGTGCTGGAAATAAATGTGTAAAACCTAATCATGGATAATAAATCTCTTTAATTCTGCATAATCACTTACAGTATAGGTTGCAGAATGTGGCTTCTCATCTGTTGAGCAAGGTTAGCCAAAATGCTGAATGCGAGGCAAGGCTTTGACTTGGATATCTGAAGCTGGATCCTAGTTATCTCAAATTGCCTACTTTGCCTCTCCATGTATTATACTAGCTAATCAACAGAAAAGTCCATTTCCCCCTCATCTGGAATTTGTTGCTAGTTGTGTGGTTTACTGAAGCCTATGTTTAAAACAACAAGCAGCTATCCCTTTAGAATCCTAGGGGTTTCCTGGTTGCTGGCTAGTAGACTCCGAGGAAAGTGTGCAATCTGTGTCCTCAGTCTGCAAAGAGCCAGTCTTCAAGATGTCGGAGTAGAGTACACTGGGATGAGTAGTGCCTGTCTGCATTAGGAAGTGGCCTGCTTTGTGTCTCTCTGGTTTTGATTCTTGTGTACTAGGAAGGGTTCTAGATTCTAAGAAATAAAGTAGTGTTATATACAATCCTCCAGAAAGATTTAAAAACGATAAAAGCTCTACCTTTTCTGTATATATGCTGTGAACATAATACTAGTTTGATGGTATTCCTGCTCATCTAACACAGTCTGGGCTTTAAACTATATAGTGTAAGGCATCCCAAAGTTTCTTAAATTGTATTTTCTGTAGATTGTGATTTTATACATGGGAACAATTTATTAAAATGTTTACATCTGTTTACATTACTACATCTGCATTAACATGTTTTACTTTTTTTATATTTTCAGATCAACAAATTTAAATGACAGTAGCAGATTGTGTGAGAATGTAACACTTGAAGTACACGACTGACAGCTTTGGAGAGTGGAAATCCTCTAGTTAGCCATAAAAATTGCTGTAGTCTATGCTGTGGTAATTTAAACGTCCCACACCATCCTGTCAGTTGTGCTGTATGTTGCTGCATAACTACAAAAAGTGATGCTGTCAATCTGTGCCAGAAGAGTACCCAGAAGTCACCTACTACAGGACAGACCTAACAATGAAAATAACAGAACGCCACTAGCCGTCACCTTCAGCCCCCAATTAAAACCCCTCCAACGCATCATCAAGAATCTACAACCTATCCTGAAGGACGACCCATCACACTCACAAATCTTGGGAGACAGGCCAGTCCTTGCCTACAGACAGCCCCCCAACCTGAAGCAAATACTCACCAGCAACCACACACCACACAACAGAACCACTAACCCAGGAACCTATCCTTGCAACAAAGCCCGTTGCCAACTGTGCCCATATATCTATTCAGGGGACACCATCACAGGGCCTAATAACATCAACCACACTATCAGCGGCTCGTTCACCTGCACATCTACCAATGTGATATATGCCATCATGTGCCAGCAATGCCCCTTTGCCATGTACATTGGTCAAACTGGACAGTCTCTACGTAAAAGAATAAAATGGACACAAATCGGATGTCAAGAATTATAACATTCATAAACCAGTTGGAGAACACTTCAATCTCTCTGGTCACACGATTACAGACATGAAAGTTGCGATATTACAACAGAAAAACTTCAGAAACAGACTCCAACGAGAGACTGCTGAATTGGAATTAATTTGCAAATTGGATACAATTAACTTAGGCTTGAATAGAGACTGGGAGTGATTGAGTCATTATAAAAAGTAACCTATTTCCCCTTGTTTATTCCCCCCGACTGTTCCTCAGACGTTCTTGTTAAACCCTGGATTCGTGCTGGAAATGGCCCACCTTGTTTATCATACACATTGTAAGGAGAGTGATCACTTTAGATAAGCTAGTACCAGCAGGAGAGTGGGGTGGAGGGAGAGAAAACCTTTTGTAGTGATAAACACCCATTTTTTCATGGTTTGTGTGTATAAAAACATCCTCACTATTTCCCACTTTATGCATCCAATGAAGTGAGCTGTTGCTCATGAAAGCTCATGCTCAAATAAATTGGTTAGTCTCTCTAAGGTGCCACAAGTACTCCTTTTCTTTTTGCGAATACAGACTAACACGGCTGTTACTCTGAAACCAGTTTAGATACAGAATGTTAGAGAGAGTCCCTGAATGGTTATCTTTTCTCTCATGGAGCTTCTTCCCTTCTTTATGTTGCTGAATCCTGAAATTATTAATGTGGATTGATATCAGTTATATGATTATGATATGCCTTGTGTCTGAGGAAAAACACAACATGATTTACTTGAACACTGATCTAGAGGAGCTCTGGAGGAACTCCACATCCATGTGGAGAGAGAGGAATGCTGGTGTTCAAAATATTTTCAAGTGTGAGAATTGCCTTGGAAGGTGCCAGTTTCTTCAGCCCTTCACTTTCCTTATCCAATGGCTCTTGCTGCTATCAGACATTCCTATCATACACTCAAAACATTATTAGTGCTGCTTCTGGTTCCAAGCTTTGGCTATCAAAGACGACTTCTTCCCACTGCCTTAGGACTGTCTCCATAAGGGTCATCATGGCCTATTCAATCTTGGCTTTTCTGTAGAGATTGCTACTTTCTTCAACTTAGTCATTTTACAATATTTGAGCAGATTTTAGTCTTTTGAACCTAGTGCATATTGATTTTGGTATGACTTTCATACTATTTTCATTCTGGGTCAAATTGTGCAGTCTGGGCACATGCAGAGGGGCAGAAGTAGGGGCTTTAATATCATCTCGGTTGAGAAGATGTGGCTATGAAACAAACTTCTAGAGACTGGGTTAATCCAGAGTCTTACCATCTTTAGGAAAAATGGCAAAACTTTCCACATGAACTCTCTTCTAATCAAGCACTTTGTGAATGAAGAGTTCTAAGTTCCTTGTTTCCCAATGTATAGGATGGTTGTCTACTGTAACAAAGCCTTGTCATAACACTTCACACAACCATCTCCTTCTGCCCCTCTCAGAAACAGAAATTTAAGATTCTTATTTAAAAAAACACCTAAAAAACCTACCAGAGTGTGTAAGCTGGGGGTGGTGGTGGTGTCTCTCATCAGACCAGGAAAGAGACAGCACCACGCCAGTGTGTACATCAAGTATATGCTCAGCATCCGTTATTGTTCAGACACTCAGTTACACAAAAACAAAGCAATTCCCTGACCAACACTGGTTTGCAATCCCCAGACACCTTGCCCCTTGCTTCTCTCAGATCCTGCTAAGAAGGCAAGCCCCTTTTAAGTCCCCATGTGAATCTTGGAATAGGAGGGCAATTCTCAATCCTTTCCTGGCTGTTTCATCCTTTCACTCAGAGACTTGACTCTGAAAATGGGGAAAAGTGCTAGAGACTTCAATAAGTCCACTAGGGACTTCCCTGCTACCACTGATTTTATGTGGAAGTCATTCAGATAATTCGTGATGGGCAACTGTATTAAACTCTAAGATATTTTTTCCCTATCTGCAATATACATGTGCTATTGGATTTTTGCATTCCTTTTCAACTAAAATATCTAAATGAAAACCTGAATGGAACCAAAAGCTGTAAGTCCCTTTACCTATTCATGGACATAAAATCAAGACAGTGCCTAGAGTGTTATCCTCCAAGTTTTTGCTAATATCCATATCAATTAATATCAAGCTCACTGATTTTTCAAACACTCTCCATGTCAGCTACCAGATGTTAGAATGACATGATTAAATAGTTTCAATTCGGTAGCATCCATAAGCCTATTCTTATGCCTCCCTGTCTAGCTTTACATAGTATTTTTAAATAAAACAAAAACACAATGCAGTAATTCATTTAAACAGTGTCCTTTCTGTCACTCTAATGGCTGACACTTAGCAGTAATATTTTATTATGACACTGAATTGTACCAGTTCAGTAAATATCTGTACAGATAATCTATTCTAAACAAATACAGGGTCAAATAATTTGGTTTGGCAGAATGGAATATACCCAGTCTTTGTTATTTAGAGACTAAATAGCCAGTGATAGCAAGAGAACAGTGCTACTGGATTTAAATTACATACTTTTTTAGCCTTTCCTCAACTGAAAATCCTGCTTGCTACAATTTCACAAAGAAGAAGATTGGGTATAAGTATTAAGACTGAATTTTTATGATGACTGAAGGAAAAATATCCCCGTTAAGAAGAAATGATTGCAATGAAGCGGTCTGGCTCATTCATCTTCACCTAAATTGATTCATAAAACTATAAACTTTGACTTGGCTAATCCACCCAATTTCATTCTGTCAAGCATTGATACCAACAAATGATTGTTTAGTTTGCGCAGTCTCCCCTCTATCATCCACTCCCCCTGCCCCGGTTGCATATCTTGTTTGTGCTGCCCTAAGTTCTCCTTGGTGATGAGAAGGGAATTTGCTTTGTAGGAAACTGGGGGAGGTTGACTGAATTTTCTGACACACAGACATTGGATGGGTAGCAGCCTGGAAAAACTTTCCATTCCACCTCTTTTCTTTTGGCACTTATCTCACTGCATTGTAAAGGTGTCAAAAACAGGTACTGGAATAATGCAGAGAAGAAGAATACGTGAAGTGGAAATGCAAATAGAAGGCAATGTGGAGAACTGCCTTCTACCCTCCCTTTACAAAAGATTTCTGGGTAGCCTCTGAAAGGGAGAAAGTTAGCTTTCTCTCTCAAATAAAAACTTGTAATTTGGAGATAGAAGAATTCATTTCCTAAGACAAAAAACTAAATTATATAAAAATATACTGTGTTAAAGCAGTTCCACAACAATGAATCTGATTAACAAATAGCAGGTCTTGTCATATAAATTATCTTTTAAAATTAGATTTAAATAATGTAGTAATGCTTTCATGTATCCCGTATTTTTTTCAAATAAACAGATTGGTTAACTTCCTAATATTTCTGAAAGGTGCAATTTCATCCCGGCTCTGAAGGAACTGAGAAGCTAGTGGTTTACAATCAATCATTCAATTATAGACATTCAATGTTATTTTCTAAAACTTAGTTTTCGCTTACATTTAATCAGCCTCTTTGTGCTCGTAGATTTGATTTTTTCCCAGTTGTTTCCAAAAAAGTATCTGCTGAACATTAGGTACAACTGTACCCATCGAGACATTTATTGATACTGTCAAGATCAACATAGTGCCCATAAAAGAGAGCATGATTAGACATTTTAGTATGTCCATTTATCTTAATATTTCTGCCATTACCAATGAACAATTTAAATAACTCTTTCATATAGGTTACAGTAAGCTGTGGGGAAGAGCTCTACAATTTTTTTTATTAATCTGATTGAAATGTTAATACATTTTAGATAGTTATGCAGCAGTAAAGGCAGCACCAAAGTTGACTGATTGCTGTAAGAAAATGCAGAATGCAGCATAAACCCGACAGCACTATAGCCTTAAAGCTACACAAGTCCCAGCACACTTACAGCTATCACTCAGGGCCCAATCTATGGCCTAAATTGGTGGCAGATTAGACATTCAGCATGAGCTTCCTTCTGCTGTCTAACTTTGCTGCGACTAGGGACATCCTGCACTTCTTTTTTCCCTTAGCTACCTTGGAGGGCACTAGTATGAGATAACTGTGGCAGGCCTCTCTGGGGAGGAAAAGAAAAAGAGTGGTGGAAGGGACAGTGCCTGGTTTCCTCCTGCTTTCCACAAATCACAGTATGTCTCCTAACTGGGTAAGGAAAAATATACCAAACATATACAGAGTAATGACTAGATTGTAACTTGGATTTACATCTGTGAAACCCCCTTCCCCTGCTGAGCTGTAGGGAAAGGGACAGACAGTGGGACAGAATGAACCTGCACAATACAGAAAGCATGCTCAGTTGTGTGGAGTCAAGATTCCATGGCAGTTGGAGAAAACTGGTGTGTGTGGGGGGGGGGGAGGGGGCTGGAGACCAGCATCTGAGGGGAGGGTCTCTGTTAACAATGGCTCTGAGAAAACAGGGTTTTAGTGGACATCTTGTGACCTGCTGCCAGGCTCCAGTCACTGTCCATGATTGCTCTTGATTTGTCCCATGACGGATGGTAATTAGGAAGACTGGAGAGCTCCTCATTCCCATAGACCGTCACAAGGACTGAGGAAAAGTAGTGTTGGGGCGAGTTGGCTTTTCTGGATGATATTGTGTTTTCTTGGTGGACTCCGAGTTCATAGCGGGAACGTGTTAAATGTCATATGGGTATCTTTAAACAATCTCTCATTTGAGGGTGTTTTTTTTTTTTTATAAAGTAGTTTGTATTTTGGTTAATTTTTTATTAGCCAGAGGTTTGGAAGGATTTGCTGCACAGCTGAGGTACTAGCTAGCTCAGTTACAGCCTGAACTTGATGGAGGTGTGGGCAGCATTCTGCATCACTGTTGTATTGTTTGTACAATGGGCATAAGGTGGGGTAAGAACTACCAGTGCCTGTGCATGGGCTACTTGGACTTGTGGCTGGTTCCATAGCAGTAAGAGAGCCATGTGCACCCACTATTGAATTGCTAACCCTTTACCCAGAGAACAGGATCATGGCTTAGCCACCATCATCATGCTGAAAACAGCAGGTGAGCAAGAAGCTGAGGTGGTGGGGGCATAATTTGCTGTGAATATAGGCCTCCCCTCCGAGAGCAAGAGAGAAGCAGAGAAAGGTAGAGAAGCAGAGGTAATTGTACCTCTAAGGGTATATCTAGACTTCTGTCATGTGGAGTGATTTGCAGCTCAAGGAGACAGACCTGAGGAAGCTTTACTCTTGCTAGCTCAGGTACTAGAGCAGTGCAGCTGTGGCAGCACGGCCTTCAGTATGGACTGTACCGAGGGTCCCAGGTGGACTTGCTTGCCTTGAAACGTGCACTATTGTGGCTTCACTGCTCCGGTACTTGAGCTAGATTTGATCTAGCTTGCTCAGATACTTCTTCTTGAGCTGCAGTCACATCCTGTGACTGCTATACAGACATATGGTTAGAGGCACACATTCCACATATGAGCTGTTCCTGGGGAAGCACAGTTTTATGCCACTTCAAATGCATGGATTGTGGCAGAGCCAGTTTATCCCTAAATTGTATTCACTTTCCATCAACTTTCTCAATCCTTTTCACACATGTGCAAAACATATGGTCCTCACTGAGAACTTCCGGAACAAGAACATCTGAGTCAGAGGGCAAACAAGCAAAAGAACAGCTTTCTCAGGGACACATCTAGTCCCACCGTCATCAACTGTCCACTGCTTTTAAATAGGACCATAATTTGGTTCTAAACGTGCAAACACTATTTTTTATTCACACAAAACAGCTGGAGAGACTTCTGTATCCTAAGTCCCTGGACTTCAGCTGCAACATTTTTGAAAGAGCACAGTAAGAGATGTTGCAAACCAAGAGCTCATTCTTCTTAAAAACTGAAGATGTAAATCTGGAAGTTAGAATAAAAATGCCTTCTTAAACATAAAGTTCACTTTCATGATGCTTTAATTAGTGCTACTGTCAAGGCAGAAAGATGGACAATCTTTCCCAAAAGGGTATAGTGCAGAAACTAGGGATCTTCTCTGAGATTACTTCCTTCTAATGGCTTCAAACCTTCACTCACATATTACACTAGGTAGACGGCATTTTATGAGCAAAGATGGAAGACTAATCCTGTTCTTGTTGCAGAGCCTGTAAGTATTTGAATTTAAAAAGACTACTATGTCTGCTACAAATACGTTAGCACAAACTTATAAAGATATATTAAAAGCACTCAAAGGCTATCATTAATTCAGACTGTCTCAAAATTGACAAGCTTCTATTAAATCAATCTCAACTTTTATTTTTTTAAATGGTTTGTATCCTTTATGGCTGAGAAGGAAGTTTGAAAATGTGACCGGAGTACAACTGCCTGTGTGCACACAGCCTGAAACAATATCTTAAGAGGTTTGAACTGATCCTCTGTATCTTAACTCTGAAATCTGCCACCCTGGAGGAGCTGCCAACACAAGACTCTGGTACCTGCAAAGGCTCCCAAAGACATTCCATCATGGATCTGCTGAGTTGGTGTCACCAGGCCCTTTTCCACCCTACAGCATAGTCTTCTCAACTTTAATATGTCTACATTTTTAATTTAACTGATGAGAGCTGGATGAAAATTCAAGCCCATCTCAATGAAACCTAGGTTTTCAATGATTTATGCTTCCTGGGAAGTAGTCATGCTAAACTTTTTGTTTGGGTTTTCTTTAGTATTTAGTTGTGACAGTGAGTACTTTTCCCAGACCTGAGGAGAAGCTTGAAACTTTGTCTCTCTCACCAACACAAGTTTGTCCAATAAAAGGTATGACTTCCCTTCCCAATATCTGGGAACTGACACAGCTACAACAACATAGAAAGTAGCCTTCATGAGAGGATATGCCAGAAGTGGTAGTGAAAGGGTACTACCCTCACTTCAGTGAGGATAGAGGACTCTGTGCTTTTTTTTCTTAATCAGCTATAATTTTGTAAGGAATTGACTTGGGTTTCAATTTGGCATTAGCAAGCGGTGTGGAGAATCAGTTTAACTTCCTCCCAAGTGGAAGTATCTCCTGGAGATGCACAAAGCTCTGTGTATTAGACAGAGAGAGACCAGATAAAAAGACGGTCTGGAAGATTCCATATTCAGCATAGGAAATAAAGAAATAATTGGGGGGGGGGAGGGAGTTGGTCAGGGAACTGCCTTCCAAACTAGCATCATGTGGCAGAAAAAGCAAGAGCTGCAGTAAATACTGCCTGTAGGGGAAACTGCTACATTTGCCACAGTGACAGTGCTGTAGAATCTGACAAAGAAACAAGTACTCAGGAATCATCTGTTAGTGACCATGAAAAGGAGGGCAGTTCTTGCAGACACTGTCACATGGAAAGAAAACAGGCTGAAGAACTATAAACAAAGTAATGATAAATGGCAATGTATTAAGCTGAAAAGGGGAAGTTGTCCACCCCTACTTCCATGATACATCAGAGTAGCCCCAGTCTTATTTAACATCTTTATTAATGATCTGGAAGAAGAGGTAAACAGCACATTAATTAAATTCACAGTGTGGCAGATACAAGTGAATACACAGAAATAATAGAAAAGATTTAGAAAAATGGTCAGGTAATAAAAGATTCTGCCTGGGAAAATAAGCTCAGATACTGAGGGAGAAAATAATTCAGAACACAGACTGTTAATGAGATGCAGATTCTAAGAAAGGAGTGATGCTGATTCAGACCCGAGGAGTGGCAATGGAGAACAAAGTTCTCTAGTGTGGTGTGGAAGTAGGAAAAAAGAATTTTTTTTGCTGCAGAGGCATTGTGTCATCAGCTGGAACAGGGGTTAGCAACCTTCAGCATGTGGCCCATCAGGGTAATCCACTGGTGGGCTGCGAGACATTTTGTTTATGTTGACCGTCCGCAGGCACGGCACGGCCCCCTGCAGCTCACAGTGGACGAGCCTGCGGGACACCTCTATAGGTTTTTCTGGCATAAGTCTCCATTCAGATCAGTCACACACTTTCATTGCAAGCCAGGCAGTTCACTGATAGACTCCTGATGCATGATCAACAGTGCTGTCTATTCTGGCATCCACTCCCCCCCCCCCACGCACACCCCTCTTTATGGAACTCCTGTAGGTGCCAGTGATGAATCTTTACTTACTGGAGGAAGATCTCACAAAGATGAGATTTTTAAAATTAATGAAGAGAATGTAGTGCTGCTGAGAAGTGTTGGTTTGATGGGCCTGGAAAACTGTTCCTAGTGTATTCTTAGAGCATATACAGGAAAGGGACATCAGGACAAGGTTTTTCCATATCAGCCTGCCACCGAGTTGCACTCTTGATTTCTAGGTGTGACAGGGCAATTCATTCTCTGTGCCAATTCATTCCTTAATCATCTTCTGAGAATGCCTTTAACAATGCCAACTTTGTTGAAGGTTTGTGATGTGGATATAACCACTAGGAACTGGACTGAAACCATCAATTCATTTCACATAGAGTACGAAGCAGCCATTGGGTAGCCATGACTTTCAGCCTTTACTGAAGGGGCAGAAGTGAGCTAGTGATCTTTACATTAAAGGCACTATCACCTGCCTGAGCCCTCTAGGGTGACCAGATGTCCTGATTTTATAGGGACAGTCCCAATTTTGGGATCTTTTTCTTATATAGGCTCCTATTACCCCTCTCCCCATCCCGATTTTTCACATTTGCTGCCTGGTCACCCTAGAGCCATAACAGTAAGTGGTCATTTAGAACACTGCTGGAAATGCATCATAGTAACTGACCAAAGAATGTTAGTGACTGAAAATATGGGGCAAGTTAGTTATCAAAATAAATTGGTTTGAGTAGACCCTTTTAAAAGGAGAAATCCAAGGGCCATGACAGAGACCTTGAAATGGGATTATATTTGTAAATAGACTCAAGTAGCTATTTTTCTTAACATGGGTTGAATACACTTATTAAGCATTGACTAATTTTTATAGCCCTCATTTAAAGTGATTTAAGTGGTTATGCCATGCTTGGCAGAGGCTAACATGGTTTGTGAGATTTGGACGCATTTCTTTGATATGTGAATATATGTTAATATTCCATTGGCTGAACTTTTTGTAAATTATAGACATCATTTACAACATTTTTGTCAACAGCAAAGCCTGAAGCAAAATATCTTCAGGTTTGCCTGTCCATACAATAGACCGAGAAGGTCAGAAGGAATACAAAAATGTATTTATGAAAACACATTTGTAGTGGGGGAAATTAGAGGCAAGGAACTCATTTCCCCACTGCCACCACCCCCTCCTCCTTTCTTCCATCACAGGGTCTTTCCTAATGATGGAGGTCTGTACGCAGTTTCTCTGGACCTTAGTCATACTGCTTTGTCTGTCTGTTAAGGAAAGACAATCAGAGATCAGTGCTAAGCAGTCCCCCGCCATAGATACTATTTACATTCTTGGTACTGTACGCTCAGGATTCACCTTGAGACTCAAACTTCAGTCATTGTTAGCAGTGCAACATAATGCCTATTGTTGTAGAGCTAGCTCACTTCCCACCCCTCCTCTTCCCTGATGCCTGGGAGCCTGAGCTCCAACCGGAGATGCAATGTCAAAATAGCACCTACACAGTTATTTTTAGCACACTAGTGAGAGCCCTGCTAAAACAAGCCTCCTGCTCAGGGGTGAAAGTAAAATGCAGATTTTACCAGTATGGGGCCGCTCTGGACCCCCAAAAGGGGCATGGCCTCAGGCAGAAGGGGTGGGACTCGGGGCGGGGGTCAGCATCCCCCAGCCAGTCCATCTGTGCTCCCTGGGCCGCGCCGCCCGTGGCTCCAGCGGTGACTAAAAGGGCCCAGGGCTCTGGCTGGCACAGCCTCGGTAGCGGCAGAGGCGACCAGAGCCCCGGGCCCTTTTAAATCGTGGCCCCAGGGCAGCTACTTCTTTTGCCCCCCCACCGTCAGTGGCAGCTTTAAATTCAGTGGTATGGGCTGGTCCTGGCGGCTACCTTTTACCGGTACACCGTACCAGCCCGTACCCCATTACTTTCACCCCTGCTCCTGCTCCCTCCCAGATGCAGTGTAGACATATTCTCAAAGACTGTTCAGAGGGAAAATCTGTTGCAATGCTTGAATGTACTTCAAAGATGCCAGAGAGGATTCCTTCTGTTATGTTGAACACCACTGGCATTTTCTTACCCCAGGAACTTTTTTCCTGCCTGAATCAGGTGACATTGGATTGAGCTGCATCTCTATCTAATGTATTCACTTCAGCACACAACAGTGAGTTATGTTAGAGTTGGTAAGAAACCGACCTTTTGTTTCCCCTGCAAGAAGTAGTGTGGTTTCTAGACTATAATTGGATAGTTTGAGATGTTGACATTTTTCCCATTTTGACAGCCAAATCAATATTATTGAAAGCACTTTGTAGACATTCGTGACAGCCTAAGGATTAATACCTCTAGTCTATCTCAACATGGCTGCCATTTATAGTATTTATAGATAAAATAGCAGTGGTATTTTTTGGGTGAACCAGAAATGTTTTAAGTAGGTAGTAAAATAATTGCTGCCAATAACTCAGTCATTAAAGGGGAACCAAATACCTGCAGTTAGCAGGAGTTGGGAAGCGGATTAATTAGATATTCAGTACCTGGTGCTGGAGAGGACACATCAGAATTGTGTGTTTGAACACAGTACAAGAAATCCCAACTAACCTCAGAACTCAAAGGACAGAGAGAACTTCAGAACTCAGAGTAGCTGAGACTTGTTTACTCACTAGTGATCGATGGGTGAGCCTCCAGAGCTTCACAATTAAGCAGCAGCAAACAGCTAAATTGAAGTATCTGAGCTTCCAAACTCTACAATATTGTATTGAATCTCCCCGAAACCTTTCATGGTATATTTTGCATTTCTATTTCCAAACAAGGGGGTGGAAAGATGTGCAAAAATAAAACTAATGTGAATTTCATATAGAATAACAATTTTAGCTTAGAGTTAGAGTTTAAGCCAGAGGTCTGGACCGTGCTGGTGATATTCAAGTGGCTTTGCCAATCTCCAACAGCAATCCACCTTATTACTGGCTTCCTGTTGACAAGAATGGTTGGAGAAAAGTTACACAATACATAGCCAATTGCAAGATGTTTTCAGAGCTAGATGCAGCACACGCCATTATCAAAGGAAGGGTTGTAATTTTGTCTTAAAAAAATGTCTAGCAACTTAGGACACCAACTTTCAGGGGAGGTCACAGCAGGGAGAAGAGTATGACCAATAGCTTTTAGTTTGGCTACTATTTTTAGTTCTTGGTTTTCAGTTCAGTGACAGGTGGTCCTAAGCAATGCTGAAATTGGGAAATCGCGCTCATCCAGCATTTAACAAGATTGTCTCCAACAGTCTGTAATTTTGGATATAAAAGATTAAAAAGCAGTTTTTGTTTGTGCATCATTCTATCCAATATTTACCATGTTTCATGCCTCAGGACTTTGGGTGAGAGGGTAGAACTTAAAATTTAAGTTTTTTATTTCAGTGTGTGAAAGGAAAGGGAACAGTGACGCCAACTTACTTTTTCGGATTGACAAGCAATATGTTCTTGTGTGCCTGTCAAAGTCTGATAGGTTCCAGCGTACTGTGGTTTACTCAGATTTGTGGCAACAAGTTACTTTGGTCTTGCTTGCTTTAAAATCTTATGAAACAGTTAAACTGCCATACATTAAAGGAAGTCCTTATAATAAACATAAGCTTTCTTTGTAAGTAGTAATAAAATGCTCGGCAGTTCTAGTTCAGTTAGTTTATTCATGTATCTAAATCTTTCCAAATACTTATGCATTTTTGGTAACTCAGCTCTATGCCTTTATGTAGAACGTATTCCAGACTGTCAGAAAATCCCATAAAAGATCTTAAGAATCTAAATTTGTGACATTAATATAGTCAAAGATGAAAATACAGCTTCATGATCCCTCCCCTCCGACCTGCTTTTATCTATACAAAAATTGGAAGCAGTATAGCATCCACAACAGGAGAAATGATGTCACTTTATCTCTGGAAAGTGCACAGCTGACTGACTGAATAACCTGCACAGATAATATGCTAATAAAAAGGGCTTGGGCTGTATAAAATTGGATTGGCTATAAACTGGTTCCTGAAGGGAAAGAGCTTGGTCTGCGAGTCTCCTATTGTAAGATTTTTTTTCATTTAACAGGTACTTCATTGTAATTAAAATAAAAATGAAATAGCGTTCACAATACTCTAAGAGAGTTTATCAAAGCCTATCTGAAGACTGAGGTAATTTTGTATCCAATAACGTAGTTATGCAAATGTCTCTTCTTTCCCAAAGCAGAAAAAGATACATCTTTTTATTACATTTTCTAACAGGAAGGAAGCCTTTTGTAATAGAAATTTGTACGTAGTGAAGAATCTGTGGATTCAGAGAACAGATAAAGTAAATTATACTGTGATTAACAGCTGGCTTAAAGGTTAAGGAAGCTGTTGGCAAGAAGGATCATTATGATCATCTATTCACTCCTCTTCAACATCTGATCCAGAGGTGTGCAGGCTGTCCTTGCAATGGCTTTATCCTATTTGCATAAAGCTAAATATTCACATGGTGTCTCCCAGATGTGAGCAAGGGAGCATGCTGTCCAGGCCTATTTGTATTTGCCACAGTTAGAGGTAACAAAAACTCTTACTCTGTTTGAAAGTACCGGATTTTTCTCTTACGCTATTTCTAATACAAGCTGTTTGCAATAACAAAGGAAAAAATAGAAATTTAAGTGACAGGTCAGTTATGTTAGCACCTCATCACTAGCTAATCGGAGACCATCTGTTCCTCAATGGCCTGAAAAGGTGGACAGCATATGGACACCACACCTCACCACATTATCCAATACAGACTGTCTGGGAAAGGCATAGAGCTGGCCAGGAAATGGCTTTCCTATTCTGTGAAAACTTTTGAGATTTTGAAAAATGTCCCATTCCTGATTGGGATGAAGCAGACCTTTTAGATCCTTCCCCCACCCCCAATGAAAAAACCAGACACACATCCTGACCCCCATCCAGAACAGCCAATAGCCTGGTGGTTAGGGCACTCCTCTGAGGTGTGGGAAGTTCAGGTTTAAGTTCCTGGTCTGAATCAGGTGGAGCAGGGACTTGAATCTGTGTCTCATCCTCAGGGAATGTCCTGGTCATTGGGCTATTGGCTACTCAGGGGTATGGTGGATCTTTCTCTCTCTTTGACAAACAGTTCTGTCCTGGATCTGAGAAACTTTTCCGGACTAAAATTTCATCAAAACTCATACGGTCCCACAAAAAGTTTAGCTTTTGACAAATCGGCATTTTCCAGGACTTTTATTATAAGCTTCCCAACCACTTCTAGGAAGGAATGTGGCTTGACAATATGGCCAACTATATGGGACTGGAGCACTACCCATGCTCACAAGGAATGCCCATGCACTGCACTAGGTCTCCCAGGGAGGAACAGCAGGGTACACATCTCCATCGGTGTCAGCAACTGCTTGTGGTTACGTTTTCTGGCAATGGGCGCTCGACTGAGGCGGTAAAGCAGCAAATGGATATAGGCAGGGATAAAAAACAGGTAAGAGATGCGGTAGTCTTATGCTCTTATTTTAAAAAGAAACTGGCAAGGGTAGAGTGTTGAACTACAATTTTTTTTAGAAAAAAGAACAGGAGTACTTGTGGCACCTTTGAGACTGCCTAAATTTGTTAGTCTCTAAGGTGCCAAAAGTACTCCTGTTCTTTTTGCGGGTACAGACTAACATGGCTGCTACTCTGAAACCTGTCAATTTTTTTTAAAAGAGTTTATCTTAAACATAAACCAGGCTGAAATTGACTGACCAAGCTGTGTACTAGCAGGCCTATGCAATTACATAATTATCTCAGCAAGACTTTTCTTTGGTCCCTCTTTTTTGTTGTAATGTGGAATTTGATTTCCCTCACCATTAAACATCACTTAGAGCTAGAGCAAAGCTCCACCATCCCTGTTTAGCCTGGGCTATTCTTTTGCATATCCTGTAAATTGTTAAGTCCCATAATCTTTCCCTCCCTGAGTAGCCTGACTGAGGGATTGTTTTGGTCAGAGCCTTTGCAATAAGTTGACTTAAAGTTGGATTGTAAACACTTTAGGGGCAGAGTCTATTTTGGTGTCTTTGTACACAGCCTAGCACAATGGGGTTTGATTCTAATTAGATATTTCTGTGATACAATTAATACGAAATGAAGGTGGAGACAGACCAAATAGTTGATGCCTAACACATTTCAGGGAGGTATGGATATGCATATTAACTTCAACTGTTCCTTCCCTCCATTGCCAGCATGATAATAGGGAGGAGGAGGAATGGCACACCCCACTCAACATGCTCAGCCTGGGATGCAACCATGATTCCTCATCCTCCAGCTTTAGGCTGGTTGTGAGAAGGCAACAGAGGGTACTTTTTGCAGCAGCATAGAGCCGTCTGTTCCTCCCTCCTTACTGGCATTAATGATCTGGATGATGGGGTGGATTGCACCCTCAGCAAGTTTGTGGATATCACTAAGCTGGGGGAAGAGGCAGATACGCTGGAGGGTAGGGATAGGGTCCAGACTGACCTAGACAAATTGGAGGATTGGGCCAAAAGAAATCTGATGAGGTTCAACAAGGAGAAGTGCACAGTCGGAAGAATCCCATACACTGCTACAGGCTGGGGACCGACTGGCTAAATGGCAGTTCTGCAGAAAAGGACCTGGGGATTACAGTGGATTCATATACAGCTTCTCATCAACAGTGTGCCCTTGTTGCCAAGAAGGCTAACAGCATATTGGGCTGCATTATAGGAGCATTGCGAGAAGATTGAGGGAAGTGACTATTCCCCTCTATTCGGCACTGGTGAGGCCACATCTGGAGTATTGTGTCCAGTTTTGGGCCTCTCACTACAAAAAGGATATGGACAAATGAGAGAGAGAGAGTCCAGTGGAGGGAAACAAAAGCGATTAGGGGCTGGGGCACATGATTTATGAGGAGACGCTGAGGGACCGGGGCTTATTTAGTCTGAAGAAGAGAAGAGCGAGGGGGGATTTGATAGCAGCCTTCAACTACCTGAAGGACAGGGTTACAAAGAGGATGGAGCTAGGCTGTTCTCAGTGGTGGCAGATGACAGAACAAGGAGCAATGGTCTCAAGTTGCAGTGTGGGAGATCTAAGTTGGATATTAGGAAACACTATTTCACTAGGAGGGTGGTGAAGCACTGGAATGGGTTACCTAGGGAATCCATAGAGGTTTCCTTGCATGGGTTCTCTTGCTGGTTCTGTGGATCTGCAGAGCTGGAGACGTATTGCTGGGGCAGCACATTTCCCCACACATTGTTAATGCTGGTATGCAGCTGGAGAAGACAGGTACAAGGGGAACTCCTAAGAGCTATGTGGGGAGAGAAAATAGAACTAAGTGAGAAAAGAAAGACTCGGTTGAGAGGCAGTTTGTGTGAGAGGATGAGGGACAGAATGAGATAAGTTTGGGGAAAGGGATGGGAAAGAGCGGGTGTGGTCTGTGGAGATAAAGGCTGGGGTTTGAGGAAGAGTCCGTATCAGAGGAGTTTGGGGAAGTAGAGGAATGAGGTTGCCTCTCACATGTAAAGAAGCCTGCAGAGGAAATGAGGACAGAGTGGGGGAGTTAAACATGGTATAGTAGACAAGAGCCAATTAGACTACAGCATAGGAAAAGCAGAAGTTGACCTAAAACAGCTGGAAAGCAAGCTCCATCATGCCACCCTAGGGAATACCTTGGTGCTGAGGGCCCCTAATAAATGTAGACCTAGCTCTGCATCTGCCTGCCTTCCAGAAGAGCCCCTGCTTCTGGCAGTGTTCTGAGACATTCTGGATCTGTTAGGTATGTGTCTGAGACAGCATCTTGTCTTGGCTATTCCCTGGACTCCATCAGGCCCATACCCCAGGAAATGGCTGACAGAAGCCCTCTCCCATCTCTTTGCAGGGCTGTACATCTGCATAGCCATAAGTCTTCCTTGAGAGCTGTGTATAAAGCATTTCCAAAGGTTAGTCTAATAAATGTAGTTGGCCTATGATCATCAGTCTTTTTCCTTGAGAAGCAGTTTCCTCTGCACTGAACCCTGTCTCACCTCATATATCCATGTGAGATGGCTTACAACTATCCCTTTTCAGTTTGAGGAGCCAACTAATCGGGAAAAATTGTTGGCCTCTGACTCTGTACCAGTAGCATCATTCTAACTTGTAAGTATAGCTATCTCCTGTGATAGAAATTCCTAGACCACTGCTTGAAGTTTGGATAGCCAGTGTCTATTTCAGTTTTATTGCCATAGAGTGAAGTGGAGGAAAATAGTCCGCCATAACCACAAATCAATGGTAAAATCCCTGATCAATTGCCATGAGGTCATTCAGCTAGATGAAGTATTTCTGTGCAGTCTGGCAAACCTCACAAGCAGGAAGCAATCTATTAGGGTCTGAAAACAGGAAAACAAATAAGGATGGGCTAGGTGCCATACTCTACCATCTCACACAGTTCTACTAATGCTTAGCTCTCAGTGTTTGTAGAGTGCTTTAAGATCTACAGGGAACAAAGAGGCTAAGTATAACTATTTAGGAGAAGTATTCCTAAACCAGAGCCCCTACATAAGGAAAAAGGTCCATACCCTCCACAACCACTATACATTTCTCAATTTTTCTTCCCTTCGTACAATTCTCCAAACAAATCACTCATACAACCATAGAAAGCAAACTTTTCCTCTGAATCTGTCACGGTATGCAACAGTGCAATGTCTTTTCTACAGCTGGTCAAAACACTGAAGTTTCATTTAAATCTTATCGAAGTTCTGACAAAGAAAATGGAGAAAAATTATGAATATTATTGGTATGACATTATATGGATGAGTTTGAAAATGTTGGCCTTGACCTTCCTGTGCCTCAATTTCTCCAGCTGTAATTTGGAAATAAATATTTAACTGGGAGGGCTTCAGTGGAGGTGGTTACTGGTCAGGTGTCAAGTACTATTGCTATTAGAACTGCGACATAATGGGAAGCCTTCCAAAGTGCTGGATGTAGGGAGGGATAAGAAAGCAGGTAATTTAGAGTGTTTTTGAAGAAAGAGGGCATATTGTATAAAAAAGCAAATGATTCTTCTGAAGACTGCAAAGGGGAATGTTAGGGTATATGTAGCAGGAGTTGGAATTACTGGGGAATTAAAACAGTTGAGGATGACTACTACTGTGTTTTGATGTATTAGAGGTTGCAGAATTTGAATCCAGTTTTACACTGAAGCATTGACTCTGCAAATTGTGAAAGTGAAAGCAGGAACTTGCTGCTTATGCCTGTGTTTGGGGCATGAACATGGCTGCACACCTCTGATGGATGAATATAAGACCGTTTTAAGCACTTTACTTACCTCATTCGGCCACAATATGACAACAAAGACTGATACAGTTTGCAACAACTTGCCGCTTTATGTGGGAGTTTTGTTTTTCTTTGCGTGAAAGGTATTAGCCTGACAGCTTTGGAGACTGAAGTTCTTCATTGGCAGAGCTGGTACCACCGGCAATATTGCTGGAAGTTTCAGCAGGGAAACCAAGCACCGAATAGGCAGGTGTAACTACCCGAGGTTTGCTTGGTCAAGAACAGCATTCAGGTATGTTAGTTGCAACTGTTCTGTGGATAAATTATGGATTTCAGTCCCAACAGCTGTCAAATTTTCATTTTTCACCAGTGCTAAGCTTACTTTAAAAAGGATAAGGGAAAAGTGAATTCCGCGTGAAATTGTGATGTGGTTCGGGTTGTGGCCATCATGTATTTTTACACTGTGGTTAAGTGAGTTGAAAATAGCGTAATGGGAAGTGCTGACACAGACGATGATGTCTGGTTTTTCTATCCTAACATGCTTGGGATTTCCATATACATCCAGACAGGAATACACCCTTCACTGGCACAGATTTCTAAGTCTAAATGACTAGTTAATCACATACACAGAGTTACAGTTTCTTTCAGGAAGAATATTTATAACAGAGGAGGTTTAGAAAAAATCGAATTCTTGGGGGCTCAGATCCAGTACATAAGTGGTATTGGATTATACTAAAGTTAACTTTTCTGTCTTGTTTATACTATAATACATAGACAAGGAAAGACTGTAAGGAAAGGAGGAAGATGCATTAAGAGCTTATGAGTTGCAGAATTAATGGTAGGGCACAGAATAGGAACTCTAAGCCGGGTTCTAGTCATGGCTATGCCAGTGACTTGCCAATTTGGACAAGTTACTTAACCTTTCTGTACCTCATTTTCTCACCACTGTAAAAAACTGTAAGTGATTATTCCTGTCTTTTGTAAAGCACACCGTGATGTCTGGGTAAAAGTGGTATTTTAGAATGAATTCTATCTTATGTCAATTTGCCAATTTTGTTCCACTAGGAATTAGGCGAGAAGAACTTGTTTCTTTAAACACACGGAATCTAAGTATTATTTTACCTCTTTATTCTAATCTAAAAGCTCTGCAACTCCCATCTTATACTGTGGGAACCTACATCCATTGGTGAAGGGTTTAAGCACAACTACAGCAAAAAAAAAAAAAAGCGTGTTTTAAAAAAAAGGAGAAATAGGATAAAACTTCATTTACAGTTCGCTCAACCACCTTCAGAGGAGAGTCTGAAAGTGTATTCACACGTTGTTTTAGGACCACTTAAACTGATTCCAAAGTGGTTTGAACAGTGACAATAGTTGAGTAGAGCTGGGTGAAATTTTTTTATTGGAATAACTTATTTACTGAAAAAAGCAGATTTGGGTTGATTATGGTGAATTTTTCCAGTTGAAAAAATTCAGAAATGTCTAAGCTGTTTGTTTCAGAAAAATGTTTGGTTTTGGAATTTACTTCAATTTTATTGAACAAACATTGAAAAAGTTTAAATCACTGCAAAACCCAAAACAAAACAGTTAGTTTCTGGTCAATGAAAAAGTTTGTTTCTTTGTTGTTGGACCAAAACCAATTTGGGGATGCTCTTTTGTTTTGCCAGTTTAAAAAAAAAAGTTTTTATTTCAAATGGACCTGAAATTTGAAATCCCCCCGCCAGCTTCATTTTTCAGCCACTGAATGGAAAAGTTTCTTGCTTAGCTCTATAGTTGAGTTCCTGTGTGCTCTGCAGAAAGCTGACCTAACTTCTGTGTCAAGGTTCTCTAGATTTTGTTGCACTCCAGTGCAGCAGGCAAATGACCCTCATGAGCACAGTAGCATGTGAATATTTCTTGAATGATTACACAGTGTACCCTGGGTATTGTCTCGTGTGTGTGCAGCTTGAAAAAGTACATTGCTTGTGCCCTTTCTACCAGTCTAACTCCTGTCTGAAGAACTTGCAAAAACACAAAAGGACTCAGTTTAAATCTCCCCCAGACCCTCCTCTTTTTAAGGATTTTGAATGGTTTGCTCATTTCAGTGGGTAGGGATTTATATGCTATATCTTGTGAATTGAAATGAAAATTGAAAATATTGGAGTTAAATATCTCCAATTTATAAAATCAGTATTTTCTTTTACCAGGACTAGAGAAGGCCTTAATCATCTCTAAACCCCTTAAACTGCTGGGAAGTTCAAATCTGGAACTAAACTCTCTGGGAAGTCCCAATTAAAGATGATTTCAATCTGTGTAGGGTTTTTCCTTAATGTTTTAAATGGTCAGATTTTTTCCTATGAAAAAAAATCCCTATGGACTTATTCTGTTAAGTGCTTATTTTATATAATTTTTTTTAAACACATGATCAGATTCAGAGTTACTATACAGTTTCATTGCCAGGCTGTACAAGCTGGGGAGAAAAGTATGCATTGTTTGTGTGGTCTTGCAGGGGCTTCTGCTTTAAGGAGACCGAAATTTATTGACTCTGCCGCCCTTAAGCCTTTATATAACCATTCAGCAGTGTTTAGCTATTTTTAACCTGTTCTAGACCTAGAGCCCGACAAGATTTCCTTAAACATTGCTGCAAAAGTGAAAAAGCAAACTTACAAATAAGGCTGTACTGCTTTTGGAAATAAAATATCGAAAAAACAATCACAGTGCCTTAACCTTCCACCTCTCTTGCCAGAGGTCTTTAACTTCTTCAACTATGGGTCCATTTTTTCCATTTAGGGTTTTTAAGGTTGCTTGGCTATTTAATATAATGGTCATCTTCATATCTTAATAAAACAAAAATTGAATTATATGCACTACTGGGCAAGCATGACATGACTTTTGCTAGCATATGTACGGTGTGAAAACCTGTGGGAAAATCCTATTCAATTTAAGTTCCACTTGAGCACCCTGCAGTGCACTGGAAATGAGTTCAGTCTTAATGTTACTGAAAAAGGTAGAAGCTGAGGAAAGGTGGAGATTACCAATTTGAACCTAATTAAAAAGACCTGATGATAATGCAAGAAAGCCAGATGGCAAAGTCAATTTCTCAGTTCTATACTGGTCAGGAGATGGAATATGTTTAGCCATTGACATTCTACAAGGGTAGTCTGATAATATCAGCAGGGAAACCAAAAAGATTTCTCCAGCAGTGTTGGACCTTGTATTTGTAACTGTTGTTTACCAGGGCCTAAAGAATAGTGTAAATTCTTTACTTTCAGTGAAGTTCTCACATACTACAGTCTTCTAAGATATGGTACTTGCAAAACTCACAGCTCAGGCACCTTGACCCAAGTTTTCCAACTTCGGTGCAAATGCTAGACACCTAACTGTGCTTTTATTTTTCAGATGTACTGACCTTCCAAAGCTCCTACTGAAATTAATGTGAAGGTGTAGGTGCTCAGTGCCTTGGGAAAATAGAAGCACTTAGGTACTTAAATCTGTTTAAGCTCCTAGTTTTAGGCAACCAAACTTGGAAAATTTTGGCCCCCAATTTTAAACCCGATATCCTATACTCTGCTAGAACTCTAGGATATTCAATGCCAAAATTATGAATAAAATCTGGATTAAATGGATAATATAAGATTACATCTGTGGTTGTGGTGATAATTGGTCACCATTAAAACCTAAATTGAATAGGGTTTTCTCACAGGTTTTCACACCTTACATACCATTAAAAATAACGCCTTTGCAAGACACTGACTTTACTGAGGTATGTGATAATGCCTAGGTACTAAATTGAAGGAATACTGTGATAATACTCTCTATTTGCAAAGGCACATTGTGAATATTAACAGTGGCCAAAACACACACCGGTTTATCTACACAGCGTGTTAGTCTGTACCAATGAGGTATAAACTAAATGTATACCAGCATGCTGCTCACTAACTGGCCCATGTGGACCCTGCTGACAAGTTCTAAAAGTTCCCTTGTGCGTGTTAGTGTAGTACTGTTTGAACCAGGAGTAACTTGCACTAGAAAACTTTATGTGCCGCAGCGCTATTCACACCAGACAGTTGGCGCACAATATGCTGGTGCGAGTTAGACTTTACACCCCACTGCGTGGACTTATGCATGATGTGGACAAGCCCTTAATAGAGGAAAGTAACAATATCTTATACATGTATAGGAGACTAGACTATTATATGCCACAGGCAGAGAATAGGTGGGACCAGGGTGCATTGGTACTCCCTAGCCTCTCTCTGAAGGTCAGCTATAGCACCGCTAGCAGTCCAGTTCACAAAGTTTGCTCTATAAGAGATTCAGAATCTCTGGGTGGGAAACCCAGAGAAATTTAGCATAATAGGTCAGAGACCCTGGCCATTCAGACAGTGACCTTCAAATCTCCTTGTTTTGAATTCCCTATCCAATTGGCATCCACAATATGTCAGCTTAGAGTGATCCATTTTCCCCAGTTATAATGTTTCACATTTTCTCCACCCTTTCATAAGTACATGTACCATATAACTTCCAAAAAGAAAACCCAAACAACAACATGGCAAAACCCTGTACAGAAATGCTTTGGGGCAGAGCTATAGCTCATGTAAATTAAGCCTCCAGAGCTAGCTAGCTATTCTTTTCTCTTACAGAGGAACACAAAACTTCTTTTCCTTTTACATCTTCCAGCTCTAGGATTCACAGATATGCTTAACACTAATAGCATCTGTAAGGTATTAGTTCTGGAAAATCCTCTGCAGAAACAGACTTTTCTGAATATCTTTCTCTGCCGCTTCACACTGCCCTCTCCTAACTCCCTTGGTTATGTGAGAGCAATATTGCTGTAAGTAGTGATCCAGAGAAGGGCACTTCCAATTACCAAACCATTTCATTTAAAAGGAAAGAATATTTATTTTGTGTCTTTCCTAACTTAATCATCACAAAGACCTCCTTTTCCTCTAGGAGCTGAGTTGGCTCAAACTTGGCATTACTTGTCTCTACCATCTTGCTGAGAGAAAGTTCTCAGATGGCCTTAATCACATCTCTCACAGAGCAGCACAAGCAGTCTGCCGTTTCCTTTCTTGTTTTTTAAAAACACAAGAATGCATTACAATATGTCAATTATTTTATCAGCAAAAATACAAAGGGAGTTAAATTACCTTAACTATTAACCTTTTATATCATAGCAGCTTGTATCTAATATCCAGTTGTGTGTGTGAATAAAATATCAATATTGCTGGCATGTCCATTACCCAACCAGTCTCATCATGAGTTTTGACCATCTAAAGCATAAATTAAAGCTATTGAAAACATTGGATGACTAGTGGATTTGGTGACATTTCTTTCTTTCAGTTACATATAAACCAGTTTACATACAATTATCTTTGTCAGTCTGTATGTAAACTCATTAAACCTGCTTTAAGAAGCTGGTCTGAAATATGACACAAATGATAAAGTATCCCCAAATACAAAATTCAAGACAAATTGGCAGTTAGTGTGCATAGTCAAGTACCCAGTGCTCTAGCAATAGTTTTGAGGAGTTCACTCACCCTTAAAATCCTAGTGAATCTTGGTTTCTTGTTCTTTGGCACAAGTTATGCAGTAATCCTTAAAAGTAGAACTGTTGGTTAACAAATGTCATATAGCTCCAATAGGAATGTTGGTCTCTTGGCTTTAAACTCCACAGGAAAAGAAATAGCTGTCTTGTTTCAAATACCTCTAAAAGTAGACAATGTTTAACGGGGATTTTTGAATCCACAGCATAAATATGAAAAGACTGACCAATTTAGGCTTGGTTCATGAAGGGATACAATTATAGAATACAGTCTTAATATTTAATTTGATTATATCAAAATCTTGGTTTCTCTCCCTGCTTCCTAAGTGTTCAGATTAGACCAGCATTCTTCAGTGAATGGTAAATGATTACTTAACACAGGTGCTAAATCTCCCTTAAACAGAACAGCTTGTGCCAATTACTGAGTAATGTGGTTCATCTAACTAGCTCCCACCTTTAGTGACTGTATACCAAAGCTGCAGCTAACATTTCATTGTGTGTGTGAATATAATAAAATGATGGCACTAAAAAAAGTCATATTAATGAGTATCCTTAAAGTCTTTGTCTCTGTGCTTAAAATAATAGGTTATTGCCACCCTACCCCCAAATTTTCCTGCTGTGGAATTGTTTCATTGTGGTAGCATTTACTTACCTGCTGATTTTGTTTGGGAGACTGAAATTAACACTTGGTCTATTCAGCATATTTTTTCCCTTGTATATTACCTGCTGCAATATAGTTCAATAAAGTACATGAGAGGTGATTAGGTTCAACTTTATTTTCCCATCAATATAACATCTGAAAATTGCTTTAATGCATTTAATCTGTATTTTGTGCTACACAGACAAATATGATAATTTTCCTAGTGAAAATGGCTAATAGAGTTTCAAGGTCTGAAGTTGAGATTGAGAGCGCAGTAATAACTCCTTCTCGGAGTGTGCAGACCACTTTTTAGCCTTTGTTTGTTTGTTCTTATTTGGATAGTTGCCTTAGTCTTTTTTCCCTAATAAGTTAACATGTATAGTATTCTAGCTTTGTTTTTATTGGGGCTGTAATTAAGACCCTTTTCTACAATTGGATCTGTGTGGCTGCAGGGGTCCACCTGTGCACAGCTCATTGTACGATCAAGCTTTTTGTCCCTGGGGCAGACTTCTCTGAAGTGCCATGGAAGTCATACAGGTGAAAGTGCTTATCCAGAAGGTAAGTGTACCAAAACCCCCACATTTTGATTTTTTAAAATGTTTTTTTTTTTGGACTTTGCCTGAGAAGAGTGCTGGCCAGGATGCATATCTTTTTCCTACACACCCCCATTAGGAAGCCATACACAAGCTAATATTCAGTGTTAAATTTGTGCTTCTCCCTTCCTTGCTATACAGTCCCTTTGAGGATGATGATGATATGAGCTCAGAAATGAGCACCAGCTTGCAGATACCTGACAGCTTGGTTCCAGTATCAGTGAGCAGGATTGATGGGGCAACTGGCACGGAGTTGGTGCAGAGCAAATTTGGGTAGAGTCAGTTGTGCAAGTACGGTGCTATGGTAGGGTACACCATACCAGTAAGATATTTGTAGCTAGTATGGCATTCCGGAAAGACACCAGAGGAGCCCACCTCCAGCTCCGCCCCCAGCCTGCCATGCAGCTGTCTCCTGAGTCCTCCTGCCTGGGGTCTGTACAGCAGCACCGCTGGAGGACAGGGCAGGGCTGGGGACAGTACAGCTGCTGCACCAAGGAGCTGCCAGTGTGGGGTGCCTGGTGGCCCCACGTTCTGCTCTTTTAACTGCTGCAGTTCCCAAGAGAGCTCTGTGGTTTAGCGGCCCTATGCCGGCAACTCCTTCAGCGCCAGCGACTCCTCCACCCCAGCCCTTCTACTCAATTGCGTCTCCTGAGTTCTCCTGCCTGGAGTCTGTACTGCAGAAGTCTCCGGTGCAGAGGAAGGAGGACAGAGCCTCCCCCAGGTAACGTGGGATGGATGTGGATCATGGGGAAGGGATGGGGAGAGCGTGGGGGCCCTGGGCTGGAGGCATGGGGGGGTCACGTATGGAGGTCACGGGCCACCCCCTTTTGTGTCCCTCCTGTGCATGCAGCATACCAGCAAGAAATTATTTCTACTTGCACTGCTGGGTAGAGTGGGCTTCCAACAAATGATAAAAGTGAAGTGACTAATTTAAGTATGTAAACAAAGACCTTATTCATATTTTGGGATTTGGGAATGGGGATTACCTTACTGAGCCAATGGGGCTTTCTCTGAGCTAGAAGGGATTCAGCAGCAGGAGAGGGCAGACAGTATTTACACAAAAACAAGGAGTCCGGTAAAGACTAACAGATTCATCTGGGCATAAGATTTCATAGGCTAGAACCCACTTCATTGATGCATCCATTTCTTTCATGAGCTGGTCAGGAAATTTGACTACCTTTTTTGTTGGAAAAACTTTTCCTGTACAAGGGTTGGTTTTGATCACAATTTGTTCAGAAAATGTTTCTTGGGTCCAGGATGGATTTGGGAGGGGGGAGGGAGCAGGGCAGAAAGAGACACCAACGAACCCCTCCTCTCCCAGAATATCCAATGGCTTGGTGATTAGGGCATTCACCTGCAATGAGAGATACCCAGCTTCAAATCCTTGATCTGAATCAGACAGAACAGCCACTTCAACTTAGATCTCCCACATCCTGGGTGAGTGCCTAACCACCAGACTGTTTACTATTCTGTGCATGAGTCTCTTGTTTAGAAGTTTTTCAGTGAAAAAGATCTTGGGGAAATTGGGGACATCTCAGTGTTTTGTGGGATGGAAAAACTATTTCCTGCTTAGCACTAGTGAATGGGCTGCAGATCTCCTGGCTAAGGGGTGGTTTCTACATGTCTTGTATGACTGTAATTCATCCTCCACATGGACTTGTTGACACTATCAATTCTGCTTCTTGGATCATCCTGCCTGTAGCCAGACTTGCCTCGGCCTGAATATGGCTCAAAATCTTGCAGTCAACTGCAACTGGATCACTGTGTGTGTCTGAAACCCACAACTAATGAGACTTAAAATTTCTTTTATGAATACATCAGGGGTGAAAGTATCACAGAAGACTTACCAGTCTGGGGGCCTGGCTTTGGGTCCTGGAAGGGCCAGGGTATCAGGTGGAAGGGGCGGGGCTGGAGGTGGGCCTCCCCCAGCCAGCCCATCTGCACCGCCTGGCCCTTGCCGCCTTGGGCTCCAGCGGCCGTGGACACCTGCAAGGGTGGAGTCTCACGCAACAGGGATGAGGATTTTGTGGATGAGGAGGAAGACTCACAGGAAGATGATAGCACACAGCAGGCAAGCGGACAATCTCTTCTCCCCGGCAGCCAGGAACTGTTCATCAGCCTCCCAACCCTCCCAAGGCGGGCTCCCGGACCATGAAGCTGGAGAAGGCAGCTCTGGTGAATGTACCTATGTAAGTATAATACAGGGTTTAAAAGCAAGCGTGTTTAATGAGTAATTTGCCCTGAAGACTTGGGATACATTCGCGGCCAGTACAGCTACTGGAAAAGTCTGTTAACGTGTCTGGGGATGGAGCGGAAATCCTCCAGGGACATCTCCATGAAGCTCTCCTGGAGGTACTCTAAAAGCCTTTGCAGAAGGTTTCTGGGGAGGGCAGCCTTATTCTGTCCTTCATGGTAGCACACTTTACCACGCCAAGGGGACATTCAGAGGTTCCCATTCCTGCTGGGCTGTTTGCCTTTGGCTGAAAAGAAATCATCCCCACTGTTAGCCATGCAGTGCAGGGAGGCCTGTTCATGCTGACCTATTCGCGTTTGGCTGACAGGGATCTTCCCTGATACTAGCCACATGGAGTGTGTGTGTGGGGGTGAAGCGATCATCCCAGAGAATTGGGTTGTGCTGCACATTCACCCTAAAACTGCAGCCCCTCCTTTTAAATGGCCAATGGGCTTTGCTTGGTATGGGAAAGGAGGGCACTGCTGTTTGAACCATTCCCACATGTTATGAAGGTTGAAGGAGCCAAAACCCTTTGCCTTACCATGGCTGCCTGCAAGCCGAATTCTGTTGTCCAGTTGAGTGTCTGTGATGTCTCGCACAAAACCAGCAGGCACTCAATATAAGAGGCAAAATGCCACCTTGTACCAAAAGCACATGTGCTATGTAATGTGAATTGCTTGATTCAGTGTGAAATAGTCTTCCCTTTGTTCTCTAAGATGTATCTTTTTAAATACCACTTTCCCTTTTTTCCTCCCGCAGCTGCAAATGTTTCTACGCTCCCCCTATCATCTCCGTCCCAGAGGCTAGCGCAGATTAGAAGGCAAAAAAAATGCCCTCGCGATGACAAGTTCTCAGAACTCATGCAGTCCTCCCGTACTGAAAGAGCTCAGCAGAATTTGTGGAGGCAAACAATGGCAGAGTCCAGGAAAGCATTAAATGAACATGATGAGAGGAGGGGAGGAGTGCAATGAGAGGAGGCAGGATGCAATACTGAGGCTAATGTGGGAGCAAACTGACATGCTCAGGCATCTGGTGGAGCTGCAGGAAAGGCAGCAGGAACACAGACTGCCACTGCAGCCCCTGTATAAGCGCCTGCTCTCCTCCCCAAGTTCCATATCCTCCTCACCCAGACGCCCAAGAATGAGGGGGAGAGGCTACGGGCACACAGCTACTCCACCCCAGAGGATTGCCCAAGCAACAGAAGGCTGGCACTCAATAAGTTTTGAACTGTAGTGTGGCCTTGTCCTTCCCTCCTCCCCTCATCCACCACCCCACCCGGTGCTTCCCTCCTCACCCAGCCCTCCCGGGCTACCTTGCGAGTTTTCCCCCTATTTGTGTGATGAATTAATAAAGTATGCATGGTTTTGAAACAACAATGACTTTATTGCCTCTGAAAGTGGTCATCGAAGGTGGGAGGTCAGTTGGCTTACAGGGAAGTAGAGTCAACCAAGGGGGCGGGTTTTCCTGAAGGAGAAACAAACAGAACTGTCAGACCGTAGCCTGGCCAGTCATGAAACTGGTTATCAAAGCTTCTCTGATGTGCACTGCGCCCAGCTGTGCTCTTCTAATCGCCCTGGTGTCTGGCGGCATGTAATCAGCCACCAGGTGATTTACCTCATCCTCCCACCCCGTCATAAATGTCTCCTCCTTACTCTCACAGATATTGTGGAGCACACAGGAAGCAGCAATAACAATGGGAATGTTGGTTGCGCTGAGGTCTGACCTAGTCAGCAAACAGTGCCAGTGAGCTTTTAAACATCCAAATGCACATTCTACCACCATTCTGCACTTGCTTAGCCTATAGTTGAATTGCTCCTTACTACTGTCCAGGGTGCCTGTGTATGGCTTCATGAGCCATGGCATTAAGGGGTAGACTGGGTCCCCAAGGATAACTATAGGCATTTCAACATCCCCAGTGGTAATTTTCTGGTCTGGGAAGAAAATTCCTTCCTGCAGCTGTTCAAACAGACCAGAGTTCCTGAAGATGCGAGCGTCATGCACCTTTCCCGGCCATCCCACTTTGATGTCGGCGAAACGTCCCTTGTGATCCACCAGTGCTTGAAGCACCATTGAAAAGTACCCCTTGCGGTTTATGTACTGGCTGCCAAGGTGGTCCAGTCCCAAGATAGGGACCTGTGCTTTGAGAGAAGTCTGTGTCCATGTCCTCATCACTATCGTGATTGCGCTGTTGTCACTTCCTCACCTGCTTTTGCAGGTTCTGCACATACGGCAGGATAATGCACAAGGTATATACAATGCTCACAACAGCAGTGTTGAGCTGAGCGGGCTCCATGCTTGCCATGGTATGTCATCTACAGGAGAGCAGGAGAACAGAGTTGCAGCGGAAGCGGTGGATGATGACGGATGCCACGAGAATAGATATTTATACAGAACGACGAGAGGACCTGCGAGGTGGATTCATGACACCAGGAGAGCAGAGTTGCAGTGGAAGCAGTGGATGACGATGATGGTTAGCAGTCCTACTGCACCGTCTGCTGACAGCAGTATGGCGTCTGCATGGAAAAAAGGCGTGAAATGATTGTCTGCCGTTGCTTTCATGGAGGGAGGGGCGACTGATGACATGTACCCAAAACCACCCACAACAATGTTTTTGCCCCATCAGGCATTGGGAGCTCAACTCAGAATTCCAATGGGCAGCAGAGACTGCGGGAACTGTGGGATAGCCACCCACAGTGTAACGCTCTGAAAGTCAACGCTAGCCATGGTATTGTGGACGCACTCTGCCAACTTCGTGGGGACACACACAATCGACTGTATAAAATTGCTTCCTAAAAATCAACTTCTATAAATTCAACCTAATTTTGTAGTGTAGACAGACCCTAAATGCTATTCAGCTTCTCTTGGGTAAGCCCAAGGAAGGCAGTGGGGTTGCAAAGGTTGCACTGAGGGCATAATTAAGCATATACTAAGCTTACTAGTGACAAAGCACAAAATGGAAAGAGCCCAGCTCAACTTCCAGTTTCCTGGTTGAGTTTGCAAGAATGGCAGTTAGAAAACAAAACTGCTTCACAAGCACATCTGATATAGAAATTATTATGTAAGCGTGGTTTCAGAGTAGCAGCCGTGTTAGTCTGTATTCGCAAAAAGAAAAGGAGTACTAGTGGCACCTTAGACTAACCAATTTATTTGAGCATAAGCTTTCGTGAGCTACAGCTCACTTCATCTAAGTGTGAGATCTCCACAGCATCATTTGCACCCATCATTTCTCAGTAAAATACATGGTTAGTTCTATTCAGAAGTAACAGACTGGTGTTGGTATGACAATAGAACAATGATTCTCAACCTTTTCCATATAATGATCCCACTGTGCAACAGAGAACAGTTTTGGGACCCTGTCCCATCTAGCCATTGAGAAAGGGAGAATGGTTGTGATCCCTGAAACTTGTCAGGGAAGCAGGATTAAAAACTTATTTAAGCAGGGTCTGAATGAGCTCTCCCTTCCCCGGCCAACAGAAAGTTAAAGAGAATTAATAAGAAAATAGGAGCTCTGTTGCCTAAAAGACAGTGAGCTGAATTCAGGTGGTTGCCTCCAACTTGGACAATTAAAATTCTAAAGCAAGATTTGTGGAGTAGAACAGAGCAGATGGCCCTTGAAAGAGGAAATGAGATGACTATTTGCGTATGTGTTCACGTTATAAAAGGCTCTAAATTGTAAAAGTGATACAAGAAAGACAGGAACCTAAGCTGTTTGTCCAAAGCAGTGAATACAATACTGAATGTTTCATAAGCAGAAAAAGATGTGGAAAACAGGCACAGATGTAAGAAACAGAGCTTTATTAAACATGCTAAGAAGCTAATATTACATGCTTACTTTCTGTTTGTCTCCCAGGAGCCAGCCACAGGCTTTCATTCCTGAGCCTCTAATACTTCAACAGTCTAGGTCCCTCCTGAAACTTGACCTTCTTTCTTCAGTTCCACTCACCCCACTATGCAGAAAGGGATGTGGAGATTGGGGGTCGGAAGAAGATTGATATCCTCCCCAGACTGTGGGAATACCTTTGTATTTGAGAGATAACAGGGATTCTAGGGACATGAAAGGGTGAGGAGAGAATCAGTCTTGAAACTGAAATTATCAAACATGGGTGCCTAGATTAAGATTTGTAAAGCCATATTTGGCACCCAGTTTAAGTGGCCTCATTTTCATAGCTGCTGTGCCATCCTATTGAATTGAAACTGCAGATGCTTAGTGCTGCTGAGAAGTAGGCTACTTAAATTTAGAAGCCTACATATGGATTTAGCCACCAAGTCTGAGTGTTTTGGCCTGTGTCTGAGAGGCTACGAAGCTGAAGTCAGAGGAAGAACAAGGGAACAGTAAAGGGTGGGGCTGGGCACTTGAGAAATTTAAAATATTTGTTCTGAGTAATAATACAAATAGTACTGCTCCACCTAGTCTTTGAGAAGTTTAAGATTAGACATAATTTAAGTCTTTTTTATTTGTTTGTTTCTTTGTAATTTGATGCCTTGTCTTGGAAGTTTACACAAGTTGTTTTGCCTTTTTGAAACAATCTACCTCTAAGGAAATGTAGTGAAGAAAGGTGTCTGGATTCTAACCCTCTTGGGACTTTCAGTAAAAAAGAATATGGACTAAGTGGACCTCTCCCATAGGGTACGTCTCTTGGTATAAATCCTAAGTATTCATGGGAAATGCTTAATGACCATAAACAAAGTTAAAATGTTTGCCTCTTGCCTAACTTCCCTTAGAGTCTCTTAACCCAGATTTTAATTGTTCATATTTGCTGTGTTTTTTTCTTATATTTTGGATGATTCATTTTATTACCTGAGTAATACAGTAAAGGTATGCTGAAAAACAATAGTAAGAGGGAATTCAGAGAAAAGCAATTTACTTTGATATAAAAAACTGAGAACAGCTGCCTACTGCAAATCTTTGAAGATTCCCCAAGAAATAGATATTGAGATTTCTTGTCTGCATAAAATGGTGCTTGAGAGTGACATTCTTTTGAAAATAAAAAGTTTTTGAAATATGCAAAGTTTGATACAGATACTGGTCAGCCGAAATAATTTGCTATTGAATTTTTGGATTCCTGACTCTGTATACTTTCATATTTTTACTGAGTGCCACAGCTTCATTAATTCAACCCAGTTAACATGAGCAAAGTGAATAGTTTTATGAATCCATTCAGAAGTAGTTGAATTTGTAGTATCTGTAACATTGTTAGTGTTTCTTGGTGATAATGGAACAAACCATGTTAAATTATCCCTACAAAGTTTCTCTACTGCAAAAGCACAACAAATTACTGGATTGTATAGCTGAATGCATAAAACCATCTTAGTCACTTGTTTGAAATTACAATTTACATACTTATCTTGTAATCACTGTGTATCACTAATCTCAACATAGCAGGGAAGGAAAATGCTAAAACCAGGGATGTTCTGGGGAAACGGGGTAATAAGATTCAAAAAGTCATTAATAGTTAATGGAACTTGTAACAATACTTGACCTTTTTACTGATTCCAGAGTGGAAGATTTTAAAATGAGGAAGAACTAGTAAAATGACTGTTAAAATGCAATGTTTGGCAGTACAGTTCAGTGTATTTCTGTAATGTAGAACAAGTCAAATCCAAGGATTCAAGACTATAGTATGACTATTTGGAGTGGGCTTTGAATTTGTTCATGATCAATACCTAAAATATAGAAGAGTTTCCTCTTAAATATAATGTCATGTTTGTCCTTTATTTTCATTTAATTTTGTCCTTCATCTTTGACCACTCCTCAGATAAAAGTGAAGTCTTGTCGTAAGTGCTACTTGAAATGACTATTGGGAAATAAAGCGTGAAATAGGTGGCATCACATAGACAGATCAACAAAAGGTTGCCGTCTATTTTCTGTGTATCAATCTGAATAGGTATGGACACTGAGCAAAGGCTAAAAGATTAATAGGTGATTTTTTCCAGATCAGTATATTTTGAGAAGGGAGTCCTTGGTGTCTAGAGCAATCCATTGTAATACACAGTTTTAGCTGTGATTATGCTTCAGATAGCTGAGACTATTTCTCAGTTACTTCTGATGGTAAAGATGTTTTGTTCTAAAACAAATGACAAGTTTTGTCTTTATAAAATGTGTCAATTTACACATGAGCTGCATAAATTACTTTAATATTGTCTATAATGGAAAAAATACTGCAGGGCATTTTAATAACCAATAAATTATGTGTTTAATGAACCCCAATGAAAATATAAGTGCTATGAATCAAACACCCCTAAAGAGTGAGTGCTGGTTTAGGAGTGCATATTTATTCAATGCAGGGATTCAAATCACATAGGCTATTAGATACATTGCAGCTGAAAAGAGTAAATTGCTTACTCTTCATATATGAACATCCACCTGGAAATTCTTCTTGGGACTTTTATCATTCATTTTCAGACTTCTCGCCTTTATTTACTGCTTAAGGTATTCTTCAAAGACAGCTGAGGTAAGAACACAATTTTCCCTTTAACCTTTTTCAACATTTTCCTAGTTGAGTATACAGTAAATCTGTAAGCACTGGCTTTACTGTGGAATTTGATTGTGCTCTTATACTTTCAATCTTAGACTGAAAAACTAATAACAAAGGAGAGGAGCTTTACATGATGCACACTGTAATGATTTGGGCTTGCTGCCCTTGTAGCATTAGGCATCATGATAGTGATGCATGGGCCCAGATGAATTGTCATGGAACATGTGGCAGCATAAGGGATGAGAGGAAGGAGTGAAGTCTGAGGCAGTAAACTCTGAATGCTCCAAGTTAATGATGAGAGCACACTGCTCTTCCATTGAGAGGGAAAGTCTCAAAAACAAATGCACGAACAAGAGGTTTACTGTTACACCGAGCAGAGATTAACAAAACAAATGTGTCTTTTTGTGGAGTGCAGTACAAGTATGTGCCTTTGCATTTAAGTCAGCCATAAGATTAATAGGCCTGATTTTTCAGAGGAGGCAAGCACTGCAACTTCAATTGGAGTTGTGGGCGCTCAACATTTCTGAAAATTAGCACTGACAATCATAAAGTAGCCTCCAAGATTGGGTCACTTATGTTACCCTCCTGTATTTCTTATTACTCTACAAACTCCTATGCTGATAGATTCAGTTCTTATTGTATAACTATTCTGATCTTGTTTTAGTCTTATGGCTATAGAGTGCCTTCAGTCCAAGGGTTTGGACCAGGGATGTGAACCAGTCTCCCCCCTCCTACTTGCGTGCCCTAACTACCAAGCTGTTGGGGTGAGTCTCTCTCAAGCTTTCCTTTTGAAGCTGTTCAATTTTTTGTAAAATATTTGACAAGTCATTGGAGCAGGGATTTGAATTTGGGTCTCTCCTCTCCCATGTGAGTGCCTTAACCGTCAGGCTATAAAGTCATTCACAATCTCTCTGGCCTAAAGACTATTCCAGTATTTTATGCACCATGGAACAGCTTCAAATCCTTGAACAGTCATTGGGCCTGAGAAAGTGAGACTGACTCTATAGTGTGGTGGTTAGGACACTCACATGGGAACGAAAGACCCCAAAAATCCCTGCTCCAGTGTCTAATCAAGTATTTGATACAAAGTGGAGCAGCTTCAATAAGAGAAATTAAAACCCATTCCAAAATAACCTATAGCCCAGGGATCGTCAACCTTTGGCATGTGGCCCTTCAGGGAGATCCGCTGGCGGGCCGGAACAGTTTGTTTACCTGCAGCATCCGCAGGTTCAGATGATTGCAGCTCCCACTGGCCACAGTTCGCCGTTCAAGGCCAATGGGGGCTGCGGGAAGTGGCGCGGGCCAAGGGATGTGCTGGCCACTGCTTCCCGCAGCCCTCATTGGCCTAGAACAGCAAACCGCAGCCAGTGGGAGCTGCGATCGGCCAAACCTGCGGATGCTGCAGATAAACAAACCACCCCGGTTCACCAGCGGATTTCCCTGACAAGCTGTGTACCCAAAGGTTGCCGATCCCTGCTATAGCCTAATGGTTAGGTCATTCACCTGGGAGTGGGGAGACATGGGTTCAAATCCTTTTTCCAGAGTGGGAATTCAAACTTGGGTCTGCCACATACCAGGTGAGTGGGTAAAAGTTATAAGGTGGGCAGTAGTGGTGGCAGCAGAAGCAGCACCTCCTCTTCTTTGGGTCGAATAACATGTTTTGTTTGACCAGAAACAAACTTTTTTGAATCACCAAAATTATTTGGAATTTTCAGATTTGGTTTCATCAGAACAATTTTTTTACAGTGCCTGCAAACTGAAAAAGATGTTATTGTTCCAATTCAGCAAAGAACCCATCTGAAAACTGGACCTTTTAAAGATTCAAGTTGGGCATCCAGATTCACTCATTTGGAAAACTTAGGCTAAGGGCTCAACATTTTGTGTCCTGGCACCTTGTACAGCTTCATACACCAGTGCCCCATTCTTCCCCCTCTACGGAGCAGTAGCAGATGTCTTGGGGACCTTACAAGTTCACTTCCCAATGGAGGAGACATCAGTGATGTGGAGTGGGTGGGGACAGTCTAAGCATAAATTACTTTATTTACACTTTATACATCAGTCCTGAAATGGTTGTTGCTCATAACCATCTCCCCTTTTGTCAGGAATCTTTCACACAGCTTCTTCTACCCAGAATCTTGTATAACCAAGAGCTAACACCACAAGTATTTCTTCCAAGACTGAAACCTTGGTTGTGCGCTAAGAAAAAGAACTTTGGAAGGCTATGTGTAACAGCGCCATCTGGTGATGCCTGCGATAACACTATTAATGAATTTCATACTTTATGAATAAAAATGTTAGTGCATGTTTTCTACATGCATATGGTGCACAAACACTTCTCTCTCCTCCCATTTAAGGTGTTATTGGTAAAAGTAAGACAATGCTGTATTTCTGAGTAGTAAAAATGGTTTATTTGATATTGTGGAGGTAATCTGGAATGTGCGCTGTTTTTGGAAGGTTAAATATTTCTGATGACCTTTGCTGGAAAGAAGACTTGTTGGGTGCAGCTTTGGTTATCATTTTGGTATAAATATTTAGGAGTAAATTAACCTAGTTCTTCTGCCTTCAACAAAGCTAGGCTGATTTACATGCACTTAGAATTTGGCCCTTAATATCATAGAAATTAAGGAAAATCATTAATGGTTTCATCTTTTTATTGATGAGCTGAAAACAGCCAACAGCTATATGGCAAGCTTATTGGATTCAGAAACAGTCCATTACTTCCCAGTTCTTAGGAACTCCCCAAAGATTTGAACCGTAGCATAGTGGCAGAGATTTTTTCCCCCATGCGTTGCTTTAAAGGTGAAGAGATGCAGTTTATCCATTTATCTCAACAAGCAGACCATGACTCAGTGATGTAAAGGCAGCATTATATCCAGCAAGAGATATTCTGATATTGTCTGCTTCTAAAGGACCCTGGCTTTTTGAATGTTATGATATGCGGAACACATTGTCTCTAGTGGTATAATATGTTTAAAATAAATATTTTATAGAGTTTGTTGAATTATTCATTTCAAACAAATTATTTGACAGCTTTAGACCTTCTTTCTGTTTGTGAATCATTCACAAATCAACTCTGAATTCTACTAACGTATTGACTATTAATTGGTATTTACCATATGGCTTGTGCAATCAGATTTCACCTGTGGATCTAGTTTCAGACTGTCCATTTTGTTACTTGTAATATATGAATGGTCTTCTAAATTTAACTCTTGCATTGTTTCTGCTCTCTCATAGGGTAGCTGAACAGGGGAATAGCAAATGAAGAATAGAAAATTGCTGAAAATGATTTTTTGGATGAATTATTATTCATAGAACAGAACCCACTAATAACAAATATATCCTTATAAATAATAGCAGAATGAAACATGCCAAATTTACTCATAAAAACTATTCAACCAGTTCTAGTGTTGCATATTTTCATAGTGTTGCTGAACATTTTGGTTAAAGAAATTTCTGTCCTGTTTCTTCAGGAATATACTGTCACTTAGTGATTTCTAGTTAAAGTCAAGTTATCTGATGCTGATGATTCTAAGAAATCTAGATGGTTGGTCTCAAGAAACATTTCACGCAACATTTGTGCACAGTTAAAGGGTGCGTGTGGGTGTACACACTTGGGTGAGGCGAGGAGTTTAATGAATCAGAATAACATGTTTTCGTGTGGAAAAGCATGAGCAATACTTTCTCTGAATGAATGTGTAAGAATTCTATTAAATAGGCTAAATGATTGTGAATTAACTGTGGGATTCACCACAAGTCTAGATGAAGACTGAGTGTATTATTTCTCATCCTGGTAATAATCACTGTCATGAAGAAAGGATTCACATTGTGCCACTACGTAGTGTCTTTTCTGTGTTGCTTTTGTAATCTTAATCAGAATGAATTAGCATTATGCCATTTCCTCTTTTCTTATCTTGTGTTCATGACAAAGATGTATCAGAATTGTTAATATGTCCCCTGGAGCACAAATCTTCCAGGTGCTGGAAACATCTTTTCAAATACTGAGTGCCCTTCATTCTATCTGTGAGCATAGTTCACTCAGCACTATGCAAGAGCGGGCTTTAATTTTCTGTTTCCACTACTGTTTTGATTCCCTGATTCACGTGTTGAAATTGCAGGAACTTCTTCATTTTGTGAAGTATGGTAGCACGACAAACTCTCTAAACACAGATCAAGGTGGTATTAAACTCCTTAAATTCTGCTATTATTTATAAGAATATATTTGTTGTTAGTGTGTTCTGTTCTATGAATAATAATTCATCCAAAAAACCTTGGAGTTTAATACCACCTTGATCTTTGTTTATTTTCTGTGTTTAGAGAGTTTGTCGTGCTACCATACTTCACAAAATGAAGAAGTTCCTGCAATTGCAACACCTGAATCAGGGAATCAAAACAGGAGTGGAAACAGAACATAGCTTATTACTATGTGGCTGTGATTATTAACAGTCTGGACACTAAAGGAGCAAAGATTTAGTTTGGACTTTCACAGTTGTTTTGTTCTCTCCTTGGGTGTGGTAACTACTATAATCTCTTCCCCCCCCCCCAGTAATCTGATTTCTTTCTTAAATTGTAATGTTTTAATTTTTTGTATGGGAAGTTGTTATATAGCTTTCATTATGCTGGAAGTATGCTTATGTTCATGTCTCCATGATCGGGGGAGCTACTCTTTTGCTCTGCTGCCATATCTATCCTCTCTATCTCAACCCATCCTCGTAACAAATGGCCACTTTTCCTCCATAAAACTTATACCAAGCTCTTCATTTTCTTCTTAGCCTACAACCAACTCTCAGGTTGTTTTGAAATACTGTATATTAAAAATTCTAAATAGAGATATTGCTTATGAAGTGCATGAAATCATTTATACTTGTGCATAAAGTACTGTGCAGTCACTTTGGCTGTATGCTTCTGTTTTATGGAGAAAAAAGAGAAACTTATCTGAAGCTTTTGATGGTCACATGCACATTGCCACAGTGATTTTATAGTATAGATGACTTGTCTGACGGAATCATGGATATGTCCCCAGGCTGTGCATAAAGCCACAAATTGAGGGGTAAAGATTTCCAAACCTCTGAGGAGCTCAGGGCATATGTGTTGCATTCCTCAGTGTTACTCTCAACTCTTCTTTTGGCCTCTCAGTTACTTCCATGAGCACTGACATTCTATATTATTGACTTTCTCTGTTAGGTTTGGAATGCATACCAAGGGGAGGTTAACATTCAAGTAATGTCCCCATTAGAATAGGAAATCCATTGTAGCTTCTCCTTTGTTTCTGGAGGGATCACACAGTGACCTGACTCCCAGATTGAGCATTGCCAAGCATCCTGTTGGGGATTTGTGTGGCTTTACTGCACTACCATCTATATACAGTGTATGTCTTGCAGGGAGCATGTGGCTTGACTCATTGCCACACAAGGATTTTAGTACTGTTTATGTTTCAGGTTACTAAAAGGGGAGCCTACAGTACAGCTGTTAATGTCTGTTTTCACTGTACTCCATGCATACTGAGATAGGATTCAGTAGTCCTCTTGAGGACAGTAGTCTTCTTTCTCAGTGGCTGTGGAATGCGGCTTAAGCATTGTGTGCTTTTCTACTCCATCCTGTATTCTGGCATTACCATGGTGTAGTCTAATACCTTGCTGAAATATATAGTGCATCTACTATCTGTCAGTGAATTATGCTAGGTGACTGCCAATGATGTCTGGAGTATTTGACTAATTAGTGAGTACCACTGAGGTCCTCACCTAGCATTAAGAATGTTCGTATTAATTGGCAAGCCTGTTCATGACAGAGGCAATCAGCCAGGGAAGAGACTTAAGGAAAGGGGAGAGAACTTCAGAAAATGTTTGCTGTAAAGAATAAAGCAGGTAATCTCTTACCGGGAGATATCAAAGCTCTGTTACTTATTATTTTCAGGGGAGCTCCCATAGCCATAGTTATGCCAAAGAAATAAGTGAAAAAGGAATTGCATGGGAAAGGAAAAAATATAACTGAATTTACACAGTTGATATTTAAACTAAAACTAGAAGGATTACGGGCCTGATTCAGATCTCCAGACCTATCTTGAAGTTACTTTCAATTAAGTATAGTTAATACCTAATCTCCTTTCCTGGGCCTGACTTTTCTAGGTTAATTAACCATGCACCATCCCTACATCACCTCTGTCCATCTTAACCAGCTTCTTCCTTACAACCTTCCTTTAAACCTGGTCCTTGCTGGACTCATTTTATCAGGCTTCTAGCTTCTCTCCTACTTCTGTCTTTCCTCCCCCCCCCCCCCCGTCACAAATATCTGTACTTTCATTTCTGGCATAGAAACACTGCACTGCACAACAGATCACATCACAACCATATGAATAAGTGCCTGGGCCCAGTACACACATCTGAGTAATGCAAGACAATTTTAAAGGCAGATCCTGTGTGACAGAATTGGGAATTGTCTATATTATTATTATGAAACATATGCGTAGGAGTGATTCATATGACTTGGAATTGCTATCTAGGGTTGCCAACTTTCCAATTGCACAAACTGAACACCCTTGCCCTGCCCCACCCCTTCCCAAGACCCCGCACCCCACTGACTCCATCCCCCCTCCCTCCCTCACTCGCTCTCTCCCACCCTCACTCGTTTTCACTGGGGCAGGGGGTCGGGCTGTGGAAGGGGGTGTGGGCTTTGGGGTGGGGCCAGAAATGAGGGGTTCAGAGTGCGGGAGCAGGCTTGGGCAGGGGGCTGGAGTGCGGGAGAGAGTGAGGGCTTCGATTGGGGTGTGGTGTCTGGGGTGGGGTTGGGAATGAGGGGTTTTGGATGCAGGAGGGGCTCTGGGCTGGAGCCAAGAGATTCAGAGTGAGGGAGCAGGCTCAGGGCTGGGGCAAGTGGTTGGGGTGCAGGAGGGGGTTTGAGTGCAGGTTCCAGGAGAAAGTTTGCGTGTGGGAGGGAGTTCTGACCTGGGACAGGGGGTTGGGGTGCAGGAGGGGGTTTGGGATGCAGGCTCCAGCCTGGCAGTGCTTATGTCAGGCAGGTCCTGGTCAAGAGCACAGTGGGGCTAAGGCAGGCTCCCAGCCTGCCCTGGCTCTGCGCGGATCCGGAAGTGGCGGCATGTCCATCTCCCTAGGTGGAGGTGTGGCCAGGTGGCTCCATGCACTGTCCTCATCTACAGGCACTGCTCCCGCCACTCCCATTGGCCGTGGTTCCCGGCCAATGGGAGCTGTGGAACCAGTGCTCGAGGCGGGAGCAGTGTGCAGAGCTTTCATGATCACCCATGCTCCTAGGGTCTGCAGGGACATGCCGGTCACTTTTGGGAGTCACTCAGAGCCAGAGTAGTCAGCGAGCCTGTCTTAGCCCCACAGCACTGTCGACCACACTTTTAATGGCCCGGTCAGTGGTGCTGACTGGAGCCGCCAGGGTCCCTTTTTGAACAGGCGTTCCAGTCAAAAATCAGATGCCTGGTAACCCTATCACTATTGAGTGGGTGCAGAAGGGTTAAAATGCTGCTTCTGGAGCAGGAGACATGAGTTGTCTGTGCCCCCTAAGTGTCTAGGATGGTATGAATGGGTCATAAAACTTCTCAGTGGAGGATCTAGAAAGACAATGGGACCCCAGTGACTGAACAATTGACACTTAACAATGGGTGGCTCCTGGCAGGCAGAACATGTGAACTCAGCATGGCCTTGGAGCAGGAGGATGATAGATTGGAGGTGACAAGAGACTGTAGTAAAAACTGGCCTCACAGAGGCACAACAGCTCTCAGTTGGGACTGACAAATGTACAGAGTGAGAGGGAGACAGAGCCAAAATGGATTCTACAGCAGTGGGGCTTGGTTGGGGATTTAGCTGCTGCCAGTCTGAACTCTCTCTTAACTTTAGCTTCTCTTTGATAACCTAAGGAGTAATAAACCCTACTCTGTTTTGAAAAGGATGCATGGAGTTGCTGCCTGAACTTGACAAGTGTTGATCCCTGAAAGGGGTAAAAGTCTCTGAACAGTAGTTTTCCTTAGCTGGACTCCACTGGGCAAAGCTAACAGTGAGAAACAGGAATGCAGTCTTGGAGGCATTGAAGCCATGTGGCCAACCCTTGAGGAAAAGTTTGACCTCTTGGGGCATCTGGCACATTAAAAGGGTGCTCCCAGGAGACTATCTGTAGGCTGGGGCATAGCACAGATTCTGTAAATCTGTGACCCCCTATAAGGGGAATGTTCGTTCTTGGTGGTTGGGATAGAGATGTAACCTGCAAAAGTTTTGAAATGTATTTGTTGAAAGTATTATAAAGCATGAACTTGTGAATGAATGTCCACAGTGATCAGAGTTGTACAGAAAATGGAAATTCTGTTTCATTTCATTCCGTTTCATGGAGGTTTTGAAACTGAGAAATTGTGCTTTAATTTCAATTAGGAGTGAAAGTTTTGTAATGATATTAGCAATTAGGAATGAAAGAAAATTCAGCTCAGTTGAAATATTTGGTTTCAATATTTGGTTAAAATTTAAGTTTTATATTATAATTTTGAAACAAAGTTGTTATAAACAGAAAATCAAAATGTGTCCTTTAGAAAATGTCAGACACATGCTTTTCAACATTATTAGAACTGTTTGTGTTTTTTTTCCTCTGATCATTTTGGCAAATTGACATGATTTCACAAAGCATTTGATTTTGATGCAACTCCATTCTCCGTTAGAAAGTTTTTCCATCAAAGTTTTTTCTGACCAGCTCTAATAGTGAGCCACCTTTGGAGTCAGTCTACACTGTTAGCTTGTTGCAAAACCCATATTTCCATGATCATTTCTGGTTACCTAGCCAAGGGAATTTTTTACATTCCACACCAGTGTAATATCTAAGTGCTGCATAAGTAAACTAGATCTTCATTGGAAGGTCCATAATGGAATTCCTAACCTAAAGACCATGACTCCTGAAGGAACAGATCTAGTCAATATGTAAGCATTAAAAGGCAAAAACAAAGATCTTAGTCAACATTAACTTACACCCTCCTTCTGTAATGTGGACTCAACAAGAATGGGTTCTGTGGGCAACAACCGCTGATGAATCCCTGGCAACCCAGCTGTATTTTAACCATATATAACTAATTGAGCCAGACATTGCCAAGGAGGTGATGGGTAGGGTCAGGAGGCTATGTGTAGGGCCTTTATTCTGGAATATATTCCATGCTCAGGTCCAGGAATTTAGAGTATTGAATCCTCTGTTTCATGATGAAGTACATCTTATCCCCCAACCACCCAAAGGAAGTTATCTGGAGAATGCCACTAACCTTGTAGAATTACCTTTCACCTCTCTAAGTTTTTCAGAGTAGCTCACATTCACAGGCAATTTTAAGTGGATGTTTCTCAGTCTTGTGTTGGGTGAGTCTCAGGGCATGGCTACACTTGCGAGTTACAGTGCATTAAAGCATACCCAGCCGCCCTAACTCATGAGGCGTCCACACTGGCAAGGCATGTAGAGCGCCCGGACTCCGCAGCTGGAGCACTCCTGGTAATCGACCTCGACGAGAAGTGGAGCACCGTGGTGACAGTGTGGACGCCCTCGTCTATTAATGTGCTCTGTTTGGCCTCCAGAAGTGTTCCACAATGCCTGTTCTAGCCACTCTGGTCATCACTTTGAACTCTACTGCCCTGCCCTCAGGTGACCAACCGTCAGACCCGCCCTTTAAATTCTCTGGGAATTTTGAAAATCCCCTTCCTGTTTGATCAGCAAGGTGTGGAGTGCTCTCAGAGAATCTTTCCAGGTGACCATGCCTCCACGCGCCAGGCAATCCCTAGTATGGAGCAATGGTGGACCTTATCAGTGTTTGGGGGGAGGAAGCTGTCCAGTCCCAGCTGTGCTCCAGCCATAGGAATTATGATACCTTTGGGCAGGTACCAAGGGACGTGATGGAAAGGGGCCATGACCAGGATGCACTGCAGTGCAGGGTTAAAGTGAAGGAGCTGTGGAATGCCTACCGCAAAGCCTGCGAGGCAAACCGCTGCTCCCATGCTGCCCCCGCAACCTGCCGTTTCTACAAAGAGCCGGACATGATACTTGGGTGCGACCCCACCTCTACCCCGAAGACCACCATGGACACTTCAGAGACCAGTTCAACAAGGCAGGAGGAGGAGGAAAGCGGGAGCGAGGGTGCTGAGGGGGAGGGGGACAGCCCGGCATCCTTAGATGCATGAGCCAGGAGCTGTTTGCAAGCCAGGAGGAAGGTAGCCAGTCACAGCGGCTGGTGCTTGGGGAAGAACAAACACCAGAGGAGGTGGCTGGTAGGCGGCTTTTATTTTGGGAAGGAAGTTGTTCAGTGCAGGCTCTTGGGGTGAGGAGGGCTAGGGCTGCATGCATGCCTAGATGCGGAATAGGGCGTTGATGTGCTCTCTCACTTCGCGGTAATCGGCCTCAGTGATCTCTTCAAAGGTCTCATGCAGAAGCTGGGCAATCCACTTGCGCAGGTTCCTTGACAGAGCTACTGTGCTCCTTGTCCCAGTAAGGCTAACATGTCCATGCCACTGTACCGTGTGGGACCATTGCTGCATACAAGCAAGCTGCATATGGGCCAGAGCGGAAGCAGCATTGAAGTAGAAGACCCTCCCTTGCTTCCCAGGTCACCCTCAGCAGCAAGATATCTTCCAGGACAAACTCCGGTTGAAAATGTGGGGACAGTGTTCAGTATAGGGGCCCCCTGCAGCTGTTGGCTCTCCCCAAGGCACAGAAACCCAGAGGACAGTACGGCCGTGAAACAATAAGTCCCCCTTGCCTCTGTGTTTACTCACCATTTTGGGGCTCCTGTGGGTTATGTGTGCTCGCTTTGGGATGGGCAATTTCTGCTTTTGTGAAGACTGTGCGTGTCTACTTTAAGTATGGCCGAATCAGTGCTCTGTCTGGTGTGGACAATGCTGCCTCTGTAAGTGTTGCATTTTGGCTTTACAGATGGAACCTTGAGATCTCAGCCGTCCTTGTTATCACCGGCTGAAAGACTCCAAAGAATTAGGAAGCAGCAGTCCCTTAATGAAAATCAAAAAGTGCAGAAGTGGTGGGAGAGTGAAAGGAGGGTCTGCCAGCAGAATGCAGATCGCTGGCCCTAAAGCACAGAGCGGCTGCTAAGTGTTATGGAGCGCGAAGTGGACTCGATACAGGCGCTCATAGCAAGGCAGGCGGAGAACTTTCGCGCCCACCCCCGGCCCCGCAGCCCTTGTCGCAAAACTTTTTCCCTTGTGCCCCCATGTCACCTCCAAGCCACTTTCCCCAACATCTGGGTTCTTATCACCACCAGCTGCCTCCAACACCTGTAGCTTTCCCACCTAGCCCTGCAAACTACGACCCTTACCCACTGCACTCAACCCCCATCACCATGCATTTTAGCCAGCCAGAAGTGCAGCACTCATTGCACAGCACTACAGACAGGAAGGCTGAGTATGATAACAGGACATACACAAATCTTTGATTGTACCATTCCCCACCCCACCCCCTTGCCCTTTCTGTTTTCCAAGCAGTTGTGTTTCTTTTCAATAAACGTATTTTCTTTTCAATAAATGGATATTTTGGCTTTGAAAATATTCTTTATTATTGCATTAAGTAAAAGATACCTTAGCCAAAGAAAGCAACAGGCACTGCAAGTCAGTGTAGCGCAAACGGTTTCCTACTAACATTAGAACCACTGCACTTCACTCCCGTGCAGGGCACCAAACATTACTGGTGGCTTTCAGCCTCAGATTGCTCCCTCAAGGCAACCCTAATCCTTGCAGCCCCATGCTGGGCCCCTCTAATAGCCCTGGTCTCTGCCTGTTCAAATTCAGCCTCCAGGTGTTGAACCTCTGAGGTCCATGCCTGAGTGAATCTTTCACCCTTCCCTTCACAAATGTTGTGGAGGGTACAGTAGGCGGATATAACCGTGAGGATGTTCTCATCGGCCAGGTCCCGCTTCCCATACAGACAGCGCTAGCGGCCCTTTAATTGACCAAAAGCACACTCCACAGTCATTCTTCACTGGCTCAGCCTGTTGTTGAACTGCTCCTTGCTGCTGGCAAGGCTCGCTGTGTAGAGTTTCATGAGCCACAGCATTAAAGGGTAAGCGGGGTCTCCAAGGATCACAATGGACATTTTGACTTCCCCTACAGTGATATTATGGTCTGGGAAGAAAGTCCCAGTTTGCAGCTTCCTGAACAGGCCTGAGTTCCAAAAGATGCGTGCATCATGCACCTTTCCAGACCAGCCTGCGTTAATGTCAATGAAATGCCCACGGTGATCCACAAGTGCCTGGAGAACCTTAGAGAAATACCCCTTCTGATTAATGTATTCAGAGGCTAGGTGGACTGGTGCCAGAATTGGAATATGCATACCATCTATCGCCCCTCAGCAGTTAGGGAAACTCATTTGTGCAAAGCCAGCCACAATGTCATGCATGTTATCCAGAGTCACGGTTCTTCTGAGTAGGATGCAATTAATGGCCCTGCAAACTTGCATCAACATGATTCCAGCAGTCGACTTTCCCACTCCAAACTGGTTAGCGACCGATCGTTAGCTGTCTGAAGTTGCCAGCTTCCAGATTGCAATAGCCACCCATTTCTCCACTGGCAGGGCAGCTCTCAATCTCATGTCCTTGCACCACAGGGTGGGGGCAAGCTCATCACACAGTCCCATGAAAGTGGCTTTTCTCATCTAAAAGTTCTGCAGCCATGGCTCGTCATCCCAGACTTGCATGACGATGTGATCCCACCACTCAGTGCTTGTTTCCTGAGCCCAAAGCAGCGTTCCACTGTGGTGAGCATGTCCGTGAATGTGTGTCATATGTGTTATGCGAGTCGACATCATCGTCGGACTCCTCACTGTCAGTTTGTAGCTTAAGGAGTAACTCGACTGCCATTTGTGATGTGCTGGCGAGACCCATCAGCATATTCCTCAGCACTTCGGGATCCATTCCACAGACTGAAAGGGAAGACAGAGCATGAAGTACAAAAAATGTTGAAAGATGGCACCAAATGTGGATGGAAGCACAGGGATTGCTGGCATGCTGTCATAAACATACAGCTAAGGGTAGCATAAAATCCCTCCTTTACCTATAAAGGGTTAAGAAGCTCAGATAACCTGGTTGGCACCTGACCAAAAGGACCAATAAGGGGAGAAGATACTTTCACATCTGTGGGGGAAGGTTTTTGTTTTGGGTTTTTTGTGTTCTCTCTGAAGACAGAGCAAGACCAAGCAAGTAATCCAGCTCCTACTGAATGATACATCTAAATTTACAGGAATAGTAAGTAATAGCAAGGAAATACGTTAGAGTATCTTTTGTTTTAGCTTGTGAATTTTCCCTGTGCTAAGCGGGAGGTTTGTCCCTGTTTTTTGTAACTTTGAAGTTTTGCCTAGAGGGGAGTCATCTATGTTTTAAATCTTATTACCCTGTAAAATTACCTTCCATCCTGATTTTACAGAGGAGTTTCTTTGACTTTTTTTTTCTTTATAATAAAGTTCTGTTTTTTAAGAATCTGATTGGTTTTTAGTGTCCTAAAAACCCAAGGGTCTGGTCTGTGCTCACCTTGTTTATCTATCTGGTTGGTAGACTATTCTCAAGCCTCCCCAGGAAAGGGGGCTTGGGGGAATATTTTGGGGGAAACAGGAACACCAAGTGGTCCTTCTCCTGAATCTTTGTCTAACTCACTTGGTGGTGGCAGCAGTACTCATCCAAAGACAGGGAAGGATTTGTGCCTTGGGAAAGTTTTTAACCTAAGCTTATAGAAATAAGCTTAGGGGGTCTTTCATGCGGATCCCCACATCTATACCCCAGAGTTCAGAGTGGGGACGAAACCCTGACATATGCGAAGCGATGCATCACGGGGTGTTGGGACAGGACCCAGAATGCCCCACACCCTCTCTCCCCCTTCCCACAAGCCACAGCGCCAGAATGGGTAGAGCTGCTCTGTGAGATAGCTGCCCATAATGCACCGTTCCCAATGCCGCTGCAAGTGCCACAAATGTGGCCACGCCAGTGCAGTTGCAGCTGACAGTGTGAACACACTGCTGCGCTTTCCCTACTGTGGTCTCCAAGGGCTGGTTTAACTCACAGCGCTCTACATCTGCAAGTGTAGCCACGCCCTCAGTGTCTGACTAGAAAGTGAAAGCATTGCTTCTTTACTGCCAGTGGACCAGAATCCAAGTGTTGCTTATCTCCTCCTGATCTGTATTATGTGGCATAGTGTTTAATATGGCTGATGCCAAGTAGCAACTTTAACTTTCTAGCTATAGTTTATACCTAGATTAAGAACTATCTCAGAAAAAGTCAGGGATTCTGCATAATTTAATGATGGTTTATTTTTTAACCTAAATAAGAATTTGTGTGGCAAAAGTTCTAAGTTTATAATACGAGCAGATAAATTATTGTCTGCTAATTCTACCCAAGAAGAAAGGAGTTCCTCTGAACAATATTACCACAAGAGTAATTGGAGGATTTATAGCTTTGGCAGAAGAGTTTAATATTAATCTGAGAGGCAGAATTAGATGGGATGGCTAGGAATAAAACAGGATTAATTTGCAGATGGGAAAGCTCTGACTTCTAAATGTTGGGATTCCCTCTGAGACCTCTTTCCACTTGGCTTCCCAAGAACTCAGTTCAACTCCAGACATTGTCACGTAGATATCTTTATCTGGCATACAGCAATGCTACATTTAGTTGCCAGACTCAAACACAGGGGGTGGGTGCAGGATACATCACAGATTCAAAGTTAAACAGAAACCCTCACCCTATATATACATTTACACATCTCACTGCATTTACTACACATTGGATAACACATTTTGGGATTGGCTTGGTTACTTCATAGGAACCAATCCTCTGTCCATGCACTGTCCATGTTCGACCTACTTTTTTCCCTCATCTTTACATTCCCGACTTATCTTGTCCATTGTTATCTTCTTCTTTGTAAATGTTTCCCAGGGGGTTCCCTCCCCTAATCTTAGCTAGTTCAGACATTCTGTCTTTTAGCTCACTGACCCATTTACATATCTTAGTTAACACAAAGCTCCTGTTTTCAGCCTGCTGATCTATTTGCCTCTCTATTCCTGTCTGCCAAGAAACGAAGCCTCCCATGTCATTTAAATTACTCATGTCAAACTAGGCCCATAGCCCATTGCCTTTGTTTTTCTTTTTAATATTAGCATTTGTTTCATTTGCACCATATTCCTATCTTTCTGTGCTTTCTTTTTTAACTTTATTTCCCAGCACCACACTCCCAAGACTACAGTAGTTGTAGACATTTGAGCCACCATTAATTTAGGCTTAAAATGTGACCCCGGGGGTGCAAGCTTATCTCCTCTGGTACAGGCCACCAGGGTGTTTTCATTGCCTGTACAGTATGGTCCCCAATTTTCTGTTGCTCAGCTATTAGTGTGGCAATGGGCACCCATCGCTTTATTTTCCTTTGTACTAAATCATTCACCCCTTTGTAGGTAGTATTTGATGGTGCTGTTTATTTTCTCAACCTGTCCTACTGCCACTGGATGATGGGGAATGTGAAACTTCTGATTGATGTCCAAGCAGGGTGCATGCTTTCGACAACTGTCCCCCGCCAAAAATTTTCTCTTGTTGTCTGAGTCAATAATTTTAGGCACTCCCCATCTGCAGAACAGAATGTACACCAATTGTTTTGCTGTAGTTAGGACAGTCATATTTTAATGGGGAAGGCCTTCACCCAATGTGAAAAAAGATTTATAACAACCAGCATATATTTGTCACCTTTTGGTGTTAAGGGCAACTCCCCAGTATAGCTGATTTGAATTTGTTTCTGTGGACCTTTGAGTTTCTGTTTTATCAGAGCTCCTCTGTTTTCTGTTAGCTGGATTGTGTCTGGCTCAGATTAAGCAAGCATTAAGATGCTTGTTTAGGTCTCTTTCCCAGTTGTGCCACTACCCCATTTTTGCCAACCTCTTTTTGGCCTCTGCCTGCTTGAGGTGACCACCCACAGTGGACCCATGCACCCATAATAGCAGTTTTTCCTCCTCATATGTTGTGATAATATCCATGCCACACCATCTTCTGATATTACACATAAGAGTTTTTGCTTTATTACTAAGTGAGTTTTGATTATTTACATTTACTTCCTGGTTACAGGCTTGCTTTTAAAGCACTTTTAACTCCAAATGCTGTTTTTTGAATGCTTTGCATCCACTCTGCTCCAGCTTATTGTGATTGTTTCTGACTTTGAGTGAGAATTGCTACTGGGATAGCTTTTAAAGCAGTTTTCTATGGCTAGAGCAGTCCAGTAACTGCTGCATTTTTGACTGATTTTCTTTTACTAGGGACCCTTTTTTTCGGTGTGCCCAAGTATTAATTTTGTTTATTTTGTCAAACTGGCAATATCATCCAGCATCTGCCACATAGTACTGAATCTGATCTCTTCTCCATTAGTAGCTCAATACTAGCAGACTAGCATTAACCCGGCTTCCCTAACTACTCAATCTGAGGGCTTGTCTTCACATATAGCAGTGCAGCTGCACTGCTGTAGTGCTTTAGTGAAGACGCTACTATGCTGATGAGAGAGCTTCTCCTATCATCATAGTTAATCCACCTCCCTGAGAGGAGGTAACTATGTCGACAGGAGAAGCTCTCCAATCAACATAGTGCTGTCCACACAAGGGGCTAGGTTCGTATAACTACATCAGTAAGGGGTATGGATTTTTCACACCCCTGAGTGACATATTTATACCAATTTCAATCTGTAGTGTAGACCTGGCCTGAGTCTAGAACTATGGTAAACTTAGAATGAGATTTATTTTATTAGCACACTGATAACTGCTTCCAATTTTGCATACTGAGCTGACTTACTTCCACACTTATACTGTAAAGTATTTGACTATTCTGTCCCTTAGTTTTACTGCTGTCAGACTTCCTTTCCTTTATCCTTGTACATAGAGACTACTGCCATTTGTATACCAAATATGCTCATCTTATTTAACTTTGTTGGCATGTAGTCATTTAAAGATTGGATACTGGGTGCGAGAGGAGCTACCTTTACATTTATGTGGCATTTTTATGCAGTTTTTTGCAGTTTGTCGTTGGCTTTTTCAGCCTCTACATTTTCTCCTTGCAAAGCCAGAATCTGTTTCTGAATTCTCTCGTTGCTTACTTGACCAGCTGATCCTTTCCTCTCTAGCAGTACCTTAAGTGGGGTATGGTGACTAACAATAAACATTTTTTGGCCTCTGACCAAGTATTTGTGCTTGATATTGGTCCAGTATACTGCCAACATGATTTTTTAAAACCAGTTATACTTTAGTTCTGCACTCTGTGTCAGTGAGGAGGCAAATGGCACTGGTAGATCTTGATTTTCATATTTTTGTGTGAACACTACACCTAAAATATTTAGAGTTATCACAGGATACACAGAAAAAGGTTTACTTTTATTCGGACTAGCCAATACTGGAGCGCTCTCCAAAAGCCTTTTCAATTTAACCACTGCAAATCCTAGTGAGATGCCCTTACCAATTCATATAACATGCTTACTGTTTTAGCATATGGGGAGAGAATTTCTTGCAAAACCCTGTTATTCCCAGAAAAGATCATAAACAAATGAGCATTATAAGGATAGGCAGTTTGAAAATTAATTCTACTCTCTTGTGATTGATACTTTGCCATTCTTACCTTGTGGGCAACCCGAAGAAGGTAACTCTCTCTCTCTTTTTTAACTAACTGCTTTTTTACTATTTATTTTTAATTCAGCTTGCTGCAGACACTGCAAAGCCTTAAACAAATCCTGTTTGTTTCTTATTTATAAAGATTGTTTAATATGTTATTTATATAGTGGATAAGCCTATTTGGCTGAGGAAAGTCCCTGAGACACTGCTTCATGTGGGCATGGAAAATGGTGGGGCTATTTTTGTTCTTCTGGGGCAGTATGGTCTATGCATATTGTACATCCCTGGCATGAAAGCCATTCTGGATTGACACCCTGGTCCTAGGGGGAGGGACCAGAACCCATGACTAACATCCAGCACCGAAACCCACTTTATTTTAGGAGAGATTTTTTTCAATTATTTTTGGATAGGCTGCCACTATAGGAGCCATAGATTTTGTTGTATCATTTACGCTTCTGTCGTCTATGGCCAATCTTCACCCCTCTCCTGGCTTCTGCAATGCCCACATTGTGGAATTACACATCAAGGACATTGGCTTTATCAGATCTTGCCCCAACAATGCCTCCACTACCTTCTGAATTGGACTTATGGATGTTTTAGGTACCGGATATTGCCACTGCTTCTCCTTCAAGTAAAATGTGGGAGTTCATTGACCACATTCCAGTTTGGCCTCTATCTCCAAAAACATCACTAGTTGGGAAACCCATGCAGGATTCTCCTGTCCATATTGTACAGCTACTTTCTATGAATTTTTAATTGATCCCACAGCTGCGGCCATGGGCACAACATCTCCTTCCTGGTTTCCCCAAAGCATCACTCTAGGGAGCCAGGGTGGCTTCCCTCCGAACCAGAGTGTAAAGAGCCACTCTCTCAGCCTCTGTGGGCGGGGCCAGACCAAGCTTACTCCAACCCCGGGAAGGGGAGGGGTGGAACAGGAAGTACAAAGGGCAGGGCCCTTAGCCCAGTTAGGGCAGCACCAGGAAGGGACACAAACACAGGCTGCTCCCTTCAGACCCTGCTGCTGAGCCAGGGAAGGATCTGGAGGAAGGACTGGGGCTACCAGGATTGCCAGCTGCCGAGTACCCGGAGGAACTGGAGGAGCCAGGCAGTAACCCAGGCCAGCATGAGCCTGACACGGAGGCGGAGCTGCCAGCAGCTGAATACCCTGATGAGCTGGAGGGACCAGAGGGACCCACTCAAGAGACCGGGTAGGAAGTAGCCCAGGGGCAGAACTGCACAGTGCGGTGGGTCTGTTTGGTCAGTGTGCTGCGGATGGCTCCCCGCTGACCCAGTGGCGGTACCCTCTCCTCCCGCCACTGTCAGGGCCCTGGGCTGGAACACATTTGGAGTTGGCCTGCGTTCCCCTACCTCAGCCGGCCCGCCTCAGGTAGCAGAATCGCGACAACACCGCTGACGCCTGCCAGCGCTCCCCCTGCCTGCGGGGCGCGCCGCTGACGCCTGCCGGCACACCTCCCTCGGCTAATTCCCTAGTGACAGAAAGATGTGACCAAGGCCTGCCAGTGAGGCAGTAGCTCCCCACCGCCCCACCAGCGGCTCACCAGACCAATTGAAACGTGTCACAATCATGTTAGCTTTTGCATTGCCTGGCTTTTAGGTGCTTTAATATTTGTCTAAAATAGTTTTTCTGGGTAGACACATACTTGGCTTCTCTTTCTGTGTTTAAATGTTTCCTATTCTAATTAAATATTCTTTGCTTGCTATCTAATGAAATAGAATCAATCCACAGAAACAAATTTGAAGTAGTTTATAACTTTTTATTTTCTGATACATAATGCTTCTATGTGACCAATTCAGTTATTGTATATGTACACTTCATTATGTTAGTTGAAAATTTTGAAAGGAATAATTTCATCCAGAAAAAAAGTAATAGCCCAAAAGATTCTGCTGTCCCTAATATAACTAAAACCTCTTTGCACCTTTCTTTTAGAATGGTGATTTGTGTAAAGGTGATATTGGTATTAGATTATTTAGGATTCAGAAAGATAAGGGGTAAAACAAAAACTTTTAAGTGTACATGCCTAAAGTTAGGCAGCCGGATTATATTGAGTTACTTAAATAAGGGGCCAGCTTTTCAGATATGCTTTGTGCAAACAGTTGTCACTGAAATAATTGAGATCTTGACATTATGGGACTTTATAAATAGCAATTGGAGGAAGTGTCCTTTACAGGGTCCACCTGTCAAATATTCGGTGCATTTTGCTAATCTCTAAGTTCCCTTAGTATTAACTCAGTGTAATACACTTGTGAAGGCATAACTGGTTCAACTCCATTGAACAAGGGGAAGTTCCATCTACTTGCACCAACTTGGCTTATGATGATGTAGTGTTTTTTGTTGTTTTTTAAAGTCTTTTTGGTGCTGCTAGCAGCAGTTACAGTGTGTTGCTTTTCCATTCTACATCTAATACGCATTTAGTCTTGATACATAGTGTCTTGAAGTAAAGATTCGTTTAAGGTTTGCGTAGAGGTTTTGTTTAAAAAACAAAAAAATTGATTGTGATAGTGGTTGCTTTGGGAGTCTTTTCTCCTGTCACTTAAACCCCGTGCATCTCCTCTTGTGGCATAATTTGAACAAGACAGCTGTGTTACAACAGTCCCTCTCCTTCTCCCTCATTCAAATGACACAGGATCAGTATTCTGCTGCTCCAAACTGCCTTGCAACTTGGGCAATTTTTGATTATCACAAAGGAGATGCATATTATAACAAGAAAGCAGGAGAGGCCTAAATGGCTGAGATGTAATAACTTGTCTAGATTACTAAATTCCATGAATTTTCTTCTTCTAGTAGGTAGGCATTGTGAGGGATGTAATTTAGAAGCTTCTCTGGGCCCACTCATCCCTCTAAGGAAAGTGAATACATAATGCATTATGCAGTGAAAGCAGTACATAAAATTTCAACTTACATTTGAATCAGAATTAAACTAAAAATTACCATTAAACTTGCACACTCCTCCTTTTAAGATCATTTACATATATGAATGAGACATAACAAAAGTTGTTCCTCTGACCCCAGCACACTCCTCCCCCCCCAAATATATTGACTATACCCAAATTTAATCATTTTTATGTATCATTTTGATAAACTAGGATATCCTTAATTCTATCCCCTGCCCACATTACCCATGCAAGTAATAGGTATGGTGGAAAAGCCTGTACATATTCACAAATGCATATGATATAGGGGTACAGTAAATCTAAATTATTTTACTTGAAAAGAAAATCCCATATAATTTTCAGCACAGGGCTTTGCAGATGTTGAATGGAAAGCACTATGGGGATTTTCTGTCTACAAATAAAACACAATACTGAAATGTTGCACCTCTCTCATTCTACTCCAAGCACATTTGTCTAGTTTTCAATTCTCTCTCCTCAGTTTTTCTCTACCATGGTTACTGTAAAGTAGAGTTCAAACATGAGCTCTGCTGGTAGAATCATCTCTGCATTATGCATTGTGATAAGCAACTCTCATTCTGATTCTTAAACCAGTGGAGAGCGCAGGATATAAATATAAAAGTACAGTCTGCAACTCATAATTTAATGTTACCTGCTAATCCAAATAATTTACATAAAAGTATAATAGAGTACACTAACTGGAAGAACAGTCAGGGTTTATTCCGTGTAATTTTTCCAAGGAGAGATGTGGTTTCTTTGCAAATAATTAAACCGAATAATTTGTACCTAGAATTACTGAAATTGTATGAATCCGCTCCATTATCTGCTCCCATATCTCACTGTCAATATCTGTCCCCGAGTCAGTTTCCTATTTTTTAAATACCCAAATGAGTGCACCACAGAAACTTTAAATGATCTTTTCAGAGCTCTTTTGATCTAAAATAATTGTCTCCAGAGAAGAGTGGTAATTAAGAATTCTTTAACTGTGGCATACAATGGTGATGGGCATTATCATTTCTATCTCATTAGCAATCACATTGATACTGAGGAGAACTTGGTAGCTTGGGGGACAGTCCCGGTATGGATGAAAGTGAGGAAATGAAGGGAGTGAAAATACTGGGTAAAGCTGGCCAAAGTCCATCGTTCTTCTTTCCTTTTCTTTTGAAATAAACATAAAAAATGATAAATGTTTCCTATTGATTTTGTGTGTGTGTGTGAGAGAGAGTGCGCATGCCTAGGGTATTGTGGTGGTTAGTCTCAGAGCTGAAGGGGAGAGAAGTCAAAGATGAGAGCAAAGTTCAATGGTTCATGGACATGGAAATAGCAGTCACTGAGCATGTTGGGAGCTGAGCTCTTTTGAAAATCTGGCCTCAGCTATGAGATCTGAACTCTTGAAAATCTCTCTGTTTGGCTATAAAGCCACACTCAGTGCTTCTGAAATAAACTGGGCTAATCATTGTTGATCAGCTTGAGGCACCTTACAGAAGGTCCTCTTCTTACCCTGTTCTAATGGAATTGTCAAAAGTATGGTTTGAATGTTTCTGTATAAAATGAAAACTTAAAAACATTAGCACAGGAATTTCTAGCAGTTTGGAGTGCTGGGTACGTTGCTCTTGATAGGCTAGCAGACTTGGCAGCGTTGCTCACGTTAGTAAGGTTTTTAGCTCCTTGTCTATTTCTAATATAGAAATATTTAGTCTGATAGGTTTTTTTTTTTTTTACTAGCTGACACTGCTCAAGGAAGGATCTCACTTTTGTCACTATCAGACTCAGGCCTTGCTCATTAAAGCTGATAATAACAACCAAAGAACATATTGATTTCCTCTGAGTTTAACACATTGCTGTCATTAGTTTTAAGTGTCACAATTATTTCAGAGGTTTCTTCTGCTTTAGCAGGTATTACCAAAAACCTGCCTCATGTTGTCACCTTCTTCTTAAAGTTTGTATTTGGGATAGAACAGCAGTATTTATCATTATTAAAATAAATGTAATGAAAAATACTGTCAATTTTTGGTGTTGTGCAATAGTGTGCCCTGACCTGTATAATTTTATTTTGAAGGTTAAAATGCAAGTGGATCCTTGTTTTCAGAGGGATTTTACAAATTGGTGAGACAGCAGTTCAAAAGAGAAATACACTTTAACAAAATTATTAATTTCTCTTTATAGTAATTATTTTAAAGTTGCTTCTCAAAATACAGGGGAATCTTTTCTTAGTCTTAATTGTTAATACAATCATTTAATATAGGATTATATGCTAGGCTTTATAGTAAGTTTATTGTAGACATTAATTTTGCAGATAATGGCACATTATAATTTGGTTGCTTACCTCTTCTTCCCGTGCATGTGCTTCCACCCCTACTTTACTGTTATGTATGTTTACATTAACAATATAAAGTGTATGGTAATGTAAAATTCACATGCTACTGTTAACTTATGGTTAGTTTCATAGTTGTGTTTTTATGGTGTGCTCCTTATACTGCTGTACTGAGGTAACAGATCCCCTTTTCTGCTATTATACATTGTACTTTAACTTACCTTGTGACATATGCGAACTGGCATAATGCATTTCTCTTATTTTCAGTCAGTTAGTTTTGCCTGCTTTAATTTGAGACATATCTAGAGAACTACTAGTTAGGGAGTTTGGAAGGGATTTGGGAATTAAGGGCTGGGAGACAGCATACAATGAAAGCAAAAGAGTAAGAAGTACTATTCTCTGCTACTTAAGAAATTCAGAAATTCTTATGTGTGGTGACATCCAAGGTCTTCTTTGGTTTCTCATAAACTACTACAAATCTCTTTAGATTTCGTTCCACAGTCAGAGTCTTCTGCATACATGTTCATACACGTTAACATCACATGCCTACACTTTCTACATGATCTGTAGTCACACTGTGAACAAAAATGGTTTTAACTTTTTCAGTGACCAGTTGGTTTTGACACTTGAGAGGGCCAAATCTAGCCCTCCTTATTAGCACGAGTAGCCTCATTCACTTAAATGGCACTGCTCCCATGTACAAGGAGGGCTAGATTTGGGTGGTGTTTTTTAACTGAGGTGTTGTGAAGAGAAATTCATTAATGTGTGAAGCATTCACATATGATGGTGAGAGCACCATAAAAATTCCTATGAGAAAACTGAATAATTTTGTAGTCAGTGCAGGGTTTGAATGATGTGTTTTAAATAATGCCTGGGACCACATATTGAATGTAGTGGATAAAAATGAATATTGAATGACTAACTATTCACTGAATGAAGCAGGGGTTTTGTGGAAGAAATAGTATGTGATCATGTAATTAATGACTGTATCATAACACATATGCATAAGGGAGCGAAATGAAGGTTGTACAGGCAACGGTAATTTATGGCACTTCCTAACTTTTGAGTACTTGACTTTGTGACCTTACCATTATTTTAACGTAAGGCCTTTTATGTAATCTATATGTATAAGAATAGTAATATATATTTACAAAATGTTAATCATATTGCTAAATGCCAAGCAACAAAGCTGTCCTGCTAACAAATTACTACTACAATGTTAACTACACTAAGGTCCTGATCCAGTAAATCATTTACATGTGTGCTTATATGTTTACGTGGAAGAGTAGTAGTATTGTCTTTGTTGGATTGGGGGAGAAGGTCCACTGAAGAACTTGTATAACTGTCCAGTTTAAACAAGAACTGAACCAAGTGTCCTCCTGGAACTCAGTGAAACTAAACTAAAACTTTCAAGAAGTTGTTGTTGTTTGTGTTTAAAAACAACAAGAAGTTTAAAGAGTAACCAAAAAATAGGTTTCCAAATTTCCTGGATGTGGATGGGGCTAGACAGAGTAGTTATGAGCTGACACTAGAGAGGCTGTTCTTGCAGTCTTCCTAGGCTACACATTAGTGAGTAGTAGATATTATGATTTAGTCTTTCATTAGCAATTCCACTTCTGCAGATCTTAAGAGTTAGGTCATCTGACCTATTGGATATTTGTCCAAGCAAATCCTCTGAAACTTCTAAAGATTCCCATGGCATTAGTTACTAATGTTAAATGTACTATTAAACTCCTAAGAGAAAGAGAAGCCTGTTTAAATAAACACATTTCAAGTAGATGCTACAGTGGGAGGTGTCTCTGTTTCCCATTCTGCCCACTTGCTTGCTCTTCTGCCCTTTAGGCTCTGTTGCAGGGTGACTGTTTTACATGAGGAGAAGTATTTAGGGGACTTGTTCAAAGGGGAATTTGGCTGTTCAAATCTTTGGACGAGCACAAGGAACAGGCTGGAGAAAATTCTGGATAGACTAAAATTCAGAAGGAAGGCATTGTCAAGTTTAAATCCATCTTCGCAAAACAAAACTCTCAACTTTCTGTGGCTCACCCACCACTAGGTCTGACTAGTATTCCTGGAATATTGGCACTACCATATCTTTATCTAATAATTGTCTGTTAAATCCATTGTCACTTCTACAAATAAATGATTTTTCACATAACTCCCTGAATCATAAAGCTCTACCCCCAATTCTTCAAAACCAGTCCCTTGTTGAGACAGAATTCTTCTACAATTCATGTATAGCAGAAAACATGCCAGCCTTTCTCTGAGACTAAACCTACAAAGTGATAGGGATTATTAGATTGTCCTAAAACAAAAGGATGCATAGTTTCCCAAGAAATTTTTTAATCAAAACAATTACAGGCACATTTTTTTATTTAAAAATAAATTGGATTAATTAGACCATCATGACTCTTTCCAAAGTGCTCCTGACTATACTTCATCCATGTTACTTTTAACAGTTTGACATTCTGTTTAAAATTAAATGCTGCTTCTGGAGTGAGGGGGGAAAATTCTGATTTACTGTTCTACTCTGTTCTTAGCTAAGCAGGAAACAATATAGCATGCTTTCCACTGACAGAGTACCATTTCTTCTTCACCTTCTTGAATGGTCTCCTCCTCTGCCCACATAGTGATAAAATAAGGCGCTGTTAGAAGTTACCTTACCAAATTATAACTGTCTTTTTCTAATGGGAGAAATACAGGGAAACCTAGCTAAAAAGTAAAGAGGCAGGGTTTGAGGAGAAAAGTGAATCTAGAAATCCCTCTCACAATAGGATGACATAAGTTACTCTTAAAGTAGAAGTTACGTTAACCCTCACAGCACCTACATGGGGTATGCAATGATATTTCATTTTAGAGTTGGGTAAACTGATGCATAGAATTTAGGTGACTTGTTGAGAATCCCAGTTGTTAATGGAGACCTGCAAAATAAAAAGAGTGGTTGGTGCCCTATTGTGCCTTTTGTTCTGCTTGTTTTTTAAATCGGAAGTTCAGGTCTTCTCTGCAAATGCTGACCAGAGAATTAGTAGGATATCCGATACAATGGAACTGACACATGGTTAATTGACAAAGTGATTTGTATTCAGATAGTCTAAAACTTCTTTGTTTTGACTAATACTGCTTTACCTGCTTCATTTAAACAGTTACAAGAAAAGCTTTTCTGTTCATTTTAGTGCTTTGAGTCTTCCTAAGGGCTTGTTCACACTAGAAAGTTACACTGCTTTAGCTATACTTGAATAGTTAAAGTGGCACAGCCCTCTAGTTGGCACATAGTAAGACTGTGTCTACACTTGCAGAGTGTTTGCCCTGTCCCTTTAACTGGTGGTACAGAACTGGTAAAAGAAAAGCACTGGTTTGTGTTCTCACTTACTTTCACAGGCGTCAGATCGTATTCACATTTGCAGCACTTCCATCGCCATGAGAGCAGCGCACTGAGGGCAGCTATTGCACAGTGCAGCTCTCCCCATTTTGAGCATAGGTCTTGTGGGAAGAGGGGGTTGGGATGATCGCGGGGCATCCTGGGTCCTTGCACAGCCTCCTCTCCCCAAACGCTGATCAGAGCCGGTAGCTCAGCATTGCTCCAAGCTGGGGATACTTTGCTCCTTGGAGCAGCCATTGTCACCTGGCCAGATGATAAGGGAGCACTTGCCAAGAAAACAGGAAGGGGAGTTTCAAAGTTCCCAGGGCTTTCCAGGGGGAGGAGTGGATGTCTGTTTACCTGGCATAAGAGTAGCAGTGCTGCTGGCCAGAGTGGTCACTTAGGCACTGTGTGATATCCTCCAGAGGCTAAAAGCTCTATAAACAGGAAGAACGTGTCTTCACTTGCACATCACCGCAAAAGTATCACCGGTAAGAACTGTACGCCTCTCATGGAGGTGCTTTTCTGTTTGTAGTGAAACTTCTGAGTTTTACTGCGAAAAGTTATTTGCAAGTGTAGACAGTCCCGCAGTTTTTGCACAAAAAAGGGACTTTTTGCGCTTTAAATGGCAAGTGTAGACATGCCCTTACATTGGTATAAAGGTGCTTATCAGTGGTATAGCAATTCCCATATGGGAAAGGGAATAATTAGATTGATATAAGTCATCTTGATATTTGATCTAACTGCACCCACATCAGGGTTTTTACCACTATAACTATATCAGTTTAAAAAAAAAAATCTCGCCCTTAACCAGCATAGTTACACCAGTGAAAGTTTTAAGTCTAGACCAGGTCTAAGTTGACTGATGTGCAATCAACAAAAACTACATTAAAATGGAGCCAAGGTTATCTGGAAATCCACTAGTCCCTTTCCAATGCTAGTGCTCAAATCCTGCATATAGAAGAACAAATAAGCAACCTAACAGAAATTAATTAATGGAATTTTTGCTAATGCTTTCCAGGAAATATGTCAGGGAACATGCATGTACCATAGTATCAGAGAAAAGAGAACAAAAACCAGTACAGACCGCCCCTAAAGTAAAACATTTCTTAAGAGGGTTATGTAGTTCCTAGAGTGGCTAAAATAGATGTAGTTTACTATTTTGTGTCTCATTATCACAGAGGACAGTGATGAGGAAGGGGGGAGGGAAACCAAAATTGAACTTCTTTAGGGTGGGCCAGAAGACTTCATCCTTTATTTATTTATTTTACTTGTAAATCCCATGCCAATAAGATAGGCTTTAAAAACAAACAAAACCCCAAGCAAGCAAGCAAACAAAAACTTGCTATCCTAAACGAGTCAGAATTTAATTATCCCAGACTAAGCTAGCCCTACCTACCTAATCATGGACAAAGTCAATCAAGCACAGTAGCTACGCTAGTGAAGGCAATCAGGTTTCTGGCTGTAAGGGAGTCCTACTGCTTCACATACAGGCATTTCTTACACTAGGGATTAGACACTAACAGCTGTAAAGAAGGCTGCAAAATGGTTTCTTTGCTTACATCCTGTTTTTGCTCATATTTTAATTGTGACGTGATGCTCCATATTCTTTATAGAAATATGCTTGTGTTATGAATATGGCATAACTAAGATATATTTTATGCAAGATGACTCATGTAAGATATTGGAAAGATTGTGATTTACTGAATGTGATTATCCAGTTCATATTCATGTATCATTTCTTGTAACAGTTACAACTATGGTTATACTTGGAAACACCCACTAGATGGTAAGCAATCAGCTTTAATGGACCTTTAGGAAAAAGACAATGAGTCTTTGAAGATATGGATCCCCCATCTTCCAGGAGTTCCTTCCTGTGGACATTGCAAATAAACCTGTTTTCATGGTTGCTTTGACACTGCAAGGTCAGGTGATAATGTCACCTGGTAAAAAGTACCACCTTGGACATTGCTGATACTTTTCCAATGGAAACAAAGGCTTCCCACCTTATGTAAATGCTATTTGAGGCTGGGGTGTAAGGCAAACAGGACTCTTCTCCATTGCCTTCCTGCCCAAGAAGAAAGACTGCTGAAAGTACCTGAAGAGACAAAGGAACTGAGCTGAGGGAAAGGCAAGGCTGGGTCCATACTAAGGGCTAGAGTATACTGTCAATGCTAAAGCGCTTGTGTGGTTGCGGCAGAACCTCAACGAGGGGTGTAGCTCCCAGTGCTGGGGCACTGTCTACACTGCCACTTTACAGCACTGAAACTTGCTGTGCTCAGGAGTATGTTTGTTTTTTCACACCCCTGAGCGAGAAAGTTGCAGCGCTGTAAATTGCCAGTGTAGACAAGCCCTAAGACAGGAGTCTAGACTGTAAAGAGACATACCTGGACCTCTAAGCTGCAGAAACTCTGCAACTTGCCTAAAACATCATTTTGGTTTCAAGAAGTAATTTCTCACCCTATTTCTTTAAGATCTTAAGCTTAGTATATGTGTTTTGTTTTATTTGCTTAGTAATCTGTTTTGTTTGCTACCCCTTATAATCATTTAAAATTTACTTCTTATAGTTAATACATTGTTTATAAAACTCATTTGTGCAATTTATAATGGGGGGGAAGGGGTGGAAAGAAGTTGTGCATATCTTCCTCCACGTTGAGGGAGTGGGCAAATTTATGAGCTTTCATTGTATAGATTTCTCTACCGCACAAGACAATATTATTTTGGGTGTACTTTCCAGAAGGGAGCTGCACTTGAGTGCTGGGAAATTTCCTATCTGAATCTTCCCATAGAGAGCTGCTTGCAGACTTTGTGCGATTCTACAGCTGGTGCGTCCCTACCTCTGTGTGTGTGGTGTATGCTGCCAGAGGCTGAAGAGCCTGATTCAGCAAAACAGAGAGAGGGAGCCCAGGCTAGTGGAGCAGGCAGGCTCAGTGAAACCCCAGTATATCAGGTGGCATCCTGGATGGGGGTGTCCAACCGGTCACAGTCAATGATGAGCTGCCAAAAACTTAACAACGGGTTCCCTCCTCACCCCACGAGGGGGTCGTTGCCCACCCCCCCCCCGGACTCCTGCCCCATCCAACCCTGCCACATTTCTTGATGCCCCCCCAGGACCCCTGCCCCATCCACCCCTCCACCCCAGAACTGGGCAGGAGGGTCTCGTGGGCCACTGTAGTGGGTGCCTATCCCACCCCTAAGAGCCAGAGCACCCACCGGCAGCTCCCCGCCCGGCCCCAGCTCACCTCCGCCTCCTCCCCTGAACACACTGCCCCGCTCTGCTTCTCCACACCCCCCCGGCTTCCTGCGAATCAGCTGTTTGGCGGGAAGCCGGGGAGGGCTGAGAAGCAGGCGGCAACTTCACACTCAGGCCGAGGGTGGCGGAGGTGAGCTGGGGCGGGGAGCAGTTCCCCTGCGTGCCCAGCCCCCCCACCCCCCGGCTTATCTGCTGCAGTGCAGGCGGCCCTCCTCGCATGCGCCCCCCCTCCCCAGCTCACCTCCGCCTCCCTGGGCCTGAGCGGGAAGTTGCGGCCTGCTTCTCAGCCTGCCCCAGCTTCCCGAGCGAACAGCTGTTTCATGGGATGCCTTGGGGGGCGGAGAAGCAGAGCGGGGCGGCGTGTTCAGGGGAGGAGGTGGAACGGAGGTGAGCTGGGGGTGGGGCAGGTAGCTGCCGGTGGGTGCTCTGCACCACCAAATTTTCCCCTGGGGTGCACCAGGGCTGGAGCACTCATGGAGTCAGCGCCTAAGGCGCCACTTTTGGCCAGTTAAATTTAGAAGCCCTTTTAGAACCGGTTGTCCCTTGCGGAACAACCGGTTTTAAAAGGGCTTCTAAATTTAACAACCGGTTCTAGCGAACTGGTGTGAACCAGCTCCAGCTCACCACTGGTCACAGTAATATTTCTCTGAAACTTTCCCATTGGGCTGAAATACTCGATGCTTGCTGTTTCTCAGGGGCCTACACAGCAAAAGGAGTTGCACAGGTCTGGAGATGTTGATTCTTCTATTGTAGAATTTGTTCTGGGAAATAGAGAATTTGTTGTAAATAGTGTGGTTTGATGGAGAACTAATATATTTTTTAATTGAGTCTGATTTAATGAAGGACTCTGAAGAACACCATTTTATCTGTTTGGAAATCTGAAATTTATTTTATTCAGTGTTGCAGTGTAAAACAAAATTCTGGAATATGTTACAGATGGTCACCAACTTGCCAATGCATTCAATGAAGCATGAACTTCTGATCCACTGAAACTCTACTGCCCACGTGCTCAAGAGACTCCTGGAATGATACAAAGCGACAGTAAGCATGGGTATGCAGACACATGATGCACACAGCATATGTTATACCTCACCTTTATCTTGCAGCTGAAGGGAATCAAGGAAAAATGAATCTTTGGGGGAAAGATCTTTCTAGTGTCAGTTGATCCTCTTCTTTCTATTGATAAGACCTAATCCTGGACTGATCTAAATATTCTGCTGCAGCGATGGAGAGCTTAACATTACGATACTTGTGCTGCTAATTTTTACTTTTAGTGTTGCTTTCACACAGATAGCAAGTTCACGAGACGCTTTTCCCTTCATTATACCATCATGCTCTCATGGGACTAACCCAGTTATGTGTCTCTGTCACTGTACTTCAAAATACATACAAATATAAATGTGTTCTCAAAACTCCATCTGTACATTTAAAGACATATTGGAGTTGATAGTAGTGGATTGGATTTTGAAGGAAAATGTGTGGTTTCTGGAGTTGACACTGGAAAGAGAACTTGTTCCTTTATCCATTGGCAAAATAGCATGCAAATCCACACACACAGTAAACCAGTGAACTTGGTTGTGACCTACGACATAAGAAATAGTACCCATACTCTGCCTGCACTGGTTTCTTTAGTATTTATACTCAGAAGCAAAGGCGCACATTTGCACATTGTGTGGTGTGTTGCACTGAAAAGATTTGAAAGGTTTATTCTTTTTTCTCAGAAACAGGGCTTAGACTAGAAATTTGGACTCTGAGTTGAAAGTTCAATGCTTTATCAACGTAACCATCTGTGTTTTTTTTAATACTGTCTTGTTTTGTAATAGATAATGCTGAGTTGTTTTTTTCACAATGGTAGTTATTTCATGATAGCAGTTTGGTACCAATGTTTGACGTGTAATAATAGAAATTGTAATAATAGAAGGTGTCACACAACTTGATTTACTGTCTAAAGTTTGGAGTAACATTTGTATATTTTACTTTAAAAAAAATCCAGACATTTTTACGTCTATTTTTTAATAAATGGGATCAAATCAGAGAGGACAAAAAACATATTGAAAATGTCAGCAGAAAATTTGGAAAACCTAAAACTGTAGATTTTATGCTGGCAATGTTTTTTTTTGCAGTCCCGGAGGAAGACAAGAGATTTTTTTTTAAAAAAATGGCAAGGGAGTAGGGCCTCATAGGAGAGAAAAAATAAGGGTTATATCCTGTCTTTGTTTTACACATGCTATTCCTAATTTAGCCAATTGTAGTTTTACAAGCACCTCAAAAGCAAGATACAGGCTCTAGTAGGGAAGAAAATATGAACACGAAGTGAATTGCATGGGGGTTGGGAGTTGGAGGGGGAAGGATGGAAAGAAGAGTAGAGGGTACTGGTGAAAGAGAAACGGACTTCTTCCCCTTTAAGAGACTTCTGTCTTGCTTACCTTCTTAATTGGTGACTGTTAAATTAATCTTGTAAGGGTATCTGCATAGCTCAGGGCCTTTCATCTGAAGGTCATAATTTCAAATCTGTACTAGCTAAGTAGTGACCAAAAGGCCACTACTGTTGGAAAACTGTTTGATATCATGGGCATCAGTCCAGGTTCCAGCAGAAAGGTGTCCGCTTATCAAAAGTACAACCAATAGTATTTGCCAACAAATGTGCCAATGAGTGCTGTTTTAGCTAGGCCAAGAACTGAGTGGGTACAGAGGCTGGGGTAGTATAGCACAATATTTCTCTGCACTGTCTGCATAAGCTTCCACTACTCTCTGTGTACCTAGCCTAAAGATAGTCCCTCCAGAGCTGTCAAGCTTGTACAAACACCAAATCTACTGGAAGTGCTGTTCTGTTCTGAAAAGTGACTGATATTTTTAAAGGCCATATTCTTCAGCAGGTTTGTGAGTATTTAGAGTCAGTTCCATAGAGCTTAGTGACAAAGAAGTTTTTAGAAAGTCGGTCTGCACTAATAACTTTCAAAATTGTTGTCAGTGTTAAGCAAACACTACTGTGTGTCTAATACTTTAAAACACTTTTGTGAAGGGAGAGCAAAGGATGAAATATGAAGCTGTTACCATGTTCCTAGATTGAGTGGTTATGTCTTTGTGGTTAAAAGCAACGAGACTAACCAAAATACTTAGTTTCCTATGCATGATTTATGCTGTCATTAGAACTAATTATTTACATAATAATAGAGAAACCAAAACAAAATAAATAAGCTTTATTTGAAATTTAAATAACTGTTTTTAGAATTAATGTCAAGTTGGTTCATAATAATAAATAATAATTAACTAAATGACAATGAGTACAGCGTGTGCAGGAACAGACATGTTACAACATCAATATTTGATCTCCAGCTAAAGGGCGACTGACTAGTCTCTCGGGAATTGGTACTCTTTTGTAACAGCTGGCGGGAAGCATTATTGGAACAATACAGCTGGGTCCTTCCCTCTCAGGAGAGTGCAGTGAAATACCCCTGTGCCAGACTCAGCTGGCCAGGGACTCGAATACAATGCACACCCATAATCGTGTCTCCCAATTACCTGAACAATTCTTTTTGAAGCCATCTTGAATTAACTGGAAGTAGTTCAGTATTTTAGATTAACTAATAAAATGGCTTAATAGAGTTCTCAACATATGTTACTCCTGAAAAAAGGAATAGAGGTCTTCAATGTTCCACTTAAAAGCCTAAGACTTTCAAGAATTTAAAAAGCCAGCCAGGAGAATATTTGGAAAATCATCATCTCCAATTCATCATTGCAGTATGGAGGATAAAATCCTGGGATTTCAACATCAAAAGATTTTTACACTTCCTAACTGAAGTGCTGCATCAAAGTGGAGCATTTTGTTGATTTTTTTTTCCAGAATCCAATAACGAAACACACTTTGTGACAGCTCAGCTCTTGAGCAGACTTCCAGCAGCACCAAACTCTGTTGTGACTCCACCCTGCTCAGCAGAACCATGTCCCTTTGACCTATGCAGTGTTGTAGACGTGTTCAGTCTTGTTTTTAGCTGTGAAGCTCTTAGTACCTTTCCCAGACCTGAAGAAGAACTCTATGTAGCTCCAAAGCTTGTCTCTATCACCAACAGAAGTTGATCCAAGAAAAGATATTACCTCACCCACCTTGTCTCCCTTTGACCTAGGCAGCAGAGTTCCAAACTGTCACAGGGTTGCTGGCCCCTTTAAGGGGGTCCAGGCCCAGGCTACTTGTGATGGCTAATATAAGGGAAATGAACCCATCTAGACACTTAATTGAATAATGAACACCTGGGCCTGATAAAAGGCCAGCAGGGCTCAGTTGCAGGAAGGTGCTCATAGGGAGAGGTACAACCACACACTTTCGGGCAAGGAGGCCAAAATTGGAAAACACAGGCACCAAGGAAGGAAGGCTCTTCAACTCCTGAACCCCCCCCCCCCCCCCAAAAAGAGCAAGACTTTATTTCAAGTTTATTTGGGCTTAACAAAGTAGAACCCCTGCCTAGAAATCTTGTCTTATATCCCTTTGGACTGTGTGGCATTCTTAAGGAGCTCCAAGAGAAGAAGAAGCTGAGGCAGGGTGTTCTGCAGGGCCATGCCGTTGTGACAGATACTGCAACCCCATTTAGTATTTTTGGGGACCATGATATTAAATTTATGAATGGCTTATATATGATTGTGTTTTACTCCATGGGAGACGGTTATCATTATTCCTCCAGGAACTAAAAATAGTAGGGCGTAAGTAAGGCAAGATGCTAAGACTGTAGATAACACAAGAGATGAACTGCCACCTGGGATGGATTGCATATACTGGATCAAACTGGGTTTTCCAGAGATGATAGAAAGAACTTCGGATATAAAGGCTGACTTCAGACAGAATCAGGTCCTTTGTTTGGTTCAGCAAATGGAATGGACCTTCTGTCCAAAGAAAGGCCCCATCGTTGCTGGTGGGTTGAGAGGGATGTTGACATACCAGATTTCCATGTGGAAGGTGGGTGATTCCTGGTATTTTTAGTGAGCATTTAAATCCTTTTATTGTTTCTTATTTGTGTTTTCTGTGATGGTTTTGTCTCAAGAATAAATATACTTTGCTTTGTGAAATCTGATTGGTAACTGGCGTACACTTATAGCTCCTGGGGAAAGAGTGACCTTGAGGAGCTGGATCCCAGACACACCTGCTGGGGAAATGACAGAGGGACTGCAAGCCTAAACCCTGGTCTAGAGGGAGTGAAATGCACCTCTCCATCCAAAGGGGGTGATGACTGGGAGCCTGAAACCTTAAGTGGGTGTCCTCAAAGCAGGCCAAGGGTGTGGGGGATCAAAGATGCAGCTATCCCTGAAACTGTGACAGTCATGAAACAAGTCGCCATGATCAAGGGCGTCGCCTTTCTACACAGACCTTACAGTGAGAGGGTGTTGGAAAATATAACCTGACATTCCATCCAACTCTGTGTAAAATAGATGCTTTAGGCCCCCACAGTCTATTTTTACAATAACATACAATTTCTAACTTTTGAGTTCTACATCCACATTATGAAGAAAAAACACATCACCATCACTGGTATTATTGACATTCTCAATAGAGAGATGACTAATGAAAAGACAGGGAGAATGAGATGCTAGAGATGATTCCAGGTACCAAGTTTCAGCCACACTGGCAGAGTGGTGGTAACAAGTTTGCATTGATATTTCTTACCCTGTATCTTAAATAGGGCATTAGAGCACAGCAGTATCCATGTTGCACTCTTCACCAGCACTAAGTTAACTAAAACATTGTAGGTAAAAGAGACTCATAATTTCTATTAAACTTAATCCTATGGTTTGCCAGTGGAAAAGATTGATTATGTAAAAATTTATGCTTGCTTGTAAATGTGTCCAGTGGAATATGCTATCAGCCAAGATTTGGAACTTGCCTTACAAAAGGATTTGAAGTAAGCTAACATATTATATCCCTTGATCTTCTAAGTCATAGAGTAGATAAATCCTTGGCTAACACTTGTAACTGTTGCTCATGATGAGTTGGGTGCTGATGTGGCTTCCATTGCTTTATTGTTCATTTTCAATGATGTCCGGTTTTGTCTTTAACACATTATTTAATCATGAAAAGTTTTGGAGTGTGTGGTATTGATGTAGATGCCACGGTGTCTGTTGTTATTATTAGTAGCATCCTGTCTTCTCAATTACTGTACTACTAACTTTAAATGAAAAATTCTACTCAGTAGATTTGGAGTAGAGTAAAATAGATACTACTCAATAGAGTTGTTCTTGCTCACATAAAAGTAGTGCCTACTTCTAGTGCCTTTAACGAAAATTGGGGGCTTATTATATTGGGCACTGTGAACATCGTAAACAGTTTTTGCTCCAAGTAGTTGACAGGCTAAATATACGATACAGATGGAAGGTCAGAATAGGGAACTGAGGCACAGTGAAATTAAGAAGTCATTGGCAAACTAAGAATTGAGGCCAGATTTCCCAAGTCCTAGTCTAGCATGTTAAAACCAAGATTAGCCTTCCACTAAATTATCATGTCTTCATATCACCATTTCATTTGCAAACCAACGGTTTCATTTGTGTCTGTCACATAGCTCCCAACAGTCTCCTGCAATGAAATAATTTAAATACATGTATATGCCCAGTCTGGAAGACAGCCTTACCCCTGACAAACTCTCTGATGCCAAAATCAATCAAATACATGTTGAAAGATAGTATTTGTGCTTATCAAATTCTCTATGGCAGCTGTTATTTTATTATTAATAATAATAAAAATCAACACACTTAAGACAACAGTTGAATCTACATTTCTGAGTGTAGATGGAAGGAAACTGTTGATCTCAGAGGGAATGTCTTCGGTTATTGAAAGATTATTTAGACATGGTGGTGGTTCCCCCGATATAATTGTTGGGTTGCCCTCAAAGTTATGTAAGTATGATAGAATTATAATTATGTAGTAGTAGAAATAAAGATAGACAAAAGAGTATACAGGTATTGTAAGAAGGTATGAACATCAGTTCCATGCTGTTGAATTTCACTCTGTAACAAATGCAAGGCCAAAGTGCTAATTATTTCAGGCCGGTACAGGACAAAGAGTCTGTGCTGGAAAGTGTTAAGAACTTTGAGGAAACAATGCTGTTCTTTAAAACAACACCCTGATGTTCTTTCCCCACAGGGGCCCCTTGTCATGCCTATGTAAATCTTGGTATCCAAAGAGGGAAAAAATAGATAGTGGGATAAAACTTGTTAAATGAATCAAGAGTCATAGATTGTGTTGTTAAGTAAAAGAATGAATGAGGAGTGCATGGAATTGAGAGCCTGAAGCAGGGAAGTAATTGGTTAGTAAATGGTGCCAGCCTAATCCTAAAAATTTCAACCTTGATATCGATGGGCCAAAGAATATGCAAAGTGGAGATAACCGGATGACCCCCGGAGGGTGACCCAGAATCCACCCAAAATGCATCAAGGAAGAACAAGAAGATAACACCTAGCCATCATGGAGCCGTCATGGATGTACCACCTGCTGATTGAGCTGATTGATGGTCATCTCAATTGTAAATTCAGCATGATGAAGCAGCTTCCATAGACTTGTATTGAATCAGAGACCTATAAAAATTGGGTCCAGGGACCGTGTTCTTTAAGTCTGGTTCTACGACCACCCTCCAGGAGCATCGGATGCGCATCTGACAATGACTCGGCTCCACTCTCATGTCCAGGCCACCTGGCCGGTGACTTGGCATGAGCAATATCTAGGCTGGTAACTATAATAACCTTTATGTAGAATCTGTGTGTGAATGTCTGTGTGTGTGAATGGATCTATATAGAAATTGCATATAGGAATATTTTGTTGTATTTACAATAAATGTGGCAATTTGCCTTGTTCCTCTTACAAGATCCTGTTGGTATCATTTTTATTAGTGTAACAAAATCATGTAGTTACCCTGATCCCAGCACTGCCTCCAAAAATCAGCTCCATTTGACTTCTAACTGGGATTTGCATTTACTCTAAAATATTGCTTCTGGGTAGAAGAGATCAGAAAGGCTCAGGATGAAAAATAAGTCAGCTGTAAAGAATTGTGTGAGCTAAGATCTGTATCTAACAAGTTTAAAAGAATCTACCACTTAGATACTACAGAGCAGGGCACTGTAGATGAAGCTAATATAGATTCCAAATAAATATTTGGATAATTACAAGTGCCACAAAACCAAAAATTACCCCCCTTCAGTTTTCCTGCATTCTTATTTGGATTTCAATAAGTAAATTATACATCTACACTATCTATGGGCTTTTAACATCACTTTAGCTTAGTTCACCAAGACTAACAATTATGTTCCTTTGGTAGAACTGAAAGGGCCTGAAGCAGTATTAGACTTTCTAAATAAGAGACATTAGATTTGTGTATTTAAAAACACATCTGGGAGCATGTATGCTGCATTCCCCTGTCAGAAATCTCTCAATGTGATGTCTCTTTGAATGGACCTATGGACCTCTGAGTCAGCCAAAAGATCTTTGCAGTCATTTAAATTGGATTGACAGAAACTAACTTGAGACAATGGAAGGGTTTTCTATTGTGCAGCTTTGAGATCATAAGGCTGAAAGAACTGTTCTTCTTCTTTAAGAATATCATTCCCAAGACTTGATGTTGTATTTGCATACCAAGCAAATTCAGTTAATTTGAAAGAGATGAAATCAAGTTGTGAAATGTCTTTCCCCTAAAACTTAGAAACCTTGTTGCATCATCTCCACCAGCAGCACTGTAGTGAAAGGTTATCTCTTATTGTGAAAACTATTAGTCTCATAGTCAGTTATATAGTGTGAACTGAACCCAAACACTTTGCCTTCAATTTCATTGCACTTTAAAAGGTCAAATGTAAAGTCATAGTACTAGCAAGTTTATTGCACCTGCCAATAAATGTTACTTCATCTTTTTTAGCATTATGAAATCTTGACCTCTCTCTCTGCACCTCTGGCACTAAAGAGTTAATCACCTGTAAACCTAGCTGACCACTTAAACAAAAAGACATGCACTTGAATATTTGTGTACCTTATTTATTAGGACATGCCAATTCCTAAAAACACATAATGATAGAGAGCCATTGTGACTCTTGACAGACCAGGTGCCATCTCATGCATAGGTCCCTATGTCTCAGTTGAACTCTGATAAACAAATCAGTCTGGCTCACCTGTGTGTTAATATTGTTAAAATAGATGTTAGAATGACAAGAAAGTTTAGCCTTCATTTAATGCTTGTGAGTTTCTGCATGCATTAATCATAGATTCATAGATACTAAGGTCAGAAGGGACCATTATGATCATCTAGTCTGACCTCCTGCACAATGCAGGCCACAGAATTTCACCCACCCACTCCTGCGAAAAACCTCTCACCTATGTCTGAGCTATTGAAGTCCTCAAATCGTGGTTTAAAAACTTCAAGGAGCAGAGAATCCTCCAGCAAGTGACCTGTGCCCCACGCTGCAGAGGAAGGCGAAAAACCTCCAGGGCCTCTTCTAATCTGCCCTGGAGGAAAATTCCTTCCCGACCCCAAATATGGCGATCTGCTAAACCCTGAGCATATGGGCAAGATTCACCAGCCAGATACTACAGAAAATTCTTTCCTGGGTAACTCAGATCCCACCCCATCTAATATCCCATCACAGGCCATTGGGCCTATTTACCATGAATATTTAATTACCAAGACCGTGTTATCCAATCATACCATCTCCTCCATAAACTTATTGAGTTTAATCTTAAAGCCAGATAGATCTTTTGCCCCCACTGCTTCCCTTGGAAGGCTATTCCAAACTTCACTCCTCTGATGGTTAGAAACCTTTGTCTAATTTCAAGTCTATAACACCTGTATCCCATACTGTAAGATAATATTTGAGCAGCTGTATTGTGAACCTCTATGACTTGTGTAAATCATCAGACAGGAGAGAGATGTTAATTAATGTGAAGGGCTGATTTTCAACAGAAAGCATTACGCCCTTCCTAGAAGGAAAGCTCCAAAAATAATCCATCTGGTATTGATTGAGATTGCAGCTGTAATTTCCCTACATACCATCAACAAGAGGACAAAATACTTTTGTTGTTCTGTGCTCCTCTCTGTGAAGATGAATCATGCAAGTGGATTCCTTACTGCTCAGAGCACCTGGCAGGAGGGGGATAAAAACACCCGACAAAAGGAACTTGGGATCTCTATGCTGCTTGGTTTCTGGGTGGTAAAGTGTTTATAGGCATAAGGAAGAGATCCTCTGCTGGTTAGCTTGGGTTAGTTCTAAAGGACATATAAAGCTTGCTTGTTATAAAAGCTTCTACTACCTTTTGAAACTTAAGATTGTAACATATGTGTGTATATCTGTTTGCCTACTTTAACCTTGTAATAACTCCTTTATTTCCTTTTCCTATGTAATATATCTTTTTATATAGTTTATTATAGGCCTGGCTACAAGTGTCTTTGGTGTGAGATCTTAGGTGCTGTTGACCTGGGGCAAGTGACTGGTCCTTTGGGCCTGGGAGTAACCTGAATATTGCTGTGATTCTTGGTGTAAGGGATCATCTGTCACAAAGGTACACTTAAGTTAAGGCTGTTATAGTGCCTGAGGAGTTAACATATGACAATTGGTTGATGAAATCTAAATTTAGAACTCAAAGCAATTTGGGGTTTGTGCCCTGGTTCCTAACAGTCTGCCCGAGGTTGGTACTCTTGAGTCACTGCAAGCAGTGTTACAGCTTTAATACAGATTTCAAATAATCAGCCAGAGTATGGAAAGATAGGTCTGACCTATGTCATTGTCTGACCTAGAAGTAGATGCCTCATATCAGTGCAGCAGAGGAGAGCTGCACTCAGTTCATCAGGTATGGCCCAGCTTCTTCAACTAAAGGTTAGAACTAGATTTATGCTAGTATTGAACAGAAGCAATCTGGAATCCTGGGTATACGTTCGCATAGGCACCCAATCCTCCTACCCCCTTCCCGTGGCCACACCCATGCTTGGGGAGGTAGTAGAAAGGGCTACTTACAAGAGAGTCTAGGAATATATATATAATATATTAATTAAAGCTCAAATTCTAGTACCAGCAGGCAATCCCAGGAGCTGGTGTCTTCAGCATATCCATAATGTACCTTAATCCAGTCCTGTGTTCATGTTGTGTTACTAGATCTGGTTGGAAATTTTCAACAAAAAGATTTTTTCATTGGAAAATTATGGTTTAATTGAAATCAATAATTTCCATGATTTCAACTAATTTTTTTCAATTTTTCTGAAGCATCATGTGGAATGAGCAGCAATGTTTAGTTCTGAAATGTCATTTTAAGTTGAAATGTCAATTTGAAATGAAATATTTCTTTTCAGAACTTTTTTCCACAAAATTTTTTTAAATCTTGATTTAGGATGAAAACGTGGAAATAACAATTTCCTGTAGGTTGGAGATTTCATTTTCTGACTCGTAATTTTTACTTAGCTGCATAATATTTTTTCCCTTGAATAGATCTTAGTTGGTATCTTAGGATACCATTCTATCACAAGTGTAAGTCATGATCATACGATGGCTGTTTGGAGGCCTGTGTGAAATAAGCAGCTGGTTCTCAGTCCATCTCTGTCTGGGGAGATGGAGGCAAGTGAACTGTCATGGTGATTAAATAAATTACCCTCCACCCCCTACAAATGGTTTTTTCAGTTCAGGACAGACACTGCTATTTTATCTCTTCTATAACTAAACAAAAATAATCAGTGTCTAGGGATTTCAATCTGGTAACATTTACAAGTAGCATATTAACATGAAAATATTAAAAACAAATTGATAAAATGTGCATTGACTTTGGCAACACATACACACACTAATACAGATTCCTGTGAAATTCCTGGGCTCATTGCATACAACCAGCACAGCATTCTCTGTTAAAGAGGGGTATTTCTTTTCTTTTCTTTTGTATAGTTTGATGTGGAGACAGAAACATTTCAGGCATTAGAACAGGGAATGTCTGCATGAGTAGATTTTCAGTTGCTGTGTACCACGAAGTGTTTGGACAGGGTTAGGATGTGCACAAACTCCTTCACATATTCAGTATATGGTACTATTATTTCCCTCTGTCATGTGTGTTGTTGTAGTGAATGGACTTGTCTAGTTTTCCACAGCTTGCTCCACAGTGGGTGTAAGACTATTTGGAAATGTGAAGCCAGTGCAGACTGCAGCTGCCTCTTTGTAAGTCATGTATTTCTCTGAGAATGCAAAATATTCATATAAATGTAATCTGCATTGGCTGTTCATTAGTTTCCTTGATGTTGGCTTTGACCTAAAAGGCCTCTATGGTTTGGGGCCTGCCTACCAGAGAGACTGCCTCTCTCCCAAGGCTTGTCTTCAATGATTTTATATATATATATATATATATAATATTATATATTTAAAATATATATATTTAAAATCTCTGGGTAACTAATATATGTGGAAAAAAGCAACAAGGAGTCCTTGTGGCACCTTAGAGCCTAATAAATGTATCTGGGGATAAGTTTTTGTGGGCTAAAACCCACTTCATCAGATGCATGGAGTGGAAAATACAGTAGAGAGGTATAAATGCACAGCATATGCCTTACCAAGTGGGGGGTCAGTGCTAACTAGGCCAATTCAGTTAAGGTGGAAGTGGCCTATTCTCAACAGTTGACAAGAAGTGACAAGAACTTTTGTAGTGCTAATGAGGCCAATGGAATCAAGGTGGCCCATTTTAAACGGTTAACAAGAAAGTGTGAGTATCAGCAGGGGGAAATTGGTTTTTGTAGTGATCTATCCTCTCCCAGTCTTTATTCAGGCCTAATTTGATGGTGTCCAGTTTGCAAATTAATTCCAGTTCTGCAGTTTCTCATTGGACTCTGTTTTTGAAGTTTTTTGTTGTTGAAGAATTGCCACTTTTAAGTCTGTTATTGAGTGTCCAGGGAGATTGAAGTGTTCTCCTACTGGTTTTTGAATGTTATAATTCTTGATGTCAGATTTGTGTCTATTTATTCTTTTGCGTAGAGACTGTACGGTTTGGCCAATGTACATGGCAGAGGGGCATTGCTGGCACATGATGGCATATATCACATTGGTAGATGTGCAGGTGAACAAGCCCCGATGGTGTGGCTGATGTGGTTAGGTCCTATGATGGTGTCCCTTGAATAGATATGCGGACAGAGTTGGCACCAGGGTTTGTTGCAGGGATTGGTTCATGGGTTAGTGTTTTTGTTGTGTGGTGTGTGGTTGCTGGCGAGTATTTGCTTCAGGCTGGGGGACTGTCTTTAAGCAAGGACTGGCCTGTCTCCGAAGGTGTGTGAGAGTGAAAACACAGTGAAGGCAAGGCATTTTAGTTTTACCTTGTTGCCTTCACAGTGTTTATACCTTTGATGAATAGCTCACGCACATTAGTTTTTTAGAAGTGAAGACAAATCCCTAGAGTAATATTACCACAGCTGTAGTAAGTAGAGATGTTAAAGTTTTTTCTACAACCTGGCTTAAAGGGGTCTAGTGGCAGAATAGTTTCAATAAGGAGCCTCTTAACTCCCACATAATTTCAAAATAGTATGCATTTGTTGGTCTTCAGGATATATTTCAACGTTCATTTATCGTCTTGAGCTTTTGAGTGGGAATCAGGTGTTTGGGATGGTATTTCTAGAATTCTGTTATTCAGCTGCTTGGTTTTGTTTTGTTATGTAGGTTGCGGATGTAACTGTCTGGATTTCCCATTTTCATTATTATGTATGGATTATGATTTTTAAATAATCTAGAAGTGCATAGGGATTTAGGAACAGATGGTGGTTACAAGCTGAAATATATAAATAGAGTTTGTAGATCTGATTCCCTGACTCTCTGTATTTCTTTTAAGGTATATTATGGTTGAGTAAAAATAGGTTTGTATTGATGAATTGAATTGAAAAATTGATTCCTTTGAATTCTGGGAAAAATTGACAGCTTTGAAACCCTTGACTGAAAAACATTGCAAAAATTGGCAAACTTTCTCTATTTAGAAGATGTTTTATAAAAGCATATTTTCAGACTTTTTATTTGTTTTTAATCTAAAAAACCCTTCTTTCCAGCATTGTTGTGCGATAAGCTATTGTACCAAACTAGAATGCATTGTCTACCTGGGTACAGAAACATAAAACCACTCAAGAGTTTGAGCATAAAATTAGAGTATGTAGAAATCCATGACACAAATTTGTAATAGATTGTGTGTAAAAATGCATGTATTGACTTTTGGCTTCGGTCAACATCAAGATGCATTGTTCCTTGAGGTAAATATTGGTCTTTGCCTCAATCAATGTGTCCCTTTTTGTTCAATGCATTGTGATCTTGACTGTAACAGAAGTCAATATTTGCTTAATGTTGTACACTTGCCCTTTATCAATGTTTTCTGTATCTTAACAGCTGGAGTCAAAAGTAAAGGTCTATTGTTACTATGTAGAAACTATTTTCATCAGCTTCCAGCCTTCATTAACTCACTCCACTATTGGCTCCTAATTCAATTTCAATAAAGTCATGCAAGTCTTCCACACTAAAGACTGAATCCTGCTTGCTTTTCTCATATTATTAGTCCCATTGACTGCAATATGTCTGCTTGTCTGAGAAAGTTAGTCAGGTTGTGATCCTTTACATGACACTTTTGCAAAATTAGCTGAAGAAGCCAAAAGAAAAGTTACCTTTCTCTCTATTTAGCTGGTGCTTCACATTGTGAAATCCTGTTTACTTTTGTTCATCATTGCTGTAGCTTGATTGAAGGCAGGGATCAGGTGTCATTCTGACCTATAAAACTCTCTAGGGGCCCTTCGGGAAATATCCAGAACATCTTTGACCTAAACTATACTTCCTCACTTTCAATGTGCTTATTCCTTTTAGGATTCTGCTTGTGTGATGTATCTGGATATAAACTTTTTATTGAAACAGAATGATACTGTGAGATGCCTAGAAATATGAAGTTGTCGTTCTAGTCATATCAGCTAAAATATATGGAAATATATTTGAATATTTTACTCATAAATACACAGCTCATTGGCAAAATATATGTTTAAACATTGTCACATACACTGTTGAAAATATGTTGTTTTATATATTTGTTCCCAAAGGGATAATGTTATCATCACTTTAATAAATAAACAGTAGCTTCAAATGTGATTGCTTCTATAGAAATGGTGTCAGGATTATTGCATCAATTCACAAGCCTTTTTTTAACTTCCTAGATGAATCTATTGTATTAAAATTGTAGGGTTCCTCTCAACCTCCTCCCATCACTTTCTTTTTAAAAACTACACTCTTGTTGTACTGCTCCAGTATGATAGCAAAGAAAACATTATTTCTGAGAGCCAGGTCTACACAAAGTTTTAGTACTGGCATAACCATTTCAGTTGAGTGTTTGTTTTTTTTAACTGTTATGGATATACTGTTCCAGTCTCTAGTATGGACGCTGTTAATTTGCTATAAATATGCCTTATACCCATATAGCTTATTTCCATTCTTATATGGGAATAGGTATATTGATATAAAGCACCTTTCTGCTGATGGAATGTTCCCATGCTGAGAGGTGCAGGGGAAGGGGATTTTACTGCTAAGCAATTAGGAAACAGGATAAATACAAATGTTTCTCTTTGAGATAAGATTATATTTTTCTTCCATGATGCAGTACTAGTGGACTCTATGGTCCTGATCCTGCAAGGAACTCCATGCGGGTCAACTCTTGCACCCATGTAGAGCCCTCTGAAGTCAAATGGGTTTTCTCCCACAATGTGTAATACTGGGTGTGACAGGTTCCCTCTGCGGTGCCACCTGGAACTGGGGTATCACTGAGCCCCCTGATCCACCAGCCTGGGCTCCCTCTCACACTGTACTGCTGTGACAAGCTACAAAGCCCTCCAAGCTTGAACTTTCACCAGCATTCACATAGGTAGGGACACACCCAGCTATAGTTACATGCAGGATCTCTAATCACCAGCCTCCCAGCCTTGGACCCCAGAGCAGTACTGTCTTGCCCTGGTCAAATCTGGCCAGTATATGGGTTTAATACCCGGTCTGCCTCTCCCTCTCCCTCAATGTGAAGAAGACCATGTACACTTGTAGTAACCAAGCTGAGATTTTCCCCAGACACTTTAGTTAAACACACACTGGTTTAGATTAAAACCTAAAATATGTTTATTAACTACAAAAGGATAGATTTTAAGCGATCATAAGTGATAGCAAATAGATCAAAGCAGATTACCTAGTAAATGAACAAAACTGCAAACTGAGCTTAATGTACTAGATAGGTAGGATATGAATTAGCAAATTCTCACCTTGAGTGATAAACAGGTTGGCAGATTCTTAAGGCACAAGCTGCCTTTGCTCTGCAGCTTGGGTTTCCCAGGTTTTCATACACAGGCTAGAAATCCTTTTAGCCTGGGACTATCACTTCCCCCAGTTCAGTCTTTGTTCCTCAGGTGTTTCCAGGTGTGTTGTTGTAGGGAGAGTGTGGTACCATCATAATGTCATTTCCCCCTTTTTTATCTTCTTTCCACTTGCTGGAAAGCTCTTTTGCTGTGACCTGGGTCAAACAGTTCCCATTGTGTAGTGCTATCTCTGAGAGGTTTCTATTGTAGACAGTGATCCTTGTGCTTGGATGCATTTCCTCAATAAGCCATTAACATTGTTTGGCCTTTTGACTGTTGTACCTGAAAGGCTGCTTGTGGGTGTTTTCAACCTCACAACATGTTTCAGGAACACAGACGTAGCCAAACTTCATAACTTCACATACGATGATAGCACATACAATCCAATGAGATATTGTCTAGCCAATCAAGACATTTAGGATGATACCTCACAAGGCATAGTTTGTGCAAAACATATCTAAAACATACCATATACTATATGACAGTGGTGAATAAGGGGGTGCCATGGTGTCACACTGGGGTCTATTGATCTGACTGTTTTTTTTTAATCTTGCCTGTTGTATATATGTACATATTTGCAGTAATTTCATAGTTGGTCTGGATTGTCTTTCACCTGTTCTTTATTTTTATATCTCTGAAATGAATGAAAACATTTTGTCAGATATTGGCTCTTATTCACTTTCAGCCAAATGTTACCCAAGTATTTAAGGCTCTGTTCACAATTCTAATTTTCTATTTACTTTACTCTGTTTTTTACTTAGTTCTGTTCAGCTTATGTTTATAGAGCACCTTTCATCCCAGGCTCTCCAAGTGACATTAAGTATTGATAAGAATTCATTGCTACTTTCATTGTAACTAATATTAAAAAAATATTTCAGAACAATATCCCTTCAGAACCTATCAGCATCCTAACTGTTCCATTGTTCTTGGTGATAATTCCTTTTTTACTGTAATGTAAGGGCTCTCAGATTGTGTTCTTGAATCTTGATTGTATGATGAAGGCAGACTGTACCTGGGGCATTTGGAGGTGCTGAATATAAGGTTTGTAGGGTAACAGAACAAGCTAAATATAATTGCTCATGTCTTCTGTTTACCACTTACAAGCTACCATATACTAATTGTGTTTTCTTGTGTGTAAATGGATTATTTTGATATTATATTAGTCTCATTTCCCTTAAAGCCTGCATACAAATGAGATTGTGTACGTTTTTCCTGGAGAGGTAACTTTATAGTTAAATAAAATCTATTTTTCATCTTCAGAAAATATTACATTCAAATCTTTTTCTTTATCTTTCTGTTACTGGTAGTGTTGGTTAGTGCACTGCTTATGCAGCTGTGGGAAGATTACAACTTTCCAAAACAGCTCGAGCTGGACATTCCATATCATTAGTAATTATTCCTTACAGTAACAACTAAGGAATGTGAACAGGGTGTGATGCTGTATGGAATCTAGGGGATACTTGAGGGTATGAATATTAATATTGAAAAATTGCAGTGAGTTGTGCCAGATATGCCATGTAAGGTATCTGCAAAAATGTTATGATTTGCCAAATATGATAATCTCATTTTATATGTTTCTTTCACCTTTGTACTATGAGTTATAGATATATCTGTATGTCTGTATTTCAAACTTGTGCTATGCTTCTGGGTGTCACCCCCAGACAGTTTGGCATCAGCACTGCCTAGTCTGCTTGATGGCCTATTAAGGACCATCAGCTATACAACTGACCCATTGAGAGAAGGCAGAGGATACACCATGGGCATGCCTGTGGACATAAAAGGCTTCCAAGCCATGTGCTGGGGAGCTTGTGTTGGAAACAAAGGAAGCACAGGCTGCATGGCAAAAGACTATAAAAGGCAGTTGCATCTTCTCCATTTTGTCTTCAACCCTGCTTCTTACCTCTGGAGGAACTTTGCTACAAACTGAAGCTTGGAACAAAGGACTGAGTAACCCATCCAAGCTGTGGATGTGTTCCAGAGAGACTTTCAGGCCAGCAAACTCACCAATACTGCTAGGAACCTAATATATGGACTTTGAAGTCTTTGAATGTATGTGACTGTTTTACCATTTAACATCTCTTCTTGTTCTTTCCTTTTTCTGTATAATAAACCTTTAGTTTTAGACACTAAAGGATTGGCTGGCAGAGTGATATTTTGGGTAAGATCCAAATCTACACTGACCTGGTGACATGGCTGACCCTTTGCGGTGAGAAGAACATTTTTGTATATGTGAGCAGAGATTAAAATAACTTCTCACTGTACTGGATCTTGGTGCTGATTGGGAGCCAGAGAACTGGAATGCAATAAAGGGGGCTGTGTGATTTCTTTTTGCTTCTTGATAACCAGTGTGGGGGATCAGAAGCACAGTTTGTGGCTGGTTGAGGAGACTAACTTCAGTGTTACTCACCGGTCTTGGGAGATCAGCTCTTCCTTTTGCAGCTTGCCCTGACCTTGGCATTTCCAGTGAGGGCTGCCCCGGGCACCGTCAGTCACACAGGGATTATGGACCCCTTGTATTATGTGATGTATAAACAAATAATTGAAAGTCCTAGAAGCTACAGATGCTCTGAACCCAGAAGTTTTCTAAGCTAGCCAAAAGCCAGTGCCAGCAAGCCTAAGAGCAGAAAGGTTGAAATTGGCATTAATCAGGGACCTGTTATTAATTTAATTTATTCTTTCTGTTCCTTTTTGAGTTCTCCACCATAGCAATGACTATATCTGAATGTAAAGCATTGGGCTTCCTTATCTGTTATTGACATCTTTTACTGGAAAAATTAAAGGGTATTTTATTACTGGACACCAAAAATGTTGATCATATGATGCTATGCATAGCCAGCAGACTTACATGATAAGTAAAAACAGTGTTAGAACCTCCATGATAATTGTACTTGGGCTTAAGAGAAATCCATGGTATTTATAGCCTTTAACTCAAGGCATTAAGTTTAATTCTGAAATCAAAGGAAGCCCTGCAGCAATTTCACTGGTAGAAAACTTCTTCTAAGATGCAGTCTCTGGAATCAGTAGTATGTTTCTAAAGAGAAGGATGCAGGTTGGCATGGCAACACTGCTTAACTCATATTTGTCAAGGCCACTATAATTACTTAACAAAAAGACAGGTCACAGGAAGAATGTTATTAGAAGCAAAATTATTCCACCTTCTTCTTAGCGCGAAGGCCAGAAGTTTCCAGATAAATCAAAAAGTGCAATTTGACTAGAAAAAGTCATTCTCTCTTACACTTGTATCACCAAGAACTCATAGTGTCTCAACACCTCTTCTGAATTCTTTGGTGCTGATCTTATTCCAGAGTGGGAATTTTAGGTCCACTAAGACAAACTGTATCTTTCACTGCTTTCCATGATGAAATGTCTGGAGCGGGGGAGGAGATTACTTCACTTATATGGGAAGTGAATAAATGTTGCAAAAATTACTACCCTCCACCTGAGTTGTTCACCAGCCAACAAGAGATATCAGAGTACAAATTCAGTGCTCCAGGTAACATTTAAAGAGATGTATATCACTGCTGAATTGTTATGCAAAACACACCATATGTTCGTTGTTTGACTTCCAAGATGTACTACAAAGAGGTTCAATTGGAGAGAGATTCCACAACACAGTTTATAACCAATTTCTCTGTTTTGGCCATAAGCCATATTGCCTTATGCTGTGGTGCTTTCAATTGCCATTACTCAAGCAGAGTTGGTCTGGGTCTATGCTTGGAGAGGAGACCATTGTAGAACATCTATGATCTGCAGCCTGTGGCATTAGAGTCCAATTTACTAAACCACATTCTTCAAAGTCCGTAATGAAACTATGCTCAACATTGTGTTCAGTGATGATGTTGGTGGAGTTAGTGTCTTTAGATAAGATTTAAAAAATATCTGGACCACACTAATAATCCCAAAGCACTTATGTTAAAAGGAGGGATATCAGTGCCACAGTCCTGGCCACATTCTAAGTTAGGGAATTTTTATGCTTTGGGCTTAAATTCTGCCTGCAGTTTAAATTGGATTTAGTATTCTTTGTTTCTTTTCTTGAACTGCTGCATACAGTTATTATAAAATGACCCCTATATACTATTGCATATACTTGTTTGAAACCTAACTTGTTTTCATAAAGTGCTTGGAGGTCCTCACATGTGAGGCACTATAGATTTCCAAAGTATTTGAGTTTGACTTCTATTTTCTTCTTTGTATTACGGTAGGCTTCTTCTGCTGACCCATTGTGTTCACACATGTTGGAATCCCACAGAGATGTGCTGAAGTCATTCTTGCTGATTCATTGTGGCAGGTGCAGCTTGTTAACTTCACCCTGGATATAGAGGATGGGAGCGGCTCCTTGGACAGAGGGAACTGCGATCTGGAAGAGAGAAAGAGGTTTTGTCTGGCTATACTGAAAGAAGGACAGGAGACACTTGGTATGGATTTTAATCAGGCTGCAACTTTATTATATAGATGTCTAGGACTACAGCAGATAAAGTGTACAGTGCAGGCAAATCCATGTTTATTCAAATCATTACCTGGGGCTTCCACCAGTCTCCCTTCATTTTCCATCTAGGTACCCCAGACAACCCATGGCTTGGACCTTACTATCCACACCCCTCATAGGAGGGTTAAGGTGGGCTATAAGAATGGTGGTGGTGGGGAGGTTGGCTTCCTGCTGTACTAATCATAGGAGTCACCAGCCCCACTCCCCCATTCTCTTCCTTTATCTAGCATCTCCTTTTAAGTCCTTTACCATGCCATTTATCTGGTCACTGGATGCCTTCCCTGTGGAGTACCTGTACTGGACATCTGCCACAAGGAGGTGCCAACAATTAGCTTGGCTGCCCCCCCTCACACACACACAACGCAGTCGGGGTCCCAGACATCTCCCTCTTTTATAGTAGCCCAAATAGGTGAAGCCCCAGTCTCTCGAAAGAACACATTGTCCCTTGCACTATGCCAGGATCATCAAGGACGTCAGCAGCTGCGTTGTCAATGACCAGGTACCGCAACAACCGCCCCTCTGTGGTGGGCAATATCAGTGACCAGCATTCCGGATTCTGAAAGTGGAAGAACTCATTAAAACTTCCTTTATAGCTCAGCTGTGTACCTGGAGCCAAGAATCACCATGCCACTGACAACATCACATGCCAAGGCTCAATAAAGCCAGCGGCATCTGCTCAGGTTTGTTGCTAGCTCCTAGTGGAGGCTCACGAAATCTGTCAAACTGAAAATGAGACAAGGTGTCTGCTATGCCATTATCCATCCCCAGCACGAGCTTGGAAGAAAAACAGATGTTAAGGTTTAAACATAGAATAAATGTCCTCACTAACTTCATAACCCTGTGTGACTGGAAGTTTGGCGATTAATAACCTGTACCACTGCCATACTATTGCACCAGAAACACACCCTTTCTTAGCGAGTGCTGATCCCCAAATAACCACTGCAACTAAAATGGGGAAAAACTCCAGGAAAGTCATATCACACATGACCCCATCTGCATCCAGATGGCAGGCCATTTCAGGGCACACCACCTGCCTTGATAAAACACCCCAAAACGTGTACACCCTAAAAAATCCAAATGGATTTTTAAACCGTCCTGTAATAAAGATTCCTCCCTCCACAATGACACCCCATTAAATTGATGCAAAAAACATTCCCACACCTTCAAGTCTTCCTTCATCTCTCTATTAACTCATATGTAATGGTGTGGCCTGGCTATGCCCGCTGTTGCTGCCACAAGATGGGCACAAAATGCCCAACCAGGGGCAACAACTCTGCAGGCAAAGTTCAGGTGCCCCAGAATAGATGGCAGGTCTCACAGCGTGAGTTTTTTGGCTCCTACAGCTATCCTGAGTAATCCGAATAGTTCCTGAAGCTTATCCCGAGGGAGTCGTGATATGCCTGCCCTGGTGGCCAGCTCAATCCCCAGATAGGTCAATACAGTGGAAGCGCCCTCTGTTTTTTCTTCCGCTAGGGGTACCCCCGTTTAGCCAGGACCTGAAATGTGTCCAACAGGTGAACACACTCATCTGACCCAGCTCGTCCTGCAAACAAAAAGTCATCTAAATAATGCACTACTTGGCATAGTCCAGCTGCCCGCACCAACATTGTACTAAATTTTTTAAACGCTGTAAAAGATACAGAACAGCCCACAGGCATAGCCTTGTCAAAATAAAATTTTCCCTCAAAAGAGAAACCCAAAAGGTCAAAGTCCAATGGATACACCAGCAGAAGTCAAAAATCAGACTTGACATCACACTTAACCATTAGTGCCACCAGGCCATAAGACCTAACCATACAAATGGCTTCATAAACGGAGGAATAATGCATGGAACATAGCACTGGATCTAGCCCATCATTAACAGAACCACCTCGCGGGTACAACAGGTATATAATAGGTATTTCCCTGGAGTCTTCTTGGGGACCAAACCCTGGGGGGGAAACCCTTAAGTTCGCTATAGGTAATTGATCAAATGGCTTTGCCACCCTCCCCTCATTTAATTCCTCTGTAATCTTTTCTTGAACAATATGTCTCATCCCAAATAACGACTTCAAATTTTTGACATCACAGGGGTCTTACTCCCCGAAAAGGGGATCTGAAATCCCACAGTAATTCCACAAATATGCCCCATCTGTTTTTTTTTTTTTAGGGTAATCCCATAGGAGAACCCTTAACACCTCCAGCCTAACTGGCATTGGTGCCCATGCTCAATGCACTGCCCCCAACTCACCCCTCTACCCTGCTTCTGTTCTGTGTCTCATAATCTGTTCCAATGGAGCCAAACCTGCGGTTGGTACTTGGGCCACCCCCAATCCTGTTTCCTCCTTGTCACCATCCCCTGTCGCTCTGGCAAGAATGGGCTGGTTTGGTCCCAAAACATGTCTCACAATGGTGCCTGAATTTACAGGTGGTGAAAAAACAACCACTGTCATTAAATGCCCAGCAAATATCATTATGTGACTCAGGCCCCTCCCGAGCTTGCTGTGGGATGAACAAGCCACTGTCCGTGTGAACTCCTGGTCCCCTCAGAGTCATCCACTCCAACAACAGTGTGTGATGAGGTACGTCCCACTGGATCCCAGTTTGTTTTGCTGCCCTCAATCAAAACTGCGCATCAGACTTAAACCAGGCGATGCCCACAAACATATTGTGTGTCCACCTGATTACGTCCATATACTTAAACAAGGCAGGGCTTGCACCTTTATAGCCTTCTGACCTCACATTCCCGGGGTGTGAGTCAGTGCTGCAACCTTGACCCACCACTCACCTTTTGCAGCAATTTATGACCTACTTTCTCCCCCCAGACTGTAAAACACTGCTGCCTTCCTTCAGCAAGCCCAGACAACATTCCCCTCCACTTCAGGTGTGGTGTGGTCGTTTGCATGGAAGACTCCCTCGGGAAAGCCAATATTCATTCAGCTGTGAATTGTTTCTGTGTGAGTTATGGATAAAGCCAAAGCTCAAAAAGGATGTAAAGTTTGGCTGCATAGAGTGGGCTAGATCTTCAATCAGTGTAAATAGGCATAACTTCTTCAACCTCAGCGGAGCTACAGTAATTTACACCAAGCTGAGAATCTGGGCACATGTGTGTGTAATGCTGTTGAGAGAAAGGTGGGAACACTACTTCCTTAATAGTCCCCTAGTTAACTAACACAGCAAATTATTTAAGTAACAGTTCCAAAATAAAAATTCAGTAATTTTCCTGCTCGGGCAGAGAAGCAAAATAACAAGGCAGTGTGAGTTCACACCTTTCTGAGGATAGTAATTGAAAGTGAAAAGTCAAAATAACATAGTTCAGTTGAGCTCTCACAGATCATAGAAAATACAAATCACCGTATCAAAAGCAGAGTTCACCACTTGTGGGATTGGCTTATCTGTTTTCCTGACATCCTTTTAAAACAAGTTCCATCAGAAGTGTTTTTTCATCATTGGGTCATGGAGAAGTCTTTTAGTGTTTTAGCAGGAATATTTCACTAATCTCATATCATATTTGCTAAAAATAAAGTAGTTCTGAATTTTCGTCTTCTAGGTTGTCTCGTCAGATTTACTTCAATGTGTAACATGCATAACAAATGTAAAGTGGGAACTCTATAAGTGATGGGTATAATCTACGAGAAAGCTTGCTGAAGGGAGCTGTTTCATATAGTGTAAAATTTTCTGTGTGCATACATGTACATGGGAGAGTAGCTGCTTTAAAGACCACCACAATTTTGGCATCATTCATACCATCCTGTTTATCACCTTCCTATCTGGACTCTGCAAACAGGAAGGACTTAGAATCATAGAATATCAGGGTCGGAAGGGACCTTAGGAGGTCATCTAATCCAACCCCCTGCTCAAAGCAGGACCAATCTCCAGTTTTTGCCCCAGATCCCTAAATGGCCCCCTCAAGGATTGAACTCACAATCCTGGGTTTAGCAGGCCCATGCTCAAAACACTGAGCTATCCCTCCCCCCTACTTGATGATCTGCCTGCATAAAATTGAAGGAGACCTTGAAAAGTGAATGAGGCCAGTAGGAAAAATATCCATTGCAATGTATATAAAAAAATTGTATCTTTAGAGTATAAGTACAAAAGCAATAAAACCACAATCTAGTATATTATGGTGCAGCCTATTGCCTTGAGGTTCTCAATCAATTCTGGGAAAAGCCTGGGCTTTGATTTTTGTTTTGTTACTGTTATTGGCATGTTTTGCCTTTTCATGTATTTATGACTTGATGTCTTTCTGGCTGTCATAGTTAATAAGAGTTATGGCTTAGTACTACTGATACTATAGTTTTATTTTCACTGTGGGATAAATTAAAATTAAAGGGTTTCAGGAGCCAGACTGAAGGAACGTTCAGTGGTAGAGAGCTCACAGGTGCATCATAACAATGTGCATGGTTATGAACATTGAGGCTGTGATAAATGAAGTGGGGAGTAGCCCCCTTATATAAACACCCACCCAGCCAGTTAGCTGTAAAATCCCTCTTGGTGTCTGTCCTCTGGTTGCTTTACCTGTAAAGGGTTAAGAAGCCCACAGGTAAAAGAAAAGGAGAGGGCACCTGACCAAAAGAGCCAATGGGAAGGCTAGAACTTTTCAAATTGGGAAAGAAACTTTCCCTTTGTCTGTTTTTCTCTGGGTAGCTGGTAGCACAGCTAATTTCCTTTGTTTTCTTTCTCAGCTCGTCCCTGGAGGGGGAGTGAAAGGGCTTGAGGGTACCCAATAGGGAGGAATTCCCAAGTGTTCCTTCCTGGGTCCAAGGTTTTGGGTTTTTTTGCATTTGGGTGGTGGCAGCGTTTACCAAGCCAAGGTCAGAGAAAAGCTGTAACCTTGGGAGTTTAATACAAGCCTGGAGTGGTGGCACGTACTCATTTTTAGAATCCTTGCAGGGCCCCACCTTCTGTACTCAAAGTGCTAGAGTGGGGATTCAGCCTCAAGAGAGGCGCTAATTGGCCTTTTGGCCAGACAAGTATTTTTTGCTGCCACGCCACTCTTTTTGTGCAAATGATGACTGCATGTTTTCCTCGAAGTACCTTTTATAAAAAATTTTAAGCAATAACTACTTCTTGGAACTCTTCTTCCTTCTTCTTCCTCTGGAAAGTGGAACACTTATCACTTCCAGTAGAATACAGGATCTGGAACTTGCACTTTGCATTTTTGTGTTAAGAATAAGGGCCAGGTCCTCTACTGGTATGAATCTTTATAACTCCATTGACTTCAACTGGACTACACTGCCTTACCCAAGCTAAGGATCTGACCATAAATTTCCAATTTATTCCTGTTGCCTTTAAGTTAGTAGCTACTACAGGAGCTGGAGGTATAACTTCTAGCTTGGGTAGACATATGCCTATTAGTTTTGATTGAGATAGCACACTAAAAATAGTACCAGAGCCACAGCAGTGCAGGCAGCAGGGCAGACTAAATGCTTGAGTAAGTACCTAGGTTCTCAGCTAGCCTGCCACTGTAGATATGCTGCTATTATTAATGTGCTAACTAGATCAAAGCTAGTGAGTGTATATCTTCCTGAGCTGGAAATTACACCTCTAGCTTCAGTGTAGATGTACCCTCAGAGAGTAAATACATTAAAGATAATGAGGTGCTCAGATACTATGGTGTATTAGCTGTGTAAGGACCTTGTCTAGATAGACAGAGCCATGCTGGCAAAGGCTGCTACAAGGATGCCCTGCACCAGTGTTTGTAATATCTTCTACATACTATGGTTTTTCACAGTCCCACATGCCATTCCGATAAGCAAATTAAGGAAATCTGGTCTAGGTGATTTACTATAAGGCAGATACACAATTGGTTGAGAGACTGTACTCAAAGAATAGTTATCAATGGTTCAGTGTCAAACTGGGAGAACATATCTAGTGGGGTGTCAGTCCTAGGTCTGGTACTAGTCAATATATTCATTGATGACTTGGATAACGGAGTGGAGAGTATGCTTATACAGTTTGCAAATGACACCAAAGTGGGAATGGTTGCAAGCACTTTGGAGGACAGGATTAGAATTTAAAAGACCTTGACAAATTGCAGAATTGTTCTGACTTCAACAAGATGACATTCAATAAAGACAAGTCCATAGTACTTCACTTAGGAAAGAAAAATCAAATGCACAACTACAAAATGGGCAAATACTGCTGAAAAGGATCTGGGGATTATAATGGGTCACAAATTAAATTTGAGTCAACAATGTGATGCAGTTTCAAAAAAGACCAATAACACTTTGGGATATATTAACAGGAGTATTATTTATAACATGGGAGGTAACTGTCCCACTCAACTCTGCACTGGTGAAGTCTCAGCTTAAGTACTGTGTCCAATTTTCTCAGCTCCATGGTTTAGGAAAGATGTGGACAAACTGGAGAGAGTCTAGCGGAGAGCAACAAAAATAATAAAAGGTTTAGAAAACCTAGCCTATGAGGAAAGGATAAAAAAAGGAGAAAAAAAAGAATAAGAGGGGGGAAGCCTGATCACAGTTGTCATAAATATAAAGGGAAGGGTAACCACCTTCCTGTATACAGTACTATAAAATCCCTCCTGGCCAGAGGCAACCTGTTACCTGTAAAGGGTTAAGAAGCTCAGGTAACCTGGCTGGCACCTGACCCAAAGGACCAATAAGGGGACAAGATACTTTCAAATCTTGGTGGGGGGGAGTCTTTTGTTTTGTGTTCTTTGTTTACGTGGTTGTTCTCTCTTGGGACTGAGAGGCCAGACAGAAATCCATCTTCTCCAACCCATCCTAATGCAAGTCTCCAATATTGCAACCAGTATAGGTAAGCCAGGCAAGGCGGATTAGTTTCTTTTGTTTTATGTGAATTTTCCCTGTGTTAAGAGGGAGGTTTATTCCTGTTTTCTGTAACTTTAAGGTTTTGCCCAGAGAGGATCCTCTGTGTTTTGAATCTGAATACCCTGTAAAGTATTTTCCATCCTGATTTTACAGAGATGATTTTTACCTTTCTTTTTTTAAAAAAAAATAAAATCCTTCTTTTAAGAACCTGACTGATTTTTCCATTTTTCCAAGACTCAGGGGTTTGGGTCTTTGACCATTTTGTAACCAATTGGTTAGGATATTATTCTCAAGCCTCCCCAGGAAAGTGGGTATGTAAGGCTTGTGGGGATATTTGGTCTCTTCCCTAATTCTTTGTTAAATTGCTTGGTGGTGGCAGCGTACCAGGTTTTAACCTAAGTTGCTAGAAATAAGCTTAGGGGGCTTTCATGTGGGTCCCTACATCTGTACCCTAGAGTTCAGAATGGGGAAGGAACCCTGACAACAGTCTTCAGATGTATTAAGGGCTGTTCTAAAGAGGATCATGATCAATTGTTCTACATGTCCACTGGAGGTAGGACAAGAAGTAATGGGCTTAATCAGCAGCAAGAGCGATTGAGGTTAGATAGTAGAAAAAACATTCTAACTATAAGGGTAGCTAAACTCTGGAATAGGCTTCCAAGAGAGATTGTGGAATCCCCATCATTGGAGGTTTTTAAGAACAGATTAGACAAATACCTGTCAGTTATGGTCTCGGTTTAATTGGTTCTGCCTCAGCACACGGAGATGGACCTGATGACTTCCTGAGGTCCCTTCCAGCCCTACAATTCTAATTTCTATGATAATGATCACTCTGTCACACCCTTAGTGCTGTCTTTCCATCCATAGCACAGAGGAGCTGTAACGAGACCTTCTATCACAAGGGTTTTACAGCTGAATTTATGCCAGCAGGACTAAGGAGTGAAGAACGAACTTTTTCTTCTATTTTCTATTTTTTGTAATAATTACATATATATTGTACTGTCTGAATTATGTGCAGGATACAGAAAAAATATTATTGCCTATTGTCATAAATATAAAGAGAAGGGTAAAGACCTTTAAATCCCTCCTGGCCAGAGGAAAAACCCTTTCACCTATAAAGGGTTAAGAAGCTAAGATAACCTCGCTGGCACCTGACCCAAATGACCAATGAGGAGACAAGATACTTTCAAAGCTGGGGGGGGGGAGGAGAACAAAGGGTTCTCTCTGTCTGTGTGTAGCTTTTGCTGGGACCAGAGCAGGAATGCAGGTCAGAACTCCTGTAAAAAGTCAGTAAGCAATCTAGTTAGATATGCGTTAGATTCTGTTTTGTTTAAATGGCTGATAAAATAAGTTGTGCTGAATGGAATGTATATTCCTGTTTTTGTGTCTTTTTGTAACTTAAGGTTTAGCCTAGAGGGATTCTCTATGTTTCCAATCTGATTACCCTGTAAGGTATTTACCATCCTGATTTTACAGTGGTGATTCTTTTACTTTTTCTTTAATTAAAATTCTTCTTTTAAGAACCTGATTGCTTTTTCATTGTTCTTAAGATCCAAGGGTTTGGGTCAGTGTTTACCTGTGCAAATTGGTGAGGATTTTTATCAAGCCTTCCCCAGGAAAGGGGGTATAGGGCTTGGGGGGGATTTTAGGGGGAAAGACGTTTCCAAGTGGGTTCTTTCCCTGTTATATTTGTTAGAAGCTTGGTGGTGGCAGGTATAAGGTCCAGGGACAAAAGGTAAAATAGTTTGTACCTTGGGGAAGTTTTAACCTAAGCTGGTAAAAATAAGCTTAGGGGGTTTTTCATGCAGGTCCCCACATCTGTACTCTCGAGTTCAGAGTGGGGAAGGAACCTTGACACCTATAAAGAATTTTTTTTTTGCCCATTGCATAACAAACTCTGCAGACATCTAAGCATTATGACATAACTAAGATTTTGGGGACTATCTTCAGACGAATTAAGGGAGTTAGGTACCTGATTTACTTTGACTTTCAGTTGGGTGACTAATCCCATTTGTATCTCTAAATCTCTGGGACTACTGATGGGCTTAAATTTAAGCACATGGTTATATGCCTTACTGAATCAGAGCTTTATTGTGGAAAATGACAGTCTGGTTCAAAAATCACATGATGGAACTTGCTATAGCCAAACAAATCAAATGCCACAGAGATCTCTGGTAGACTCCATTATCTTTCATCTGCTAGCTTCTGGTTTGTACTGTTTGGTTGGTTTCTACTGAAGGACCAGAAGCGTCAGTAGACCACTAGATCTGTTAGTCAGTTCCAAACCCCAATTGATCAACTATAAGCAGTAGGAACTAGTTGAAAATTTCCAACAGGAATTTTCACTAGGGATCTTGAGTCTGGCTGTGGTCAGTACCCAAAATATTGTAAATATGTAAAGCTCCCCAATACATCTGTCTATAGTAACTTGTACTATATAGAATGGTGGGAAAACTTTATGCCATCCTGCTCCAACAGGAACTAGATTAGTTAGTGTGTAGGAACATAAATCCATTTTCAGAATCATCAATTAATATAACTTTTGGGTTTTTTTCAACTGTACTGGTGAAATGCCCATTGCAGACATACAGGGCAAAGCTTTTTCATGAGATAGCTCCAGTAATTCAGCCATGCTACCAGGGACAAATTTCTGACTATTCTTGTCATTTTGTAACTAGAGATGTAATTGCCTCAATTTATTTTTTTCTGAAATCTATATGTACTGTTTTTTGCAAAGATTTATTTTTCTTACTAATGATACAATGTAGGAGTTGCTAAGAGGATCAGAAGAGAAATCAGATTGGGTGTAGGACATAGAAAATATTGTTCCAGTCGGCAGATGTACATTTCACATCTTATTTGTGACCTTTAGATTGTGTTATAGAAATAACTGGCTGTAATCCTTGAGTGCGTAACTGTGTTTCTGATCTGCACACTTGTTCTAATCCCATTGTCTTGCAGACTACGTTGCAGTGAAGTGCCTAGTGTTTTAAACATTATATTTTCTTTTTTAAATGCTTTGTGCCTAGTGTTTTAAACATTATATGCTTCTTTTTTAAATGCTTTTTTAAATGCTTTGTGACAGCTAGATAGAATCACTCTAGTATTCTTTTCAGAGTAACAGCCCTGTTAGTTTGTATTCGCAAAAAGAAAAGGAGTACTTGTGGCACCTTAGAGACTAACCAATTTATTTGAGCATAAGCTTTCGTGAGCTACAGCTCACTTCATCGGATGCATACTGTGGAAAGTATAGAAGATCTTATTATATACACACAAAAAGCATGAAAAAATACCTCCTCCCACCCCACTCCCCTGCTGTCTCTAAGGTGCCACAAGTACTCCTTTTCTTTTTTCTAGTATTCTTGTAGGTTTTCCTTCTATGCCATTATTGTTAATACTCGTTTCACAATAGCACTATTAAACAATCATGGGTTGTGGGGTATATATTACTGTATAATAATCATCCCCACATGAGCAATTTTAGGATCTGTTCCAAAATCACTATCATTATTTATTTCTTACATATCAGTGTTGTACATGACATAAAAGAACACATGATCTCTGTTATCTGTGTTAATTGATAACTTAGTGTTTATGATGATCTCATTTAAAGAGAAATGTTGTTTGTTGTAATTACAATGTAATTTATAGACAAAATTATTATCTTTGAAGTTGTGAGAACATGTGTTCATGCCAAGTCAAACAAAATCCTCCACAGAGGATAGGAATAAGAACAAGACTTACTTCACGCTGTGCACAGTGTTTGGGGCTTGCACCATTTCAGCTTTCTACCCAAGAACATCCTTCACTTCCTCGCTCTGAGGTTGGAGAGAGTCACTGTTCCACTCCACAGCTGACCATGTCCTAGTTGCTTGCAGATCACTGCAGTAAGGGCAGACAGCTACGGTCCTTTTATACAGAAGCAGGTAAGTCTTCACTTCTCCAAGGATGGGGGTGTGTCTTCTGTACTGGCAAAATAAACCCTGCAGTATGCAGTGGTAGGATAATCTATACTGAAAAAATAGCTGTCTAAAATTACATACATGACCCCCATTACCATAGCATTTGAGGGTCTTAGAATTTCCCCTATTTCACAGATAGGAAACTGAGTCACAGAGAAAATAACTAGTGTAAGGTCACCCTCTACCCCAAAAAACCCCCAACCCAAACAAACAAACAAACCTGTGATGGAGCAGAAAATTGAACCCAGGTCTCCAAAGTCTCAGGTTGGCACTTTAACCATTTCATCATCCTAACTCCTAGGCTAATGCATTAACCACTTAATTAATAAGCATAGCAAGTACAATTTACAGTGTATACACTATGGATATATTACATACTGTGCCAAAAAATTAAAAATTCTAATCTAAAAATTAAAAATTCTGTGCCCAATATTTTAAAATTCTGAAAATTTTATTTGTCAAATAAATGTGGAAGCTCCAGCGCGGCAATGGCTGCACAGAGGTGGGAGATCAATGTGCAACTCCCACCTGGGACACGGACTCAGCGATGAGGCTGCACCCAACCCTGACACAGCGCAAGGCCTGGGCCTGCCCCAGAAACACCCCAGGGCCCTGCCCCTCCATGCCAGGTGCACCAGGTGTGGGCAGGCAGGCTCAGCAAGGCAGGATCCGAGTGTGGAGAGGCTTAGTGTGGGGGGATCCAGGTGTGGGTTGAGAGGCTTCTGTGTGGAGTAATCTACCTAAACAACACCCACACTCATTCCTTTTTCCTTATTTTCTCATGGCCATTTTTTCTTCCCCATTAGCTGGATTCCTATAAAATACCTATAGAAAGCAGAAACATGCTAATTTCTTCCAAGGGACAAGGTTTTAACTCTGTCTCTGCTAAATGTGTGAAGCTTAAATACCGTCGGCCTATTTTTAATAGATGCTGAGCTCTTGCAGATCCAGTGGAAGTCAGTGGGAGCTGCAGCTGGTCAGCTGTTCAGAAAAATCAGGTCCCCTCTCCTGTCACATTATGGTATTTAGCAAGCTCTTGATTGTATTTTAACAGTAGTCATGCATTGAACTTGTCTTATACTGTGTGTCCTGTCATAAACACTGACATAATTTGACGACTTTTGCCTTTTGTAATAAGACCATGCAACAAAAGACATATACTTAGCCTATATTTTTTAGCTACAATGCTTTTCAAACAATTTTCATTTAAAATATTGTTTACTTATATTAGTTGCCTACAGGTAGCAGGTAACTTAGATTACATATAAAAAAAATCTTCACCTTCATCTTTCCTGGAAGGGTTTTCGCTGTGAGTTGGGGTGAAGTGCTGAGGGAATGAATGGTGGGGGAGAGAGAGTACACTATATTTAGCCAAAGTGATAAATGCAAATCCTTTTCTTACCTTGAATTTAAAAAGTGCTCCCCTAAAGGGTAATTCTAACAGTGACTAAGTTATAGTGTCAAGTGGAAAATCTTTAATGGAGAGAAATTGTCTCCACTAATCTAATTGTCAGTGGGAGGGGAAGCAGCAACTACTCCATATAACTTGGTCAGAAACGGACAGGTTTAGCCCTTCTCCAAAAGAATAAAAAACACAGCACTGAATAATGGTTTTGACTCTAGTTTTGAATTAGAAATCCAATTTGTTTTTACCAGCTCCCTCTCCATTCCTTGCCACCCTCTCAATTCTGCTGGATGACATGATCTGCAGTGAGACAGGGAGAATTTTAAGGGGAGAAATATATGGAGTTTTTGCTTAAAGCTGGACTGAAACATGTCTAAAATATTGACTGAAATGTGCTTTCACAAATAAGCACCAACTCTTTAACATTCAAGGATAATTATGCTTTTTGCTTACAGCTATGTTCAGTGCAGATGCGAGATAGCATTTCCTGTGTAATTAGTGTTACCTGCAGTTGAAGTTGAAATATGGAATTGTTATGCTAACTGAATACAGTATTGTGCACCGATTACAGTAACACAGGCAATAAACACAGCACTGTTAAGGCGAAGGAGAGAGAGAGACTCTTAAAATAAGAGATTTACACTTTATGCTCATGGATTTATCAGTTGGCAAGTTTACTTAAAATTTGTTTTAGGTAAGTTGGAGCCAAGCTCAGACAACAACATATGCTGTATAAGAGCTACTCAGTAATTTGTTGCTATTTTTAAAGTGGGACGTGGCTTGCCCTGCAAAAAGATAATGTTCTTGTTTATCATCCTGCCCAAGGGAGGACCACGGTGAATGGATTGGGTCCTTAGTTAGTTTATGAGAAAGCCACGCAAAGTAGACTGCTGCATAGTATATCCTTAATGAACATGATTTCTCCACAAAAGATAGGTACACAAAACCTATTATGTTGCTTCGAAAATGATATTTTTTCAGGAGAAAAATTGTTTGTCTGAGGAATGATAAAAATAATCCATCTGCATTATGATCGGAACTCATCTCTAAAAGACAGGGCCAATTTGCCATCAGTTTTGTGGTGCGTAAGTTACATTTTTGTGCATTTTCTAAAAAGTTCCTGCAACATAGGAGTGTGTATTTAGTATTCTCTCATGAAGATTATGATGTTCAATGCAGGTCATGTAACATATACCCAGAAGACAAAATGTAACCCGAAAAGAAATGAGATCATGTTCAGAGTGAGAGAAGACTTCAGCATTTTGCACATGTTCTCCAGCTTCTGGTCTTTGGTTCTATTCGGGTTTATTGGGAGCAGTGGGGAGGGTGGGTGTGTCAAGGTTCACTATTATTGTTATTAAAAGATATGGGGAGGGAAGACTAGGGAAATATAATAATGGGAGAAGCAATGATTGCTGTAGATTAGGTTTTTGTTTTGACCCCATGTTTTCAGATATGCCTGACCATGTCTCAGTTGCAGGAAATTGGAAGGGAGAGCTACTTTGCATTTGAAGTGCACTGGACAACGCCTTGCAGTTATGCATGCTGGTAGAAAAGTAACTTCATCTTAGTTAGTCCTAGATTCAGCTGTATTATCTGTCTTTCTACCATTTCTAATCTGAAAGGAAAAAACAACCTTAAAATATGTTGAAAATACATCTGAAGAAACAAGTCTGAGATACTTCTCACTGGAGACTTTTAAAATCTCATAACTTTATATTATCTTATAAACTAACACCATTTCTGCCCCATCCCTCATAATCCTAATTACACTGCATCACTAAGTGGTCACTATCAGAGATATTCTTTGTTAGTTCATAGTTCTAATTAGCCTCATCCTAATGTACATTAATGCCATTAATTTTAGTTTATACTTACATTTTTTCTGAAATCTATTAATATTTATGACATAGTTGCATGTTTAGCTCTAGTAGCACCAAGACACCAGCTCTCAATGTTAGCATCACAATTCAAAGGGGAAAATGATACTGGGTCATATCCCCATCTCATGTATATCAATGTACCTCCATGAACTTCAACTTCCTTTACAGCAGCTGAGGATCAGGTGCATTCTCTCCAGTTGAAACTAAGGGGAAATTTAGGAAGGCACAAACTGATTATAGAGCTGGAGGTGGCAAGGATACTTGGATGAAGTGCCTTGGAAACTTGGTGAGGACCTATCTGTCTTCTCACCCAAAACAGAGCAGCTCCAACACTACAATACTTCCAGAGCCATCTAGTCTGAGGGTGTGTCTTCACTGCACAGTTATCCCTGGGCTCTTCTCAATGTTTGAGTGCAAACCCCTTTGTCATCCATCTTTTACCCAAGTGTCACATGATTCTGGAGACACCCAGAGCTGTGAGCACTGTGTTACCTCTCTGCCTTAGCAAGAGTGAGCTTTGCTGGGGTTATACTGTGTGTCAGCTCACTGACACACCAGCCTGTCTTTCTCACCAGCCAATGCCTCAAGGCTGTCCCAGATCAGAATTTCCCTAGCAGGTAACAATCAGTGAACTCCAGCCCCTGAACTCCTCAAAGATGTATCTCTGCAATGTACTCCCCCATCACTGTACATTCATAGAAGATATTAAGCTCACTGCTCTTTTACAGAGTCAGTACATCACAGCTTATTAACTTAATTGGGGTAAATACAGTCTTCCTTTCAAACACAGCACAGCATTGGTTTGCAGTAAAAAGTGAAACAAATTTACCAATAAAAGGATATAAGCTGAGTGATACCAAGTAGAAGGAATAAAGATAGAAATGGTTATAAGCAAAGAAAGTACAATACACTTTCTAATGGCTAAGACCTAACCTAGCAAGCTACAGTCTTTGTTCAAGATAGTTTCTTCACAATCTTCCTTTTACCAGTAATAGCTAGCTAACTTTTCGCCAAGATCCCCACAGAGTCCAAGGCTGTGGTTTTCTTTGTCTTCTCAGGTGACTGACAAGGCATATTTTGTACCAGTATCATTGCAGTAGTATGTAGAGTGTGAAAACAGGAGCGTCTAGGGTCACACGAGGTTTGAAGGTGCTTTAAACCCAGACTAGCTGATCCAGCTGTGGGTCTAGATTAGAAGATGGGGTCTGCTTATACTCAGGCTGAAGCTTGCCCACTTTGCAGTGGAAATATGAGCAAAACTCACTTGAGTGTCGATAGTTCTCCCCAGTTCCTTTTCTACCGTTCCTTCTGAAGGACAGATGAGTTCTGCCACAGTTGGCACTATTGACTGAGAAAGAATCCTAGAGCATCTCAGAAAAAGAACTAGGGATATGCCTCCTCCACATACAAGTGAATGCAGAAACAGTGATGATACAGTAATGCATGTAGGAATTTGCTGTGGGAACATTTGCTCCTGGTCTAGGCTCAGATCCAAGGACCAGTCACCTCAATAATGACTAAGGGAGAAGAGCACATCTTAGCGAATCATCAGTAATGCTATTATAGAAAAGCAAATAATGAGGTCTGGAAAGGAACTCCTGAGTCATGTATTCACAATACCTAGATACCATGGTGATGAATAGAGCCGAGCTAATAATTTGATTTTTCAGTTTGGACCTTACACTGAAAAAAATGGAAAAAAAATTGGTTCGGTTAAAACTGAAACTGATTTTTTTTCATTTTTCTCTCTCAAATGAAAAATTAAACAACTTTTTTGTTTTGGGTTGAACAACACTTTTCATTTGACCCAATGCAATATTTGTCCAGTGGCATGTTAAAGACTAACAAATTTATTTGGGCATAAGCTTTCATGGGTAAAAAACCTACTTCTTCAGATGCATGGAGTGAAAATTACAGTAAGCAGTATATATATTACAGCACATGACGGGAGTTGCCTTACCAAGTGGGGGGCCAGTGCTAACGAGGCCAATTCAATTAAGGTGGAAGTGGCCTATTCTCAACAGTTGAAAAGAAGGGGTGAATATCAGCAGAGGGAAAATTACTTTTGTAGTTCTAACAAGGCCAATGCAATCAAGGTGGACGTCACCCATTTCCAACAGTTGACAAGAAGGTGTGAGTATCAATAGAGGGAAAATTAGTTTTTGTAGTCACCCATCCACTCCTAGTCTTTATTCAGGCCTAATTTGATAGTGTCCAGTTTGCAAATTAATTCCAGTTCTGCAGTTTCTTGCTGAAGTCGGTTTGTGAAGTTTTTTTGTTGAAGAATTGCCATGTGTAAGTCTGTTATTGAGTGTCCAGGGACATTGAAGCGCTCTCCTTCTGGTTTTTGAATGTTACGATTCTTGATGTCTGATTTGTGTCCATTTATTCTTTAGCCCAGAGACTGTCCTGTTTGGCCAATGTACATGGCAGAGGGGCATTGCTGGCACATGATGGTATATATCATATTGGTAGATGTGCAGGTGAATGAGCCCCTGATGGCTGATGTGGTTAGGTCCCATGATGGTGTCCCTTGAATAGATATGCAGACAGAGTTGGCAGCAGGGTTTGTTGCAGGGTTTGGTTCCTGAATTATTGTTTTTGTTGTGTGGTGTGTAGTTGCTGGTGAGTATTTGCTTCAGGTTGGGGGGGCTGTCTGTAAGCAAGGACTGGCCTGTCTCCCAAGGTCTGTGAGAATGAGGGATCATCCTTCAGGATAGGTTGTAGATCCTTGATGACGCCCTAGAGAGGTTTTAGTTGGGGGCTGTAGGTGACGCTAGCAGTGTTCTGTTACTTTCTTTGTTGGGCCTATCCTGTAGTAGGTGACTTCTGGGTACCTTTCTGGCTCTGTCAATCTGTTTCTTCGTTTCGCCCCGTGGGTATTGTAGTTTTAAGAATGCTTGATGGAGATCCTTGTCTCTGTCTGAGGGATTGGAGCAAATGCAGTTGTATCTTAGAGCTTAGATCATGTGATGTGGAATGGATGAAAGCTGGAGGCATGTAGGTCAGTATAGTGGTCAGTAGGTTTCCGGTATAGGGTGGTATTTATGTGACCATAGCTTATTTGCACTGTAGTGTCCAGGAAGTGGATCTCTTGTGTGGACTGGACCAGGCTGAGGTTGATATTGGGATGGAAATTGTTGAAATCCTGGTGGAATTCCTCAAGGGCCTCCTTCCCGTGGGTCCAAATAATGAAGATGTCATCAATGTAGCGCAAGTAGAGTAGGGTTGCTAGGGGATGAGAGCTGAGGAAGCGTTGTTCTAAGTCAACCATAAAAATATTAACATACTGCGGGGCCATGCGGGTACCCATAGCAGTGCCGCTGACTTGAAGGTATAAATTATCCTTGTCAAGGTTCCTCCCCCACTCTGAATTCTAGGGTACAGATGTGGGGACCTGCATGAAAACCTCCTAAGCTTACTTTCACCAGCTTAGGTTAAAACTTCCCCAAGGTACAAATTAATTTTATCCTTTGTCCCTGGATCTCCACTGCCACCACCAAACTCTAACTGGGTTTACTGGGAAACGTAGTTTGGACACGTCTTTCCCCCCCAAATCCTCCCAACCCTTGCACCCCACTTCCTGGGGAAGGTTTGGTAAAAATCCTCACCAAATTGCATAGGTGACCACAGACCCAAACCCTTGGATCTGAGAACACTGAAAAAGCATTCAGTTTTCTTACAAGAAGACTTTTAATAGAAGTAAAGAAATCACCTCTGTAAAATCAGTATGGTAGATACCTTACAGGGTAATTAGATTCAAAACATAGAGAATCCCTCTAGGCAAAACCTTAAGTTACAAAAAAGACACACAGACAGGAATAGTCATTCTATTCAGCACAGTTATTTTCTCAGCCATTTAAAGAAATCATAATCTAACACATACCTAGCTAGATTACTTACTAAAGTTCTAAGACTCCATTTCTGGTCTATCCCTGGCAAAAGCAGCATACAAACAGACACAGACCCTTTGTTTCTCTCCCTCCTCCCAGCTTTTGAAAGTATCTTGTCTCCTCGTTGGTCATTTTGGTCAGGTGCCAGCGAGGATACCTTTAGCTTCTTAACCCTTTACAGGTGAGAGGATTACATTTGGCTGTATTGTGGTACAAATCGTCTGTAATAACCGGCCAAGCCTAAGAAGGATTGAACCTGTTTCTTTGAGTTTGGGACAGGCCACTTTTGGATAGCATCCACTTTGGCCTGTAGGTGGCTGATAGTTCCTTGACCCACCTGGTTTCCAAGGTAAGTCACTCTGTTTAGGCCTATTTGACACTTCTTAGCCTTAACAGTTAGTCCTGCCTCCCTTATGCGCTCAAGGACTTTTTGTAGATGTTCCAGGTGTTCTGCCCAGGAATCCGAAAATATGGCCACATCGTCAAGGTAGGCGACTGCATATTCTCCTAATCCCGCTAGGAAACCATCTACAAGTCTTTGGAAGGTGGCGGGTACATTTCGCAGCCCGAAAGGGAGTACATTAAATTCATACAGCCCGAGATGTGTGGTGAAGGCTGACCTTTCCTTGGCAGATTCATCTAGCGGTACCTGCCAGTACCCCTTGGTTAAGTCCAAGGTAGAGATGAACTGGGCCCATCCCAGTTTCTCTAATAGTTCATCTGTGCGTGGCATTGGATAGTTGTCTGGGCGAGTTACAGCATTTAGCTTACGGTAGTCCACGCAAAAACGTATTTCCCCATCTGGTTTGGGAACTAAAACCACTGGAGATGCCCATGCACTTCCAGAGGGGCGGATTACACCCATCTGTAACATATCCTGGATCTCCCATTCTATAGCAGTTTTAGCTTGAGGAGACACCCAGTAAGGTTGGACTTTAATTGGGCGAGCATTACCTGTGTCAATGGAGTGGTATGCCCGTTCAGTCAGTCCTGGGGTGGCTGAGAACGTTGGCGCGTAGCTAGTGCACAGCTCCTTGATCTGCATACGCCCAAGGGTCATGGAGAGGTTCACCTCTTCCACACCCCCAGCACTTTTCCCTTCGTAGTAGACACCTTCAGGCCACTCAGCGTCGTCTCCTCCCTGGGCTGTAAACTGACAAACCTTTAATTCTCTGGAATAAAAGGGCTTTAGAGAATTAATATGGTACACCTTAGGCTTTCGGTTGGAGGTGGGGAATGCTATGAGATAATTAACAGCTCCCAGGCACTCCTGGACCGTGAATGGCCCTTCCCACGATGCTTCCATTTTATGGGCCTGGAGCGCCTTTAAGACCATGACCTGCTCCCCTACTTTGAAGGAACGCTCTCTGGCATGTTTATCATACCAGGCTTTTTGCTCTTTTTGAGCATCCTGTAAGTTTTCTTTAGCAAGGGCTAAAGAGGTTCGGAGGGTGTTTTGTAGGTTGGTTACAAAGTCCAGAATGTTAGTTCCTGGAGAAAGTGTAAATCCCTCCCATTGCTGCTTCACCAACTGTAATGGCTCCTTAACTTCACGGCCATATACAAGTTCAAATGGGGAAAACCCTAAACTGGGGTGTGGTACAGCTCTGTAGGCAAAGAGCAACTGGTGCAACACTAGGTCCCAATCATTGGAGTGCTCATTTACGAATTTACGTATCATGGCCCCCAAAGTTCCATTAAACTTCTCCACCATGCCATTTGTTTGATGGTGGTAAGGAGTGGCAATCAAGTGATTTACCCCATGAGCTTCCCAAAGGTTTTCCGTAGTTCCTGCCAGGAAATTAGTCCCTGCATCTGTGAGGATGTCGGAGGGCCAACCTACCCTGGCAAAAATGTCTGCTAGTGCCTAGCACACACTTTTAGCCCTGGTGTTGCTTAGAGCTACTGCTTCCGGCTATTGGGTGGCAAAATCCATGAAAGTCAGTATGTACTGCTTTCCTCTGGGTGTCTTTTTTGGAAAAGGACCCAGAATATCCACAGCTACTCGCTGAAATGGAACTTCAATGATGGGGAGTGGCTGGAGAGGGGCTTTGACCTGGTCTTGGGGTTTTCCCACTCTTTGGCATACTTCACAAAACCGGACATAGGTAGAAACATCCTTGCCCATTCCCTCCCAGTGGAATGACCCCCCGCAAATGGTCTTTGGTCCTGTTCACCCCAGCATGGCCACTAGGGTGATCGTGGGCTAAGCTCAAGAGCTTGGCCTGGTATTTAGTTGGAACTACCAACTGTCTCTGAGGATGCCAGTCTTCCTGGTGTCCACCAGAAAGAGTTTCCTTGTATAAAAGTCCTCTTTCTACAACAAACCTGGATCGATTAGAAGAGCTGAGAGGCGGGGGGTTGCTCCATGCCGCCGTCCAAGCTCTCTGGAGGCTTTCATCTGCTTCCTGTTCGGTCTGGAACTGTTCCCTTGATGCTGGAGACATCAGTTCCTCATTGGATTGTGGACCTATGCTTGGTCCCTCTGGAAGCGATGTAGGGGATGGGGCTGTTTCCGTTGACTGTGAACCGCTCTCCACTGGGACACTATGTTGGGGTTCAGGCTCCGGCTGAGCCTCTTGTGTAGGGTTATGGGCTGGTGCCGGTTCAGGTTCGGTGGGGCCCTCTGGTGTTGAGGTTGCAAGTACTGGATTCAGTGCTGGCAATGGGTCTGGTGTTGGTTGTTCGGCTGGTTCTGGTTCTGGGACTGGTTCCGTCTGGGTCTCTGGGACTGGATCCACTACTGCTGTTGCAGACATTGGCCTGGGGTCCAGGTCCATCACCTCTGACCGGGTCCTGATAGAAGTTTCCGGAACAGAGCTAGGCCTCACGGCTTGTTTAGCCTGGCTGCGGGTGACCATTCCCACCCTCTTGGCCCGCTTTACATGATTGGCCAAGTCTTCCCCCAACAGCATGGGGATGGGATAATCATCATAGACTGCAAAAGTCCATGTTCCTGACCAGCCCTGGTACTGGACAGGCAACTTGGCTGTAGGCAAATTGAAAGAGTTGGACTTGAAGGGTTGAATCATCACTGGGATCTCTGGGTTGATTAAACTGGGGTCCACTAAGGAAGCATGGATAGCTGACACTTGTGCTCCAGTGTTCCTCCACGCGGTGACCTTCTTCCCACCCACACTCACAGTTTCCCTCCGCTCCAAGGGTATCTGGGAGGTATCTGGGCCTGTGGACCTCTGGTGTGATTCCGGTGCAATGAACTGTAATCTGTTGGGGTTCTTGGGGCAGTTGGCCTTTACATGCCCCAGCTCGTTACATTTAAAACATAGTCCAGCTGACGGGTCACTGGGGCGAGGTGGGTTGCTGGAGAACGGGGTGGTGGGACGATAAGGGGTCTGGAGGGTTCTTTGGGAGGTAGGTGGGGCTTTGGGTGGCCTCCGGTAATAGGGTGTGGTCTGGGGTTGTCCCTTCTGGTCTCCTCTCCAACTGCGACCAGTTTTCTTCTTCTCTGCCACCTCCACCCATCTGGCTCCAATCTCTCCTGCCTCGATTACAGTTTTGGGCTTCCCATCTAGGATGTATCTTTCTATTTTCTCAGGAACACCCTCTAAGAATTGTTCCATTTGCATTAGGAAGGGCAAATTTACTGGAGATTCAACACTGGCTCCTGATATCCAGGCATCCCAATGTTTCACAATGTGGTAGGCATGTCGGGTAAATGACACGTCTGGTTTCCACCTTAGGGCTCTGAACCTCTGACGAGACTGCTCGGGTATTATCCCCATTCTGACTCTCGCCTTGGATTTAAACAGTTCATACTTGTTCATGTGTTCTTTAGGCATTTCAGCCGCCACCTCAGCTAAGGGTCCACTGAGCTGCGGCCTCAGCTCTACCATGTATTGGTCGGTAGAGATGCTGTACCCAAGGCAGGCCCTTTCAAAGTTTTCTAAGAAGGCCTCCGCACCATCACCTGCCTTGTAGGTGGGGAACTTTCTTGGATGGGAAGTGGTACCTGGTGAAGGATTGCTAGGGTTTGTTGGTATATTCTGCTGAGCCTTTACCTTCTCCATCTCCAGTTCATGCTTCCTCTCTTTTTCCTTCTCCTCCTCCACATGCTTCCTCTCTTTATCCTTCTCCTCCTCCACATGCTTCCTTGCCTCCATTTCCCTCTTGTGGGCAGCTTCCTGTACCACCTCCTCCAGCCGCAGGAGTTCTATCTGTCTTTCATGTTCCTTTTGTTTTTCCTCAGCCTGAAATCTGGCTAATTCCATGTTTTGTTGTGCTGTGGATTCTGTCATCCTGACCTCTCTGTTTTTAACTAACTTTACACCCGAGGGTTAGAAATAAAATAAAAAAAACTTGGCTTTAAAATTTTGCTGTGCTGGAATAGGATACTTATTCTCTGGTAGTGATTGTCAGCCTACAGAAAAAGACAATTCTCTTTGTCTCTGCTCTGGCCCCAAATCAAAGCAAAAAACCTCCAACTACTTGGAAACCTGCTTACCAGCAGCCCAAAGGAAAAAAATTCCTTTTCAAACCTGTGCTCCTTGTAAAACAAAAAATCAAAATCCTAAAAAAAAAACAAAACTCTTGCCACATTTGTCAAATGGGTAGAACATCCCCCCCCTCCCCCGTTTACTTTTAGGGAAAAAAAAAACTTCTGGTTTACCAAGACTGTGAATTTCCCTGCAGGAGTTAAGTACCCTGCCTCCAGGCAAAGAAAACCTGCAATTCACAAAGATAATCCCCTTTTGTCTCTGCTGTGGCCCCAAAGCAGAGAAAAAACTAGCTGCTTTCAGTTGGACCTCCTTTCCAGGAGCCCCAAAGGAAAAATTTTTTTTTCCTTTTTAAAATCTGTATTTCTAGTTCAAAAAATCTCAAATTGATCTCAAAATGATTTTAGGTTAATCCCGCCACTCTGCCACCATGTCATGGTTCCTCCCCCACTCTGAACTCTAGGGTACAGATGTGGGGACCTGCATGAAAACCTCCTAAGCTTACTTTCACCAGCTTAGGTTAAAACTTCCCCAAGGTACAAATTAATTTTATCCTTTGTCCCTGGATCTCCACTGCCACCACCAAACTCTAACTGGGTTTACTGGGAAACGTAGTTTGGACACGTCTTTCCCCCCCAAATCCTCCCAACCCTTGCACCCCACTTCCTGGGGAAGGTTTGGTAAAAATCCTCACCAAATTGCATAGGTGACCACAGACCCAAACCCTTGGATCTGAGAACACTGAAAAAGCATTCAGTTTTCTTACAAGAAGACTTTTAATAGAAGTAAAGTAATCACCTCTGTAAAATCAGGATGGTAGATACCTTACAGGGTAATTAGATTCAAAACATAGAGAATCCCTCTAGGCAAAACCTTAAGTTACAAAAAAGACACACAGACAGGAATAGTTATTCTATTCAGCACAGTTCTTTTCTCAGCCATTTAAAGAAATCATAATCTAACACATACCTAGCTAGATTACTTACTAAAGTTCTAAGCCTCCATTCCTGGTCTATCCCTGGCAAAAGCAGCATACAGACAGACACAGACCCTTTGTTTCTCTCCCTCCTCCCAGCTTTTGAAAGTATCTTGTCTCCTCGTTGGTCATTTTGGTCAGGTGCCAGCGAGGTTACCTTTAGCTTCTTAATCGTTTACAGGTGAGAGGATTTTTCCTCTGGCCAGGAGGAATTTTAAAGGGGTTTACCCTTCCCTTTATATTTATGACAATCCTCAAATCTGAAATAGTTGTGGGTGAGAACAAAGTCACAAAGTTCAGCCACCAGGTTTGCCATGACATTATCAGCGATACTGTTCCTGATGGCTTGTAGTCCATGTTTGTGTGGAATGTTGGTGTAGAGAGCTTCTACATCCATAGTGGCTAGGATGGTGTTTTCTGGAAGAACACCGATGGATTGTAGTTTCCTCTGATTGGTGTCTCAAAGATAGCTGGGAGTGCTGGTAGCTTAGCGCCTGAGGAGAGAGTCCACCTAGCCAGACAATCCTGCTGTCAGGGTGCCAATGCCCAAGATGATGGGGCGTCCAGCATTCCCAGGTTTATGGATCTTGGGTAGGAGATAGAATACCCCTGGTCAGGGCCCTAGGGGTGTGTCTGTGCAGATTTGTTCCTGTGCTTGTTCAGGGAGTTTCTTAAGCAGATGATGCAGTTTCTTTTGGTAACTCTCAGTGGGATCAGAGGGTAATGGCCTGTAGAATGTGGTGTCAGAGAGTTGCCTTGCAGTCTCTCATTCATATTCAGTGAATCCCGTGATGTGTGATTATGAGGCAGCCAGAAATTTGATCCTAAAGCTGAAGTTCTTTAAACCATGCAGAATTTATACTGCATGCCATGTTACATAACGTGTGCAAATTAGACCCCAGATTTGAACATTCTTGCTGGAAATATTAAAATCTGATGGGCTTGCACATGATTTGTGGGAAAGGGGGAGAGAAAAGATTCACATCATTAATATATATTACACGGTATGTCTGATTTGAAGGACATTTCAAAGAGGAAAAACAACTTGGCTATGAATTGGTCAGGTGGCAGGGAAGACAATTATCTTGAGCCACTGGAAGGACAAAACCAAATGTTTTTTCAGTCTGTTTTAGATGGAGACATATTAAAGAGTTATCTGCAGAATACAGGATAGTATTTATTTGAGTAGATATGGAAACCACTTATGGATTATCTTCAGGAGGGTGAAAATATAGTCTAAAATTAATTATATGTAACTTGGGTTGGGTATGGAGGTTTTGATTTAGAAGGGACAATAACCTTCAAGCTATTTCTACCTTTCCTTTCTTTGTAAGAAGTTTTGCTTGTGTGGGTATCTGTAAGGGGAGATACGAATATAATTTTGTGTAATCAGAATAATTTAAAACATATTTTCTTGGGGTTTTTTTTGTTAGTAGATGCTTTAAAAAGTCACAAATACAAATATATGTTGCAGAAAAGGAGTGGTCTCAGAATAATGACTCATAATGCAGAATTCTCAACTGTTGAACTCTAAAATGAAGGACAGTGCTCCGGCTTGCAGCTTCTCAGAATTTCTTGAAACAGAATTTTGAAGAAAAAGGGTTTGGGGAAACAGCATGAAATTTGTCTTCCATTTTCTAGCTATCTCAATTTAGAATAAAGACAGACAAAAGATTTCAAACAAGCGTGGGTCTGTAATAATAAAAAAGGCATAAGTAGCTACATACTTATTTTTTTTAAAAAAATAAATGTATCCCAACTGCTAATAAAATGTCATATTATTTTCTCCTTAACATGCCAGATCTAATTAAGAAACTGTTGATGTAAAATTGGAATAAGAAGCATGCTTTGCTCCCATGCACTGTAATTAATGTTTTATTTCTTTTTAAAGTAGCCTTTAATCTATCACCATATTCTACTCTAGGAATCATTTATTCAGTATTTGAAACAGGAATCTGTGATGCGGAAATTTATATTTTTGAAAATCTATGTATAGTCTGTCATAGAGGCATTTTCATTGTATCTGTTTAAAAACATCAGAGAATAAAAACAGAGATTCTTCTAAATCCCATCTGATTATGCTATATTATTTCATTACTATACATGCTCACTCTTTATTGGATTCTCTATATTGTGTCCATTGTTTACAAGTTATTATACTGTCACATTTGTAATACTATATTTGAGAGACTGACAGCACATCTAGCACAGAGCTAGAATTTCAGTAGTTTATAACTTCATGAAGAAAGGAAAATTATAACTTGACTTACAGCTTCTTGACTTGAAAGCATATATTTGTATACATTGAAAAGTGGTATTTCTTTATGCATTAGGACCCCATATTAGCACAATATAAACATGTTTCACATTATGCACATGTTTAATTCAATCCCTATTCAGCAAATCATTTAAGTATGTGGTTAAGTCCCATTGCATTCGGTGGATGTAAATTCATGCTTAAAATTAAGCATGTTTTTCCAAATAGGGAGTACAAACCACATATTGGTTTGAATGTTTATTTTTGCTTTCCCAAATCAGTGGAATGTTTTAAAGATAAAAATGTGGCAGGTACTCACTGCTTATGCCAAGGCCTTTGATCTACTGAAAGAAATACAAACTGCTTTGATTCAGTTGAGACATTGTTTGCATTCCCAAAGTTGTTGTGGTATGTGTGCCATTACTGCTTTCCCCTAGCATTTTGGTGGATCAAGAGTTCATTGTAATTGATGCCAGTAATAGCAAAAGCTCTCTTATACTGGAGTTTCCCCATCCATCCTCAATGACCCTAGGTTCAGGTCTAAATGAGCCAATTCAGTTCTAATAAAAGACCCATCTTTTGTATCAGCCTTTGTAAATGTTTATTTTCTCACAGATTCCCAATGAGAGTAGAATGATCATATTTACACAGTTGGGGACAAAGACCCTTATTTTATGTTTATGCTTTGAAACTGAGGCCTCTTTGTTTGGTGTTTACCAAGATCTTATGTGAATGTTTGCATCCTTCCATTCTGCTTCACTTTGGTTAAAATTTTCATGTATTTAAAGATGACCTGCAAAGTGGCTGGGGGGCAGGAGGGAAGCTTGGAGGGGTGGGTAGGGGAAAGATACGAGTATTTCCTTTTTGCTGCGTCCTTCCTTTTTGCTGCGTCCTTTTGCTTCCTTTTGAATGTGTCATTCTGTGGAGTTTTTCTTTTTACATTTAAAAATATTAGGGTTTTGACTTTTTGCTTTTTGCTGGAAGACTCCTTTGAGAAATGGAGAGAGAATTAGTGATATCACAGAAGACTGAAACTTGAACGATTCAGAAGGGAAGGCATTTTTATTCACACTGCTTCCAACTTTGCATGTATTTGTCTGATAACACCTGTTTAATATAAAGGCTTAAGATGAAAGTTCTATTTGTGAAAAACTCAATTAAGAAAGCTCTCACTTAGATCTTCCACACCTCCAAGGAGTTCACCGGGGCGGGGGGAAAAAAAAAAAAAGGAAAGGCAAGACTTAATATTTCTGATGTTTCTAAGGTGAAGAAGGTTAGGGGAAAGATCCCTGAACTTTCAGCCTCGATCTATATATTCTAAAGAAACAACAGACCAACTGCCCCCCCCCCAAAACCCCCAACCAACCAACCAATAATTTTCCCTTTCTAAGTTCACCTTTAAATAGTATCTTTGCCTGCTTTAACACTCTATGGTCCAGTTTTGTACTGCAAACTCAAGAGAAACTTCCATTCAAATATATTAGGCCCTAATGTAAATTCTATTCTGGATTGTAAACATTTTAAAGGTCTGTCTCCTGTTGATTCTGATGGCACCCCTGCTGCTATTAGTTACAAAGTCAGATAGCATGGAATTTGTGCTCTCTCTCAGAAGCCCAGGTTCTGGACAATTTTTGTGGACTTGCCTGGGCTTACCTGAATGATGGAAGGCAACATTCTGCTGAATGAATCCCTTACTAGATGCACAATATGAATTATATGCAGTGTTTTGTCATCATCATTAACTTCATTTCTCTGTCTTTTGTCTCTTCTACTGATCTCTCCTTGAAAGCTTTATAGAAGAACTTTTAATATGTTTATTATTATTATTTTTAGCTTCCCCCCTATGACTAGTGAAGTGGTCACCTTGAAGTATGTGTTAACTACTTATGCTAAATTGTTAGTTTCACCTTGTATTTAGCTGTGACATTCTGAATATATTTCCCAGGCCTGAAGAAGAGTTCTGTGTAAGCTCAAAAGCTTGTCTCTCTCACCAGCAGAACTTGGTCCAATAAAAGATATGATCTCACCCACCTTGTCACCTATTTTTGTAGCTATATAGATCCACTGCCACTATTTAACAACGGTTCCTCTTCCAGCACATGTTTGTTCTGGTTATATGTCCAGTTTGGAGAGCTGAATCCTCCACTCTGGGAGATTTTGTTCATTTGAGAAAAAGGATGCTACCCAGCCCATTTAAAAAAAATGTTTAATAAAAGATACTATCCTGCATCCCTGCTCAAACATCACCACAGCATTCTCCTCTTCCCCTGCTTTCCTGGGCCAGGTTCAGGTCCTACTCCTCTCCTCTGCCCTACATCAAACCCTTCTGACCCCTGCTGCCTGGCTCTCCTATGCTAGCCATTAATTCTGCTCTCTCCACTCCCCTTATGCAAGCCCCATCAACTGCTTGTTTCCTCACAATTCTCTAAGACAGCATGAAGAGATAATGTAGCCCAGGATAGTGAAGTAGAGGGGAAGAAAGTGTATAATCATAGAATATCAGGGTTGGAAGGGACCTCAGGAGGTCATCTAGTCCAACCCCCTGCTCAAAGCAGGACCAATCCCCAATCAAATCATCCCAGCCAAGGCTTTGTCAAGCCTGACCTCAAAAACTTCCAAGGAAGGAGATTCTACCACCTCCCTACGTAACGCATTCCAGTGTTTCACCACCCTCTTAGTGAAAAAGTTTTTCCTAATATCCAACCTAAACCTCCCCCACTGCAACTTGAGACCATTACTCCTTGTCCTGTCCTCTTCTACCACTGAGAATAGTCTAGAACCATCCTCTCTGGAACCACCTCTCAGGTAGTTGAAAGCAGCTATCAAATCCCCCCTCATTCTTCTCTTCCGCAGACTAAACAATCCCAGTTCCCTCAGCCTCTCCTCATAAGTCATGTTTTCCAGACCCCTAATCATTTTTGTTGCCCTTCGCTGGACTCTCTCCAATTTATCCACGTCCTTCATAGAATCACAGAATATCAGGGTTGGAAGGGACCCCAGAAGGTCATCTAGTCCAACCCCCTGGTCGAAGCAGGACCAATTCCCAGTTAAATCATCCCAGCCAGGGCTTTGTCAAGCCTGACCTTAAAAACCTCTAAGGAAGGAGATTCTACCACCTCCCTAGGTAACGCATTCCAGTGTTTCACCACCCTCTTAGTGAAAAAGTTTTTCCTAATATCCAATCTAAACCTCCCCCATTGCAACTTGAGACCATTACTCCTCGTTCTGTCATCTGCTACCATTGAGAACAGTCTAGAGCCATCCTCTTTGGAACCCCCTTTCAGGTAGTTGAAAGCAGCTATCAAATCCCCCCTCATTCTTCTCTTCTGCAGACTAAACAATCCCAGCTCCCTCAGCCTCTCCTCATAAGTCATGTGCTCTAGACCCCTAGTCATTTTTGTTGCCCTTTGCTGGACTCTCTCCAATTTATCCACATCCTTCTTGTAGTGTGGGGCCCAAAACTGGACACAGTACTCCAGATGAGGCCTCACCAGTGTCGAATAGAGGGGAACGATCACGTCCCTCGGTCTGCTCGCTATGCCCCTACTTATACATCCCAAAATGCCATTGGCCTTCTTGGCAACAAGGGCACACTGCTGACTCATATCCAGCTTCTCGTCCACTGTAACCCCTAGGTCCTTTTCCGCAGAACTGCTGCCTAGCCATTCGGTCCCTAGTCTGTAGCTGTGCATTGGGTTCTTCCGTCCTAAGTGCAGGACCCTGCACTTATCCTTATTGAACCGCATCAGGTTTCTTTTGGCCCAATCCTCCAATTTGTCTAGGTCCCTTTGTATCCTATCCCTGCCCTCCAGCGTATCTACCACTCCTCCCAGTTTAGTATCATCTGCAAATTTGCTGAGAGTGCAATCCACACCATCCTCCAGATCATTTATGAAGATATTGAACAAAACCGGCCCCAGGACCGACCCCTGGGGCACTCCACTTGACACCGGCTGCCAACTAGACATGGAGCCATTGATCATGATGCTTGGTGTGGGGAGCAAGATCCAATGGAGATGAGAGAAGCTTTCAGGAGAGCAAGGGAGAAGGAAGAAGGGACTCAGACCCATAGCAGAAGAGCAAATAAATAAATAAATAAAAGAAAAACAGAACGTTTCAGTGACATTCCTAAGGAAATAGCCAAAAGAGCAGCAGAGCTGAGAACTAACACATATTTCCTGTCTCCCAATCCTATCTTCATTAGACATACAAGGTCCAATTCTTCATTGTCCTGCAACGTTAGTAATTTTCACTAATTCAAACTGTGTGTGAATCATTATCATTTGTCTTTGTGCTATTTACTCCCAATTTGTACACACTTGGCAGTGGCGTGAAATGACTGCACAGACTCCCCTGTCACAAAGACATGAGTGAGTTTTGTAGTTCAGCCCAAATAAGTGCTATTAAAAGTTTTATATCACATCATCAGATATTTTGTTTATGCTTCACAATTTGAAGAGAAGTTCATTTTTAGAGTTTTATTTATTTATTGGTATTTTCTTTATCACTTCCGCGAGGGCAGTGGTTCTCAACTGTGGTCCACCGCTTGTTCAGGGAAAGCCCCAGTGCACCAGGCCGGTTTGTTTACCTGCTGCAGCTGCAGGTTTGGCCAATCACAGCTCCCACTGGCCGCGGTTCGCCGCTCCAGGCCAATGGGGGCTGCGGGAAGCAGCGTGGGCCGAGGGATGTGCTGGCCGCCCTTCCTGCAGCCCCCATTGGCCTGGAGCGGCAAACCACAGCCAGTGAGAGCCATGATCAGCCGAACCTGTGGACGTGGTAGGTAAACAAACTGGCCCGGCGTCTCAGGGTCTTTCCCTGAACAAGCAGTGGTCCACAGCTGAGAACCACTGCGCTAGGGCCTAGGCCACTGACATGGCCATGATCACTGCAGCAAATGAACTGTGCAACCATTGTAGCACAAGAGTTGAGTTAGCACTAATATACTTTTAAAAAACTCTTAAGTTTTTAAATCCCGATCTTATATGAATCTGAATCATAGAATATTAAATTCTGATCTATTGTGTCCTGCTTTCTGAATCCTGGGATTCCCAGCTCTGAATGTTATAAAGAATGCACTTATAATTTTGGTGCTTTGCAGATATTAAATATTAGTCCTGGAATAATAACCAATTTTAAACTAACTCAGCTCTGATCTGATTCAAGCTTGCACATATGAGAGAAAAGAAGGAAAAGTGTGGGCTGGGAATTGGGTGCTTCTCAGGGCAAGGGGTCATTTTTTAGGTGGCTTTGAGAAAAGTGATAGGACTGGAATATTAGGAGTAATCCTGTTACAGTTAGATTAGCAGGCAGAGTCAAAGGCATCAAAGAAATGCAATGTATTCCATTGTTTGCAGAATTAAGAATGTATTCCCTGATTATCATGATCACGCATCTTAGCCTTTATTCAGGAAAGCATCCCTATTCAGAATAGCATTTAAGCATGAGCTTAATTTATAAGTAGAGAAGTAACGAGTGGGAGTGTCACAGTTAAATCCCATTAAAGTGCTACACTGAAGAGCACATGCTTAAGTGCTCTCCTGATTGGAACCATGATCAGTCTCTGATCCTGATAGTCGTAGGGTGAAACCTTTTGTAGGTACAAACAAAGAATTATGTTATAAGGCATGAGGGGTTTTTGGCATCAGTTTAGGATAACCACTTTTGCTACTCGTGAATTGAGAAGTTAATCTGAAACAAGTAGCAATAAATCTTTATAAAATACACTATCATCATGTATTCTGTATGTATTATATATTTGAGCATTCCATTGGTGATGAAGAATATGTGTTTCTTTTAAATCTATTATACAGAGTATTAGATCTACTATTAATGTATGTGTGAATTTATTTAGTTAGATGCATATAGTTTCTATTGCAACTTCTAGGCATTGCAAATTAAAATTAACAAAATACAAATGCCAAAATCAAGTACCACATACGGGGTACGTCTACACAGGGATAAAAGACCCATGGCACAGCCACAGCTGGCCTGGGTCAGCTGACTTGGGCTGGTAGGGCGTGGGCTGTGGGGCTAAAAATCACAGTGTAGATGTAATTAGGAAGGCCAAAAAAGAATTTGAAGTACAGCTAGCCAAAGACTCAAAAAGTAACAGCAAAAATTATTTAAGTACATCAGAAGCAGGAAGCCTGCTAAACAACCAGTGGGGCCACTGGATGATCGAGATGCTAAAGGAGCACTCAAGGACGATAAGGCCATTGCAGAGAAACTAAATGAATTTTTTTGCATCTGTCTTCGTGGTTGAGGATGTGAGGGAGATTCCTAACGTGAGCCATTCTTTTTAGGTCACACATCTGAGGAACTGTCCCAGTTTGAGGTGTCATTAGAGGAGGTTGTGGAACAAATTGGTAAACTACACAGTGATAAGTCACCAGGACCAGATGGTATTCACCCAAGAGTTCTGAAGGAACTCAAATGTGAATTTGCAGGACTACTAACTGTACTCTGTAACCTATCATTTAAATCAGCTTCTGTACCAAATGACTGGAGGATAGCTAATATGACACCAATTTTTAAAAAGGGCTCCATAGGTGACCTTGGCAATTACAGGCTGGTAAGCCTGACTTCAGTACTGAGCAAACTGGTTGAAACTATAGTAAAGAACAAAATTGTCAGTCATATAGATGAACATAATTTATTGGAGAATAGTCAACATGTTTTTTTGGAAATCATGCCTCACCAATCTCCTAGAATTCTTTGAGGGGATCAAAAAGCATGTGGACAAGGAAGATCCTGTGCATTTAGATTTTCAGAAAGCCTTTGGTAAGGTCCCTTACCAAAGGCTCTTAAGCAAAGTAAGCAATCATGGGATAAGAGGGAAGGTTCTCTCATGGATTGGTAACTGGTTAAAAGATAGGAAACAAAGGGTAGGAATAAATGGTCAGTTTTCAGAATGGAGAGAGGTAAATAGTGGTGTCCCCCAGGGGTCTGTACTGGGCCCAGTCCTATTTAACATATTCATAAATGATCTGGAAAAAGGGGTAAACAGTGAGGTGGCAAAATTTGTAGATGTTACAAAACAACTCAATATAGTTAAGGCAGACTGCGAAGAGCTACAAAAGGGTCTCTGGTGACTGGGTAACAAAATGGCGGATGAAATTCAATGCTGAAAAATGCTGCAAAGTAATGCACAATGGAAAACATAATCCCACCTATACATATAAAACGAAGGTAGCTGTTACCACTCAAGAAAGAGATCTTGGAGTCATTGTGAATAGTTCTCTGAAAACATCCGCTCAGTGTGCAGAGGCAGTCAAAAAAGCGAACGGAATGTTAGGAATAATTAAGATAGGGATAGATACTAAGAAAGGAAATATCATATTGCCTCTGTATAAATCCATGGCACGCCCACGTCTTGAATACTGCATGCAGATGTGGTTGCCCCATCTCAAAAAAGATATATTGGAATTGGAAAAGGTTCAGAAAATGGCAACAAAAATAACTAGAGGTATCTAATGGCTGCCATATGAGGAGAGATTAATAAGACTGGGACTTTTCAGCTTGGAAAAGAGATGACTAAGGGGGAATATGATAGAGGTCTACAAAATCATGACTGGTGTGGAGAAAGTAAATAAGGAAGTGTTATTTATTTCTTTTCATAACACAAGAACTAGGGGCCACCAAATGAAATTAATTGGCAGCAGCTTTAAAACAAACAAAAGGAAGTATTTTTTTTCACACAATGCACAGTAAACCTGTGGAACTTCTTGACAGAGGATGTTGTGAAGGCCAAGACTATAACGGGATTCAAAAAAGAACTAGATAAATTAATGGAGAATAGGTCCATCAATGGCTATTAGCCAGGATGGGCCGGGATGGTGTCCTTAGCCTCTGTTTGCCAGAAGCTGAGAATGGACAACCGGAGATGGATCACTCATAATTGCCCTGTTATGTTCATTTCTGTGAAGCATCTGGCATTAGCCACTGTAAGAAGACAGGGTATTGGGCTAAACTAACCACTGGTCTGACCCAGTATGGCTGTTCTTATATTCTCCCATCTAAGTTAAAGCAACCTTGCAAATATCAGTGGTTGACATAAAGCATGGAAGTTCAAGATCTGATTTTAAATGGTTTCAGAGTGGTAGCTGTGTTAGTCTGTATCAGCAAAAACAACAAGGGGTCCTTGTGGCACCTTAGAGGCTAACAAATGTATTTGGGCATAAGCTTTCATGGGCTAGAACCCACTTCATCAGATGCATGGAGTGGAAAATACAGTTGCAGGTATATTTATACATAGTACATGAAAAGATGGGAGTTGACTTACCAGGTGGGGGGGGGGGTCAGTCTAATGAGACAATTCAATTAACAGTAGGATACCAAGGGAGGAAAAATCACTTTTGTAGTGGTAATGAGGATGGCCCATTTCAAACAGTTGACAAGAAGCTGTGTGTAACAGGAGGGGGAAATTAGTATGGCAAAATTAGGTTTTGTAATGACTCATCCACTTCCAGTCTTTATTCAGACCTAATCTGATGGTGTCCAGTTTGCAAATTAATTCCAGTTCTGCAGTTTCATGTTGGAGTTTGTTTCTGAAGTTTTTTTGTTGAAGAATTGCCACTTTTAAGTCTGTTATTGAGTGACCAGGAAGATTGAAGTGTTCTCCTACTGGTTTTTGAATGTTGTAATTCCTGATGTCAGATTTGTGTCCATTTATTCTTTTGTGTAGAGACTGTCCGGTTTGGCCAATATACATGGCAGAGGGGCATTGCTGGCACATGATGATCCCAATGTGATATATGCCATCATGTGCCAGCAATGCCCCTCTGCCGTGTACTTTGGCCAAACAGTATTCCACTGCTGAGAATAGCCCACTTCCACCTTAATTGAATTGTCTCATTAGCACTGACCCCACACTTGGTAAGGCAACTCCCATCTTTTCACGTACTGTCTATTTATACCTGCCTTCTGTATTTTCCACTCCATGCATCTGATGAAGTGGGTTTTAGCCCATGAAAGCTTATGCCCAAGTACATATGTTAGTCTCTAAGGTGCCACAAGGACTCCTCATTGTTTTTGCTGATTTTAAATGCTTTTCCTTTGGTGATGTAGCACATTTTACTAAGTTAATCCAGTGTTTCATGGTAGAGATCCATGCTGAACATACTTATTATAGATACATGAGGGATAATGATAATTTCCCCTATATTTTAATGTAGACATGACATTCCTACTAGTTACTTCTCTACTTTGCATATTTTAATTAGCAGCTTTTAAATATCTATATTTATAGGAAGCCAGAATTTTTCATTTTCTTTCTTCCTGGGACTGATGGAGGAGATACAGACTTGTTGGCTGCTTCTGGGGTGTATTTGCATATAGTGTGAAAATAAATGCCTTCTTGTGTCTGGATCGGCTTTGACCATTTGTACTCACTGAAGTTCTGGATTTGCTGAGCAGCTTCAGTTGTAAGCTACTGTCTAGGGAACTACTGATTTTTCTTTTTTCCCAGAAAGGGTTAATGCTCCCATATGGTATACAAGAGCAGATGCACACAAAATTGTATTTTTTTCATTTATTGTAAAATTACTGCTTGACTGGGAAGACAATAGGGTGAAATGTAATCGATTTACACTTTTATCATAAATTATGTTTTCAATTTGAACTGCAAAAGTAGTTGTTAGCTTTTTCCTTTTTCCTGGTAAATATGTTTATAATAAATATGCAGTATAAAAACAAATCAGGTGACTCAGTTTAGCAGTGACAGACTGATTTTCAAATCTCACTATAAGTAAATCAACAGATGGTGAATTATACTGCAGCTGTGTAGTAATAACATAGACTGGAAATTGCCACACTGGAACAAACCACTTGGCTGTCTGCTCCAGTGTCGTGTATCTGACAGTGGCCAATACTAGATGCTACAGAGTGGTGTGAAATCCTCACAAGATACTTAGGTTTGCAATACAATATCACAAAATAAATTTCTACCTGAACGTACTGGTGATTATCTTATATCCTGAAGCAAGATCATTGATAGCCCTTGTAATTTTAATCCTATCTAAATATCAGTCAATTACTAAATTGTCAGATCACTTTGCGTAAAATTTAAAAACATCTAAATCCCATTTTCAAAAGTCTTGGGCACTTACGAGCCTACTCTTATTTACTTTGAGTGACTTATGCTTCTAACTGGTTAAATTTCTTTTGAAAAATGGGAGTTTATCTCCTAAATCATGTAGGTATTTTTGATAATTTTACCCTTTATGAAACATATTGAGCTATTTTCCTCTGTAATATCCTGGAGAAGAAAATCCAGCAGATCAATTGTATACTATGCACAAATAAATAAAATATGAAAATGTGGGGTTCTACCAAACTTTGATAGCCTTTTAATTTAATTTGTGGATACTCTTGTTTTTGTATTATGGGTAATTAAAAGTGCCAACTTTTCTAACTAATAATTTTAAATAGAGGATCTCCATAATATTTGCTCTCAATCTTCTCCCCAAACTCTAGAATCCTAGTCAAGGGTATGCAGAACATTCATAGTGAAATACAAATCTACTCAAAATTTAATTTATTTAATTAACTCAAACTCAATTTTAAAGCAAAACCTAGTCTTTTTTAAAAAACCTAGATTTAGAGGAAAACTGACCAAGTTGACAACCAAGGCCCTGATGCTGCAAAGACTTTACACATTCTGAGTAGTCTGGTTGACTTTAACTGCTTGTGTATGTAAGCAGTGCAAAGTGGCTTTAAAGCAGCCAGAGATTGCCAGTGGAATCCATCACCTGTGCCAGCCACTCCAACTCCCTGAAGGTTAAGAGGAGGGGGCATAGCAGAGCTCCAGTATGCCTGATTTTCCACTAGTGTAAGTTACCACTGGTCCTGTGTGGGTCAAACATGTGCTGAAGCAGGGTGGCTGAGTGTCAACAAGCTCCCTCTCTTCATTCCCCCAGAGCAAAGCTCAGGTGGGGTGCAGATTTGATCCCCATGTGTTTCCACTGGTAGTATTGCCACCACAATATTTGTTTAGGAGAAGGAGAGGAAGTGGAGACACTCCTTCTTGTAAGTGGTTTGGCCCCTTAAGTCTAAAGATCCCCCCAACGAACAATAGAGGTCCCACACATTCCATGGCAGCACATCTCCTTTAGGAACTATGCTGCCAATGCCATCCTACATGCTACTGTCCTGAAACAGATGACTCTTGGGGAGAGGCAGGGGATGGTAATAGTTTTCTCAGCTATAGGCCATGTCAGCAATGTCTTATGCAGGTATTCTTTGAGGGATTGGAGGGGATGCTGGTCCTGTGGAGAGTGGTAGGTCCTGTCATCTCCAGCCCATGCATAAATTCTTCCCAACCTGCTAAATCCTCTGCCCATAGTGCACCTGTGTAGCAGATTATGTAGTGTCAGGTGACAAAGGGGGACACTGGCACATAAACACCAGTCACAATGTCTCCCACATGTACTAAATACCAGGCCCCTCTATTTGCACCACAAGTAAGGGATGATCTAGCCCTAATTTGTTGATAAAAATAAACAGAAGTGCTGGCAGCACAAGGAATTTTCTTGATTAAGATGCAAGAGAACCTGTCAAATATGCAATACAAAAGAATGCAGCAGAGTTGTGGATACAGTAAGTATTCAGGCTGCTAATGTAAAATATGATTTATTTTTAATTCGTTCATCCCATTAGTTGATTTGTCACTCTTTTCATGAGTAGGAGCTACTCATATGGTTAAGGGGTTGCAAGATCATGACCTCATACAAACAGGCTTGCCATTTCTCATAATATTTGGTCTTTAGAGATGTATAACAGGTATTTATTTTCATAGCTATAGTGATGAAATGCATTCATTACCTTCAACCACAAGGATTTTAAATACGTATCTATAATTCCAGTAATTCAGGACACTTCCCACAGAATTTGTGAAAATTCTTAAATAACTTGTGTGTCACATCAGAGATCTATCAGTTTTGTGCCATTCCCAGAAGAGAGGAAAATGAGATGCCACAAACTGGGGAATCCTTCAGCATTTTGTTGTGAACTTTATATCTATTTTTGTTTTGTAAGATTCTTGTGCAAAACTATCTAATCATAGTTTTCCATCTGCATTCTCTCCATGATAGGGAACTGGTACCATTCATAGTATTATATCATTCTGGTTCATGGATACATTTATTGGTTAATTTCCTTTCCACAACCTAGCCTCATGTTGTCAAAATTCCCCTGTAGTTCTCTAGAAAAATGTGTATACAATATATCTATTTGCTTTCTTTATTAGAGATCGGATTATTTTATAATTTCCTTATGTAATCCCATGTTGGGGATACATTTAGTTTAAACTGCCTCCAGTTTTCATGATTTTTGTATGTCTGTAAAATGTTTTGTAAGAGGAAACATAAGTCAGGTTTTGGAGGTTTGGAGCTTTGGTTAGCTGCTCAGCCATATACAACCACTTTCACTGTGGAACTGATTATTTAAATTCTGCTGAGATTTAATTTAATTGTATGGTATATAATTTATTATATTGGGATGCCTTGGGCCTTGGATAGGTGTCTGTATTAATTTAAGGATAAATACATTTAGATATATTGATAACTTTGGTATTGGAAAAGTACTCAGCAAATTATTTTGGAAAAGAAATCTTAGTTAAATGATGCAATTCAGTTTTTAAAATAGTTTTGTATAATGTAATATTTTCAGTTGTTATTATTGTATAGTAATGCACAGTGGAACATGCATTTCTTTTATTTCCTAAAATTTAAATTCTGTTTTCAAAAATCTCTCTGACTGGAGTTCAGACTGTGACTAGCTGAGCCAATGAATATATTTTATTGTCTTACTATTTTCAAACACTACTTATAATATTTTTTCATGATGCATTTACTATTGCAGGGCCTGATTCTACAAACATTTACATTAGGCACATAACTTTTCTCCCTTTGATAAATGTCGGCAGGGTAGGGCCCATAAAGAATAATTTTCAGTTGGAATTGGGAAGCAAATAAAAATAAAGCAATTTAGTTTTTCCATATGCTTTAATTTCTCAATGGACTCTTATATAGTATATAATATATGCCACTTGCTGCTAATTCATTGTGCAAGCATATTTCTTACAGTGATACTGAACATGACTCCAATGCACAGACACAGTAAGTGGCTGGTGCAGTGTAGCAAAGTATAATGTAATGACCTAATAGATGAAAATTAATCACTAGATCAGTCAGAAGGAGGACACTGGGATTAGGAAGAGGGAAGGATTGTGGATGATGACCTGCCCCTCTGTGTTGAGGAAGTTCTGGAGAGTTCACAGCAGGTAAGTACTAAAGAGACCAGAGTGTGGGGTCTGCTCTTCTCTGGCGAGCTCTTTGGCTCTCCATGTTAATATGTTAAAACTACTTGTGAATTAAATTGTTTCAGATAGTGCCAGTAGTAATGACATTTTATTTTTAATGTGTGTTTTTTTAAAATGTATAAACACATAAAATGATAGCTAACCCAGTCACTTGGCAACCTGATGTACGTGGGGTACCCAGAAGTCACCTACTACAGGACAGGCCCAACAAAGAAAGTAACAGAATGCCATTAGCCATCACCTTCAGCCCCCAACTAAAACCTCTCCAGCGCATCATCAAGGTTCTACAACCTATCCTGAAGGACGATCCCTCACTCTCTCAGACCTTGGGAGACAGGCCAGTCCTTGCTTACAGACAGCCCCCCAACCTAAAGCAAATACTCACCAGCAACTACACACCGCACAACAAAAACACTAACCCAGGAACCAATCCCTGCAACAAACTCCATTGCCAACTCTGTCTGCATATCTATTCAAGTGACACCATCATAGGACCTAACCATATCAGCCACACCATCAGGGGCTCATTCACCTGCACATCTACCAATGTGATATATGCCATCATGTGCCAGCAATGGCCCTCTGCCATGTATATTGGCCAAACAGGACAGTCTCTAAGCAAAAGAATAAATGGACACAAATCTGACATTAGGAACTATAACATTCAAAAACCAGTCAGAGAACACTTCAATGTCCCTGGACACTCAATAACAGACTTACAAGTGGCAATTCTTCAACAAAAAAACTTCAAAAACAGACTTCAACGAGAAACTGCAGAACTGGAATTAATTTGCAAATGGGACACTATCAAATTAGGTCTGAATAAAGACTGGGAGTGGATGGGTCAGTACAAAAACTAATTTCCCCAAACTAATTTCCCCCCTACTGTTACTCACACCTTCTTGTCAACTGTTTGAAATGGGCCACCCTGATTACATTGGCCTCATTACCACTACAAAGTATTCTACTGTTGAGAATAGCCCACTTCCACCTTAATTGAATTGTCTCATTAGCACTGACCCACACTTGGTAAGGCAACTCCTATCTTTTCATGTTCTTGTGTTTTTATAACTGCCTACTGTATTTTCCACTCCATGCATCTGATGAAGTGGGTTTTAGCCCACGAAAGCTTATGCCCAAATAAATTTGTTAGTCTCTGAGGTGCCACAAGTACTCCGTGTTGTTTTTGATGTAATTTAATTTCACACAAAAAATCTCAAATACAATGGGATGCATTAAATAAATACATATTAAGAAATAAAATATCCCCCTTCCAAGCAAACAACCTACGGCCCTCAACCCATGCTCTGCCCAACTCCCTGAGAGAACAGATGCAACTTGCACAGTGGCCTGAAGATTGATATACCTGGGCTCTGCAAGATGATGAGGGAAGAGGTGAGTTCCAGATATGAGGACATCTTGTGGAGAATATCCTATTGATAGCTCCCTTCTTTCAGGTGAAAATTCACCCTTTGTATTATTATTATCTATGGTACTGTAATGCCTAGGAGTCCTAGTCAGAGTCCAGGGCCCCTGTTGGGCTAAACACCACAAAAATATAGTCACTGCCCTAAAGAGCCCAACTTCAGTACTATTTTGAGAGGATAAGTGGATAGTCTCGTGGGTATGGGAATTAATTTCACTCTTTTAAAGCTAATTGAAGTTAATTGTTCTGAATGACCGGCTCTAATTAAGTACATTAGTAAAAAAATTCTGCCTGGCACCAAGACACCTGAAATGACCCAGACATTGCTTGATTCTGGTTTAACATTAATCACAGGCTGATGGGAGGGGTTGGACTTTATTGAGTGTTTTGGTTCCTTCCTAAATTCTGCTCTCAGACAAGCTTTGTGTCTCACAGAGTATAATAGCAAAAAAACCCTTGATACCTCTGCAAGAGGTGCTTATTTTCCTTTTCCATCTATGGTCAGTCTCTGTCCTTGGTGTAATAAATATGTTTAGAAGGCAGAAGGGGTTCACTTCTCCTGGATTCTGAACTGTCAAATTGTTTGGCCCCAGGCAAAACTTTCTCCAGTTTGTTTGCTTTTCTCTTCTTCCCTGATGGGCTATCAAAACACTGGAGACTAAAGTGCAGTTGTGGTCAGGAAAGTGAAAACTGCATCCATTTACTCAACGGTATGTTCCCTGTGTCTGAGGCCTGTCTGCTTACTGCTTTTTACTCTTGTTAGCGCTGTGGACCCAGTGCAGTTGTGTGGAAATAGATGCTGGGGTTCTTATTTAGCTCACTCATCAAATTGTCAGCTAAGTTCTGACTGTGGGGCCTTTCGCCATAGTGCAATAATGTAAGAGGCAGGAAGTATATAGCTTTTTATTTATTTTTAAGTTTCTAGGCTGAGTCTGTAGTTCTAGAACTAGAAAAAATATCACTGTTAACTGAGCCAATTTTGAAGAAGTTGAGAGAAGGCAAATGTGGAAGCCCACAATGTCATTTTAGTGTCAGTTTTCTAAATCCAGCTTTAAGACCCTTGGTCTTTGTCACTCACTAATCAATCAAACCCAGAAAACAATCCTTTTTCTTTCATTTAATTTTTACTTGTAGCAAAATATATTGGGAGGGGGGGTTTAAAATAGAAAACAAGATGCCAGCATCTGCCACAGATTCAGTAAATATTGCAATGACTTAGACAAATAGAACTGTAAACAATTCAGTGAAAATGGGAATGTGAGGTCACTAAGTATTTCGGAGGTTAAGACACATTATATGTTGAAGAGAGTCATGTGGGCAGCATGCTTTACTATATGCAAATGCAATCAGCAGCAGGGCAATCCTCGCTTCTGAATCATCAGGTAATGAGGCAGAATTAATAAATCTGAAACTGTGAAATGGTGCCTGCTTGGATGCTTGTTTACTGGCCTTGGTTATATTTGATGTTCAAGAAAGGCTTCAGATTTCCATTTAAAAGTGCAATGATTTAAAATAGTTTCTTTTTGAAAGGGACATTGTTAACCCATTTAGATATTTTTAATGTTACTTCTTTAGAGGGAAATAATAGTTCCCTTGAATAAACTATAGTGGTATACATAGTACCAGTATAACTTCATCTACACTAGGTGGCTGTATCACTTTAACTAACTTTGTTTCTAAACTGAAATAATTATAGTGGTACAGAAATTGTACATATGTTAACCCAAGAATTCTTGGATTTTTTTTTTTGAAGCAATATTTTCAGGAAGGAGAAACCCCTCAGGTTATAGTAGTGCCTTTTGTTTGTACTCTGACACTCCATTCATATCTGGCTTAATTGTCACTTGTTTTCCAAAGGAAAATTTTGGAAGCATGCCAAAACCAATGAACAGCATAAAGAAGCTGGTCTAGCTATCATCAGAGTAGTAGTTGCAGCAGCAGACACTGCGCTGGGAATGCTTAAGCCAGAACAGCTGTAGCCAAAGCTAGGGGCAAGGAGAGAGATGCCAACCCTCTTCACAGAAACCCTCAACTTGGCACATGGCTCCACAGGAGCTTCTATCTTCTGGCTTGGGGAAGACAGAGAACCAGGCCAGGTTTTCCCTAATCACGCTCTGGACCCTATCATATGTTGCCAGCAGCTTACCCCCCACTCTGAATAACAACATTCTGCTTCTGCTGGCTAAATGTAATTAGTCCTGTGTGTCAAGTGGTAGAAGTCTATACTACAGGCTCAGTGTCCAAACCTTACACAGTGGTGGTTTTACGTTTGTACATAATGAAATTTGTTTTTTACCTTCGTCCTTCCAAAAACCTAAGAAATTATATTTTTTAAAGAAATTAAAAGAAAGTTATTTAGGTTGCAAGGTCAAGCACTTGAAAGTTAAGAAATATTAGATTTACAGTTGCCTGTGCAACCTCAATTCAGGCCCCATGTGCATGTACTGTTTTTCCCCCCTACAGGATTCCTGCCTCATTTATTGCACAAGTTGGATGCACAAGGCAAGCCTGAATTTCAGAGGTGCTGAGAACCCATATTCTTTCTCAAGTGAAAGGGAGCTGAGTGTGCAGAGTTCTCCCTCTTAACAGATGGGTCTCCCGGGCCTATACCCACGGCTCTCACTGTCATCAGTGAACTATGGTTGTTTTGTGCCTCTGTATGTCTTATGCAAGGGTTATGTATATCTCTGCAAGTATACAGTATCTTAGATCTCTTCCCTCTCTCTCTCTCTCTCTCTCTCTATCTTACATAATTATACAAACTTACAATGTGTATATATTCCAATAAGGAAAAATCTTGAAGCCTTTACTTTCTTTATACTCAGTCCAAACTTAATCTAAGTTCCTTGGAGTCAGGGTTTCAAGACTTGGCTTGCAAATCACAATATAAATTTTAAACCACTATTTTAAACTGATTTTTGCTGTAGTTGTAGTTATCACTATGTTCCACCCATACAAGTAACACTATTGATGTTTCCAGAGCAACTTATTAATTAATTGAGGTACTTATAGGGCACCCATTGCCATGGCATCTCCTATTCATTTTATAAAATCAGCAAATCCAGCAAATGAGTCATTAAATGGTGACTAAGTAAAATTAACTAAGTAAAATAGCCCATCTTAATTGATTACTCTCGTTAGAGTTGGTATGGCAACCCCCATTTTTTCATGTTCTCTGTATCATATATATATCTTCCTCCTGTATTTTCCACTGCATGCATTTAATGAAGTGTGCTTTAGCCCACGAAAGCTTATGCTCAGATAAATTTGTTAGTCTCTAAGGTGCCACAAGTACTCCTAGTTTTTTAAGTAAAATTATATACACCTTATTGCTTGCTGAGCTGGTAAAGAATACATGAGTTATTAAAATTCTGAATTAACAGGTGAATGTCACACATTATCCAGAATGTTTCCGAATTCTGGCTCCAGCACAGCATTTCAGAGAAGAAATTTCTCTTTTCATTGAGATTGCTTTCTTTACTGCTAGTTGAATTCCAGCAGAGTTGAATTCCAGCAACAGATAGCAAGTGTGTCCCAGCAGATCTTAATGATGGGCATAAAATAGACACAATCTCACAAATAGCTGGCTCCCAGACCTTTTAAAATTATAACCAACACCTTCAATTCCATCTGGAAATATGTCAAGTTCAGTAACTAATGCAGATCACAGCTCACTGAATTCCATAGGCAGCCTACTTCATTCTGCACTAGCTGAAGCCCCGAGGTGGTCTTCAGTGGCAGCCCAAGGAGTGCATTGCCATAGTCCAATCTTATAGAATCATAGAAATAGAAGGGACCTCGAGAAGTCATCTAGTCCAGTCCCCTGCACTCAAGGAAGGACTAAGTATTACCTAGACCAGTGTTTCTTAACCTGAGTGCATGAACCCCCTGGGGGGCGCGGGATGCCCTTTCTGGGGATGCGAGACATGCCAGATTTTTTTAGAAAGTAAATCATCGAAAACACAAATTAAGCACAGGCACGTAAGTATAACTACTTTGTTTAATCAAACCTATGAATTTATTAACATTACACATTTTTAACTATTACTGTAATATACAAACAAAAAATATATCTAGGTTTAAAGAAATGACCTACTTCAACGATTTTTGATGTGGGGTTTGAGAACATATTTTGAGAACGAAAGGGGTTCAGGCTGCTGTAAAGGTTAAGAACCACTGATCTAGACCATCCCTGACTGGTGTTTGTCCAACCTGCTCTTAAAAATCCCCAATGATGGAGATTCCACAACCGCCCTAGGCAATTTATTCTAGTGCTTAACCACTCTGACAGTTAGGAAGTTCTTCCTAATTTCCAACTTAAACTGCTCTTTCTGCAATTTAAAGTCATTGATTCTTGTCCTATCCTCAAAGGTTAAGGAGAACAATTTTTCTCCTTCCTCCTTGTAACAAACTTTTATGTACTTGAAAACTGTTATAATGTCCCCTCTCAGTCTTCTCTTCTCCAGACTAAACAAACCGAATTTTTTCAATCTTCCCTCAGAGGTTGTGTTTTCTAGACCTTTAAACATTTTTGTTGCTCTTCTCTGGACTGTCTCCGATTTGTCCACATCTTTCTGGAAATGTGGGGCCCAGAACTGGGCACAATACTCCAGTTGAGGCCTAAGCAGCGCGGAGGAGAGCGGAAGAATTTCTTCTCATGTCTTCCTTACAATACTCCTGGTAATACATCCCAGAATGATGTTTGCTTTTTGTGCAACAGCGTTACATTGTTGACTCATATTTAGCTTGTAATCCACTATGACCCCTAGCTCCCTTTCCGCAGTACTCCTTCCTAGGCAGTCATTTCCCATTTTGTACGTGTGCAACTGATTGTTCCTTCCTAAGTGGAGTACTTTGCATTTGTCCTTATTGAATGTCATCCTATTTACTTCAGACCATTTCTCCAGTTTGTCCAGATCATTTTGAATTTTATTCCTATCCTCCTCTTGATGTGACAAAGATGTGAATAATAGCAATGAGATGCATATCAGAAGGAAAGATCACATTACACGAAAGAAGACTCTACTGGTCGCTGCATTACATGGGAATCCAGATGCACTGAAGGATGTACTAGGATCCTGAGGCTGCAAACCAGATTGTCACCGTGTGCGGGGAGCAGGGTGGCACTAAGTGGTACAGACACAGCTGTCCATTTCTCATCTTTGTTCCCCTTGCCTACTTACAATGCTTCCATCTTTTCTGGGTTGTTCTTCACAAGTCAGATGCAGATCCGAGTTAAGTTTTAATGCATCACACACATCTAATACAATAGGTATGCATACACATTATACAAGAGGATAATATAATTAGGACCCTGTCTTTGAGAACCTTCAGGATGCAAGTGTTGTGTGCATGACTAAACTGTGCCCTAAAAGGCTTTCTTTAAAATATATAATGACATCCTTCAGGACTGCTGCATGCAATTTATCATCCTTTAAGAAAGACATAGTTTGGGGCTTTAAGAGACAGGCAATATCCCTTTGGACTATTCTTATTTTGGGGGAGGAGGGAGTATTAATTTGTTGTAGTAAAGAAAACACTGGAAGGGAAAGATCAAGGTGTTGTCCTTTACATTTCTGGCTGGCTCTAGCCCTCTTTGTTTTTGGAATGTTACAGTAAGATCCCACATATGGATGACATTAGGCTTTGTACACTATGATATCATATCTTTTCTCAAGGGTATGTTCACTCATTGACATTTGGGGGAGTTGTGAGGGTAACTCCCATGAATGCCAATGGAATTTTTGCATCAAAATCCCATGTGTGTCGGGGAATATTGACGGAAATGTCTAGCAACTGTGTGATTAAAATATGTGTCAGAGTCCTTTTAGACTGAGCATATTTTAGTTATCAAGTCAGAACCATGTGAGGTCCAACTTTTGTTTTCATTCACACTGATGCTGCCTATTACAGATATCAGAGGGAGCTAAACCTGTATGTAAGAAGTTAAGTATTGGCCCATGCAATTTACACATAACTCAAGGGGATTTGTTGGTGGGTTTTTTTTTAAATATTGTATATGCAAAATTGTGTCAAGGAAAATAGATCCACAAGAGTTAAATTATGGGTCAAAATTATATTCCATCCAAATCCACAACTTGATCTCTATTTATTAAAAATACTTGAAATTTGACACATGAACGGCACTGGTTTTTAGGTTTGTTATGATGCCTGAAGTCCAGTGAGTTTGCTGGTTTTAGGTTTCAATATGAAAGGGTATCACAATTTTTGTCATTATCTTTTTCCTTTTGATCGACTGAAGCATTGGATAGCATCTTACTGTAAATAGCAAACTAATGCATTGCACAGGGAGATGGACTCTTTACCCAGATTAATAAAATCATAGCAGTAAATCTCCATGCACTGTGCTGAGAATATAGCCACAAAGTTAACTCCCCTTTATTCAGGAATCACTTTTTGCAGAGTCAATCAATTTAGTACTGAGTGAAGAAAAAGTTAATTAGAAATCTGAGGTGGAGTGGCTGTCACTGGGATTTGGTAATCGGACAGTGAGTATTCTGTATCTAAGTTTTTCATTCAAACATAGTCCAGACCAGTACTAATGACTGAAAGACTTGAGAGTGGCTTGATGGGGCATTGTGAAATGAACTGAGGGACTTAGTTCAGCTCCATATTGACAGGTGCCTATGTCACAATAGACCAATAGCTGATTTCTCTCTCTTTGTGGGGAATTTTCCCCAATGTAGATCACGGCTAACTACTTTTAAAACTACTTTGGTTAAAAAAATAAAAACAGTGTACATCTGTCATCAGGCAACCTGGACTGTCTTTATTAAACTCGTTTCAAAGCCACTAGTGGACAACTGGAAAATATTTGTATTTTTTATAAATATCATATATTTCTCAATGTATCTATGTAATGCTTCCCTACTTGACTACACAGAGTTAAATCAAAAGAGGCTCAATGTCACATGGTGGTGGAACTGGGATGCTGACTGTGGCAGCAATAATTTGCACTATGTGGTGACAGCTGTGAAAACAAGTATTGCCAAGGGTAGAGTAAGAGAAGTGGTTTATCTTCTTTTTAGGAAGACTGAAAAAAAGAAAAGATGAGGAAAAAGAGGTATGAGTAAGGCTACGTTTTAGTCACGGGTATTTTTAGCAAAAGTCTTGGACTGGTCATGGACAGTAAACAAAAATTCATGGCCCATGACCTGTCCATGTTTTGCACTATATATCCCTAACTCAAACTTGGGCTCGGGGTGGTGGTGGTCCAGGGGGTGCTACAGGTGCTGAGAGGGTGGCCCAGGGGGGCACCACAGGTGCTGGGGGGGAGATGGGCAGCAGCGTGTGACCCGAGACCCCTGCTGGTGCTGGGTGGGGAGGGTTTGCAAGGCTGGCAGGCTCCCTACCCAGCTCCACGCAGCTCCCCTGAAGTGGCCGACATGTCCCTGCAGCTCCTAGGGGGAGAGAAGGCCCGAGGGGCTCCACGAACTGCCCCCACCAAAAGCGCAGGCTCAGCAACTCCCATTGGCCAGGAACCACAGCCAGTAGGAACTGTGGGGGCAGTGCCTGCAGGCACGGGCAGCACACAGAGCTTCTGGGGAGTCCCCTGAGGTAAGTGCCGCCCTGTATCCCAACCCCTGCCCCAGCCCTGAGCCCCCTCCCACACCCAAACTGCAGCAGCTGCTGGTCCAGAGGCTGCCCAGCTCAGGCAGCCCCTGAGCCAGCTACACCAGCTGCTGCAGAAGTCATAAGGGTCACGGAAAGTCACATAATCCATGACTTCCATGACCTCTGTGACAGACAAGCAGCCTTAGTTATGAGCAACTCCAGAAAATTCAGCTGGTGAAGTAGTTCAAAAAGAGGCAACTAAACTCTGAAGGTCTAACGAAGACACAACTAGTTAACCTGCTTTACTCAGAGGACCAGAAAATAAATGATAATCCAGGGTCAAGAGGGGACTTGAATGGACCACTCTGATAAAAGGCAGACATGCCAATGAACAGTGGAATTGGAGACCAGGATGATGCAGTGGTACTGGTGGAGTGTAGGGGCTCCGTCCAGACTGGGTTCACTCACACAGCAGGATCTGGAGTGGAGGAGACTGCTCCTGGAGGAGAAACAGCTGGCAGTGAAAGACAAGCAGCTTATTGATCAGGACAAACAGCATAAACTGGAATTTGTCAGACCTGGGAGCCACAGACCCAGTGATGTGATAGATGGGGTAGAACACGTGATGCCAATTCTGTGAAGGACTTCGTTTCTAAATTGTTACCCCGGTTCAAAGAGGATGGAGAAATAGATGCTTATTTCACTGTCTTTGAGAAACCAATTTTTCTCTGTCATACCCTGGAACCAACTCGACTACAACAATACTTTGAGAAAGCATGCAATTTGAACCAGATGTCAGTAGGCTCTATTTCCTCATTTTACTGTGGCTACACTCAATTTTTAGGTTGTTAGCTTGATAACAGCTAGTGCAGGTATGTCTCCCTGAGCTGGGAATTACACTTCCAACTTGAAATGTAGACATATCCGTCATCAGAAATGACCCCAGAAGTTTACAGAAAGAGGTTTTGCGGGATACAGAAGCACAAAGAGTAACTTACTTGGAGGTGGCAAACCAGATAGGGAGCTATCTCCGTAAATGGGGCAAATACTCAGGGGCCATCAGTACAGATGCTTTGTAAAGTTGGTGGGGTTGAAATAGTTTTACAGTGTTTGTGCCCATGAGTTAAGAATGTGAGCATGAGATCAAATTTTTTTTGAAAATTTGATCCCTGGGTGTGGTCCCTCCAGGTCAGAGGTGCAGCATGTCAGAAGAGGCAATGTGAAGAAAACTTGCACTGCTCTTGACTGTTCTGTGGATAAGCAAAGGACTTTGGATCCAGTAGATGCCAATTTGTACTTTTAATAGTTTTTAATTCAATAGATTAAAAAAACAATCTTTTTAAAAGTGTGGTAGTACAGAAAAGCATGAAGCATCCTTTCCAACCTCCATTACAATCTACGTGTACAATCCACTACAATTCTTGCATGGATTCCACCAATGACATTCTTCTGTTCTCTTCTGTTCCTCTTAGCAAAGAAGGCATTAATGGAAAGAGTCAATAATAATAAAACAAACAAACAAACAAACAAACCCCACCTCTATTCAGCTCCCACAAAAAAACCTGACCAAACCTTGAGGGGGTTTTTTCTGGCCTTGTGTGGCCCTTCATCCGCAGGATGGAAAGGGAGGAGAGAAGCCTTTTCTGAGATAGAAAATGTTTGCATTGTAGCACTGTTAGAAATGAAACCAATTTATCGAATGGCACAGCTGTTTGCTGTATGATCATCATGATCCTTGTTATCTGGCTGCTGGTTGGTATTTATATCTAATTAGCTTTCTTACACACCATCAAGCAATCTGCATTAGGGAATAAAGAAACTAAAATATGTTGAGTTACAAGCTGCCAAAAACATATAACGGAACCAGTTCTGGTTTATTTCACTGCAGACCGATTATTACCAAATCACTGAAATTTCTTGGTTTGCATTTTTTGCTTCTTTTTAAAAAAAAATATTAAAATGCTGAGAACATAAAATTCTTCACTAGTTATTTATTCTCCCCAAACCAAGATACCCTTTTAGATATACTTTTTACTGATCTTTAAGAATTTGGACTATTTTCAAGGTAAGATTAAGCAATAGTTTCCCATGCTGATGTCTAGCTACTGGCATACATACAGCATTTTATAACACATTAACAAAAATGTCTGCGGTCAGTTGCTTATTAACAGAGAAACTAAGATACTCCCTAGCATGCAGGGGGAGTATGTAAAATCCTTTAAGATGGTGGAACCTGCTTTTCTCTGTCAGTGGCCGGTGAAGGTAAGGAGAGACTATTATGTGTCTCCTCCTTTATCCTCTCTGGAGTGAGTGGCTCCTGCTCAGAAGTCCCTGAACTGTGGCTGAGTGTAGGGGCTGCACTTGTCCCTAGTCTGTTCACAGGAAATACAGAGAAGAGAAAAAGATTCTTTTACGCCTTACCCCATTCCGCCCTCTGAGCAAGGGCCAGAAAGAATGTGGTCCACTATGCGGGTCTGATTTTAGCATTTTGTCACATTTTGAACAGATTTCCTTATACTTGCCCATGACAGGCACCTGGATGATAGCACTGGAGGCTGAAGTCCACAGCACGGGCAGTGATGGCTTTCTGAAACTGCCCTCCACATTGGGCCCCTCTCTGGAAGTGAGTGTAGTCAGATCTCAGTGTGCATTCAGTCTTTTGCCTCTCTGCTGACACTGCTAAAAATGCTCAAAGTTAGTGGTGGTTGTGACATGGATGCTGATGACATGTGGTGATATCAAAATGAGGAAGCAGACTGGAACATATAATGACCCCCTATGTAACATTAATTCCTGGAATGCAAACAGACATCTAGTTGGTTTCTATTTGTACTATAATATTTGGACCATTGGAGCTCTAGGGAGACTCCTTAGTGGCCAATCATAAGCTACTAATGAGCCAGTCAGCCAATCATATTGGCAGGGGAGAGGAGCATGACATTGTTTCCCTTGAGAGAGGAGCAAGAACTTACTGCTTTCAGTGAGAAGCTAGAAATAGATTTATTTATATCTGACTCTTGAAGGAAGAAGGATCCAGCTCTTGAGCTTTCTGTTCTGTCTCTGACATGCTTTCATTTTATCTTCTTATACTAATGCCTTTGCTGGCTGACACAGTTTACTGCAGAAAGCTGGCAACTGGATAAACATATCAACAGAAACATATGTAATGTAAATTACAGGCTGTGTTGTCTAGTGATTAGCACTCAAGACCTGGAGGGTAGAACTCCTGGGTTCTATTTTTTGGGTTCCACAGTTGACTTGTGCTATGATCTTGGGCAAGTCACATTAGGCTTAATATTCACACGAGTGCCTATAGTTTGAACACTTTGTTCTTAGCCTGTCTGTGCTACAGTTTACCCATCTGTAACGTTTGTGCAATAATACTAATCTCACATATCTGTTACAAGACTATATACTTTGTAAAACGCTTTGGGAATCTTTAGATGAAAGTCATTTTATAAGTCCCAAATATTACTATCGTATAATGTTGTGTACAAGGGCATGGGACAGCAGGCCCTATTGCTCGTGATTCATCTTATTCAACAACTGTAAAAAAAATTAATTAGTGTTCACATGCAAATTCAGCTGCCACAATCCCTGTATCTGTGTGTGTGCACGTGAGCGCATGCATGTGCACTGGGTTGAGGAAGTAGGGATACTTCTTCTGATGCACCAACTATCCTATGAGTCTTCTTGCAAGTCATAGGCCTCTTTATTAAGGTCATGCACTAATGCTTCTACTCCATGACACTAAATAATTGATTCACCTCCTGGATCTGGTGGGACTGCTCATTTGCTACAGGGTCCTGTAAGATCAGATATTCACAGCATTCTTGCTATCATTTACCCATGTATAGAGGGGGACTGCTCACCTGTCATGGACCTATGAGAGGTCACTGGTATTATTACCTGCAGGGCTGTTCACTTGCCCTTGGCCTGAGGGTGCTGTGACCTTCAGGACTATTTTTAAAGTTACACTATTTGTCTTGGAGGCAAGTATTAACTGTACAAATGTCCTCTGCTCTTTCTCTCAAACCGTCTTGTGAATATCTTGCAAGGATCATTAACATAGCCCTAATAGATCTGAGCAATGTTTTTCACCTCCTTCCCTCTTTGTAGGATCTGTAACTCTGACCATCCCAATGGCAAAGACCTATTTTAAAAGGCTGTAATTATTGACATTTTTATTCTTTCCTTTAGGCTTTCCTCTTTTGCTTTTTCATGTGTTTTCCCCTTTGGAAAGCCTTGTTTGTAGTGTCACCAGAATCCTGAATATTGCTGAGTATTTTGAATAGTTTTGATGAAAATACAGATTCTTTGGATGCATGTGATACGTCTCCACTTGGAGCAAGGTGAACTGTTGACTCATTTCACATCCTCTAGCAGGCTATTTGAACAAACTTCCAATCATTACTGATCTGGATTTGACCCACAAACAAGAGGTGAAAGTCTTTTGTATTGAATTACTAACCTTTTGTCATATAATGTTTTCTCATTTATACTAGAAGCTTACTGATAAAAAATACTCACCATCTGTACAAGTGTAGGTCCAATCATGCAAAGACTTATGGATGTGTTTTAACTTTGATTTCATTAGGATTGCTCACATACTTATATTTATACTATGTGAGTCTTTGCAGGATAAAGGCCTTTACCTTTCCATCAGACTGCCTAGCAGACTGCATCAAAGCATTTAATGAATGAAGTATCATTCCATCCTTGTGAATTAGAGTAGAATTATCCTCATTTTGGACATGGGAAAACAGAAGCACTGACAGTTTAAGAGACTCAACCAATGACACAGAGGTAGTCAGTGGCAAATCCAGAATAAATCCCATCTCTTCTTACTCCCAAGTCTGTGCTTTTATCCAGAAGACCATCCTTCACTTCTGGTTATGCACAGCAACAAGAAAAAGTTTAAATGCTCTCTAGACATACCACTGATGTTTGTTATTTTATTTTATTTATGTTCAAAGGCTGAAAAGCAAGGTAATGTTTCTTTCCTTGAAATGTAATACCAGAGGTGGGTGCTAATATAGATCAAGTTCAGGAGCTAGCGATATAATGCTGTAAGCAATTTGGAAAATAGAAAACTACTCTGCGTCTTCATAATGCAATGCTGATATTAAATAGATTGAACAGTTTGCAGAGAAGAAATCCAAACCACTTTGAAGAGCTTTGTTGTTCAATTGGTTATCATTGGACAGGCAATTTTCACTGATTTAGCAGCTGGTAGTCAGTCAGAATTCATAATTCTGAATAACTGTGAAATGAGGGCCACTCACACGCCAGCTTATTAGATTTGATTGTGTTTTTTTGTTTAGAAAAACTAATCAAGGATGCAAGTGTAAATCTGAGATTCTCTTTAAGGGAAAATATATTACATGATGTCTTTTACCTCTTTAAACTAACTCTGCTTTGAGAAACATTTCAATGCTACCTCTTAAACACCAGTAGCAGGAACTAATCCAAACCCCATTGAAATCAATGACTGCCTTACTGTTGGTTTCAATGAGCTTTGGATTACTCTCTGTACATAGCAGTACTATGATTTCAGGATTTATTATTTTACTTGCACTCAAGGTCTTTACTCTCTTCTTAGGGCCCAGTTCAAGAAAGCACTTAAGCACGAATAAAACGGAAGCACATGCTTAACTTTTAGCCAATGCTTGAATCCCATGGACTTCTATGCAGTTTAGGCATATACTTAAGTGCTGTTCTGACTAGGGATGGATTTAAGCAAGTGCGCAAATGATTTCCTGAACTGGGGCTTTAGGCTCTGATTAAACTGCTCATTTTCCATCTGGTAAACTGGAACAGTTGTCTGAAAAGATTGGGAATCACTGTAAAAGAGTGACTCCTGCAAAGCAAGTATCAAGGGATGTATTCCTTTACATTCCAATCCTTTTCAGATCCTGGTTAGATGTAAATTAGAAAGAATCACTCTCAACCTCTATATCTTTCATTCAGCAGGGAAAATGTCTCTTTTTTCCTTTTCCTTTCTTTGTTTCTGTTTTTACAAAACAACAGAAAACTCTTTTAAACTAAAAAGTGATTACTGCATTTCATCTTTGCTGTGAGATTAAAAATATATATTCATGAGTAGCTCATTATGTTTAATCTGTCTCTTCAGAACAATATTTACTAGAGATTGATTTTGTTTATTGCCTTATGTTTATAGACCATGTTTAAAAGAACTGAATGATGCCTCTTACAACTGCAGCTTCAAAGGGAGTTCTATACACCTCTTTCTAGATGTGTTTGGGTAGTGTGTATAGTTGCTGAGATATTTTACAAACTACCATTCCTTTGTGAACCAAAAGCGTCCTATGAATTTAGTAGATGGGGAACATCAAAACAGAACTTAAGAAAAGCTCAAAGGGTTTTTTCCTCCCATGCGCTCTGACCCTCAGTTGGTAGGAAGTCTCTCCATGGATTTCAAAAGATATCATATGTCTGTGAACTTCAAGCATCTCTCTCTCTATTATTTTTAAAGCCCCGCATCAGACTAAGGATGGTTGGAGTAGAGACACGGTTTGTGGAATGTATAGTATAGAATGTGCCTTTTACAGTATTACACAGAAACTAACAAAACTAATTTTAAGCGGCACAGAATTCTTCCAATATAGTGTGATCAATTATGTTTGTGGTATACATCCCTGCACCCCTCCTCATAATAGCTGCTTAAAGAGCTGAGACCAAGCCTCCAAGGTTATCTAAAACCAGCACAGCTGTATTTCTACGTTTCCTGTAATAGAAGACTACTGGGTAGTTTAAAAATGTGGCAGGGCACCCCCATCGCTATGTTTTGAACTTGCATCTGCTCTGCTGGTGGGGGGAGGGGGAGAAGCGTGTGATTCTTTTATTTTAAAGAGCATAAATGAAGTCCAATTTTATCATCTGTCAAGGGTCAAATTCTGCTGTCTGTTAATTTGGTGTAAATCCAGATATGACTTTACTGACCATGCCACAATTTCAAGATACAGATTGACTTTGTTGAGTACATTGGAGTTGCTCCAGATTTACACCGGCAGAGTTGGGAACAGAATTTGGTTCCTTTTTTTTTTTTTTAAATCCACAGATAAGAATTTTCCAGAGCCCTTGATGCAGCAACACAACAAGTTTCCTCGAATTTCTTTTTCTTCTTCCATACATTTTCTCTGGTTGCTGTGTAATTGGCACCTCTATCGTGGTCTGCAGCTGAATTTCCTGCTGAGTTCTTTTGTGAATGTTGATCAAGTGAAGAACCACTAGTTTTGTTTTGTACTTTCAACTGCTTTTGTTTTTGTTGCTAATAGACACTAGAAAACTCATTACAGCTGCTTACATGCTCTAATAGCCCTTAAAAATATGCACAGCATTTTAAAAATAACAAACAAACCCCTCCCCTTGGATTATCAACCGGTACCTACATCATTATGCACAATAACCTCTCCTGCAAAAGAGGAAATGGGTTTCAGCGGCAGTTTTTTAAAGGACATTTTAATTTTTTTTAATCTGTTCTGGATTTTTTGGGGGGAGATTACACCCTGCTTTCCGTAGGCCAGCCCATCAGGTATGGCTCCTCACATAACTTCATATTGCAGACTTACTGTAAATGTGCAGACATGTAGCCTTTTCTCCTACACTGTCGATATCCCATTAATTAATGAATAAAGATAGTTAGGGCTAGATTGCAGTGTTACCAGCTGTCACAGTATTTGGTGTTTTTCTTAAAGCCCCAGCTCATAGAGTCATGTAATGATGTGAGAATCTAAGCTTTTTTAAAAATGTCATGAAAAAGCCTCCTGGGGACAGCTGCAAAGCCTAGTGTTTTTAAGTCTTGTATACTCCCATGCCACTTGAAGTGGGTAGAGCCGGGGGTGCATCTCCTCAGGGCTCCAACAAACAGAACTAGGCTGGTGATGGGGAAGGAAGCTGCACCCTGCAAAAAGGTGTCACAATTCATTGTTCCTCTGTAGAAGGAGGAAGCAGTCTCAGTTCTTTCCCAGGGCCCCTTTCTGGGTGGTGCAGGTACTTGCCATTACAGTTCAGTCTAGCGATGGGCCTAAAAAGGAGCCTCGAATCTGTGGAAGTTTCAGTCTAGATCCACCCTTTGTGGACTGGGTCCATATTGGGCAAGCGTGAGAGATAAAAGCAGTGATGCAGAAAAATGGCAGTTAACATTTTCAGGAATTCTTCACTCATTTAGAAGCCCAAGTCCCATTTTCTAAAGAGACTTAGGTCCTAAGTCAGATGAACTTTGCATGAGTTTTAGGCTCTTACATGCCAAGTCACTTTTGAAAATGAGACTTAAACTGTTAAGTGCTTTTGATTTTTTTTTCTCTTGCCAGCAATTGTCATAGGATCTTTCTTATGAAATCTTGGGCCCAATTCTGTTCCCACTGAGATCAGTGAGAGCAGGAACAGACTCTTATGGTTCAGGTAAAGAGAATGACAGATCTGTCTTATTCTGTAAGTGTTAGCCTGCATTTTTTTTATTAAGATTTTCATTAAATCATTCCGCAAATCATGATTTTGACTTAACTTTCTAACTTGTCATGTAATTTCCCTTATCAGGGAACTATCCCAATAAAGATAACCCACTAATTTTTAAGAGAAGAGGAACCCCCTGCTAGAGTCCAGAATTATACTGTTTTTGCTTTTAATTGTTTTGAAATATGGTCAATATTAATAGTAGATATTTCCCTGCCTTTAATAATATGAATGTGTGTAATTATTGAATGTATATGAATGCACTGAATTTTCTAATGTTTTGACTGCCAAAAACCGAGGCTGAGAAATGGAATGTCGAGTTATTGCCCTGACTAAAAGTGTTTTGGCAGGCCATAGAGGCTTGAAAATCAGCAATTCCAAGTGCTCCCCTCCTGATGAGAAATAGAGAGAAATATTATTTAAAATCCAGGTGCAATCATTCATTACTAACTTTTTGTAACTGTTGTTCTTCAAGATGTGCTACACATGTGCAATCCACTCTTCATGACTCACAAGCCATAACTTAGGAGGAGGGATCGTAGTTCATGTACACACAGACTGGAGTAAAACTCATCCAAATTTAACATAATTTCTGGAGTACTAAATAATGGCCTTTTGATGGGATTCACTCACCGCAGGTAGTGTCTCCTTGTGGCTGCTCTGGCAATCAGCTCTGGGCTGGGCTGGCACCCTCTTCCATTGATTACTCAAGCTGTGACCCCTCTCTTTAGGACTCAGGATGCTCTCTCTTCTTAACTCAGCCCTCCAATCAGGTCACTATAAAGTCCTCCCCTTCCAGGGTAACAAAGCAGTCTGGTTGGCATCTGCAATGCTCTTGTGACACTTCCCAGTAGCTGGTAGGAGAACCCAGGCCTACCTTCTACACTGGTTCCAGCCCAGGGGCCCAATAACAAGCCGCCCAGGTCTGTACTGTCTTACCTCTTGCTGCTGTTTCCCTGGGCTTCTTCCTACCTAGCCCTCTCAGGTTTCCTTTCCCCACAACTACTCTGGGGTTGACCCTTCTTTCAGGGCTAAAACCCTGGGCCTTATTCTTCAGTTTTTCTCCTCTCTTCCTCTCTGCTCCCAGAAAGAGCAAATTCTGCAGATTCTCACTGCAGCCCCTTTCCGCTGCAAGCATCCTGGCTTTATAATCCAGCCTACTCCTGCCAGCTAAGATTCTTAGTAAGTTAGGCCTGGCTCTCCCTCCAAGTGCAGTCAGGTACCCTAATTGTCCCCTCAGGCCCACATTAACCCCTTCAGGGCCTGTGGGGGGTACATACCCCATCACAGGCATAACGAGATGCAAAGATGTGAACTGAAGACTATGTAGCCACTCTGCTAATGTCCTGGATAGAAACTTGTGCAAGCAACATTGTTAAGGCTACTTGCAATCTTGTGGAATATGTCGTCTTTTTGCCCAGCAAGGAAATGCCCGATGGATCATGACAATCATGAATTCAGGAAATTATACAAGATGAAATTCTTTATGAGGAGACTGGGAGACGCTTCATTCTATCTGCTATAGCCACAAATGGTTGAGTCGACAAACAAAACTGTTTAGTCCTGTCTGCGTAGAATGCCAATACTCTTCTGTCATCCAAGGTGTGCAGACGTTGTTCCTCTCTATTGGCGAGTGGTTTTGGGTAAAACGTAGATAGGTAAATTGACTGCTTAACATGAACATTAGATACCACTTTAGAAAGAAATCTCAGACGAAGTGCAAGTAGATCTTAACCTTAAAAAGGATTTTATAAGGCAGTTTGGATGTCAGAACACACAGTTCAGCTACCTTCCTGGCCAAAGTAATAGCTACAAGGAAAGCCACCTTTAGAGAGAGGTGCAGTAAGGAACACATTACTAGAGGCTCAAATGGTGGCCCCCTGAGCTTTGACAAAACTAGGTTCAAGTCCCATAGAAGATACATTCCCTTATTTGAAGGTACAACCTTTCCAGGCCCTTCACGAATCTGATTGTCATATCATTGGAAAATATAAAGCAGTTGTCCATATGGGGATGGAAAGCTGATATTGCTGCCAGGTGGACCATTATAGAAGAAATCACTAACCCTTGCTTCTTTCAGGTGCAACAGATATTCCAGAGTATGTTGAATAGAGGACTGCATTGCCAAGATCCCAGACCGATGAGACCAGATGGAAAAATGCATCCATTTTGACACGTAAGCAGCTCTGGTAGATGGCTTTCTACTATTTAACAAGACACGGCAAACTTGCTCCAAACAAGATTCCTCCCTAGGATTTAGCCATGGAGCCTCCAGGCCATTAAATGAAGTTTTGGTTTGGATGGAGCAGCCAACTGTAATCTTGGGAGATCAGGTTGGGAGCAAAATCAGAGCTGTCAGTGACAGATCCAATAGAGCAGAAAACCAGTGCGGTTGATGCCACACTGAGGCTATTAATGTAACTGAGGCCTGGTCCCACCTGATCTTTAGCAGAGTTCTGTGTAGGAATGGGACCAAGGGAAAAGCAGAGTAGAGCTTGTTCGTCCAGGGGAACAGGAAGCCATCTGTGAAGGAATTGGGACCAGTTCCTTGTAGGGAGCAAATCTGTTGGCATTTCCTGTTGGCCTTGTTTGCAAATAGGTCTATCTGGAAAGTCCTCCACTGTTGGAAAAATCATGTGGCTACATCCAGCCAGAGAGAACACTCCTAGTGACTTGTAAATGATCTGCGGAGGCGGTCTTCCACCTGCTTCTGCACCCACAGAAGATAAGAGACTTAGAGACTGATTGAATTGGCAATGCAAAAATTCCATAGGTGAATTGCTTCCTGACAAAGCAGGGAAGAATGAGCTCCCCCCTGCCTGTTGCGGTAAAACATCACTGCGGTGTTGTCTGTGAGAACAAACAGGCTTTTCCCCCTTGACATGCAATATGAAGGCCAGGCAGGCAAGGCAGACAGCCCTTAGCTCTCAGACACTTATATGAAAAGAAATCCCTCGAAGGCGACAATCCTTGAGTTCAGAGGGTGCCCAGACGATCTCCCTATTCCAAGGAAGATGCATCCATCATTAGTGTCAGCAAAGGCTGAAGGCAGACAAAGGGAATGCCCACACAAACACTGAGTGTGTCTGTCCACCAATCTAGCTATCTCAGTACCTATGAGGGCACAGGGTTCAGATGGCGGCAGCCTGGTGAATAAACAGTGGCCACCCAACTTTGAAGAGTCCTGAGGTGCAGCCTGTTACATCTTGGGTGTGGAGTCCTTAGTGCCCTGTTCAGTTTTAAGGCCTGAAAGAGAAATAAAGACCCAGACTTAAATTAAGGGTATAGTTACACAGTAAAAAAAAAAACAAAAAAACATTGGATTATATATGTGCATCAAGGCATATGCCCCAGAAGTCTAATACAGTTTCAAGTTGTTGTGATTGGATGAACCTTGAGATCTGCCACAAGAGATCAATCTGTTTGGAGTCTTGTGTCTGCAAGGAAAGCTCTGACTCGAGTAGAGCCCAGTACTACTCTTATAAACTGTATCCTCTGCACTGGGCAATGGGTAGACTTTTCTAAGTTGATCCACATACCTTTGAAGGTTGACTGGATAATTTGAACACTGGAGAGAACCCGAGCCCTGTACCTGCCCTTGACTAGCCAGTCATCCAGGTCAGGGTAGACCTGTACTCTTAGTTTCCTCAGCAATGCCACTACCACTGTTAAACATTTTGTGAAAACCTGAAGAGCTGCTGACAGGCCAAAAGGAAGCACAATGAACTGGTAATGACAGTGGTTCACTATGAACATGAGAAACTTTCTCTGACCTTGATAAATTGCCACATGAAAGTAGGCATCTCTTAAATCAAGGGTGGCATATCAATCTCTAGGATCCAGGAGGAGGAATAATGAAAGCCAGAATGACGATGTGAAACTTTATCTTTCTGAGATATTTGTTGAGCTGGCTCAGGTGTAAAACTGATCTGAGACCTCCCTTTGGTTTTGTGATTAAGAAATAACAGGAATAAAACCCCTTACCTCTATGACACCACGGAATCTAATCTGTGGCTCCTACTTCAAGGAGAGATTAAACCTCTTGGATTAGGAGTCCTCATGAGAGTGGTCTCTGAAGAAGGACAGAAAGAGAAGGTGGGAGGAAGGGGTAGACATAAATTGGAGGGTATATGCTGCTTCCAAAGTGCTTAAGACCCTTCAGTCCAAGGTAATCCAGGACCAAGCACTGAGAAAGTGGGAAATGTAGTTTTGCAATATGGGGAAAATGGAATCTGAGATCTTGGAAACTGACATGGCATATTTGAGCGTCCCATCAAAACACCTATTTAGCACCCTCTGGGTGTTAAGATGGAACAGACATTGTTGCAGAGGCAGGAGGAGGTCTATGTCTGTAACCCCTATTCCTCCTTCTCTGAATGTCCAGCCGATGAGCAGGGGCAGAGTAATGGTGCATCTGCTGTGGGCAGAAGTACTTTCTGGATTAGGCTGGAGTGTAGAACCCCAAAGGCATTAGAGTTGCCCTAGAGTCCTTCAAGACATGGAGTTTAGAGTCAGTTTGATCCAAAAACAGCAAAATCCCTTCAAAAGGCAGATCCTATAAAGTCTGTTGGACCTCTTGTGGAAGCCCCAAGGATTGCAGCCAAGAGCTCCTGCACATGGCAGCTGGGACCATGGCTTCTGTAGTGGCTAAGTCTGCTGCATCCAGTGCAGCCTGCAGCGAAGATCTTGCTACAGATTTCCCCTCATCAACTAACAAGGAAAACTCCTGCCTTGTGTCCTGGCAGCATATTTCTAAACTTTAAAATGAAATCCCACACATTAAGATAATACCGACCCAAAAATGCTTGCTGGTTGGCAATTCTGAGTTTCAGCCTCCCAGTAAAATAAACTTTTCTACCAAACAGATCTAGGTTTTTTGCAGATTTTGATTTGGAGGGATCACTTTTTGTGGCCCTTGTTATTCCCTTTCATTGGCCGCCGACACCACCAGAAAGTCTCGGGGAGGGGATGAGAATATATGTATTCAAACCTTTGGGAAGGCCCACAGTATTTATATTAATCTCTTTTTGAGGTAGGGGGAAAGGGATGAAGGGGTCTGCCAAAGAGCCTTAATAGGGTCCATAATTGCCTCATTAATAGGTAAGGCCATTCTCAAAGGCCTGCTGTGGCCAAAATGTCAACAAGGCAGGATTCTTTAACCTCCTCCAGCTGGATCCCCAGGCTTAAATTCACCCTCTTTAACAGCTCTTGGTGGGCCTTATAGTCATCTGCAGGAGGCTAAATGACCCCTGATTAAATTGCCTCATCAGGACAGGAGGAAGAAAAAGCCAGCACAAGTAGAGGCTGTTCTTCCACCATGAGCTGTCCAGCAGGGTTCTCCTGAACCACATCTTGCTGTTCAGTATCAAGCCTAGTACTGGGCTCAGGAACAGTGCCTGGTGAGTAGGTGTCCCATGACTCTTCAAGGACACACAACTGGAAAATCTCGTGTATAACCTAGAAACCAAGGGGAAATCCCATGGATTCCAAAAAGGCCCCTGGACTGGTGGTGGGCCCCAGTGACCCCTGGCTACCCACTTGATGGTACTCTTGGCAAAGGTTCCCTAGCAGCATAGTAGTGCCTTTGTGGAGAGTAGTAAGAGCAGCTTTGAGGATGGGAAACATAGGAGCCAATCTTTAATTCAGAGGACAACTCTCCCTCCACTTATCAAGGAGGGGATGCGCCCAACAATGCAGAGATTGGTGCCAAGTCAGAGAGGATGCACCGCAGCCAACTTTGTAGGTATCCCCTTTGGTTGTACTGACAGATGTGCAGTTTGAGGCAACAGAGGTTGATGCAGTACTGAGCACTACACCAATGTGAGTGCAGTCTACTGCACCCAAAGATACTGGCACCAAAAGGCTCAGCAGATCTCTCGCTGCTGCAGATTCTTCTGGTGTGGTCAGTACAAGGCGCTTTCTCATGCTCTGAACTCAACGGCACTTGCCTCAGTGCTGGAATCAATGGTGCCAGCATCTGCAGTGTCAGAGAAGAGTTCTTAGGTTTCAGTTGCACTCTACTCTTATCCCCTTGCCTAAATGACTTCAGTGCTGGCAACCTTCCCCCTCTCGGTGGTCCGCTTAGAGGTCTTTTGCCTCTTCTTAGGTGCTAGGGAGGGTGAGCAGTGTCAGGACTCAGGCAACATAGGAGGCACACTCTTAACTGAGGCTGAGGCAGTTGGTGTCAAGACTTACCAACTAGGCTCTGGCGGAGGTCTTAGGGCCGCCTCCATGAGCAAAGCATTAGCCTGGCTTCTCTGTCTTTCCTTGTCCAAGGCTTAAAGTCTTGGCAGATCTGGCAATGATCCTGAATATGAACTTCCCCAGCTTCAGTGTGCATCGTTCATAGGCATCAGCCTAGTGCAAGAGAGGCAGGGCTTAAAGCCCAGTGACAGAGGCAACCCTCGGTACTGAGTAACAGGAACAAAAAAAAAAAACAAAAAAAAAACAACTGGAGCCAAAAAAAGAAAAAATGTTCTCTAAGTACTAACACTATCTGCAATTAATTTACAATGAACACACTGAGAGTCTCTAAGGTGTCACAGGTACTCCTTTTCTTTTTGCGAATACAGACGAACACAGCTGCTACTCTGAACACTAAGAGTACTTGCTAAGGCAAGGCAAGGCAAGCCAAGTGACTCCAACAACCATCCTGGGCAGTAAGAACGAACTGAGGGAGGTTGGGGGCAGTTGGTCACGAAGCAGCAGAAAATGCTTGAGCTGCCCCAACGGCTACCATTGGGGGAAAAATTTCTGATGACTGTGTGCAGGGCATGAGCACACAAAGAGCTGAACGTACACGTGCAATCACTCAAAGAACAAACAAGCAAAACTAAGTGAATGTATTAAGAGTAAAATATTAATTCAAATGAGATTGCTTGCTTGTGCAGTTTTAAGTAGGTGAGAATTCCAGTTTTGCTTGCTTGGTTCCATCGATACACCAGCTCTGGGAAAGCTCCACTATAGAATATTAAATTAAAACACACTATCATCATAGCAAATGCATTGGCTGCTCATAGCCCCAGGGCAAGACACTGTCGCCAGCTCCTTCATAACCCTTTTAAAAATCAAGTTTTTGTAGGTTGTCAGCTACACGACATCCATCTACCACAAGTAGCCCTTGTAAACAATATGGTGTAGGTCACACAACATAGAAAATGAAAAGAAACATCCTCTCTCACAGAACAGGATTTCAGAGGGAGTATGTGTGTCTCTGTTCTTAATTCTCCCAATACCCCTCTCCTCAGTAGAGCAGGTTGAAAAGTGATAAACATTTTCCATGAAAAACTGAAAATGAAAAATGTTCTATTTTTCTGGAAAGTGTTCATAGAAATTTTCGAAGGGGTTTTTGATTGAAAACAAAAAGGTTATCAATGTATTGTTAAAAACTGATTATTTTAAAAGAAATTAAACACACACAGGCATTATTACTAAGGTTGCCCAACACTTTTCATTATAACAAGGAGTCCGGTGGCACCTTAAAGACTAACAGATTTATTTGGATATAAGCTTTCGTGGGTAAAAACCCACTTCTTCAGATGCATGGAGTGAAAATTACAGAGGCAGGCATTATATAATGACACACGAAGAGAAGGGAGTTACCTCACAAGTGGAGAACCAGTGCTGACAGGGGCAATTTGATCAGGGTGGATGCTGTCCACTTCCAAGTCTGTTTCTGAAGTTTTTTTGTTCAAGTATAGCTACTTTTAAATCTGTTATAGAATGTCCAGGAAGATTGAAGTGTTCTCCTACTCGCTTTTGTATGTTACCATTCCTGATGTCCGATTTGTGTCCATTTATTCTATTATGTTGGGACTGTCCGGTTTGACCAATGTACATGGCGGAGGGATCAGATTGGGATAAGGAGCTGGGTTCAGGGCTGGGGACTGGAGGCTGGGAGGAAAACTAGGACTGTCTGGGCAAGTGGACTTAGACTGGGAGCTGAGGGGAGACAGACTGGAAATCAGTGGGATGGGAAACAGATCTGACAAGGAGCCAGGGTGCAAGGGGAGAGCTAGGACTGACTGGGCAACAGACTGCATGAGAGATGAGAAGACTGAGGACTGGAGTCAGGAACTGGCTAGGTAAGGAGAATGAGACTGGAGCAAGGAGCCAGCAGTGGGGAAGAAACAAGAGAAAGACAGGGACAGGTTGGAGGGGACAGGACAGAAAACATCAAGCTTCGGGGAAATGGATGGAAAGTTCTGTGACCACTAAATAAGACTCCGCCTCCAGAGCCTGGAAAGGAACCCAAGATTCCAGAGACTCACCATTTCCCTGCTGTCAGCAAATATTTGTGAAACCCACTGGCAAAGTATGTCTCATCCCCCTCTAGACTGGATTCACATAGAGAATGATAGACCTACTATTACTAATCATTCACTCTGTTAGCTCAGGTGGCTGATGTTTCTGGAGTGGATCTAAAGGTTTCAGCCCTGCAGACGACAAGTGGGTGTCCATATGATGCCAAATGATGGAATTTGTTCTTCAGTTTCCTTTTTAAAAACCTAGGAAATTATACACAAAAAACTACGTCAAAAGAATACTATTAAAGGTTGCATAGTCAAGTGCCCCAAAATTAGGAAATGCTAGAACTAAGGTTGCCTATGCAACCTTCATTTGCCCTCTTGTGCATATGCATTATGATTAGTTATACAATGACATACGATTTTTTTTCCCACAGGATCTTTACTTCATTCAGGGCAAAGGATGGACACACTCTGGGAAAGAGTCAAGGTTATGTAGTGAAGGAGACTGTTGCCTGTAGGACCCTGTCAAGGTTCCTCCCCCACTCTGAACTCTAGGGTACAGATGTGGGGACCTGCATGAACGGGGTGGTGGGACGATAAGGGGTCTGGAGGGTTCTTTGGGAGGTAGGTGGGTCTTTGGGCGGCCCCCAGTAATAGGGTGTGGTCTGGGGTTGTCCCTTCTGGTCTCCGCTCCAACTGCGACCAGCTTTCTTCTTCTCTGCCACCTCCACCCATCTGGCTCCAATCTCTCCTGCCTCGATTACAGTTTTGGGCTTCCCATCTAGGATGTATCTTTCTATTTCCTCAGGAACGCCCTCTAAGAATTGTTCCATTTGCATTAGGAAGGGCATATTTACTGGAGATTCAACACTTGCTCCTGATATCCAGGCATCCCAATGTTTCACAATGTGGTAGGCATGTCGGGTAAATGACACGTCTGGTTTCCACCTTAGGGCTCCGAACCTCCGACGAGACTGCTCGGGTGTTATCCCCATTCTGACTCTTGCCTTGGATTTAAACAGTTTATACTTGCTCATGTGTTCTTTAGGCATTTCAGCTGCCACCTCAGCTAAGGGTCCACTGAGCTGCGGCCTCAGCTCTACCATGTATTGGTCGGTAGAGATGCTGTACCCAAGGCAGGCCCTTTTGAAGTTTTCTAAGAAGGCCTCAGTATCATCGCCTGCCTTGTAGGTGGGGAACTTTCTGGGATGGGAAGTGGTACCTGGAGAAGGATTGCTAGGGTTTGTTGGTATATTCTGCTGAGCCTTTACCTTCTCCATCTTCAGTGCATGCTTCCTCTCTTTTTCCCTCTCCTCCTCCACATGCTTCCTCTCTTTTTCCTTCTCCTCCTTCTCCAGCCGCATGAGTTCTATCTTTCTTTCATGTTCCTTTTGTTTTTCCTCAGCCTGAAATCTGGCTAATTCCAGCTTTTGTTGAGCCGTGGATTTTGTCATCCTAACCTCTCTGTTTTTAACTAACTTTACACCCGAGGTTTAGAAATAAACAAACAAACTTGGCTGTAAAATTTTGCTGTGCTGGAATAGGATACCTATTCTCTGATAGTGAGTGTCAGCCTACAGAAAAAGACAATTCCCTTTGTCTCTGCTGTGGCCCCAAATCAAAGCAAAAAACCTCCAACTATTTGGAAACCTGCTTACCAGCAGCCTAAAGGAAAGAAAATTCCTTTTCAAACTGGTGCTCCTTGTAAAAAAATCAAAATCCTAAAAAAAAAAAAAAAACACCCTGCCACTTTTGTCTCCAGGCAAATGGGTAGAACACCCCCCCCCCCCCCCCGTTTACTTTTAGGAAAAAAAAACAACTCTGGGTTGGAAGACTGTGAATTTCCCTGCAGGAGTTAAGTACCCTGTCTCCAGGCAAAGAAAACCTGCAATTCACAAAGATAATCCCCTTTTGTCTCTGCTCTGGCCCCAAAGCAGAGAAAAAACTAGCTGCTTTCCAGCAGCCCCAAAGGAAAAAAAAAATTCCTTTTTAAAATCTGTATTTCTAGTTCAAAAAATCTCAAATTGATCTCAAAATGATTTCAGGTTAATCCCACCACTCTGCCACCATGTCAAGGTTCCTCCCCCACTCTGAACTCTAGGGTACAGATGGGGGGACTGCATGAAAACCTCCTAAGCTTACTTTTACCAGCTTAGGTTAAAACTTCCCCAAGGTACAAATTAATTTTATCCTTTGTCCCTGGATCTCCACTGCCACCACCAAACTCTAACTGGGTTTACTGGGAAACGTAGTTTGGACACGTCTTTCCCCCCCAAATCCTCCCAACCCTTGCACCCCACTTCCTGGGGAAGGTTTGGTAAAAATCCTCACCAAATTGCATAGGTGACCACAGACCCAAACCCTTGGATCTGAGAACAATGAAAAAGCATTCAGTTTTCTTACAAGAAGACTTTTAATAGAAATAGAAGTAAATAGAAGTAAAGGAATCACCTCTGTAAAATCAGGATGGTAGATACCTTACAGGGTAATTAGATTCAAAACATAGAGAATCCCTCTAGGCAAAACCTTAAGTTACAAAAAAGACACACAGACAGGAATATTCATTCTATTCAGCACAGCTATTTTCTCAGCCATTTAAAGAAATCATAATCTAACACATACCTAGCTAGATTACTTACTAAAAGTTCTAAGACTCCATTCCATTCCTGTTCTATCCCCGGCAAAAGCAGCGTACTGACAGACACAGACCCTTTGTTTCTCTCTCTCCTCCCAGCTTTTGAAAGTATCTTGTCTCCTCGTTGGTCATTTTGGTCAGGTACCAGCGAGGTTACCTTTAGCTTCTTAACCCTTTACCGGTGAGAGGATTTTTCCTCTGGCCAGGAGGAATTTTAAAGGGGTTTACCCTTCCCTTTATATTTATGACAGACCCCGTCTCATTTATTGAAGAAGTTGGAAGGTGTGTAATGAAATTGCAGGAAGAGAAAGATAGTCTCATGATTAAGGGAGTTGGATGCTGCCCTGGAGATTCTGTCCTTCCCTCTGCCACAGAGTTCCTGTGTGAAGCTGGATAAATCATTTAACCCCAAGTTTTCACAAGTGGCCATTAATTGTGTGTTCCTCATGTTCTAGGTGCCTAACTTGAGACCCGGGGGGCAGGGGTGGAGGTAGTGTCTGATTGTAGAAGTGATGAGTACTCGTAGATGCAACTTTAGTACAAAGGAGCTGTGTTTTGACCACATTAAGTGCTATATAATGCTAAGTATTCTGAAAAATTAGGTCTTGGCACCTCGGATTGGACACCCAAAGTTAGTGGCTACTTTTGACGTTAACCTCTCTGTGCCTTAGTTCCCCATCTGTAAAATGGGAATAATACCGCCTCATCTCACAAGATGTTGTGAAACTAAATTAATGTTTGTGAAGCACTCAGCTACTAGTGATTAGCATCGTACAAAAACCTGTGAGAAAATTAATTTTGTCTCAGAGCAGGGTTTGAATAGTGCATAGGATCACACCCTGAGCAGTGAGAATAAAACAAAATATTGAATAGCTGCTCATTAATTGTGCACTGAATAAAGCACAAGTTTTGTGGAAGAGATAGTATATGATCATGTAATTAGATTGTATCAATGCAAATGCACAAGGGAGCAGAATTAAGGTTGTACATGCAACCTTAATTCTGGAATTTCCTAATTTTGAGGTCCTTGACTTTGCAACCTTAAAATATTATTTTAATGTATTTTTGTAGCTGTGCAGTATTATATATTTGACCTAAAATTGCAACCAGCTCTATTATTCCTTCTACAGTTGTTGCTGAGTTGCAATCAGTACTTGCAGGAATTGGGTGTTTCAACAGTAGTTCCTTTCTCATTTTCATTGTAACAGCAAAAGCATCAATATGCAATTCAAGCTTAATTGCTAGATTTGTTTTCTGTGCTGGGTTTGCAGTGCAAATAGTCTCCTCAGTCCCCGCAGTGTGTAGTGGCCCTGTGCACACTGCAGCAAAACCAGACTGATTAACACAGCGATTGTTTCTAACAAGATATAATCAGGATGAGGTACTTTAACAATGAGGTGCTGTCCTCCATTTTAATAAAGCACAAGACCAGGCTGCATAAAGCAGGAACATGTCTGGCATGCAATCTCTGGAGATATATGGCCCAGTGGATTGCTGGTAGTACAGAGGTAGTCTAGTCTGAAAAATGGTGTGCTCCTGAATGCGCAGCACAACATTTTCATACAAAGAATGGTGCATATTTCTATAAACGTAAGAACCAGGACAATGCTGCATGCCAGGGTTTGAATAATCAGTGTGCCCTACCTTTTCAGACTCCATCTGTGAAATTCAGTGCATTTTTCAGTCTGCATTGCCCCATAACAGTGGTGAGCAACTAGCGGCCCACGGGCTGCAGGTTGCCCACCACTGCCCTGTAACATATAGTGCCATTCAAATTCTATAAAATTAAATATACTGCAGATCCATCAGAGTTAGGATAAGTTATCCTAGATTTTTCCTAGGGACTGTGACTTACTTTATTTTTGTACAGTACTTAGCACACTTTGGGTGCTGCCAATGTGCAGTACGCTGGCCATGCCCACTCCCTCTCTTTCTCCCACAGCATATCCCCTATGCTGGGTGAAGAGGGAATTAGGGAGGGGTAAGATAGAGACAGCTGTGCCAGTTTAGGATTCCACTATGCTCCTCAGCTGTACATTTAGAGTAGCTTTGTAGACTTATTGTTTGGTCCATGTTTTTTAAAATGTTCACAGTATTAGATAAATAAAATATGGAAACAAATAGCTTCTTTTATGGATCATCTTGGTTTGCTTTGACAAGTGTAACATCACATTTCATTTTCTATTATTTGATACCCTAAACTGAAGATGATTTTCTTGGTGCACTCTGGGGAGATTTTGTGCTGCAGTCTGTGATCTGCTAAGAAATCAATCCCTCCAAGGAGTTGCACACTTATATTCCCCAGGCATTTTACTGAAAATGTACTTTTTCCTCTTGGCCATGGAAAATATTTACCATCCAATTTCATTAAACAATATTGCACTGGAACTGGCCAAAACGAGCTAGATATATACACACTTAGTCTGCGCTAACAACATTTGCTATTAAATGTTTCACTGGTTATACTCAGCCCATGATCTTTGATCTTTAGGGAAAGTTTTTTTTTATCTTTTTGTAATGTTGGAAATGCATTTTTGACTACTGTCGGTATGTTAATGTGGGCATGAAAAGTAATAACATCACTGCCTATATTCACTTTCTGCATCATTCAATCTTTATTCGTGTTTCATATGTATTGCATTAGGGGTCATATTTTAATAAAGTAGACGTTGCTCTCTTTTCTGCTCTTAAGGATGAAGGTCTGGATTCATTCATTCCAGTGGTCTGTGCCTCATAGTCCTTTTTACCCTATATCCTGTCAGCCTTGGAGGTCAAATGAAAAGATTTCATGGTATCACGGACATCATTAGGAATGGGCATTTGGGGCTAAAGAAACTACAGAGAAGATGTGTGGTTACCCATAGCAACTGCTGCATCACATGATATTTATGCTGTCTCTGAGCTATAGTGCAGTAGTTTCCTTAAGAAACTCAAACCCACTCACTTACATACTACTCCCAATAAGATTTTTTTAAAATGCAACTGGAAACGAAATGAGCTTTAAAATAATCAAAATTCAAATAGGCACATGTTCCCTTTCTATTCCTGCTTTCAATTCTGACATCAATACCTAGTATTTTTTGTATCCTCCTATGTTTTGTATTAAGATATTTTATCAAAGGGAGAAAGAGCTGTTGCTCTTATAAAGGAGGATGCCCTGTGAAGTAGACTAGAACTGCTTCACTCAGTGTGACGGGTCTGGATGTCTCCATCAGTAGGAAAGCGCAACTTTCCATTGTTTTGTTTTGTTCTGTTAATCTTCAGCACTCGCTGAATTTTCTCTATTTACAGGCAGAACATCTCTCAACAGGAAAATGGTACAAATCCCATTACTTGGGCTATGTAAAATGAGACTGGAAAAAGCATAAGGAAATATGCTAGTTCAAGATAGAATGCAGAACAGCACCTGCTTTGCTGCTCCTCTTAAGAGGTGGACTCTGGCCAAAAGTCTTTTAATAGTCCTTCAAGACGTATTGAACTAGCATGTTTACCTTATTAATAACCTTCTAAAACAACACTGCCAAATACACTTTAAAACTTTTAATCTCTCTTCTTTGTAATGTCCCACTAGGATTTTGAAAACAGCAAATATCTCTGTCAGCTTATTGTCCCTTTTTATTTTCTCTCTCCATTTGGTAAATATTGATTTCCGGTTTCCTGTGGTGCATAAGCCAATATGGCTGCCTTTGGTGCTGTGAGTATCTCTAACATCCATTACATCAGTGCAACTCTGTCTTGTGTTCCCCTCCTCTTCCTGGGGGCTAACTTATGCACTGGCTATTTTATTGGTGTGGGTGGATACATACAAATGATGTCTACAAAAATCTTTCCAATTTTGTCATTTGCCTAACTCGTATTGCTGTGGTATCCCCTATATTTGTCCTTAACTATAGTGGATATGGCAATAGCAGTTTCAAAGATTTTAATTGCAACCACTGTGCAGAGATATACAGAGACATATAGACAAATAATTTAGAGGACATTCCCACAGTTGTAACAATTTTAGGCAAACGTAGCTCCCAAAAAACTGGACACAGTCCCTTTAAGTTCACTGTGTATCCATTAAGCCATTTCATGCCAGGTAAGAAATCACAGTTTTAGAAGATACTTAAAACCACTGCATATTTTTATGGTGAATCAGCACAAGGTTATATAGCACAGGTGTTTCTGTAATTGTGATACTTTAGGAAAATTCTGTGTTCAATGGCCCTCAAGCACTTCCACCTGTCTGGTATGTTGGTCCATTATTATTACAATCAACTGAAATAGCTAACATTCCTGCACATTTTATGACTAAAAACCTGATTTTAATGACTGTGCTTTACATCTATTTTTCTTGATATTCTTCCTTTCCTATTCAGCACATCTAAACAAAGGACAATAAAAGTTAAAGTTGCTACTGGTACCACCAGAAGATGATATAGATGCCATGTAAAGATCAAGAGTGGTTCTATTTTAAAGTGCTCACTTACAGTAAAATTCTAGCTTTGAACAAGGCATTCCATACTGTACAGACAACTGCATTGCCACTAACCCAGAAAAGTGGGTGAAAATGTAATTGTGAAGGACTGGGTGATAATTATGTGTCCACGATACGCTCCAGTGTTGCTGCAAACTATGGTAACTAGATACTGCCAGCAGGCATCTCTCGGCAGGAGTAAATACTGCAGACGTTAATCAAACATAACATGGGTTGGGGTTGTTTGAGCAGAGACTGCAGGGTGGGTTCAAATATCTCTCCCATTTACACCACTTGTAACCCAATGCAGCCAATATCCAAATTGTATTTGGATATCCATAACACTGCCAATTCAGCTAAAGGGAAATCCAACACTGGCTGCACTAAACTTATCTAAAATAAGAAGAGCCCAACAAGCTGTTGGGCCTGGACTACAGAAAGCAGGGTGTGGTCTCCCCCCAAAAAATCTAGAACAGATTGAAGAAATTAAAATAAACTGCAGTTGAAACCCATTTCCTCTTTTTCAGAAGAGGTTATTGTGCATAGTCAATTTTCACCCTATAACTTAAGATACTGCCTCTCTCTTTTGGGCTTTCTGTACTTATCTTGGGAAAGTGGTGTGGAGACTCTTCAATCTTGAATTTAACTACAGACCCAAGGATCTGATTTGCTTACCTCTAGTTCTTTATTATTAAATGCATGGTCAGGGATTTATAACTCACGTGACATTGTTTTTTATAGTTATTCAATAGTTTCTGTCCCCAAAAGGAGATATACACATGATGTGCTGCACATGTCCATTTCACGACCCACCCGCCTACCCCTTTGCATCAGAGTTGTCCAGCAAGAAGGAACTGAGGGAGCTCAGGGGTAGCTAGGCCTTTATACCAGCATGCAGGGGTGCAAGACAGCAGAAGGCACTCGAGCCACCCTGATGGGTACCACTGAGGGTAAAAAATTACATTTACTGTTTGCAGGGCTCATGCACACCAAGACTGGAATGGACATGTACAACGTATCTTCAAGAACAACAGTTACCAAAGGTTAGTAACCATTTATTCCTCCCTAATGTGCTCTAAGACTCACTGCCACAGGCTTTTTGTTGTTGTTGTTTTACTGTGTAGACATACCCTTAATTAAAGTCTGGTTCTTTATTTCTCTTTCAGGCCTTAAAACTGAACAGGGCGCTAAGGACTCCACACCCAAAATGTAACAGCTGCCTCTATGCTACCTGCTCCCAGTTCTCCTGGCATAGCGTACATGTCGAAGATGGACTCAGAATATGTACAGAGTGCACTGTGATCTTGGCAATACTCAGCCAGCACAATGGTCCTTACAGGGCTATTACTGCATTTGTATCTTATAGCTGGCCCCACAATCTGGGGCAGTGGCAAGATGGCTTTGTGTCACCGTTCTGCCCCACCCCTTTGATTCCTGCTGAGTGCAGTTCTGCTGAATCCAACGAACAGTCCCTACAGTTACAAAACGTGATGGATTCTACAGTAGAGGAGTAAAATCTTTGCTCTGTCAATGCTGTCCTTGTTACTGGAAAAATAATGACCAGCATAGTCTCATAACACTTTAAAAGAAAGAGACCCAATGGGCTAGTGAAAAGCACAGCAATCTTTCAGTTCACCCTGCCTCCTCTTGGGGGTGAAGCCAAACAACCATGCAGTGAAACCATCTAACATCCTTGCCTGAGTAAAGACAGGAAAACTGAGGGCCATGGTCTCGTTAGGAAGAGGAGGAGGAATGCAGGATTTGGCCCTCAGTTACAAGGAAGAGAGAGAAAACTTGTTCTGCTTAACCTCTGAGGATAGGACAAGAAGCAATGGGCTTAAATTGCAACTAGGGCGGTTTAGGTTTGGCATTAGGAAAAACTTCCTACTGTTAAAGTAGTTAAGCACCGGAATAAATTGCCTAGTGAGGTTGTGGAATGTCCATCATTGAAGATCTTTAAGAGCAGGTTAGACAAACACCTGTCAGGGATGGTCTAGATAATACTTAGTCCTGCTTTGAGTGCAGAAGACTGGACTAGATGACCTCCCACAGTCCCTTCCAGTACTACGATTTTATGATTCCAAGATTTGCCCTGCATAGAGAATTATAGAAGACAGGGTAGTAGCAAATTGCATCTGTAGTGGAGAGAAATAAAGCTAAAAGTACATCAAACTTGGCAAGGTTTTCTACCAGCAATGTTATGTTGTTTATGGTCTATTTCCAAGTAACAGATCTAATTTCCTAAATCTTCCTCCTTTTTGTTTTTAAACATTTTATAATGTATAAAACATTTATATAAATTGCCAGGCACAGCCATGCATCTTTCTAATTTTCTACTGCCTCAACTTTCCCTCTTTTTCAAGTCTTTGTTAGTTCCTTTTTGGCATTCTTCCAAAACCAGATGTGTTCCATGGAAGCGGGGTGTTCACCCTGTGTCATGTGCAGATACAGTTGCCTACCTATTCCTGCCACTGTACCTGCCACCACATCCCAGGAATTCTATATCTTCAAAGATTTATTTGTAGAATTCAGTGTAGCTTTGAGATCCCTAATACTCACCTGCTTTTTCATCTGAACAGTCAATCTATCGAGCAGCGTGTGCTGCTTTGTTTTGTCCTGTTGCCTTGGCTGCACAGGGGCTTCTCAATCAATTATTTTAATTTCTTTGTTTCTTAAAAAAGTATCACACAATGAAGAACAAACACCTTGAAGAGTGAAAAATTGTGAAGCTTAATGTAGCTCTCAAATCTGGAGCAAGTTTAAAGCTGAAGGGGATTGGGAGTGGTGAAAAAGATTGACTTTTTACTAAGAGCATGATTGATTGATTTATATTTTAACTTCTTTAAAAAAAAATGACCACATGAAAATTTTGGGTAATGTCACCCTCCCCCAACACAAAATGTGACATTAAAATAAGACTGTCCGGGTAAAAACCTGGCACTTGGCAATCCTATGAGCCAATGAAAATGTGCTTGTGAGTTTCATAATGATTCAGTATCCTTACGCATTCATTGCAAGATCAACTTTGTGCTACGTACATGTATGCATATATAGACACTGTGGATAGTTGTTTATGAGTAACTATTGGAATATGCACAATGCGGAAACAGGGCTGTGAGGTTTATCTACCACAAGGGAAGGTATTGAACATTGTAATTTAAAACAAAACAAAACAAAATATCACTATACAAAAGTTTGTAGCCCATATTTAATGGATTAAAAATCCAAAACTGGTAAATTGATAGATTGCAAAATTAATTGTAAATGGGGAATCATCATCTAATGAGGTCTTGTAGAGATATGTTTTTGGCCCAGTGATATTCAAAACGTTTTTTCAGTGATCCAAAGGAAAATACAAACCCATCGCTGGTGAAATTTGCAGATAACACAAAAGTTGGTGGTAAACAATAATTGGAATAGGTCAGTTATACAGACCAATCTGTATTGCTTTGTGAGGTGAGGGCATTTGAACAACATGTGTCTTTTAATGCAGCCAAATTCAAGAACATATATACTAGAAAAAAATGCAGGTCTGACTTAGAAGTTAGAGAACTGTATCCTGGAATACAGTGACACTGAAGAGGATTTAGTGGTCATGGTGGATGACCCTTTGAAAACACGGTCCCAGTGCAATGTTGTAGCAAAGAGGGTGAATATGATCCTTATAGGTATAAGCAAAGAATATCAAGTAGGAGTAGGGAGTGGTATTATCTCTATATATGGCCATTATTGAGTTCATTGCTAGAATACTGTGTCCAGTTCTGGTATCCATGTCATGAAAACAATGTTGAAAAATTGGAAAGGATTCAGAAAAAAGCTACAAGAATTAAGTGAGTTCTGGAAAACATGCCTTTTACAGTGAAAGACTTAAGAAGTTCAATCTACTTAGTTTATCCAAGATAAGGTTAAGGGGTGACTTGATCACAGTCTGCAGCTACCAACACGGGGGAGAGATTCTGGACAATAGATGGTTCTTAATCTAGAAGACTAGGACATAATGAAATCCAAAGTTTGGTAGCTCAAGCTAGACAAATTCAGACTGGAACTAAGGCTTGAATTTTAACAATGAGGGTAATTAATTATTGTAACAATTTACCTAGGGATGCAGTAGATTTGCCATGATTTGAAGTCTTTAAACCAAGACTGACTATTTTTCTAAAAGGTACCCTATAGCTCAAGCAGAAGTTTTGAGCTTAGTGCAGAAATTACTGGGAAAGATTCTACAGCCTGTATTATGCAGGAGATTAGACTAGGTGGTCCTAAAAGCCCCTCCTGGCCTTGAAATCTATGACCATATGTATTTTGTGTATAAGGGCTAGTAGTTTTTTGAGAAGGCTTTCTTTAGTAGCTTATTAGGCTTGAAAAATAACCTGAACTACTCCGGTACGTTGGTAGTGAGCAAACAGAGTGGGGCAGATTCTCTGCTGGTGTAACAGCAGATCTGTCTCATTAAATGGTTATGCTTTTTGTGACTGGTTTTATAAAATTGTACTGAAGCTGTTCTTCTAATAATGTTCAGCTCTTTTATAATACCTCTCTTCTGAGCCTCTGATACTGCTTTTAAATCAACTAAACCTCATAATGTCCCTGGGGAGGTTGTAGCCATTCATATTATAGCCCTTGAATTGATGCGTAAACTAAGACAGTAAGGCAAAGGGCCTCTGAAAGGTCACATAACACAACAGTGGCAGGTTTTCACTTTCTTAACTTGGAAGGGCAACAACCTCTTTACTTATTTTCAGTTGATTTACAGAGATCACTGTTCTTAGACATTTACCACTCGCAGTAGCTTTATTTAACATGTATACATGAATTACCACAAATGATATAGTAAAATAAATCTTATGATGTGGCAAAGGGATATTTCTTAATGGGCCCACTGTATGTTTGGGTGAACTACCACTTTTTCTCACTTTCAGATACCTTGTTTCTTGAGCACAGTTCATTCATTTTAAAGCTTGCCTTTTTCCAGCTTCTGTACTGCATCTCTGGCTGACAGAAGATGTAAAAAGAGTGAACCAGGAGGGGTGGGGCAACCTGAGGAGCACAACCCTTAAAAAGCATGGCAGGTTTTAAAACGAACACGTATCACACAATATTCAGTGGCAAGTCTAGACAAAAGGGTGGTAAAAATGCCTGTGAATGCTCCCAACATTGCTAGCAATGCTGTAGTTGCTGCAGCAGAGAAAAGGAAGGAGAGTTGCTTAAAATGTTAATTGTTGACTACAAGTTTTTGGGGGGGTTGGATTTTGGGATTTATTCACTGCTCCAGGAAGTGCTTCAAATGATTGGTGAGAAACACTGAGCTGAGGTGGAGAGAGAACTGTAGTAGGAACAGGGTACTGAGAAGAAATAGGGCCAAGGAAGAGTGAAGCCAAGAGAACACTGGTAATGGAGAAAGGAAAGAAATATTAAAAGAGGGGAAATGAAAATGGATAGAGAAAGGGAGAAGGAAGAGGTTGGTATAAAAATGTAAATAGCTATGTCGGTTTTGAGTCTGCATGCATATTTTGTTACTAATTTGGCATTTTAAACATGTTTTTTTCTAGAATTATTAAAAGCTTTCCCCTTCATCCTTCAAGTTTTGCTTTAGTCAAGGTTTAATACATTTATTCAAGTTTATGATGAAGAAAAAAATCTGCTTTGAGGGCCTTATTTAGTTGGAGTTTGCAATTCTAGTTTGTAGTTTACTGCTGTGTTTACCTTCCATCCTCTATTTACAGTACAGCAAAGCTTTGATAGTATTTCCTGTAAAATGAAAATGTCTCTTGGCCCCTCCTTTTACATAAATACAGTAGGTTGAACATTAAAGCTGTGCATTAACTGAACTGAACTGACAAATCCAACACCCGAAGTTTAGGATTGCATTTATCGATGGCATCAACAGTATATCAACATAAAAATGTCAGTGACACTAAGTCATGGATGGGAAGAAGTTTATATGGATTTTAGAACTTTTAGTTCATGTCTTCTTTGTGTTACCTAGCACTGGTTAAAGCAGCAGGGCTAGTGTGGACTTGAGAAGTATTCAGCATCACAATAGTACTTCAAATTAAAAGTTTATTCTCACACTTAAAAAAAATTCTGAAGGAGGGAAAAGGAAGGGAAGTTTGTGTGGTTGGTGAAATCTGAATTGGGATAAATCCTTTGCCACTAATCTCTTATGCACTCATGTGTTTGAAGCCTCCAAAATACCAGTGCTGCTGGTTGCTGTGGGAGAGTCATCCCTAAACTGAACTCATATTTCAATTTTTCCATAGGGAAAAAGGTAGTAGTTCAATTCCCATTCAGTGAAGCTGTGCTGGTGATTTCCATGGGAACAAAATTTAGCCTAAAGACTACAATATCACTGCAGGCAAGTAATGGAGTGAGATTAAGCTGTTGGGTGGATTAGATTTTAGAAGGGATTTTTAAGGTGGGACTTTACATATGAAAGATCTCATTTGATCAGTGAGAAAATCCTCCTCTTCCTCGCACTATGCTCTCCCCTTCACAATAGGGTTTTTTTTAAAGGGCTATTCCCAAGATTTGTTACTTTAACTTCTGCTGGAGACATCCCCAGGTTGGCTCATAAATTCAGACTTGCAGAGCCATTCAGTGATGCAGCTGAAAGCTATAGTGTCATGTATTTTGTGATCTGGGAAGGGCTACTGTGAAAATGATCTTGCAGTAGACAGGTAATATAATTGATGTCAATAATGCATTTGGATTAGGAGGTGGACAAACCATGACTGTTCCTGGCAATCACCCTCTTCTGTGATCCTAGGAGAGAGAGATGTTAATTATGGTCTGGCTTATAAAGACTATCATATTATCTCTGCTCTTTCCTCTGCATATGCTGCTATTGGTGCAAATACTGGCAGATGCTTACAGCTGTTGCCACAAGATTTCAACTAAAAGGCAGCTGTGAAAGCAATGACACAGCTTGATGAAGGGGGAAGATCCTGGAAAAGGAAAACATGGAGCTTAAGACAAGCAGGGCAGGTGGGGTGCAGAAACTGGGAGAAGAAAATAGAGAGAGATAGTTGAGACAAAAAAGAAAAATGGAGTTGGGGCAAAACTACACACAGAGAAGTTTATGCATCAAAGAGTCAGTGAATCCCCTTCTGTCACATAGCACTTCTGGTCTCTTACTGAACTGACTCCTAAATATTGTACATAAAATAAATGATTCTTATTTTTATTATTCTTTAATAATATAATTCTTAATATATTAGTTGTTAGCCAGTGAATGGCACCCACCATACATAACCTTTTAAAGTTCCTCAACAATCAAACAACTTTCTGAGCAATAGTTGACATTCATTTATTGTTCTTAAATGATAAAGCTGGGTTCGTAAGAAAGTAAATCCCTTATTCATACAGTATCTCTGAAATGGAATATAAAAGACTTTCTTGGCAATTGTAGCCCAGTTGGTTAGTTTGCCTTTGTTATATTCACTGCTACTGTAGCCCAGTGGGCTAGTATGCCTTTATTATATTTACTGCTTTGCATTATATTCCGCTTTGCATTATATTCAGTAGTAATGCAAGAAACCTACAGGCCTGTATCCTGTAAGACATTAGCTTCAGCAAGTTAGCATAAGGCTTTAGACCTATGAACTTTGAACAGATAAACTTTTCACAGATAAACAGCCCAATGGAAAACCCAAAGTATTTGGGGAGCTGAAAATAGAGTTTAAGGGGAAGTTCTGACCACAGGCAAATAATTGAACCACAGAAGTGTCCTGGTAATGTACTCGCAAAAAGAAAAGGAGTACTTGTGGCACCTTAGAGACTAACCAATTTATTTGAGCATAAGCTTTCGTGAGCTACAGCTCACTTCATCGGATGCATACTGTGGAAAGTGTAGAAGATCTTTTTATACACACAAAGCATGAAAAAATACCTCCCCTCACCCCACTCTCCTCTATTACCAGCAGGAGAGTGGGGTGGGGCGAGGTATTTTTTCATGCTTTGTGTGTATAAAAAGATCTTCTACACTTTCCACAGTATGCATCCGATGAAGTGAGCTGTAGCTCACGAAAGCTTATGCTCAAATAAATTGGTTAGTCTCTAAGGTGCCACAAGTACTCCTTTTCTTTTTGCGAATACAGACTAACACGGCTGTTACTCTGAAACCTGGTAATGTACTGACATACATAACAGGCACCTGAGATAAATTTAAGACTAGCCTGCTTGCTTGCCTATATATCTTTTCTTATAAGTTTCTTATGGGTTTGATTATCGTAATAGGTTTATAGGTTAGAGTATATTTTGACTGTAACACAAGGCACCTGCAGGCCACATCCTGTATGGCGAGCTAAGGCAAATTGAGCATACATATGTTTGGGACCTTTCACCTATAGATGGTGAAGAGCTAAAGCATAAGGTCCATGTATGGCTGTGACCTTTAACATAAAGGATGTGTTAAAGCAAGTTGGTATAAGGGCTTTCCTAAGTTCATACCCTTTTAAACTTAACAACCTGGAACTTGGAAAGAACCGAAAGAACCGGTTAGGACAGAAATAACAAATGTGATGCCAAACCACAAAAGGGCCATTGTAATGAATGGACATATAGGATAATAAGTTGAGATCATTGATATACTAACCTATAGAAAAAAGACACTCCAACATTAGTAAGGTGAGGAAATACAAATAAGGAAAAGGGAAAAAAATCCTCTACCGAATATGCATCAAACATAACAGTGGCAGAATAACATATTATAAAAGTGGCATCCCAGCCTAGAGCTGGTAGGAAAGAGAGATGTAGTCCTTGGGAGGTGCCAGAATGATAGACACTGGTAATAATGGAGAAGGTGAAGGTGATGAGGAAGATGATGGCTAACATTTCAGGTTGTTCTACAAGGGATGGTGTGAGTATATGGGTGTGCAGATGTACATTCCGTAGTATTTCTATCTTCTGACTCATTTGGGGTGTTTGTGACTGTGCTAAATGTATTAATAAATTATATCTGTAAATATAAAAGAGTTCCTATAGTGTGAGTGTTGCAACTGTGCATATCAGGGTTCCCAGCTATGTAATAACTGAATTATACTGGGCCTGATCTTGGGATAAGAACCTGGCAACCCTCAAAGTGATAACTGGGGATTCTTAAGTAATCAGTATAATTAATACATTATCTAAAGATCAGGCAACACAATTAACAGTTGAAAATATCATTCCAGTAAAGTACACAAGGTACAGAAGAAATGTCCCATAGTTAGTCAGATTATCCCTGTTTTAAACTGAAAGGTAGCATCATTTTTTTCCTCCAGGAATAAGAGGAATTTTCAGCAGTACTTAATTTAAATGGCACACACTTTCCCAAATAAATACATAATCTAGAGAGAAAATCAAACAGCAAAATTTGGGCTAACACATTCAACACTGCAAAGTTTGGGGTTGTTCAGATAAATCAGTGCACAATGTATTAACAAACTGTAAAGCCTCAAATGAAGAAAAATGGTAAATTTCTAGAGCTGTGTGAAACATGGTAGTTTAAGTTTGGATGGAGTTGTGTGACTATCTTCTTCATTGTCATGGGATTTTAATACTCCCACCAGGGCACAAAGCTATCTCAAAATGCAATAATTGAATTTCACCAGATTTTGAAGTAAAATTGTCCAGAACACTAAGTTTTGTGTGTTTTCAATATTATACATCATCCTGGATTTGCCCAAAACTAGGCTCAGGTACACAGACCTTTTCAGACACCTGGTCTGAATTGTGTGTTTATAAAGTATGCAAGCCAGGTGAAATGCACAATGTCGGGTTGTGTTAAAAACCATCTGGACATCCCTGTATATTTTCCCAATTCTTACTTTGCTGGCAGGCCATGGCAGACAATGTTATTGTCTATTTTAAAAAACCTTCATTGTCACAATTATTCAGCTTATCCGGTAAATCTCGGTGCTCCTTATTAAAGAAACTGCAAAAATCTATAAAGAAAAATCACCTAACTTTTAGACATGTTTAGAACTAGATCCCCAAATGTTAGCTACCATGGTGTTGTATTGACAATTTTTCCAATCTTGAGTGCTGCTCCAAGGTTAGCTGTGTTAGTGGCACTCTTTGAATGGAACAGTCTGCACTACAGAATTATGGCCTTTCCTCACTGCTGACACACTGCAGCAGCTCATGCTCTGCTCTGCATTGGTGTGAGCGGCCTTAAATTAAATTAAAGATGAGCATGGCCACACTTCAACTCTAAGAATGACATTTAGCTTACTGTCCACTCAAGCTAAATGGCTGGACAGGACTATCCATATAGCAACCTCTACCCCAGTTCAGGGAGCTTGTGCACATGAGGTCTCTGATCCATGTAATTGGACAGTCCCTCCTTGCATACTGGTTCTTCTAGCAATGTGCCTTCCAGAGCCATGGAAGAGGGGGCTGGGATTTGTCCCATTTGTACTAATAGATATATGGCAGTGAGAAATGGGTTAAGGGGACAGCATGGTGTCTGTTTCCACCCTCCTCAAACCCTTTATTTTGAGTCTTGGCTCTGTTGTACCAAACAGGCATCTTATAGTTCTAGGGAATAACTTCAAAACCCTGGAAACTTTAAACTTTTGAAATTTTCCATCAATGGGGCAAAATACTATTTTCCATGTCCTTTTCCTTTTAAGCTGTTTTTGGTGTCCATTATCTGGATGTGATGCCTCAAGTTTCAGAATCTTTAATGTATTAATCATCAGTTTCTTATCGACATACTTAAGGATTCCTTTTCTGCCATTTCTGAGAAATATGGTTCCTTTAGGCAAATCACTATGTAGCTCTTCATTTTTAAAAATTCAGGCACAGCAAGAAGCCATAGACAGACAGTGAAAACAGTTTCTCATAGAGAGAATAGAAATACAGGCTGTGCTATCATATTAGCTTCTCTCCCACTCATGACTTCACATCTCGGTGATTAATATTCAATGAATATTTTCTTAAATGCTTCTTATTTTAAATGTGTTGTGTTAAGTGTTAAGCTTTGAGCAGGGGGTTGGGCTGGATGACCTCCTGAGGTCTCTTCCACCCCTAATCTTCAATGATTCTATGATTCTAAGTGATCACTAAATCCTACCATATCTTCCTTCCGTATCCACCCTAAACTAGAGTGCCAATTTCAAGTTGCCCTTTAAAATTAGCACTGCCTATTAATTGAACTATCCCACAAATCAGGAATTATTCCTGTTCTCCAAGGTCTGGAGTGCAGATGCAGAAGTAGGAGTGCAGCTAATATTCTGTGGGATAGCAGAATTTCTTCAGGACAGACAGGAAGGATAGGGAAGCCTGTCCTGTACTGCAGTATGTGGAAGAAATAAGAACAAACAAAAGCAGCTTAAAGACTAACAGATTTATTTGGTCATAAGCTTTCATGGGTAAAAAACCCACTTCTTCAGATGCATGGAGTGAAAATTACAGATGCAGGCATAAATATACTGACACATGAAGAGAATGGAGTTACCGTAAAAGTGGAGAACCAGTGCTGACAGGGCCAATTCAATCAGGGTGGATGTGGTCCACCCCCAATAATTGATGGGGAGGTGTCAATACCAAGAGAAGGAAAATTGCTTTTGTAGTAAGCCAGCCACTCCCAGTTCCTATTCCAGCAAATTAATGGTGTTAAATTTGCAAATGAATTGTAGCGCTGCAGTTTCTCTTTGAAGTCTGTTTTTGAAGTTTTTTTGTTGAAGTATTTTTTCACTCCATGCATCTGAAGAAGTGGTTTTTTTTCCATGGAAGCTTCTGCCCAAATAAATCTGTTAGTCTTCAAGGTGCCACCAGACTCCTCATTGTTTTGTGGATACAGACTAACATGGCTACCTTTCTGATACTTGAAGAAATAAGAGGCATTTCTGCTAAACAGAATTCAGAGTAATAAAACGAATACAAATAATGCTGGGAGAAATATTCATAATACATTTTTTAGAATAAAATATTGATTGTTTTCAGATTTGTGAAAGGTCTGAGAGAAAAAGAGCAGTTTTACTAACAGTCAAACATGTTCTGATTTTAAAAATTGTGCAAATTTTCTTTTTGCCACTATTACGGTTATATGAATTTGTGAATAAAAAAAAGTCTGATTTTGATTGGTCACAAGTCACATGGTCTGAGCATATATACTATGGGTGGTATTTTTGAGGAAACAAGGATTCTCAGGTTGCAGTGAAATACTTTTTATTTAAAAACTACAATCAATATATTTGGTAAAATCAGATTCTACATGTGACACAAAGAACCCTTAAACCGACTGTCTGCATGTTTCTCTCTGGTCTACTACCTGTTAGGTGCCTGCAAGTACCATAAAATAGCACTATGCCACACCCTGTATAATGATTGCATTCCAGATTGCACTCATTCTAGTAAAGCCTGATCACATAAGTGTGAATGGAAAGTCAGTGCAAAATTGGTGTAGACACAACTGAGGAGAATTCATTCAAAAATTTCAGAATATCTTTTGTACTATTTGCCCAGCTCTCATAATACCCTTGAGAGGGATAAGGCACCCACACAATGTATTGCGGAATTCAAGTTCTCCCTTAAATATTACCAGTCTGATCTTTCTGTATTTGTTTCCCATGTAGCTTGTGAATCTCATTGTTCAAAAGTCTATAACATCCACTCAGGCCAAAATCGTGCCATGCTTGAATGTTGGAAATTACACATTCACAAAGGGTGATTAAGCAACCAGTGCTCATTGATTTTTCAGTGGAAGTTAGACACCTAACTGCCCTTTGTTCCTTTGAAAATCTCCTCTGGAGCATGTACAGATCTATATATGAATATAGTTGAAATGTTATGATTGTTTTCTTTTTACTGCACTTTTTAATATTAGGAGTCTCTGTATTAGGCTGGGGGTTAGTGCCAAAAGTCAATTCTAAACAGATATTACAAAGTGACTAGCACATTCTTCCTTCCATTTTATAGAAATTTCTATTTGTTCTTTATTTATTTCCCTTAATCTGAAATAAATCATCCAAACCGAAAGAACATGCTTTGCCCTTTGTGCACAGAAACCCGTAACAACTCCCAGGATGATTATGGCAGAAGTACTATCTGAGTTATTTATTAAAGCTGGTATGTTTTCTTATCCCAGCCTTCCTGTCCCCAGAATAGGTCAAACATTGGCAAACTTGACAATTCTTTCAGTACTGAAACTCAAAACATATGGAAGTAGTAAAGGCAAACCAAACAGTTTCTTTGGTGGTTAGGTTCATTGTGTCCCAGTATAGTTTGTTGCAGGGTTGTTGTATAAGTGTTGGTCCCAGGACATGAGAGATGCGGGGTAGGTGACGTAATATCTTTTATTAGGCCAACTTCTTTTGGTGGAAGGTACAAGCTGTTGAGCTTCACAGAACTCTTCCTCAGGTCTGGGGAAGGAAACGGAGTCCCCGGACCAGAAGAAGAGCTCTGTGTAGCTCAACAGATTGTACCTTCCGCCAACATAAATTGGTTCAATAAGAGATATTGCCTCACCTACATTGTCACTCTAGTATAGTTTTGCTTTTTTTTAGAAATGTGTCAGCTCGTATCCTTGGTTCTCCTCCCCTTCCTTCTCTATAACAGAGAATACTATACATTGCTATATACTATATATTACTATATATACTGGGGAAGGTTACCCTGAAAATTGGTCCTTACATGTGTATCAAATTTATGAACAATAAGGACAGATTCCAGAATATCTACTTGTGTAGTTTTTTTTTTTTTTTTTACTATTGCTGGTTTCTATTTCTCTTTAGATTTAATTGAATCTTTGCCACATTCCCAACAGCAGATGCTGGGAAGGTCAGGTAGGCCTGACAGCAACTGCCATACAAAAGAAGACCAATACAGTAAAGCAACTGAATAAATTGGATTTTTTTTTTGAGCTGGAGAAGGTTGTACAGTTCAATTTTTTTTTCATTTCCTACACCTGTCCATGAAACATATACCTAGTTTTTAAATCAATTTTTTGGCTTAGTTTGTGGATTGCCCTGGAACATATTACACATCAGTGCACAAACTTGCAAGTACTGTAAGAAATGAATACCGTATACAAGGAACATTTCCATAATTACATTGAAAGCACCCTGTAATTAGAGACACTCTATTAATAATGTTACTAAAAGACATTTAAAGACTTCTGAAGAAATTTCAGATTAGTCTAAAATTTCACAATCCCCAAAGATATGAGGAAGCTGCTCAATCTGCATTTGATGTAAATCCAAAACAATCGCCTGCCTAACACAGTCAATCTTTAAATTCATTAAAAGAAAACCCTTTTCTAATTAGATACATCACATCAAAATGAACCTAAATCAGCTAATCCTTTAAATGAGATCACCTGGCAATGGAGCTCATTTCCCCTCGTGTTTGTAAGGTCCAAACTCTAACTGGAATGTAGGTTTTGACAGAGCTGCAGGATTTGCCCCTATGTAATTTTTACACTAATATATATCATCAGAGCCTTTTATGGCAACAGAGCTCAACATATCTTTGCCCTGCAGACTTCTGATGTTAATGCTTTGCTTTCCAGACCCAGAGTCCCAGAGATGGTGTGCAGAACATGGATTAATTTTAATTTGATGCTTTTAGTAGTTCTGTTGGTGTGTTGTCCGTTGCACTAGGGGTTTACTATTTTTTTAACTGCTGCTTTTTTAGTTTTGATCTAAATGGGGGGAGGTTTGTGGTTCAATCAATTCTTCTCTTCCTCCTCCATAATCATTGGATGTGCAGCACAATGCTTCACAATATTCCCTCCAGTAATCTATGTGAAGATTTTCCATTCTCCTGATTTAATAAGTTGGAGTTTTGACTTGAATGAATGTTATGTGCCTCACGACAGGGGTGCTGGAACTAGGGGTGCTGGGGATGCAGCAGCAACACTCACCTTGAAATGGTTTCCATCATATACAGTGTTTACAGTTTTGGTCAATGGCTTTCAGCACCCCCACTATACAAATTGTTCCAGCGCCACTGCCTCATCATATCAAATGAGGTTTTCATTTCACCTGAAATTTGTGCCGTTTCTGACTACAGGAATACTTACAGGAGACAGTTGTCTTTGTCCCTTCCTGACATTCTCTGCTGGGTGCTTTGGTGTTCAGCAAATCAGAGTATATGTTTTGTGCTTGTTAGGATAAAAATTATTTGGTTCCTCTCACCTAAGTAAATGACCTTGCTTGGCATGGCTTCTGTTTTCTACTAGGTAAATTCAGAAAACTTTCTTTTCAGAGGGACTGTTGCAAAGTTTTTGCTAATCTGGTTTTCCATCTTTCCCCCACAAAGTTCTTCATGGAAATGCCTTGATTATATCTTTTAAGTTAAAGGGACAGAGCCAAGGATTGTTGGCTACAAATTTTACCTACTACTTTATTTGTAGATGGTAGGAAAAAAAATAATTCATTTTCAAAACAAATACCTTACGTTTGAAGAAAAGTCAGTGCCATCACCAGAAGCCTGGCATTTGAGCAACCCTACCATAATAAATTTAGTGTGCATAGAATCATAAAATCATAGGGCTGGAAGGGACCTTGAGAGATCTTCTAGTCCAGTCCCCAACACTCCAGGGAGGACTAAGTATTATCTAGACCATCCCTGACAGATGTTTGTCTAACCTCATCTTTGTCCGGCTTGTCCTTGTCCATCCCGCCACGAATGCAAGTTGATGCCATACCATTCTGTTTTATTGCGAGCACGTTCCTTCCATTTCTGGCCAAAGAGTTTTGTCATGGGATTGGCCCAGCATGTCTTCAGACTGCCCAGTGGTTGCTTATGGTCTCTGGGGATCCAGGCACTGATGGAGATTCCACAACCTCAAGAGGTAATTTATTCCAGTGCTTACCTACCCTGATAGTTAAGAAGTTTTTCCTAATGTCCAACCTAAACTGTCCCGACTGCTATTTAAGCTCATTGCTTCTTGTCCTATCCTCAGAGGTTAAGGAGAACAATTTTCTCCCTCCTCCTTTTACCACCTTTTATGTACTTGAATACTGATACCGTGTGTCCTCCCTCCCGAGACTTCTCTTCTCCAGACTAAACAAACCCATACTTTTCAATCTTCCCTCATACGTCATGTTTTCTAGACCTTTAATCATTTTTGTTGCTCTTCTCTTACTTCTTCCAATTTGTCCGCAACGTTCTTGAAATATAGCGCCCAGAACTGGACACAATACTCCAGTTGAGGCCAAATCAGTGTGGAGTAGAATGGTAGAATTATGTCTTTTGTCTTTGTTACAACAGTCCTGATAACACAACCCAGAATGATATTTGTTTTTTTTGCAACAGCGTTACACTGTTGACTCTTAGTTAGCTTGTGATCCACTATGACCCCTAGATCCCTTTCTATAGTACTGCTTCCTGGGCAGTCATTTCCCATTTTGTATATGTACAATTGATTGTTCCTTCCTAAGTGGAGTACTTTGCTTTTGTCCATATTGAATTTCATCCTATTTGCTTCAGAACATTACTCCAGTGTTCCCAGATCATTCTGTATTTTAATCCTATCCTCCAAAGCACTTGCAACTCCTCCCAGCTTGGTATCATCCGCAAACTTTATAAGTATACTCTCTATGCCATTATCTAAACCATTGATGCAGATATTCAACAGAACAAGACCCAGAATTGATCCCTGAGGTACCCCACTCAATATGCCCGTCTCCAGCTTGATTGTTAACCTAAGATAACTACTCTCTGGGAATGGTTTTCCAAACAATTATGCCTCTACCTTATAGTAGCTCCATCTAGCTTGTATTTCCCTAGTTTGTTTATGAGAAGATCACGCAAGACAGTATCAAAAGCCTTACTGATGATATATGTGAAGTGAAGATATACCACATGTACCACTTTCCCCCATCCACAAGGCTTGTTACCCTGTCAAAGAAAGCTATTGGGTTGGTGTCATAAATATAGAGGGAAGGGTAAACACCTTTAAATCCCTCCTGGCCAGAGGAAAAACCCTTTCACCTGTAAAGGGTTAAGAAACTAAGACAACCTCGCTGGCACCTGACCAAAATGACCAATGAGGAGACAAGATACTTTCAAAGCTGGGGGCGGGGGGAAACAAAGGTTTCTCTCTGTCTGTATGTTGTTTTTGCCAGGACCAGAGCAGGAATGCAGGTCAGAACTCCTGTAAAGTGTTAATAAGCAATCTAGTTAGATATGCGTTAGATTCTGTTTTGTTTAAATGGCTGAGAAAATAAGCTGTGCTGAATGGAATGGATATTCCTGTTTTTGTGTCTTTTTGTAACTTAAGGTTTAGCCTAGAGGGATTCTCTATGGATAAGTGCAGGGATTCTCTAGGGATAAGTGCAGGGTCCTGCACTTAGGACGGAAGAACCCAATGCACAGCTACAGACTAGGGACCGAATGGCTAGGCAGCAGTTCTGCGGAAAAGGACCTAGGGGTTACAGTGGACGAGAAGCTGGATATGAGTCAGCAGTGTGCCCTTGTTGCCAAGAAGGCCAATGGCATTTTGGGATGTATAAGTAGGGGCATAGCCAGCAGATCGAGGGACGTGATCGTTCCCCTCTATTCGACATTGGTGAGGCCTCATCTGGAGTACTGTGTCCAGTTTTGGGCCCCACACTACAAGAAGGACGTGGATAAATTGGAGAGAGTCCAGCGAAGGGCAACAAAAATGATTAGGGGTCTGGAACACATGACTTATGAGGAGAGGCTGAGGGAACTGGGATTGTTTAGTCTGCAGAAGAGAAGAATGAGGGGGGATTTGATAGCTGCTTTCAACTACCTGAGAGGTGGTTCCAGAGAGGATGGTTCTAGACTATTCTCAGTGGTAGAAGAGGACAGGACAAGGAGTAATGGTCTCAAGTTGCAGTGGGGGAGGTTTAGGTTGGATATTAGGAAAAACTTTTTCACTAGGAGGGTGGTGAAACACTGGAATGCGTTACCTAGGGAGGTGGTAGAATCTCCTTCCTTGGAAGTTTTTAAGGTCAGGCTTGACAAAGCCCTGGCTGGGATGATTTGATTGGGGATTGGTCCTGCTTTGAGCAGGGGGTTGGACTAGATGACCTCCTGAAGTCCCTTCCAACCCTGATATTCTATGATTCTATGATTCTATGTTTTCAGTCTGATTACCCTGTAAGGTATTTACCATCCTGATTTTACAGAGGTGATTCTTTTACTTTTTCTTTAATTAAAATTCTTCTTTTAAGAACCTGATTGCTTTTTCATTGTTCTTAAGATCCAAGGGGTCTGTGTTCACCTATGCAAATTGGTGAGGATTTTATCAAGCCTTCCCCAGGAAAGGGGGTGTAGGGCTTGGGGGGATTTTGGGGGGAAAGACGTTTCCAAGTGGGCTCTTAACCTTGTTAGATGCTTGGTGGTGGCAGCAATAAAGTCCAGGGACAAAAGGTAAAATAGTTTGTACCTTGGGGAAGTTTTAACCTAAGCTGGTAAAAATAAGCTTAGGGGGTTTTTCATGCAGGTCCCCACATCTGTACCCTAGAGTTCAGAGTGGGGAAGGAACCTTGACAGTTGGTTTAACACAATTTGTTCTTGACAAATCCATGCTGACTTTTACTTATCACCTTATTATCTTCCAGGTGTTTGCAAACTGATTGCTTAATTATTTTTTCCAGTATCTTTCCGGGTACTGAAGTTGAACTGACTGGTCTGTAATTCCCTGGATTATCCTTATTTCCATTTTTATATGTTGGCACTATATTTGCCCTTTTCCAGTACTCTGGAATCTCTCCCGTCTTCCATGACTTTTAGAAGATAATCACTAACGGCTCAGATATCTCCCCAGTCAGCTCCTTGAATATTATAGGATGTATTTCATCAGGCCCTGGTGACTTGAAGACATGTAACCTGTCTAAGTAATTTTTGACTTGTTCTTTCCCTATTTTGGCCTCTAATCCTACCTCATTTTTGCTGCCATTCACTATGTTAGATGTCCAATTCCTACTAAACTTTTGGTGAAAACTGAAAAAAAAGGTCATTTAGCACTTCTGCCATTTCCACATTTTCTGTTATTGTTTTTCCTCCTCATTGTATAACAGGCCTATCTGTAACATGTGTATGTTAGAGGAGCAACTGTAATTAAAGAAACAGCTTCATTCAGTTTTAAATTCCAGAGGGGTTATTCTAAATGTGAATATTTTTTTAAAATGCTTTAATTTAAAAAAAAAATGCAGCTGTGCTTTGTTCACCTGATTTTTTGAATTTTCTCTTCACCACAGCTACTAAGTTCAGCTCTATCTAATCTTTGTTTTTTAAAAGAAGAGCTAGAGTGTACATTTGTGGTGAAACTATTCCAGAATCACCCCAGGGTAGGCTCCAAGCCATAGGGTACACACCTTTCCTACCTATTCATGAACCAGGCTAAGTCAGTTTGACTGATTCACCATCTGACCACCAAGCAGATTATAAATCATGTAGGAAAATGTCAGCTGAAATGTTAGTGCAGCTTAAGGTCATTCACTGCATTTTCAATATTATGTCTGTATCATCTTTGGAGGTTTCCAGTCACAACTGAGTCACAAGGACCAAATGTTGATTCCTTTTTTTTTTTTAAATCAGTTTTTATTTAAGTTGTTACAACTGTACATGATAAATCACATAATAATGTTAGCTTTTGGGGCTGCTTTGCATAGTCAGGTCAGTGTACTGAGTGTGTGTGGGGGAGACCAGTTCTTCCCCCCCAGTTTTAGTATTTTAAATTGTAATATAGTCATAATTATTTATGGGGAAGATTTACAGAGATACAAAGGTCAGTTTTGATGTGATGAAATGGAAATTGGGTGTCTGCTCCAATTTGTGCTTTTGAAAATCTCCCACATGTTACAGCAATGCCCAGAGAGCGCAGTCATGGGCAGGGCCCCTTTATGCTGTAGAAACATTAATGAAGAGATGGTTCAGGCCCTGTAGAAATGCTGTGTTGGATCCTTACACATACTAGAGGAAGAGAACCCAGGAAGACAACTAAAAATGCATTTGCCTGGTGGTGTCCATCGTTCCTCTAGAGAGTTTGAACTCTCCACAAATTTAATTGTGTTACAGAGGCAGTTGCAGTGTTTCTTTAAAACAGGGGTGGCCAAATTTTTTGGCCTGAGGGCCACATCGGGGTTGAAAAACTGTATGGAGGGCTCCAAACAGGCTGCCCCCGTCCCCTATCCGACCCCCTCCCACTTCTGCCCCCTGACTGCTGCCCTCCTGACTGACCTATCCAACCTCCCCACTCCTTTTCCCCTGACAGCCCCCTCCCGAGACCCCCCCGACCCTAACTGCCCCCCCAGGAACCCACCCCCTATCCAACCCCCCCCCCCCGCTCCCTGTCCCCTGACTGCCCCAACCCCTATCCACACCTCCGCCCCCTGACAGGCCTCCTGGGACTCCCACACCCTACTCAACTTCCCCTGTTCACCGTTCCCTGACTGCCCCGCCCCCTATCACATCCCCGCCCCCTGACAGCCCCCCAGGACTCCCACGCCTATCCAACCCACCCTGTTCCCCATTTCCTGACCTTGCCGCAAACCTCCACCCCATCCAACTGCCCTCTGCTCCCTGTCTCGTGACTGCCCCCCGGGACCCCCTGCCCCTTATCCAAGTCCCCGCCCCAGCCCCCTTACCATGCCGCTTAGAGCAACATGTCTGGCAGCCGTGCATCCTGGCCAGAGCCAGACACGCTGCCACGCTGCCCTGCATGAGCAGGCAGCCCCACCACCCAGAGCACTGCTCATGAGGCAGCATGGCTGCAGAGGAGGGGAGACAGCGGGGGAGGGGCCGGGGACTAGCCTCCTGGGCAGGGGCTCAGGGGACGGGCAGGACGGTCCCATGGGCCACATGTGGCCCGTGGGCCGTAGTTTGCCCACCTCTGGTTAGAATGTCCTAAAAGCTATCCAGCTGTAATAATTCCATTTTAATACTGTCTTTGATGACTAAAAGATACTGATTGGTTCGTGGTGGACAAATCAAAAAAAGTTTCCATTTTACTTATGGTATTCAATCTGAATTAACCTATTGCTTTTGTGTTGTTCACAGTAGAACATGCCCTTCTAAAAATAGGTAATGCAATAATATGAATCCTTTTATCTCATGACTATCATTTGCATTCAGTAGTATGCCCAGCATTAATATTAAGCAGCGTAATGAAATTATAGTCATGCTAACATTTTTAGAAATTTTGACTTTTCAATGAGGTAACCATATTCATTGATTACAATTAAATTTTTCTAGACCATCTATTTTTCATAGTGCTTGCAATTTACATGCTATCCCCCGTTAACCTCCTGACAGAGTAGATTTAGCTTTAGCAACTAGTACAATATTCTCAGATTCCAGGTCAGTAACTTCAGCTGTTTGTGTAGGGGAAGCCTGGTGTTCTCATGCATGAGAGTTTGGCAGTGTTCCTTTTTTTAGTGAGTTCTGGTCCCAATTGTTTCTGCAGATGAAGCCTGAGATTGCTCTCAGGACTATGGCATGAGGTTTCAGATTGTTAAAAAAAATTTCTAGTCCCATATTGTCATTCTGTTTTGTTTGTGATCTGAGTCCACAATTGCCTTTTCAGTAACTAAAACCAAGGCACTTTAAATATTGGGCTAACTGTTAATGATGCGTGGTCCTCAAAAAGTTCAGTAGTTTGGTTTCAAGAAGCAATAAAGAGTTGATATTGAACCTCTTGAATCTACAAAATTGGGTTGGAAATCTCACAACACTGGCCTTTCCCTAAACATCTTACACATTCTGTTTCCAGCTCTGTCCAAATGCAGCTAGTGAACCACTTTCCAGTTATCAAATTACCACAAGCCCCCTTCAACGCTGGGGAAGGTTTGGTTTGACTTTCATTCAGGTTTTGGGAAAAGGTCAGGTTTGTTCATATTTTATTTGAAAGGGTTCAGCTATCTCTAGCTCTCATCCACTTTTGCCTGGTCAGGATGAAGGAAGATATATTAACTTCATTTTTAAATACAATTTCTCAATTTCTATAACAATTAGAATTAGAAGCCAAGGAGCAATATTTGTGTATAGATCTGAACCATCCCAAGTTCAGGGGAGTTGAGATATGCCTGGTTTTGGTTCAATCTGTTGAAGAGACAGAGGTCAGCAGAAAAACTTGGATCTGAACTTTCATAAAATTAAGGGAAGGTGTTCTGACTTGGGGTGTTGGACTTGCCCTCTCTAACCAGGTTAGTATAAGTGCCATCCACGTGAATGTTGTGTGTAGGAGGTGCTTGGAATATCTGACTTTCAGGAAATGGGGTGCACCAACCCTCTGAAAATCAGGCTCCTTTAAGATGTTTGAACTTGTACTTCTGAAATCACTAGTCACTCTTGAAAATTTTGTCTTGTTAATCATTATCATTCTGCTAAAACAGGACAATTTCTTTTTCATTAAAATGTATGTTTACAAGTGGCAAGGTGATCTTCCCTTCTGTTTACCAGTACAATAAACTGCCTTTCTGCCTGCCATTGGGAATAAAAGAAGAAAATGAAGCTGAAAACATGTATGGAGTGAGTTAATGGCTCAGTTTTCACCTGCAGACTGTACTTTTAGTGGACCCTTTGCTTTGGAGTTAATGTTTCATTCCCCAGTAGACTCTTGCTCAAATTAGAAAACACAACAGTAAAACAGCTGTGTGCAAATTGTGCATGATTACACGTTACTGTTTGTAACGGATGAATGGCATAGGCTGCAAAATGAATGCCCTTGTAGAATGTGGTGTTCCTGGATGGTAGCTGAGATCATTGACAGAGACATATCAACAAGAGAAGAAATTCAAGCACCATTTTTACCTTGGTAACACAAAATTACCAATTAAATTGCCTTTGAATATGTCTCTGTAAACATTCAGATCCATTATTGTAAAGAAATAAATTGATAAGGACATTGGAAAACAGATATTTGATAAAAAGCTACTACTTATTCCCCAAATCTGGAAGGACTTGTTTTAGCAATCCATTGATCATTGGATATATTCCATTGTTACGACTAACAAAATTGGTGAGACAGGTACCATCATAATAGGCTAGAGTGTTTTTTGTAATGCAGTAAATAATTGCTTTAATTAAAATTAATTAGAGGTCATTAAATATTTGGGAATATGTTCAGCATGTTCAACTTCAACTTCAAATATGTACCTTGATGTTTTTCCTTTAATTATGAAGCATCTGTGTGTGGGGGGCAGATGGGGAGGGAGATGCTTCACAGTTACAGTGTTTCCCCGGGGAGAACTGAACTGTAAAACAAGGGCTTCACCTGTATGGTGGAATTCTGGGAAAGAGGGTATGTTTAAGCAACTGAGCTATCTTGGGGTTCAGTGCTGGTCCTCGGGGCCTAAGGATGGTGGGCTGAGACGCTCCATTTCCAGGTAGGGATAGCAGACTGAGAGCTAGTACCCAGGAAATGCGCCAGTGAGACTGAGGGAGGTAACCATGTTGCAACCTGAGGAGGCTCTAAAAAATTAAAACACTCAAGGTTCCAGGGATATGGAGGGATGGATTCCCCTCACAGCAATCCTATGGGTGACTGAAAGGAAGTGTCTATCCGGATCTGTCACAAGTTGCTAAAAGTCTTAGTTCCAATAATTAGTTATATCTTAAAAAGAATAAATAACCAGCATGTGCTGAGAGCTCCATGTACATTTGGGAACATATAGTGAAAAAAGTTCTGTTGGATACACAGAGCCATCACTACAGCTGGTGGAAAATGCTGTTTCATTGAAATTAACATTTCATAAGAATGTGGTTTTTTGGCAAAATTTTTGACAATTTTTTTTTAAACCATTTGAATAGAAATGGGTGTTTCATTTCAACTTTTTCTTTTTTCGTGATCCCCCCCCCCACTTTGTTTCGTTTCAACTTTTAATTTTTAAAATCGTTTAAAATTAATTTTAACATATGACGTTTACATCAGAACATTTTGGCATTATGGAGGTGAATTGTTTTGGAATTTTCATTCCATTGTAAACATTTACTTTTTGTTGCTCTTTCGGAATTTGTCAGAATTTCCCACAGCACAGAAATTCCATTTTTTGACCAACTCTAGCCACAGCCAGTGAGTGCTTTAAAACTATGGTAAGCAGCAAATCCTTGAAGCCTCAGTGACGAGTCTTACAGGGAGACAGTGTAAAGATGTTAAAATAGGTGATGATCAAGCAGTGGAGTACCCATAAGGATATAGGCATCTGCGCTCTGTGAGAGCTGCATTCCGGATGTGACTTAACCAGGGACTCCTGTAAGTAGAAAAGTAACAAAAATGAGTCTTGAGGAAAGCAGAGGGGCAAATTTGTGAAACCAGCATTCTGATGAAGCGGAATGGCATAGAAATAGCATTTCCATTTTAGAAAATCTCTATTCCCTCTTGACAGAGTCTGTTAGCCAGTACCTTCTTTCTGTTCTTCCTGTCACATCAAGAGCCTTCCAATACAAGTACACAGCTCCTGTGGGGAAAGTCTAGTGGCGACAGTGCTGAAATGCCATATGTGAAAATGATATAAAATCAAATTTAAGCAGAACAAAACAAACTACGATTGTTACCTCATGCAGTGCAGTAAATGAAAAGACAGTTAAAATGTATGAATTAGTCCCCAAACTCTCTTCTTATTGTGAAAGCACTGTCCTGGCTTTGACTCAACATGCTCGGACTTTTGGGTCCTAAAAGCAATGAATATTAGAGGGAGAGAATCTGATTTTGCTTTAGAGATGAGGCTATTGTCTGGCTATGCCAAAAGAATGACAGGAGATATTAGATATGGGTTTAGTCAGGCTGCAACTTTATGATTAGATGTCTGGGACTAACCTGACGATAAAATGTGCAGTGCAGGTGAAACCCCCACAATTAACCAGGGGGGTGGAGGGGTGAGTGCTTTTACCAGCCCCCTCTCCTTTTTGTTCATGTCCCTCCAGCAGATCTACTGCTGGGAACCTCCAATTCCAGGGGGAGTGGGGAGCTTCCAGCAGCTCCCCCACCTTTTCATCCAGGTCCCTCCAGCAATTTCTTTGTTGGGACCTTCCCCACAATTAACCGTGTGTGTGTGTGTATGTGTGTTACCAGCCCCCACCCCCTTTCCGTTCATGTTCCTCCAGCAGATCCACTGCCGGGAACCTCCAATTCCAGCCAATTCCGGGGAAGGGAGGCAGGTCCATAGTGAATAATTTTTACACATTTCCCGCTCTCCCGATGTTTATAAACTGAATAAAAGAAGTTGATATTCTTGAATTAATTTGCTATTCAAAATATTTGTTAAATAGCTCCTGTGAATAATTTCTGGACTGCAGATTTGTATTTCTGGACTGTAGATTGTGTTGAGAGTGCTTAATAGTAACAATAACAAATGGGAGAAATTGGCTATTGTTGAATGGACATATAGGTCACATGATATTTCTTTCTGCTTCCTTACTGCATGAGTATAATACTTTTAGAGTCAGGTTTCTGAGTGCAAAAGCTCACAAATACAAATGCAAAATTCACTCTCTGAGAATACAGTATTCTTTAATATTTGCTTTAATGGCCTCATTAAGAAGAGAATAGGTGTCTGAAAACCTTTTTGCCTGTCAACTAACTGTCTAGAACTGTGATTCTCTGACTTTTCCAGACAGCTCCCCTAACCCACTGGATTCCCCCTTTTTTGTTTCTCAGGCCTGATGGTTGAAGTTTACGAAGCCACAACAGTCTCCCTGTGACCACTATACTATGTCTGAGTGCAGCTTGGCATAGTGGAAAATTTGGCCCTTTGCCCAGTCCTAGGTATTTTAACATGTATGATTCCCAGCATGCAACAGTAAGCTGTTTAACTCAAGTTATTCTGTTCCTGGTGATTAGAACAATGTGTAAAATGGAACCTTATTTTTTTCCTGTCACTAAAATGATTTATAATTGAGACAAAACACTGGAAAATATGTTGAAATCAGGAGCTACTGTGATTTAATGTGGATTTCATTTGCTGTATACTGAGATTACTGGACTGGTAGCCTTCTTTGTGTTTAGCAACTGAAGAGTAAGTGGTAAGTGATATTTTAAAAGCATAGGAGAGAGCTTACAAAATTGATTCATGTAGAAAACTATTAGTTAAAAAGATAAATTGTACAAATAATGTTCTTGTAATGTTATCCTTACAATACCCATCATTGCTGAATCAGTAGAGTGCTCTTTTTGAAAAGAATGTTTCTGTAGTAATCCAATAAATTACACCAAAATATTATTGTAATTTATCAAGTGATTAAATTAGAGCCTGGGAATTTATTATACTTTTAATATATTTTTCTCCTTGGACCAAAATACATTTTACAGCCTCACATTTAGCACTTTTTCTACTGAGTAATCAATATTGACTTTTTCTATCATATATTAGTTTACCATTTATTTACTTCTTTTGCATAAGACAGAAATGCTAATGTAGTATATAAATAAGCCATATTTTCCAGCTTCAAGAAATATTATTAGCATAATTATCTTTCCAAATTTCTCATGTGACAATAGGGAAGAATCACATCGGGGTGGTTGTGTTAACATTGAACAAAGCAATTTTTTTTAAAGAATAAAGAATATGGGTATAAATCTGCAATTAACACCAGGTGAAGATCTGGTCCTATATCTTTTCCCTCCTAACAACTTCAGTGAGCCTCTCTATTCAATGGATTTATGGATGTGACCTATTTTTTCATAACAGTCCCCACTGAGACCTATCACTATGTTTAATAATGAGCTCTATTACACCATTTTTCTCCATTGTAGCCACTTCTTCCTTCACCTTGGAAAGCTGCAGAACTGGTAGTTTTGTCATCCTCTAGGCGGGGCTGAAATCATAAGGCATGACCCTACGGTCTTCACTGGTTCTCTTTTAAGCAGGCTGTTTTCCACTGAACACTTCCTCTGTGTCTTAGGAAAATCCATCTGACTCACTGTAGGAAATTACCTGTGGTGGCCCAATTAATGACCACAATTTCAAATGCATATCATGTAGGTTGTATGTTCTTTGAATGATCCAAGTATTTTTTCTCTCATACCAGTCCTCTTTGGGTTTCTCTCCCAAAATATTTCTTTATAAAATCAGTTTACCTCTTTTAATTTAACATCATTGCAGATCTCAAGATTGCTAGACCAGTCTGGTAGTTGAATCCTGCATTTGGATACAGACTCCAGTGAAATAGGCATCAGTCATCTTGGCATGGACTAACAAAGCAATTCCGTCGCTTTGATAGGCACAGTCCCAATAGACTGCCTTTCCTTACTTGCTTCCACTGACTGGGCAAATCTCATATGCCCTGTGAATGTGAACTCTGTGGTCTTAAGAGGTGTTTTGTTTTTGTTTTTTACATGGTGCTTCTCTTTTCCCAATGAGAATTTTACTTCTTTTTGATCTCCGCTTCTCTACTTCTACTAAGCTAGGTGACCTGCATTTCTGTTAGTTGAGACTACAGTGCCAATTGCATTTGCTCATCCAAAGTTAGTTCAATAATCACCTGTAATTTTTTTGAAAGTTCCTTGTTTTAAATCCCCAGTTACTAGGCAGTCTCTTCTGTGTACTTTTCTGAGACCAAAGTTACTATGTCCTGCTTGTTCCTTCACCCTTTGACTATTAACATTCTCTTTATTAATGAAATGCTCAGACTGAAGAATTTATGACAGTTATTCTTACCTCTTGTGTCAGTGAAGGCACATGATTGGTAAATATGATTGGCTTGACTCCCCACTTCAGAAATAGATGTACTTTGCTTCTCTTTGTTAAGTTTTGTTGTGGTTCAGATTCTGGTAAAAAGTACTTTTAACTCAGCCATCCTATATAGTTTATCAAATTAAAATATTGAGGAGGATTGAACTTTGGTCTCATGAGAGATTGTGTTACCTTATGGATAGAGCACTGGCCTGGGATGTAGGAAACCTTGGTTCTGTTCCCAGCTCTGTTACTGGCCTGCTGGGTTACACTGAGCCGTCATTTTAACTCTGTGCTTCAGTTTATATACCTCCTTTATAAAGCGTTTTGAAATCTACTGATGAAAAGCACTGTATAAGGGCAATGTGGTAGTTTCTGTTCCTTTTATTTATGATTGTACAGAATGAGCGAGCTTCCTATCCCATATTTGACAGTGGAAGAAAGTGACTATAATTTAATTACACTGGGAAAACAAACATTATTAGACTAAGTAAAACAGTGTTATCCCTAAAGCTAATTTTTGTGTCTCTGTTTCACTGTAGAGTTTCTGATTCGAGACCTTCCTTACCCGTCTTCTGCCTGGCTTGTCTGCTACATTTTAAAACTAACATATAATCATATCATCTTCCTCTAACTTTCAAAACAGAGCCAAATTTCAGAGGTACACCTGCTTAAACCAATGGCAAGTTTGTCCATAAATGTTTGTTTAACCACATTGTCTTTTAGATTGTAATTTGTTTTGCTGTGTTTCTCTACATGATATAATACATTTAAATTTTTTTATTTAAGAAGGGGGATAAAATTAATGATGCTTCAAAAAAGGATTAAATGCAAAGTCCCTTTAAAATCATTTTATTTATATATTTGGTTACACTATCATTAAAAGCAATGTATTGATAAAATGAAAAATTTTGGTGAATAGAGAAGAGATTAAACAAAAAACCAACATTATTTTTTAAGAATTGAACTTGGCACTCTAGATTATTTCAGAGGAAACATCCATTGAAGATCTAGACAATTCAACAAAGAAATAGCTTTAAAAGTTTAAAAAGTGATATATGGTATATAGTGTCTGTCATTCAGAGAGTAAAAAGCAGCCAAGATTAGAAAAAAACAAACCAAAAATCCTTCAGACTCAGGAACGGATCAATTCAATAATTTATCCACAAAGCCATTCAAATTATCATATGTCAAGTTCCCTTTTTTACTGCTTACTTGTTATATAAGCAGTGTTTTGGCATCATCATATTAAAAAGGTATTCTCATTAATCACGATGCTCAACTTTGACAGAAACAATACTGAAGCTGTAATTCCAAGAGAAATAAACTCAGCTCTTAAATTTGCTAGTATTTTTTTATGCTCTGATTGTTTTGCTTCAGCATTGTTGGGAACTATAATTCCCTCCCTCTCCCTACCCTTCTCAGGAGATCAAAGTACCTTTAGGCTTCCCAATTGCCTGCATAATTCTTAGTCCAAAATACTCACAAAAGTAAGAATTAAAGTTCTACAAATGATTGATGATGCAAGGCAGTTGGAGCTGTGTTTGTGATAGGTATTCTGAAACATTTGAAGATTTGACAAGCAGGGATGAACTTTAGCTCCAGGATAGATATTTTACCACAAGAGTCAGTTTTAGAATTTTAAGGAAAACCTAGGACTTGCATATTACAGCCCATAACATGGTTCTCCATAACACTGATTTTTCAATTGAGCTTAATTATTACACCAAGTTTTACTACTGCTGGTCAGAACCTAGAATTCCAATTCCATGCAAAGTTCTGAAATTAAAAAACAAAACAAAACTGTTCATGCAGTGGAACCAAAACTCAAATTTTTGACATTTCCTGCAGAGTAGGGGAGTCCAAAATTTTTATGTTGAACAGTCAGAACAATGAGGCTCCCCAAGATGCTTGGAGCTCTGGCTGCCACGCCTGCAGGCTACTGAGAAGCCGAGGGTGTAGCAGACCTGATAAACCAGAGCTGCCAGGCTACCAATAGCCTGGAAGCTCTTAGAGCCTCAGCTTGAGCTGGGCCTCCCAGAGTGCCCAGGGTCCTAGCTCTTTGGCAGGCTGTAAGGCACGTGAACTGGTAGGGAACGACTGGAAGATTTGACAAAACTCACATGTTCCTGCAAAATGTTTTCATTTACATAAATTAGTGTTTTCCATTCACCCATGTGCACAGAGCCGGCACAAGGAACATGCACAATTTAAGATCTCAAATTAAGCCTCAGTGGGGAATTAGGTGGTATATAGGCCATGCGATTCCACCCTACACAGGATGAATTTCACCCCCGATGGCTAATCTTTGAATGATAAAAAAATGAATTTAGGATCGATAGACTCAAATAAAGACTGTGGGTCTCATATGGCCAAACAAACAAAAAGCTCCTCCTTAATTTAGTTTTAAAAATAGTTCTGATGGGGTTGTGACAAGAGGATCATAACTTTCCAGTGGCTTTTACAGCATCAAAAGTAGCTCCAGTGAAGGGAGACTGCAGGGAGAAACAGGGAATCCCTTCTTTCAACTGCATCTATCCAGGAACAGCTCCTGATAAATATTCATCCATGATTAATCCTACCTCAGTTTTTTAGATTCCTTATGAGTCAGCTGAAAATATGTGTATGTTGGTGTATTATTGCATATAAATATATATGAAATCATATTAGCTGTTGGTGTACCAAATACACATCTATTCAGGGTAGGCTGTGCCACCAGGAAAGGTAGAGTAAAATCTCTCTTCTTTCCTGTAAGAAACAGCCACCAATTTCCCTTCCCCTTCCACCACCAGTTTACGGCAATGACCTGCCCAAGTTAATAATAGAGTGCACACTTCAGAACCCTGAGAGGAAGAGTGCCTTCTCTGGCACTGCATATGGGGTAAGGGGGGAGCTAGAGTCATCAGCAGTTTATGAATTTGTCTTCAACAAATGAAGAAAAGAATTCTGAATACTTAATAAGGAAGGAAAACCGTTTTAACATACCAACAGATACAGGGCAGATCCGGGTATACTTGGGTGGGGGGAATGGAACCTATGCAAATTGGTCAGTCCAAGTAACGTGCATCTTAGAATGTTAAAGGAGCTAGCAAACACGTTTATGCAGGCAGACACTTGAACCCATGTATAGGCCCACTGGCCATGTCTGCAGTGGGAAAGTGTCATGTTAGTATATGTTAACTAATCTGTTTTAACTCTTGCACTTTTGCAGTTATTGTAGATAAGTACAGTTGTGTATAGAAACATGGTAGCTGCTGAATGTTCACACGTTTTCATAACACGATTTGTCCCAGTCTATACGAGGTGCTAAGACCCCCATCCTATAAACATTTATGCACCAACTTAACTTGGCACACTGCAAGTAGTGTATTGAAGTCAATGGGACACTGCTTGCAGTGTGTAATTTTTAATGGTCACTGATCACATAGTGCTTAAGGTGTTTGCAAGAGCTTTGCTTTATTCTGTGTTTGAGTCAAACTGGCTATACATAGAAAAAGAGCTTCACAGTCCCCTGCCCAATCTCCTTCTCTTGGAAGCTCTGCCTTACAGGCACCAGCCCCTTATACCAAAGTTAAGCATCTGTGAAAGCATGTGATCTTTCCAGGGTCATGGCCTTAGTCATATTTAACATCATCTTAGATAAAATGTATTAACTATCTTTCTAATATTAAATCTTTTCCCAGTATAGACATAACCATAGATGTGGGGCTTACTGTACAGTTGAGAATTGCTCTGAAAAATCATTGACAATAGTGGCTGTACTAAAAGTCTGCAGGAAAGAGATTGTAAAAATCATGTTGAAAAGGAGGAGAAAAAGTGATCCTGACAGTTAATCTCCCATAAATCTAATTTCTGTCTTCTAGAAAAATAATGGAACAAATATTAAAAAGAGCAGTGAACATGTGGGCTTAGATTCTGCTCAGCTCAGACTCTGGTATGTGGAAGGGAAAGGAAAAAATGGTAAGGACTCTCCCATTAGTATTTTCTCCTCTTCAGGGACCAGGCATGATGGACATTGTGCATTCAGATATCATGTCTCCAGAAGTTCCTACTGGGGCAGTTGCTTATACATTACCCCTAATGCAGGGCTGTACATTCAAGGTGCATTCTCTGGACCATAGAGGGTAATGGAACTATTAGCTAAAGCAGCATAAATTTATAAGATTAATCTTGCCAAGCTAATTTGATTGTTTTTTAAAACAGAATTATATATAGTTGGCAAGTGGAAGATAGATGTAATCTAGATTTGGATATTCGTAAAGATCAAAAAATTAATCCAGATACCTTTAGAATTTTTAGGAACATTGTCAATTATAATTGTCTGACAGACATGAAAAACAGGGTAAAATATATGGTAATATATCCCACTGTGGGAAGGTATTTAGCAAGGTGCAGCAGGGATTGGCGTTCGGTCTGCTTTTGTTAGACATCTTCATTAACTATCTGAAAGAAGGAGAAACAGTAACCTATTGAAATTGAGGAATTTAGCTGGAGTTGCATATGCCAAGTAGGACAAAGAAGTAAAAGAAAGGGACCTAAAGAAGTTGTGAATGTGGATCCAACATAACAAACTGAGATTCCTCTTGGAAAACGTGAAGTCAATTCAATTAATAAAATAATCTGAAACACATTTATTCAATGGGCAGGAGGGACCGTGGCAGCAGTGTTTTAAAAGAAACCTGGGAAATAATGATAGTGGAAGGTAAATGGCACATAAATGTACAAAGTGATATGGCAGCAAAAAAAGCAATGTACTTTAAGGGCAGATTCATGTAAAATGCCCCACACATTTAAAGGCACTTAATGTTAATGTTTTAATCTATGTAATCATGCACAAACAAAGCTAGGAGGCAATAGGCCATTCTTTAGGACTCTGTGTCAGCATCTTGAATATTGCATACCTTTTTTTGTACCACATTTGACAAATTAGAGGAAGTTCAGAGAAGAATGACAAACATGAGCAGCACTGGTGGAACTGACATATGAGGAAAGTTTGAAGAGCTTAATACAGAGAGTTTATCTAGGCAATGACTTAAGGAGAAAATAAGTCTATGTATATTTGAAGGGTACAAACATGAAGGAGGGAGAGGAATTACTTAGGGCTTGTCTACACTACTGCATGGAGTTGATCTAAGATATGCAACCTCAGCTACTTGAATAGCGTAGCTGAAGTTGACATACTTAGATTTACTTACTGTGGTGTCTTCACTGCGGTAAGTCGACAGTTGATGCTCTCCCATCCACTCTGCTTGCGCTCCTCATTCTGGTGGAGTACCGGGGTGGACAAGAGAGCACTCAGCCGTCGATTTATCGCGTCTATACTAGATGTGATAAATTGACCCCCGCTGCATTGATCGCTGCCCGCTGATCCGGCGGATAGTGTAGACAAGCCCTTAGTTTGTGGTACATGGATGTACAAACTTGAAGTGATAGGATGAAATTAAGAAAGGGCAAATGTAGGATGAATATCATGAAAACCTGACAGTGATAAGAATTGGGCTGTGGAATATTCTCATGAAATACATCTGATTGACAGAAGAATAGATATATTGACAATGCATGCATCCCTTTGCACTGCCCGATTGGTGACCCCAATTCAGGAACACATCTCTCTTCAAGAAAGCACTAAACACATACTTATATCCCATTTAAGGCAATGGGATTTAATCATATGCTTAAGTGCTTTTCAGGATCAGGGCCTGTTTAACTCTCCCTATTTTGGAAGTACCATCTCTAGGGTTGTTCAGACCTTTACTCAACTTGTCCAGTATCTCATTTCTCAGAGGCTATTTAATAACTTTGAGATGCTAATACTGTTATTATTAACAGGGGCTGGATCTGAACTGGTGACTTTGAAGTGAATGCTTTCACTCTATTACTAATCTCCTGAGGCAAAGAGTGCCCAAAAATATGTGCCTCTAACAATTATCTCCAAAAATATTCACTGTAAAACTGCTTTGAACCATAATGAATAAGAGTTTTAAAACAAACCAAAAAATATTTACCTTTTCTTTTACTGATGAATTTGGCCCTAGGATTCTTCCAGGTAATCTCGGAAATATGGTCCTTCTATAATAGTATGGTAGCTCAGTGTCAGGAATAGTAAACCATTTTGAGAGGAAAAATATAAATAAGTTCCACCAGAGATTAGAGAGTAGAACTTGTGCTTAAATCAAGATATGAAGCAATGTCAGCTCCCAAAACTAGACTTTCAGTCTTGAAGACAGTGGTACTTTACAGCCTAAATCCTTCAGGTTCTCTTATCTGTTAGATTAAAAAACATTAGACTTCAAGTGGGGGAAAAAAAGAAAAACTGAAAGGAGTGTCATTTCTTGCCAAGATCATTCACACTATTTTTTTCTAAATAATTTGAACTTTCTTCTATTTTAACAACTGACCGATTTTGAGAAAGTCCTCTTTTTCTGATGCTTTACTTTAAACAAATGAAATCCCAAATATTGGAACTTTCACGGCACTGTATTGTTTACGGCATGGAATTTTTAAGTGTTTGAGATTAATGGGCTGAAGTCAGTCAGAGGAAATATTGATGTTCTTGTGCAGTCTTTGCTCTAAATCTGTAAAAACGTTTTCATTTGTTTTTTCCTCCCTCTCTTTCTCGCCGTGCTTGATATTTCCTTCATATTTTCTTTTTTCCATGCACCATATAGCCTTTCCATTGCACTTTGTCAACTATCACAATTTTATTGCAAGTCTCATGATATTTTATGGGTCTTTTTTTAAAGCCTCAGCTCCTGGAGTCAAGTGAATGCCTGAGAATGTCAGCTTTCATTAGAAAAACAAGGTACGTTTATAGGTCATACAGTTGTGGATAAAATCTTGTAATATGAGACCTAATGGCTTGGAATCCAGAAAGAAAGTTAAAAGAATTTCATTTTTTTTAATCCCATCATTTTTAATCTAATCTTATGACTTTTTGGGGCATGACTTTTGATTTTTGAAGGCTTGTATGCTGGAAATACTGTGTTATGAACACAGATTTACTGGTCAAATTTTAAAATGGCCTCTAAATGTGTATATCACATTGGTAAGCACACATTTCACTTTTTGAGTGCTTAAGGTTTAATGTCCCTCAAAGCTTGGATGTGTGTGAACACACAACATGTATGTGTGCACAAATCAGGCACATAAGGGTCTGATTTTCTTAACTATTCATGTGCAGATAATTGTGCACCTTTTTTGCACAGATAGGTATTGAACTAGTGATTTGCACTTACCCAAAACGGTTGTGTTCTCACCATTGCACTCACTTTTGCATGCAATTATGTGTGCATTCTGTGATCAGAATTTAAAATCACACCATAATATTAATCTACCTATTTTGTATGCATGGATGCAAATATGAATTTTCATGGGCACAGAAGTTACATGCCCCAAAATTGTGCACATGATTTTAAATATCTGACATAAAAGTATTTAAAACAAAATTATGGTTTTCTTGGAGTTAAGAATTTGTCAATAATGTAAAAAGAAAAGGAGGACTTGTGGCACCTTAGAGACTAACAAATTTATTTGAGCATAATCTTTCGTGAGCTACAGCTCACTTCATCGGATGCATCCGATGTTCCGATGAAGTGAGCTGTAGCTCACGAAAGCTTATGCTCAAATAAATCGGTTAGTCTCTAAGGTGCCACAAATCCTCCTTTTCTTTTTGCGGATACAGACTAACATGGCTGCTACTCTGAAACCTGTCAGTAATGTAAGCATCTGGTTAGGGTATAAGAGTTTATGTATTGGAAAAATATTTGATTATGGATATTTCCCAAGCCCCCATTGACACAATTGGCTTGATCGTAAGCCTACTGAAGTCAAGAGTCTTTCAAATGATCTGAGTGGGCTTTGAATCTGGCTTTGTACACTTTATGGGCTATTTCAATGTACAGTCACACTCCAGTACATTCCTTCATGCTCCTAGTATGGCATGGTCAGTTTTAACCAGAAAAGGCCAGAAGCCTAAATATAAAGACTAAAATATGTAGTTGTAAGACTCACTGGAATCAAAGGTTTAACTCCTCCAAGCTAGACTCAGCTCTTCATCCTTCCATGGTAGATAGGTTTCTTTCAGCAAAGCGCACAAAGGCAGGTATATTGTGAGAGTTCAGTCATCATTCATGCCCTCGGTACATGGCTATGTATCATTTAGCTCCTTATTCGTTGCACAAGCCTTGTGCCTACTCTTTCTCTGGTGTAAATTTCACCCATTATAGACCAACACAATGTAACAAGCTATGCTGAGTTACAGTACATGTTCAAGAAATGTATTTTGATTTTATAAACATACCATTGAGATGGGATTTTAAAGTGGTTTGGGTTTCATTGCTGAAAATTGGCTTTTGGCTTTTTTCTGTAGCAGGTTACCGGAAGAAAGTTAATGATGTCAGTTTTCACCAGGAGCACCGAAAACCCCAGTGTTCTAGTCTGCACTCCCTCTTCTTACTGAAGCCAATTCTAATGGGTAACGTATATCACTGACCCATATTTATTTTACATCTTTGAGCTACCAGATTTGAGAACATAGTCATCCTAGCAATTATAATATAGTTACAAATAGCTCCAGGTGTGCAATGGGTTACTTTCCCCACCCAATCAAGGAGGTAGACCAACCTGGAAAATAGCATCCAATGGTTCTCACACTTGAGTGTTCATAATGTTCCTTTTCTTGTTTGTTTTGAGAGAGAAAGTGGCAGATATGGGACTTGATTAATAAAGAATTAAAGGAGTGTAATATAATTAATGCCAATCAATATGGGTTTATGGAAAATAGATTCTGTCAAACTAACTTGATACCTTTTGTTGATGAGATTACAAGTTTGCTTAATAAATGTCATGGTGCTGATATGGTATACTTAGACTTCTGTGAGGCATTTGACTTGGAATCACACAACATTTTGATTAAAAAACCTAGAATAATACAGAATATGTCCCTGCGGCCCTGGAGGACCAGGAGCAGAGGGCTCCGCTTGCTGCCTTCGCCTGTGGGTACGTCCCCTGAAGTTCCCATTGGCTGTAGTTCCCTGTTCCCGGCCAATGAGAGCTGTGAGGGTGGCAATCCCTGGGGCCATAGTTTGCCCACCCTTGGTCTAACCTATGGAAACAGGGTTCCACTGGGAAGTCATTCCACCTCATTTGCTTTAGAACAATTAGTATAATGAACTGTTTGTCTCTTCTTCTGAGTGTTTTGCTTATGTTCTATTAGTCATCATAGAGGGGAGCGTTGTTTTCTTTTGCAAATTGCATAATGTGACATCAAGTACATCCTGAACAGCAGTCACACTTTTAAAAAGAGCGAGTTGAAGGACACTACCAAATCTATAAATATATGGGAAGACCATTTTCAAGGTGTCAAAAATACATTTGGGGGTCCGGATTTACTAGTATGGTGTCCTGCAATAGAGGATGCTTCAGTGGGCAAATATAGACAAGACAGAAGAGTAAACTAGATGCTTGTAAGTGTTTTATCTGCTGTCACTTGCAGGAGGACAGCCATGAATTGAAATCATGTGTCACACTTGCAGTGGTGTCAGTTTGAGCATTAGAACTGAAGAGTAAAATGATCAGTCACATGTCTACCTATTGCACTATAATTCACCAGTGTTTGCTGATTAACTGACTGAGATGCAAGTACGTGCACTGTGGATAAATCTGAGACATTTGACAATCGTGAATCATGAAAATTATTTGTAAAAATCTCTACATCACAGCTGACTTGCATGTTCACACTTCAGGGCTATGTTGTAGGGAATTGAGGAAGTAGGGGCTCTAGAGCCTGTGCAGAGTCACAGAATTTGATGGAACTGGACTCTAGCAGATCCCCCTAAATCTGTGGGATTTCTGGGAAGAACGAAATCTTCTCAGGGAATGATCGGGTGGAAGCACCAGCAGAGAACTTTGAAGAGTTTTTCTCTTCTCTGGTACTCCACCATGAGGTTTTTGTTCTTTGTTTTTTCATGATTGGGATACTTCATAGCACACTTTAATTTTGAAGAGTGTAGTTTCCTTGGGTTTTAAGAGGGCGTTTTAAAACAGAATCTGATTTGGTAGCATGAGACTAACAATCGTGGTTTAGATAGAACTGTTTTCTTATAAGAAATTGTTTCATGTTACAGTGGGCATGTTTTACTGAGGCTATCGGTATTAAAGAGGGGAAGAGATGCTATTACTAATGACTACAGTTTCACAGGTATCACTAATGAGTCTAATATTTTCTAAACTGCTTTGTGAATTAATTCCACAGGGAAGATCTACAAACATAGGTTCAAGTGTGCATATGGCATTTGAAAGAGTAGCCAAAGCCAGGAAATAACATATAGGAATAAGATGTAATGCAGAGAAACTAAGTCTCCTGGTTTGTCACACGCATGGACATGAAGTTCACTGTTGAGTGAATTAGACAAAATGTGCATTGGGGCAAATTTTGGTTACTCTGCAGTGAAAAACTTAACTCAGTGGTTTTCAGCCTGTGGTCTGCAGACCCATGGGGGCCTGCAGACTATGTCTAAGACTATCAAAGGGGTCTGTACTTCCATTTGAAATATTTTAGGGGTCCACAAATGAAAAAAGGTTGAAAACCACTGGCTTAACTAATTGATTTTAGCATGAGTAAATTTGAGGCTTAAAAGGGAATATTCTAGAGAATGTGATGAAGGAAAAGGACCTGGTATTGATCCTGTTCTATGAAGCCATCACAACTTATCATATACTGGCATCTGTGTCTGTATTCCTTAGCCTTATTTGATTAGCCTTGTTTTATTGAGTCTTGAGGCCATCACTAATGAGCAAATGCAGTTAATAAAACCAATAAACTGAAACTTTCTGAGAGCAAGGGAGGGGATGTGTTAACACAACCAACCCATCTCTTAGTTATGGCAGCAAAGTGGCTAGACAAAGATTTTGAATATAACAATGAGAAATCCTTTTTAAACAAAGGGACTGCAATAGAATAATAGACTTTAAGGTCAGAAGGGACCATTATGATCGTCTAGTCTGACCTTCTGTACAACGCAGGCCACGGAATCTCATCCACCAACTCCTATAACAAACCCCTAACTTATGTCTGAGCTACTGAAGTCCTCAAGTCGTGGCTTAAAGACTTCCAGGTGCCAAGAATCCTCCAGCAAGTGACCCGTGCCCCACACTGCAGAGGAAGGCGAAAAACCCCCAGGGCCTCTGCCAATCTGCCCTAGGGGAAAATTCCTTCCCGACCCCAAATATAGTGATCAGCTAAACCCTGAGCATGTGGGCAAGACTCACCAGCCAGACACCCAGGAAAGAATTCTCTGTAGTAACTCAGATCCCACCCCATCTAACATCCCAGCATAGGCCATTGGGCATATCTACCGTTAATAGTCGAAGTCAATTAATTGCCAAAATTAGGCTATCCCATCATATCATCTCCTCCATAAACTTATCAAGCTTTGTCTTGAATCCAGATATGTCTTTTTCCCCCACTGCTTCCCTTGGAATGCTGTTCCAGAACTTCACTCCTCCGATAGTTAGAAACATTAGTCTAAACTTCCTAATGGCCAGTTTATATCCATTTGTTCTTGTGTTCACATTGGTACTGAGCTTAAATAATTCATCTCCTTCTCTGGTATTTATGCCTCTGATATATTTATAGATAGCAATCATATCTCCCCTCAACCTTCTTTTAGTTAGGCTAAACAAGCCAAGCTCTTTGAGTCTCCTTTTATAAGACAGGTTTTCCATTCCTCGGATCATCCTAGTAGCCCTTCTCTGTACCTCTTCCAGTTTGAATTCATCTTTCTTAAACATGGGAGACCAGAACTGCACACAATATTCCTGATGAGGTCTCACTAGTGCCTTGTATAACAGTACTAACACCTCCTTATCTCTACTGGAAATACCTCACCTGATGCATCCCAAGACCACATTAGTTTTTTTCACGGCCATATTACATTGGCGCACCATAGTCATCCTGTGACCAACCAATACTCCGAGTTCCTTCTCCTCCTCAGTTACTTCCAAGTAATGCGTCCCCAGTTTGTAACAGAAATTCTTGTTATTAATCCCTAAATGCATGACCTTACACTTCTCACTATTAAATTTCATCCTATTTCTATTACTCCAGTTTACAACATCATCCAGATCTTTCTGTATGATATCCCAGTCCTTCTCTGTATTGGCAATACCTCCCAGCTTTGTGTCATCCGCAAACTTTATTAGCACATTCCCACTTTTTGTGCCAAGGTCAGTAATAAAAAGATTAAATAAGATTGGTCCCAAAACCGATCCCTGAGGAACTCCACTAGTAACCTCCCTCCAGCCTGACAGTTCACCTTTCAGTGAGATCCTCTGTAGTCTCCCCTTTAACCAGTTCCTTATCCACCTTTCAGTTTTCATATTGGTTCCCATCTTTTCCAATTTAGCTAATAATTCTCCATGTAGAACCATATCAAATGCCTTCACTGAAATCGAGGTAAATTAGATCCACTGTGTTCCCTTTGTCTAAAAAATCTGTTACCTTCTCAAAAAAGGAGATCAGGTTGGTTTGACACGATCTACCTTTTGTAAAGCCATGTTGTATTTTGTCCCAATTACCAATGACTTCAATGTCCTTAACTACTTTCTCCTTCAAAATTTTTTCCAAGACCTTGCATACTATAGATGTCAAATTAACAGGCCTGTAATTACCTGGATCGCTTTTTTAACTTTCTCAAAAATAGGAACTATGTTCACAATTCTCCAGTCATATGGTACAACCTCTGAGTTTACAGATTGATTAAAAATTCTTGCTAATAGGCTTGCAATTTCATGTGCCAATTCCTTTAATATTCTTGGATGAAGATTTATCCTGGCCCCCCGATTTAATCCCATTAAGTGGTCCGAGTTTCGCTTCTACCTCGGATGTGGTAATATCTACCTCCATATCCTCATTCCCATTTGTCATTCTACCATTATCCCTAAGCTCCACATTAGCCTCATTAAAGACTGAGGCAAAGTATTTGTTTAGATATTGGGCCATGCCTAGATTATCCTTAACCTCCACTCCATCCTCAGTGTTAAGCGGTCTCTCTTCTTCTTTCTTTGTTTTTTTCTTATTTATATGGCTATAGAACCTTTTACTATTGATTTTAATTGCCTTTGCAAGGTCCAACTCTACATGGCTTTTGGCCTTTCTCACTTTATCCCGACATGTTCTGACCTCAGTAAGGTAGCTTTCCTTGCGAATCCCTCCCATCTTCCACTCCTTGTAGGCTTTCTGCTTTTTCTTAATCACCTCTCTGAGATGCTTGCTCATCCAGCTTGGTTTACAACTCCTGCCTATGAATTTTTTCCCCTTCTAAGTGCAGGCTTCTGATAGTTTTGGCAACTTTGACCTGAAGTAATCCCAGGCCTCTTCCGTCTTTAGATCCACACGTTTTTCAGTCCAATCCACTTCCCTAACTAATTTCCTTCATTTTTTAAAGTTAGCCTTTTTGAAATCAAAAACCCGAGACACAGATCTATTTTTGTTTATCTTTCCATTTAGTTTTAACTGAATTAGCTCATGATCGCTTTAACCAAGGTTGTCCCCTACAACCATTTCTTCTATGAGGTCCTCACTACTCACCAAAATCAAATCTAAAATGGCATCCCCTCTTGTCGGTTCAGCAACTGTCAAGAGTAACAAGAAGGGTTTCTTCAGGTATGTTGGCAACAAGAAGAAAGCCAAGGAAAGTGTGGGCCCCTTACTGAATGAGGGAGGCAACCTAGTGACAGAGGATGTGGAAAAAGCTAATGTACTCAATGCTTTTTTTGCCTCTGTTTTCACTAACAAGGTCAGCTCCCAGACTGCTGCGCTGGGCATCACAAAATGGGGAAGAGATGGCCAGCCCTCTGTAGAGATAGAGGTGGTTAGGGACTATTTAGAAAAGCTGGACGTGCACAAGTCCATGGGGCCGGACGAATTGCATCCGAGAGTGCTGAAGGAATTGGCGGCTGTGATTGCAGAGCCCTTGGCCATTATCTTTGAAAACTCGTGGCGAACGGGGGAAGTCCCGGATGACTGGAAAAAGGCTAATGTAGTGCCCATCTTTAAAAAAGGGAAGAAGGAGGATCCTGGGAACTACAGGCCAGTCAGCCTCACCTCAGTCCCTGGAAAAATCATGGAGCAGGTCCTCAAAGAATCAATCCTGAAGCACTTAGAGGAGAGGAAAGTGATCAGGAACAGTCAGCATGGATTCACCAAGGGAAGGTCATGCCTGACTAATCTAATCGCCTTTTATGATGAGATTACTGGTTCTGTGGATGAAGGGAAAGCAGTGGATGTTTTGTTTCTTGACTTTAGCAAAGCTTTTGACACGGTCTCCCACAGCATTCTTGTCAGCAAGTTAAGGAAGTATGGGCTGGATGAATGCACTATAAGGTGGGTAGAAAGCTGGCTAGATTGTCGGGCTCAACGGGTAGTGATCAATGGCTCCATGTCTAGTTGGCAGCCGGTGTCAAGTGGAGTGCCCCAGGGGTCGGTCCTGGGGCCGGTTTTGTTCAATATCTTCATAAATGATCTGGAGGATGGTGTGGATTGCACTCTCAGCAAATTTGCGGATGATACTAAACTGGGAGGAGTGGTAGATACGCTGGAGGGGAGGGATAGGATACAGAAGGACCTAGACAAATTGGAGGATTGGGCCAAAAGAAATCTGATGAGGTTCAATAAGGATAAGTGCAGGGTCCTGCACTTAGGACGGAAGAACCCAATGCACCGCTACAGACTAGGGACCGAATGGCTAGGCAGCAGTTCTGCGGAAAAGGACCTAGGGGTGACAGTGGACGAGAAGCTGGATATGAGTCAGCAGTGTGCCCTTGTTGCCAAGAAGGCCAATGGCATTTTGGGATGTATAAGTAGGGGCATAGCGAGCAGATCGAGGGACGTGATCGTTCCCCTCTATTCGACACTGGTGAGGCCTCATCTGGAGTACTGTGTCCAGTTTTGGGCCCCACACTACAAGAAGGATGTGGATAAATTGGAAAGAGTCCAGCGAAGGGCAACAAAAATGATTAGGGGTCTAGAGCACATGACTTATGAGGAGAGGCTGAGGGAGCTGGGATTGTTTAGTCTGCAGAAGAGAAGAATGAGGGGGGATTTGATAGCTGCTTTCAACTACCTGAAAGGGGGTTCCAAAGAGGATGGCTCTAGACTGTTCTCAATGGTAGCAGATGACAGAACGAGGAGTAATGGTCTCAAGTTGCAATGGGGGAGGTTTAGATTGGATATTAGGAAAAACTTTTTCACTAAGAGGGTGGTGAAACACTGGAATGCGTTACCTAGGGAGGTGGTAGAATCTCCTTCCTTAGAGGTTTTTAAGGTCAGGCTTGACAAAGCCCTGGCTGGGATGATTTAACTGGGACTTGGTCCTGCTTTGCGCAGGGGGTTGGACTAGATGACCTTCTGGGGTCCCTTCCAACCCTGATATTCTATGATTCTATGATTCTATGAACTACTTGGTGAACGAATTCGTCAGCTATTGTATCCAGGAAAATATGAGCCCTATTATTATTACTAGCACTTGTCCTCCAGTCTATATCTGGGAAGTTAAAGTCTTCCATGATCACACAATTCCCATTCGTATTTACTTCTTTAAAAACATTAAAGAGGTTTCTATCCAAATCAAAATCGAATCCCGGTGATCTATAGCACACCCCAAGCACTATCCCAGGGGAGGCTCTAGTAGCTTTCTTCCCCAATGTGATTTTTGCCCAGACAGACCCCGTCTTATCCATTCCATCACTTCTTATTTCTTCACAGTCTACCTCATCACTGATATACAATGCTACTCCACCACCTTTGCCTTTATTTCTATCTTTCCTAAACAGCACATACCCTTCAATACCCGTACTCCAGTCATGACTACTATTCCACCATGTTTCTGTTATCCCTATACTATCTGGTTTCACTTCCTGCACCAGTAGCTCTAGTTCCTCCATTTTGTTACCTGGGCTCCTGGCATTAGTGTACAAAGATCTTAATTTTTCCTGTTTGGCTTCTCTCACATTCTTTACCCGATTGGGCACAGACATTCTATATCCAATCTTACCTATTAGATTGGTATGTACACTACCCTTCCATCTTATGTCCATTCTCCTACCCACTGCTGTATCCTTTCTTACTTCGTTTTCTTCCCTCTCAAAGAGAAAATCCGGCGTGGAGATTACCTGGACATCTCCCAACCATCTCCCCTGAATTCCTAGTTTAAAGCTCTCTTGATCAGTTGTGCCATCCTCCATCCTGGAAGTCTATTTCTCTCCTTACTCAGGTGAAGTCCATCCCAAAGCCCTTTGTCCATGAATGCTTCCCAGTGGCCATACATCCCAAAGCCCTCCTTATAGCACCACTGCCTGAGCCATCTGTTGAGCATCATAATCTTATCACACCTTTGTTGCCCTTCTCTAGGAACAGGCAGAATCCCACTGAAGATCACCTGAGCCTCGATTTCCTTAAGCGTCTTCCCCAGCCTGGCATTGTCTCCCTTGATATGTTCCAGTGAGAATCTAGCCGTATCATTTGTTCGCACATGAAGGATAATCAATGGATTCTTTCTCACTCCCGTTAGGATCCTTCTCAGCCTCAGGTCCACATCCCGTATCTTAGCATCCGGCAGACAGCACACCCTTCTATTCTCTGGATCAGCTCTTGTTACAGGCCTGTCTATTCTTCTCAGTAATGAGTCCCCAGTTACGTAGACCTGCCTTTTCCTGGTGATGGTGATATTCTCCAGTCTATCCCCTGTTCCATCTGGCAGCAAGTCCTCTCGATTCCTATTGTCCCTTGCAATCCTCTGCAACCCATCCCGTATCCTCCTGGGGCTCATATTTGGTGTTGTTATCTCCATTGACTCTTGCCCTCTTCCAATAGGACTATCTGCTTTTCTCTTCTTCCTTGCCCTCTCACCTTCAGTGACCACCTGTTGTGCCCCTTCTTCATTTTCCAACTCTGCAAACCTGTTCCTGAGCTCTGTTTCTCCTTCACTGCCCTGTCTTTTCCTCAGCCTGGTTCTCTTAATCACATGCTTCCACTGTCTACTTTCCTCACCCAGCAATATCCCCTCAGAGTTCTTCAGTCCTGTTTCCATCTGCAAGTCTGAGCTTTTCCCTTCAGCCTCCTCATGTCTTTGCTCCATCATCCGCTCGAACCCCCTTCTAAACTCAACCAGAGTCTCCACCTGCATCTCCAATCCTCGGATCTTCTCTTCCATCAGCTCTATCAGGTGGCACTTCATGCAGAAGAAACTCTTTTCAGGTACCCCCTCCAGGATCATGTACATGCCGCAGCTTCTACATCCTGTCATCTTCATTGTGTCTGCCACTACTTGGGTCACTACCACTGCTGTCTCTGTGTCTCTCATAGCCTTCTCACCTAAGTCCTGTTAGTCTGGGAAACACAATCCAAACCAAAACACCACCACCCACAGCAAAACAAACCCCCAACAAGCACCACAACACTGCCAGACCACCACACACTTCCTTCACTAGCCTGTCTGTTCCTTTGCCTGGATCTTAGTCTTCCCCCCAAACTCCCCTTACAAACTCCCACTCAAACTCCCCTGTTTACAGCTCTGTTTGCTGGATCCTGTGCCGCTGCAGCTGTCTGATGACTCACCATATTTTTAAATTTAAATAATAATTTGCTGTACACCCATTGGCACTGAAAAATGTTGGGTTGCACTCTGCTAGGCCTTTCCCTTCCCAGATGCCAGGCCTTTCCCTTCCCTTTGTGGCTTCCTCCTTAAGGGTAAGGAACTGGTGCTAGGCAGAGTAGTAACCTTCACCTGAGTCACAATCACAACAGAATCTGGAGACCTGCACTTCTCTGGTCAGGAGTCCCTTCTGCACATGTGCAGATCCACAAATGTCACCCAGCAGACACCTTGATTGACAGCCCCTAGGCTGTACTCACTCAACTGGCCCGATGCTGTTAGCCGGCCTACAGAAGACATAGGTTGATTTAATGCAGAGGTCCCCAACGTGGTGCCCATGGGTGCAATGGCGCCCGCCAGGGCAGTCGTGTGCACCCGCAGGACACGCACCACCGAAATGCCGCCACTGAGCGCAGCCGCCAGAGAACCACCCACCGAAATTCCGCCGAGATGCATTGCTGTTTCTCGGCAGCAGTTCGGTGGCATCGCTTCTTGCCGTTGCCACGTCTCGACGGCATTTCAACGGCGAGGTGTGTGGCGCACGCCACAGTCTTCTGGGAATAGGAATATGCTTTTCCCACAGAAAGGTTGGGGACCACTGATTTAATGTGTTTAATCAAGCTCCCAGTAATAGATGGTGCAAACCATCCTGCTTCCTGCACCACCCTCACCAGTCATAAATAACTTTATTAATGGTCCATAGTCAAGCAAGTGCTTGCCCAGGGAGGAGTCATGCACCAGGCCTAGAAGGTTAGTAAAACCAAACTCTGGCAGGCTACTTGAGGGAGCAAATTACACATATTGAGGACCTCAATAAAGAATGCTGTGGTCAAGTTTTTCAAAAATAAGCTAATGATTTTGGGTGCCCAACTGGAAACACTTTAAAGGCTGACTTTCAAAGCTCAACACTTCCTGAAAAGCCAAGCCATGGTTTCAATGGGCATGATGCCTTCTTGCTTCTCATATGGTCCCACTCCATGAGGGCTTAGGAACATTTGGCGAGCGGCAGTTTACTCTTCTGTTAGTGGTAGTGATCCTGTTCTGCAAGTGAATAGAAGTTTGAAAACACACACTAAATTTGCATTAACATATATTTTTTCTACAGTTACAGTACACACAAAAATATTTTCATCCAAAAAGTACACATTGAGCATGTGCTTCAGTCAGTTCAGTATGTCAAAGTAAAGCTGCCCTCTAAATGAATTCCACTCAAATTCTGTTATTATTTAGAAGATGTTTGTGGTGGAAACCTGCAGCTCACTTCTTGTTAACTAATTTTCTCACATATTAGAACCGAGAATGTGCTTTATTAAATCTCTCTCACAGAGTGCTGTAGAAATGTTGTTTCTCCTAGTATTTGTTTCTCTAAGAACTTCTTGGACTTGCAATTAATTTAGAAAGATTATCCTGGGAGTTTGGAGGGTTCCAAAATTAAAAGATATATTGCACTGCTCATCTGAATGTTGTTATTAGGATACACATGCTAATCTGACTTACATTTGTAAGCAAAAAAACGTATTAAAAGACTTATTGTTTTAGTAGCTTTTATAAATTGGGTGGCCTTAGGCTAGTCAGGGCTACTTTTCATTTTACCTCCTGCTTGCAATCCTCTTTTAATGAAAAACACCTATTTATTTATTTAAAGTAAATTTCAGTAATTGCTCATGGACCTAGTTCATAAATCAAATAACTCTAAACTGTTTTTATATGCATTTACATTTTCTCTATTATGAATACTTAAAGGCCCCCAGTGACAGCACATTATCAAACATTTTTTGGAAAATAGTCTCATGAGAAGAAATATGATTTTTCGTTGAACACTCAGTTCTTAGCAATAGGGGTAGCTTCAAGTCCCAGAGAGTGTGCTTCCAGAATCATAGATTTTTTTGCCTGTATTTTGTCCCATTTTCTTTCTTTCTTTCTTTCTTTCTTTCTTTCTTTCTTTCTTTCTTTCTTTCTTTCTTTCTTTCTTTCTTTCTTTCTTTCTTTCTTTCTTTCTGTCAGTCTAGTGCTGGTTAAAGGTACCACCCTCAACAGTCTTGCAGTAGAACTTGACAGTCAGCAGGAAAAGTATAGCATGGGCAGTGGCAGTGCAAGCATCTCCCGCATTTCCCTGCCAATATACCTTATCTCCAGGGGCAAGAGTCTCTGTGTTCAGTCAGTACCTGGCCACTTTGGATATTTTGTCATCTTGAAGTATCCCACCCATTCTACCCCAATTTAGATGCATTTTGAGGATGGACTTGGACTTTCCCAGATCATTTTGACTCTTCCACCTGGTGGCATTAACCTATAACCTGTAGATTAGAATCACAGGAAAGATTTCCAGGGTTTTCCACTCTTTGAGACCTGCTGCTGGAGTTAATGATTTTTACTTATCCTACAGCAGGATTTATTAACTGATTTTACCATTACACTTGATATGTTCAAATTGACATTAAACTGTATTCCATACTGGAAATTAAGATAGACAACCCTGCATAAAAAGAAATAAATAGGAAATGTGGGACTCTTGAATCCAATACATGCTGGCAGTCACCTAGTTATTACCATCTCATTGTTGTCTAGCCACTCTGAAATAGTTTCTAGTGGACACAGTCATTTAGTTCTTTAAGAGTATCTAAACCTTAAAAATCCAAAGTTGACACTAAATGATTAAAGTCTTCTCCCTAACTGAAAAACAGGAAGAGGTAAGGACAAGGATAAAAACAGAAGCAGTGATCTGCCCTTGCTAGCAACTTCTGTATCTAAATCATCCAGTAAAGTGAAGATGATTAACTTATTTCTGAGAGTTTCAGCTATTGTCGCCTTGAAATCAGTTGCTAGCCAGAGTGAGCCCATATATTCTAGGCATTGGGGAAGCAAAGGGTCAGAGCCAAAGGGTGACAACAGGGGTGAGAAGATAGATGCAATGGAACTTTTTGATATTGCTCTTTTTTTTCAAGTATTGAGAATGCAGGAAGGCTTTTGATACATTATCCATTACAGAAAGGCACTAGAGAGATGGAAGTGGAAAAAAATTAAAACATATTTGCTGCCCTGGGCATGTTTTAGTTTGCTATCCAATTCAGGTTGCTTCATTCAGCTGTTTGTGACTAAAGATGAAATAAAAACAAAAGTCCTCCATGAGAAAAACAAAACTAAAAAACAACCTTTGAGTTTTGTGGGGTCTCTGTGGCTTAAAATTATAGAGAGAGGTGATAGGCATCCAATTTTTCTATTCCTCTGCCATGTGCCATTTTTGCGATTAGCACTCTTGACAGAGTGGGTGTGGACAACGTTGCTGTAGTGGTCCCAGACTGGTGCTGTATGGAGGTTAGCACATCTGCCTTATCTAGGTCAGGGTGCTAGTTTCACTAGGAGCTAGACAGGTAGAGAGAACTACAAGGTCCTTTGTCCAGTAACCTCAAAAACAAGTCCTCTTTATATTCTTTAGTCAGGTCGTGTCTCTTCCCTACCATTGGGGACACTACAGGTGGGATGATAGGAAGAGTTGAGCTATACAGCCCATCTTCCTCCATGTGAATCTGAGAACATTATTGGTTTCTGGAATGCTTAAGCAATCACATGGTGTATAACAAATGGTGACCAAAGCATGGCAGGGCAGCCAACAGGATATTTTCCAGGTGAAACAAAGAAATGTGTTAACCTGTAGCTTGCAGCAAACACTGAAAAAGTTTATTTTTTAAAATAAATGGCTCGTATATAGCAGAGCTTTTTCCACTAAAAAGAAGGAATTTTACTTATTCTGTTTAATCTGTTGACTTTAAAACAAAAACTCCTGTGTTTCATTTACTTGGATGTGGTAAGGCAAAGGAAGTGAGACCCCTGGAATCTCCATAGTGCAAGTGCAATGGGTCACCTACACGTCAGGACCTGTCTGCAGCCACTAAGACTCACTATATAATTATCGAAGTTGGAATCATTCCAATCAGCAAATAGACATGCAGGAACAAATTAATTTTTAAATAGTGATAATGAATTCCAAAACACTCACCTTTTCTCTTCATGCTAATGTGTGCATGCCTGCAGGCTGCACAATACAAACACAGCTATGTGCCTGCACATCTCATTCAGACTTTGAATTATGATGTCCAAATTTCTCATTTAGCAGTCGCTACTTAACCATTGCTGTTTATTTGTCTGTTTGTGGCAGACTAATTTAACTGACACGTGAGGTTTCCATGAGCTTCATTCTATTCAGCTCTCTCTGCTAGAGTCATGCTAAGTTTCCAACTCCTGTGTTCAGCCATTTCCACACAATACTTGCTACAGACAAAACAAACACAGAGAAAACTCAGGAAACTGACATTTAAGGGATCCACGTCTCACTTCACTTGCTTCAATCTGCCTAAATTATCATATAATGAAAATGCATTTTTCTGTAGACTGTAGCATGACATGAATGCTGATAGGCATGTATAGCTGTGCGGAATACATTTACACCATGATATTAAGCACAATCTGAAAATTGTATTTACTGTTTGATTTTGCAAATTGACTATAAAAGCTGATAAATATTAGTATGCACTAGGCCTCTAAGAAGATATCTGTCAAATTTTTTTTTAAATCACTGATTTTAAAGGAAGTTTATTTTAAAATAAAAATGCAGATATTCTTTTTTGTAAAGTATTTAGAGATCCTCAATAGAAAGTCATAATAGTGCTGCCCTTTCTAGTTAATTCTTTTAATATTATGCAAGGCATATTATTATATTTGCGTATGTATTGTTTAATTATTCTTCATGCATCATGTAACCCAGATTGTGTCTCAGTATTTGAAATCTCCCACTACTACAAGTGATATTTCTTCTCTCAGCTCCCCCCTTTGGATATTTTTTTTCTCAGCTCAAGTAGCAGACTCTGATCAGGTTACTTAAAATGACAAGGTGGGTGAGGTAATATCTGTTATTGGACCAACTTCTGTTGGTGAAAGAGACAAGCTTTTTGAGCTTACACAGAAATCTGCTTCAGGTCTGGGAAAGTTACTCAGACTGTCACAGCTAAATACAAGATAGTTGTAATAGCCATAAATCTTGGGACCAATATAGCTGCAACCACACTGTAAATAACAGAGGTTACCTAAAACAAGTGTATACTATCAGTTCTGTTGCTGTTTAATTCTGAATCATAATAATTCCATCCTAACAGTATGTCCCCCTGCCTGTTAACTAGATAATCGCACGGTTTAGTGGCCTACCTGTCTTCTACCCTTTTTCTCTGATCACTTCTCAGCGGCAACAAGATTTCCTAGCAAAGTGGTTTGGAAGAGTAAAACCTACATTTTCTAGTCATGGATCAGTCTCACTGATGGGTGGATCATGTGCACTGGCCTGACCCTTCTTCACTGCTCATTGTGGATATTATTTGCTGTGCCCTAAGAGTCCCAGTTTGTTTAAACTCTTACTGTGCATAGTGTTTGCTGTGAAACAGTCAGACTCCAATAAATATCACAGAAATGGAGCATGGGAATAAAAGAAAAATAAAATCTGCTGATTCTTCTCTTGAATTTTCCATAGGAATCTATAAATAAATAATAGCTAGCAAGGAAAAGAGAGAGAACACCAAAATTCCATGTTTATGCTTTTCCATTTTTATTACTAAAGTTACAATGTTTCTTAAGAAGTTTTATTAATAAAAGAAGTAGCTAAAAAGTGACACAGTTATAACAGAAGAAAATAGAAAAATAAATCACTATCTAATAAGTTCTCCAGGTATAAAACTTGTTTTCATAAATTAAGGCCAGAGGAGACCATTGTGATCTTTTCAGCCAGGTCTACACTACAAGCTTTTACTGGAATATCTATGTCAGGCAGGGAGTAAAGACGGCTGATCTCTAACCAATATAGCTGTGCCAGCAATAGCCCCTTGAGCAGATGCAGTTATACCAGCAAAACGCATTTTTGCCAGTATAGCTTGTTTCAGTCAGGGAGGCTAGAATAAGGTGAACTAGCAAAATTATGCCTTTCTGGGGTAATCTTCACCCACAGTTGGAGCCCTTTCCTGGTATAGCTATACCAGCAAAGTGCTCCTAATGTAGACCTGGCCCCCCTCTCACCTCCTGCTTAACAGAGGCCATAGATTTCCTCCAGTGATTCCTGAGTCTAACCCAACAACTAGTGGAATAAATAGAGACAAAAGGAACGATAGTATTAGCTTCATCTTCTCACATCCCAAAGAAATGTCTGTCTGATCAACATACCTGTCCAGTGATTGCTGGGCCTGCTGTTTTCCCCACTTCATTCCTTGATCTTTTTCTGTCTCTTTTCAGCATTGTCCAAACAAAATCAGACAGCATGCACCACAAAATCCAGGTATGCCATTACACATTTAAAACACCACCAGCAGGCCAGACTAGTCTGTAACCTTGTGATGCCTTGACTAACCCACATCATTCTGGTGAAATAAAAACCTGATAAGTAGCTGGAAAGATGCTACCAATTGCCACTGATGAACTAACAAGTAGTATTCTTTGGGGAAAAAAAATTGACTAGACACTTTTCTGTTGGAAAATGCAGCTCTGTTGAAATTGAAACATTTTATGGGAACATGTTGATTTTGGCAAAATTTTGTTGGGAAATTGTCTAAACTAATTGTTTCAACATGTTTCATTTCAGTAACGTCAAAACATTTGGATATTGACTACAGAGTCTGTTCATTTTATTTCAACACTTACCTTGTATCTGAAATATATATTTATATATATACATATATAGATATAGATATTCTTTAGTATGGTACATGCTTTTATGGTCTCAAAACAATTTGATGTTCCAAATTGAATATTTTTTAAATTTCCATTCTGTTACAAATTTGACTATAGTTCCTTTTCCGAACAAAAGCACATTTTGAAATGTTGGAATTTCCCTTGGGACCAGCTCTGATAAGATGTGCTCCCCAATGCCCAATGTCATTGCAGGAGTATGAGGGACTTTTCCTACGCTGGTGCAAAGGCTGTTAGTTACTTTCAGTAGTAGTATTTTTCCTGGGGACTGCACTTTGATATGGTGGGAAGGCATGCATGCTTGAACAGTCCTGTGCGCTATGCTTTTAATTCCTAGTAGTCACCCAAGCCAGACAGGTCAAAGGATAAGGACAGATGAAAAGCAGTCCACTGGCCCTCCAGGTTGCACAACAGGCCCAACAACCTATCCTCTTAAAGTTAAATGATGGAAACACAAGAAGATAGATAGATATGCCAAAATAATAAATTCTGTCTTGGCAGAAAGGATGAATCTGTGTTAAATCCATCGAGAAGTCAAGATGTTGAGAAGTTCTTTACTAAAGATAAAACGATCTATGAAGGTAGTGTTTGGAACTTATGACAGTGGCTGCAACAACAAAAGCCATGCAGGGGATGAAAAAAATGGAGGAATATTATCCTTTGAGTAAGCAAATACTGATGACAATTTATCATAATCTTTACAGATATTAAGAGGATTTGACAGCCTCCACCTTGATTGACTCTGGAACACATTGAAATGTGATGGCATGCCAACAAAAGTAATTAACATAGTTGAGCCACAGGCATAGTTAAACCAGTCACTAAACTCTGCATTTATTTTAACATAGACACTGGGAAGCAAACAAGGATGTGTTCTCTTGTCTCTTCTGTTTGGCATTTCCATTAACTTCATTATGAGAAATATTGTAGAAGGATACAACACAGGCAACGTGTGGTTTAACAGCAGTACACTAGCATATTTAGAAGTTGTTGACGATGTTGCTCTTCTAAGTGATAGCTCAACTAACATGCAAGCAAAGATCAAAAAACGGTCCAATATTACAAAAAGATGAGACCCCTATCAACTCCCAGCTCAAGCATTATGTTAGAAGGCAAAGGGATACAAGAGATAAGTCCGTTCACATGCAGTCTGACAGTAAAGTGCAAGCCAGTGGGGATGTCCAAAGGGAAATAAAGTCATGCATTGGCAAGGCAGCACCTGTATTCACTAGCTTGAACAAGATTATAAAAGACCAAACTACAAATATTCAATTTAGATGTTATTTCCATCTGAACATATGGATATGAAAGTTGGAAATCCACCAAAGGTATAGACAGAGACACAAATGCCTTCAAAAATGAATACCTAAGGAAAACATTGGGTATCAAATCGAATGAATTTGTAACAAATGCCTAGGTTCAACTCCTTATTCCCAAAGTTATCCGGAAAAGAAGATGAAAATATCTGGGACATGTATTAAGAATAAAGCCAGAGCATCTGCCATGGCCGGCATGCCTTTGGACAGCTGGAGGAACATGTAAAAGGGGCCAATTGAAAGAATCCCTCCATCAAACAGAGAGGGAAAATCTAGTGGGACTTAACAACCTAGAGGACATATAAAGAACAGCCCAGAATGGATAGGGTTGGGAGAGCCTTGTTTGTGCCTAAAGCAATGTTTGGTGGCATGGGAAGGGTTCAGATTCAGAAATATTTTACATTTCTGTAGAACATCTTTACTCTGAAGTATTTCACAGTGTGCCTATGTTGCCACTACTTTTTGAAATTCACCCACCTTTCTGACTGAGGGAGATGGAATATAGCACAAAAAATGGAGGCTATAGCAACAGATAGGATTTTTTTTAAGCTCTCCTCTGAAAAGCTTTTCCCCACAGTAAACTACATGATACTATACACACTACATGTTGATGCTGTCGACTTTTGAACACATGGCTTATGCAACTAAACCATCTCCCATCTTGCAGCCATATATACTAATAGATGGGAATTACTTTGCTGAGTTCTAGATTTGAAAAATAGTCACTTTCAGTTTCTATTACTGATTACAGCAATAATAGGTCAATGACTGCTTTTGCATCCTGTCCAGTTGCACAGAGAGTCTCTCTCTGGACTGCAGGAATACTACATCATCATTGTTCAGGATGTCAGTGACAGAGACTATTCAGGAAAGGAATTTAAAGCATTTGGAGGTTGATTTCATATTCAAAAGGGACCAGGATTTATTTTTAAAGGCAATCTCATAATTTGTGACATATCAGAAATTCTGATTACAGGGAACTTTTAACTGTTGCCAGTAGTTACTTTAACAAGCCTGGCAATGACACACATGAAGCATACTTTGAGTTATAATTTACACATTAATCTCTGGTGGCCAGACCAACTTTGCCCCTTGTGCAAATGCATGACTAAGAAAGAATGTGTGCAGCTTTTCCTTCGGTGCATGTACCCCTTGAAAAAGTAGGTAGAGCTGAAGTCTGTTTTGAGGGAAGTGCAGACTATATGCACTCTTGGTTGGGGGGTGTGCATTGTGCCAAAGGGTCTGGAAGAGGCCCTCTCCGTACCTGCACACAGGTGTGGCTGACTACACCACGGGAGGAAAACAATGCACTATACAAAAAGATGTTCCAGTTTGTGCACTCCCCCAGCACAGTGGCTGATGGATTGTGTTTACAGTTATTGAGTTTTGGTTTCACAATGGATTGTCTTTTTAGGTCAGTTTCTTCCAACATGTTTGTTTATTAGAACACATCTTAATTGCATTAAGCACCGGGGTTTCTTGTTATGCTACCTGGGAAACTTCACATTCAGGCATGTTTGCTGCAAGGGATGGAAGGTACCACTGACAGTTATCTTCACAGCTGAACATATCCAAACAAGAAGATATGTTAGCAGGCAAAATACAATTAGTTTACAGCAAACTGTATAAATATTCTGACTGCTAAAGTAGTAATGCTTTCTAAAAGCTTGAATGTCTTATTGTCCGATTTTATTAGAATTCAGTCTTTGCCTTAGTGTATCCCTGTTAAGAATAGCATTGAATGTCTGGAGGGCTTCCATTGCATATTAGAGGAAGGATGCTCGGAAAAGCAAAACATCCTTTCTAAATTTTCTTCTACTTGAGTTATGTCATGGATCTCCATTCACTTTGCATAGGAGTGAGAAGGCATTTAACTCCTGGATGATATTAGTTGCTGTCATTTACAGTTTGAATAACTATTGAATAAACCATAGACTGATATGATCACCTTCTTTGTGGTTCAAAAGTCACAGAAAACCCAGAGTAAACCTGTTGTTGGTCCTGTCTGAACAAAAGTACTGACCATGGTCAATGTGTATAACTGTAATGTGGAAACAGTTCTCCAGAGATTGAACTGAATCAAAAAGGTCTGAATTTCAACCACAGTGAAAAAGCTGAAAGGACAGTTATTTATCTTGTTAGCTGTCCTGCTGCTGCACTGCAGGATAAAGACACCTCATTCTCTTAAACCTAATATAATCCAGTGTTCCTAAATTTTTATTTTATCCTCATGATATAGTTTCAGAAATGGGTCAATTCTGCCATTCCTGAGATTTCCAGCTTGTAGAGCTTTTGTATATGGAACTGCAAAAGCAGATTGCAGCTAAATTAATATCTAATCAACAGAACAGGTGAAGGCTGCCTACTGATCCAGACTAGGTTGTGTCAGTATTTTCAGAGCTAATCTCATTTTTCAGCTATCTCTGCCAAACACTGAAGTTTAATTTAGGTAAAAACTCTAAGACCATAATTTCAACCAGATATTGATTTTATTTACACAATATATATAAATATGAAGTGTGTATGTTTGGGGGGGCGTTATTTAAATGAGATATTGTGCACGATTTGAGGTTGGAGTATAGGCCACTAGTGAGGGTGGATTAATCCAGAAGAACTTGGGTTTTAAATACTGTGTTAACTCTCTTCCCATTGTTCTGATCTGGAAAAGATTATCTTTCCTAGTACTCCACTCAGATTGGTCTTTTTTTAAGGTAAGGTTAAGTTTTTAGGTAAGTTGTCCTCACTTCCAGTGTCTGACCAAGACAGGAAGAGTAAAGCACCAGAAGTGCCACAAGAACATATTTTCATAAGGTTTCCAGCCCAAGTATGCATGGGCTTCATGTGCTGTGATATAATAATTTTATTGAAGTTTTATTTAAATAAATTAAGAGGTCATTCTAAGTGAGTTACTTTTAAGCCTATATAACATTTCACACCAATTATTGTATTTATTCCACACATTTTACTTATATATTTTTAAAAATCTTAATGTTTTCTACTTTAAATTAGTAAAATTTCTTATCTCTTTCCACCTGTTCAGAGTTTTCTCACTACTACAAATCCCACAGAAGGACAGATGGAAGTAGCAAACAATAAAGCGAGGAAACCACTAAAATTATATAAAGTAGCTTTCCATAATCCATAATATTGGATTTATAGCTTTAAACTTTAAAGCATGGTGCTGTACACTCTGTTGGGGCTAGACAAACAAGTTATTTTGCTGGGATGGGAGGTGAAAGGGGATTGTTTCTTGTTATGATGAGGCCGGGGCTTGGCGGGGGCTGCAGTCTGACTGTGCACCCCTGTCCTGCAGCTGAGTTAGGGCTGGAGCAAGTGCTGTGTGTCCCCCATGGCTGTGACCCATCGCTGTGGCCACTGGAGGGGGGCTCAGCATGTTAGTCCCCCTTCCATGGGACTCCATTCCTCCCCCTACCTAGCCCTGCCTCCAGTTATTTTTAGTAAAGTAACAGACAACTCACAGCTTCATGAATTTTTGTTTATTGCCCATGACCTGTTCGTGACTTTTACTAAAAATAACCATGAAAAAAATCTTAGCCTTATTCATATAGCATGGTGAACAATCAAGCTATTATATTGGAGGATATGTTCTGTGTTTGTATATTGTCTAGTACAACAGTGTCTGGTCCAGGACTAGGGCTCCTAGGTGCTACTGTATGACAAATAATAATATAACTCTAATTTTTTACTTGAGTAGACACTGCAACATTGAGCCCTAAAGTTGCAAAATCTGAAAGGTGTGCTCACAACTGAAATCAAAGAAAGTGAAACCACAGTTAAGCCTTGTTTGGATGGGTGATGGAGGGTATTATGTGGGTAGATAACGTCTGTAGAGGATTATAGGACGGTCTTGGTAAAGATACAGAATAGAGCAGCAGTGTTCAGATTCTCCCTTTGTGTTTTACAGTAAATCTTATATTTTAACACCAGAAAGTAACATAAAAGGTATTATGAGAATTTACTGTACATATTTTTGTGAAGAAAGCTCTGAAGAATTATTTTTGTTGAATCAAACAGAAGAAACCCTGAGAATGCTGCACTGAAACATCAGTGTTTAATATACAGTAGCAGGTCTGTTTTATAACATCTCTCTCTCTCTTTTTTTTAATGTTTGCTAATCTTCATAAATTCTACCTTCCTCCCTGTCCCTCCCCCCGAGATTTTCATTTTACAAATAAAAGAGCTTAATTATTTCTACAGTAGAAAGATTAGAGTTCCCACAAATTGATTCTTTCTGTTTAAAAATCATTGTAGGTATAATAAAATGCAAGTAGTTGGTGATCCATGCAGCTGCTTCACAAATTACTAGAGTGAAAAATGAGAGAAGAAATTCTTAAAAAGGATGGCACTACACAAAAAAATTGGCATTAGTGGATGACAGAATTCAGGTCTAGACTAAGGAAAATAAATTAGTGGGGGAAACCATGGTATAGCAGTTGGTACCCAAGCAACCTTTTCTGTTTTTGTGGGTTTCATGAAATGACTGCAAGAGCGGGTAGGGACATTATCTAGCCGCTGCCAAAAGAATTTCTCTCTGCTGTAGTTAAAGTGTCTAGGGCACTCTGCGCTCTTTACAGTATGTATCATATTTATTAGTTATTGGAGAAGAAACTTGGGTTTTTCTATTCTTACATACAGTGGTATAATTATTTATTTTAATAGAGTCACTCATTGGTGTAAACCAGGAATGTAAGATTAGATTCTGCCCCATAGAACAGAATGTTATCCATATAATGAAGACACCACAGTGCACGCTGGTTCTCTTAACAGCCTCACATATATTTTAAACAGGAAGGCTGACAGAGTAGAACCACTGAGTGTGACTTTAAGGAAGACAAGAAATTTTCCAGTGCTGCCCTCTGAGCCCATTAAATAGCAGTGAAGACACAGCCTGGCATGGGCTGCAAATTCAAGCATGAACCCAGAGTTTTGGGTGTTCTTGTGCAGCCTATGCTGAAGCCTGCACTGTTGCAACCTCTTCTATTTTTAGCCATACTACATTAAAGTTAGTGTAGGCATGTCTACATGGGAAGAAAGCACACCTGCGACTGTAGTGTAGAAATACCTTCAGTCAGCTAATAGAGCTCAAGAGTAACTCCATCTATTCCTGCCTGGGATTGCAGATTTTACCACTTCATCTGTTGCAGATCATGAGCTAATTAGACATTGCCTTCAGTTTGGACTTTAAAGTCATTCTTAACTGTCTAGTCCATCCACATCCCCTTCCAGTTAATGCAGGGATTGCTCCTGGGGGTATGTTTTCTGTTTTATTTAGCTTGTTTACATGTCTCATATTAACCAATTTGCTTTCCACTAATTCTCTCAGGATGCTATTCCACATCCTATAATCTCCAGGTGAGATTGTGCTGCTCCTTTTAGAAGTAATGAGAATTTACAATCCAGAATGGGGCTGGGACTAAAGCACCTTTAAACCACTTTTGTGTCCTCTCAGTCCTGGGCTACTCTACGGGTTGGAGGGGCCCCCAATATAAGTTCAGACAGTCCTTGGGGTCTGTCTAAATTACAGCAGAATCTTTCAAATCTTGGGTACTGCATTCTCACACCTGACACACCCTCTCTTTGCCCCAGCCCTACCCCCCATACTAGGGCTTGTGGAGGAGAGGTCCTCAGAAGGCAGGCTTACAGCTGTCATCTACAGTGCTTACAGCAGGGCAATCCTCTGACAACTGGAATGGAGGCTTTTTAGGGCCCCTTTACTTTGCTCTGGACCCTTCACATGCCAGAGAGGGGCCAGACCAGGGGTGAGGAACTCACCCTTACTGTTAAGTTTTTCTTAATATTAAATACCTCTGAAAGTAGAGTCCTAGGTGTCTCTAATTGGGCACCCAAGCCTAGAATGAATTTTTGACAATGTGAATCTTATTTCTTTTAATTATTCCCCATATGCTGACCCTTCTGGCCTGTATCATTTTCATTGCTCTTCTCTAATTGTTGCCCAGTTTTGATAACATATTTCTGATGCTGAAGGTATTTGTAACAGAAGTCACATCAGCACATTATCACAACAGACTATCCTCTTCCAGCTCCTTGATGCAATGCTTTATGTAGTCAAGCATCAATCACAAAATCAAATTTACCTTATTGGCTGCCATATTGAAACTGCAAACTCCTATCTAACTTGCTGTACATTCCACAGCTCTTTCAGCATTACCATGGGCTTTTTACTTCCACTCAGTGTATATTCTAGATTATTTCCTCCTTTGCTATTGCCTTGCATTTTTCCAGGTTAACGTCTCATTTCAGTTATTTCCTGCCCATACTTCTAACTTCTCTTGGCCCATTGTATTATTCTCCATCTTTACTGGCATCTTGGTTTAGTATCATGTGTTAGTTTAATTAATATGCCATTTCACTCCCTCTTCCAGGTTGTTAATGAAGAAGTTAAATAAAACGGGACCAAACACTGATCCCTGTGTTGCCACACTAGACACCTCCAACCAACTCGATATGTTGCCATTTCTCATTACCCTTTGTTTGCACTCAGCCAGCCACTTTTAAATCTGAGTGACAGTGCTCCCATTGCCTGAACAACAACAAGAACAAAAGGTAAACAAATAATACTTTAAAAGAGGGGAAAGTTCACCCAGAGGCACAAGGTGACAGACTGCTGCTTTTGCTGCTGGGACAGTGTGAGCAATCTGGCTAGAGAGGGGGAAATAGGCAAATAAAAACAGAAAAAAGGAACAGACTGCTGCTTGGAGCTTCCGCAAACAAAATATTAAAGGGGAAGTAAGCAGCCATATTGGCTGATCACACGCAACCAGACAGGCAAACAGCTTAGTGTGCACTGAGGGTCTATAGCCAGCAGAGGAAGCCTAAATACAACCAATGGAATAGTTCTGTATGCAGTGTTGGCACACAGCCAGAAGAGGTAGTTCAAGCACAAATAGTGATGTAACAACAAAGATAGGTTCCCTATGGAACCGAAAGTGTCCAAGAGAGTGTGAAGTCCAACAGGAGAAGAGAGAAAATGGCAACTTTTGTGGGCATTGTAGATAAGTTTGATGACAATCATGACTCATGGGTGATGTTCCTCGAATATTTTAAGCAATTTATAATCTGCAACACGTTTCCAGATGAATGAGTTCCAACCTTGTTGATAGTGGTGGGTCCACATATCAACTGCTGCATGACCTATTGTCTCTAACTGTGCCTATAACTGCTACATAGGCCACAATTACTGCAGCAGTGCAGAATATTTTTTTTCTCCCCCATCAATGATACCAGAATATCTGATCCATCAGTGACACCAGAGAAGTGGAGAGTCAGTAGCATAGTTTGGTGCTTCTCTAAGGAGGTTTTCAGAGCACTGTCAGTTTGGACAAACATTAAGTGATGCCCCGCGTGACCAGTTTGTCTCTGAATTATGCAATGGCCAGGTTTGGAAGAAATTATTGACTGTATCAGCACTTATATTCAAGAAGGCTGTTGAAGTATCAGTTGCCATGGAGACCACAGAAAAGGATTCTCTGGAATTTTTTGTGAACCAAGAAGTTCATCTTGTGACTTGTAAAGACAGAGGACCACAGGAACATAAGGAATTTCCATGTGGCTGTTATGCACAAACTGCATGCTGAGAAGGATTTCTGGGCACAGCAGATAATTTGAAGAAAGTACCAGAATAAAAGACAGATTGCCGTAACCTGACGCACAGTTCAATGACCAGCAACACAGAGTAACTATACATCCAAGAAAACACCTATGACAACTGAACATAAGCGGGGACAGATTTCAGGAATTCATAATGTGGAAAAAGACAAGTTTTAGTGGCAGTGACCAAGATTTAGCACTACATGTGTTATTGCAAGCTGGAGTCAGAGATGACATCTCGGTCTCACCTTCAATTGAAGAATTTTCTGCAAGAATGGAGCCTGATATTGGAGCTGCTGTTTCACCGAATTCTGCATGTACCTGTCCCCAGTCATTGTCACAATTTCCTCTGTAAGAAACTTCTACAGTTTTGAAGACTTATCCCGGGGAAAAATTAGTCCCCAAAGGGATACTCCAGGTGAAAATTCAGTGAGATGGACAATCAATCATTTTGTCCTTGTATGTGATGGAAAGAAAGTATCTGGCTTTATTTGGCTGATTTTGGCTTGAGAAGATCAAGGTGAATTGGACAAAGAGTAAGGTGATGTTGAAGGCACGTCAAAATCTTCAAGAAATACTGGACAGACACTCCAAAGTTTTTGAAAAAGAGCTTGGACATATGAGCAACATATCAGTGAAGTTCACTGTTAAGTCTGACAGCCAGACAAAATATTGCAAGCCCAGAGTTGTGCTTTATGCGTCTCGGTGGAAGCTGATTTGGATTGTTTTTTAATGAACATTGGAGTCCTGTCACTGGTTTCACACAGTCCGTGGACTACACCCATCTTACCACTGATCAAGAAAGATAGCTCAGGCTGAAATTGTGGAGATTTCAAAATGTCACTGAATCCAGTTTTATATGGAGACCAGTATCTGCTACCTCATATTGAAAATTTGTTTCCTGATTGTAATGGGGGACAGTGTTTCAATAAATTTGGATTTGCTCAATGCATATCTACAAATGGAGATTGATTTGGCATCTTGAAAATATCTCACATTCAACACACAGAAGGGCTTATTCTGTTAAAACAGGTTGCCTTTTGGTATCACATCTGCACCTGCCCTGTTCCAGAAAACCATGGATGAAATCCTGAAGGGACTGAATGGAGTTCAGTGCTATTTGGATGATATCCTTGTTACAGGACAGGATCAGGAGGATCAACTTTGAAATTTGGATGTTCTTTTACAATGTTTGGAAGACTATGGACTGAGAGTATGTCAAGACAAATGTGAGTTTTTCAAACCTTCAGCTGAATACCTGAGACATGTAATTGACCTGAAGGGCTTAAGGAAATTGCCAGAGAAAGAGAAGGTCATTATTTAAGCGCCACTGCCAGAGAACATGTCACAGTTATGTTCATTCTAGGAACTGCTTAATTACTATGGTAAATTTCTGCCTAGTCTGGTGATAGTATTTGCACCTTTACATGAACTGTTACAAACAGAAAAAATGGAAATTGACTAACGAGCATGAGTTTGCATTTAAGGAGGCAAAGAAACTGTTGTCATCAGTCAAAGTTCTTAGGCGCTTCAATGCTTCACTATCATTGCAATTAGCTTGTGATACTCCACCATATGGAGTGGGTGCAGTTCTTTCTCACATTTTTCCTCATGGCATGGAGAAACCAATAGCTTTTGGTTGAGCTCGAGAAGAACTGTACACAAATAGTGTAAGAAGCTCTCAGCATTATCTTCAGAATTCAGAATTCCCATACCTATGTTGTGTGGTAGACATTTGAACTTGCTGATGGATCATCACCCATTAATTTTGGTTTATGGACAGAAACATGGAATTCTGTCATAAGCTGCTGCTCCTATACAAGTGAGCTGTAGCTCATGAAAGCTTCTGCTCAAATAAATTGATTAGTCTCTAAGGTGCCACAAGTACTCCTTTTCTTTTTGCGAATACAGACTAACACGGCTGTTACTCTTAAACCATACAATGATGGGCATTGCTATTTTCAGAGCATTCTTATACTATTCAATTCTGTAAAGAGACTCAGAACCGCAATATTGATGGTCTGTCATGCCTACCTTGCCCAAAGCTCTCATCAATCCAAAACAACTTTGGATGAAATGTTCTCTCTCAATTTAATGGATAGATTACCTATCACTAACACAGACATCAAGAAGAAAACTGCTAAGGATTATATGTTTTTCTCTTCTGAAGGGAATGGTTCTACAAGGTACAGCATTAGATCTTTTTTTTTTTTTTTTTTGCCTCTGTCTTCACAAACAAGGTCAGCTCCCAGACTACTGCACTGGGCAGCACAGTATGGGGAGGAGGTGACCAGCCCTCTGTGGAGAAAGAAGTGGTTCAGGACTATTTAGAAAAGATGGATGAGCACAAGTCCATGGGGCCGGATGCATTGCATCCAAGGATGCTAAAGGAGTTGGCTGGTATGATTGCAGGCCATTATCTTTGAAAACTCATGGCGATCGGGTGAGGTCCCAGATGACTGAAAAAAGGCTAATGTAGTGCCCATCTTTTAAAAAGGGAAGAAGGAGGATCCGGGGAACTATAGGCCAGTCAGCCTCACCTCAGTCCCTGGAAAAATCATGGAGCAGGTCCTCGAGGAATCAATTCTGAAGCATTTAGAGGAGAGGAAAGTGATCAGGAACAGTCAGCATGGATTCACCAAGGGCAAGACATGCCTGACTAACCTAATTGCCTTCTATGACAAAATAACTGGCTCTATGGATGAGGGGAAAGCAATGGATGTGTTGTTCCTTGACTTTAGCAAAGCTTTTGATATGGTCTCCCACAGTATTCTTGCCAGCCAGTTAAAGAAGTATGGGCTGGATGAATGGACTATAAGGGGATAGAAAGCTGGCTAGATCATTGAGCTCAACAAGTAATGATCAATGGCTCAATGTCTAGTTGGCAGGCGGTATCAAGTGGAGTGCCCCAAGGGTCGGTTCTGAGGCCGGCTTTCTTCAATATCTTCATAATGATCTGGGAGCATGGGATGGATTGCACCTCAGCAAGTTCGTGTATGACACTAAACTGGGGGGAGAGATAGATATGCTGGAGGGTAGGGATAGGATACAGAGGGACCTAGACAAATTAGAGGATTGGGCCAAAAGAAATCTGATGAGGTTCAACAAGGACAAGTGCAGAGTCCTGCACTTAGCATGGAAAAATCCCATGTACTGCTCCAGACTAGGGACCTAGTGGCTAGGCAGCAGTTCTGCAGAAAAGGACCTAGGGGTTACAGTGGATGAGAAGCTGGTTATGAGTCAACAGTATGCCCTTGTTGCCAAGAAGGCCAATGGCATTTTGGGCTGTATAAGTAAGAGCACTGCCAGCAGATCGAGGGACATGATCATTCCCCTCTATTCAGCATTGGTGAGGCCTCATTTGGAGTACTGTGTCCAGTTTTGGGCCCCACACTACAAGAAGGATGTGGAAAAATTTGAAAGAGTCCAGCAGAGGGCAATGAAAATGATTAGGGGGCTGGAGCACATGACTTATGAGGAGAGGCTGAGGGAACTGGGATTATTTAGTCTGCAGAAGAGAAGAGTGAGTTGGGATTTGATAGCAGCCTTCAACTACCTGAAAGGGGGTTCCAAAGAGGATGGATCTAGGCTGTTCTCAGTGGTACCAGATGTCAGAACGAGGAGTAATGGTCTCAAGTTGCAGTGTGGGAGGTTTAGGTTGGATATTAGGAAAAATTTTTTCAGTAGGTGGGTGGTGAAGCACTGGAATGAGTTACCTAGAGAGGTGGTGGAATCTCCTTCCTTTGAGGTTTTTAAGGTCAGGCTTGACAAAGCCCTGGCTGGGATGATTTTAGTTGGGGATTGGTCCTGCTTTGAGCAGGGGGTTGGACTAAATGACCTCCTGAGGTCCCTTCCACCCTGATATTCTATGATTCTATGATAAGAATTCCAAGTTTACACAGTTCGTGTCACGTCAACATGCATTATCTGTGAATCACAGTTGCATCTTAAGGGGAATGAGAATGATCATTCCAAAATCACTTTGATCTCAGTTTTTGGCAGCTCTTCACAAAGATTATTGTGGCATTGTACAGATGAAGGCCATAGCCTGGAGTCATGTCTAGTGGCCAGGAATTGACAAAGACATTGAGAGGAAGGTGAAGTGCCGTACTACATGTCAGCAAATACACCATGGTCCTGGCCCAGCTAATCTACATCCTTATTCGTGGCTTTAGACTCTGGGGACACATTTTCAAGTGAACTTTGCCAGACCTTTAGAAGGTTATATGTTTTTGGTTGTAGTCAATGCCCATTCAAAATAGCCAGAAGTTTTCAGAATGACTGCTATTACAGCTACCAGGAACACTGGACATCTTTGTATCTTGTTTAGCCAATTTACTTTATCATTACAGTTGGTAAGTGACAATGGACCGCAATTCTGTTGTGAAGAATTGCAGAAGTTGTTAGCTTCAAATGGAATTCAACACACACACTGCTTCATACCATCATGCTACAAATGGGCTAGCAGAACTAGCTAGCAAATACTTAAGCATGCCTTAAGAGCTAACAAGTCTTTTTTGAGTCATCAGCAGAAACTGGACAATTTCTTGCTTGTCTACAGGAACACACCGCATGCTACTACCCTGGAATCACCTGCAACTCTTTTCTTGAGATGATGTTTGTGTATCTGTTGGGACCTTCTATGTCCTGATATTGCCTCACAGGTGGCCAAATCCTAACCTATGCAAATTGATCAACAATGTGAGACTTGTCATTGTTCTTTTCAAATAGAAGACTTAGTGTGGACTCCCAGCTATGGTTGTAGAGTGAAATGGGTACCTGGAGAGGTGGTAAAATGCACAGGACCTATTTCATTTGTGGTAAAACTGTCTGATGGTATTTATGGAATGACATATGGACAAGTTGCAGCCTTGACAAGTACCAGAGTTTGAGACTCTCTACTTCTCTGATCAAACCTCCTTCTTTTACAACTCCTAATTTCAACAACTTGTTGGGAGAAACTTTGATTCCTTACCAGAACATAAGGCACTGTTCCTGTTGCTCAGGACATTGCCACATCACCATCACCATGTTAAGAGCATGCAAAAACTAGTTGTGCATCTCAACTAGTTTAGCTAGTGAGTTGCTGTTCCAGGGCAGAATAATCCCTTTGCAATTAGAGAGTCTGTAGTAGTCCACCTGCAACTTTTATTTAGGTTATATAGAGTTTAGTGTTAGCCATGTAAACAATAATGTGTATACATTATTTAGAAAGTTTTTAAAAGTAGGGTGGAGGAATGTGATATCCTGTCCCTTTAAATGTTTGCACATTCACCCCTTTCCAAAGCCTCCTCAAAGTCTCACTTTCATGCTGGTTTCAGTTTTACTCCCTGAACAATAAAGCTACCATCACAGCGGACACGTGTGTTTCTGTCTCCTCTGCTGAGTCCAAAAATAACAGTTTGGGGTTTGGTAAACAGAGATGGCAGCCAGCTTAGTATTATGGCAAACACACATTACAATTTTTAAACTTTTTGTTGGAGGTACAGAAAAAAAGTAAAAACAGTTAAAACATTTGAAATATAAAGTACTAAATAAGGGTTTTATTTTAACAACATTCCTTGTTTCCTTTCCTGTAATCAGAAGAGAGGTTTTAGAGGGGAAAATGCTTATCCATGACAGCCTTTTAGCTGGTATTAAAGATGGTAATACCTGCCCTTTTCTGGGAAAAGAGATGAAGTTAGTTGAGATGGGCTGGAGCTATTGTTTTTCAGAACATGTTGAGTACATTAGTTCTCTTTCAGTAGACTGCTGAACTTGCATGCTTGGGGAGATCTTCCTCACTGCAAGGTCTTAACACTGCATGATGATGCTTGCATAACTGTGCAGAGAGTCGGTAAGAACTTGGACAGATCTTTGTTTTATTTTGTGTGAGTTCCTTTAAAAATAATATTTGAGCTGCCCAATATTAAATTTAGTCAGATAATTGATTTTTTGTTTTGCTGGCTATTCAGAAAAATTGAAAAATAAATTGGTTTGGGTTGAACTGCAGGTTTGGGTTTTTTTTGAAAATTTTGGTGAATCAAAATATTTTTTTTAAAAAATTGAAGTTGAATTAAATATTCCATATGGGCAAAATTGAAATGTATTTTAAGTTTGACAATTTTAAATTACTTTTGATTGTTTTTAAAACAAAATGAGAGGAAATTTTGAAATGAAAAATCATTCTGAACTGAAAAAATCCAAATATTTGATTTAGAAAATGAAACATTTTGATTTTTTGAAGATTTTTATGGGGGGATTTGACTGAAATAATTTGGCAAAAATAGACGTGAATCTTCAATTTTTGCCAAAAGGGTCAAAAATTACTGAGCTCTACTCAATATTAAAGGAAACTCCTGATGTCTTGAAAAAAATTACATTGATTCGAAGACCTTACATTATCTCTTCCCTAATTTCCCTACTTCTCTAACACACTGAAATGGTTTAAGTGGTCAGATATATATGCTAAGTAATTGTCTTAAAGTTCAAGTGCCCAGTTACTAAGGGCGTGGTTCTGCAAACTGCCAAGTGCCCTCAGTTCCCATTGAAATGATCAGCTTCCATGGGATAGGAGAGAGTGCTCAGCATCTTGAAGATTGCAGGCTCCAGCTCTCTGAGCCTTGTATTGGAGAATGGGATGGGAAACTCTAGGCATGGGACTAGTAGTCAGGAAATCTGGGATATATTCCTGCTTTTGATGAAGACTTGCTGCGTGACTTTGGGCAAATGACTTGGATCTAAATAGTCAGAAATGTCTGTAGGGTGCCTCAAGTGGTCAGGAAACCCAACATTTGTGCACACTTTTGAAATATTAACAACTACCCACTTTGTGCTTCCATTTCCCCATCTGTATAGTGGGGGAAATATTTTCCCATTGCATGGGTGTATTATGAACCTTAGCTAAATAATCATTGTGATGTGCAATTAATATCTGGTCCTGCTACCAGTGAAATTAATGGCAAAACCCTTGTTGACATCAGGGGAGGAGAATCAAATCCTCTAATGAGATATCATTAAGACTGGTCAGTGGCAAAAGTGGGAGGAGAAATCAAGTTCTCTTAGCTTTCAGCCTTGTGCTCAGTCCACTAGGTGAAACATATTTTAGGGATCATAATTACTCCTGCCAGCTCCTGCTGAACTTTTTGCTGCCTTCCTCAAAAATTCATATTATTCCTGCTGGTCTAAGTTTCATTCTAAAGGTTGAATTTTGATAGGTTTTACTATGACAAGTGATTCTATATCCCAGCATTTTGTGGGGGGGAAAAAGAAACTTCTGGGTTTCAAAAGGGGTAAATATTTTCACCAGTTTCACCCAGTCTTCCCCACTATTTTCCAGATGCTCGATATTTCAGTTTAGAAGAAAGTGACGATTGGCAGTGACGGATTCTAGTGGCAAAAGTGGCTTAAATAAGCAACTGTAGTGGGTGATGTAAGTTCTCTGTTTCATCCCAGTACTTGAAGCTACAGCCACCGGCTATTTTTTAAACAAATCTCATTTTCATGATTCTCATTCCAGCAGTAGAAAACCTTCAGCCTCAGCTCTGCTGCTTCTTTGTTCTATTGCTCTGAACTGCATAGTATACGGCTGCTTTGGCAGAAGTACTTAAATCACCCATTAGAGTAATCTTCAATGGTAACTTTCCCTAGCCGAAAATGTGTGTCATCATTTGGCTTCTGTGAATCTGTTTCAGCCTCTGTACTGATTTGCACTGCTACTCCTTGATATGTATTAGTGGCAGGGATACAGTATAGGTAAGTCAAGGGGTGAAGCCAAAAAAGAACAGTGATGTTGCAGTTGCAAAGGAAAGAATGGGACTGAAGGGTGTTTAAGCGGACCCTATTGATTCTTGCAGAACACAGTTCAGAATGAAGCTTTCTTCTCTTGGGGAGGGCTTTATTGTATAAGAATGGACAGTGATCATTGCTGCTAACTACCGTTTGTTTTGTTAACCCCTTTTTGAGCCACTGGTTTCTTGTTAACAGACAACTAATGTTAAGGTTTTCATGGCTAGTTTGCTGCTAAAAAATGAATGTGGAGGCACTGGTAGTAGCTCCACATTCACAGTTGTGTTGTGATTTGCATTTAGTGCAAGAATTAAATCCTTGTTTCACACTGATTGAATTTATTCTCCAGATTTAGTACCTTAACTTGAGAGAATCGAATTTTCCATGTGATACTTTTAAAAATATTTATTACATGTTGCAAAGAAAAGCTCTTAAAATCTTTGATATATATGAAAGCGTTTAAAAGCTTTTCTTATATATATATTATTGTCCTGTTTTCCTCAATTGGGGGGGGGGGGCAGTTGGGGGAAGGGGGTTGGAAAATCTTATTGCTAAACAACTTCAGCCCTATCTAATTTCAAATTTCACACAAAGTCTGCTAACGTCTGAGACATAGGCCACTTATGAACTTTTAAAATTAAATGTATAAAGAGTAGTTCCCCATATTCATGGTAATCTAATTGTGTTTTACAAACATTGTCCCTAGAAACTCAGATCCAACTGTTAGTGCCATTTTCTGATGCTGGCCATCTCATGAGGGACCAAAAAACAAAACCCACCCCAAAACCTGCAATTGACAAAAATATATATATATTTTTTTTTTAAAGTATTCCACCCAATTCTATTCCTGACATACCACCTGTGCTTTGCATTTATCTATGGTGAGTCAGGCTGACCATTTATTACAGGGCATAGTGTTGGCTTTGGGGAAAAGCTAGGAATCTGGAGGGTTATGGGAATGAGTGGAGATTTAGAAGGGCAGGCAGCTGAGCAAGGCTTCTTGGACATAGAGGCTGATGGGGTTTGGGGAAGATGGGTGGAATTTAGCAGAGATAAGCAGAAGTCCTGGGGGAAGTATATGTGGAGGAGAGAGAACACAGATGTGATATTGCTAACCCCAAAAGTTTAAAAATCATGAGTCAGGCCAAAATTATGAGTGGTATAAAAATCTACAGTTATAAAAAAAACACAACAAACTTTCAGTGTTTTTTGCCTTCTGGTGTTTGAGCCTTTAAGGTTCGTGTTTTCCAGGTCTCCTTCACAACCATGAGGGCTAGAATCTTACTTTATTTAAAAAAATGAGCACGGAGTGTTTCACATGATCATATGATTCCAGGAGCTCAGGCTACCAGAAAGACACCAAATATAGTGAGACTCTTACTAAAATCATAAGAGTGGGCAATGCTAGTGAATGGTTCATCCACCAATCCTGTAGTACTTTCTCATAAGTAAATGGATGCTTACTCTAATTTTGTGACCCAGTTCCCATTCAGGTAACTATTTTCTGCCCATTTAAATTCCCTTCCTCACCTTCAGTTGTGTGAAATATTGTCTCTGCCCTATGCTGTTGTATAGCATTGCTATGAAACAGCCAAACACTAATAATAGCTTCTGTGGACCATTCAGAGGCATTTGGTTGTTGGAGAAATAATCCCCATGTATCCCTTACTTTCCGGATTGTGGTGACGTGAGGCTTGATCAGTTTCTGTTTGTGAAGTACTTCATGCTACTCCAGCATCTTTCATCCAGAATTCTCTGGGTTCCATTACCAGTCAGTCACACAGATTTTAAAAATTAGGTGGGTGTTTCATTATAAAAAATGCAGAATGGACTTTTATTAATGGCTGTCACTGAAGGAAAATCAGACCATATGTAAAATGAATCAAATCTGGGGTAGAGGAACGTACAGGTGAAGGTAATTTCCCAAAATTGTTGTTGACAAAAAATATGTCTATCTTGATCATATTTTCCCTGTCCCTTAAGAATGTTTGAATTAACAACCTTTTTCTTCTGATTTTCAAAAGAAAATAAGGGGATAGAGAAGTAGAGTATCAAAATTTGGCAAGAAACTAGAACAGTACTAAATTACTTTTAGCCCTTGTTATTTTGATTTGTCCTTTACATTATTTGCCATTTCAAAATGCTTGAAAGTATTAGTTTTATTACATCAGTATACTTAGACAAATCTTAATATCAACTTTTAGGCCTAATTGACTTCAAGAAGCTATATGAAAGATAAGCTCTGTCCATTCTGAATTTGGAGGTGTTCTAGCTATCGACAGATGCTGTTCTGGTATGTAATCTTGGAATAACTTAATGGAAAGAAAAAAGTGTGTGTGTGGGGGGGGGGGGGGAAGCAAGCATTTAGCGTCCTATCAGAGCTTGATGGAGCCTGATATAATTAACAAACTTGTGATATCGCTAGCAATTGTAATTCCAATTATTTGCTAGCTGAAGGCAAGTTTCGCTGCTCTAAGTTAGGAAATCATGTAAATAGCCTAATTAATATAATTTGCCTTATGCTGTACTAAGAAAACAAAAACAAATATGTCATTTTTTAGAATAAATAGCATGGTATAGACTAAATATTATAAATATTCAGTAACTTTGCTAAGCAAATATTGCATATTTCAGATCATTTTCAGCATTTCTAAGTAATGCAACATGATTTAATGAAATTATGATGGCTTGTTTTAGCTTTACCACTACATAACAAAAAAGAGAGCACTTCTTTTGCATGAATTAGAGCAAGTGCTTAACAAAACAGCATGTGACATGTAGGACAGAGGACTGAAAGATATAAAGAAGATTTCATCCTTTGGTAGCTTTAGTATTTGACTATCAAGAGATTTCCGCAAAACTTTAAATTAATTTTTGAAAAATTCCATGCTGCTGTGGTGGAAAGGTACAATAAATAATAATTTGCCTTTTCCTTCTGTGGAATGAAGAGATAAAGCTATTTATAAAAACCTAAAAAACCTACAAATCATTCTAACAGGTTGTCATATGTTAATGTCAGTGAGAATTTAATCACCCAACATAAAAATCTATATATTTTTCCTCCAGTGCTGTCTGGTTTTCATAACTCCCCTATTGACAAATTCTCTTATGATGATAAATTAGAGGAATGACTAAAAACATAAAAGGTAAAGATAGAAAAATTTTAAAAAGATAGAAGCAGCAGGGTTTGTGTGTGTGTATGTATGTATGTATGTTTATGTATATACATAAAGTTTCTAGAGGCTCCACTTAGGGAAAAGAACTCCATTGTACTAGGCTCTGTATACACACTTAACAAGATGACAATCCCTGCCTTAGAGAGTTTACAAAGCAAGTATGTGCTGAGAGATGACATGAGCATATAACAAACAGATGGAATGTGAGAATTAAGATTAATGTAATAAGCAGTACACCTGTCCAGATAATGGAAATCACTTCTTGTGAACAGTTTCCCATTTTTGAAAATTCTGTTCCTGAATCAGGATTAGAAGTAAAAGTAATTTTTTCATGGGAAGGAATTTACAGAAAAAATGCATTTTGGAATAACCAAAGTGGAATGTTTTGGCTTGCTTGCTGGGTACCTAGAAGGTGCTTGTCAATTTCATGGTCTGCCTGTACACCAGCTCTCCTCCCTACTGCCCAGCTGCCTCTCTCAATCAAACAGTGAAATATTTTGTGGGCATTGTGACAGCACAAAAAGCGGTGCCTAAATGGATGAAGAAATAAAAGTAGCAAAATGGTCAAAATAGGCCTGGGTCACAAAAATAAATAATTAAAAATGGCTTAACCTTGGTCTATTTTAAGAAATGACTCTAAACCTCAATGTGCTTTATTGTAAGCAATGATGCTTTGCACATATATACACCACTTTTTATTCAAGGGACTCAAAGCTTAAAAAACTAATTAAGAGGGAGGGAGGAATCTGGGTAGATTGACCTGGGACAATCTTCCGCCTCTCAAAATTCCCGTTAGCACCTAGGGGAAACCCAGCTATGCACACTGTCTAGTGGAGACCTGCTCTCTCACTTCACCCTCTCGTAGGAACAAGCTATGAGAGACACCAGCCTCAAAAGGGGATCTATGCCCCATTCCATCAAGACAGAGGACCTCCATCTGACTAACCATCTGGTAGGCAGAGGCTGTAGAATGACCACTGCTGCCTAGAGGAACCAGGTAAGGGTGTCTTCATTAGATGCTGGAAAATGGAAAGATGGTGGATGAATGGGGGCAAAAGAGTTTGGGTTGATTGAGAGGCTGGAATGTATGATGTTTTGGAAAGAGACAGGAAATGTATTTTGCCTAGTGAATGCCATACGGACTGATGGAGGTAGAAAGTCTGAGGGAGCCCTGTGTTAAAATTTTGCCAGCACATCCCTTGCCCATCACTTTGGAGTCTGAGTGCTAATGGGCACATTTAAGTGTGCATAAGGGATCTCAGAGACTCAGCCTTTTCTTAAGGATTCCCTGTGATACTCTGATTTTACAACTATCATTCAAAAATCATGCTGTGTAAAATAAGGCAATAATGTCCTTACCCCTGATTATACTGAATCACCCGTCATCCTCATTGCTTTGGGTTACTGGTATGTTTCCTCCTCATCTGTATATCTGTAGTCTTCTACTCTACATAATACAACAAACAATGGTGCTTCTCCTCTGAGCACTTGCACTTTTCCACTTAATCACCTGTTCCCAAGTCTAACTGATTTTCTTTTTGTACCTTTATTTTCTCAGTCTGTTAATTGTGCGCATGTAATCAGAATTACATCCAAAGAAACTATGGTAATGTATGTGGGGTGTGGATAGTGTATGCTGCTGGAAGGTAGAAATAGATGATGCAGGGACCTGAGGATTGAGAGGCACAGATCATGAATCTCCCAGAGACACTAAAATGAACATATTTCTTAAACAGAAACCACAATTAAATAAAAATAATAATCTTTCCACCAAAAGTGTGACTTATCTTTTGTTACAAACTTCTATGAATTGTCCCTGAATTTCTAATATTTTATGATATTTAGTGATATCATCCATCAGGACTCATTGCTAAATTTTCTGAGAGCTTATGCAAATCTCTATTTCCCAATGCAAAATGTTAATTCGCAAACTATAATTAGTAGATCCACAGTGACCCAGACTCTATTTATATATACTCATTTCACTGGTACCAAAGTACTATAAAGGAAAAATGAAGATATGTAGAATTGCTAGATTTAGTAAGTCATTAGCTCCTTTTCTTTAGGTACTTTGATCCAGTATTGTTCAGATCTTCAGTTACCAAATAGAAGGGAGTGTAACACTTTTTTTAGGGCCTCAACCTCCTTCCACTAACTTCACTGAGGATGGAGTCAAGCCCTAGTCCCTTTATTTGCTTTAATTATTTACCATAATTCTCAGAAAAAAAGGCTGTGCATATTTAAAAAAGGGAAATGAACCTCCTTACTCATCATATCTTCTCTGTTTGCCTTCAAAAGTAATCCCTTTATACTTGTTTATTCCATTGATCAAACCAAGGCTCAGAGTGTGTTCCCATTAAATTGAGCTCCACGCATTCACCTGAAAACAGATTTTAGTGCCTTTTACTTCTGTTAGCTCTGCAGAGTCAATGCAATTCTGGAACAATGGGTTTGATTCTATTCTGCCTTCTGTGAACCGTAGAATCGTAGGAGTGGAAAGGACTTTGAGAGGCCATCTAATCCAGTCCCCTGCACTCATGGGAGGACTAACTATTATCTAGACCATCCCTGACAGGTGTTTGTCTAACCTGCTCTTAAAAATCTCCAGTGATGGAGATGCCATAACCTCCCTAGGCAATTTATTCCAGTGCTTAACTACCCCGGTAGTTAGGAAGTTTTTTCTAATGTCCAACCAAAAACTGCCCTGGCTGCAATTTAAGCCCATTGCTTCTTGTCCTATCATCAGAGTTTAAGGAGAACAACTTTTCTCCCTCTTCCTTGTAATTACCTTTTATGTACTTGAAAACTGTTATCATGTCCCCTCTCAGTCTTCTCTTCTCCAGACTAAACAAACCCAATTTTTTCAATCTTCCCTCAGAGGTTGTGTTTTCTAGACCTTTAATCATTTTTTTGCTCTTCACTGGGATTTCTTCAGTTTGTCCACATCTTTTCTGAAATGTGGCACCCAGAAGTGGACACAATACTCCAGTTGAGACCTAATCAGTGCAGAGTAAAGCAGAAGAATTACTTCTTGTGTCTTGCTTACAACACTCCTGCTAATACATTCCAGAATGATCTTTGCTTGACTCATATTTAGCTTGTGATCCACTATGACCCCCTGATCCCTTTCTGCAGTACTCCTTCCTAGGCAATCATTTACCATTTTGTATGTGTGCAACTGATTTTTCCTTCCTAAGTGGAATACTTTGCATTTGTCCTTATTGAATTTCATCCTATTTACTTCAAATCTTTTCTCCAGTTTGTCCAGATCATTTTGTATTTCAATCCTGTCCTCCAAAGCACTTGTAACCCCTCCCAGCCTGGTATCATCCGCAAACTTTATAAGCATACTCTCTATGCCATTATCTAAATCATTGATGAAGATATTGAACAGAACTGGACCCAGAACTGATCGACAGTGAACCACTGATAACTACTCTCTGGGAACAGTTTTCCAACCAGTTATGCATCCACCTTACCATATCTCCATCTAGGTTGTATTTCCCTAGTTTTAAGTATCAGAGGGGTAGCTGTGTTAGTCTGAATCCACAAAAACAGCGAGAAGTCCGGTGGCACCTTAAAGACTAACAGATTTATTTGGGCATAAGCTTTCATGGTAAAAAACCCCACTTCTTCAGATGCATGGAGTGAAACTTACAGATGCAGGCATAAATATACTGACACATGAAATGAAGGGAGTTACCTTATAAGTGGAGAACCAGTGTTGACATGGCCAAGTCAATCAGGGTGGATATGGTCTACTCCCAATAATTGATGAGGAGGTGTCAATACCAAGAGAGGGAAAATTGCTTTTGTAGTAAGCCAGCCACTCCCAGTCCCTATTCCAGCCCAAATTAATGGTGTTAAATTTGCAAATGAATTGTAGCTCTGCAGTTTCTCTTTGAAGTTTGTTTTTGAAGTTTTTTTGTTGAAGTATGGCTACTTTTAAATCCGTTATAGAATGTCCAGGGAGTGTTCTCCTACTGGCTTTTGTATGTTACCATTCCTGATGTCTAATTTGTGTCCATTTATTCTTTTATGTAGAGACTGTCCTGTTTGGCCAATGTACATGGCAGAGGGGCATTGCTGGCACATGATGGCATATATCACATTAGTAGATGTGTAGGTGAATGAGACCCTGATGGTGTGGCTGATGTGGTTGGGTCCTCTGATGGTGTCACTAGAGTAGATATGGGGACGGAGAAGGCAACGGGGTTTGTTACAGGCTGGCTCACTACAAAAGCACTTTTTCCTCTCTTGGTATTGACACCTCCTCATCAATTATTGGGAGTGGACCACATCCACCCTGATTGAATTGACTCTGTCAAGACTGGTTCTCCACTTGTAAGGCAACTCCCTTCTCTTCATGTATCAGTATATTTATACCTACATCTGTAATTTTCACTCCATGCAGCTGAAGAAGTGGGTTTTTTACCCATGAAAAGTTTGGTGGCTATGGTGTAGTGCTCTATGCTAGGGCTGTAACAGGAAATCAAATAGCTTATTTCAGAGCCTTTAAATACATGCCAAGTTGCCTCACTGTTTTATGCTGCTTTATCTTTTAGGATATAAAACCTATTCTTTCTTTATGAAAACAGTTCTTTTTGTTAGATAATCATTTCATTTACATAGAAAGGTTATACTTAGTAAAAATATATGAACCAAAATGGAAACAAAGGTACAACATCATAAAGCACCTTTCTTGAGTGTACTGTATTTTCCCCTTGAAAGGCTTCATTGCTTTTAGGACAGGAGATATTGCTTCAGAACTGAAGATTTAAAGCTTTTTTCTTCTGCCCATAGTAAAAGTAATAAAGCTTTTTATTGTACAAAGACTGTAAATATATTTAGCAATAATTTCAACAGCTGGAAGTGTCTAAATGTCTGTAGTGAAAATACAAGGGTCAGATCTACCTAGGTTTGATCTAGAAATTTCTATTGCCTCTTTTTTCCGACGAAGTGGGTATTCACCCACAAAAGCTTATGGTCCAATACATCTGTTAGTCTATAAGGTGCCACAGGATTCTTTGCCACTTTTACAGATCCAGACTAACAGGGCTACCCTTCTGATACTTTGTTAATACAGTAACAAAAAAATTTAATGTGACTGATCATGCAAATTGTCTCATATGTGTGGACCCCTGCCTCCACATGGAGTCAACAGAACCCTCGCTGGGCTCTGCAGAGGCAGATTCTGCTAGGGTGGATTAGCTTGTATGGTTGAGGCCATCTATAAAACATGTTCTATGCCCCAAGAAGCTAGAAATCTTAAAACAAAACCAGGAATATGGTTTGGGAAGGAACATATGAGAATGATGAATGAAGAAAAGGAGGGAGGTGAAGTGGCTTGAAGAGTTGAATTTTAAGGAAGGTTCTGAACAAAAATAGAAGGTGCAGGAGGGACTGGGACAATCCTTATGGAGATGTCCAGTAGAATATAATATGGATTAAACCAATAGGGTTCTATGGAAGTTTGCTTTAAAAACCCTATAGATTAATGTTTTCCGAGTTGGATGCCTATATTTTGGAAATGAAAGTGCCAGTTCAGCCAAGTACTACAGTGAGAGATGTGAGTGTTCAGGCCTATGTTTGCTCATGTCAGGCACCTAAAATCACTGGCCACTCTTGAAAATGTTGACCTTGATTATATCATAATTGAGTCTACTTTATGATAATAAAAGATCTTATCATCACTTCACTATAGTGGTTCCTCCCATTCCCGGTATTCAACCCAGACTTCTCAGTAACTTGTCAAACTCAGTAACTTCCTGTTGCAGGTTTTCAACTTCATACAAAGTAGTAGAATACAAAAAACAAATGAGAGGAAGGCTGTATCCTTTCACAATTAATTCAGTGCCTGATCTCCTCACCCATTAACATTGGTGGCAAATTGCCTATTGACTTCATTGACACTGGATCAGTGCCTTAGTCCCTTTTTATATGTTATATCTGAAATACAAATATTAAACTCCTTTCACGCACACAAACATCATAAAGAAATGGCTAATTTATTAATACATAGATTAAGTAAGTATGTGTCAAATAAGGGGATCTGGGTTTCTTTTAACTAATAAATAATTCAGCGCTAAATAATCAATATGGACACGCCATTTAATAAAAACAAAACAAAACAACAACAACAACAAAATCTCCTTCGTACTTGGAAGTTGCAAGTATGAATTATCTCTTGCATAATCCAGGATCAAAATCTAATTTCCTGTTCTTCCCAGCCCCATAGCTCCCTTATTTCTCAACCTGCTGAAGTCTCAGTGCTGGGCAAAGACCCAAAATAAGTGGTACATGAATGCTAATGAAGCAGAAAGCATAAAATGCATTGGGGTCCAGTTCTCTCATAGAATTAACTTTCTCTATAACCTTTGTTTTCTGATTCTGCATTGTTTATGTAAGTAATTTACAAGAGGGGGAAAATGAAATGGCGCCAGGTCTGTGTGAGGTGGAAGTGAATTTAGACTAGGAGTAAAATGAAGGGAGATCCCTGTTAATGAAGAACAGCAGAGAGACAGGTCTCTCCAAAATCAGAGTTCTAAAGTCATGAGTCACTGGAGAGGGTCTCAGTGTACAATTTTAAATAATAGTTGAACTCTGTGAGTTTCAGTCTGAAGAAAGATTTGTTAGGAGGATAACCAGGAATAAAGGCCCAGATTCTCACCTGATATAAATGGACACAACTTTGATTTCAATGGAATTTTTCCCGTTTACACTAGATGAGAATCAAGCCCTAAAATTGTAAGCAGTTATTCATTCTCCACTTGTTGCATGGAAGCTTTCACAGATAATTGGCCATTAGCTCTGGAATCAAACAATAAATTTATCTTGACTTTATTATTACTATTTATTTTAATATTCCATATGTTGATCCTAATATTTTTATTTGCTTGTACTCCTTTACTGTCTTCTTTCTGGCTTGTTTGATGTTCATTTTCCCTTTCATGTATTGGTAATTTAAGTACCTGTTTTGTATTTCTTTCTTATTCCCAAATGTAACAAAAAGTTGGGAAGAGGGAAAGATTAAGCTTATATTTCTTAAAAATAGCTAAACTTTAGTAACAATCTCAAATCTATTATCATTTCTTCTAACAGCCTACTACCCTCCTCAGTAAATATCTCAGGCTTGTCAATGTTTCACTCCTAAATCAGTATTAGTGTATTTCCAAAGTTTCAGTTTTATACTATACTCCTGTTGAATTACAACTGGTCAGATAGGGACAAAAACGAATCACAGATACATTATTTGTTAATTAATGTGGAAAACAATCATCAGTAACATATTTGGTGAGCATCATTAGACCATCTATTGAGCTAGATGAATAGTGGAAAAAAGTTTAGTGAATAATTAATCTGACAATTGCCAGAAGAAAAATAAATTAAACGATTCTCAAATATTAGTCATGAAGCAAGGAGAGACAGATTGGATGATTCTTTAGAGGCCTTGTCTCAGCATTTTGTGCTCCAATCTGTTCAGTGGATCTCTACATAAGATAAGGATTTGTCAGACTTGTTTAATAGTTGTTCACCTATGCCAACATGTGCATGGAGTTCTTGCCGATGTCAGTGGCAGCTCAACTATGGAGGGGGATTCGGACTGTTGGAACAACACTTAGCTCCATGTGATACTAGAAAATGGGGAATACATTATAGTATGATTCCTATCATGCTCACCTAGTGTCTCTCCTGTCTTGGGCTCTTTCAAAGACAGGCGGAATTATTGAAATAAACACAAGCATTAATGAAAAGAACTAAAGACACACTGAAATGCAAAAAATAGTCAAGCTCTTAAGAATTGCCAGACTGGCTCAGACCAATGATCTGTCTAGCCCAGTATCCTGTCTTCTGACAGTGGCCTGTACCAGATGCTTCAGAAGGAGTGAACAGAACAGGGCAACATATCAAGTGATCCATCCCCTGTTGTCCAGTCCCAGCTTCTAGCAATCAGAGGGTTAGGGACACCCAGAGCATGGGGTTACATTCCTGACCATCTTGGCTAATAGCCATTGGTGGACCTATCCTCCATCAACTTATCTAATTCTTTTTTTAACCTAGTTATACTTTAGCCTTCACAACATCCCTGGCAACAAATTCCATCGATTGCATTGAGTTAAGAAGTATTTCCTTATGTTTGTTTTAAACCCACTGCCTATTAATTTAATTGGGTGGAGTTCTTAGTAAATAAAGATAACTGGAACTTAAGCTATCTGGAAGCCTGTTTGTGTGTATGGTTTGCAGGTTTGTTTGTTTTGGGGAGGAGGGGTAGAAAATGCCTTCTTTTTAAGATGTCCTGGTTCTATATACAGGGTATTACAACATGTGTATGCCTTGAGCTATATATAGTAGCTTGTGACTCCTGCTCTAGGAGACAGTAGAGTTCAGGTGCTTCGTTGAGGCACCATATTTTCATTCTTTGTAGAGAGGGTGCCAGATGTTGTCAGTGTTTCCAGCAGTAAGCGCTGTTTGTCGTGGAGTGGGACTGCAGATCCCACCCTTGAATCAGTGCTCGTGCAGTAGAACGTCAGAGTTACGAACCCCAGAGTTGTGAACTGGCTGGTCAACCACACATCTCATTTTGAACCAGAAGTACTCAATCAGGCAGCAGCAGAGATGAAAAAAAAAAAAGGCAAATACACTGTACTGTATTTGCCTTTTTTTTTCTGTCTCTGCTGCTACCTGATTGAGTACTTCCGGTTCCAAATGAGGTGTGTGGTTGACCAGTCAGTTCACAAGTCTGATGTTCATAACTCTGACATTCTACTGTGTTAAACATAAGCTACTAAAAAAATAAAGGGAAAGTTTAAAAAAAGGATTTGACAAGGTAAGGAAACTGTTTCTGTCCTTGTTTTGTTTAAATTAAGATGGTTAAAAGCAGCATTTTTCTTCTGCATAGTGAAGTTTCAAAGCTGTTTTTAAGGCAATGTTCAGTTGTAAACTTTTGAAAGAACAACCATCATGTTTTGTTTAGAGTTATGAACATTTCAGAGTTACAAACAACCTCCATTCCTGAGGTGTTCATAACTCTGAGGTTCGACTGTATGTCTGGTGAATGACAGCAATTTGGGTGTTTGAGGTATCATTCCTAGATAAATATATATAGTAATATGTTTAAACAAAAAGGTCATGCTGGTAAAGAGCTCTATAATAAACAAATGAACTAACCATCAATAGTGATTAGATATGTCTCTTACTATGCTGTAAACAAATATGTGTTGAGAAAATGAAGCTGATAGACTTGTAGAATAGGAAACCAAGTATTATTAGACCTGACTATTTTAACTGTGCTTTTTAATGTTCAAAAAGTTACTCTTTGCAAAGCTATCGAATCTGCAGCTCATATTTGTTCAGATAATACACCCATTGTACAAGTTAATATCCAGCATTCAATTAACAGTCCCTTAGGAACTATTAATGATTTGAAGAATCAGTTCTCCAATACCTTTTGAGATCAGAGCTATTGAATTTAAGTTTCCTAAAACGAAGCTAGATCCTCAGCTGGGGTAAATTGACTTCAGTCGTGCTATAAACATTTTATGTTCCAGAGTTAAAGTCCAACAATTATGTTAATGATTGACCAGGGTTGTCTGGAGTAACACATCAGAAGACCATCAAGACACGTTAGTGCTAAGTATGGGGGACCTACATGATGTTTATACTTCAGGCAATTTTCCCCCTCATAGGAGGCCTTACATGTAACACATCTTGACTTTATATCAATAGTCCCAAAACTCTGAAAGTGACAGGCAATGGAATTGCACCAGGACTGTACTGGTGAAACAGGATGTATTACTTTAAGCAGAGAGGGCCTGGGGGAGACTGATAATGGTGTGGAGCATTGGTTGAGGTTAGGTCTGTTTCAGGGAGTAAACTAGCTATAGGAATACTGGACATTGTGGGCCACCTGACCAAAGAGAACAAGTGGACTGCGAAATGATTGGAACAAATTACAAAAAGCTTTTAAAAAGGCTAGAGCAGAAGTGCTAATCGTAGAATTTAACTACCTAGGCACAGACTTGCTGCATTATGTGGTGGAAATGAGTCTGGAGATGTTTGCAGTTACGTTAAAATATTGCTTTTTAACTCCACATTTATTCAATGAAACAAACTGTTAAGATTGAGAAATCAAGCATTCAAATGGAAATACAAAAAATTAGGGTTTAACCCGCTAAATCTGAATGTTGACCACTTTTGAGAATAATTTAAAATGTGGTCTCTGTTTATTTTATATTAAAAAAAATTAAATGTGTAACTTAATACATACTGAAATTTTGTATATATAATTTCATACAGAACACAATCTGCTCTGACTTACACTCTCTTATACCAGACAGAGAGGTTCTGGTCCTTGGAATGCAAAATGTGCGATTGTAACATACAGGGGAAAGAGTGTATTTATTTATTTTCATGCTTAAGTAAGTGAAAATTGACTGAACTGATTTTGCTTAAACTTTCCAAACAAATTCAGCTGCTGGCTAAGAAGCAGAATGGGAATTTCAGCCCCTGAAAAAATTATGATCAACTTAAGTATAGAAAACATTTAGAATGGAAGTTGTAAGTCAACATTAACTGTTGTGTGCTCAGTGCTGAGACATGCTATCTAGCCCACAGGACATGTCAAGATTCCTCTCATTTACTCATATGCATGTCACAAAATGCTGAGTTTCAGACCAGGTTATCAATAGATTCATGAATCTTCCAAGTTAACTTTGGCTATATTTTGAACAAATCTGCAATGATATGTGACTTCAACCCAAGACAAGATGAAAGCTTGTGGCTTCATCTGTGTGCTGTTTTGACTTTTGAGGTTCATTTGTATTCAGAACGTGAGGGTGTGTAAACCCACATCAGTCAAAATTGATGAAAATGTTTACATGCATCTGTACGAAGTAAAATAACAAAACAACCCCCCACCAGAATTTAGTACAGCAAAGGGTTAACTCCAGAGAAGCAGAACATCATTTTTGCTATTCTTCTTATGATCCATTTAGAATAAATTTTCCTGTGACCAAAGCAATTTGGGAATCCAGACAGTGCTTCTGAGAATGGATGTCTCAGTGCAAAGCAAATGGCATTTGTGGTACTACAGATTCATTCCCTCAATGAGTGCTGTCTGTGATAGTATTGCTGGAATGGTATCAAAAGCATAGGAGTACCCAGGCTGTTTAGAAGGCTTAGCAATGTAGACAGTAAAATACCTGCTCTACTTTCAAATCTGTTCAGTTCATCATCTCTAAGAGCGTTCAAAAAGTATTCAAAGGGGGTTGTTTTTTTTAGGGAAGAGGGGCTGAGGGGACAGTATGAGTTTTGAAGGAAGAAAAGTACTATTGGTGTTTTTAAAGAACGTAAGAATAGAATAACATAGAGGAGTATATGATTCTGAAGGGACAAAATTGCACTAATGCTGATGAGTGGTAGGAAAGTAAGAAATGCAAAAACAGAAGGTTATGCACTGAAGTTGAGGTGGCGATTATATAAACATCTAAACCAGACACACAGAATTTCTTTATGCAGAAGCGATTAGAACACTGGTTCCCAAACTATGGGCGCCACTTGTTCAGGGAAAGCCCCTGGCGGGTCGGGCCAGTTTGTTTACCTGCCGCATCTGCAAGTTCGGCCAATCACAGCTCCCGCTGGCCGCCGCTCATTGACCGAGGGACATGCTGGCTGCCCTTCCTGCAGCCCCCATTGGCCTGGAGCGGAGAACCGTGGCCAGTGAGAGCCGTGATCAGCTGAACCTGCGGATGCGGCAGGTAAACAAACCAGCCCGGCCCACCAGGAGCTTCCCTAAACAAGTGGCACCCCTAGTTTGGGAACCACTGTATTCGAATGTTACAAATAGTAAAAGACAGCAACTGAAATAAGTAATTTTATTCCACTTTGGAGGACTTCGCATGATATACAGATACACTAATTAGCACGTGTAGGTGTGTAACAAGTTGGCAATAGTTCCCCAAAACACCCCCACCTTGTTAGCAAGTCTTGATCATGCTGGGTAAGGTTAAATCAGGCTTCTTCCAACTTACTAAATATTGATAAATTTTATAAGTGCTTGTTTACAAATGCTACAAGTCTAAATACTAAGATGGATGAACTTAAATACCTGGTATTAATGAAGATATTGATATAACAGGCATCATAAAAAATTGGTGGTACTATGAAAATCAATGGGATATGGTGATACATAAAATCATAGAAAATTAAGCTTGGAAGAAACCTCAGGAGGTCATCCAGTCCAACCTTCTGTCTCAAAGCAGAACCAACCCCAACTAAATCATCCCAGCCAGGGCTTCATCAAGCTGGGCCTTAAAAACTTCTGAGGATGGAAATTCCACCGCCTCCCTAGGTAACACGTTCCAGTGCTTCACCACCCTTCTAGTGAAATAGTTTTTCCTAATATCCAACCTAGATCTCCCCCACTGCAACTTGAGACCATTGCTCCTTGTTCTGTCATCTGCCACCACTTTGAACATCCTAGATCCATCCTCTTTGGAACCCCCCTTCAGGTAGTTGAAGGCTGCTAACTAATCCCACCTCACTCTTCTCTTCTGCAGACTAAATAAGCCGAGTTCCCTCAGCCTCTCCTCATAAGTCATGTGCCCCAGGCCCCTAATCATTTTCATTGCCCTCTGCTGGACTCTCTCCAATTTGTCCACATCCTTTCTGTGGGGGGCTCAAAACTGGACACAATACTCCAGATATGGCCTCACCAGTGCCAAATAGAGGGGAATAATCACTGCTGGCAATGCTCCTACTAATGCAGCCCAATATGCCATTAGCCTTCTTGGCAACAAGGGCACACTGCTGACTCATATCCAGCTTCTCGTACACTGTAATGCAGGTCCTTTACAGCAGAACTGCTGCTTAGCCATTCGGTCCGTAGTCTGTAGCAGTGCATGGGATTCTTTCATCCTAAGTGCAGGACTCTGCACTTGTCCTTGTTGAACCTCATCAGATTTCTTTTGGCCCAATCCTTCAATTTGTCTGGGTCATTCTGGACTCTATCCCTACCCTACAGCATATCTACCTCTCCCCCCAGCTTAGTGTCATCCACGAACTTGCTGAGGGTGCAATCCATCCCATGCTCCAGATCATTATGAAGATATTGAACAAAACCGGCCCCAGGACAGACCCCTGGGGGACTCTGCTTGATACTGGCTGCCAACTAGACCTTGAGCCATTGATCACTATCTGTTGAGCCCGATGATCTAACCAGCTTTCTATCTACCTTATAGTCTATTCATCCAATCCATACTTTTTTAACTTGCTGGCAAGAATACTGTGGGAGACCATACTGTGGGAGACTTTGCTAAAGTCAAGGTATATCACGTCCACTGCTTTCCCCATATCCACAGAGCCAGTTATCTCATCCTAGAAGGCAATCAGGTTGGTCAGGCATGACTTGCCTTTGGTGAATTCATGTTGACTGTTCCTGATCACCTTCCTCTCCTCCAAGCGTTTCAAAATGGAATCCTTGAGGACCTGCTCCATGATTTTTCCAGGGACTGAGGTGAGGCTGACCAGTCTATAGTTCCCCAGATTTGCTAGGGGGACAAAATACATAGGAATGACAGAGTAGGTCACACTGATGGGGGAGTGGCACTATATGTAAAAGAAAGAATGGAGTCAAATATAGTAAAAAACTTAAATGAATCAAACTGTACCACAGAATCTCTCTGGATAGAAAATCCACACTTGCATAATGAGAGTATAGCTGTAGGAATATACTACCAACCACCTGACAAGGATGGTGATGGTGATTGTGAAATGCTCAGGGAGTTCAGAGAGGCTACAAAAAGAGAAAACCCAAGAATAATGGGGGGTTTCAAATGGATATATGTCACCTCAAGATGGAATGCAGAGATAAAATATCTAGACATCATTAATGACTGCTTCTTGGTGCAACTAGTCTTGGAACCCACAAGGGCAGAGACAATTCTTGATTTAATCCTCAGTGGAGCCCAGGATTCAGCTGAATAATATCAACCATAATGTAATTAAATTTAACATCCTTTTTGGGGAGGCGGGGATATCAAAGAAGCCCACCACGGTAGTATTTAACTTCAAAAAAGGGAAACTACACAAAAATGAGTAAGCTAGTAAAATGGAAGCAAAAAGGAACAGTCACTACAATGAAATGCCTGCAAGCTGTATGGAAACTTTTAAAAAACACCATAATTGAGACTCACACTAAATGTATATCCCAAATAATAATAATAAAAAAGTTAGAGGACAAAAAAAAAGCCACCCTGACTAAACAACAGAGTAAAAATGGCAGTTAGAGGCAAAAATACATATTTTAAAAATTGGAAGTCAGATCCTACAGAGGATCATAGAAAGGAGTATAAATTCTGGCAAATCAAGCGCACCGCTCTCAGTTCTCTGACATTGATGTGCAGAGTGAGGCCTGAGACCACAGACCTTGTATCCTGAGGTCTCCCAGATGTGCCCCCCATCCCAGATCCGAGGCATCAGTGACTAATGAGAGGGATGGCTGGGGGCTGGCAAAGGGCACTCCTGCACAAATTACATGTGGGTTGAGCCACCACAGGAGGGAGTCTAATATTGGGTGGGGCAGGGTTACAATGCTGTCCAAAGTGTCTCGAGCCTGTTGATAAACAACACTAGCCATGCCTGGAGTCTGAGTCTGGCATGCTGTACTACGTAAGTACAAGTGGCCATATGCCCCAGAAGTTCAGGCAGCTCCTTGCTGTAGTTGTGGGGAACTGTCTGAGGCCCTGTATGATGTCTCCCAGACACCGAAATCTGGCTTCTGGGAGGTATGCCCTGGCTTGAATTGAGTCTAGCAATGTGCCTATAAACTCTATCCTCTGCACCGGGGACAGTGTGGATTTGGCCTCATTAAGAAGGAGACCCAGTTCGACTAATGTCCTTCTTATGAAGCCGACCTCCTCCTCCACTTGAGACCTGGAGTGGCCTTTGATCAGCCTGTCATCGAGGTACAGGAAAACCTGCATCCGCTGCTTGCACAGGAACGCCTCAATGACTGCCATGCATTTGGTGAAAACTTGAGGTGCTGCTGACAGGCCAAAAGGGAGGATAGTAAACTGATGGTGGCTGTTGTTCACCACAAACCTGAGGTTTCGTCTGTGAGGTGGAACTATTGCTATGTGAAAATATGCGTCCTTCAGGTCGAGGGCGGTGTACCAGTCTCCTGGATCCAGTGAGGGGATAATGGAGGTCAAGGAGACCATGCGAAACCTGACTTTAAGGAAATGGCTGACCATCGGATTTGCGAAGTCTGAGTGGCCATCTGCGCCCTACGGAGATAGCAGCCAAGTGAACCATTATTGTCAACATAGACAGAGCCTGTTGCTTAAGGTGGAGGAGCTAGTCCAGTACAAATGGCACTGAGGCAAGGGGGAATTCTGTATTGTTCCCTTTTGGTTGTCTAAGTAGAAATGTGATAGGGCAGTACATTCTCATTACAATGAATAGCCAAATAATGTATACAGCATGAGTTTAATGGCAGGAGGATTATCCTAACTACCATAGACAACTTTGGTGCATATTCAAGTTAGTCAAAAAAGTTTTTTAAAATATTTTTTCTAAGTATTTTGTGAAAAGTTTTGAAAATTTCTGATGTTTCAATGGGAAAAAGCAGATAGTTTTTCTTGTTTTGTTTTTCCTCCCCTTTTCTCAGTGGCAAGATAAAGAAGGGGGAGCAGGATGAAAGGAAAAATAGAAAAATGTAAAAAAAGAAAAAAGATTTTATCCAAAACATTTGACTCCCAAGGAAGTGAAAATTTTCTGCCATGATTTTATTTTTAAAATGGGTCCATTTTTTGAGTGCTGATTAATCAGATACTTATACTATATGACAGTGATTTTCAAACGTTTTTTTTCTGGGGACCCAGTAGAAGAAAATTGTTGATGCCCATGACCCAGCGGAGCTGGGGATGAGGGGTTTGGGGTGTGGGAGGGGCTCAGGGCTGGGGCAGAGGGTTGGGGTGCTGGGGTGAGGGCTGTGGGGTGGGGCTGGGACGGAGGGGGTCAGGGTGTGGGAGGGGGCTCTGGGCTGGGGTAGGGAGTTAGGGTGCAGGAGGGGGTCAGGGCTTTGGGCTGGGGGTGCAGGATCTGGGGTGGGGCCAGGGATGAGGGATTTGGGGTGCAGGAAGGGGTTCCAGGTTTGGGGGGGCTCAGAGCTGGGGCAGGGGATTGGGGCATGGGGTTGGGGCACTGACTTACCTCCGGTGGCTCCCGGTCAGAGGCGCAGCCAGGGTGCAGAGGCAGACTTCCCACTCTTAGGCGGAGGCATGCGACTTTCGCCCACAGGCACCTCCTCCCACCCCCCAACCCCGCAGCTCCCATTGGCCGGGAACTGGCAAATGGGAGAGCGGAGGCGGTGCTTGGGATGGGGCAGCACGCAGAGCCCCGTGGTCCCTCGCCTAGAAGCCAGACCTGCTGCTGGCTGCTTCTGGGGCCCAGTGCGGTGTTGGGAAAGGTAGGCACTAGCCTGCCTTAGCTGGGCAGCACCGCCGACAGGATTTTTAACGTCCCAGTCGGAGGTGCTGACCAGAGCAAGGTGACCCAGTTCCTTACATGTCGTGACCCACGGATTGAAAAACACTGATCTAAAAGAGTAATTTCATTAGTTGGCAGCCATATTATGCTGTTATCACCTATGTGGACCATCCACAAGAGAAGGATGCGGCACACACTTTCTAAACATATGCATCTTGTTTTTCCTTTTCTTGTGGAATGTACATGTACAAAGAAAATAGAAGGAGAGCAAAAAATCATGATACAATGTAAAATTAGATATTGCCTAACACTAAAGAGATGTTGGTTAAAAAACACACACACAGTTATTGAGAAAGGAACCTTACAAACAATATACACTCTTCAATAGGTTTTTTCCCTAATAGGGCTGTTTTTAGTTTCCTTTCTTTATTTACTCTAACAAGGCACATTCAATTTTCTCTCCCACTCAGAGAAAATACATGGCTTTGTGAGTACTTGAAACATAAGAGAGTAATTAGATAGCAACGATATATAGAATGTATATGGCATTTGCACTTGGTCATGTGAATATGTTCAAGGTTGCTTTTGCATTGGCCATCTTCCAGCCATTGCAGCAGCACCTGCTAGGTACCAGGTTTCTATATCCTTTGAATTCAAAATACATAATAGAAAACAATCAACCAGCTTTTTGGCAGATATTTTGCATTTTCCTTCTGGACATAAAGCAATATTGGGAATGATGAAAATGACAGTTTTCAGTGGGAAAAATATCATTTGAAACTAAGAATCAATTGCCTTCAATCTAAATTCTTTGCATTTTCACATTAAGTTAAAAGGTTGGAAATGATTGAAATGGGATATGTTTTGCATAATATGCAGCAAGTAATGTAGCCTTTGTTTTTATTCTTTCCAACCACACAAGTTGAAGTGAATAAGAGATGTCTTTATTCATTGGAATTCAGTTTAATATGGACACCTCTAGCCAAAGCCTTTTGTCCAAAATAAATGAAAATGTTTATTCTAGACATTTTTTTTCCATTTCTGCCCCTGGCACTCAAGTCAAGGAGTAGCAGAGCCCAAAGGATACATGGCTTTGTGGAGCTAGTCCACCATACTTGTTCCAGTACATTACGATAATATATTTGTGTGCTGCAATTAAACACCCAACAATAGTGTAAAGTGGCTGTCCATACAGTACATTATAGGCACATTTATTAAGGGTTATACTGCACTAACTTTACTCCTGTTGGTGAACACTTATTCACATTAGTAGTCCAATTGATATAATCATTTCAAAGATACAGTTAAAAGTATGCAATAAACCAGCCTTAAGAATGGTAAAATATGCATAAACTTTGTAACATGAGAACTTTAAGAGGACTGGAATATGCTTCATATAACAGTGTTTTTCAATCCGTGGGTCTGGGTGGCGGCATGTAAGGTCACTTGCTCTGCTCAGCACCGCTGACTGGGACATTAAGCCCTCGTCTACACTGGGTGGGGGGGTCGACCTAAGATACGCAACTTCAGCTACCTGAATAGCTATCTAGGTAATAGGTATCTTAGGTCGACTTACCTGGCCAAGAGGATGGCAGCGAGTCGACCACTGCTGCTCCCCTGTCGACTCCGCTTCCGCCTCTCCCGAGCTGGAGTTCCAGAGTTGACGGGGAGTGCGTTCGGGGATCGATTTATTGCGTCTAGACGAGACACGATAAATCGATCCCTGATAGATCGATCACTACCCACCGATCTGGCGGGTAGTGAAGACCTGCCCTAAAAGTCCTGTCAGCGGTGCTGCCCAGCTAACGCAGGCTAGTGCCTACCTTTCCGGACACCACGCTGGGCCCTGGAAGCAGCCAGCAGTGGGTCCAGCTTGTAGGCAGGGGGGACACGGGACTCCACATACTTCCCCCACCCTACGCACCGCCTCCACACTCCCATTGGCCGGTTCCCAACCAATGGGAGCTGGGGAGGGGGCAGTACCTGTGGGCGAGAGTCGCACAAAGCCACTTGCATGCCTCTGCCTAGGAGCGGGACTCACTGCTAGCCGCTTCTGCGGCACAGCGTGATCTGTGGTGCCAGGACAGGCGGGAAGCCTGTCTCTGCACCCCGGCTGCGCCACTGACCGGGAGCCACCGGAGATAAGTCTGTGCCCCAATCCCCTGCCCCAGCCCTGAGCCCCCCCAAACCTGGAACCCCTTCTTGCCTCCCAAACCCCTCATCCCTGCTCCCACCCCAGAGCCTGCACCCCCAGCCCAGAGCCCTGACCCCGCTCCTGCAGTCCAACTCCCTACACCAGCCCAGATCACCCTCCCACACCCTGAACTCCTCATTTCTGGCCCCACCCCACAGCTCTGCCCCCCCCCCCATCCCTCATCCCCAGCTCCACTGGGTCGCGGGCATCAACAATTTTCTTCTACTGGGTCCCCAGGAAAAAAGTTTGAAAACCACTGCTTTAGATGAAGTGGTAGAGAGGTCTGTGCTTTCATACTGAAGTTGTCAGGGTTAGTCCTTGCTGATGTCCCATTGCAGTAGTCATTAAACATATAGGAAATATTTATTGATTTCTATTGGGTGTCGAATATTGATAACAGTTAAGTTTTGTGAATAGCTGATCATCGTTAATTTCTAAAAGTATTTAGAAGTTTTGTGTCTGTGTGCAGTTGATTCAGGTTGGAATATATAAATAGTATTTACCCAAATAGAAGTTAACATAATTTGTGATACCTGGTCCCCCTCTTCTGTAGGTTGTGTATGTAGGTTATAAGCACTTATGTACACAAAGCACCTAGCACATTCTCCATGCTTTAATCTAAATCCCCATCTTCTCTAGACATTGTCAAAACAGGGAAACTCTTGTGCCTGAGTCTGATAGAAGGAGATGACGAGCTGAGTATCATCAGCATGCTGACTTGTCATCTGAATTAAGGTGAGTGTCTCACGGTTCTGTTTCAATGTATATGTGATGACACTATAGCAGACAGTGAGTTGGCTCATATTGGAGTATGCTGATAAAACGTAGCTCTGTGCCTATCCCAACAAGCCTGGCTGGGGCAGTCTTTTGTCTTTAACATAAGAATTGTTGTATTATACAAGACCTGAGGTCCAGCTAGTCTAATATCCCAGTTTTAACAGTGGTTAGGGACAGATGCTTTAGGAGAAGATGCAAAAAACTATATAACGGATGACTGTGGAATGGACTGCCCATAGGAAAAATGTATTCTTCACCCCATCAGTTAGTGGTTAGTCTATCCCTTGAAGCATGAGGTTTACATCCTTTTTAAACTTGAAAAAATTCTTTTTCTTGTCTCCTTATCTTTATAAATGTCTTATCCTTTTTTTTTAATCTTAAATTCTTGGTCTCACTGATCTGTTGCGGCAATGAGTTCCACAGGTGAATTGTGCAAGTAAAAAAGTTTCATTTCCTATTTTCAGTTTTAAATTAGTCACCTTTCAATTTCAGTGGTTTTGTAATATGATAGTGTGTCTGGTTGAGATTGATGCACGGATAAAATAAGCTAGTTGTGGTTCCATCCAGATAAGACAGATCTGATACTGATGAGCTGGGCGAAAAGCAGCTGTATGAAATGAGTGGAATTAATATCTGTCCCTTCTACTGCTTGCCTTTGTGACTCATGTTTGTAATTTAGGAGTACTGCTGGACCTTCATCTGCTTCTGGATGCCCTGAGAGCAGCACAGCGTGCTATTTTTCTTTACTCTGAACTGGAAAAAGAGATTGTGTCTTTTGGTCTCAGATGCAGAGATCACCTCCATTATGTATAAACATGACATCTCCAGAATGGATTACTGCAATGCTCTCTGGGTGGGCTATACATGAAAAACCACTCACAAACTTCACCTCAAGCAGAATTGAGCTACCTGCTTATTCAGGAGTGTTTTGTGATGGGAGTATGCTCTGGTTGCCAATTCATTTTGGGGTGAAATTCTAAGTGTTACTTTTGATTTATAAAGTCCTCTATAGTTTGCACCCTCAGTATCTAAGAAGGCAGCCCTTTTTTCCTACAGTATATCGACAATCAAGATTAACTGAGATGTGCTAGGTTACACTTGCAAGTTATTTGCATCAAAGGGTTGCAGGCAGGGTGCTTTTTCTGAAAGACCTGGAATTTGCTCCTCCGTTAGCCTAAGTCTATTGAAATTACAGGCACATTGTAATACTCACTTATTTAGTGAGATCTTTTCTGAAAGAGAGAGTTTTAGCTTGGGGGAATGTTGTATCTGAGTTGGAAGTACTCTTACAGTATGTCTACACTGCAATTGGAGGTGTGATTATATCTTGGGTGGGCATACACGTGCTAATTTTAATGTAGCTAACATGACTAAAAATAGCAGTGAAAATGCAGTCGCACAGACTCCAGTGCAGGCTAGGAACATGAACAAATACCCAGAGTTCTGGGAGGGCTTGTGCAGCCCATGCTGAAGCCTGCATATCCCTATCTTCAGTGCTATTTTGGTCATGCTATCTAGATTAAAGCTGGTGTGGATATACCTACCTGAGCTGCAATCACACCTTCGCTTGCAGTGTAGATGTACCCCTGGTGTCTTTTAGCCTGGAGTTTAATTTTATTATTGAATGTGTTACTTAAAATGCGTGCATCCAAAATTTCATTAAGTGTAATGTCTAAAACAGAAGAATAAACAAAGTACTGGTAACCATGTAGCTCAAAGTTCGAGCCAGTCTCTCCAAGTGGCTTTGTGTAAATGCTGAAAAAGGGTGGTAGTAAGACTCAACCCCTGTTGAAATCCACAGCTGAGAGTCCCAGGGAAGAAGGAGTTATCCTGCTCTGTAAAATCTCTTCCTTTCAAGGAATGAGAAACTAATTTAAAGGTCATTGTTGGCACAGTAGCCTCATTAAAATTTTAAACAATACTTACCCAGATTCGCGCAGATTCTGAGACAAAAACTGTACACATTTTGCCAAAATTGTCAATTATTTGTGAGAGGTAGATTGTTCTATGTTGGACCACATTCTAGTAGGATTTTCTGGTGTGTTACAAAATAATTTGTACCTTGTTTTAGGAGTAATTGCTCAAAAATACAATCAAAAATACCATCTTTACTCTAAAATATAGGCCAATATGATAACTGCTCGGTTTGGGTGACAAATTAATAGAGCTACATCCAATCTTCAGGCAATATGCTGTGTATGGGCAGGGCATGACTGTGCTGCCTCAGAAAGGAGTTACCCCTGGAATCAGAGGGGAATTTTGAGTTGCAAATATTTTACTGGTGCCCTGTCATGGGGGTGCACAGCCAGCTCTTCTTCTTCTGGGCTCGGTTGCCCTCCCAAATAAGTCCAGGGAGATTTCAGCTGTGTGCAACACCCGTGTCCTTTATTCTTTAAGCGTTTTCCCACCACCAGTATCCAACTATATACAGGTTTCTCGCCTACCATTGGCTGGGTCAGTAACCAGCTAGAGGGGCTTCTCACTTCCACCTCCCTCCCCTCCCTGACTCCTCTCTCTCTCTCTGGCTCCTTCCCAGCCTTTGTAGCTCCTGGCCTATCAGGCTGGCAGGTGTTGCCAATTGCCAGGCAGACATAAGGCTTTTCAGTCAGCCCCAATCTATCCCCCTTGATTGTGGCTGGCATGGCAGGGGTTGATTAGGTGTGTTTGCAGCAGCACCCTGCCACGTGCCCCCAAAAGAGAACAACTTTCTGCCTGCTTCTTTATGCTCTTCTAGCTCTGTGGAGAGGAAATATTGCTACTGCCCCACCCCATCCCTGCCCACTTCCTCAAGGGGCAGAGCAACCAGCGGGCAGGAGTTTTGCATAGCAGGGACTACAGAGTGAAAACAGGGGTGACGTGTTAATACTTTCAGTCCTGTGCATGGCTACGTTAGGACGAGTCAAAATCTAGCTCAAATGAGTGAGATACTTCACAAGTTAAACTTTTAATTTTTCTGAGTTGTTTGCAAAAAAGATCACAAGATTTTCCTCTTTCTCCTTTAGGTGAGTGCACATGTGCATTCCATTCTAGGCATGTGTGCATCCCGCTCACAGTCATCAGAAATATTTCCCTCTGTGGTACCAGTTGGGGCTGCCAAGTGTCGCTGCGTGCTAGTATAAGGTCCCAACTGCCCCAGAACCACCTCAATTCCTTCTTACTGCACGAGACAGTCGTAGGAAATGCTTGGCTTGCCTTAGGAAGTGCTCTGTGTGCTCATTGTAAATTTACTATAAATAGTTTTCTAGCTGATTAGTACTTAGTTAATACTGTAGTCAGGATTAGTTTCTTTTTTGGTCCCCAGTTTTGGGGTTTCTATGTCTCACTACTGAGGGATGCCTCAGTTACTGGGCTTCAAACCCTGCATCTCTTGCACTAGTGCCGATGGCCATGAGTGACCCATACTCAAAATGCTTGAAGTGTTTAGGGGAAGCTCATATTTTTGTTCATTGCCAAGTTTGCAAAGACTTTAAGCCAAGGAAAAAAGACAAAAAAATGTACTTATCTACATTTTATCTCGAACCACACAACAGAGAGGAGCAAAGCCCAAACACCATAGATCTTAGAAGATCATCGGCATTCTACTTAGACAAAACTAAATAATTCTGTTGGTCAACCAATCTATTTGTGGCTATCACAAACAGGATGAAGGGTCTTCCAATATCTTCTCAAATAATTTAATTATAGATAGCCTTCTATATTCAGGTATGTTTTGATCTAGTAGGCATTTTCACTCCAAGCAAAATGACTGCGCTTTTCTCAAAATCGCAAGCAGCCTTGGCGGTGTTCCTTGCACAAGTTTCTATCCAGGAAACTTGTAGAGTGGTGACCTGGTCTTCAGTCTACACCTTCGCATCCCATTATGACATAACTCAGCACTCTAGAGGCAATGCAAAATTTGGATACATTGTGCTCCAGTCTGTGTGTACATAAACTCCGATCTTTGCAGCTTTGAGTCACCAAGAGTGGAATGCACATGTGCAATCACTTGGAGAAGAAAAAACAGTTATGAACCCTCTGTAACTGTTGTTCTTCAAGATATGTTGCACGTGTCCATTCCATGCTTTCCCTCCTATCCCTTTGCATCACAATTGTCTGTCAAGAAGGAACTGAGGGGGATCTGGGGTGGCTGGGCCCTTTGAACCAGCACGCTATGGCGTGCAGCAGCAGAGGGCACTCAAGTCACTCCGAGGGATGCCACTGAGGGAAAAATGTGTAACAGTGCGCCAACATGTGCATACATAGAGTGGAATGATCTTGTGCAACACATCTCAAAGAACAAAAATTATGGCAACTTAGTAACCATGTTTTTACTCATCATTCAAAACGATTTTTGGATTTCTTAAGTGAATAGTTCCTGCTCAGCAGATTCTTACATGAGTCATAGATTGTGGAAACTTAGATTGTATTGGGCTTGGGCCAGTTAAATGGTGTTTCTTTCCCATGATTGGCTGACTTATGTATCCAGTCAGCTGTGCTAATTTTCAACTGTGAATTTTTAAATTCAGTACAATGAAAAATGTACTCATGACCAGTAATCGATCATTCAGGCTTACCACTTGCTATGAGAATTGTTGTGCTTGAATATTTGTGGAAAGCAAATATGAAAGGGTTATGAACATGGTAGAATCAAACTTGACTTTCAAATTTAACTGAAATTCACCCACTTTCAATGGAGCTCCACTCCTGGTGCATTTAAGTATTTATTTATTAGCTACCTATGTTGAATTATCTCTTCACAGCTCCCTGGACTCCTAGGTTCCAATACGTTATCCAGAGTGTAGCTTCGGGCGCTACCACAATACAAATCAATAACAACTACAACATTACTTATGGCTAGCTCCCTGTGCAGCAAATTGTCAGAGAAATTTACAATTTTGTAAAAAGGTGGTATTACTTTGTTAAGTTTTATATTTAAGGTAATAGTTCATTGCCAGATATTTAATAGGTCACTAAGCCCGTGGATCTGCTTGATATCATCACTTGGTTTCCACAGTAGGGTTTGTAATTAACAATGTAGATGAGTAGCTACAGGCAAGATTTTTGTGTGTTGATATGTTCGCTTTCTCCCTCATTTGAAGGGAGCTAATCAGATTTGCATACTTTTTTCATTGCCACGACCTTTATTGCTGCCTATAAAGTTTTTAAATATCTCAAGCATAGCAGCATCTTTGCTCAATTGTTCATGGGCTCAGTTCATTCACACTTTAATTGTTAAATGAAATCAACGTTGCTGAAAAGGAGATGAACGTTTCAGAATAGGAGTGAGTGCACTGCTATCTCTTCTGCTTTTTTGAAGATAGTAAAAAATTAAAATAATTAAATGCAAATGGGAGCAAACTTAGTGCTATCTGGACTGTGTAGTAGAGTGCATGGTTTCTAACAGCTTTCAACTGGAGCAAAATTGCACATTTAATTTTCTTTAAAAGCAAAATGAAACTTTAAACTATATAAGAGCCAACTGCATGGTCATTATACTTACCGAAAAAGCACAGTGGCAAACATCACATGTTTGAAAAGATGCAAGAAGAAATTTAAAAAGCATCCAGTTATATCAGACAAATGGAGCTTTAGATGAAGACTCCAGCAGAGAACAAATGAAGGCTTTGGCCCAGAATGTGAGTGGTAGTTTTGGACTAATCTTGTAGCACACATTTGTATCCCTAGATGTACTGTGTAGAAAAATCTTTTGGCATAATTCCTTTGGATCCCACCATACTGTAACTCTTTGTGTGCCAGGGAAACTGGCAGGGAAACTGCCAGGGAAACTGATTTGATTGGGGATTGGTCCTGCTTTGAGCAGGGGGTTGGACTAGATGACCTCCTGAGGTCCCTTCCAACCCTGATATTCTATGATTCTATGAAACCCATGCTTCACTGTGTACAGTGATGCATGTAAAAGCCCATTCACTTTATTTGTTCTTGTGAGTAAAATAATGCGGGTTTGGGGACTATCACAAACAGCAGACTGTGAGGTCAAGCCTAAAATTATTATGACCAAGATTGCCAGAAGTTTTAATTATTTTGGGTGCCACAATTTTTTTTTATTTTGGAGGGGGGATGGTTACTTTGGAAAACCTATGAGGGACTTGATTTTCAGGAGCTGGGTGCTTAGCACTTTCTGAAAATCAGGTCCCCTTCAGGTGTCTGAAGCTGAGCTTCAAAATCACCAGTTCCTTTTGAAAATCTTGAGCTATGACTTCACTGCAGGATACAGAAAAGTAGGTGAACATGTGTGAACAAAAGTAGGTGAACGATCTGGAGGATGGTGTGGATTGCACTCTCAGCAAATTTGCAGATGATACTAAACTGGGAGGAGTGGTAGATACGCTGGAGGGCAGGGATAGGATACAGAGGGACCTAGACAAATTGGAGGATTGGGCCAAAAGAAACCTGATGAGGTTCAATAAGGATAAGTGCAGGGTCCTGCACTTAGGACGGAAGAACCCAATGCACAGCTACAGACTAGGGACCGAATGGCTAGGCAGCAGTTCTGCGGAAAAGGACCTAGGGGTTACAGTGGACGAGAAGCTGGATATGAGTCAGCAGTGTGCCCTTGTTGCCAAGAAGGCCAATGGCATTTTGGGATGTATAAGTAGGGGCATAGCGAGCAGATCGAGGGACGTGATCGTTCCCCTCTATTCGACATTGGTGAGGCCTCATCTGGAGTACTGTGTCCAGTTTTGGGCCCCACACTACAAGAAGGATGTGGATAAATTGGAGAGAGTCCAGCGAAGGGCAACAAAAATGATTAGGGGTCTGGAACACATGACTTATGAGGAGAGGCTGAGGGAACTGGGATTGTTTAGTCTGCAGAAGAGAAGAATGAGGGGGGATTTGATAGCTACTTTCAACTACCTGAGAGGTGGTTCCAGAGAGGATGGTTCTAGACTATTCTCAGTGGTAGAAGAGGACAGGACAAAGAGTAATGGTCTCAAGTTGCAGTGGGGGAGGTTTAGGTTGGATATTAGGAAAAACTTTTTCACTAGGAGGGTGGTGAAACACTGGAATGCGTTACCTAGGGAGGTGGTAGAATCTCCTTCCTTGGAAGTTTTTAAGGTCAGGCTTGACAAAGCCCTGGCTGGGATGATTTGACTGGGGATTGGTCCTGCTTTGAGCAGGGGGTTGGACTAGATGACTTCCTGAGGTCCCTTCCAACCCTGATATTCTATGATTCTATGATTCTGTGATTTATTGTGAGCAAGGGTAGCCTGGCCAAAGGGACATTGAATGGTAAAGCATTCTGGCCTGTACTTATCGGGGCTTCAACATCACTTAGATGTGATAGCAGTCCTTCCATTCCTGTTAGCACATGTTAGAGGCAAATAAAGGTCTAATTTAACTCAATAAAAATACCAGTACCAATCAATACCTTTTGCCAGTCAGGTATTACATAGCCAGTAAGGGATGTGCATTGGGGAGGAAACCTGGTAGGAGTGAGTCTTCAGGGCGAGAAATAATTCACTGTGGGAGAAGCCATGTTCATTTAATCTTGTTCTTGCAGCATTAGACACTGGCCTGAACCAGCCAGCCAAATCTTGAGAGAAAATGCACAAGAATATTCAAGAGCAGCTAGATGAATACAGAAAATTACTGGCTAATTAATTTGTATGTTGAAATGTTTTCCGTTTTTAGTTTCCCCTCTATGTGAAAGTCCTCCATTAGGGTTTTACCAAAATGTTAATACCTCCTGCGGTGTAAATCTGTTTTAAACTGTTCTTTGTGATTCTAATGTGAAAAACTCTGAGTATATCTTGAAACAATTCATTGCTAGGACAGCTGCACTGAGTGAACTTAACTTACTTTTAAATTCTCCTTTTATTGATTCAGCTCTTTTAATTAACATTTGACTTTTGCATGGTAGAAAAATAGGAGGAAACCCTAAATAATTACCCATATCAATGCTATTAAAATCCACATTTTATAATTCATTAATGAACATTACTAGAAGTAAATCCATATACATTATTTTTTCCTACGAGGGTATAACAGTGCATTATATGTGCCTGAATAAATACAAAATTATATTGCACTAAGCAATACTATATTATTTATTGGTAAGTTCCTTTATACACATGTTCTCTTTCCATTCCCCCCCGCAACGTTAATGAGCACATGGATTTTTGGGGGGTTCACTTGTAACATGGATTTACAATGTAATATTTCTGCAGGATCTCTTTCTTTGCTGCTGCTGTTCTAAGTTGTTTTCATTCATTTATTTTTAGTGGTGACACATATGGCACTGGTCTACAAAGCCTTTCAATAGCTGACTGCACAATATACGAGAGAGGAAAATATGCTCTGACATGCTTACTGGGCTACAATAATGCTACCTCTCAGCTACTTGGTTTCACCAACTCTAGACAAAGTTGTTCATTTTTGGAGATATGAACTTCTTGCCTATACCTCTTTCAGTTAGCTAAGTCACACACGCAGCCAGTAAAACTGAAGCTTGCTACATTCAGTAGTAAAAATAGCATAACTGTGTGTAAAAATAATAATAATAATAATAAAATAAAATAAAATAAAAAATTGTGCATCATTTACTTTACTATCATTACAATAAGAGTTTAATTTGCCATAATTCGATATTTAGAGAACAGTGGCTAAATGAATGTAGTTCACTGTGACACTGCAGTGATTGCAGATATCCTAATGAATAGTTCTATGATTGATTAGCTTGATGACATCCGCACAATTACAAGACTGTAAAAGCATTAAATAGCAGAATTGTCAGGTCTTAAAAAAACAACAACGAAGCATGGAGCAGCATATAAATGGGCCTGCACTGTATACAGGGATCTTTTGGAACAGAACTGTGTTTCATGGAAATGCAGTTGGAGTAATTTCACAGGAAGCAGTCACCGTTAGGCAGTGTTCCATATCTGAAGGAACAATATTCTCTTCTGTGTGCGTGGTTTTTCCCCCCAATGCATTGCCCTGGCATCATACCATCCTTGTTAAGGTTGTTATGGAAGTCTTCACTAATGAGCTCTTCATATCTGGGCCACATTTCTGTTTGTTGTGGTGTAAATTAAGCACTAATGAAACTGTTGTAACCTTTTTAAAATCCCTGGTTATTTTCCTCATCTACAGCTTTTGGAATCTGATTTTAGGCATTTGCATTGACTGTAACTGACACCTGCTCTGCTCTCTCATTACACACACATACTGTATACGAGTAGATACAAAATAACTAGCTTGGATCAGGGCTGATGCTGTAGGCTTCAAGATCCTCTTATGTTTGTACTTAAATATTCCTATCATGTCTTTGAAACATAGCCAGAAATATGTATAGTAGTGATGCAGTAGTGAACCATCTGTCACATTGTCCTCACTGCCTGTTATCAGTGGATTTATGAAGTATCTGTATTAAAGTAACATAAAACACAAATACAAAATAGCAAAGAACTAATACTGCAAGCATTATTCACATAAATAGGCCTATTTAGGCCACGGATACAGCATGCTTGAGTAGTGACTTCTCACACGAGTCAGTGTTGCCAAAGCAAGTTCTAGTTTTGGTATTTTATAGTTGGAAGATGCATGTCACAAAAGGAATGTTAAATTTCCTACTAGAATGGTAGAAGCAGTTAAGAGGGACATGACTGGTCAAGGGATGAGATACTAGTGAAACTAGAGCAGTGCTGCTAAATTAATTCCTGCTGAAGGCCCTGATTCAGCAAAGCACTTGAGCACATGCTCAAGATTAATCACATGCTTAGGAGCTCTACTGAATCATGGTTTAATGGATGATTCTCTTTCATTCTCATTAGAGAGGTGTAAAATAATCCCACATGTATGGATGATATTGGGATATCCACAGCATGCAGTATTTCAAACATGGACACAGCAGGAAGTTTTGACAAAAGTTCAACAATAACGTACATGTTAAGCCACATATTCAAAGAGAGAGAGATGAAGGAGGTGTATGTGTTTTTAAAAATCAAGTATAACCTAGAAACAAAGACAGAAATAAAAAAATGACCTGGTGTGTGTGTGTGTGCGTGTGTGTGTTTGGGGTTGTCCCCCCTTTCCTGGCCAAATGCACGGTTGTTCTCTGTGTTATAATCTGGTAGTTGGAAGTCTAGCGAGTACACTGGTTGCATGTTTTATATGATAAACATGGAAAGATGAGCTGTTTAATTCACCAAACTATTAAAAAGAGCTGGAGTCTATTACAATTAGTGAAGCAGGTTTGACTTCTCTTTTTTCCAAAAAGTCTATTTAAACTTTAAAGAAAATATTAAATGTTAACTATGCTTTTTTTAAAAAAAGTGAAGAACTACATCATAGGAAAGTAAACGAAGGGGCATCGGTTCTTGCATTGGTGGAACTTTGGTTGAACAGTTATGTTTTAGTGATGATAAATGTAGTGTACATGTGTTGAAATGGTTTTTTCTCTGTTCTGTTCAACTTTCAACACCATGAGAATGTTGAAGAATGAAGATGTTATTCTAAGTTAGAGCACAGTTTTCCTTCCAGTCCTATTATCATTGAAGGTCAAGGCTGTCTGTACTGGTGCAGATGATCTGACTCTGCAACTGTCTCTAATATTCAATACAGGAATCTCTGTGCCTAGTGCCTCTCTGACTAGATTGGTTGCTGGGAAATAGTGGATTAAAGGACTTTCACAGCAGTTCATAACTTTGAAAAATCAATTATCAATTAATAGGGCCTTCAGGACACCCCAATTTTGAAGTATGGCATTCTGCCATCAAAACACTCAAAACTTTTTGCTGTTACAGTAACATTGTTGGACTGTTCATATGGACAAAAAGCCATTTGGTTTCTGACTGCTCTTGTGAATCAATGCTGGGACAGAGCCTAGGGTTTTGTTCTTTTAAAGGCAGACACATTTGGTATGATAATGCTTTGTTATAAACATTTGTGTGCATAGCAAGCTTCTGATTTGGCTCAGACCTTTCACAAGCTCTGTGAAGCTCTTTTAAGCCTGTACTCAAACTTCCACATAATCTCCTTGAAGCATAAAAGCAGCAGGTACAGAAAGATGCATTAAGAGTGCTTATTTCACACCAATACATCAGCTACCCCTAAGAATTCTGAAGTTGAATTCTCTAAGAATCTAAATATGGCCAAAGAACAGCTGGTTTGGGATAAACCTGAATAGCTGAGGATCCTCCTCTCCCCTCCCCCAAACAAAAATGTTTCAGAGCAATTTCAAAATACCATGAGAGTCCCATGGTATTTTCTTCCTAAAATAACAAGAAAAATGGTTTTCTTGTAATTTCACCCCCTTAAAGTCTCCTCAAAGTGTTTTTTTAAAAAGCTTTTGGAAAAACTCAAATACGTGAAGTACAGTATACTGGACTCTGTGCAAACCTTTTCATTCTGTAATACCAGTTCTTTGAGTGATTGCACGTATCGTTCCACTTCAGGTGTGTATGTGTGTGCACACAGTGCACTACAGTCAGAGATTTTTCACTTCGCAGTACTTGTTGGGGCCACGTACGCATGCCCTCTGCTGCCTCACCCTGCTGTGCAATGGGATATTAAAAGCATTGGTACCTGTCCCTCCTTATACTGTCTTTTATAAGGACAAAATTTACTTACATCTGTATCCAAAGTTTGTGATTAAAGCAGTGTCTGAATTCCACCTCAATCAAGCAATATACTTATTGACTTTCTTTCCTAAGCCGTATTCTCATTAAGATGAAAAGAGACTCCATACCTTGGATGTCAGAAGGGCATTAACCTTTAATTTGGTCAGAACAAGACTTCTTAGATCATCATCTCAAGTGTTTGTAGCAGTTGCAGACGGATGAAGGACCTTCCAAGCTTGACTAAGAGGCTCTCATCATGGATTTCCTTCTGCATACCAACGTGCTATGACATTGCCAACATAACCTCACCCAGCAGGGTGATAGCACACTTAATAAGATATCAAGCAGTTTCTGCAGCTTTTCGAGCCCAAGTGCCCATAACAGACATTTGTAGGGCAGCAACTTGCTCATCGGTACACACCTTTTCAATTCATTGTGCCATATTTTAGTTTTCCAGGGATGATGCCAAGTTCACATGAGTAGTCCTTCAGCTGTTGTTCAGGTAGACTCCGAATTCCATCTCAGGATTGAATTGCTTCTGAGTCACCTGAGGGGACATGTGCAATCACTTAAAGAAAAAGTAGTTACTAACCTGTTCTTTGAGATGTGATGCACATGCCATTCCACAAACCACCCGACTTCCCCTCTGTATTGGAGTCTGCCTAGTAAGCAGGAACTGAGGGGGATTTGGATGGCTCTGCACTTTATACCATTGTGTGAGGCAGCGGAGAGCACATGTGCCTTCCTGATGGGTACCACTAAGGGAAAGATCTCTGATTCTGGTGGTTTGGGTGCACACACTCCTGAATTGAAATGGACATGTGCAACACATCTCAAAGAACAACAGTTAGAGAACATGCTAGTGACCTTTTCTTTTAATAGGTTTATATCAGATTGGAAAACCAATTTAGATTAGAAACTAATCAGAACATTCACTTCAAATGCGCAGTGAACTTTTATTGAGGGTTGAGGAACATTGAATAATTTTGCCAGAAAACAATTTTTCATTTTTGTATGTTGTTCTGTTTGGGAACAAAATTTAGTAGATGTACCAAAATATTGTAAAAGGCTATCCTTCCAAATATTTCTAGTCTGGCTTTGCAGATTTGAGAGTAGATCAGTTTGGAGAATGGTATGATTTGTTTTAAAACAAGATATATTTTCCCAAAACTTTTGAAGAAAAAAAAAGACATTTTCATTTTATTCCCTCCTCTCTCCACCCTATTTCCCCTTTGTTGCAGTGGGAAATTGGAAAAAATTAAAAAAGAGAGAATAGAAGGAAAAGGTGGAGAAGGGAGAGAAATTAAGATTTTTCAAACTAGAACACTTCAAATAAGTTTTCTTTTATTTAAAAAAAAATGGAATGACCAATTCTATTCATGTGATTACCCCCTCTCCTTTTCATTCACTTCATGCTCTGGAGTATGTATCTTCACCTTTAGACGCATCTCTGAACCTTTTGAGGTTTGCCAAACTCAGGACTGTAATTCAAAACTCTGTAAAAATCTGTATGGATTGTTTCTCTCCCAATCAGTTACCCACACTGCAGAGTTCTTAGCACTGCAGGGTTCACACAGAATTCAAGATCTCTGTGGGATACGTATTGTGTCAGCCCACATGCAGTATTTATCCTAAGAGATAAATCTGCTCAGGGATTGTATTTTTTAGTATAAAAGCAAATAATATATTGGGTGGTTTCAGGTGCTTTTTTGCTAAATTTCATCCAATACATGACAATTTTTTAGAAATGAAACATTGCACCCAGTTTTTCTATTGTTTCTAGAACCCTTGAGTTATTTGTTAAAATATGAAAATACATACTGTGCTGCTCCAAGAGTAAAACTGCATGCCTCCTACAGACCCTTTATCCTGAGTAAATGGGCCAGAACAAAATAAATGGGCCCTATCACAGGGTGGCACTGCTCCTTTAAAAGGAAGCAGGCCCAGTGCACCTGTGTCTCATTAGCTCACTCCCATTGGGAGGGCACCTGGGCCATAAAGAGAGAGGTGAGTGAGGGCTGCTTTAGAACACTGACTGAATCAATTTGGAAAGGTCAATTGGGGAAGGGGCAGGTTAGACTTGTCAGAAGCAGGAGACTGTATGTGATTCCTGGGAGAAGACTGAAGGCAGGAGAGCTGCAGGAGGCATTTCTTAGCTGTCGTCCCTAACCCAGAGTGCCAGTGCTGGAGGCCATAGCGCTGCAGGGGTGCCTGCTGACTCTAAGTCAGACAGCCAGAGCCAAAGACTGCAGAGAGCTGAAGGAGGAGTGTGGTAGAGGAGATCACCCCCTGATATATCCAGACCCAGAGACCTGGACCCGGGGAACTGTGAGAAGTGAGGGGGAGTGAGGGATGCTCCTGTGGCAAAGATGATCTCCCAGTAGGAAAGAGTAGGATTGCACTCCAGTTGGAAGAACATTGGTGACAGTTGCAGCAGAGGGATAAAACAGGACCGACAGAGTCTGGGCATGGTTGAATGCCCCAGTGTGGTATGTAGGGCATTGAGGGATGGGATGTCTTTGGATTGTAATGTCCAATTGCATGACAGTGATAAATGGATTATGTGTTTGGGATTTTTATTATGGACCGTTTTGAACTATGTTCTGCTAATAAACCACATTGGTGGACTAGAGGATTGCATGGGTTCCTTGGGTTATCTGGTAGAGGAAACTGAGTAAGGTACCACTGAGACACCCTAGGCCACACTCAGGAGGCAGCTGGTCCTGGTGCAAGCCCTGAAAGCCCTATGTCAGTCTGAGGGAGGATTTCCTCCACTGCAGGCATTGTGGAAGAAGACCAGAAAGGTGCCTCTGGAGGACCTCTTTCTCAAGCCCTAGTGCAGAGGGCAAGGCTGGAACATACCAGGGTGGGGTTGCAGTACAGTAACTCCTCACTTAACTTTGTAGTTATGTTCCTGAAAAATGTGACTTTAAGCAAAACGATGTTAAGCGAATCCAATTTCCCCATAAGAATTAATGTAAAGCGGGGGGTGGGGTTAGGTTCCAGGGAAATCTGTCCACTTGATTTCCAATACATTTACCTTGTCAACCAGCCACTTTGGGGTGGCGAGCAGGAGGAAATGGATACTCTGTGCACTACCCCACTTTTGTTTTGTGTGGCCTGATTTCCTATTCCATCTTTGAGCTTCACCTTAGTTTACTGAGTTGTTTTTTATTATGTTGACTTAAAATAAGAACTTCATTTGCGAGGAGCAAAGGTTCACTTTAGTTATGTCATCCTGCAGGCTATTGGGTTAAAAAATGTACCAATTAACAACCCAAAGCTTTGGAGGGAAAGACATCAACTAATAGCTTCATGGCATGTATCACTTCCATTTTATGTGCTAGACTGTGAACCCCTTAACTCATATTGGCAAGCAATTACTCACACAAGTAGTCATAGTAACTTCAATTGTTGCATATTTAAACAACCTTGTAATATCACATGGAATGTATACATCATTAATGAAACAACACAGCCTTTCTGTCCACATTCTTCAGTATTGATACTTTTTGCTTCCCCCCTCCCTCCCCAAAAAAGGGACATCATCAACATGGACAAAGAAAGTTAAAAATCATTATTTGAACTCTATGACTGCCAAATACATGGTCTTAATAAAGAAACCAATTACAAAATATTTCCTTGCAGTGTTATGCAAAAAGATATAGAATTAAGATCAGATTCTATCAATCATTTTTCAATATTCTAATTTTCCAGGGTCCCTTTTTAATTTTGATGGTTTTGATCACTTCTATAAAGACATGGAGGATACAAGTGAGGACTGCAAGAGTATCTAGACCTTTAGTAGTCTTGTAGTTTTGCAAATACAATTTTCATACTTTTGGCAGACTTGTCAAGTCTTTTAAATACAGTAGATGTACCCCTTTTAGTAGACTAGATCATTGCTTTTGAGGTTGGATTAGCTGGACACCTGGGGCTGGAGATTTACTGTTCCTCTTTAGAGGAATGCATTGCTGCCATGTCATTCCTCTGATGTTCATTCAGAGGATCCTGTAGTCACTGAGATGTGTTGAGATGCTGCTTTATTGGCAGGTTGTTGCAGGTGAAACAAAAGACAGGAATTGCTTAGTCTGTGCTCAGAGTAACAGCCGTGTTAGTCTGTATTCGCAAAAAGAACAGGAGTACTTGTGGCACCTTAGAGACTAACCAATTTATTTGAGCATGAGATTTCGTGAGCTACAGCTCACTTCATCGGATGCATACTGTGGAAATTGCAGAAGACATTATATACACAGACACCATGAAACAATACCTCCTCCCACCCCACTCTCCTGCTGGTAATAGCTTATCTATAAGGAGGAGGTATTGTTTCATGGTGTCTGTGTATATAATGTCTTCTGCAATTTCCACAGTATGCATCCGACGAAGTGAGCTGTAGCTCACGAAAGCTCATGCTCAAATAAATTGGTTAGTCTCTAAGGTGCCACAAGTCCTCCTTTTCTTTTAGTCTGTGCTGAAGTTCCATGAGGAACACATGAAAATCATCTGCTTAGTAATACAGCATCATTTCTATACTGGGGATGCTAAAAATGTGTTTTGTTTGTGTCTGGGAATTACAGAGCTGTGATTGTGTTCACCTCTGACAGTTAATAGATGCTGCAACATGATTGTTTGAGGAAAGAAAAAAACAACATACAGCGTTTGCATTTGATTAGCTTGTTTGTGTATAAAGCAGGGTGATGTGAACTGTTTCTGAAATAACCAGCCCAAGCCAAACCTGAATGTCTTCCAGGTTTAGATAAAAATTTTCCTCCCTTCTTCCTATATTCTCCAGTCTCTGCTTAGTTCTCCATGTGGCTGTGTCCCATTCCCCACAGTCTTCCAACAAGCCCTAGCTCCCTGATTATGATCATTGTGAGCAGCATGCCTTTTGGGTACTAACTACATGTGGCTTGACATTTCATGCATATGGAGGGATGCAGGTAGAAGAAGATAGAAGAGATGCAGGTAGAAGAAGAAAAGAATGGAAGAAAGAAGAAATGAATAATAATTAATATAGTTCAGCAGCTAGGATTTGTAGAAAATTGATAAGGAAAGCAATGGGACACAAGGAGAAATCTATGGTCAGCAGGGTTGAGGACAATAAGGAGTTCAATTATGTTAGGAACAAAAAGTATCCTAACAATGGTATTGTTCCATTACTAGATAGAAATTTTAGAACTATCAACAATAATGCAGAAAAGGTATTTCTGTTCTGTACTTGGGAATAAAACAGATGATGTAGTCATATGATATGACAGCACTCCTTCCATTCTGCTAGTATCTCATGAGGATATTAAGCAGGAGCTACTAAAGTACATTTTAAAATAGGTAGGTTTAGATAATTTGCATCTGAGAGTGTTAAAAGAGCTGGCTGAGGAGCTTGCTGGACTGTTAATGTTGTTTTTCAATAAGCCTTGGAGCACTGGGGAAGTTCCAGAAGACTGGAACAAAGCTAATATTGTGCCAATATTTTAAAAGAGATGACACGGGTAATTATAGAACTGTCAGTCTGACATCGATCTCGGGCAAGACACAGAAGTGGCTGATACAGGACTCAGTTTAATAAAGAATTAAAGGAGGATAAAATTAATGCCAATCAGCATGGGTTTATAGAAAATAAATCCTGGCAAAGTAACTTGATATCTCTTTTTAAGGAGATTACAAGTTTGGTTCGTAAAGATAATAGTGCTGATGTAATTTATTTGGGCACCATGACAGAGTGGGTTGTGCTAGTGGAGGAGTGACCCCATATGTGAAAGAAAGCATAGAGTCAAATATAGTAAAAATCTTAAACGAATCAAACTGTACCACAGAATATCTATGGTATAAATTCCATACTTGAATAATAAGAGTATAGCATTAGGAATATACTACTGACCACCTGACTGGAATGGTGAAGGTGATTGTGAAATGCTTAGGATTAGATTAGAGAGAGAGATTAGAGAGATTAGAGAGCCTATAAAATATATAACTCAGTAATAATGGGGGATTTTTGGGCATGTTACCTCCATATGTGGTGCAGTGATAAAATTTTTAAACACTATTAATGATTGCTTCTTGGAGCAGCTAGTCCTGGAATTCACAAGAGCAAAGGCAATTCTTGATTTAGTCCTAAGTGGAGCACCCGATCTGGCCCAAGAAGGGAATGTAGCTGAACCACTCAGTAATAGCCGCTATAATATAATTAAATTGAACATCCTTGTGGGCGGGAAAATACCAAAGAAACCCACCACAGTATCACTTAACTTCAGAAAGGTGAAATACACAAAAATGAGGAAACTAGTTAAACAGAAATTAAAACGAATAGTCACAAGAGTGAAATGCCTACAAGCTGCATGGAAACTTTTAAAGAACGCCGTAATAAAAGCTGAAATTAAATATATACTCCAAATAAAAAAGAATAGTAAGAGGACAGAATTAGCAGACACATAGATGAACACGATTTGCTGAGGAAGAGTCACCAGCACTTTTGTAAAGGGAAATCAGATCTCATCAATGTATTAGAATTCTTGGACGGAGTCAACAACACGTGGCAAGGGTGATCCAATGGATATAGTATACTTGGACTTTAAGAAAGCCTTTTACAAGGTCCCTCACCAAGGGCTCTTAAGCAAAATAAGCAGTAATGGGATAAGAGGGAAGGTCCTCTCTTGAATCAGTACCTGGTTAAAAGACAGGAAACAAAGGGTAGGAATAAATGGTCAGTTTTCAGAAGGGAAAGAAGTAAATAGTGGTGTCACCCCAGGAATCTGTACCAGGACCAGTGCTGTTCAACATAGTCATAAATGATCTGGAAAAAAAATGGGTAAACAGTGAGGTGGCAAAGTTTACAGATGACACAAAATTATTCAAGATAGTTAAGTCCAAAGCAGACTGTAAAGAACTACAAAGGAATCTCACAAAACTGGGTGACTGGGCAACAACATGGCAGATGAAATTCGTTGTTGATAAATGCAAAGTAATGCACACTGGAAAACATCCCAACTATATATACAAAATGATGGGATCTAAATTAGTTGTTACCACTCAAGAAAGAGATCTTGGATACATTGTGGATAGTTCTCTGGAAACATCTACTTAATGTGCATTAGCAGTCAAAAAAGCTAACAGAATGTTAGGAACCATTAGGAAGGGGATAGATAATAAGACAGTAAATAATGACAGTAAATAATGCTACTATACAAATCCATGGTACGCCCACACCTTGAATATTGTATGCAGTTCTGCTTGCTCCAATCCAAAAAAAGATGTATTGGAAATGGAAAGGGTACAGAGAAAGGCAACAAAAATGATTAAGGGTATGGAACAGCTTCCATATAAGAAGAGATTTAAAAGACTGGGGCTGTTCAGCTTGAAAAAGTGACGACTAAGGGGGGATTAAAACCAATAGTAAAAGGTTCTATAGCCATATAAATAAGAAGAAAAGAAAGAAAGAAGAAGTGAGACCGCTAAACACTGAGGATGGAGTGGAGGTTAAGGATAATCTAGGCATGGCCAGTATCTAAACAAATACTTTGCCTCAGTCTTTAATGAGGATCTTAGGGATAATGGTAGCATGACAAATGGCAATGAGGATATGGAAGTAGATATTACTATATCTGAGGTAGAAGCGAAACTCGAACAGCTTAATTGGACTTAATTGGGCGGCCCAGATAATCTTCATCCAAGAATATTAAAGGAATTGGCACATGAAATTGCAAGCCCATTAGCAAGAATTTTTAATCAATCTGTAAACTCAGGGGTTGTACTGTATGACTGGAGAATTGCTAACATAAGTTCCTGTTTTTAAGAAAGGGAAAAAAAGTGATCCGGGTAACTACAGGCCTGTTAGTTTGACATCTGTAGTATGCAAGGTCTTGGAAAAAATTCTGAAGGAGAAAGTAGTTAAGGACATTAAGGTCAATGGTAATTGGGACAAAATACAACATGGTTTTACAAAAGGTAGATCGTGCCAAACCAACCTGATCTCCTTCTTTGAGAAAGTAACAGATTTTTTAGACAAAGGAAACGCAGTGGATCTAATTTACCTAGATTTCAGTAAGGCATTTGATACAGTGCCACATGGGGAATTATTAGTTAAATTGGAAAAAATGGGGATCAATATGAAAATTGAAAGGTGGATAAGGAATTGGTTAAAGGGGAGACTACAGCGGGTCATACTGAAAGGTGAACTGTCAGGCTGGAGGGAGGTTACCAGTGGAGTTCCTCAGGGATCGGTTTTGGGACCAATTTTATTTAATCTTTTTATTACTGACCTCAGCACAAAAAGTGGGAGTGTGCTAATAAAGTTTGCGGATGATACATATCTGGGAGGTATTGCCAATTCAGAAAAATCATACAGGAGGATCTGGATGACCTTGTAAACTGGAGTAATAGTAATAGGATGAAATTTAATAGTGAGAAGTGTAAGGTCATACATTTAGGGATTAATAACAAGAATTTTAGTTATAAACTGGGGACGCATCAATTAGAAGTAACGAAGGAGGAGAAGGACCTTGGAATATTGGTTGACCACAGGATGACTATGAGCCGCCAACGTGATATGGCCATGAAAAAAGCTAATGCGGTCTTGGGATGCATCAGGCGAGGTATTTCCAGTAGAGATAAGGAGGTATTAGTACTGGTGAGTATTGGCACTGGTGAGACCTCATCTGGAATACTGTGTGCAATTCTGGTCTCCCATGTTTAAGAAAGATGAATTCAAACTGGAAGAGGTACAGAAAAGGGCTACTAGGATGATCCGAGGAATGGAAAACCTGTCTTATGAAAGGAGACTCAAAGAGCTTGGCTTGTTTAGCCTGACCAAAAGAAGGTTGAGGGGAGATATGATTGTTCTCTATAAATATATCAGAGGGATAAATACCAGAGAGGGTGAGGAATTATTTAAGCTCAGTACCAATGTGGACACAAGAACAAATGGATATAAACTGGCCATCGGGAAGTTTAGACTTGAAATTAAATGAAGGTTTCTAACCATTGGAGGAGTAAAGTTCTGGAATAGCCTTCCAAGGGAAGCAGTGGGGGCAAAAGACCTATCTGTCTTCAAGATTAAACTCAATAGTTTATGCAGGAGATGATATGATGGGATAACATGATTTTGGCAATTAATTGATCTTTAATTATTCATGGTAAATAGGCCCAATGGCCTGTGATGGGATGTTAGATGGGGTGGGATCTGAGTTACGATAAAGAATTCTTTCCTGGGTATCTGGCTGGTGAATCTTGCCCACATGCTCAGGGTTCAGCTGATCGCCATATTTGGAGTCGGGAAGGAATTTTCCTCCAGGGCAGATTGGAAGAGGCCCTGGGGGTTTTTTGCCTTCCTCTGTAGCATGGGGCACGGGTCACTTGCTGGAGTATTCTCTGCACCTTGAAGTCTTTAAACCATGATTTGAGGACTTCAATAGCTCAGAGATAGGTGAGAGGTTTATTGCAGGAGTGGGTGGGTGAGATTCTGTGGCCTGCATTGTGCAGGAGGTCAGACTAGATGATCATAATGGTCCCTTCTGACCTTAATATCTATGAGTCTATAATATGATAAAGGCCTATAAAATCATGAATGGTGTGGAGAAAATGAATAAGGAAGTGTTACATAACACATAAACCAGGCATCACCCAATGAAAATAATAGTCGCCAGGTTTAAAACACAGAAAAGAAAATACTTAAATACTTCTTCACAAAACATACAGTCAACCTGTGGAACTCATTGCCAGCGGATATTGTGAAGGCCAAAACTATAAGTGTGTTCAAAAAAGAATTAGAAAAGTTCATAGAAGATAGGTCCATCAGTGGCTAATAGTTGAGATGGTTAGGAATGTAACCCATCCTCTGGGTGTCACAGGGGCTCTGACTGCCAGATGCTGGGACTGGATGACAGGGATGGATCATCCTGTTAGGGTGGATTGTCCTATTCTGTTCATTCCCTTTGAAGCATCTGGCATTGGCCACTGTCAGAAGACAGGATATTTGGCAAGATGGACCACTGGTCTGACCCAGTATGGCCATTCTTATGTTCTTATATTGACTTCTGGAAGGCATTTGACTTGGTACCACACAATATTTTGATTAAAAAACTAGAAGGATATAAAATTAACATGCCACACATTAAACGGCTTAAAAGCTTGCTAGCTGATATGTCTCAAAATATAATTGTAAAGAGAGAGTAATCACTGAGCAAGTGTGTTTTCCTGGCCATATGCTATTTAACATTTTTGTCAATAACGTGGAAGAAAGCATAAAGTCATCACTGATAAAGTTTGCAAATAACACAAAGAAATTGGGGGAGAGGTAAGTAATGAAGAGGATAGATCACTGCTACAGAGAAATCTGGATCTCTTGGCTAATTGGCACAAGCCACCCACTTGCATTTCAATATTGCTAAATATAAATTTATAACTCTAGGAGCTAAATGTGTAGGCCATACTTATAGGATGGGGGACTCTATTCTGGGAAGCAATGACTGTGGAAAAAGGTTTTGGAGTTATGCTGGACAGTGAGGTGAACATCACCTCCCAGTGTGATGGTGTGGCAAAAAGAGCTAATATGATCATTGGATGCAAAAACAGAAGAATCTCAAGGATGGGTAAAGCAGAGGTTATTTTACCTCTGTATTTGGCACTGGTGTGACTGTATCTGGAGTACTGTATACAGTTCTGATGTCCATAATTCAAGGAGGATGTTGAAAAATTGGAGAGGGTTAAAAGAAAAGTCACAAGAATGATTAAAGGAAAACATGTCCTATAATGAGAGACTCAAGGAGATCAATCTATTTAGCTTAACAAAGAGAAGGTTAAGGGCTGAGTTTATTACCATCTATAAGCACCAACATGGGGAATAAAATTTTAATAACTAGCTCTTCAATTTATCACAGAAAGGTATAACCTAATCCAGTGGCTGGAAGTTGAAGCTAGAATAATTCAGACTGAAACAATTTTTAAACCAAGATTGTATGTTTTTTTCTAAAAGATGCTCTAAGAATTATTTCGGGGAAGTTCTCTGGCCTGTGTTATACAGAAGATCAGACAAGATGATCACAATGGTCTCTTCTGGTCTTGGAATCTATGCATCTATGAAAGAAGATATTATCTTGCCTGAAAGTACTGAGTGATAGAATGTACTGTAGTGGTGCAGAGTCTTGAATAAGGGGGTGGGTCACATAATCCTGGCCAGTGGTTGTGCTGGTCTCACTTTAAGGGCTGCCATCTCAGTGGAGGTGATGCTGAAGAAATAGCATCAGGGAACACTTGTTCTTTTGGAATAGGATGGAGCCTAGAGTAAGGCAACCAAGAACACTCCTGAGGTGTTAGTGGTTTCTCTGCAAGTGGATCCTCCCTGCCCCTTTGTCTAATCCTCTGTTATCTTTGAAGGTCCAGCTAATGAGAACAAATATTTGCTAGTCTGGAGAAGTGATGCACTGAGAATGAGATCAACACACCCATCATCTTTGAAACAAGTCCAGATAAAAGTTTTCTAAGTGGTGATCCAGAAAGAAGAGTTTGGAAAGTTAGAATGGGATTTTCATAGCACTCAGCATTAGCTTAACTATGCTCTCAATGAAGTCAGTACGATAGTTAACTTCACTGGGAGTAAAGTTAGGCCAACGCTGATTAATTTTGAAAATCTCACCTTTAATTTTGTTTTCCATATAAGAACCTAGGCTGTCCTTGTTTTCTTGTTTTGGCATAGAACACTAAAGACTGGTAAAAGTTAAGAATTTAAGATTTACTTACATACTTTGTGGGATTTATTCTTTTTATGTTTAGTTAATTATTTAGTTATGATTACATAATATATCTGAAATATTTGTAGCTTATGTCTATGGCCCAAATCCCCAGTAATATAGAACAGCATAGGTCCATTGAATTCTGTGGAGCTACGCTGATTTACATCAGCTGAGAGTCAGGCCGCTAAACTCAATGTTCTTTTGGCAGACCCAATATTCAAAGGAGATGAGACTGATCCACCCCAATTAACTGACTCCCTAGATGTATCTACTGCTTTTCTTTTGATAAAAGGAAAGTTATTACAAGAATAAAGCTGGACATTCCTTGATGTGCTTAAAGTATGGAAGGTTTGAAAGTCCTTTCTGCATTTTGAAAGTGTAGTGTTTCTGTGTTATACTCTTACAGATTAGGAAGAGTGTAATGTGAAGTCTTTAACTCTCACATTAAAAAAATAAATAAAGTGGAGGTGTGGGGAAATCAAAGGTCTCTTGCTGTTAGGCGAAATGAAGGATGCTGCAGATTTTGCAAAAAAAATTATCAAAAGGTTTAGCACTATATGTCTGAGGGCTTGTTTGCTATGAAACACAATATGAATTCATTGAGCAGAAATGTTTTAAAGCAAGAAATCTTGCATGGTGAAGGGACTGCAAATTTGGAAATAACCACATGCTTGAAAAGTTTGCGCATGGTTGGTGCTTGCATGAGTGCCTATTTTATTGTACTCCACCTAACAACAAAAAGAAATCCAAGAGGACTTTATCAGAAATTGAAAGGGATTCAATTTGGTCTCAGCTAATTCCTTACCTAATTATTTGCTGTGGCATGCAGTGTGAAAGCTAATTGAAATTATATAATTTTTGTTGCATAAAATGGGACCTCAGATGAGTTGCCCTTCAGGTCCTCTTGTTTGGAGTGTTTCTTGATTCAGTTCCAAAAGAAATAAGTCATCTAAATTTAATTGGTAAAATTATTACTCACACTATGAAACCTTTGTAGATGGCTATTAGTTTAAACATGAAATTGGGCAATCTTCTCCCTTTTAAAGAGCTGAGGAGAATGTTGAAGGGAACTCAAGTACATGGAGTACATACCTTCTGCTTTCTTGAAAGGGACAAAAGATATATTTTGAATATCTGATCAGCTCCAGTGAATTATTTAATCACACTTAATTAATGTCACGTTAAGAAAAAATTGTCCTATCTAGAGGGACATTTGACCTCAGTACAACTAAAGCGGTGTTCAAAATCTAAAAATGTATCATTCCATTTTGATAACGTACAAATAGTTGCTGATATGTTATTTCTCATTTTGCCAAGAATATAGAACTTCAACTTGAAGTGTTTAGTCCTTGTTCAAGCAAAACTTCCCATTTTCTATGCGGGTTTTAACTGCAGGGTAGACCTGTAGATGACTTTTGAGCAATGCACCATCCATGGGTTTACACACATGTAAATCAATTAAGTCTGTTACACGTTGATGAATTTGGTAATTCGATGGCTAGAAGTGAACTGCAGGATAATTTCCCATAGAAAACATCTCCCTAGCTTTGAAAGTGGAAAAATCAGTCTAAAGGTAATAGTCTAGAGCAGGGGTGGACAAACTTTTTTTGGGTATGGAAATTGTATGGACCACATCTGGGTATGGTAATTGTATGGCGGGCCATGAATGCTCACAAAATTGGGGGTTGGAGTGCAGAAAGGTGCTCTGGGCTGGGATGGAGGGGTTCAGAAGGGGGATCAGAGGTGGGGCAGGAGGTTGTTGGGCATGAGAGGGTCAGGGTTGCAGGCTCCAGGTGGCGCTTACCTCAAGCAGCTCCCAGAAACAGTGGTATGTCCCCAGTCCATCTCCTATGCAGAGGCCCGGCCAGGCAGCTCTGCACACTGCCCCATCCATAGGCACCGACCCTGCAGCTCCCATTGGCCACAGTTCCCAGCCAATGGGAGCTTCAGGGGCAGCATGCATAGCCCCCTGGCTTCCTCTATGTGTAGGAGCCAGAGCGGGGACATGCTGCTGCTCCCAGGAGCCATGCAGAGCAGGGCAAGCCCCCAACCCTGCTCCTCAGCTGGAGCCGGGGAAGCCCGGGACCCCATTCCCCAGCGAGAGCTCGAGGGCCGGATTAAAACATCTGGAGTTGACGGATGCAGCCCCGGGGCTGTAGTTTGCCTACCCCTGGTCTAGAGCAAAAATCAGTTTAGGTGTTTGCTGGATTATATTATTTTGACAGAACTAGAGTCTTCAGCACTGAAGGGTGATGCTGAGGCCTGGTCTACGCTACGAGTTTATGTCAGATTTAGCAGCATTAAATCGAATTAACCCTGCACCCGTCCACACAACGAAGCCATTTTTTTTTTTACATAAAGGGCTCTTAAAACCAATTTCTGTACTCCTCCCCAGTGAGGGGATTAGCGCTGAAATCGACATCACCGTTTCAAATTAGAGTTAGTGTGCACGCAATTCGAAGGTATTGGCCTCCAGGAGCTATCCCACAGTGCACCATTGTGACCGCTCTGGACAGCACTCTGAACTCGGATGCACTGGCCAGGTGTAAAAGCCCTGGGAACTTTTGAATCTCATTTCCTGTTTGGCCAGGCGAGCTCATCAGCATAGGGGACCATGCAGTCCCAGAATCGAAAAAGAGCTCCAGCATGGGACCGAACGGGAGGTTCTGGATCTGATCGCTGTATGTGGAGAGGAATCCTTGTTATCAGCACTACATTCCAAAAGATGAAATGCCAAAACATTTCAAAAAATCTCCGAGGCCATGAGGGACAGAGGCTACAGCAGGGACGCAACACAGTGCCACGTGAAACTTAAGGAGCTCAGACAAGCATACCAGAAAACCAAAGAATCAAACGGACGCTCCAGGACAGAGCCCCACTTCTACACTGAGCTGCATGCAATTCTAGGAGGGGGGCTGCCACCACTACCCCACCCCTGTCCATGGACTCCGATGATGGGGTACTCTCCCCCATGCCTGAGGATTTTGCGGATGGGGAAGATGAGGAGGAGGACAAGCTTGAGGAGAGCACACAGCACACCGTTCTCCCCGACAGCCAGGATCTTTTTATCATCCTGACTGAAATACCCTCCCAACCCAACCAAGCCAGAGAAGAGACCTCTGGTGAGTGTACATTTTAAAATATAATACATGTTATAAAAGCAAGCGTTTTTTAATGATTAAGTATCCCTGAGGACTTGGGATGCATTCGTGGCCAGTACAGCTACTGGAAAAGTCTGTTAACATGTCTGGGGATGGAACGGAAATCCTCCAGGGACATCTCCATGAAGCTCTCCTGGAGGTACTCTAAAAGCCTTTGCAGAAGGTTTCTGGGGAGACCAGCCTTATTCCGTCCTCCATGGTAGGACACTTTACCACGCCATGCTAGTAGCAAGTAATCCGGTATCATTGCATGACAAAGCCTGGCAGCGTATGGTCCCGGTGTTTGCTGGCATTCAAGCAACATCCGTTCTCTATCTCTCTGTGTTATCTTCAGGAGAGTGATATCGTTCATGGTAACCTGGTTGAAATAGGGGAATTTAATTAAGGGGACATTCAGAGGTGGCCGTTCCTACTGGGCTGTTTGCCTGTGTCTGAAAAGAAATCCTCCCCACAGTTAGCCACATGGTGGCAGGGGGTGGGGGTGGGGGTGGCGCTGAGCTGTTCGCGTTTGGCTAGCAGGGATCTTCCCTGATACCAGCCATGCGGTGGGGTGAGGGGTAAAGCAATCATCCCAGAGAATTGGATGGGGTGGGGGGTTAGTTTGGTTTCTGCTGCTGCACGTTAACAGGAAAACCGCAGCACTAAATGGCCAACTCAATGTGCTTTTCTTGGTATGGAAGAGGAGGGCGCTGCTGTTATGAAGGTTGCAGCAGCTGAAAGACTATGGCTTACCATGGCCGCCTGCAAGCCGAATTCTGTTGCCCAGCACTGCGTGCGTGATCTCTAACACCAAAGCCGCAGGCACTCAATATAAGATGCAAAATGCGACGTACCAAAAAAATCACGTGCTATGTAATGTGAATAGTGTTGTTCACCGTGAAAGAGAATAGCCATTGTTCTGTAAAATGTATCTTTTAAAATACTTCACTCTCTTTTTCCTCCAGCAGCTGCAATGTTTCAAGCCTCCCTCCACTGTCCCAAAGGCTATCTCAGAATAGGCGGCGAAAAAACCACACGCGTGATGAAATGTTCTCTGAGCTCATGGAGTCGTCTGGCACTGACAGAGCTCAGCAGAATGTGTGGAGGGACACAACAGCAGAGCACAGGAAAGCGGCTAATGAACGTGAGGAGAAGTGGCAGCAGGAAGATCAGAGGAGGCATGAGGGAACGCGGGGGATACTGTGGGATCAAACAGACATGCTCCGGCATCTGGTGGAGGTTCGTGAACAGCAGCAGGATCACAGACTGCCACTGCAGCCCCTGTTTAACCACCCTCCCTCCTCCCCAAGTTCCTCACCCAGACGCCCAAGAATGCCGGGGGTGGGGGGGAATAGGGAGAAAGGCTCCGGGCACCCAACCACTCCACCCCAGTGGACAGCCGAAGCAACAGAAGGTTGTCGTTCAACAAGTTTTGAAGTGGCCTTTTCCTTCCCTACTCCCCTCCACCCACACCCCACCTGGGCTACCTTGTGAGTTATCTCCCTATTTTTATAATCAATGAATAAAGAATACATGTTTTTTAAATGATAGTGACTTTATTTCCTTTGCAAGCAAGCTGTGATTGAAGGGGAGAGGGCAGGTGGCTTACAGGGAATTTAGAGGCAACCAAGGGGGCGGGTTTTCATCAAGGAGAAACAAACAGAAGTGTCACAGTCATGAAACTGGTTTTCAAAGCTTCTCTGATGCGCACCCCTGCTGTGCTCTTCTAACTGCCCTGGTGCCTGGCTGCACGTATTCAGTGGCCAGATGATTTGCCTCAAGCTCCCATCCCACCATAAACATTTCCCCCTTCCTCTCACAGAGATTGTGGAGCACATAGCAAGCAGCAATAACAATGGGAATATTGGTTTCGCTGAGGTCTGAGCAAGTCAGTAAACTGTGCCAGCGACGCTTTAAACATCCAAATGCACACTCTACCACCATTCTGCACTTGCTCAGCCTACAGTTGAACAGCTCCTTACTACTGTCCAGGGTGCCTGTGTATGGCTTCATGAGCCATGGCATTAAGGGGTAGGCTGGGTCCCCAAGGATAACTATAGGCATTTCAACATCCCTAACAGTTATTTTGTGGTCTGGGAATAAAGTCCCTTCCTGCAGCTTTTGAAACAGACCAGAGTTCCTGAAGACGCGAGCATCACAAAGCTTTCACGGCCATCCCACATTGATGTTGGTGAAACGTCCCTTGTGATCCACCAGTGCTTACAGCACTATTGAAAAGTACCCCATGTGGTTTATGTACTGGCTGCCCTGGTGCTCCGGTGCCAAGATAGGGATATGGGTTCCGTCTATCGCCCCACCACAGTTAGGGAATCCCATTGCAGCAAAGCCATCTAGTATGACCTGTACATTTCCCAGAGTCACTACCTTTGATAGCAGCAGCTCAATGATTGCGTTGGCTACTTGCATCACAGCAACCCCCACAGTAGATTTGCCCACTCCAATTCGATTACTGACTAACCGGTAGCTGTCTGGCGTTGCAAGCTTCCACAGGGCTATTGCCACTCGCTTGTGAACTGTGAGGGCTGCTCTCATCTTGGTATTCTTGCGCTTCAGGGCAGGGGAAAGCAAGTCAAAGTTCCATGAAAGTGCCCTTATGCATGCAAAAGTTTCGGAACCACTGGGAATCATCCCAAACCTGCAATGCTATGTGGTCCCACCACTCTGTGCTTGTTTCCTCGGGCCCAGAATCGGCATTCCACGGCATGAGCCTGCCCCAGTAACACCATGATCTCTAAATTGCCGGGGACTGCAGTTTTAGAGAAATCTGTGTTCATGTCCTCATCAATGTGCTGCCGTCACCTCCTCGCCTAGTTTTTCAGGTGCTGGTTCTGCATAAACTGCATGATAATGCGAGAGGTGTTTACAATGGTCATAACTGCTGCGGTGAGCTGAACTGGCTCCATGCTTGCCATGCTATGGCATCTGCTTGGGCAAGCCAGGGAAAAGGGCGTGAAATGATTGTCTGCTGTTGGTTTCATGGCGGGAGGGAGGGGTGACTGACAACATTTACCCATAATCACCCGTGACAAATTTTTGGCCCCATCAGGCATTGGGAGCTCAGCCCAGAATTCCAATGGGCAGCGGGGACTGCGGGAACTGTGGGATGGCTACCCACAGTGCACCGCTCGGAATGTCGATGCTTGCCACAGTACTGTGGACGCACACCGCCAAATTAATGTGCTTAGTGTGGACGCATGCACTCGACTTTATACAGTCTTTTCCCAAAAATTGACTTCTGTAAAATTAGACTACTTTCGTCGTGTAGACATGGCCTGAGAGTCTAAGGGTATGTCTATGCTGCTCTACAGTTTGGACTATGGGGATGTGAACAACAGTGTGCACCAAAGTTCTGCACTGTAACTCCTCCATGTGGATGCTGTGGGCACAAACTAAAAGGTTCCTACTTCACATTAATGTAGTCCTGTTTGAAGAGATGTGCCCTAACGCACTAAACAATTCATTATAAAAAGTCCATGTTTTAATATGTTGAATGGAGAATTGGAGAGAATGGGATAAACACATGTTCTTGCTTAACAGAAATTATTCTACTGGATTTCCTGTTCTCTGATTCAAAGAAGACATTGGAGGATCTAGATAACAGCAGCATGACAAACACAATTAAGATTTTGAACATGACTTATGCCACTAGCCTTCCATGAAGTCATAAAGTAATGGAAGATGAAATCATTGAAAACGTTACCCGACGCTTGCTCATAAATTGCAAGGAATCCTTTGGATGAGCTTCTGTTCCTCAAAGACCAAATAGGCTATACATGCATACTATGATTCAAAATATAACATGCTGGAACCAGTCAGTAGTGGAATAAGTCTGGCAGTGGATGGAAAATTTGGTTCTGTGATGGTAAGTAAGCACCACCTATACACAAGCTAATCAGGGTCATATTTTCAGTGAAGACAATGAAAATGGGTCTGAGTTGCAAATGTGCAGACCTGGATCTGAGCTCAGTTCAACTTCCCCATAGATTATAGAGCAGAAGTGCAGGTCTAATGTTCCAGTTTGCATCCATGTGTGATTATGAGAAGAGCTGGGAAAATTGGGCAGGTTTCCTGGCTGGAATACATTTCTTGCCATGTACCTACTCATGTGATTCCCTGTTGCACTGGGCAGCTAAGTCCACAGCCTATAGGAAACAATGAGGGCCTGAACTCCAGCTTCCATATGGCAAGTGTAAAGCAGTTTATAATATTCACCTCACTTGAAACAAAGTGTTTGAGTCGGTTAAAAAAATGAAACAAAACAGTTTGATTTCAGGAATGCCAAAATGTAATTTGATTTAATTTAAACCAAAAATGTTCAAATGAAACATTTTTACATTACCAAATCAAAAATTCAGAATTTCTGTTCCATGAAATTTTTAAAATGTCAACCTTTTGTCCTATTTTGGGATGAAAACACATTTGAATGCAGGATGCAAATTCAAAATTTTGCTCAGCTCTAATTTCCAATACTTGCAATAAATTGCTCACAAGCTACAGATCAAGAAACATTTACTGAAATTATTCATCAAATTTCACATAAATTCAAGGAAATTGTTAGCTGGTTGTGGGACAGTATGTAAGAAGAAAAAGTTGAAAGCCATCTCGTTGTTTGCTAAGAACATTTTGTTCCACGCTGCTGAACAGAGTTGGGTGAACCCCAAGGAGTTTGAAATTTTGCAAGCCTTTCTAATAGACACTCAAAACAAAACATTTGTGGAACTTTGCCAGTATATAATGCTTCAAGCTGAATTTTTTATGCTGGCAAACCTTTACTAGTATTAGTCTAACCTGTTGTGCTTATCTGGATTATTCCTGAAAAAAAAATCTGCAAATATCAGGGCAGCTTTTCAAAGTATATTAGAAGCTTTGAGTTGGGACTGTATTTAAGAGTACAGAGTGAATGACTGAAGTCTTCTTCAATCACTTCCTTTCATTTTTCTAATAAGAGCAGTAGAATAAAAATTTTCTCTAGGGGTGAGTTAGCAATGATTGTTCTAGGCACAGAACATCCTAAAAATAGGAAGAGCAGTTATCAGACAGTTTGAGATTATATCTAGAAATTAGAGATAAATGTGAAATGGGTATGCAAACATGTCCTTAATTTAACTAAGGCAAAAGAAACAAGCATTACAATGATACCAATGAATGACTTCTCCATACTTTCTCCATCCCTTATTTGCCATCAGTTATATTATAGCCCAAATATTGAAAAGTGGGGTGAAAGTGCAAATAGCCATTTAAATCCCTACATAAGATCTTCTGTGGGAGGTGGCTGTCCAGCAGATTTTCAATGTTTCAATTGTCTATTTTGAGGAGATGCTCTTTTCTGAAGACACATCAGAGATTTTTAGACACTTTACCTCTTGTCAATTTCTGAGTGCCCCTTTACTTGGGCACTTCAAAGAGGCTGGGTGCTGGTGGAGGTACTGGCACTCTCAGAATGGAGGTCAAACCTGGTAGTCCTATCCCAGGCAAACGTCCATGTGACAGGGTTGAGACTCACCACTGCAGCGCCTCCCGCTGGCACATCTGGGAATTAGTTCTGTCCGTTGCAGAGCACTCTCTGCCGATGGTGTCCCATCCATCTCTCGCCCTGCTGGCGTCTGGACCTGTGTTGCTCCTCACTTGGCAGCATCCTCTTCAGGACACTGCCCTCCAGCAGTGAGCTCCAGTCTCATCCCCTTCCGGGGGTTTGGTGTCATCAGCAGTCCACGATCTGCACCTGCTGTAGTGGCTGGCTGCAGCCTCAGAGTCTAGCCCCTTGTTGCAGGGACCAGCCACGGCCTGGATCAGGCCACGCTCCTCTTCAGCCAGGTGTAGCACAATGCAGGGACCCAGGCCCACCCACTACTCTGGGTCCCGACCCAGGGACCCTCTAGCGGCAGCCTCTCTGCCCTCCCTCTCTCCCCTTGCCCTGCTATTGTCCCTAGGCCACTTCCCCTTCAGCCCTATGCACCTGCCCATCCCTTGGTAGCTATGCCAGCAGCCTAGTGTTTTTCTTGGCCAGAGCTCCCCTGCTCCTTCTGCCCTTCCCCAGCACTGCTCTATCCAAGGTGCTACCTTTCAGCTTAGGAGCCAGTCCTCCTCCCTTGCCCACCAGGGAGAGACTGCCCTGCTCTTTGCTAGGCAGACTTTAAGTAGGGCTTATGCCGGCCCTGATTGGCTGCCTCTACCCCTGTCCTAATTGGCTCTCCCCAGGCCTTCTCTGATTGGCTGTGGGTCTGCGCAGCCTCTCTGGCCTGGTTCAGCCCTTCTTCTCAGGGGGGTGGGGCATTGCCCCACCACAATCCCATTGATCATAAAAGGTGTTGTCTATGCATGGACTGCAGGATCAGGTCTTGAATAGACCTGGCTAATAAATCAAAGGCAGCCTGGGCCAGAACATATGGATACATCAGCAGTTTCTGAATTGAATGTGCTGCCAAAACATTCTAACATCTTATAGAAATGGTGTGTACTTTGAAAGCCAAGTTCCACTGAGTGCACAATAAGTACTTATCCTAGAACATTTCAGACTGCAGGTTGCTTATAAAAGGTTGGCACCTGCCAACCTAATCACCTATTTTGAGGAAATGCTCTGTTTTGAAGACCCATCAGAATTTTTTTGACACTTTGCTTCTTATCAGGGTATATCACAGATCATAAACCATTTGACATAATTCACAGGTTTCCAGGAGCCCAAATTGTCACATTTATAAGATTTTTGGGGTCTTTTCACCATTTTCATTCTTGATTTTGCAAGATTACCTTCACATTGTACAGTGGTTTAGCTAAACACATTTAATGAAATTGGACCATTGATTGCAGAGAACAGCTTGAAGCTCTAAAGGGAGTGCTGTAATGTTATAGCCTTTGATACTTACTCATCTTGACTTCATTTTGCCTTTCAAAGAATGTACAGATGTTAACATTAGCAATATTGGCTTGGGAGCTGTTTTTACCCAATTGTATAACCATGAAGAAAGCATAATTGCATATGTGAGCCATGTCCTTCAATTCAGAGAAAAAGTATTCATCTAAACCAAAAGCATGTATGACTGTTATAGTGTCTGTGAAATTGTGGCAAACATATCTGTTAGGTGCAATATAAGATTCTGATGGTAGACAATAACACGAAAAAATCTCTGGCAAGCTAAGACTTTAGAATTGTCACTATACTAACATCACAACCATTAGAACCAGATCCACCTTGAACCAAAGTGACCAGGGATTAGACTCAGATTGTCTGGTTCTAGAAACCAGGACGTAGAACTGAAATCTAATTTTCCAAGCACAGTGAAAATTAAGCAGCTAGGGAACTGTGCCTATGATGTGGTTCCAGAATCCTGGAATTGGATGGCTTTATGAATGGGAAATCAGGGCTGGATCTCAAGCTGGAAGACCATTGAAAAATTGGGTTTGCTTAGTCTGGAAAAGAGCAGACCAAGAGGGGACATGTATGTAAAAGGTTGTTACAAGGAGGAGGAAGAAAAAATGTTTTTCTTAACCTCTGAGGATAGGACAAGAAGCAATGGGCTTAAATTGCAGCAAGGGAGGTTTAGATTGGACATTAGGAAAAACTTCCTAACTGTCAGGGTGATTAAGCACTGGAATAAATTGACTAGGGAGGTTGTGGAATCTCCATCAATGGAAATTTTTAAGAGTAGGTTAGACAAACACCTGTCAGGAATGGTCTAGATAATACTTAGTCCTGCCTTGAGTGCAGGGGACTGGACTAGATGACCTCTCGAGGTCCCTTCTAGTCCTATGATTCTATATGGGATTCTTAGAGAAGTGGAACTCTATGCTGCAGCAGAAACCTAAAAGTACAACTTAATCTTCTTAGATTTTTTCTAAGAACCTATAAACCTTTAACTCTGAACTAATTCAGAATGAAGGTCATAGAGCAGTTTTAATTTGCCCCTCAAGAAGCCCTTGTGCTCTGGCGATTTTTAGAAAGATTGTTAAAATTTTGTAACACGTCTCTTATGTAAGCAGGGTCTGAATGAGGTCTCGGCTGACATCTAGTGATGAGCTGGGGGAGAAGACTTCAGGAACTGACCTTGTTTGCATAAACACGCCCACTCTGCCTAAGTGTGCAGCATGATGGATCTGTTTGCCCAAATGATCACTTTTGGCTGGTGTTGGACTGCAAGTCACTTTATTATTGAGTGAAGGGGTAATAAAGTGTTGTTATCCTTACTGTGTGAATAAAGAGCAGCAGAACTGTGCTCAGTATGCCCTGATTGAGGGGTTCACCCACAATTTAACTGCACTTGCTAAGCAAGGGATAAGGGTGCCAAAGTCCAGTGGAGATTAAGCTCCCCTACTAACTGCTGAACTCACCAAGAGCTGTGTTAAGTGGTGGGACCTCAAGATATCCCAGAGGTTGCAGTAGAGAGGGCGATGGTGGAGCAGGCAGTAGGCAGCAACACAGAGCAAATAGCGCAGCAGCAGCAGCAGAGACATTTCTCAATGCCTTTCTACCCCCTAGGGTGGGAGGTGAACTCATGCAAATGCACCTCTGAACTCTGCGTCTTCACTGAGCAAGGACAATAACTGTGAGTGGGGTATAATGGAGAGGGGAGAGGGGAGTGGGATTCTAAAGGAACTTTTGTTTGTTGGACTTCTTCACCACAAGGTGAGAACCTCAGGCAAAGGACACTAGCCAACTGGTGTGGGTGTTTTACTCATGGTCATATGCTTCTGAATCATGCTTGTGGTGTTTTACCAAATTAATGCTGGGTTTCTTTCCCCTTTTTATTAAAAGTTTTCTTTTCTACACACAAACTCAGTGCTTGCGAGAGGGGAAATATTGCCTCTTAGAGGTGCCCATGGGGTGTATTGTTTTTCCAGATTTCTGGGTGGGGACTCAAGCCAGTTCTGTGTTGCATTGTCAAAAGGAACCCCTAGATCAGTGGTTCCCAAACTTGTTCCACCGCTTGTCCCTCAGCCCATGCCGCTTCCAGCAGCTCCCATTGGCCTGGAGCAGCAAACTGCGGCCACTGGGAGCCACGATCGGCCAAACCTGCAGATGCAGCAGGTAAAGAAACCGGCCTGGCCCTCCAGGGGCTTTCCCTGCACAAGCGGTGGAACAAGTTTGGGAACTACTGCCCTAGATATTGAACCTGGCCCTTGTCACCACCAAATCAACCTAGCAGAAGGGTACACTTGGTAAATAAGTTTGAGATATGGCAAGTCACATGGACAAATGGTTTAGACTGAGAAATGTGCACTTCTTATAAGCTAATCATTTTAATCAACATTGATGTCAATATCTTATATAAAATTTTTGTTCGCTGCCATCAGAGAGTTATCAGAAAAGCTAACTCAGACCCATGAATGAGGACTTTATTATAACAGAAACTTCTTTCATAATATTTGATGTTTTATTAACATTCTTCCCTAATAAGAAAAAGACCTCTGCTATTTAGTAATTAGTAAAATGAATTCAGAAACCACCAGGAGAGAATAGTCCAAGATAAAGAACGGGTTTGACATGCCTTTCTCTACGTTACAACTTACTGGAAAATTATTAGCTGGGAAAAGAACTAACTGACTTTCAGAAAATGATATGGGATTTGTTGATTAAATATATTTTTTCTAAGCAGGCAGCAACCTACAACTTTCTAGGGGTGCTGAACCATTACCAGGGACACTGGTGAATAACAGTGCTCTACCCACTCCAGAATTGGTGGGATAAAGAAGGATAGCTGTACTAGTACTTTAAATATGGGACTTTGTTGTATCAACAGACACACAAATACTACCTCTCTTGTACAAAACTTTTAATCAAGTTACCTAGAATCAAATCCACCAAAGATGTTTAGCGAACAAAGATCTATTAGCTCCCCCCAAATCTTTTCTTTCAAACAGACTTCAAAGACCAAAGCCACTAACTCTCAGTTATCAACAGATCAGCACTACCAAGATATTTGGGACAGCATCCCCTTGGTGATGCTTTGGTCAAAACTGAATGAGCCTATATTATAAAGGGTCCCAGACTCTTCCCATTCCCAGTGTAAGTAGAGTCAGGATGAGCTCTACCCTGACATCTGGTGGCGAGTTGTGGCGGGTTGTGGAAAAGAACTTCAAGGGCTGATCTCATGTGCATAGGCACACGCACCCTGCCTAGACGGTCACTTTAGCTGTTGTAGGAGCCCCAGTTTCTCTGTTATTGGGGCAGGAAGAATAAACTGTTATTATTCTGATTATGTGAATCAAGGACAGTGGAACTGTACTTGGCCTTTTGTTATTATGGAGGGACTCACCATCAACTAAGTAGCACTCACTAGGAAAGGGTCATGGGTTCCAAAACCCAGTGAACTGAGAGAGAGAGGTATTAATGCCTGGTGGTATGGGCCCTCTGGTGGGGGCCCTAAATGCCAATTGCACCTTCTCCTCTCTCCACTGTGGAATATCAGAGCTAGTTTTGATTCTATTAGGAGTCTAGTTACAGGCTGCTGAGCTGAATTCACTTTGGGCCAATGGTGCGCCAGCCACTGAGGGTCACCTACTACAAGCTGAAATCACTAAAGAGCTAAAATTACTAAGAGCTGAGATCACTGAGCACTGCGTTAAGTAGTGGGGGGGCCTGAAGCTATATTGTGGAGCGGCTCACGGGATGGCTGGTAGAGCAGAGCAGCTGACGGAGCAGAGCAATTGGTGGGGTAGGGCGGAGTGGTGTCCCATAGAGAGGCGGGGCAGTCGGCTTCGGACCACTTAAGGTGCCCCTTTAACCACCCATTTCCACCCAGGCTGGGAGGTAAAACTCTGCAGATAAACTTTTGAACTCTGGGGCTGCAATGACCAGGGACAGAAACTTTTGGGTTGTTGGACTTTTGGGACTTTGGGTGACTTTTGGGTTGCTGGACTCAAGAACCAAAGGGAAAAGACACGGCCCAATTTGCTTGGGGTGGGTTTTTGCTCATGGGTTGTGTTATGAATCCTGTTGGTGATGTTTCCCCAACATAATGCCACATTGTTTCTCTCTGTTATTAAACGGCTTTTGCTACACTCAGACTCTGTGCTTGCGAGAGGGGAAGTATTGCCTCTTAGAGGCACCCAGGGCGGGTGGTATATATTTGTCCCAGGTCACTGGGTGGGGGCTCGAGCCAGTTTTGCATTGTGTTATTGGAATAGAACCCCTAGATACTGAATCCGGGCGTTGTTGCTGCCAACTCTGACGGACAGAAGGGTAACACCAGCGTGCCTTGCTAGAAGGATGTTTAGCAGCCAGGCTTACCTTTTTTCATTTTGTCGGTGAAACAGACCTGCTTTCTGTCACACCTCATAGTTGTGTTCTTCCAAAATAAAGCAAAACTTCTTTTTTAGCAAAGCTTTTGACACGGTATCCCACAGTATTCTTGTAAGCAAGTTAAAGAAGTATGGGCTGGATGGATGCACTACAAGGTGGGTAGAAAGTTGGCTAGATTGTCGGGCTCAATGGGTAGTGATCAATGGGTCCATGTCTAGTTGGCAGCTGGTATCTAGCGGAGTGTCCCAAGGGTCGGTCCTGGGGCCGGTTTTGTTCAATATCTTCATTAATGATCTGGAGGATGGTGTGGATTGCACCCTCAGCAAGTTTGCGGATGACACTAAACTGGGAGGAGTGGTAGATACGCTGGAGGGTAGGGATAGGATACAGAAGGACCTAGACAAATTGGAGGATTGGGCCAAAAGAAATCTGTTGAGGTTCAACAAGGACAAGTGCAGAGTCCTGCATTTAGGACGGAAGAATCCAATGCACCACTACAGACTAGGGACCAAATGGCTAGGCAGCAGTTCTGCAGAGAAGGACCTAGGGGTGACAGTGGACGAGAAGCTGGATATGAGTCAACAGTGTGCCCTTGTTGCCAAGAAGGCCAATGGCATTTTGGGGTGTATAAGTAAGGGCATTGCCAGCGGATCGAGGGATGTGATCGTTCCCCTCTATTCGACATTGGTGAGGCCTCATCTGGAGTACTGTGTCCAGTTTTGGGCCCCACACTACAAGAAGGATGTGGAAAAATTGGAGAGAGTCCAGCGAAGGGCAACAAAAATGATTAGGGGACTGGAACACATGAGTTATGAGGAGAGGCTGAGGGAACTGGGATTGTTTAGTCTACGGAAGAGAAGAATAAGGGGGGATTTGATAGTTGCTTTTAACTACCTGAAAGGTGGATCCAAAGAGGATGGATCTAGACTATTCTCAGTGATAGCAGATGACAGGACAAGGAGTAATGGTCTCAAGTTGCAGTGGGGGAGGCTTAGGTTGGATATTAGGAAAAACTTTTTCACTAGGAGGGTGGTGAAACACTGGAATGCGTTACCTAGGGAGGTGGTGGAATCCCCTTCCTTAGAAGTTTTTAAGGTCAGGCTTGACAAAGCCAGGGCTGGGATGATTTAGTTGGGATTGGTCCTGCTCTGGGCAGGGGGTTGGACTAGATGGCCTCCAGAGGTCCCTTCCAACTCTGTTATTCTATGTTTCTATGATTCTCAGGGTTATTTTGGGGGGTGGGGGTGGTAATTAAAGAAAATTTGTGTATTTGGGGGGTAAAGAGTGCCTGTTACAAGTAGCCTTGTTAACTCATGTCTCTTCCTAGGTCTAGGCTGCTTTGCTATGTTTGCCTGTTGCAGTTCTCTGTGAAATGGAAGACGTATTTCTGTCCATGTCCTTTCTCACCTCATGAGTAAGGGGTTAGGCTTCAGAAACTCTTTATCTTTTACCACCTTAGTAAAGGGTGAGGGAGTCTCATTTTTGGGGAGTAGTCTGCATGAAATTACGCAGTATAGCAAACCTGTACCATTTGTACCAGGAGAACCATTTGGTGAAACTGCCACAGTTTTTGTCCCCAATACAAGGACTTTTCCACCCTTCTGTCTGTCCAGCATTTCACAGGCCACTTTGATCTTTGGCTCCATGGTATAGAGAGTCCTCAGTAGTCGATGTGATTGACTTTTGATTTGCATGTCCATTGTTCTTGGCTATAAAAGTTAAATCACTTCCTCATGCTGGATCTCTAAGGTAGTGTGGATTATTAATTATCCCTTGTTATGAAGTATAAATTGTCAGTCCCCAGGACTTCTGTCACAAAGCCCTAAACAATTAGGGAGAATAAATCCAACCTTTTAAAAAAGCATAGACTTTTCTTCCCTCCAGATCCCGGTCTTTCCTTCAGCAACAGTTTACAATGTCAGTTATGGTGTGCTTTTTTTCCCTCCTACCCTTATCCCTTCTCTTACTAATTGGTGCTAGAAATTCCTTTGTGAAATAATGAAGTTATACTGAGGTTCAAATGTATAACTTCATCAGCTCCCTGTTATTTTCCCATTCAAAAATGTTGGGACAACAGAGGGTTTGACCCTGAATTTTCTTGTTTTATTGGTTTGATAGCTCTTTAATTGACAGTCATAATGGCTCTATGAACAGTATTGTTATCATATGATCACTTTCCTAAATGAGCGTGTCTGAAAACATACAGTTATAGAAATGTGTTGCTTTTTGCTTGGTGTGTAGAGTTTGTGAAAGTCCAAGGAGTTATAATTTTGGCTATTTTTGGTGCATTTTTGGCAGCTTTTCATTGGGAAAATGAAAGAAAACAATCCACTGAGCAATATTTCTTAAAAATACTTAGTGAGGTAAATATAACATTTTTTGAAATGATGCCATATATAATAAACTTTAGTTTCAGACTTTTGTTTCATAGGTGAAAGACCTTTTTTTCTGTGTGTGAAAATTTCTCAGTCTTCATAATTCTCAAAATGCTTCTCTTTTCCATTGGAAAGAGCTGGTAAAAATGAGAAGGAAATATTTTCAATTTAGCTGTAAACTGCTTTTGTAAACTAACAAAGAAAACATTTATAGGGCAGAAATGACATTTGTAAAATTTAGTAGTTCACCTCCAAACAATTACTGCCCAAGGAGCTAACTACTTCACAGCAACTCAGGGAACATGACAGATGCCACTCACCTACAAAAGCTCTTTTCCATTAACAAGTAGCATAGGGAAATAGGTCTCCCAACAATAGCCATGGAGGACCACATATGTCAAAAAGATGTACATATATATCACAAACTTTAACCTATGTAGCTTAATTGGCTTAATGTGACCACATTGTGGTCACATATACAACACTGCAAACAGAACATCCAGACTATGTGCCTAAGTGAGAAGTCCCTAACTACAGAGTGTCTAAATAAGGAGGACAGACATAAAATGGTAAGCATGTTAGATGTTGCTATCGAAAGTATGTAAGCATGCAAATTTGTACTTATTAGGACTCAGAGCCAGATTTTTAATGGTATTTCGACGCCTAATGGCATTTTCAAAAGCATCTTGGTGCCCAAACTCCTGTTGAAATTGATGAGTGGTCCATGCCTACATGCTTTTGAAAATCCAGTGGGCACCTAAATATCTTTTTAAAACATGGCCTTAAATTATCTTCCTTATGCCAAGACTGAGTAACTGGTTTTGATGGAAAAATATGTTGCCTGGGGGATGGAATCCACCCCCTGAAGCCACACAGAATCTGTGGAGCGGTTCCACACAGTGTTAGGGTTTTGAAGTTGGTTCCTTTTCAGGTCGTAGTTGTGGTTTGTGGGGGTGTGTGGATCTATGTATTTAGGGGTCCACTACCTGTGTTCTGTTCAGCTCTCAAAACACCTGAGTGGTGGGGCTGATGTAGTCCTTATCGTCCCATCTTTCTTGTATTGTGCAGGCAAACTATACAGTTTCTGTTGCCGTGGGACAATATGTGTCTGCAGGTGAAGTGGGAAGTACTTGCTTCTCACTATGTAAAGCTTGGGGCAGGGAGTCAGGAGATCTGGGTTCTATTTCGGTCTCGGCCACAGATGTGCTATGTGACCTTGGGCAAGTCCCTTTAACCTTTCTGTGCCACAGTGTACCCTTGGGAATTGACTGTATTACAGTCTTTCAGAGGGGATTGTAAGATTTAATGTGTTAGTGTTTGCAAAGTATTTTTCTGACTTCAGATGGAAGGTGTTATAGAAGTGCAACATATTATTATATTCCACATAATTAGATGTAATCAGGGAAATTTAAAAAGACAAAGCAAATATTTTCAAAATGTCTTCAAAATCCAATCACTCACTCAGTAATTCTATCTCAAGGAAATGGGGAACAACTAACTGCAAACACCAGAGCTTTGCACCTTTAAATAATGATAATTTATTTAAAAGGACTCTATTAGGAAAGCTTTGTTCTCCATTCCCTCAGGTCAGATCAATGAGTGATTGGTTTGATTTTGAATATGTTGGCTCTGCTTTTAAAATTTCCTTTTCATTAAAGTTTTACAAAGCTAAAAAAAGATGAACAATACAACTTCTTCTTGCACACTCTCTCTCCCCCATTAACCCTCCTTCGTGGACACCCTCTCCGAAATCCTCCTCCAGAATCCCCCAGTTGTGGCTCCTATGGTGTGCCCTTTCCTTCCTTCTTTCCTATACAAAAGTCTTATTTGGAATGATGGCTACCCTGAACTCACTTAATAGTGGGCTGTAATAGTACCCCTATGGTTTTTACTCTCCAAGTACTAAAAAGCCGTTCAATAGAGTACATTACATAACATAAATTCATGGTATGCCCACATCTTGAATACTGCATACAGATGTGGTCCCCTCATCTCAAAAAAGATATACTGGCATTAGAAAAGGTTCAGAAAAGGGCAACTAAAATGATTAGGGGTTTGGAACGGGTCCCATATAAGGAGAGATTAAAGAGGCTAGGACTTTTCAGCTTGGAAAAGAGGAGACTAAGGGGGGATATGATAGAGGTATATAAAACCATGAGTGGTGTGGAGAAAGTGAATAAGGAAAATGTATTTACTTGTTCCCATAATATAAGAACTAAGGGCCACCAAATGAAATTAATGGGTAGCAGGTTTAAAACAAATAAAAGGAAGTTCTTCTTCACTCAGCGCACAGTCAACCTGTGGAACTCCTTGCCTGAAGAGGTTGTGAAGGCTAGGACTATAACAGGGTTTAAAAGAGAACTGGATAAATTCATGGAGGTTAAATCCATTAATGGCTATTAGCCAGGATGGGTAAGGAATGGTGTCCCTAGCCTCTGTTTGTCAGAGGGTGGAGATGGATGGCAGGAGAGAGATCACTTGATCATTATCTGTTAGGTTCACTCCCTCTGGGGCACCTGGCATTGGCCACTGTCAGTAGACAGGATACTGGGCTGGATGGACCTTGGGTCTGACCTAGTATGGCCATTCTTATGTTCTTATTACAGCAATGGCATAAGGCCAGGCACCAACACTTCTAAATTTTCATTCATATAGTGCATAGAAAGTTGTGGTACCAGGGCCCAGAAGAAAGTCTAGCAAAATCTCTCAGAATTTTTACTATTGCAGCTGTTCCATTTTGGGATAAATAATTACTCATTGAAGCAGAGGGGCTGGACCCTGGGTCTCCCACAACCTTTGTGACTGCTCCAACCACCAGGCTATAGAGTCATTTTCATGCTTGTGTGTGCTCTCTGTCTATCTCAGCCACTCTCCCCCCATAACTCTTCAGTTATTTATCCACAGTGCCACAGCTTCAACAGGAGAGATAGAGAGAGCCCCCCAACAGAATGTCCCGTAGCCCAGTGGTTAGGGCATGCACTTGAGAGGTGACATATCACTATTCAAATCCCTTCTCCTTATTAGGTGGAGGGGGGAATTAACCCAGGGATCTTCCACATCCCAGGTGAGCATCCTAACAATTGGACTAGAAGTCCCTCTTCCTACCCCTCCCCACTGTTTTGTGTGAACTCACATGGGGAGCCCGAACTGGTAGGTGGTCTACCATTGGGAGAATTTTGAAAGGATGTTCAGAGAAGGTCAACAGTTACAGAGTCTTATGAACATCGCTACACTCTGCATTAAATCCAGTTTGTTTGACTAATGCGGCGTTGATCCTTTACTGAGGTGGAACCTAGAAATTATCCTCCAGAATGCTTGCTTACCTGTAGGCACTCAGAATTGTTGAAGAGAAAATTGATAGTTTTGCCCATCTCTTATTAATGTCTCTTTATAAATACCTATATCTCTCAAAGATAATATTTATGTAGGAGAATGCATTGGGACTTTACTCAGTATGATCATTATCATTCTGATTTTCCATTCTCTTTGTATGAACACATTTATCTGTGTGCAAACATAAACCACCTTCAAGAGGCTAATGCCATATGTGGGACATCTGAAGACTGGGTGGTGGTGGTGGGAAATCCCACTTGTCTAAATACATAGAAATACCACTGTAGTGTTTTTTTTTTCTGAATTCATGTTGATGTTTGGTGAGATGTGAAACTATCCTTTAACCTGCACAGTAAACTCTTTAACTGCCTTATTCTCTTTTGACAGCACCTGGGCTGATAGGAGCATATAGGTGTTTCTGTATTACAAATAATTAATACTAGTAATAATTCCTTGCAGAGTTCAAATCAATGGGAGTTCTGTGTAAAAACTGATGGAATGTAACTTTAAGCTAAGTTTTAAACTATAGAATAAGTTCTATAAAACTTCTCACAACAATGGCACTTAATGTACATCACGCATGTGTTTTGAGAATGATTGGCCAATGTCTCTGAACACAGAGCTCTTGACTGTATTACTGGCCTTAACTGTACTTGATTTCATCTGAACAACTTCATGTTCTTTTGGGGAAACTGGGTAGTCATTTAGTATGATATTTTTGCTCTATTTGCCAGACTCTGAGATTCATTTTACCTACCCTTGAATACATTTGCAAAGAAACAGCCTTAGTCAAATTATATACTGCCTACTACATATATTTCTGGATAAATGTTTCTCTTTTTGTGCAGAACAGTCTAAAATGGGAGGCAAAAGTAATGAAATCTTTGAAAAAATAATAATAATAAAGCCATAAAATACACATTGTCATTTCAAAGTTGTTAAACTAATTCCTCAAATTTAAAATGAGATGGACTTTGTCTCTGCTGTCCAATGTGAAGAATTAAAGTAGTACACATTTTAACAGGGATGTAGTTTGTTGTCGTAAATTGGCAGTTTTGCTCATTGCCAGAATAAGTAGAAAACATTCTAAAATTATGCGTAAGTAAAAATTCGTAGTATGTTTCTGACACATCAGGCAAATGTGAGCATTCCTATGGTACTTGAAAACAGTTAATTTTCAAGAAGCAGGAAGTTTAGTCCTTAAGGAATCTTAACTCTGGTCTTTTAACAAGTAGACCAAGGTTACATAGTGACTTTAGAATACAAGAAAAAGATATCTAGGTCTATTATAATCTAACATAGGGTTGATTAATACATTTCCAGCAACAGTAGTTACTAACTTGACTTTTTCCCAGAGAGTCTTTTCCATTTGACACTCATGAACAAAGCAGCCACGGCTGACATTTAGGTCTGATTAACAAGCTATGTCTGTTGTAAATGGACTAAAAGAGCTCTATTGTTTTGATGTTTAACTCTTAATTTGCATCTTTAATGAGGTGTGACCTCATATAGGTTTATGGTTTTTGTTTTCTATAGCTTTGAATAAGAGCAAGTTTAATATATTCCAAATAATACACTGCATGTTGTTTTATGTATATTTTCCCGTTAAACATACAATGTTGAAATGGTATTTTTTTCTTTTTGCAAGAAGTATTTTTCTTTAATATATCAGATTTGAATTCTGTCAAGTTTACAGTTTGGAAAAGATTGATTTGAAGCCTTGCCTACTGAAAGAACATTTAAATTCCCACCATCTTTAATGACTAGGGCCTAATCCTGTTATCTTCATTTATGGAATAATCTTTATTCATGGTAGTAGTTCCATTCTCTTCAGTGTGAGTAAAAACTACGCAGGTGAGTAAGGTTTGCAGGTTATCTCCTCTGCCCATGCTCCTGTTAATGTATGGTTCTGTGACTTGTCCTTGAGTAGACAAAGTAAACAGATGTTTGTGTTTTTTCTTTCACTGACTTTTAATGAATTCTTCGTCTTCTTGGTGGACATAATGTGTTGCAGTAACATAACATTCATACGCTCACTAGAAATGTATATTTTGAAGACATTTGTGGACACACAAGCTGACAAATTCTTCTGTTTTCCCAGTAAGAGCCGAGACACAAGCCCTACGAGAAATGCTATTGAATTGATATTATTTGAGATAAATAGTTTTCTGAGGAAAAGCAAATGCATAGTAATATTTTTGCTCCAAAAATTACTGGTTCAAGATTAATTTGCAAAAGATTTTAATAAAAAAAGTTGAATTACTAATATGTTAGTGGCACATCTGCAAAATATTCCAGCTCTTCACTAACTGCAAATTGAAAGAATAATCTGGGTAGTTGCATACAAATGAGCACAACAAGCCTTGCACTTTGCTTCAGAAAGATCATATCTGGTAGAGCCACAAGGGGCAGTTTTGTGGGGATAGGAATGCCAGTCAGCACAGAGGGAATAATAGCCAGCCAGAAAACAGAAGTGAGATGACAGAACACTTTGCAGTACAACAACAATTTGAAGATGTTCACTGTTAACTCAGCCATAACTATATGCAAACTACCAAATGCCTCAGCCTTCAGCTTTTTAAGTTATTAGCCCAAGATATGATTATTACTTAATAAACAATAAGCACCCTCCAATTAGATATACTAAATTCCATGTACATTTTTATAGCTGGGAAATCCTCAGACTGATTTCCTTGAGATAAAACTCATCTTTTTTTTTTATTGTTCCCTGAGATTTCTATTCTTGTATTACACTAATGCCTAGAAACCACAACTGAGCACAACATATAGTAAGGCAATCCTTCCAAAAGTCAAGACAGATACTGGGTAGAAGAAAAGCAGTATTATTACCCCCATTTTACAGATGGGGAACTGAGTGAGATAAAGTGACATGCTCAAGGTTGTACAGGAAGTCTGAAGCAGAACCAAGAATGGAAGCCAGCTCTGTTTAGTTCAAGTACAGTATCTTAACAAGACCTCTGTGCTCTCAGGGATTGCCAGTATAGGTGAACACCGTACATGACTTTCCCTATGCCATGTCTGAGTAGTAAGGTTTGAAGCATAGATTTGCTGCATGGGAGATGGAGATGAAAATCCCTTTCCATACAGAAAAAAGAACACTGTTAATTTTCTCCATGAAGCCCAAAGACTACATTCCATTTACAGTGAAATCAGGATGCAGTGATCTCACCAAACACCACTTTCTATTACAGTATCTCTGGTGTCCTGAGTCATCAGAATGCTTTTGATTAGCACCTCTTCTTCTGAGCTATGAATCAGTAACCGTATAAATATTTTTTGCACCTTTAAATCCAAACTAATACAAAGTAGTTAGATATGATGTATGGAAAATAATCCTTGAAAGTTTATGGCAACGTGTACCCTTAGAACTCTTAGTCTTCTGTTTGAAAAGCACATTTGAGCTTGTTTAGAATTTATATTATTAAAGTTATTCTCTGTGACCAACTATGTACAAAGATGAAGGAAAAATATTTGAAAATTCAGCTCCACGCAGTGAAGGAAGTTGCAATGCGATGTCACTACTGTTCCATATCACTACTGTGCTGTATCACCCACTGGGAAAATGGTAGAGCAGAGCAACTTACTGTGCAGTGACTTCTCAATCAATCAAGAAATAGCAGAAAACGGCAACTAGTGCCATTATTTCAGTCTAGTCCTAGGGGGACACAGCAAACAACAGTGGCAATTGAGAGCTGATTAAATGTGGCTTAATAGAATATATTTGGGTTTGCTGTAAATATTAATTGTATTATGGAGCAACCTAAATATATAGCAGATTGTATGAGTCGTTGTTGCTCTAATTGGTGACAATCAAAACAGCAATCTCTGTAATAGAATATAACTGCATAGCACACTTTAATCTGAGCTGTTAAGGTCAATTTATTTCACTCATGGGAGTCTTTGTGAATGTTTCAGTACTCTATAGAGTGGATCATTTTACATAAACTGCATAGAACCCCAAATCAAACTCTGCCTTTCAGACATCCTTTATTAGAAAGAGGTGTTCTGCCTCCTAGGTTGAGAGGTGACAAACTGGGACTTTATACATGGTACAAGTAGTCCTTGGACTTACGACAATTGGTTCCTTACAATTGTGTCGTAAGTTGGAACGTTGTAACTCGGAACCGCAATCTACTTCATTGCGGGACGAGCGTTGTAAACTCAAAACCTATAGTCCTAAGTTGAATCAGGATGTCAGTTTAGAAGTGTCATAAGTGCAGTTCAACTTAAGTCAAACGTTGTAAGTCTGAGAACTGCCTGTGTATTTCTTTTTGTTTAAGATTAGCTAATATCTCACAGACCTGCAACTAGTTGAGATTCATCCTCGATATTCTCCAACTCTCATAATTCAGTTGTGATCTGCTCACCTATCTACTAAAATTGTTGCGGCGGGCGGGGAGTGGTTATGTCATGGTCTCCAGTTTAAAGCTCAGTTTTCAGGAGCTTGTAACTTAGTTTTCAAAACAGTTACAAAACAGTTTAATTATTGTTTTCTAATATTTTGACCTCCTAAAAGAGAAATCCAGGATTGCTCTGAAGCTTCAGGCAATGGCGATACTGAAACAGCACTGGCGGATAACCACCTCCTGTTCATAGACAAGAGAAGCAGACTTATATTCATACTGTTGAACATCTCTGAGGCATTTGCACTGTTGGTATCCAAGTACTAATGTCTTGTATTCATGTCACAGAAGCCATAGCAGGAGGGAGATAATAGAGAGACAGAGTCATTCTGCCTTTAGGATATCAACACCAGTGACCATAGTCAGGTAATAACATTACACCCACCCACAGTAAATTCCAATCTGTAATTTCAATTGGGTGTTACTCTTCACTTCCTGTTAAAAAGGGTTTTGTAATAGAGTTTGCATTTCACTGGTGGGTAAAATAATTTTTGTCTAGGTTTGTGTTGCAAGCTACATTCTCCCA